>NC_065582.1:141951930-143394430 GCF_024542745.1 Macaca thibetana thibetana
CATTTATACTCTCTATCATTTGCATTATTTTACTAGATTTTTTTACATTGCTTCCTAAACTAACACGTCTTTGTTTCCTACTCTTCTCTGACTTTGAAGCCATGCGTGCGTATTGTAAGGGCAAGCTTAAGTTAAAAAAATATAATTTATAACTACATTTAATGCACACTTGCAAACCACAGTACCCTGTGGCTCTGTAAAAGGGAAGGAATGAAAATGGATGCTGCTTTCAACATCTTCATGTAATGGGTTCCCGGTCTTCCTCATGATCCAGCCAACTCTGCAGATAAACCCAGGCAAACAGGGAGAATACAGTAATTGTGTAGACTAAATACTAGTAATGATTAATATATTTCATATTTTTATATAGAAATAAATATAAATAATAGTGATATGGTTTGGCTGACTCCTCATCCAAATCTCATCTTGAACTGTAGCTCCCATAATTCCCACATTGTGTGGGAGGGACCCGGTGGGAGATGATTGAAGATAATCGAATCATGGAGGCAGTATCTCCCATACTGTTCTCATGGTAGTGAATAGATCTCACAAGATCCAATGGTTTTATAAGGGGTTCCCCTTTTGTTTGATTCTTATTCTCCTATCTGCTGCCATATAAAATGTGCCTCTCACCTTCCACCATGATTTTTCTTTATAAATTACCCAGTCTCAGGTATGCCTTTATCAGCAGCATGAAAGCTGCTAACACAAATAGTCTACTATTGTTTTCTCTCTCCATTGGATCGTCTTGCACAGTTTCACATCAGAATTTTGAGTGAAAGTAGTGTGATACATGAAAAGCTTCATTCCCCTAGTATGTATTGTCATTGGGTGCTGCTTGTCTCTGATCTTGTAACAACAGGGTAGTGGGAAGACTATAGTTCCCAGGATGCATAGAAGCATTATTAGTGTCTTAGTCTATTCAGGCTTCTATAAAAAAGTGACATAGGGTGGCTTGTCAACAGTGGAAATTTATTTTTCTTAGTTCTGGAGGCTGCAAGCTGAGATCAGGGTGCCAACATAGTGGAATTCTGATGCGAGCTCTCTTCCGGGTTGCAGACTGCTGAGTTCTTATTTTATCCTCACATATTGGAAAGAAACAGAGCTAGCTCTCTGGCCTCTTCTTATAAGATTACTAATCTCATTCATGAGGGCTCCATCCTCATGACTTAGTAACCTCCCAAAGACTCCACCTCCAGATACCATCACATTGGGTTTAGATTTCAACATATGGATTTGGCAGGGGGTCGGGGGAGGACATAAACATTCAGTCTATAACACTTTTTAAACATTGTATTTATTTATTTATTTATTTATTTATTTATAAAGATGGGTCTCACTACATTGCCCAGACTAGTCTCAAACTCCTGGGCTCAAGTCATCCTCCCACCTCAGCCTCTCAAAGTGCTAGGATTACAGGTGTGAGCCACCGCACCCAGCCAGTTCATAACAATTAATGAGAACTTCCACCCCAATCCCACTAAGCCGCAACTTCCTTTCACCATATATCCTGAGAGTGGTCCTCCCTTCTCCCAGGAGTGACTTTCCCCAAATATATATCAGACCATAAGACCAGGTAGCAGGATTATTTCTCTGGCACTTAGAAAAGCAGCGTCGTTACAGTAGGGGGATGGCTGCTTTTCTATTTATTACAAAGCCTGAATCTCTGAGGGTCTCAGGAATCTTCTTCCTTTCATATCAATGAGCTGTCCTGGTGCATGATAGGAAGACTGCGATGGTCTAAAATCTTTTTTTTTTTTTCACTACATGCTCATCAACCTTAACACAGAAATTTTACCCAGGCTCTGGCAAGAGGTTGACTCCAAGCATTAGTTTTTCACATTGTGGTATGTTTATCCTTTTATAAACCTTCATATGTCATTTTGCTGGGATTGTGAGACAACTTTCTGGCCTAGTGACACTTTAAACCAGAGAGTCAACTATAAATTTTTTAAAAAGAAGATTCAATTGTATTTAAAACATTATTTTTCATGCTATATGCTACTTTCCCTAGCTCAGGTTTGTGTATGAAACATAAATACTGCAATGCAGAGAGTTGTCCTTTAAAGAACTCCCTATATAGAGGCAATGTTTGAGTAAATGTTCAAATTAAGTTAAAATTCTAAGCTGTGAGCCATTAGTTTCTACTATCGAAAGAAGGTAGAGATACTCTTTATGAAGTAGAATTTGTATATTGACAATTACATTAAAAACATACTATATCTGGTCATTTTTCTCAAACTATCTTAACAACTCTCACCTGCTGATCATAATAAAGTGTTCACAATAAACTTGGAATACTTTGACAAAAATCTTAATAATGGTGCAATTGCATAGGCCATGAAATAGCAATGTTGTCATAAAAAACATAATTACAACAGAACATTGTGAAGAATTTCACCTTTCTTTGCTAAAGGAAATATGGTCAACATAAACATATGTCCTTACTGAGCAGTACCTAAAGGATTTTAGTCAAAATAGTAAGTAATACTTGGACAATAAAGTCAATTTTTTCTTTTCTTATTAGAAATGGTTTTCTTTAATTGTAAAATGAGACATGAATGCTAAGGAAATGTTGACTCTCTAATTGAAGTCTCTCTATAAGAGAGAACATTTGCAATTGTCCAACCTCCTATCTTCCTTTGGTAAAATAACTATTCAGATTTATGTTATATAAAAGTAGAAAAAACTATGTGTTGAAAGATTGTAAATAATGAACACAAGAGTAAATGTGAGTGCTTGCTGTTGATCCAGTTTCATAATCACCTAGAAATATAATCATAACAGGTCACATTTATTGACAATTCACTACTTGCCAGCTACCGTACTCAATTGTTCCTTTTGCAAAATTATGTCTAATCCTCATATTTTGTACTGAAGTTTATATACACACATAAAAGTTATATATTCATTAATTAATAATCTTGATATATTGTGAAACATGGAAAAATAGAATTAAGTGGATGAGATAAAGATGAAATAAACAATACCTAAGAGGTAAGAATAAGTTTTATTCCTTTTTACTGATGAAGGAACTAAGAATCTATGTGGTTAGATAACTTGTGGAAGAATGTATATGGGAAAGACTTCCTGTGAAAATTAATTACATAAATTTGCTAAATGGATGTAAATTTGACTTCTTATTATGTATTTAAATGACTATTATTATAATATGGTTACTAAGAATGTACAACTCAACTTCTGCTCATATCAACTTTCATAATCTCAGGTGTAAATTATATTTTTGCTAACAAAACATATTGCCAAACTAAAAACTTAATAAGAGTTCAGCAATAAGTCTGCTAGAATGCAGTGTTTTCCATAAAGACAAAGTCTTTAGGGGAAAAAAGTGGAAATTAAGAAGAAATAACCAAATTGAAAGTCAAAGATAATTATGATAGTATTAATGAAGCAAAATCCTTTAATTTTCTCTTCTTTGCTTGCTATAGAACATATTGAGCTCTTTAAAATTCATGCAGTGCAACAGAATTTTATGCCTATTTTCATGTGTTTCTGTAATATTCAGGGCTGTAGTTTCAGGCTTATAAAATAGAAGCAGCACGGTCTTTAAAAGGCAGATGATCAGGAACAAATCTTACGTGGTACTAACAAAAAGAGCATTTAGAGAACACTGATAAAAATGCATTAAAAATAAATAATGGAAAATAGAATGCATTGTATTCTTCTCTGAATTAATGCAGATGTGCATTAAATTGCAATACAGATTGCCAGAATAAAGTAATTATATGATAAACACTGGTAACTAACAACCTGTTTCTCTGTCAGCAGAGATAGAAAATGATGACATATTTTTCTTTTGGTTTATTGGCAGCTCTATTCAGCTGAAAATATTTGGGGTAGAAGGATATAAATAAACATCATTTAGTGTTCCTAAATAGGTACATTCATAACATGAGAGTTCTGGGCAGCCATACATAATATTTTTGGAGAAACAGAGTAATCAAAGAAAACTGGGCGAGTGAGAGAACTGATGCTTCAGAGTAGGTTCTTTCACATCCTAGGTGTGTGACTTCGCACAAATCACTTTGCTTCTCTGAGCCTCCATTTTTATATCAGAGTACTGCAGTGATGAATGTCGCAATTTTGCATTATACTTAGATTGATAGACATCAACTAAAATATGGGATTCTGAGTATGCAGTATTAATAATACTGATCATTCATCCATACATCAAATCATTCATTATTTAACTTAACACAGATATGCATGCATAACTGTCAGGTATATGGCAAATTGTTGTCGGTATATCTGTTGAGCAACTCACAGCCTCTGCAACACGTGACAGATCACCAGAAAGAGGCTGAGAAACTATGGATGGAAATTCTTATTGATTCCTACTGCTAATTGCAGTTAGCAACCATAGAAGAATCTTTCCTGATTTTGGCAAGTCGTTAAAGGTGTATTTTTACAGTCTTTTTAAGTGAACTTTGTTGTCTCCTACCAATTTGCTACTATAAAAGTGATATTTCACTTTTTAAATAATTACAAAGAGAATTGTAAGTGGGAGAAAATGGTGACTTCAACCAGGCTGGTAGCAAAGGAGATGGAGGAAATTAGTTAGTGAGAAATATATTTAAGAGACAGAATCAATATAATTTGTTGAAAATTAGATGATTCATCAGAAGTTAGATGATTTCTGATTTGAGTGGGTGCTTTGTGATGTCATTTCTTGAAATAGAGAAGACAGTGTTGGATTGGGAAGGGTAGAGACTTTAAGAATCCAGTTTGGATTATGTTAAGTTTGAAATGTCTATCAAGTAGTCTGATGCTGAGAAGAAAGGTCAAGGATGCATATGTAACTTTGGGAACTGTCTATATACAGCTAATATATAAAGCCCTGGGAATAGATAGCATCAGCTTAGGAGAGAGTTCTGAGAGAGAACTGAGGGAGGGAAGGAAAGGATGGAGGTAAGGAGAGAGCAGGGAAAGAAAAGAAAATGAGAAGGAAGGAAAAGAAAGTGGTTATGAGTAGAACATGGGGCTTTTTTTACATCAGGTGAGAAACTTTATTCACATAATACAATCTTTTTGGTCATGCAGGACACAGAAACAATTACTGAAACAGATGAGTTAAAATAATTGATGACACTGTGACTATATGTAATATCAATCTACACTCTGTTCTTCAAC
The DNA here is from genome assembly GCF_024542745.1 of Macaca thibetana thibetana. Lineage (NCBI taxonomy): Eukaryota > Metazoa > Chordata > Mammalia > Primates > Cercopithecidae > Macaca > Macaca thibetana. Next base: position 141,957,082 of record NC_065582.1, read on the forward strand.
ATGTGCTACAGCAATCAGATAATTCATTAATGGAAAAAACTCACTTAAATGTGTATTTTATAGATACTCAGTGTTATATCTATAAGAATAGCTTTAAAATATTCTTGTATATGCATTAATGGTCCATTAATGTACTTCTAAAGAGACTGAAGTCATTTTGTCTTCAATGTTTCATGTTTTATAATTCACTTGAGGCTGAGATTAATTTTTTTATATGCCATTTTCAGTCCATATATTTCTACAATTCATTTAATCGAGCCAGGTTTTTATGAAGGAAACTGTTGAAAAGTACAACATCACGAAATAAGTTTAAAATGTATCTAAATGGACTAAGATAAAAAATATTACCTTTGGTAGGCTTTTCATGGAATTTACATGTCAAAAAAAAAAAAAAAAAAAAAAAAAGAATGTACCGTAAATCTCTGCTGTTTTCGTAAGGGACCTATGTTCTCAGGTAAAGAACTTTGAAAGAAGGAATAGAAAAGATGATAATCAAAATTTGGCCACTATATAACAATGTAGCCTTTTCCTATGGCATTATGCATTAGAATGGAAAAATTGACAGAATTCTAGAAATCATCCTCAATAATTGCTTTTTCTTTCTTCCTCCTTTCAATAGAAGTTGAATCCTATTAAGTCTTTCCAAATATCTTCTGTATTTGTTCTGTACTCTACCTATACATTGGACCTTCCTCAGTTTATATAACTCATCATCATTTTCCTGCACTGAATTTTCTTTTTACTGATATTACTGCTTCAGTATTGACCCCTGTAGTTCATCTTTTCCTCAGTTGCCATGACTTTTGTACCAGTTCTCCTTCCACTGCAACCCTAGTTCAGGCCACTCACATCTCATGCCTGTGTTATTGTAACATTCTCTTCCTAACCAGTCTCCCTCTTCCACTTGTGAGTAATAAGGATATCATCACATTTTATACAACCCTAGAATGACATTTCATTTCAATTATAGTAACCTTTAGGTTCTTTACCATGGCCTACAGGCTCCTTTTTGATCTGGCCTCTGTTCATACCTCTGACCTCATCTCCTTCAACTTTTCTCTAATTCAAAAATCCCTAGAAATACCGGCTTTCTTTTTTCTAAACCAGAAACCACAAAACTCCTTGCCAGCTGAAAGTCTTTGCCTGAAATGTTCTTCATGTAGTCTTTAAAGTGACTTCTTCATTATCATCCGTCAGATCTCTATCCGAATGACCCTCTTAAGAAGCCTTCCCTGAGTATTCAAATCCTCTGCCCTTTGCACGCTCCATCTTAATAGCATATTCTATTGTTTAATTCCTGAAATTATCTTGGATAATGTGAGTTCTGAACTCAGTTAGGTTTCAAACATTGACTTTTTCAGCTACTAGCTAATGGCCTTGGGAAAATTATTCAATCTCCATTTCTTTTTCTGTAAAATGGGATAATAATACCTTATCAGGTTGTTACAAAAATTAAATGACTTAAAGTCTGTAGAACAATGCCCAGTTAATCATTATTATTAGGTGTAGGTGTAGCAAAATCAGTACTAAGATGTAACTTAGTTTGCCTGTTTCTGAAACCTGGTATCTAGAACAGAGTCTGGAACTCAACAGTACTCCCTTGATAAATGTGTGAACAATTGTTGCCTGACTAGTAATGTAGGAAGGGCAGCTGTGATTACAGACATTCAAATTCCAAATGCTTTTAAACAATGTGGAAAGAAATTACTTCAGCTTTCTGCCATTGGCTCCAGTTGAAGATTCCTAAGTGCCAAATTATCTGCCTTTGGACATAAAATTTCAGTTACTGAGACTTGGATGCATGGGAAGTTTTAAGTCCTAAAAAAGAGAATCAGCATGAAGCAAACCACAGGGGAACTTGACTTCCAACCATGTGATTAATATTAGGGATGAGAACACCAGATCTAGATAGAATTGATAGTATTAGCCAGGTTAACTGGGTCAGAACCAGAGAGTAGGCTCCCAGCACTGACCCAGTGATACAGAAAAGGGCCAACTCAGGGAGCTTCCTGGGGTGGGGATGGGCCTAACACCTTCCAGTGGTTAGAATTGGCTCAAAAATGTACAGAACCTGTCCGTCAAGTAAGAAGCATTAGATACCATTAGCATATCCATCTTGGCCTCTGCTGGAAAAGTAGGAAGCAGGAAAAAAGTCAGAGGTAGACCATAATTAGTTTTCATAAATATTGCGCATATAAACAGAACAGCTCTGATTTAGATAAAATTGACCACAACTCATTTTCATTTTGGTGCTGAGATCTTCACGATAAGATCATGTGCCATATTTTGATTTTTACTGCATATTATTAGGAAATCCATGAAACGGAAGGGACATTGAGGCCTCTTTTTAACGGCTTGCCTCAAATAAATGATCTTACCTCAGAGTTTAATAGACATGTACACAAGGAAACTGTATCTATCATTCCACAGTTTCCATATTATCAAATTATATGTCTGTACACTGTTCACTGTGTTTGTAAACCACAATAAGTGTTATAAGATACTGTATTTGGCTTTTGGCAGGCTTTTTTATTTTTGGCTATAGCATCTGCTCAGGATGTCAGAGTACAAATTTAGAAAGGTGTATATATAGCCAGCATGTCATCTTTTCACCAAAGGATTTGCTTTAAATTTCTCACGCAAAGCTACTTTTACTGGAGGATCTTTCCATAAAAAATAAATAAGAGGTATGTGACTGATCCTTCTAAAAGACTTGGCATTTCAACAAAATACAAAGCTCAGTTAAGTAAGTACTGTAGTACCAATAGTCATATTACATAAAGCTTTGCATGTTATGAAAATTTAGTGTATTCTCAATTACTCTCTTTGCTTTATAATAACGTATTTTCATGTGTTGAGAAAGTTATGCTATTACATTTTAAGTTCTTTAACTTATAAGTTGTTAAAAGATTTATCACTAAGTCCTGATTTTAGTTTAAATAATTCATAGCTACTTTTATACACATTACTAATGTAAAACCTTGATTTATTGCATCAGATGTATGAATCGCTGCATCTAATTCTAGAGAAGCTTTTTGTGTTTTTATTGAACTGAACAAATTTAATATATTTAACAATTGTTACTTGAATATTTCTGATTAATGATACCCTTAGAGTTGAGGCTGTTTATGCGATTTCATTTGAGATTTCTTATAAGTAGTATTCCACATATTATTATAAGTATATGGATTACTCCTGGTGATTTTTAAATCCACTCTTTTAAAATAAGAAGATTTTCAAAGAAAAATAAAGAATTAAATGTTGAGTTGAATAACCACATTTGTCCAGTTGAAAAGAGTCTCTTCTCTATTCTCTACTTTTTATCCAAAGAGCCACTATTACCTCTCTTAGGTCCTCTTCTCCTATACCTCTTCCTTCTCTCAGTTCTTTATTTTTCCCTCTTGTATTCCTGGCCATTAGGTCTAAATTCAAAAACAATCACTCCTCTTTACTCCCAGAAGTGAGTGGAAACTATAGAGAGAGTGTATAGAAAAGACTTTCCTTAGCAGGATTGAATCTTTTTCTTTCTGACTCAGCCAGAAGCCCAGGTGCAGTGTCCAGAGCAAAAGAAAAAGGAAAATAATCCAAACACTTTTTAAGAATTGCCAAGTAGAACAAGGAAATAGGTTTGTAGGGTTTTGGTTTTGCTTTGGGAAGGAGTATTATTATTATCAGCCATTTGCAGATAATAATCTTTTCTACGTGTGTGTGTGCGCGCGCGCACGCTTAAAGTGAAAAACACATCATTTTAGGGAAATCCTTCTAGATGTGTCCTGAGTTTTAAGCTTTTTCTCTTAAATTGCTAAGAATAAGATATTTGGAGAAAATTAGTTCTTTCAGATCAATTAAAGTCAACATATTAAAAGCCACAGTCCAGGGTGTGAAAACTTCAGACAAAGTAGTTGAAGATAACACATTTTGTAAATAACTTTCTAGCATATATTTCTATACCCTTCCCCCAATACCTTATTGACCCCATTCAAAGGACATCTTGTTTTCTGATAGGAATCCAGCCATAACCACATTGTCAGTTGAGCTTTGTAAATATCTCAAACTAAGTTTTATTGACTCATGAACTTATTAAAAACATACTCTTATTTTTCAGGATGTCAAACTTGGCACAATTTGACTCTGATTTTTACCAATCTAATTTTACTATTGATAACCAGGAGCACAGTGGTGATGACTCTAATGCCTATGGAAATCTTTATGGATCTAGAAAGTAAGTACTTAATATTGTTCTTTTTTTTTTTTTTTTTTTTTTGACAGTCTCACTCTGTCACCCAATGAATTAATTTATATAATTTCAGAACAGTTCCTAACATATAGTAAAAACTCAATATATTGTAGTTATTATGAAATTTGAAGAGTCTGACCCTTCTTGCCCTCTAACCTAGACCCACAAAAAAATATCCAGGAAAGCAACTAATAAACAAAATATCTACATTATACTTAAGTGACTTTAGGTAACAAAGTATCAATTGCTTTTGTAAGTCTGGAGTCAGTGGTGCAATCTTGGCTCATTGCCGTCTCTGCCTCCTGGGTTCAAGTGATTCTTGTGCCTCAGCCTCCCATGTAGCTAGGATTATAGGTGTGTGCCACCATGCCTGGCTTTTTTTTTTTTTTAGTAGAGACAAGGTTTGGCCATGTCGCCCAGGCTGGCCTCGAGCTCATGAGCTCAAGTGATCCGACCCCCTGGTCCTCCCAAAGTGCTTGGATTATAGGTGTGAGCCACCGTACTAGGCTGTATTGTTCTTATTTTAAGAAGTCTTAATATTATGACTGGGATTTCTAGAGAGGGAGATTTCCTTGGGAAAAACCAGCGTTTGCCTCAACATATCTCAGTAAATTGCCCAAGAAGAAATGTCAGGAAAGGACAGAGAAATTAATCAAGTTCTCCATGAATCCCCTTTATCACCTCAGCCTAAGCCAAGTGAATGGCTTGTCTCCTCTTTTCAAACTATCACTTAGCAGGGAGCTGGGATATAGGCACTGGGCAAACAGAAAGCATTTTCCTTTTGCCTAATATTTTCCAGGACATTTCTTGTGAAACTGATTTCATTTAATTTAATAAGCATTTATTGAAATTCTGCTTGTGTTTCAGAAATTAAGAAAGGCACTGCACATCCAAATATAATGATGAAATTCGTAGTTTTTTCTCTTGTGCAATTTAATATTTTTATGTTGAAGAATTGAGTGATTAAATATGCAATTAAAGTATGAAAAATACCATGATGGAATCAAGGTAAACATGTCAAAATATGATAGCTATTTGAGGTAAAAATTCAACTTGAGTTGAAAATGAAACAAAATGATTAAGAATTTGATAGTGGCAAAATATGGCTTTTAGAGTAAGAAGAATTTGGTTCAAATTCTGGCTTTGGCATTTTCTGTCTGTGATATTGGGATGACTTAACTTCTCTGACTGTCTTAATCTGAAAAATAAGGATATTAATAATACCTGCTTAATGGAATTGTTATTAAAAATTGTGATAATGTGTAGGAAAGTGTGTATTAAAGTAAAACCACTATATAAATATTATTTATTCATATAAATATGACTTACAAAAGCAATTGACACTTTGTTACCTAAAGTCACTTAAGTATACTGTATTTTGTTAAATAATTGATTTCTTGGAAATTTTGTGGGTCTAGGTTAGAGGGCAAGAAGAGTCAGACTGTTCAACTTTCATAATAACCACAATATATTGAGTTTTTATTATATGTTAGGAACAGTTCTGAAATTATATAAATTAACTCATTGGATCCTCAATTATATACAGTAACTCATTGGAGCACCATATGAGTTAGGCCGTACAGGTTGAACATCCCAAATCCAAAATCAAAAACCTGAAATGTCCCCAAATCCAAAACTTTTTGAACACTGATATGTACTCAAAGGAAATGCTCAGTGGAGCATTTCAGATTTTTAATTTTCAGATTAAGGATTCTCAACCAGTATGTATTCTGTAAATATTCAAAAATCCATAAAAATCTAAAATCTAAAGCAGTCTGGTCCCAAGGATTTCAGATAAAGGATACTCAACTTGCGCTATCACCCCCATTTTGCACGAGAAGACAGACATACAGAGAAATTAAGAGACTTCCTCAAGGTTACACACCTAGTAAGAAATGGGATTAGGATTTTAGCTCAAGGTTGTTTGATTAGGGCTGTAACTAGTGTGAGCATATGACTTATTATAAAATAAAGACTTTTTAAAGTGTAAAATTAGTGCTATTATAATAATGTTGGGATAATAGGAATAAACTGTGCCATAAATTAGGATGTGTGGTATATTTCAAATGTATTAATTTTTGAAGCTTTATTATACACACACACACACACACACACACACACACACACACACCTTAAAAGCTCCAGATAGAAAGATGAAAAGACAGAATACATATAACGGACAGTGGGGAGTCTTCTGTTCCCACTCTGCCCAGAAAAAAATTGACTCTCTTTTTACTGATCACTCCTACAGGTATAAGCAAATAGATGCTGCTTTCAAGATAGGGAAAGGTATTGAGATATAATTTTTTTAGGCTGGAAAAGTTGAATATCTGGAATTGTATCTAATTCACACTCCTATGCTATCTCCTGTGTAGCACTAGTCAGGCTGCCTTTTATGGTTTACACTTTGGAAGGTGAAAAAAAAAAAAAAAAGGGAAATGTTTGAGGCACAGGGAGTAGTTTGAGCACTAAGGTACACAAAGGTGGTCACTCTAAATTTGCAATCCGAAATGAAAGCTATCTACTAGGCTTTTTAAGCTCTGTTCTGTTTCGTAGAAAGGAACTAGTTGCCCTAAACCTTCTGTTTCTTTTCTCTACTCTCTTTTCCAGATAAGATTAGCATTTGGGTAGCATTGATATTTTCAGATTAAATTGAACTAAAATGTACAATGAGAGAGAAAAAACTTTCTCCCTAAGCTAGGACTCATGGACCACAGCTTTATCCACCCACCCCACACACTCTAATTTTCTTTTTCCATTTGACTAAACATCTCCTAGAAATCAAAATGACAAAGAGATGGAAATTAATGTAGCCAGACGAGGAAAGCTCATAATTTTACAGTACCGGGTTGATGGCCTACCCTGCTTCAGATGCTTAGCATTTAAATCCGAGTCCTGATTTGGATGCGGCAACATTTAAATTCTGATTCACACTGTACATCTCAGGAATTAGGAAAGGGCATAGTAGCTGTGGTAGTTTTATGAGGTACATAAAACATGGAATCAGGTCAGTGATTTACTATGTACATCAAAGGAAATCCAGAGATTTGATCTTTTATGGATACTATGAATAGTTCAATTAAAATATACCCCAAATCAGAACAAGATAATGATTATTCTGGCAAAAGATGTAGCAACCTAGAGAACAGCTATAATCAGTCATTCAGCTTCTGTTTCTCTGTCTCTGTCTTTGCCTGTCTCTTTCACTCTCTTCTCTTACTTACCCTGCTCACAGTATATGAGAGCTTGTTTTAAAAGCCTGTTTGGCTCAATAGTGTACTGATCTGAAAGCTGGGTGACTGTGCTCACTAAGACAGTGAAGATATTTATGTTTAAAAACAAGTTTTCTTATTTTAGAATGAACAGTAGGATCGTTATCTTTTAAAAAACATAATTATTCCATCATTCAGATAGGGATAATTTCCAACCATCTATAACTAGCTACTGAGGCTATATTTTTCCACCTTTTGAAATGTGAAATCTATTCATATTATTTGGAAAAAAGAAATAGATACTGTTGCAGAAGGGTGTAAACAACTGGAAAAATCCCTTTGAGTGGTTTGGTAGGACTTTAACAGATAAATACTGAATCATCATCTTTTCTGAATCCTCAGACCTGATCTTCTAGTATTTCAAACACGGTTAAGGCATCACTGTGTACCCAGCTGGACCAACCAGAGTCTAGGAATGTTGAGGAAGCCAACTCTCCCAGCTACCACTCCCTGACTCATGCTACCACCAAATTTATCCTATTTGATAAGGTCTTACCAAGGGCACTTAAATTGCCTAAGTTTACAGGCTTAATTGGAAATTCACATAGATAAGTTACACAAATATGGTTTTGAATCAGCTATGTTTAACTACTTAATTCAGTGTTACCTCTGGAATTAATAAACACCAAAAAGTTGTGAACTGTTCTTGTTAAACATTTTCCCTGACTCCACCAACATCTCTGCTTTTAGAAAACTATCTGATATCTAATTGTATCCAGTATAGAATTTGGAAAATATAGAAACATATGAATAAAATATTAAAATCACTTCAAATCTTGTCTCCAAGAAATGACTATTATTAACAATTTGGTGTACTTCCTTGCTACCTTTATTCTATTTTCCTATGAATATGTATATTTTATATATATATATTTAAAAATAAAATACTATTTTTCAATGAATGTATATGTATTTATGAGTACTTATACATGAAATTTGCTGATTGTTCTAAAGGAGCCCCACAGTCACTTCTCTGTAGTTTGAAGTGATTTTTAAAGGAAGAAGAAGTGTTTACTAACAAAGCTAAAGTTTAAATTCAACAAGCCAGAGTTCAGTGTTTCTTTTGATCTAATTCAGTTAACATTTATTTTATCTGTAATAATGTGCTGAATTTGAAATTATCACAATTTCAGTATTTATCTTTCAATAGAACTAATGGTGTAATACAGGAGAAGAGTTACATTTTCTTGGCATATTCTGCAAAAGACTTATTGTGAGGTACAAATATATAACTTTAACGTCTTAAATATTGAGCATATTAATCTGACTCATTACGTTACCTCTAATAGGTTAATCATCAAGGACTATAAGCTTAATGGAGCAAATAGTGAAGTGTCTAGATCCATTATCTCAGAGACTTTTTTCATGAAAGGATATTGTAGGTTTGAAAGATGTCTCTAAGAATATATGAAAACTCATTGGTGTAGCCATTCAGAGTTAGTGCCACTTAGTAAAAAAAAAGGAGAATACCAGAAGACATAGGGGACTAAATGTAAATTCATAACATGTGCTTAAAATTAAGGTTGTTAATAGAAATTTTTAGCAAAAAAAAAAAAAAAAAAAAAAAACCTAAAACATAAGAATTGGGTTATTTACTATATCAGGCCATTGCCACACTGCTATAAAGAAATTCTTGAGACTGGGTTAAAGCAAAGAAGTTTAATTGGCTCATAGTCCCACAGGCTGTAGAGGAAGCATGGTCGCAGCTGCTTCTGGGGAAGCCTCAGGGAGCTTTTACTCATGGCGGAGGACAAAGCAGGAGCAGCAGTCTCACATGGCAGAAGCAGGACCGAGAGAGCGAGGAGGTGCTGCACATCTTTAAACAGCCAGATATGATAACTTTATCACCAGAGCAGCACTGGGAGATGGTGCTAAACCATCTATGAGAAACCACCTCCATGATCCAATCACCTCCCACTAGGCCCCACCTCCAGCTGGGAATTTCATTTCAACATGAGATTTGGGTGGGACACAGATCCAGACCATATCCTTCTACCACTGGACCCTCCCAAATCTCATGTCCTACATGTCAAAGTTCAAATTAACCCTTCCCAACAGTTCCCCAAAGTCTTAACTCACTCCAGCATTAACTCAAAAGTCCAAGTCCAAAGTCTCACCTGAAGACTAGTCCCTTCTGCCTATGATCCTATAAAATCAAAAACAAATTAGTAACTGCCAAGATATAATGGAGGTGTAGGCATTGGTGTAGGCATTCTAAAAGGGATAAATTGGCCAGAAAAAAAGGGAATACCCCATGCAAGTTTAAAACCTAGCAGTGCAGTCATTAATCTTAAAGCAAATTTGTCCAACCCACAGCCCACAGGCTGTGTGCAGCCCATGGTGGCTTTAATGTGGCCCAACACAAATTCATAAACTTTCTTAAAACGTTATGAGATACTTTTGCAGATTTTTTTTTTTTTTTTTTTTTTTTTTTTTTTTTTTTTTAGCTCATCTGCTATCATTAGTGTTAGTATATTTTATGTGTGGCCCAACACAATTCTTCTTTTTCCAGTGTGGCCCAGAGAAGCCAAAAGATTGGACACCCCTGTCTTAAAGCTTCAAAATAATTTCGTTTGACTTCATGTCCCACATCCGGGTAACAATGATGCAAGAGGTGGGCTCCCAAGGTCTTCAGCAGCTCCAACCCTGTGGCTTTGCAGGGTGCAGCCCCTGTGGCTGCTCTCAAGTACTGGTGATGAATGCCTGAGACTTTTCTAGATGCAGGTTGCAAGCTTCTGGGGGATCTGCCATTCTGGGGTCTGGATAATGATGGCCGTCTTCTCACAGCTGCACTGTGAGGGACTCTGTGTGGAGACTCTGTGTGGGGGTTTCAACCCCTCCTTTTCATTCCACACTTCCCTAGTAGAGGTGTTCCATGAGGGCTCCACTTCTGCAGCAGGCTTCTTCCTGGACATCCGGGCTTTTCCATAAATCCTCTGGAATCTAGGTGGAGGCTTCCAAGCCTCAACTCTTGCACTCTGTGCACCTGCAGGCTTTACACTATGTGGAAGCCACCAAGACTTAGGGCTTGAATCCTCTGAAGCAGTGAACTGTAACTGGGCTCATTTTGCCCCAAGACTGGAGCTGGAGTGGCCAGAATGCAGGGAGCAATGTCCTGAGGCTATGAAGGGAAGTGGGGTCCTGGGCCTGGCCTACAAAACCATTCTTCCCTCCTAGGCCTCTGAGCCTGTGATGGGAGGGACTGACACAAAGGTCACTTAAAGGCCTTTGAGTCCTTTTCCTGTTTTCTTGGCTAATAGCACATGGCTCCTTTTTTTCACTTATGCAATTTTTTTGCAGACTGCTCGAATTCCTCCCTTGAAAATATGCTTTTGTTTTCTACCATTTGGCCATTCTGCAAATCTTCCTAACTTTTACACTCTGCTTCCTTTTTAAATATAATTTCAAGTTTCAGATCATTTCTTTGCTCATACATATAAACATAGGTTGTTAGAAGCAGCCAGCTCACATCTTGAATGCTTTACTGCTTAGAAATTTCTTCCACTAGATGCCCTAAACCATCATTCTCAGGTTTAAAGTTTCACACATCCCTAGAGAAGGGGCACAATGCACCCAGGCTCTTTGCTGAACTATAGCAAAAGTGACTTTTACTCCAGTTCCCACTAAGTTTCTCATCTCCCTCTGAGATCTCAGTCTAGACTTTGTTGTCCATATCACCGTCAGCATTTTGGTCATAACAATTTGACGAATCTTTAGGAAGTTCCAAATTTTTCCTCATCCTCCTGTCTTCTTCTGAGCCCTGCACAGTCTTCCGACATCTACCTGTTACCCAGTTCCAAGGCCACTTCCATATTTTCAGGTATCTTTAAAGCAAAGCCCCCACTCCTCAGCACCAGTTTCTTGTATTAGGCCATTCTTGCACTACTATAAAGGAATACCTGAGACTGGATAATTTATAAAGAAAAGAGGTTTAATTGACTCATGATTCCACAAGCTGAACAGGAAGCATGGCAATAGCTGCTCCTGGGGAGACCACAGGGAGCTTTTACTCATGGTGGAAGGCAAAGAAGTGGGTATCTCACATGGCAGGAGCAGGATCAAGAGAGAGAAGTGGAAAGTGCTACTCACTTTTAACAAATCAGATTCATGAGAACTCTATCACAAGAACAGCCCTAGGGGGATGGTGATAAACCATTCATGAGAAATTGCCCTCATAATTCAATCACCTCCCACTAGGCCCCACCTCCAGCATTGGGGATTACATGAGGTTTGGGTGGGGACACAGATCCAAACCATATCATTTACAGATTTTTGGGTCATACTTTGGACTAATAATGTGATTCTTTTGGTATTGGTTGTGCTATTTTTATTGAGATGCAACGTTTAATATTACAGTGATGCTATACAAAGATATAAGATAAAGAAAAACAATTTAAATTTAGATAGTTATCAAAGGTGAGCATGGTAATTTTATAAATTTTGTATTTTCCTTTATGCAACAAATTTTAAATTTTTACTTTCTTAAATAAGTGGTAGAGGAATTTTAATATTATACCCCCATTACAATAAGGACAATAGAAGCTAAGCTCCTGAGAACCTTTTTCTGTAAAATTTTGTTTCTCTTTGAAGAGGATAAGTCAAAGTTACTACCTGAAATAGTCCACCCGTTCACAAAGGTTGCTTTGCAGCTAATAACTGTGAAAGTTATGTTTACTCAAACCTGATTAGTAGCACCTGATATAAGTTATGGAGAGGCCAGACAAGTACGGCAATGACATAGTTTTACTTAGACATTGGTCCATTTAGTCATCTTTATGTGTCCCTTTCATTTTTCTGGAGAGGCTTACATTAAAGAAATAGGTATTGGGGGATTTTTATCAAGAAAAAAGCCATTCATATTCCTATTCTAATTTGTTTCTACCAGTATTTTTGATGGTGTGCCTATTTTACTGGAAAATACATTAGGAATATTACACATGGCTAAGTGAAAAATAATAGCAGGTAATCACCATACATTCTGGCAGGTTCAAATAGTATTACACCAGGCTCTTGCTCTTAATGAGCATACATTTGAATTAGTAAATGATTAAGTGTGTATGTCCCCCCTCTATATATGTGGCTTTCTTTTCCTAAATAAGTTATTCTCTTGGTCAGGCTAACTCACATAAAGGAGGTCAAATATGTTATTCTTAGATTTCATATTAAGATTAATATTCAAAGGAAAGTACTAAAGGCCATTTTGTAAATATTTTATCATAAAGAATCACAGGGAGTTACCAAGTTCAGAACCTTGGACTGTATATTTAGTTTACCCCAAGGGCTTTTGTGAAAGAAATTTAAAACATGTTACTGGACAGCTCTATGTTTCTTTCCATTCTTTAAGGTAAAAACAATTTAAAATGAATAAAAATAAACAGCAAAAACATGTCAAAGAGGTATTTTGGTTTGGCAAAATTAAATCACCCATTTTAAGAGAGGGACTCTTTTTTTTGTTCAAGATGGCTGGCTTGGAGCATTTCAAGCATGCTTTATCCACTTAGAAGAAGCAAAACGGTGTGTGGACAATCACACTTCTAATATATTATCCAAGGCAGAACACTGGAATTCAACAGGAAAGTGACGGAAAACACCAAAAGCTAGGAAGGGGAAGGAAAATAGGCAGCATACATGGCCAAGACCAGCCATGAACCAGGAATGACTCCCCAGTACAGGAGAGGGTGAGTGAGAGTCTTTACGCGGTCCACTCTTCTGCTGGGGAATTGCACAATCCAGGATATGGGAGAGCACCTTGACCCTCTCAAGCCCTAAGTCTAACTTAGAAAGCAACCAGGAAACTGTGAGAAGGAACTGCTTTAGAGAGGGAGCATGCCTTGTATTCCATGCTGTTTCTGAAACCCAGGCAGCTATAGCAAGACACCATTCTAGATCTTAGCCCTTAACAGACTGTGTGAAGTCCTGAGAATTCAGTCCTAGGCATTAGGGAAACTTGGGCTGCTGTTTGCAGAACTGGGGTGTGAACTAGGGGCTGGCCCTAACAACCAAGACTAAGAAGCTAGTGTGGCATGGGCTGCAGCCACCAGTGCGGGAAGCAGGTACTGCTCCTACTTAAGCAGGATGAGAGTTGCCATGAAGCCTTAGTGTTGAGCTAAGTGGGGACTCCTATGGGCCATGAGCATGAACTGAGGGGCATGGGGTCTAACCGAACAGTTGGGATGGCTATGACACCTGAGACAGGGGAGAGAACCCTGTCCAGACTGGGGGCTGTAAGAAGGAAGCAAGTCTCTTACTCACTGACCAAGGCTATGGCCACTGGGACTGGTCCCACCCTTCTCGTCGCAGGACCTCAGTGCAGTGGTGACTACAGTTTACCCAAGAATTCTACCAGAGGCCTGAGGACTGTTTCTCCCCCACCTGTCATGGCTGGTGCATGCACTCATGACTGGGGAGCCTGAGTGTAAGCTTGCCCAGTCTAGCTCCATCTGGCTTTGGCCCTCAACCAATAATAAGTGACAAAATTGAATCGGCCATAAAAAGTCTCTAAACAAAGAAAAGGCCTGGACCAGATGAATTTACAGCTGAATTCTACCAAATGTACAAAAAAAGAACTAATACTAATCCTCCTGAAACTGTTCCCAAAAATTCAGGTGGAGGGAATTTTCTCTAAGTCATTCTACAAGGCCAGTAACACCTGATACCAAAACCAGACAAGGACACAACAACAACAAAAACTTGACCAATAGTTCTGATGGACATAGATGCAAATATCCTCAACAAAATACTAGCAAATCAAATGCAACAGCACATCAAAAAATAATATGTCATGATTTAGTAGGTTTGATACAAGGGATGAATGGATGATTTAATACATGTAAAGCAATAAATGTGATAAATCACATAAACAGAGCCCAGGACAAAAACCATATGATTGTTTCAATGGAAAATTCAGCATCCTTTCATAATAAAATCCCCCAACAAACTAGGAATATAAGGAATGTACCGCAAAATAATAAACTCTATTTAGGACACACCCACAGATAACATCATACTGAATGTGAAAAGTTGAAAGCATTTTCTCTAAGAACTGAAACAAGACAAAATGCTCACTCTCACCATTCCTGTTCAACATAGTAGTGGAAATCCTATCTAGAGAAATCAGGCAAGAGAGAAAAAAGCCATCCAAATTGGAAATTGGATGATATGATCTTATTTCTAGAAAAACCTAAAGAATTCACCAAATCCTTTTAGAGTTAATAAATGAATTCAGTAAAGCTGTAGGGTATAAAATCAACATACAAAATCAGTAGCATTTCTATACAGCAATAACTGTCTACCTGAAAAAGAAATCAAGAAGGCAATTTCGTTTACAATAATTACAAACAAAATTTAGTAGTACATTTATTAGCCAAGGAGGTGAAAGATATCTACAAGGAAAATGACAAAACACTGATGAAAAATTATTGTGCATGACACAAACAAATGGAAAAACATCTCATGCTCATGGATTGAAAGAATTAATATTGTTTAAATGACCATACTGCCCAAAGCAATCTATAGATTCAATGCAATCACTATCAAAATACCAGCATTGTTTTTTAACAGAATTAGAAAAAAACTATCCTAAAATTCATACAGAACGAGAAAGAAAGCCCAAATAGCCAAAGCAATTCTGAGAAAAATGAACAAACCTACAGGCATCTCATTACCTGACTTGAAATTATATTACAAGGCTATAGTAACCAGAACACCATGGTATACTGCTATAAAAATAGACAGATACATCAATGAAAAATAATAGAAAACACATAAATAAGGTCACATATTTACAGCTAACTAATCGTTGACAATGCTGACAACAACATAAGTTGGAAAAAGGACACGCTTTTCAATAAATGGTGCTGGGACAATTGGATTGCCATTTGCAGAAGAATTAAACTGGACCTCTATCTCCCACCATATACAAAAATAAACTCAAGATGGATTAAAGACTTAAACATAAAACCTAAAACTATAAAAATGCTTGAATAAAACATACGGAAAACTTTTGGACATTAGTCTAGGCAAAGAATTTATGACTAAGACCTCAAAAGCGTAGGAAACAAAAACAAAAATAGACAAATGGGATTAAATTAAAAATTTCTGCACAGCAAAGGAAATAATCAACAGAGTGAACAGACAGCCAGTAGAATGGGAGAAAATACTTGGAAAATATTCATTTGACAGGGGACTAAAAACCAGACATACAAGGAACTGAACTCAACAGCCAAAAACCCTGAAACAATCCCATTAAAAAGTGGGCAAGGAGTAAGGTGGTATTGCATCGTGGTTCTGATTTGCATTTCCCTGATTATTAGTGATGTTGAGCATTTTTTCCTGTTTGTTGGTCATTTGTATATCTTCTTTTGAGAATTGTGTTTATGTCCTTAGCCCACTTTTTGATGGACTGTTTTGCCCTCACCTGTCATGGCTGGTGCATGCACTCATGACTAGTGGGCCTGAGTGCAAGCTTGCCTAGTCCAGCTCCATCTAGCTTTGGTCCCCAGCCAATAATGAGTGGCAAGATTGAATCAGCAATAAAAATAGCCAACAAATGGCAAAAAAAAAAAAAAAACCCTGAAACTCAACAGCCAAAAAACCCTGACACAATCCCATTAAAAAGTGGGCAAGGAGTAAGGTGGTATCTCATCATGGTTTTGATTTGCATTACCCTGATTATTAGTGACATTGAGTATTTTTTCATACGTTTGTTGGTCATTTATATATCTTCTTTTGAGAATTGTCTGTTTATGTCCTTAGCCTACTTTTTGATGGGATAGTTTGTTTGTTTTTTTTCTTGCTAATTTGTTTGAGTTCCTTGTAGATTCTGTATATTAGTCACTTTGGAATACTATTCAGCCATAAAAAGGAATGAATTAATGGCATTTGCAGCAACCTATATGGAAGTGGAGAGTATTATTCTAAGTGAAGTAACTCAGGAATGGAAAACCAAACATTGTATGTTCTCTCTATAAGTAAGAGCTAAGCTATGAGAATGCAAAGACATAAGAATAATACAGGGGGCTTTGGGGACTCAAGGGAAAGGGTGGGAGGGGTGTGAGGAATAAAAGACTACAAGTTGGGTTTAATTTATACTGCTTAGGTGATGGGTGCACCAAAATTTCACAGATCACCATTAAAGAACTTATTCATGTAACCAAATACCACCTGTTTCCCCAAAATCTATGGAAATACAAAATTTTAAAAAAAGAAAAAAGTGGGCAAGAATATAGAATAGACATTTTTCAAAGGAAGACATACAAATGGCCAACAATTATATGAAACAATGTTCAACATCACTAATCATCAGTGAAATGAAAATTAAAACAACAGTGAGATATCATCTTCCCCCAGTCAGAATGGCTCTTATTAAAGTGACAAAAAGTAACAGATGTTGATGGGGATGTAGAGAAAAGGGAACTCTTATACACTGTTGATGGGAATGTAAATTATTAGCCTCTATGGAAAACAGTATGAAGATATCTCAAAGAACTAAAAATAGAATGACTATTTTATCAAACAATCCCACCACTGGGTATATATCCAAAGGAAAAGAAGTCAATATATCAAAAAGGTACCTGCACTCATATGTTTATTGAAGCACTATTCACAATAGCAAAGACATGAAATTAACCTAGTATCCACCAGTGGATGAATTAATAAAGAAAATGTGGTATATATACAATGAAATACCATTCAGCCATGAAAAGAATAAAATCATGTCATTTACAACAATATACATGGAAATGGAAGTCACTATCTTAAGTGAAACAAGCCAGGCACAGAAAATCAAATATCACATGTTCTTACTCATAAAGGTGCTAAAAATACGTACACATGGAGGTAGAGAGTAGAATCATTGGCAGTTGATACTTGGAAGGGTGAGAGAGTAGGAAAGGAGTGATGGGAAATTAGTTAATGCATATAATGAATGTTATTTGGGTTATGGATATCCTAAAAGCTCTAACTTGACCACTACACAATCTATGCATGTAACAAAACTTTATATGTACCCCATAAATTTGTACAAATAAAGAGACACTAAAGCCAACTAGATAATACATTTAGCTAGGAACTCAGAGGCAATTCTGTTGATAATGACTGTCATTACCAACAGAACTGGCCAGAACTGAAGTATATTTCCTTATTCACAGTGATTAGTATATGTATTTATTTTTCCTATCAGTTGACTATACTATTAAAATTATCATTTTTCCTTGCTGCTTCCACATATTTGGAGGGGCTTCGTTGCTGGAGACTGTCCCTGAAGATAAGTAAAAAAGCAGCAGTGTGTGATGAGCAGATCACTGTTCAGAAAGCTTCATGCCAGAGTCCAGCCCCTGCAATGTTATTTTGTGTTACTGGACAAGTCATTTAGTCTCTGTGAAGTTCTGTGTCTTTTTCTGTAAAATGAGATTAGAAATACAGCTTTTACCTTATAGAGCTTTAATTGAGAAAAGATTAGTGGAAGCATTCAGCATGTTGTACATGCTCAATTAATGTTTATTGATATGGATTATTTTTCCAGAAACCTTTAGATGACCAGTTGTTTTACATTTTTGGACTAAAGTTAAATTTTAAGTAAGTTGTTTCTTTCATGAGTACTCATAAAAACTACGTGAATTCATATAAGTAAAATTGTAACTTTCCTACTTTATTTATCATGATACCTTTTTCTTAGACCTAAAAATGTTTGTATTTTTCTTTTTCTAGACAACAAGCTGGTGAGCAGCCTCAGCCTGCCTCTTTTGTTCCATCAGAGACGCTCATGTCACCAGGTTATGCAGGACAATTTTTTCAGCCAGCATCCAACTCAGATTATTATTCACAATCTCCTTACATTGACAGTTTTGATGAAGAGCCTCCTTTGCTAGAAGATAAGTTAAGGAAGTGTTATTAATGTCTGTACAGCTAGAAGAATAATAGCAATAATTAGCACTTAATGTGTGCTGTCAGCCTGCAGTGTACAGTGTTTTATGTGTGATTGTTTCACGTATAACAAGAGTTTGCTGAACCAAAACCCTTAAACCGTTGGAAGTTTGTTGCATGTTTGCGTAGGGGAAATTGGGTGTAGATATGGGCCATTCTGTGACATTGCTGCACTTATTAAATGCTCCTTCACTCTTTCTTAAATTTGAACTCCTTGGCCAAGAATAGAAAAAAATGCAGACATCTTTTGGCAAAGTAGTTACATCAAAGTGACCACCCTTCCCACCCAGTTAATGAAGCACTTCATAACAGCATATTTTATTTTCTGCTATGTTTTCCTGGGAGCAAAGTGGATAGTTTCTCAAATTAATATTTTTGTTGTCATTGTTGACATGGAGACAAGCCAGTATTTTTCTTTCCTGACTCATGCAAGCCCTTTCATCTCACTTGGCATGAGTAGGTGAGGAAGTATATAAATCCAGTAAATAACGCTCCTGCTGGGAAGGTAATCCAGAGATTCTTAGAGCTGAAGGTCCTTAGGGGATTTTGGAGTTGTTCCATCCATTGTTTTTTTTTTTTTTTTTTTTTTTCATATGTAGCCAGTCTGTATGTGCTGTTTTTGCTCTTAAACAAGATTAATACAGTGCTAGAAACATAGGTGTTAAGACACTAAAACCCCAAGTGGATTTAAATTTGAGAACCAAGCAGAAATAGTCACTGGTTAACTGCTGCAAGGCCTTTGCATGTAGTCAAGTGAAAAGGAATAGATTAAAATTTCCAGTATTTTACATCACAAGATGTAAAGATGTTTGCCTCACATGAACACAACCAACCACATTCTTCTTTCTTTTCCTTAAAAATGTAAAACCGTGAAAGATTTAAACTGTTCAGAACAGAACAGAGATTTATATAATTGATCTATTGGCTCTTTGGAAGCCAGTCAAGTTTCTGGATCAGTTATCTTTAACCAGTTCATTCTGTTTTGCCTCTACAAGTAATAAACACTTAAAAGTTACAAGTTATTCTAGTTAAACATTTTCCTTGGCTTTGCCAATATCTCTGCCTAATTGTCTTCAGAATTGGGAAAACAGAGAAGCATAATAAAAATATAAAAATTACTTCAAATCTTGTCTCAAAGACATGACTATCATTAACAATTTGATGTATTTTCTTCTAACCTTTATTCTATTTTCCTATGAATGCCTATGTATATGTATTATGCATGAATATACATGCATACTTTAAAGTAAAATACTATTTTTTCAATGAATATATATACGTTTGAGTACTTAAGTATTGCATTCTTTTTATTTACTTTATGTCACGAGCATTTTTTTTTTTTTTGAGATGGAGTCTCACTCTGTTGCCCAGGCTGGAGTGCAGTGGCCCAATCTCGACTCACTGCAACCTCTGCCTCCTGGGTTTGAGCGATCCTCCTCCTTCAGCCTCCTGAGTAGCTGAGACTGCAGGTGCACACCACCGTGCATGGCTAATTTTTGTGTTTTTAGCAGAAACAGGGTTTTGCCATGTTGTCAAAGCTAATCTCGAACTCCTGACCTCAGGTGATCCGCCTGCCTCAGCCTCCCAGAGTGCTGGGATTACGGGCATGAGTCACTGTGTCCAGCCTGTCACGAGCACTTCTATACAAATATTCTTTAAAGTTATTAAATATTATTTGAAAACAATTTATAATGGTTTCATAGAGCTCTATTATATAACATAACCATAATTTAAACACACCTTAAAGGTTATTCCTTATAGCAAGTAATGCTTTGCCATCTTTGACCTTTGTAGAGTCTGTCCTTAGGATGTACCCATAACAGTGGGATTGCTGGGTTAAAGGTACTGACACTGTCAAATGATGTCAAAAATGGTGTTCTACTCCACTTCCAGAGTAGAATATGACACGTCTTTGTCAATTTCATAGGAAAAAAGGAAAAAGGAATACTTTGTACCTCTGGGTTACTAAAAAAATTTTGACATTTCTCGTATGTGTATTGACTTTTTATTTTTCACGGTTTTTTTGGTTCAGATTTCTATAGAATTTAAAGAGTTTTCTTTCCTTGTTTATTTTTTAGGGATTTTATATAGTAACCATATTAATTATTGTCTAGAATATGTATTTTAAACATTTTTTTCCTAGCTTGTGTTTGCCATCTGATTTGTTTATGGGTCATTGGGACATATTAAAAGTGTGATATTAATTTTTTAAACCCAGAATATGTTTCCTAGTAACATTTCTTTCCAATTGTTGTTTGTTTAAAATCTATTTCTCCAGCTCTAGGTACTGCCTCTATCTCCTTATAGATGCTCACATTTTAAAATTATCCTTTTGTATTTTTTGTTTTATATTGAAATTATTATTCAATAGTTGTTTAAGCTTAATATGTGAAGTAAGATTTAATTTTTTTCTGTACTGCTTAACTATTTTTTTCTGCAGCATTTATTGAAAATAATCTTTTCTACTATCTGAAATGTCTCTACTGTTGCATTAATTTACCACTCTCTATACATCCTCCTCTAGCATGTCTTTCAATTTGAATAGAAAATACGTAATAGATTTTTATTTCCATTTTATACAGCTCAGAGTCAATTTCCCCAAAATATACAGTGTATTAGAACAGCAGTCCCCAACCTTTTTGGCACCAGGGAACAGTTTTGTGGAAGACAATTTTTCCACAGACAGGTTGGGGAGATGGTTTTGGGATGAAACTCTTCCACTTCAGATCATCAGGCATTAGTTAGATTCTCATAACAAGCGTGCAGCCTAGATCCTTTGCATGCACAGTTTACAATAGGTTCATGCTCCCATGAGAAACTAATGCAGCTGATCTGGCAGGAGGCGGAGCTCAGGTGGTAATACTTGCTCGCCCACTGCTCACCTCCACCTCCTGTTGTGTGGCCCGGTTCCCAACAGGCCATGAGCAAGTTGGTATGGGTCCATGGCCCTGAGTTTGGGAACCCCAGTATTAGAAGATAGAGTACCTAATATAATTTTGTGTTTTGAATCTATGAAATATCTGGATTTTGGATCCAATGTATTCTTCAAGCTGAGTGACTTGTGAAAGCCTCAAGCCTCTTTTGTCTAAAGATATGAAAAAGGCCATGATATGTCTTTTTCAGATATAAAAAATGATACAATTTCTAGGATAACGCATTAAATAACATTTACTAGTTTTTATTGACCATCCATCAGAATGGCCTATAAAATTATCAAGCTATAATAATGAACATTCCTTGCACAAAAAGCATGTTGTTTCAAAAGAGTCCTTCTTTATTTCTTAAATATTTTGTTGTCTAAAATATTTGTTTGGCTTTATGTAAGAATGATAAATTTTGCTTTTAATGTAAAATCAACATGTTAAATGCATTTTTGAGAATAATAGTAAATTCAAACCTGTCAGATAAGAAGAATTACTGATATTTGGTATGTTGTATTTATAGCATAGCTTGACGCTTCTATATGAAAGGCCAGTGCCACAATTTGCATAGAAAATAGAGATCTTAATTCACTTTTATAGCATATGTATCATATACTTTACTACCACTAGATGACAGCAAAACAATAAATTTTGCATTCAAATTTTACAGCAGTTTTATCTTCTTTTATTTTGTACGATAAGATGTTATATTAGAGTATGTATAATTAATAAGTAGTTATAATCGCTCACATACCTTATAATAAATAAAAAACACAATATTATTGAGATATTTCAGTAGAAAGCACATAAAATATTTTTCATTATGAAAATATTTATATGGGCTTATATTAATTTACTGTCTCATGGCTTGATGTTAAAATATGTGCAGGAGTTAGTTATGCCATTAAATAAATGGTTGACATCAGTAATGATGTTGCATAAAGCATTTTTCATCTGAATTTCTTCCAAAATAATTATGTTTTTTGAGGAAAAGGTATTTGGAATTTACCACTTTATTGTGGCAAATACTGAAAATGTATTTTTAGCATAAATGCCAAAATTAAAAAATAAAGTTTGAGAACATAAGCTTCAGGTGAAATTAATTTAAAATTAATTAATTTTAAATATATAGCAGGTCTCAATTTTTAAAGTCTTCTTCTCTTTCAAAAATTATATTAGACATTCTAACCTCCTTTAAGCTTGGTGAACTGCTCATATTATTCAAAGTGTATGTTCATTAATAAATATACAAATGCACTGTGGAAATAAAGGATGAAACAAGAAAGCGGAAATGTAAATTATTTGCTATTAATTTAACTATTCGATTTTTTTAAGCTTAAAATAACAGATGCCATTCTGGGCATGAAATGAATAAAACTTTATTTCTTGGTTTAGACCAGTGTCTAGCTGACCCTCTGAAAATTTCTGAGTTGTTAGAACAAGGGTCCTCTGTGTCATGGGGTTTATTAAAAGTCTGTGTTGTAGTCTGTGTACAGAAAGTCAGCTTTGCAAGGTATTTAGGTGGTATGTGCCTCTGTAAAATAAGTTGAGCTATACCCCTGTATCTGACCAAAGAAAGTTACTAAAGTTTGGAAGCGTAGTTACATGCCACATACAAATACATTTAGGAAGACAGTCCTTCACATGGAAGAATTGGGCTCATTAAAAAAAAAAAAAAATATATATATATATATATATATATATATATATATATATATAAAAGATTAGATGAACATTGACCCAACCACAACTCTATGGTTAAACACGTGCTTTCTTGAGTCAGATTGCGCAGCGTTGAAAGCTAGGTTTTCTATTACTGCTTTGTGTCTTCAGACAAATTAATCTCTCAAAGCCTTATATATCCGATGCATAAAATAGGGATAAAATAATAGCAATTGATTGTGCATTTATAAGACCAATTTTTGTAAATCTTGTGAAGTCCATAGCAAACACTCAGTAAATTTTAGCTTTTATTCTTCCTAGCCTCCACGTCACCCTTACGGACATTCTGAAATTATAGAAGGAGGATAACCAATTTGATTGCTGGTCCCTAAATAGTGAAGTCATACTCTTCTCTTTGAATGTTCTCTTTCTCTACCCTAGATACATCTTAGTTGATCTCTACAGGAGTGGTAGGAAAAGAAACCAATGAATGTGGTATCAATACTTATTTCTATGTTCAAGGGATGTCAAATGGCTCGGTATTTGCTTTATAGTAATGAGAGAAGCAGATTCTAGCAGAAGGATCTGTGAGGCAGCAGTCAGAAGTCTTTGAAAAGTGGGAATTGGAGAAAAAAAATTAGAAATTTCTAAATAGGTTTGGACTCATGAACGCTGAACTTCACTGATTTTGGATACTTTATTTGAATATTACCATGTATAAAAGAGAAAGGTTAACTTGTCTCAAGAATTTAATCTTTGAATACATAGACTCAGCTTCACAGTACATTGACCTTACAAAAATATGCGTGCACATCATGATCACTTTTACATGCAGAAAGAGCCCTTTTCCCCTCTGTGTAGTTTCATTCATTTAGCATAAAATTGCTCTTCTCATTAGGCACAGTGGACTTGGACTCAGTCTCATTAGTTTAGTATAGTACTACTAATTTAAAAATTATGCCATGGCTGATATGATGGGATTTCAGAAGTGTCAGCAATTGAAAATACAGGAAAAGGGCCAGGTGCGGTGGCACAGGGCTGTAATCCCAGCAGTTTGGGAGGCCAAGGCAGGAGGGTCCCTTGAGCCCAGGAGTTCGAGACCAGCCTGGGCAATGTAGTGAGACCTCATCACTATGAAAAAAAAAAAAATTAACCAAGTGTGGTGGTGCATGCCACAACTGAGACATGAGCCTCAGTTACACAAGAGACTGAGCGGAGGAGCTGGGATCATGCCACTGCACTCCAGCCTGGATGACAGAGGGAAACCCTGTCTCAAAAAAGAAATTTAAAAAAAAAAAAGAAAATACAGGAAAAGGAACTATCTAGATGGACAATAGGATGAAATTTTTGATCTGCTAGCTACAATTTTATTTTTTACTGTATATTGCCAATTTCCCAATTTTTAATTAGATTGAAAGCTTGTATTTGCTGCATAAATCAGGGAATGTTTTCCTTGATGGAAATATTTCTCTAACACATTTCTTTTAAGTCATTCTTTGGAAACCAAATTACTTTTTAGTTTGTTTTTTAAAGATTTGTATGTTACATAGAACTTGAGTTTCTGTGTAATACAGAACTTGGAACTTCAGAAGGTATGATAAAACAATCAGATTAAAATGCTAAGTAAGTTAATCAGATATGTTAACCTTTAAAGAGTGTAACTTATTTTTATTTTTCTATATTTATATTATCATATTATCTATCTTTTTTTCCTTTTTACAGAACTTGGAATCCATTTTGATCACATATGGCAAAAAACTTGGACAGTGTTAAATCCAATGAAGCCAGCAGATGGCAGTATTATGAATGAAACGGACCTCACTGGACCCATTCTTTTTTGTATAGCCCTGGGAGCCACCTTGCTTCTGGTAATGTGTCACAGTAAGCACCAGATTTTAATGCTTGTCCTTGCCAGTGCTGGTTTTGAAGCAATATGTATAAATATAATAGAAACTGTGTCACTTTACATAGTGAATTTTGTTAAGTGAGAGAGAATAATTTAACCATAGTGACAAAAATATGCTACCATTATGCATTGCAACAGCTAAAACGTATAAATTTAAATAGAATTTCAAAAATCAAGAAGGAGATCAAAGTAAGAGCTCACTTATGTCTTTTTTGTTATTAAGAAAAGACTAAATCTGGAATAATGGGAGGAAAACAGATTTGGGAGATATAAGGCCTACATTTTATTTTTTGTTTTTTGTGAGAGAGCTATTGTGACACTGAATAAGTCACTTCTCTTTGGTCACCATTTTCTTTGCTGTGATAAATCTCCAGACTATTTCTAACATCTTATGAGGTACGAGACTGATCTCCTTGTTTTGGGTTAGGCTACTAGGAAAAAGTTAATTTGCAATGACAAGCTATGATTTGTTTACTCAGCCTACATATTTCCTCTAAAATGTTAGTTTTCCACATTTTATGAAGACGTTTGTTCCCCGACTTCACCATATGTCTTATGTATGCTTTCATTCTTTATATCTGGAAGTAATGGTATTAAGGGTCACTAAAAACGTGACCTAAGTAAAGTTTAAAAGACATTCTAGCTCATAGTTTAGGAAAATGTTTCATTAAAAAAAAAAAAAAAAGAATAAGAAAAAAATGAGAAAATGTCTCTGACTTTATACCAAGGAGGAGATGGTAATACAATAAAAACAGAGAATGACAAAGATGGTCAAGGCAGTGTGAAAAATGTTGTTTCATTAAGACACAAAGAGATAAACTAGGCAGAATAAATAATATGAGAAATTAAACATTATAAAAAAAGCTCTTACAATAACTATTTAGCCCTTTTCCCCATTTTCCTGCTCTTCATGTTCCATAATAATAATTTCTTCCAGTGGATATACAATTTTCAAAAGTAGTTGTAAAATGCATTTGCAACTAAATAAAATTCTGCTTTTCAATTATTATATATAATCAATCAAAATACTGATAGCAATCTAGTTTCTGCAGGTAATTTGGCCAATAATAACATCATGTTAATCCAATACAATAGTATTTAGTGATAACATCTTATTTCTTTGTACTACAGCAAGTGCAAATACTCTGTAAATCAAACACTATATCAACTAGAGTTTTAATTTAGTCTCTAACCTCCTTTCTTCTGTCTTTGTCACAGTAATTTGATAATCTTGGATTAACTGCTAAGTAAGGCCATGTCAATTAATCAAATAGTCAGAAACAATCAATTTAATATATTAACTCATCTTTCTTTTTCAAGTCATTTGTAATAAAACAGCTGTTTGTTCTGTAGCAGAACATCACTGTTACCATCCCTTAAAGAACAGCATCAATTCCATTATGATCTCTCTTGGATGCATAATGTTAGTTAGAGTTATTTACATATCCCTTCTTATATTTTAAATACAAAGCAATAGAGGCAAAAATTCTTAACTGGAAGCGAGAAAATTGGATCTACCCTAGCTTTGCCACTTGCTGTAATCTTTAACCTTCGGCTTCATATTTCTAGGCTTTCATTTCATTTTCTTCAAGGCAAAAGGAGTTTATTTAAGTAGCTCTTCAGGTTCTATTTAGTTCTAAAATTGTGTAGAATATGTGAAAATATGTATTTTCTGAATGTCTTTATGCAAACCTTATCACTTTAAATTTTACCATTAGATATGATAACTTTCAAATTGATTCTGATATAGAGCAAAAAGGACTCCCCCAAAACATCAACTGAATATTAATTAAAGTATGATTTAACTCAGAATTCATTTGATTATAGATTAATTCTTTCCTGGATATGTAGAATTAAAATGTAAGAGTGATTTTACTGGCTGATACAGGAATTTTACTAGAGAAAGCAAACTAAATCCAGAATCAATATCCAAATCTGTTTATCATCTCTGGAGTCATAAGAGTCATAGTCACATATGCTTCCTTCTTTGAGATTCATGCTGACATAAGATGCCATTCTTTCAGTGGACTTTCTTCAGGCAAAAGGAGACAAACCAAAGAAAGCTTCAAGCACTTAGCACAAATTTAGTTTTACTTATTCTTTTCCCCCAAATTATTTTCATTTCCAACACCAAGAAGACAAATGGTTTAAAGCTTTTGCTCCATTTAACTTTTCTGGTAGGGCCAAGAGCGTGGTCTGAAAAAGCAACATGCATGGCCAATTTAAAAGTGCAATCAGAAGAACACTAAGTATTTTAAATCACGATGTGGTAATGAGGATGGTATAGGGAGGATCCTTAAAAATTTTGAGGTTAAAAAAATAGAACATTTATTTTCTATTTCGATTATAAGCCCTTGTTAGAATTTGAAACAATTCTTTAAAATGGCAGTGATTTAGGCTAAATGGAATTACAACTTAAATTGGACAAACTACCAAAGAAAGACACGATGAGAGAAGTTCATAACTGATATGAAAACACACAACTTTACTACCAAATTAGCTTCATCTACTCCCTATTTGCCCCACTCCATTTGTAGAACTGCCTTTTCAGGACAGGAAGGTGCAGTCAGGTGTCCTTTGGGTGTAAGAGAGTTGTCCTATACCATTAGGACTAGCCCTACCTCATATTTATCCCATCCAAGTAAAATATTAAGTAGATGGTTTCTCTAATGCATGACAATGATGTGAAATTGTCTTTATTTTGCAAGTGGAGCAAACTCACCCAATAAAGCAGTGGATAGCTGATGTGTTTCTCTAGCATGTCCATCATTAGCATTATTTCATTAAATGGCCACAAGAATACAGAAGATATCATAAGAATTTATCAGTGGCTAATGCTGGAGACAATTCTGCCAGCAAAAGTCAGGAATATTTATGAAAGGACTTCATAGTGATCAACGCTCCAACTGCAGAGGAAGAAGAATTCAGAATAGGTGAACAATTTTGAACATTAAAATAGCTATGACATTCTCCATTACCCTGATTAATTGTAAAATAAATATCTCTGAAAGACTTCATAGATAATAGCATGGAGAAGGAAAAGTGACAGCTAAAAAGCTCTTTCTCTCCTGAATCAATTTATCAGCTCCTTCACTGTTTTTGTCTAATTCCCATGAAAACCAGAGACAGCCTATTCAACTTTTATCTAGAAGTTATGATCAGCATAATGTAAATATAAAAAATTAATGAATTTTTAACTGTAGCTTTGGTATTCTCAGAAAGCAAACATTAAAATATCCTCTTTTGAAGTAATAGTATGCTGTGATTTTCTCTGAATGCATTTACTGGGGCTTGTACTCACAAAATACTAGCTCTGTGAGCAATGGCTGTTTTTATGAGTTTTCCTCAGAAGATTGGTGGTGTACTCTGAACTCTACTAACTTCCTTTGACAGTACACCTTTTATGATTCATTACCAGTTAGTTTATATAAATCACCTTTTCATAAGGCGTGGTTAATCAACCTGGCAATAGGTATCATGAAACATAAAAGGATTCTGTGTTCAACTAAGTGCTAAATTAAATAGGGTTAAATATGTGCCATTATTTTGGGACTTATTTAGGACTTGTAAGAGCTCCTGTTGATGTTCAGGACCTACATTTTAGAGCTGAAATACCTAGGTTCAAAGCCAACCTCCATTGCTTAGCGTTATATTACCTTGGGCAAGTTACTTATCCTCTCTGCACCTCAGCGCCCTCATGTTTAAGTTGGTGTAATTATGATACTTATTTCATAAGGTGGTTATGTGGATTAAATATATGTGGCACACTTAGAATGGGTTCCAACATGGTAAATCTTGTAGATGTTTGCTAATTTTACTAATATGCCTTATAAATCCACAAGACTAAAATCGGGTTTTTTATTCCTCTATTCAATCACGTAATTATTTAATAAATATGTGGACAAAGTATAGTCTTACTTATGCCTTGTACTCTTAATAGACAATTTATAATAAAAAAATAAGTCTAGAAATAGTCTATCTTCTTTGTAGCATGCTTATTCCTTCCTAACTCTAGTCAGAAGTGTTTGTTTTCAGAATCTGAATTCAAACCATTGGCCATGTTTTTCCCAGAACTACCAGTCTCCTGATGACAGTCCTACAAAGACAGGGAACAGCACTGAACTGACTCTAACATGCTCTCTGCTTCGTGATATTCAGATTTCCTCTTGGTGTCCATTGTGTGTTCAAACTGTTTTTTTTCCCCCACGTCGTTTCAGGCAGGAAAAGTTCAGTTTGGTTATGTGTATGGCATGAGTGCCATTGGCTGCCTTGTGATTCATGCCTTACTGAATCTGATGAGCTCTTCAGGGGTGTCATACGGCTGTGTGGCCAGCGTGCTGGGTTACTGCCTGCTCCCCATGGTCATCCTGTCTGGCTGCGCCATGTTCTTTTCATTGCAGTAAGTGTCGGTGTGCTCTCATTGACCTCACATGCACAATCATAGCCAAGGTTTGCCACAGGCATGCAAAAGTTAAGCCCTTTCTGATTGTTTTGGTAGTGGAACTGGGAAAAGCATGGCTATTAAAAGCTACACATAGATTCAGAAAAGTAGGTCAGTTTTGGCCCAGGTGCTGTTCTTACTTCATTCAGTTACTTAAAAAATAAGTTAATCCAAGTTATCTTTAAAACTGGCACTTTTTGGCTGGGCACGGTGGCTTGTGCCTGTAATCCCAGCACTTTGGGAGGCCGAGGTGGGTGAATCATCTGAGGACGGGAGTTCGAGACCAGCCTAACCAACATGGAGAAACCCTGTCTCTACTAAAAATACAAAATTAGCCAGGCATGGTGGCGCAGGCCTGTAATCCCATCTACTTGGGAGGCTGAGGCAGGAGAATCACTTGAACCCAGAGGCGGAGGTTGCAGTGAGCCAAGATCATCCCATTGCACTCCAGCCTGGGCAACAAGAGCAAAACTCCATCTAAAAAAAATAAATAAAGAAAAGAAAAGAAAAGAAAAAAAAACTGGCACTTTTTAAGTTGTCACATTTTTCAATGTGAACTATCGTCATGTGTAAAATAACAACTACAGGAAATTCACTTGTTTGATTTTGGAAGAGTAAGTGCCTGGTGAACACTGATAAATTGCTTCGGCTTTCAGGCACTCTGCCTTCTGGGCTGAAAACAACTATTCTTTCTCAGCTGGGCTCCTTGCCGGGTAGAATTCCCAGGAACCCTGATGAGGATATTAATGTTGGAGAATTTTATAACATACATGCTCAGTCAATATTTTTTTTTCTTCCTTAATTTAGGCAATTAGTATGTGCAACTCAAGACCATTACTAAGAATACAGTACATTAAACAACTCTAGAAATTATCTCTAATAGGTATTACTTAAATCAATAAATGTAGTACTTATTTGGTGTTTTTAAAATATGTTTGGTTTATTAATAGTCTGAGGCATTAGAAGCCATACTATAGAGCTTTTCACTTGTTTTGCTTTCGTTCAATTATTAGAAGTAGATATTTCTGTCATTTTCATAAATAATAAACACAATTCCCAACTTCAGAGTCAAACCAAGATCAAGTAAGGCAGTTTAGTTTGGTGGTGAAAAGAGTACTATGATAGGAGAGATCTTGACCTGTTGTCCACTTCATGCAATTTTTGTCATCATTTTATTGCTTTAAAACTGGGCAGTAGACATCTCCTGAGATTTCTCCCAGCTCTCATGTCTTATTTTTCTAAATAATGCATTCTGTTTAGCACATAAGAAAGGAAATTCACTCTTGACCACCTTTCCTGCCTTATTATACTCCAAGTGACCAGACTTGACTATCTTATTTGCTCACTTGCCTCCACAGTTACTTTTTGAAGATACCAGGTGAACAAATCTATTTCAACATTCTAAAAATATACAAAATGGAACTTCAAGGATGAAGTGGGAAGCCACACACATACGTGCTTTCCTGTCCCATGTGCTCCTTACTCGAGCTGTGTCAGACTTTTTGTGATGTCCGACAAAAACCTGAGAAGTAGATCTGAAAGTAGCGGGAATTAGGCACCTCACTGGAATGTAACTCTGTCTATCCTTCTCTCATACCATTGGCCAATTTTTGAGACAAGTAGGGGAAAGGAAGTCTATAGCTATAAGGATGTGAAGGCTCTCAATGCTGTATTTAAGAGAATTTTAGGAGTTAGGATTTGAATATTGACAGATGAGAGGAGAGTGACTGCAGGTGACTTCTACTGTTTTTTCTAATTCAGGTTTAACAGAAATATAAAATATTTAGCCTCTGTAATGAATTTGACTAAAAAATGCCTAACTGGTCAAGGGCTTTTGTTCATATATTTCATGATTTTCATTTTACCACTGGAAAAAGTAGTTATAAATATTGTACCAAGGATATTTCAGAGGCAGCTTTAACTCAATGGTCTCTTTTCTACTGGCACAGGCAATCATCTCTTTGTCTTTGCTGCAGGGGCACCTTTGGAACCGTATCATCCCTGGTCATCATTGGCTGGTGTAGTCTCTCAGCTTCCAAGATCTTCATTGCAGCCTTGCACATGGAAGGACAGCAGCTTCTTGTTGCCTACCCTTGTGCCTTACTTTATGGACTTTTTGCCCTCCTAACAATTTTCTAAAGAATGTATGAGACAGCATTTCAAGACTCTATTTGCTTGCTGTCCAGATTATTTTGGAAATAAATTAACATTCAAATTTGATGATATGATTTTTGTTTTATTGCTTTTGAAAGAGTAATAAGCAGAGAGACAAAGCAGCACTTAAGGGTGGTGCTCTAATAGCCCATTGATTTGAATGATGTTTTGCTTTTGAGTTTGGTGCATTAAAACATTTCAAAATACTTAAAATAAAAAGGGATACAGTTGCTGTACTGATCAACCCTGCCTTTCTCAATAGATGTATTTCTGAGAAACATAAGTAAATAAAATCATATGTGTGCTAAAAGGAAATCTCTAGTAAGCCTTTTCAGAAACTTTCATGACAGCTCAAGCTGTGTGCCTGTGGCTAAAGTTCCACTGTTCTGCACCTTTGGAGAGTTCAGGGGTGTGTTATACAGGGTTTTACTTACCTAAAGAATCAAAGAACCTCTTGCCTCTCAATTCACTTACTTTAATAACTATTCTTCAGTCTCATTTAAATAATGCATTGACTCACCGCTTTTTCAAGCCCTCACTTCCTTCTTACTTGGTTTAGATGCCGTGGCTCATTACTATAATTTCTTTCTTGCATGTATCCTCAGCAACCTTGCCATTTTCTCCCTAAGTAGGTGAATGTTACTAGAAGAAATCCCACTTCATATTTATTGTATTACCATGCCTTAAATGGTCCCTCAGTACTACCCTTGAATCCCACTACATTCTCTTAAATTTGCCTCCATGCTATCTGAGATGAATATATCACACAAATTTTTCACCGCTCAAATCCCCAACACTCCTTCCTCATGGTCTACTGTTTGTTTATTCTTATTTTATTGCAAAACAGAATCATCTAGAAGAAAAGTGCTTATCTTCCCACTTTCTTCTCGCTAAACTTACATGCACCTTTACCCATATATACTCTTATTTTCTTCTCATCTCTCTCTTCTCTCCACAGCCAGCCCTTCCACCTGCATAATCCATATTTTCTCATCACCTATCATTTATGTCAGCACATGAACATGTTTCAATAACTCTTATCTTAAAATAAAACTCCTTTGATTTAACATCTTTCTCCAGTTATGGCTCATTCTCTTTTTTATTGCAAAAATTCTTGAAGGAGTTTTCTATTGTCTCTGCTTCTACTTTATCATTTCCCATTCTTGCTTTCCTACATTCTAGGCAATAATTTATCACCCTATTTACCAAGACCACCTTTGTCAAGTTAGCAACAATGCCCATGTCTTGCAACATTCAGTGGTCAATTCTCAGTTTCATTTCATCTGAACCCTGACAGGTACTTATTTGATTACCCAATCTCCATTAGCCACTATGCTTGAAGCACTTCTTCACTTAAATTCTAGAGTGTCACATGTTCTTGAATTATTTTCCTACCTCACAAGTAGCTTCTTTTCAGTCTCCTTGGCTGAGCTTTCCTCTTCTGCTCAGACTTAAATATCTTCTCTAATTCTCCCTTGCTAGATGAGCTCATTTTATTGGATAACTTCAAAATCAAATGACCCCTAAATTTCCATCTACATTCAATACTCTTCCCTAAGCTCTTAACATATGTACACAACTTATACTTAATATTTCTATTTGATCGTTAATATGGTATTCTCAATAATAGCATATCTGAAACCAAACCCTTGACTTCTATCCTGTCCTACCTGGCCTTACAAGAACCACAAATCACTCACTGGTCCATTTAATACTAGACAGTCTTGATTACTCTGACTTTCACATCCGACATCTAGTCTATCAATTATGTTGACTATGTAATCAAAACATGTCCCAAACGTCACCGTGTGTCCTGGGCTCCTTCATTGCTCAGACTACTCCAAACCACCCTCCTCTGTTGCCTCACGGAAGCAGTTTCCTAACTGGCTTTCTGCTTCCACGCTTTCACCTCCACAGGCTTTTCTACACACTAGTGCGATCCTTTGAAAATGAAAAGCAATTATGTCATCCCAAGGCCCTCTCATGGCTTTTATTCATATTTACAATAAAACTCAACCTCCTTTTTATAACTCAGAAGATTCCTTTTCAGAGTGGTCCCCAGAACAACAGCATTAGCATCCCTTGGAAGCTTAGTAGGAATTCAGAATCTCAGGCCCTGGCCCAGACTTCCTGGATCAGTGTGCATTTTAACCAGATTCCAGATGATTTACATGCACAACTAAGTTTGAAAAGTGTGACACAAGAAGAACTTGCCTGCACAATCTCACTGTGTCTTGACTTTGTGACATCATCTCCTTCCATTCTCTCTCTTGGTCACTGGTTTTATTGCTGCTTCTCAAACCACCAAGTTTATCCACCTCAGAATCTTTATAGAAATTCAGTCTTCTTGCAACGTTTTCCCCTCAGATCTTTCATGTTACACTTCTCCGTTCATATGTTACCGACTCAGAGAGGCCTTCACTGGCTTTTTTTTTTTTCCAACAGTACATCCACCCAGATTTGCTCAGTCCACCCTATGCGGTAGCTGTTATAATTACTTGAAATTATGTTATTTATTTGGTTATTTGCTTTCTATCCTCCCCCAAATCCACAGAAAATAAACACTCTGAGGTCAAAGACCTTGTCTATATGCAACAGTTCCTGATAAGGAATAGGAGACTAATAATTGTTTATTCAATTAATGAATACATAAACGAATGAGACTGTGATTGGACATTGGTCACTGTGGTGAACAAGACAGCTGAAGGTTGTAGCCCTAATGGAAATACATTGGCAGTGGACAAAAATAAACAATAAGCAATCAATTAATATGAAATACTTAAAGAAGTATGAGAAGAATTCTAAGGTAGGAGTATGTGGAAAAGAAGGCAGGATTGTAGTAAATGTTAGACTGTTATGGTCTAATAACCCATTAATAGACATATTAATTAGCACAGAATTTTCTTAAGTTCTTGATCTTTCTATTCGGGCTGCGATCCTTCATGGTGAAGCAAGAATGCCATTTATCGTAATGATTTCTCTGTAAAATCACCCCTTTGCTTAGAAGTATACTTATATTATGGACCTTTTTTTTTTTTTTTTTTTTTTTTGAGACAGAGTCTCACTCTGTCACCCAGGCTGGAGTGCAGTGGTGTGATCTCGGCTCACTGCAAGCTCCGCCTCCCTGGTTCACACCATTCTCCTGCCTCAGCCTCCCAAGTAGCTGGGACTACAGGCACCCACCACCACACCCGGCTGATTTTTTTGTATTTTTAGTAGAGACAGGGTTTCACCGTATTAGCCAGGATGATCTCGATCTCCTGACCTCGTGATCCACCCGCCTCGGCCTCCTAAAGTGCTGGGCTTACAGGCATGAGCCACCTAATTTTTTTTCCTCTTTGGAAAGTGCTTTTACTTTTAAAAAGATAAAACTAAAAATTGCTCTAAATTCAGCATGTAAGTTGATGTTTTCCTGTGTATAAAAACAGTCATACACAGTAAAGGTTTGATATTTTTTACTGTGAAAAATTATACCCTCTATATTTAAAAGTGACATAAAGAAACTACTAAATATTCCATAACAGCAAGAAATAAGAGTAAATTATATTTAATAGTTCCTAATGACAGAGTTGTAAAACACCAAAGAATTAATGTACAAAGAAATACAAATGATTTATATGAAAATAATTACAAAACATTAGAGGTTTATTTTAAGCAGACTTAAATTTACGGAAAGATAAACTATATCCCTGGATGAGAAGATTGGACTTCATAAGCGAATCTCCCCCAAATAAATGTGTATGTTTAATATAATCTCAGTTAAAATCCAAGAGGCATTTTTTAAGAAAGTTGACAAATTGATTCTAAGGTTAATCTGAAAAATTAGGTAAATATATAACTGTGAAAAATTGGAAAAAAATTCTAAAACTTTATGACAATTGTTAAGTAGATTATTGTTCATCTCTGTAATTGAATGCTTGGTAACTAACAAATGTTTTGGAAGAATCATGACGGAGAAAATACACACAGTAAGTTTTCACAATTTTGATATTTACTGAGGATTTACCGTGGGCTGGCCTGGATGCTTTACATTTATTAGCTCATGTTTAGTCCTCACTGTAATTTTATGAAGTGCACTTATCATCACCTCCATTTAATAGGTGAGGCTACTGAGTTACAGAGAGGCTAAATCACTTGGCAAAGGTTACACAGCCAACGACTAGGATTTGAATAAAGGAAGCTTGATTCCAGAGCCCATAATCACTACATAACACTGTCTGTAACTAAGCAGAAACGTGTCTACTGTTCATTCTACTAGGGCTTATCTTTTCTTTTTCATCTTGGCCAATACTAGACAGGGCCAATGGGCTTCACCTAGGCAAAAAATATACTGTAAAAAGATAGAAGAATCCAGAATGTCTAAGTGGATTATAGTGGTACCTGTATGACTCCTGGGTTCATTTCTGAACTGTAATTGAAATGAATGATGCACATTTAGATCTAGTTAGCATTTGTGTAAAAAAATTTCACAAAATATCATTCTCTCCCCCAATTCCAAGAGTTGTATACATTGTATGGATTTGTGTGGAATGAAGATATTTTCCTTTTAAATTTATTATATACTTTGTGAAATGTATCTGCAGTCAGTAAAATCTGTTACAGAACAAATGAGAAAGTGAAAGAAAACACATTTGGAGTGCACAATGAGAAATATATCTTTTTTTCCTTTATCTGAGAATGTAACATTTTCCATTTTTCTGTCTTTACTGTTTGGATGAAAGTTGCAGATTATTACTAAGGGCAAAAGGCACATTTAGTGGCAAGAGATGGCCTTCATTTCAACAGGAATGATTGGGGACATGGGCTGAAAATAAAAGTCCTGAATTACTCAGACTCAAGTGCCCCAGTTCACAACAGTTTAACTAGGGCAGTGGCCTTTGTCACATTTGATGACAGATGCTTTTCTACTCTGCTCTGACTCCAAGTGAGGGATGCCAACTGTAAACCCACATTGACAAGCTCCTGCTCCTCTTGTTCTCAGAGCATTGTAGTTTCTATTCTGTTTCTCTGACACAGTCAAGAGTCTATAGCTTTATAAATAGGTTTTCATATTTGAGTAAAAGTATCGAATAATTTTTTAAAATTTTAAAACCAACCAGTCTATGTCACAGAGAATCCTTGATGATGGTGACCAAATACATATGTTCAGAAAAAATTTGATTTTTTTGTGTGTGAGGTAGGATTCACAGTCTTTTACACTGCTGATTAGCCATACAGAATGGTGAAAATATCTTAAACAGAGACTTTGACATAGAAGAAAAGAAGGAAAGAAGTAAAGCAGGAAGGAAGGAGAAATCAGTGAATCCTAGGTTATCATCCTGGCTCTGCCTGTAAACAGTTTGCTGTATTTGAGACCATTACATAGATTTTTGAATTTCATTTTCTTTACATGGAAAATGAAGTGAGTAATGCAGAGTTTGAAAGGGCCTTGTGAGGACTAAATAAGATGCTGCATATAAATTACCTAGCCAGTGCCCTGCATATAGTAATTACTCAGTAAGTGGAAACTTGCCACAGCTGTAATAGATCCTCAGGGATAAGATTTTAGGAAAATCTATTTGCTTTTCCATAATATCATGAATAAAATTATGGGTGAAATATGATGACCTTAATTGACATACAGACTTAATGGAAAACAATTATTTTGGCATGGTGGTGCAACTGGTGAGGGAGATCATGTCAAGGTCAGCTAAACTTTTTGTTAAGTATTACTAGAAATATTAACACAATTTTATGAATTTGAGAGAAGGTCCTTTGTTGAAGTTTCATTATTTGGCTGCCAAGCATCTGAATATTTTATATTGAAGGCATTTTCCATATCCTAAAGCAGGGAGTTATTCCCTCTCTCTGATCTCTGGCAGCTAGTGGCATATGAAATAGGATCAGCCAATTTGATCCTTTTGTTCAGCACCTGGAATCCTGATAAAATGATAGAAGGGCAGAGGAGCAGTTAGAAATATTCACGGAAGCTGAAGGGCAGATTCTGGCAGTGGTAGTAATTATGCATATGTAACTGGGTCCATATCTGTAGAACGAGTTGAACTTGAAGACTTGGGCTGTCTTCTCTACCCAGTCTCTCAAAAGATCATGCACTTTTAGCAAGCTCTGACCTCTTCCTTTACGGTTGATTCTATGATCTAGCCTATATCCTTCTTATAAGTCCTATTTCTTTTTATGTTAACTAGAGCCAACTTCTGTTGTTTGCGTACAAGAACTCCTAAGGTACTGGTAGACTAATGAACATTTCCTCTCCTGGCATCACCAAACCTTTGGAGGGCATATTAGGTTATCACAATAGAGAAGGTTGAAATACATGATATTCGTTACATTATCTGAGAAGACACAACTATTATATTGTATGTAGCACTCACAAGCAGAACACTTAGCACCTAAACTGTCACTGTAGAGGTATTTTTATCACACAGAACAACATAAACATGTCACTTCAAACTGACTGTAATTTGGGGAGAGATTTTTAGTAACTAGAGTATAATTTCCAGACTCTGGGAATTAAGAACTTGTGTATTATTTGTCCCAGCTGCAAATCTTGTGAGACAGATTGAAGATGGTATTTGCTGGTGTATAATGTGGTTCAGAGATGAGCCTTGCTGGAAGGAAAGCAGCATGTGAGGAAGAACGTGTTGAGTATTTCACTGAGGCAGAATGCAGGGCAAGAGCAGCCGGAATGACAATGAATACCAGCCAATGGCAGAGCAGTCCGAGGGATCCCACAGACCCAGTGACAGGGCACACAGATCCTCAGGTGCTGCCTGTTGCCAGTGGAATCATCATCTATAGGTGCTGCAATCTGTCTTGCATTTTAAAATGTGAACACTGGGAATTCATCCCTCTTTAATAAAAAGCGTGGGACTTATAGATAAACAACTATTCTGAACTTCCCTCAAAGGGGTCATTTATTGAACTGACAGGGGTGAGAGAAGCCAGTCCAACAAGTATAAGCAAGGTTGTTCTTGTGTCAAAGGCATATTAGAGGAACTTTTACAGAATGCTTTCAAATTTCTGGGATTTGCTTAGAATGCGATTTTTTAGAGAGGCCCCAATGTGCCATTTCGTTTCTGTGTTTAATATTCTTTATTTGCCAAGGGAGTTTATTGGAGGGAATCCAAAAAAACATATAGAATGAGCAAGGATATTTTTATTCCTAGCATTATTTTTGTCAACACTGACTACAAAAGCATTTATTTCCTATCTATTTGGATATGACCCTGGGCTTGTCCCTCTGCAGCAAATCATAGAGCCTGGCCTAATACTTCACATACCTATAACCTTTACCCTATGTATCTGCCCTGGATCATCACTGAGCATTGCTTAATTAAAATGATAAATCAGAAATGTAAATAACTCCTCCCTGATGAATCATATGCATTAATGCTAAGTTAATCTTAGACATCAACTTCCAGCAAGATTTCCCAAGTTAAATTCCTTTAATCAAACTTCTTTTTTAAAAACCTCTCGTCATTGATAAACTTGGATAAAATAAATCCTTTAAATACCATTAGTATTGGCTTAAACATTATATTTTCATGAATTATTATTTTTAAATAATGAGGTCTATTTACTAATTTTTGCTTTCAGTCACAACTTGAACTAATCTCGAGAAAATTCCTCTTAACTTGAGAAGAATGAACTCATCCAGAATATTTTAAAATGTCTTCAGAACCACCATCCTGGTTCCAACACACAGCTTCATAAGGCTTCAGAATTAGTAGCCCTTTTGTTGTGGAAAACTCCTAAGTGACCCAGAGCTGCCAAAATGAGGCTTCTGCCTCACGGTTGGGTGCGCATACAGTCCCCAGGGTCAGTGGTGTGTTTTTCATATGCTTCCACTCTGACTTTCTACTTTTTTTTCTTTCCATGGGTAGAAGGAGAAAAAAATATTATGTATGTATATAATAGGTTTGAAGGAAGGAGCTAAAGAACCAATATATAATAGACACCTATTATTTCAGGGCTTTAGGTAAAATGTCTCATTTCATCATCAGAAAAAGCAATGATACATTATTTTAAAGAAGAATCTAAAGTAAGAGAATATAATGTCCTTTTTCTACGTTCCCATGGCATCCTGTGTCTACCCCTATTGGAGGTATTATCACACTATATTGAAAAATCTACTTATTTGTCTACATCATCCATGCAGTTTAAGTGTCTTGAGTATACTGTATTCAGTCAGCTTGCTGGGACCTCCGTAACAAAGTACCACAGACTGGGTGGCTTCAACAATGGAAATTTACTGTTTCACAAGTCTAGAGGATGGAAGTCTAAAATCAAGGTGTCAGCAGGTTTGCCGTCTTCTGTGGCCTCTCTATCTGGCTTGCGGATGGCCCCCTTCTTGCAATGCATAATATCTGCCCATATGACATCATTTTACTTTATTTACCTCTTTATTTTATTTTATTTTATTTTTATTTTTATTTGAGACAGAGTCTTGCGCTAGCCAGGCCTGGAGTGCAGCAGCATGATCTCAACTCACTGCAACCTCCACTTCCTAGGTTCAAGCAATTCTCGTGCCTCAGCGTCCCAAGTAGTTGGGATTACAGGCACTTGCCACTGTGCCTGGTTAATTTTTGTATTTTTAGTAGAGACAGGGTTTCACCATATTTGCCAGGCTTGTCTCGAACCCCTGACCTCAAGTGATCCACCCATTTCAGCCACCCAAAGTGCTGGGATTACAGGCGTGAGCCACAATTATCCTCTTTAAAGACCCTATCTCCAAATGAAGTCACATTCTCAGTTACTGCGGGTTAGAATTTCAACTTAATAAATTTTGGGGTGCAGGGAACACAAGCAAGCTTATAGCATTGCCCATATTGAATCATTTTTATATCTTCACCATCAAGCATAGGAAAGGATGTATATGGACACTCAGTGAAAGAAGGGTGATGCCAAAAGTAGTGCTTATTTTTCTATCATATGACCTTTTTATTCAAGTCATTTTCTAATCTCTTTCTCAATCTGCTGCAGCTTCTTTTCCATACCCCTTATAACTCTCTGCACTTCTCATAGGATGTCTCAGGAAAAATGGCCAGTGCCGTCAATTCCTTTCCTCTCTGTACTCATGGCCATCTCCCCTTCTTGAATCTCGACTGCTTGTACCTAATTTGACTAATAGAATAGTTAAAAATGACATTATGAAACTTCTGAGTCCGACCTTTAGG
The DNA here is from genome assembly GCF_024542745.1 of Macaca thibetana thibetana. NCBI lineage: Eukaryota > Metazoa > Chordata > Mammalia > Primates > Cercopithecidae > Macaca > Macaca thibetana. The sequence continues at coordinate 141,997,774 of NC_065582.1, forward strand.
CAGACTGGCTGCTTCTGCTTCCTGGCTCTTGAAGTCTTGAACTACTTTCTAAGAAGTTCAGGCTCCTCTGCTGAAATGAGACTCCACATAGAGGAGCTGGAAACGGAGGTGCTGGAAACATCAGTGAAGAAGACATCTCGTGCAGATAATGTCTACCTTGAGAAAATAATGCTGATAGGAACTCTGACCAGAATTACTCTCTCTCCCTTGAACCCTCTCCCTGGACATCACAACTACTTCTAGGCCCATTTGACTTCACTGAAGCCCCTGCTTCAATTTTACCACCTTGAGGATGGATAGATTATCATAATGATAGAGAATTATTTCGCACTAGCCCAGTGTATACAGTAGGCAGTGAGGGTAGTCTTGTCTTCTGTCCTTTCCCAAAATGCTAGCTGGCTCAGTCATAAGAGAACTCCAAGTCTCTAAACAATCTAATAAAATTAATGCATTTTTAGGACAACTTTTGCACTTTTAACAAAAAACCAATTTCATATAATTTGAAAACTATTCACTGGAGCAACCATCCACAGAATGGTTCTCAACTATTCCTGAACCTGAAATGTCTGTTCAGAAGCAATTGGTACTGTCAACATTTCTTGTACGATTTTAATGAGAAAAAAAATTAAAAGCAGATTCTCCATATGGCCAGTCATTAATCACTGCAATGATAGCTGGGAAGTAAATTAACTGATACTGTAACCTCTTCCCCTTCAGAAGCTAAGGAATCATAAAGGTACCACAGGAAAATTGGTTACATCAGAACACATTTCTGAGGAAGTGATGATAATTAAAAATGTTAAAAATCAAAGTTGTAAACATTTATTTTAAAAGTAAGACACCCTGAGAACTTCAAGTGTAGAGACAGTGCTGCAATTCTCATCTCTTCATGTCACTTCCTGTGTGCTGCTCAGGCCAGGCCACCACCTGCTCCAGGGCACCCCTCTGCATCCATTGAGGACTTAGGATCCTTATTGTGTCCTGCTCTTTCCTCAAATGTTGGAGTAATCCCAAAGGACCTGCAGGACCATGTAGACCGTATGTCCTGCGTCACATCTTCCAAGCATCTCCATGACTGCAGCATTCGATACCTCAGCTACACTCTGGACTTTTCTGTTTCCTAGGGTTGTTTCATCTCGAAAGAAAAATTGCATTAGGATTCTCAGTCCCTCAATTCCTTCACTTTACTTCAGTGTTCGTCTCGCATCCTAACAGATACAATTTTTGTTTCTATCCAGGGCAGATAACATGGTGTCACACTCTCAACTCCCTAAGCATTTGGCCCTTCTGCCAACTTGTTTTGCTAAACGTCACACAGCTTAAATTGAAACAAACTCTTGGTTTCCTAATTCCCTGCTCGGTCTGATGGGAGCTGCTGGACAACTGTTGAATCACGCAACCGTACAGATGAGTTTGATTTCATATTTATAAGCCAAAATGTCAAATGAATTTTCAAAGCAACTCAATAAGTAAAACATATTTATTATAGAACTCACAAAAGCAGACAAACAAACAAAAACAGTGTAGAGAAAAAAGGCACCCATAATACCATCACACAGAAAACTGGTGATCAGCTTTTTGGTGCTTTTCCTCCCAATCTTATTTTTATGCATATAACAGGAATAATGTGCATGTTATCTTATAAAATACCCCTTAATATTATAAAATTCACTTAGGTAATGTCACAGAATTGATTTCCAGCATCTGATTTTTCATGGTTCCATATTATTCCTCTTTTTAGACACTGTATTATTTATCTTCAACTTTCCCTTACTGGTGGTTATTTAGATTATTACTGACCAGCAACTCTAACTTTTTATTTAGAATGCGTTTTGAAAGATAGAATTCGGGAGCTAAAGAAAATAACAGTTTAAGGTTCTTGATGCACTTTGACAAATCAATTTTGAAAATAGTGAGAACAATAGATTCCAATGACAGTGGAAACAAGAACAACTGTTTTTTCCTGTACTTGGCACGCTGAGTAGCTTATATCACCAAATGTGAGACCATACATGATCAGTGACCAAAGTAGCACTGATAGCACTTAAAATTCTTTAAGTGAGTAAAATTCGGATATATGTGTGTTTTATCTCTGTGATTACTAGTAAGATTAAGCTTTTCACTTTATAAGTTTCTTAGCATCAATTGTTTTTGTGAATTACTTGTTCACAGTTTTAAAGTAATCATTTGAACTATTCTTAGCCATCTCATTTCCAATTCCACAACTTCCAAGTTGGCTTCCTGCATTTTAGATGGTATTTAGTTTGTCTGGCAAAAATATTTCCTCTTCTTTATCCCCATACATTGTCTTCTGTACTGTGCTGGTTTATTTATGGGCAACTCAGATTTTTTTTCCCATTTTTTGCCTGTTACTTTATATCACATGAGCTAGAACCATGGGGATTATATTTACTTAAATTCCACTAGCTGGATTTCAGGTAAGATTTCAATACATCTTTTATGCAATATGAGATAGGCCAAAAAGAAGCAGAAACCATCATTCCTCATAAGCAGCAGGGCCACACATATGGGTTTTGGCAGAAGGCAAATGCGAGGCTTTTCCACCTTCTGGGTGTTTTCCTGCCAGCCTTCCAATTTGGTGCTACAGGCAGCTGAGATTATCCTGGCATTTTTCTACAATACCCATATAATTAAACTCTTGAATGCTAGCAGTTTCCCTGTAAGGAGTCCAGCTCAACTCCCAAATTCTATGTCTGATCTTTCAGGCTAAACCACAGCAAGGGTGGAGAGGCCTCCCAGGGGGAAGTCGCCCTCCCCACACCAGACTTGTTGCACTGCCAGTCCATTGTAGTTTTCTGGCGGGAACTGCAGTCAAGGAATCAGGCACCCCAGGACTAGCCATGCTCTTTCATGGAGGCATTCTTATTAGGCCCAAGGGGTCTTCATCACTTTCCAGGAACTTCCTCCCAGACCTCAGTAGAGGACTTGCCTAAGGCACTTCTCTCCATTTTGACTCCATACCTGCCAACTCCTATTACTTCCTCTATGACTCCCCAATAGGTTTTCCTTGCCTGCTGCCCAGATAAAGCCAATTTATCAAGACAGGGGAATTGTAATAGAGAAAAGGTTCGATTCACACAGAGCCCACTGAATGAGAGACCAGGGTTTTATTATTCAAATAAGTCTCCCTGAAAATTTGGAGACTGGGGTTTTTAAAGGATAATTTGGTGGGTAGGGGACAGGGAGTAGGGAGTGCTGATTGGTTGAGTCAGAGATGAAATCATAGGAGGTCCAAGTGTGTTCTTCTTGCTGTCTTCTGTTCCTGGGTTGGATCACAGAACTGGTTGAGCCAGATTGCCAATCTGGGTGGCACCAGCTGGTGTATCAGAATGCAGGGTCTGAAAAATATTTCAAGCATCAATCTTAGGTTTTACAATAGTGATGTTATTCCTAGGAGCAATTGGGGAGGTTCAGAACCTTGTGGTCTGTGGCTTTATGACTCCTAAGCCATAATTTGTAATCTTATGGCTAATTTGTTTATATTACAAAGGCAGCCTGAACCCCAGACAAGAAAGGAATTTGTTTCAGAAAAGAGCTGTTATTATCTTTGTTTCAAAGTTAAACTATAAATTCTTCTGAAAGTTAGTTGGCCTATGCCCAGTAATGAACAAGGACAGCTTGGGAGGTTAGAAGCAAGATGGGGTCAGTTAGGTCAGATCTTTTTCACTGTCATAATTTTTGGAGTTCCTCCATTTGGAGTTCCTCCATTTGGCTCACAAATCCATAAAGAGGCAGAAGCGTTCGTTTGGGGCTCCTCAGCAGTGATATCATGCTTACCATCTGAGCTGCATTCACCTAGTTCTTGCCCAGTTGCATTTCTAGGGGAAAAATGGAACACTGAGGAGCCAGTGTCTGCTTATGCTCAACGCTGTGATCTTTGTTTCCCTGGGCTCTAATATGCTGAGTTAAATCTCTTCCATATCGAATATCTAGAGATGTTTCTTTTGTTCTGATAGAATCTTTACTGAATCTGTTACTTTTAATGGCAAAAACCGCAATTACTTTTGCACCAACCTAATAATATTTCTTCTTTTTCATCCACTTTACAGGGAAAAATGTTGCATTTCCTCCTCAAGGTTAATAATTCATTCTCTCAGTCATTAATTCATTTAAACATGTTTATTACATATCTGGTACTATGTAATAATCACTGGCACTGTGTTAGTTCCTAAGAATACAAGATGAAGAAGATCTGGTCTATGCCTTCAAGGAGTTCTTGTCTTATTCAGATGAACAGACATATCATTATAATTCACCAGTTAACACAGGGAGCTATTGGGAAGCAGAGGAAGGTTACCCAATCCAGTCAATGGGTAAGTATTTACAGAGAAGTTGATATTGTGACATAGAAAAAAATCATAGCATGAAAATATGTTAAATAATGCTGAATAGAGATGGAAGCTTGTCAGAGGATATGAAGCTGAGGAGAAGAAGGAGAAAAGAGGGGAAAAGTAATACAGCCAGAGGAGAGGAGAGATCTTCGGCCGAGAAAAAGAAATGACAAGGACTATGTGTGCAAAAACCGTGGGCAGTTCTGTGTTGTTTGACTATAAAATATGAAATAGAGGAAGGAGAGATGACCATGGAAATGAGGTGGTGGCCAGAAAATGTAATGACTTAGATATGGTAAAGAAGAGTTTGGGCTTAATCATGAAAGTAATTAGAAGTTACTGGAGGATTTTATCAGAGAAGTTGTCAACTAAAAAAAATAAATTTCTTGAGCAATTTTAATTAAGATCATCATCATTAAGATTTTCTGTAACGGTGCTGAGAAAACCAAGAATTCTTACAGGCTTCCTGGCAACTTCCCATGAAGAAGCAGGGGGTATAGGCATGGGAGACAAGACATAAGTAGGAATAGCAGGAAAGGGCTTTGGCTTCAGACTCTTTGGTTATCAAATAATCTAACGAATTAAAATAGTAATGCTCTACCATTTTCACCTCTAAAACTAGCATAGATAAAAATGTTAATCCTTATGAGGGTATGATGAAGTAGACATGCAGTAATTATTGCAAGCTTCTGTGGAAATCAGTTTAATGATATGCTCTGAGAGCTTCAAAATGCTCATACCTTTTGACCCTTTAATTCCACTTTTGTGGATTATGAATGCAGACAATGATTATCACTACCAAGTGGAAAATAAAGCAGCAATAACTTACATGGCTGTAAAGAACAAATAAGATAATGCTTGAAAAGTGCCGGTACTACTGCCAGTACACAGATGAGTTCAGGGAGTGCAAGGAATCATTCTTCTTTTGCATCTTGATTTTTAAAGTGCTTATTTATTAAATAAATAGTGAGCAAACCACAGTATGTATTGACTGCCCACTGTGTGCCACTCCATGCCAATTGCTGAGAATGTAATAGTAAATATGGTAGGCTTTGTTCTTACCCTTATGATATTTAGAGTCTTACGGCAGAAAAAGGCTCCAAGTAAATAAATTGTACAAAATATTACGTATGTGTGTGCATATACACATACAGATGATTAAGGAAATTAACATGGTGTTATGAGAGAAAAACAGGAGAGATTAAATTTAGAGAGGAAGGTGCAGAGCAGCACTTGCTGAAAGTAGGGACCTTGTTACTGACTAAACTGTGTTCTCCCAAATTCATATGTTGAAGCCTTAACCCCCAGTGTCACTGTATTTGGAGATAAGGAGGTAATCAAGGTTAAATGAGGGCAGAAAGGTGGGTGGTACCCTAATCCAATCGGACCATTCGTTTTATAAAAAGAGGAAGAGACATCAGAGCCCTCTGTCTCCTGCAGGATGCACAAGGTGAAAAGGCCAGCTGAGGACACAGCGAGAACGAGTGGTCTAGAAGCTGAACAGAGAGGCCTCACCAGAAACCAAACCTACTGTCACCTTGATCTTTCACTTGACTGTGAGGAAATAAACTTTTGTTGTTGAAGCCACACAGTCTCTGGTATTTTTTATGGAAGTCCCAGAAAACTAATGCAGACCTGAAGGATGGGAGGAGATGGCTATTTGCAGAAGGGCATTTCCAGGGAGAGAAAAAAACAGACACAGCCCTGGATGCTGAAAGGATCTTGGTGTGTTTGGACAGCTGAAAGAAAAGCAGTATACCTAGAATCTTATATATCCATTATGAATATTTCTGAAACATCTTTGGGAAATAAGGTCATGATGTCATCATTAGCTACAGCAATAAATCGATTTTGGTTCTGAGGATCTGAGTTTTGGTTCAAAGGAATACAATGAAATGGAGATAGAGAGAAGAGGCCAATGTTCTACAGGCCAGAGGAGTGTGAGGCACTGGTAACCACTGAGTGAATTCAACCTTTGCATATTACAGATGTCAAAACCAAAACTAAGAAGCACTAGATGTATTAACAGGGATTAACGAGAAAAACAACATATTAGCTAATGCCAGACATGTTTAAGAACCTAAGTCTGTTATATCCCTTACAAGTGCCTTAAGCAAGCCCATTAAACTAAACCAAATTCCCTGTCTCAAACTGATGTCTCATAATTGAGCACCAAACCTGGATTTCTAGAAAAATGATCTGCATAGAGTCTGAATAATTCTAAGGAAAGCAGAAACTGCAAACTAAAAGAACTAGCTATAAATTATCTTGAATGTATTTGCCTCTATATTCTTAGCAGTATTGACCAAGCCCTGTTTGAAGGTTCTAGGACTGCAGGTTTATGAGTCTGTTACATATATTGTTTATTTACATTGTGCTATAACATCCCAGGAAACCCTCACTTTTGTAATTGTAGTAATGATGGGTAATGTAAATTTTTTGAGTATTTAGGTAAATGTTTAACAACCAGCTCTCTAGGGGCAGAGGATTGCCTTGAATCTATAGACGGAAAGTTTGCATCACTTCAGAATTCAAATGCTGAAATCCTAATTCTTCATGTGATGATATTAGGAGGTGGGGCCTTTGGGAGTTTATTAAGTCATGAGGGCAGAGCTGTCATTAATGGGATTCATGCCCTTATGAAAGAAAGAGAGGTCCCTTGTGCCTTTTGCCATGTGAAGGTACAAAGAGAAGATATCCATGAGTAAGGAATCAGGCTATCACCAGACCCCAAATCTTCTGGCCACTTGATTTTGGACTTCCTAGCCTCCGGAATCTAACAAATAAAATTCTGGTTTTTGTAAGCTATGTAGTCTATGGTAGTTTGTTACAGCACCCTGAACAGTCTAATACTGTTCAGTCTCTAGCATCAGGGTTCCTCTCTGCCTTCAGACTGGTGGTTGTTAAACATTTAACAGCAAACCACTTCATTTTTGACTGCTTTATTTTCTGGGCTGTAGCATTTGAATATCTCTATGGGGTTAATATGCTCATTATGGTTGATTTGGTTGATTTCAATGTGATACCACTGAAGCAGAGCTGGGAACAGATGCTCGGTAGTAGCATACCACTACATAGCACTTTCACTAACCATTAGTTCTCACAAGCCTGGATGACCCAGCCCCAGTTACGCTATTGTCAATAAAAGTGTGACTCTAGTGCTTGCATGTCTACAAACTCTGGTATATTTTCTCTCTTCGCCACCGGGGATTAAAACTAGTGCAACTAACACAACTTGCCAGATGTATGTAAAAACCAGGACAAATGGTACTTTTTTGATGTTCCATCTCTTCAACTTTATAGCAAAATGTAAGTTTCTCTCTGCCTGGTTGATAGGTAAATGCTGGATCCGTTTGGAAAGACATTAGCTTCCTTTGCGAATTTCTGTGTCTTTCAAAAGTAGATTAGAAAGTGTGCTAAAGGTGGGCGCGATGACTCATACCTGTAACCCCAGGACTTTGGGAGGCCTAGGCAAGAGGATCACTTGAGGTCAGGAGTTTGAGACCAGCCTGACCAACACGGTGAAACCTCCTGTCTACTAAAATTACAAAAATTAGCCGGGTGCGGTGGCACATGCCTGTAGTCCCAACTACTCAGGAGGCTGAGGCAGGAGAATTGCTTGAACCTAGAAGGTGGAGGTTGCAGTGAGCTGAGATCACGGTACTGCACTCCACCCTAGGCATCAGAGTGAGACTCTATCAAAAAAAAAAAAAAAAAAAAAAGGATTGAAAAATTCCTATATTCAATCACATTTTTAGAAAGATATGAGGTCTAGGACATTAATATGTAGAGCAGATATAGGTAAAACTGATACTTGCTCACCCAAAACTTACTCCCAACCTTTTTCCTCCATGCAGAGTCGAAATTTTATTCTGGTTTTATGTTCACCTACTATAGATTGAATGTTTGTTAAATGTTATGCAGATGTTAAATCCTAATGCAGAATGTGATAGTATTTGGAGGTGGGACTTTTGTCAGGTGCTTAGGTCGTGAGGGTGGAGCACTCATAAACGGGATTAGTGTCCTCATAAAAGAGCCTCCAGATAGTTTGCCTCCTTTTCTGCCATATGAGGACACAGAGAAAAGATGACCATTTTTGAACCAGGAAGCAGGTTCTTTCCAGACACCAAATCTGCTGGTGCCTTGATCTTGGACTTTCCAATTCCAGAACTGTGAGAAATAAATTTCTGTTATTTGCTACCACCCAGTTTATGACATTTTGTTGTAGCAGCCTAAATGGATTAAGAGCATCCTCTGGCCCACATGCCTTGGTAAATTCTTATGGATCTAAACTAATTATCAGGTCTTATTACCTTGCCAATGACTGATTTTGGTTTGGGCTTATTACCCACTTATGACCAATGAGATATGAGGGATGCCTGAGAGATTCTGAAAAATCCTTCTTAGTTTTAAATACAACAAAAAGATAGTCACTTTTTCTGTCTCCCTTCACTGGCATAGGAATATTTCATGCCAGTAGCTATAGCCATCTTACAACCAAGAAGCCAACTGATGAGGTGATTACAATGAGATGAGATGGAAAAAGCTAGGTTGTTGATAATGACTTTGAGCTACTAAATTAATAATCCTGGAATTTCTCTTCCATGGAGCTTCATGTTCTATGTACCAATAACTTCCCTTATTTGAGTAAGTCTTCTGTTACTTGGGTTCTTATAGAGAGTCTTATGCTATTTTTCATCCCCAAGTTTTTTACTCTCTTTCCTCTAGATTATTTGTTATACCTGTCTTATTTAAAATTTTCTAATGGAGTACACTGGCTGGAATTTGACCTGAAGATTTACAAAATTTTGAGTAATCGCTGGGAAAAAAATGAAAGTCACTAACATTTTCTGCCTCTCAAAAGCCTCTCAACAATCTTTTGTGATGAATTATCTTTAATTTTAAAAAGATAGATAATTGGTGTGAATATTTTATTTATGCAATTGTACAGGCAATATCTACCTATTATTCTTGTGAAAAACTAAAGAAACAGGTAATGTCTATGCAACTCTTTTAATTGGAAAATTGTTTCTGTGATGTAATTGTTTTGGATGTGTCAATGTCGTGCCTTGGTGGTTTTTATTTTTGTTTTTGCTTTCTGTTTCTTTGGCTTAGTTTGGGAATGGGGTAATTTTCTATTTTTCCCTGTGTGTGTACTTTGAGTGTACTTTGTGTATAAGGTCTAGCATGATCATATAAAGATGTTTGTGTGCATATGTGATAAGCAGGCTCTTACAAAGATAAGAAGCTGAGATGCTTAGAGACACAGGGAGGACATGTAGGCCTGAGCTAGTCCTCATCCTGGAGGAAAGACTGTAAAAATAATTTGTGTGACAAAGCAACTTGCTTGGAAACGTCTCAAATGCCAGTGTCCAGAGAGATACACAAACACACAGAAAAGGATGGAGACTAAACAGACATGACTTAAATGCAATGTGGAATCATGGACAAAGTCTTTCAAAATAATTGTGGAGATTGGTATTGAAACCATTGGCAAGATGGAATACAAACTGTAAAATTTCCCAAGTGTGATAACTGCATTGTGGTTATGTTGGAGAATGCCCTTGTTCTGAGCAGGAATATACCAAAATGTTTAGAGAGGAAGTATTTTGCTACCTGTAATTAACTCTTAAATGGTTAAAGAAAACAAAAAAAAATTGTCTATGGATAGAGAAAATGTGGCAAAAATGTTAGATAAATCTGGATGTAGAGTATATGGGTGTCATTGTACTATTTTCTAACAACTTTTCTGTGGATTTGAAGTTTTAAAAATTAAAGAGTTGGAAAAATAAGATAAAATAAGAAGACTTGGATTTTGGGTAGCTCAACCTTGATTAACTACTGATATTCTACATATAGTGAATAGTGAAACAGGAGACACTGGACCATTGTGTTCCAAAGTAATTATCCAGTTGATAAAGGATGGCTTATAATTAATGATGGTATAATACAATGATGGTATTTCCCCTGAATAGAGCAAACATTCCCTCTGTAAATTTTGCTGGGAAGAAGCTTAATGTAGAAGAAGAAATGAGAACCGGAAGGCAGGCTTTCCAGTGGGAAGGATGAATGTGAGAGGTCAGACCTGACATTTCACAAAAAGTACTAGTACCTGTGAGTGTGCCTTGGGCACTGCCTCCTGCCACATGGAGTCAGCCTTTTAGCCAAGTTTGGAAGTGCTTTGTGAATACTGAATTTAGGAGCTTGAGAATATCTACATCTAGTATAAGTGTTCCTTACAGTTTCATGACATGCTAAACTAAGCTCTCCTGTGAGGCCATAAGAGTAGATGCTTAGAGTAAGCAGTAAGAAATAGTATAATATTATTTTCACACCTCTCTCAAGCTAGGTAGTAACAGTCCTAGTGGCATGAGGAAGATCATGTGCTCTCAGGACTGCTGAAGACCATTTAGTAAAAGACTTGATGCTGAAGGCCTGTAGCTGCATGAACTGATGCAGAACAAGGGAAGGGACCAGCTTCACTGGAGACACAGAGATGGTAGGAGAGTAATCCTGGAAAGGTCAGGCTGACATCTGCCATTGAACCCTGGAGTTTGAGATTTGGATCGTTAATGTCAACATGATTTGAATGGTTTTCTTAGTCTTGGCTAGGATATAATGCTTATATTTGGCTAAGTATCATATCTCCTTTGCTTGAATGTAAGATTCTTTGGGATGGCCATCATCAGTTACCTTTCTTCTTCTTACTGCAGTTGCTTTTTTGTGTTGCCTTTGATATGTATTGACTGAAAGTGTGTCTTTGACAAAACTTTAATCAGGTTCTCTTAGCCACCTTTTCAACTAATCCCCAACCTTTGCCCAGTTTTAGCAAAAATCCTGCTAGGTCAGTGTAGACAGACCCCACTCCCCATATCTAAACACCCTTGATATCTGATCAAATTCTTCAACCTCCAGCATTCCCCAGGTGATGTCTGATCATCCTGGCTTGCCTTCAGCAAGAGTCCAGTCAAGTTGGTTGAGCAAGAATTCTTCCTTACCCCAGATGCTGCCTCTTAATGGTTTTTCCTCCACTCACCTTCATCCTGTTTCTCGGCTACAAATCTCCACTTGTTCTTGTATTAGAAATTGAGCCCAGCTGATGTCTCTTTGCCATTATTACAGCAGTTTCTGAGTAAAACCTGTATCTGTTTTTACCACTTCACTATCTAGTTCTGGTTTTTCTTTACCAATAATGAATAAATATTTCTTGATTGGAACTGAATCTGCGTTGCAGCTCACAACAATATCAATAACTTGATTGTCGAGGTTATTTAAAAAGTTTGTCTCAACAACTTTGACAAAAATTCTTTTTAAAAATAGGTTTAAAAATTGACTATTAACCTTCACTTTATTGTAATATATAAACATTATTTTAAATCCCTTATTATCCCAAGACATCCTTTTTTTTCTCTGAAAATGATCAAGTTGAGCCCCAGAGTCCTGCAAACAATCACATTCTCCAGTGTTTGAGGCAATGTCGATGCTTTCTGAATAACACACTGCCATGGTGCTGCTTTCTCCTTAAGAAGTTCTGCCTGCACCCATGAGTTTGCAAACTAAATGCTGGTGGAATCTTCTGAAGCCTGAATGAGAGCTGAAGTGTCTGTATTGATCAATACACATTTTAGAAAATACATTTCCTACGTCCTGCTGACCTTGTTGGCAAGACCTCTCTGTCTGTGAATTACAAATAGTACTTACATGAGAGACTGCTTCCTTGATCTGCGAGCCGCCTTTCAATAGTGAAGGCTTCTTTTATGGCTATTACAAATGTCAGATTTAGATTGGCCATACGTGGTGTTGCATCAGGAATGATACAGAATGACTCCTTTCCCTCAATTTCGTGTCAATGCCAGCAATGCCTCTCTGTCAAAGGATTCTCCTAGCTTCAAAAGGTCATTGATATCCAATAGTGCTGATAAAAAGTGTATTTTGAGTGGTTTACATATTTATCAAAGTTTTAGTCCTAGATGAAGCACAGGTGGAAGTGAGGCCTAATCTCAGCATATATGTGAAGCTTACAACTAAAAACCTTAAAGCAGACTCTTTGTTCAGTGCTTTTTATTCTACCTGTTTTAAGATGGACTGAGAGGCTTTTAGCATACAAATTTTGGAAAATGTCCTAATTGATATGAAACTGTTCAATATGCCCCAAAGCCACTATTTTAAGCTCAGATACTGCTTGAATTTCAGAATAGAGGCAATTTTCAGTTTTACCACATTTTGTATAATGTAGCTTTCTTTTTAATGGTGTCTTGTTCTCTTTGCTAGAAGACTGTGTTTGTGTGAATTAGCAATGGAACTTGACAAACCCACGTTTATTTTCAGAGACAGATGATCTGGATCAACTTCTTGCTGTAAATCTCAACAGTAAGCCTCAATAGCCAAGTGATTTTAACAGAAACAAAACTACACCAAGCATTTCAATATGATGAGCTTGAGAAACACACCTGACAAACTTCCTTAAAGGGATTCTTAAAAGGAGCATTCATTAGACAGACACTGAAACGCTGATCTGCTTTGGTGTGAAGAAAAGGTCTCAGTTTGTGTATGACTAATTTTCAATTTTCTTGTTTTTGTCAGGTGTACATTTCCTTAAAATGAATACTTTTGAGTATTTTTCTAGTTAAATTTATGAATATGGGTTCAGTTGTTTAGAATATCAAGTAAACAGAGTGTGTGTATGTGTGTGTACATGTATATGTGTATATATATGTCTGTGTTTATATATAAGTACACACACAATGACATGTACATATATTTTGTTTAAAGCATTATACTTTACAGTGTTGTATACATACATATATATACACGTACAGACAAAAACACATATAATGCTTTATAATGCTTTTTTAAAATTTTATCTTTGTTTTAATGAAGAAGTTAAATACTGTTACATGCAAATGTGGACATGTTCTAGATCTAAACATACATTCCTTCAAAGTGTCATATTTATCCATGGCTGACCTCCTACTATCTTCTCTACAGAGAGAGTTCCATTTGTTTTCACTCTCTTCCAACTTCTTTTTTTTATTATTATACTTAAGTACGTGTACACAATGTGCAAATTTGTTACACATGTATACATGTGCCATGTTGGTGTGCTGCACCCATTAACTCATCATTTACATTAGGCATATATCCTCATGCTATCCCTCTCCCCTCCCCCCACCCCACGATAGGCCCCAATGTGTGATGTTCCCCACCCTGCGTCCAAGTGTTCTCATTGTTCGATTCCCACCTATGAGTGAGAACATGCAGTGTTTGGTTTTTTGTCCTTGGGATGTTTCTTCTCAAATACGTTTTCCAAATTTCCTAGTTTTATTTTTCTCTTGTAGGAATGGCTACATGTCATGGTTTAGTTGCTTTACATTATCCCATATTTCTCAAAGACTTTGTTTACTTTGTTAATTAAAAAAAAATTCTTTGACTTTAGAAGACTGGTCTTCAAGCTCTGAAATTCTGTCTTCTGCTTGGTTAATCTATTGTTAAAGCTTTCAACTGTATTTTGAAATTCCTCCAGTGAATTTGTTGTTTTCAGAAATTCTGATTTTTTAAAACAATGTATCTGTCTTATCTTTTGTAATCTGAATTGTTTTTTGGTTTCATTCTGTTGATTTTTAGCTTTCTCTTGAATCTAACTGTGCTTCCTTACAATCCATATTTTGAATTATTTACCTGTAACTTTCAGATTCACTGCTAGAGGGCTAAGTGCAATCCTTTGAGAGTGTTGAAATACTCTATCCATTTTTACTACCAGAGTTCTTGCATTGATTTCTTCTCATTTGAAGAAGCTGTCACTTCTTATTTTTGAATTTGCTATCATTTAGATGGAACCTTTTCACTTTCTCGTCTTTTCTCCCTTGACTATATAAATGTAGTATATGTTGTGATAAGTTGTTTGGCTTTGTTTCTGTGTGCTTTTGGATGGCCAAGGCTCTGTATGGGTTACTTGGTTATGCATAGCTTTTGTGTGGTGACTTTCTCATATGCTTCTTATTGTAGCAATGTATTAACCCTATGAGTCAATACACTATCTTCTGTGAGGTAGAAAGTGCAGAGGTCTCAGGCTGTTTATCTTGTATACTAGCACTGTGCTCTTCTGACAGCAGGTTTTTTATTTGGTGGAGCAGTTCTCCCTCTAGTTCAGTAGGTGGCACTTCAGAGTAAGAGCTAGCTTGTCCTTGGGTAGCCTCATATCAACTGGAAGCATCTGCCCCTGTGGCTTGTGTGGGTGGCAGGAGGAGTTCATGTTGGGATGCACTAAGGTCTTCGGGGAGTGGGGTGGGGACTGCACCAGCTCTTTTTCCTGGCCAGGCAAAAATGCGATGTGCTTCCCTATCAGGCCCCTGACACAGGATTCATGACCTTCAGTTCCTATAGATACAGATACTGTCCTCTGTCTTTCAGCCACAGTATGAGGCCTGTAAAAATGCCCCTCTGGTGGCTACCACTGAAATGGCCTTAGGACAGAGCCTCTTCCCCCAGTCCAGGGCAGACAGCTTTGTGGCTTCTATGAGCTCAGTTACCTGGATAATGCCATTATGTGTGCGTGTGGGGTTGGGGGGGTTATTGGTGGGCCCTGTCCTTTGTACACATGTGTGCATCACATGCACACTTTAAGCAAGGTTTCAGCTGCCATGAATTGTGCTGGAAAGGCTATTCCCAAGTGCATTTGCTCTAGCCTCCAGTGGAGAAAGCCTCTGCTATATCTGCAACAGTGGACAGGGGAGTGGAGATGACCCCATCTTCACATTCATTCCCAGCCACTAGTGACACCCCCTAGAGAGATGGACACCACACCTGCATTTTCTTTGTCCCAAAGGGCACTTTGGCAGGCCTTGCACCCCACTCCACTGGAGGCACCCTTCACCAGTGGCTAGATCTCTGGGGATCCCACAGCTCCCTAGGGTCCCACTAGTCTTCTGTGGATGCCAAAGTCAGAGCGAGTCCTGGGGTGTGTTTGTGGGGGGTCTGATGATGAGGCAATACAAGAGCTTGATCCTTGGGTAGGGTAGTGGCCCACAACAGGCATACAACCAGTATGGTACCTGCCATCACAGTTTGGGCCTGAAAGGAGTGCAGGCACACCTGCATGAGCTGGCCACCTCGTGTTGTGTCCCAGGAAGTTCTCAAATTTCCACCTATAGCAATTGCACAGGATTTCAAGAGCAGAGTGGTGCCTTGACAATTTAGCAGTCAGCAGTTTGTTGCAGGAGTGAGAAGAGCAAAGAAACATTCCTACCTACCACAGATGCAGGACTCCAAACTCCTTAGGGGTCAATTTCTACAAGACTCTTGCTGCTTTCTTTTTCTGCACCCCAGTCCCAACACATATTGGCTATCTTCCCTCAGCTTTCCACTTGGGTCATGACCTGTAACTTTGATCTTCTTTCTGAGAACTGGCATCCAACATCTCAAATCAGCCATCTTGGAAAAAAAAATTTTTTTAATGATACATTGTATAAAACTTCTAATAGAGGTTACTTTACATTATTTTAAAAATTCCAAAGGAAATACTACAAATTATTCATTAGAACATGAGCTGAACATAATAGTAAAGCCATTCATATTTTATTTTCTGTCATGCCAAGTTCTTTGCAAATTGTCAGAGAGCATAAATTACTTTCAAAATTCTGGTGTTGTGCAGTTTGATCTTGTTAATAAAATTTTCAAAAGACATTGAAAGTCTTCAGAAGTGGCAGTTTTACATCAAGTGTAAAAATACATGTTAATCTTTGATGACAGTTTCTCTTATATCATGGCTTCCTATATACTATTGAATCCGACTTTGACGATGAGCAAACTGTCGGATTCCATTGTTTGACCAGGCTGTCAGATTCCATTGTTTGTCCAGGAAGGATTTTAGAGTGATTGGGTACAGAACAATTTATTCTTTCTTTAATGTTCAATATAGGCTTTTGTTTAACATATTTGTACTATTTTAATTAGATTCTATGATATTGATTTTTCAGTGGTGTTTTAACCCCATTGAAATACTTTCTTCTGAAACTGTTATCTTGGGCCTAACCTTCATATATGTTAGAATACATAGTTTTTTGTTCTTTGTTTTTTTGTTTGTTTTAGTCCATGTGCTTTCTGAAACTTAATTGAAACTATGGAGTTTACATGAAAGAGAACTCATGGATATTTTTGTATATCAAATATTTATTTACTTACAAGTCTGGTGGTGTGATACAAGCCACATTCTTTGGACCCTTCCTCTATACAAATGTTTGCTTTCCAGGTAAAAATCTCATCCAGCCCCGTAACCATCAGATCATCAGATTCAGCTTTATACCAATGACTCCTAAATTTTCCAAGTAATTCACTGAGTAATCAATGCTATATCCCTCTCGGTAGAGTGAAGAATCCCAATGAAACCCCTTCCTGGGAATACTGCTGAAGAGGGAGAAACTTTCCGTGGGGTTTCTGAATGCAAAGTAACCCTGGAGCGCCTAGGGATTTTTTGCCATGTTGTGGGAAAAACTGACTGAGAATGAAATCAACACAAGGGAAAGTGTTGGTAAGAGGTGGAAAAAGATGGATTTGCAATTAATTCACTTGAGCACATGAGCCCAAACAGGCTTATTCCTGGCCTTTTCAGTAACCTTTATATTCATATAGGCCTAAATTTACCTTTACTTGCTTAAGCCACTTTTAATTGGGTCTCAAATCCTTACAAATAAATCAATAACAAAGAAAATACTTAAGTATAATATCAAATTGTAAAAAGCCACACATATTTTTAAAATGTTAGTATTATCTCAGATATTGAAAAATATGCAAAGAAAAAGACAAATGAAAACATAAGAAAGTAACTCACTTTGAGGAGTTTTTTATTTAGTGACTTTCTGTACAATCTTCACGTTTTCTATAATAAGCATCCACTATGTTTATAAGAGAAAATATTATAAACATAATTTTAGAAAACCTTCCTTTTCCATTTTTATGGGTGCTGTATTTACTCAGCATTCTTTGTGCTTAAATGTGGTTTTGCGTTTGAACTCAATATATTGGACTTATTTTCATTGGATGAATAATTTTGAGTTCATTTTTAAAAAAATCATAAACCTAGCTAATAGATTTCCCTCTATTGATAAAAATTTTATATTTCCTATTGTAATGCTGAAAAAATTTTTTAAAATCTTATCTCTAAAATTCTAAACTTTCTCTTCCTTTAGTTGCTTAGAAATTATCTTTCTACTTCTTGTTCTGGAATATTCTTGCACATATACTTTCCCATTTCTCTTTGTCTTTTAGAATGTAACAATATGAATATGCTTTCTTCTAACTATTGCCTTAAGTCCATTGAAAGCAATAACTTGTGAATATCCACATAAACAGTTGTGGTAGGAGTGGACAGTAATTGCTATTTTAAGTGCTGCTACTATTGTCTATGTTAAAAAATGATTTTTAAGCCTTAGTGATTTGAAAAAGCTTAGGGAAGTCTCAAGCAAGATGTGAATTGTTTCCTATTTTAGTTGACATCTACAAATTACCCAACTTATGTTAAAATATAATCCAATATTAAATAAATGTTATATATATATCTAAATAGGTGGAAACTGTAAGATTCATTGTAAGTGAATTTTGTGCACTATGTGGGTGTCGAAAATTTCTATGTATAAGTAGTTAATACATAAAAGTACATGGAACATTAATAAGCATGGGTCGTTTGAATGTTAAAATGCTATATAAAAACAGGGTTTTTTTTCCCTGTTAGTATTGGAAGAAGGGTCTTAGTTAACTTAGAGGTTATTTTTCTTCTTCTAATTACCAGAGTGGTCTTCAGTAGTAACAAGATAAAGTATCTCTGGATATTCTGATCAGGCATATTTGGAAGTGATGGAATTGGAAAATAATTGCATCTATGGAAAATTTAGCAACCTACAAATCTGTGTTGGGCTTTAGGAATACAGCTGAAAACATTTCTACATTAAAGCCAGCTTGAATAAATTATAGAAGAGACTGAAATGTTCTAAGATTTGTATAGAAGCTCTTATAAAAAGAAATAATTAACCTGACATGAACCAATTTGAGAACAGAACAAGGTTAGTGGGTGGTTTAGAAAAAAAGGTGGGAAGTGGGTATAAAAATAGCAGAAGATCTGGTCCAGACCCAGAACAGAGATCCCCTCAGGGACTCCTAGCTGAGAGTTTTACTGTATCTTAGAAAGTGGAGGGGTTGATCATTTATACTAGAACCATAACTAGTCTTAACTGCTTTTGTATTATTTGTTATTATTGTCATCATTGTCATCTCTAGGACCACACAGTTCAATCCGTAACATATGTCCACTATCTTCTCTCTCTCTCCTTTTCGTCCAAATTAATAGAGATTCAGAGATTGTCAAACTGACTAGGAAGAACTTCAATTCCATCATTTTGGTGAAAAAATGTTTTTAAGGGCATAGTAAATGTCCAGCACAGTACTCAGTGAGGAGGAAGAACAAAACATCACCTTTCACTGAAGGCACCCAGACAGCATAATGCAGTAAGTTAACTAGCAGGAAAATGAGTTAATAGAAAGTTACTTTATTCAACCTTCAGTTCTGCATTCAGGGGCTGGGGGACAGGCTAGGCTTGCTCAGGAGGCTATGCTAGAACTTAACCTTGAAGAACAGTGTGTTTGATATGCAAATGATGGAGATGGAGGTGGTTGGGACTGGAGCTGGGGTGAGGGATGGAAGAATATTCTAGATTTAGGTAGAGCGATTAGTAAAGGCTTGTCAAGATCCTGCTACTGTCAGTGAACAGGGCAGATAAGTAGCATGGCTCATGTGATTCTGTTTTTTAATTTTTAAAGATGAGAGTTATTTATTCATCTTGATTAAGCCTGTATTAATTGCTTATTTTCAAAGTTTGCCTTCTTTTTTGAGACATAATATTTTTTACACATTGGAAGCCTACACTCAGTGTAATACTAATGGTTGATAATGATTTGGTTGTATAATCATCTGAAGGTTGAAATTTCTGATTAATAAGTTTTTGTTGACTTTCTGGGGGCATATATGTATGTAATTTTTTGCAGTTTTGTATTTTTTTTTAGGTTATGCTTTAAATATCTTTTTAAAGTTATGCTTTAAATTATTTTATTATAATGTCCTGAGATCTTTGTAAATCAAAGTGTATGTGTTTTAAAATCTTATCCCTTTTTTTAAAAGTAAAATTATTGATTAGATGTTGGAAATAGACACATTTTAAGAGAAAGATATTAGAATACTAACAAATAAGCCAATTGCTCAAAAATTATAAATATTTATCTTTTAAAAAACACCCTCTGCCTTCAAAAATATGAAAACATACACTTGATACCTTATAAAGTATTTGCAAAAGCAGGTAAAATTCACATCTTACAATGGACATGGTACAAAAAAAGAAAAAAGGGAAGCTGGATCAAATTCTATAACCTGGGTACTTTTATAATGCTAGTGAGCCAGAAATGTCAAAAAATATTATATACTTTTGAGTTTGCCCAAAGCAACAAATCTCTCAATCCCATTTTGTCTTTTGCCAGGCTCTGTTTCCCCCCGCCCCCTGCCCCCTTTCCTTTGCTCTCCTCTTCTTGTATCCAGTGTACTGGGATAGAACCTTAGCTGTTTTAGAATTTCACAGCTTTCTGTGGGCCTCTTTACAGATAAAATCATTTTCTCTGAGTAACACTGTGAAAGGAAAAATTCTCTCTGGTACTTAAAAATTGGAATCCACCAGAATGTTGGCCAGTGCTTTTATTTCCACTCATTTTCGGTACAGTCTCAGTTGCTATTTTTTTAAAATACTTTAATTATTTTGGTATTATAAGGGTCTTCTTTGAGTAGCATTTGGTCCTGATTCTTGTAATCCTATGGAAGTATACACTAAACTCAATACAAATTCATACATAAATAAATTTTTTGTATTATACAGTCATTGTGAATTTGTCTAGTAATGAAGATTTATACAAATGATTCACATAGAAGTACTGGGGTCTATTTCTTCTCTTTGTTCTTCCTGTCTGCAAATATTCAGACAAAAATTAGTTCATACATTTTTATAGTTTCCCATCATTAAGGTTAGATTTGTTATCTTCTTAAGTCAGTTAACACTAACTCCATTGGTTCTTTTATCTTTACAGCTATAGCCCAAACCTGGATTTTATTTCCTCACTTAAATGGATTGGGAGGTTTTTCAGTGACAATATTTTAACTCTATTGACTGTATAATCTAAATTATAATAATTCTCCCATTTCCTCTTCTGTGAGCTAGCCATGGTTGTGGGCAAAGGGAGAAAATAATTGTATTTACTTCAAAAAGAATAAGAGTGCTTCTAATATTTTATTATAGCACTCTTCCATCTGGATTTTATGTGATTGCTTTACTCTTCTAGACTTATTTAACTTTGTGTTTTACAAAAAGTAAAGATCCTCGGGGAAAAAAATTAACCAGAGTATATAAATAAATTACTCAACTTGTATTACAATTTTTTTCTACTCTGTGAGAAAGAATTCAGACTAGAACTGAATGAAAAGGAAAATTTTATGTTGGTAGGGTGTGCAGATTGTTTCCGATGGCAGTTTTTAAATGATTTTTGTTTTAAAAGAAAAGGAGCTGAATACAGCTCTGATTTGTAAGAGCTTAAGGAAGATGGGGTAAGGCACAAGAGACCAGGAGGGATGACGGGGAATTGAGGAGAGTACAAGAGCATGCTGAATGGGAGATTCAGAGAATTCCTGGGCCAGATCAAAGATGGTGGTCACATAGTTATGGATGGTGGGTGTAAAAATTCTGGATCTGGCCAGGCTTGGTGGCTCACGCCTGTAATCCCAGCACTTTGGGAGGCCAAGGCGAGTGGATTATAAGGTCAGGAGTTTGAGACCAGCCTGGCCAACATGATGAAACCCCATCTCTACTAAAAATCAAAAATTAGTCAAGTGTGGTGTCGGGTGCCTGTAATCCCAGCTACTCGGGAGGCTGAGGCAGGAGAATTGCTTAAAACTGGAAGGCACAGGTTGCAGTGAGCCAAGATGACACCACTGTACTCCAGCCTGGGTGAAAGAGCAAAACTCTGTCTCAAGAGAAAAAAAAAAAAAAATTCTGGATCTTTATCCCCAGGGAGGAATCAATGAGGGATAATGTCCTGCTAGTAATTGTTCCAGTGAAGTACCCAGAAGCAATGTTGCCTCAGTGGGCAAACTCTAGCACCAAGACTGAGAAAGACATACCTCAATAGGCCTTTGATAGTGTTATTGAAATTTTTGTCCTGATTATGCTGCAATGGCTCACTCATTCTTCTTCAATCAATACATGAATGGCATCAGCATCCTACTGTTGATTTTAGTTCTCTAAATCAATGTTAGGATATCTCATTTATACACCCTAGGAATTTCAGTTGTCTATCTTGTTTACTGCTGTATCCTTACTCCCAAGCTTAGCACATTAGACAGAGAAGGTGTTTGATAAGTATTTTTATATGAATAAATGAATAAATGAGGACTCTTTGGACTCCTTGGTGGGTGGGAGAAGACAGAAGATCACCTATTTATATGTCAGGGCCATAATAGAAAACATTATAAATCTTCAAGTTGAATATGGAGGTAAAGGGTCATCCTAGTAATAATTTAATTTGGGGTCTGTTTTTTCCCAACACATACACACATTCCTTCTCATCCCTCTCTTCCAAGCCCAGGTTGGCACAGTGTCCTTCTGCACTTTTATTCCTGCACTTTTTCAGAATGACCCTCTGGCTTACTCCACTTTATTCTACTGTGCTTTTAATTAGAACTTGCAAAATATCATTGCTTGAAAGTCCTGTAAACTAATTTACACTACCGTAAAGTGAATTTAAGGTGCTATTTTGTATAGGTGTCAGAGGCATTAAGTTTTAATTTAAAAAGATAAATTTCAGCAGACATATATGAGGGCTTTGAGAAAAATACTTGATTAGGAAGTATATTCCAGAATCCTTTAAATATAGTAATTTTTCAATTTATAAGAATATGGAGTATCTTCCAGTTGGGGTATAAAAATAAACCTCAAAACACAATGGCCTAAAATAAAATATTATTATCACGCACAATTCTGTGGGAGGACTAGGCCCAGCTGAGCAGTTCTCACTTATGGTCTCTCACATGGTAGGACTTGGATCTGAGGACTTGACTACGAGATTTACAAAATGACTCACTCATGAGGCTGGCAGTCATGCTGTCTGTCAACTGGGAGCTCAAGACCAGAGCTTCCACATGTGGGCTTCTCTTAAAGTTTGGACTTTTCACAGCATTATGCTGTGGGCTTCTCCAAGCATAACACTTTCTAAAAGGGAAAGTCCTCAAAAGGAGCAGTCCATGAGGCCGAGGAATGAACTTGGTGGAGAAATTTGGGACACGTCATCCCAATATATGCTACTTCGGTGCATTGATTATTTTGAACTGAAGGCTCTTGAAAAACACCAAATGCCTAAAGGGGTTTCTCTGAACTCCCTTTATCTGCCTAAAGACAGATCTTCACAAGGAACTCAACTGTTATACATCCCTTCCCCACGAGTGTCAGAAACCAGAGAAAATTGACTTTTAGACTGGAAGTCAGCGCACAGCCATATATTTTGTCACAAACTATCGTATCTCCCATGTACGCTTCTAAGAGCCTATTTTCCCCTAAGTTGCCTAAATCCTCCCCTCCCTTGCTCTATTAAAACAATATATGAACTCCTGAGTCTTACCACCACTTCGGTGTATTCACTTTTTTGTGTGAGATGTCCCTATGCACATAATATTAAAAATTAACAAATTAGTATACCTTTTCTCCTGTTAATCTGCCTGTTGTTATTTTATGTCTTAGATTCAGTTATCAAACCTAGGAGGGTAGAAGGAAAATCTTTCCTCACCCAGGTTAGCCTCAGAAGTTCCCAAACACCATTGTCACACAATTTTATTAGCCAGGCAATAGAATCAGGCCTGATCCAAGGAGAAGGAAATTAGACTCCACCATTTGAGTTAGGCAGAATGTGAGTTTACAAAAGACAGGAATTGAATGGCAGCCATTTTTTGGAGACAAGAAACACCTAGTACAAATAAACAACTTAATTTTTTACCAGCTCATCACTGGCATCTAGGATAACAGGTCTGACAGTGATTAGGATTACCAATTTGCTCATAAATGAAAGTGTTAAAAAATCCAATTCCATTATATATTTATTGGACTATCCTTTTAACAAATATTTATTGCAGACATAAAAAGGCAGAGTATATAGCCTCTTGAAGTTTACAGTATGGGGAAAAAATTAAAAATCAACATGTTATCACTCAGAAATATTTACTTGTATCATTTGGTGATAATTCTTCCAGACGTACCTTTCTCTCTCTCTTTTTCTTTCTGTATATATAAATATGTTCACAATATTTTTCACATATTTATATAATTTTATATCCACATACATGATGTATAAATGTATATACTATACTAATATTAATATACACAGTATACATAATATAAGCAAGCATTTTATAACATTTTGAAAAGGAAATTATGTATGATATATTTCCATGTCAGTGGAACTATACCAATGTTCCACAATTGCTGTTCTTCGGGCCTCTGATGGTTCCATGGGCAGATTAGCATTAGCAGAAGAGAAATAAATAGAATTAATTTGCTTGCATATATATTACAAACTTGAATTCTAAAATTAGTTGTGATTTTCATAGAAACTTTATTATGTTCTTAATAAAAATTAATGTTCTCTAGGTTTGTGCATATACTAAGGACTGTGTTGATCACTTGTCTCAGCTTACATTAAGAGGCACAATTCCTAGCAAATTGTTTTCACAGTATTTGCATATTAATATGTACATTTATTAAGTTTGCAAGGTTCATCATTTCTGTTGTGTTGCAATAGATGAATGGGTCAAAAGTAGTTCACTGACCGGTGGAAGTGACAAAAATGAAAACAACAAAACTATAACTTAGAATAACATAATAATTCTAAGTCCACTAACCTAGTGTATTATTGTTTTACAGAAAACTTGGCTGGTCTCTTTATAACTGCAAGGGATGTACTTGAGCTGCCGGAAGTGGGAAGACTCACAGGAATTGTTCAGAGGGTGCAGTATAAAAGATTGAGGTTTTGGAAGTGGTTTAGTGCTGGTGATCCAAAGGTCTGTAAAATGAACAGAAAAGTCATTGCATATGAGAAGAATACTGATAACACTGAGAATTGTGACAAGTATTTGGAGTAAGAAGGAATATTCTGAGGCAGATTCTGAAATTCAATTGCTTTGAATAATTTCTTCAGAATAATATTAAATAATACTAATAGTAAGGAAAAAAATGTTTTATTCCTAACTTTAATAGACAAGCTTCTAGGTGTTACCCTTAAACATGGTGCTAAGTGTTCACCTGAAATATATCTTAAAAATCTGTTTAAGACAATATTTTATTTCTACATTTTAAAAAATTGGAAAAAAGTATTGAATAGATGCTTTCTTGGCATCTAGTTATAAGATAATGTTTTTTCTCTCTTGATCTTTTCATATTTATTAATATTTTTTGGAGTACTCTCTCAACACTACATCCTACCTTTCTAGCTTTGTTCTTTTTCTTCTCCCAAAACCACTACATCAAATATTTTTCTTTTTAGTCTTCCAAGTTATTAGTTCACTTTTGTTATTTGAACTCTTCACTTATGCTTCCCTAGGTTTGTTTTCTTGTTTTTGATGAGGTGTAACTAAATTCCACATTATACCTAGGTTTCTGGGAGTAACAGAAGCACTTTTCTTTAAAAATGTCTTATTAATCCTTTTCTAAAAGAAAAACGATGATGCATAGTAGTCATCTTTAAAATTTTAAAAGTTTAATTAGTCTATAAAACTACTAGAAGAAAACATTGGGGAGGCCGTCTAGGATGTTGATCTGGGCAAATAATTTTTTAGTAAGGCCTGAAAAGCACAGATAACAAGACAAAACTAGATTAAGGGGATTGCATCAAGCTAAGAAGCTACTTCACAGAAAAGGAAACAATCAATGGAGTGAAGAGACAACCTGCAGAGTGGGAGAAAATACTCGCAAACTATTCATCTGGAAGAGATTAACAACCAGAGAATAAAACAAATCTATACAACTCAATAGCAAAAAAAAAAAAAAAAAAAAAAAAAAATCCAATTTACAATGGGAAGAATACCTGAATAGACATTGCTTAAATGAAGACAGGTATATGAATAAATGTTCAACATCATTAATCATCAGGGAAATGCAAATAAAACCACAATACGATATCATTTCACTCCAGTTAAAATGACTTATAAAAAAGGCAGGGACTAATGGGTGGTGGTGAGGATGTGAAGAAAAGGGTGTCACACAACGTTGGTGGGAAAATAAATTATTATAGTTGCTATAGAAAACTATAGGGAGGTTTTTAAAAAAACTAAAAATGGATATACCATATTGACCCAGCAATTCCACTACTGAGTGTATATTCAAAAGGAAGGAAGTCAGTATATCAAAGACAAGTCTGCACTCCCATGTTTATTGCAGCACCTTTCGCAATAGTCAAAATGTGGAATCAAACTAAGTACCTATCAGTGGATAAATGGATAAAGAAAATGTGGTATATATACACAGTGGAATATTATTCAGCTAAAAAAGGAATGAAATCCTGTCATTTGCAGCAGCGTGGATGAACCTGGATGTCCCTATCTTAAGTGAAATAAGCCAAGCACAGAAAAGCAAATGTCACATGCTCCCACTCACAGGAGGGAGTTTATAAAGTGGATCTCATGAAACTAGTGAGTAGATCGTCAGTCACCAGAGGCCTAGAAAGGTAGGGATGGGGATGAAGAGAGGTTGATTAATGGTACAAATATGCAGTTTGATAGAAGAAATAAGACCTAATATTTGATAGATCAGTAGGATGACTGTAGTTTACAGTAATCTGTTATATATTTTAAAATAACTAGAAAAGAGTGATTTGAAAGTTTCTAACATTAAAAGACAAAGTGATGGATATCCTAATTATACTGATTTGATTTTTACAAATTATATGAATGTATTAAATCATATGTACCTCCAAAATAAATAAATAAATAAATAAATAAAATATAAAATGTGTCTCCCAAATATGTACAACTATTATACATTTATTTTTAAAAATTAAAAAAAATAGTGATAATATTTTGAAAACATGAGTTTTCACTCTATATTGAATGGCGGGAAATCACACACACACACACACACACACACACACACACACAGGTTTTCCTCTTATTACATCAAGTAAGCATGTAGTTAAATCTGGTCTTATGGATACATTTTGACTGATTAATGTTTTTTGAAGGTGTTTGATTTGTTTCAGTTTCCTCATTAGCTTAAAAGAAGGTATTTTATATTATAGGAACATAAACAAATTATCCATGGGTCTAGGGGCAGGAGTCTTTGTCTTACTTCTTTCCTAGTAATCCAAACTAGGTAAAAATATTCCATATTTTATTTTAACCAGAAAAAAATATATTTTTAAATTCTACAATCTTATGCTAACTATACATTTAATGTTTACTTTTTAAAAATATTCATTCCCTTTGATTTATTAGTGAATGTTTAAAATGTTGTATTTTTCCCATTAGTGTAATGTTAGTCACAATCCATGTGTTTTGATGTTTAATATTCTTCTTATAATTATTGTCTAAATACTTAGAAATTGAGGTATTATATTCCTCTTAGTGCCAACATTATTTTAAGAAAAGACATTTCTAAGTGGTTGCATTTTAGTTGTTAATATATTTCCTTATTTGTAGATTAATTACACTGTCATCAGAGATGTACTTTGCATTTCACATTAGGGAATTACTTGACATTTTCTTTATAGCCTAACACAGGGTCAATGTTTGAAATTTTTATGAACAGTTTTAAAAAGAATATTCTTTATGTAATATAAACTTTTCCTTTATAGAACTATTTGAACAATCATCTATTCAGATATCTATTGTTTCTTGAGTTATCTTTGCTTACTTGTTTTATCAAAGACTTAAAGACATGTCTTAAACTATCTTTCTAGTAGTATGTTTATCTGCTTTTATTTTCAGTAGACTTTACTCATATATTTCAACTGCAAAGTAATTTTTATCTACCTCAATTACTAGATTTTCGTCACTTTGGGATAAAAATAGAACTATTTCTACCACAAGCCCATGAGCACTTTCAGGAGAGACAGTAAACCTTATTTTACTTGTTTTTTAATCTTTAGTGGCATCATGTCTGGAAAACAACAGACAGGAAAAGTTTAAAAACTTGGGAATGGCAATATTCTAGTGGATAATGTTATGAAGGGTGAACAACGCTACCCTTAGAGTTTACACTCTGATAAGGAAATAAGGCACAAAGCACGTTTGCCAAGTGATTAATTTTCTTCTTACATGAAGTACCAGTATTCAGGGTCCAAGTATCTTTCATTTGCACCTTCTGTCTAGAACTCCTTTTTTTAAATGATGTACACAAAAAACTCTTATTTCATGAAAATGGGTATGTAGACTTATAGTAAACTTTATTGTAAGTAAACTCACAGCAATATTTTCCAATTTTAAAAGAGCAAAAAATTTTGCCCTCTAAAATACAACAGCATCCTATTTCAGGAAATGCAACATCAGAATCTATCATTTATCCAGTGTACTTTTATCTAGAGCATAAATTATTGTTCCGGAAATTGTTCAAAACCATTGATATATTGCCACAATTTTACTCATTATTCAATATTTACCCACCATGTGCCAGGATCTGCTAAAAATTGTATATATTGAGCATATTAAACAGAGGAAACAGCAGAGCTCAGCTTAATATTAACTGCTATTTCCCGTTCCTTGAACTCTTACCAAGACTTTGGGAAAAGTCATAATTTGTTTTTAGCAGTATATCTGCACTATTTAACACATACCTAACTTATTTATGAGGTACAGCCAATACGTTAGGTTCTTGGCAATTAACCATAAAACTTTAGAACTGGATAAATATAACATACAATAAATAATTTGGACTTGAAATCTAGCCAAAGCTTTTTTACACATCTTTTGCAAGGTGTAGAAAAGATGGACACATCGGTTAAGAGAGCTTCCTGCTGCATGGGACAGTAACCAGTACACGGTGGCTTAACAAAATTGGTTTATTTTTTACACGTAACAAACAGTGGGAAGTTTGTCTTTGAATTGTCTTCTTTATGATGCTGTTAATGTCCTGGATTCTTTTACCTTTCTGATGTGCCTTCTTTAATGGGAGTTTTTCTTCATGTTGTCATTTAATCACAAAATGGCTGAGGCATTCTCAGGATACTGTCCACTTTGCAAACAAACAAACCAAAGGCAAGAAAGCGGGAAGGACTGGCACCTGTATCAGAAACAGCAAAGCTTTCCCAGAAAATCTCAGCTTATATCTCATGGCCAAAATCATCTAGCAAGTACAATCCTAGCTGTACAGGATTCTAAGGAGCTGAAGGTTTTTAGGTGGGTATGTTGCCATCGTGGACAATATCAGATTTTCTTGGGAAGAAGGAGAAAGGGATATTTGGTAATCATTAGCAGTTTTCCACAGGGACTTTTCCTTTCATATGGGATAGATCACTGCCTAGCATTAGGTAAATATTTCTATCTATGCCCTGATAGAAACAGACAAGCAAAGCTGCTGTGAGCCTGCAGAGTATTTTTATGAGAATTCAAAAATGTACATGCTGAATGAATGCAGCACCATATTAGAGCATATAGCTTGGCAAATGGAGCCTGACATATGTTGCAGCCCCTACTTACCTCTTGAAGATACCTTCTTGCAGTGAACATCCTGCACAGCTGTAAATAGAAGCGCTAGGGACAGGACAGAGGTAAAGTAGAAGGAGATGATTAGTGATTGCATTTGGTTTCTTTGACATAGATTCTGTTGTTTCTAACTGCTTTGCCATTGTTCTTTTGGAATCAAAGATTACCAGGCTCAAAAATTAAGTGTGAGCAGTGACTGAAAAGTGCATTTAAGACATATTTAGAATTCTTAAGGAAAATTTCCTGATTCTTACTAAATTTTTGATAGTTGTTGGAAAAAAAGGAAATAAATCTACTTTTTAAAGATATGTAAGCAAAACTGCAAGATATCAAAAGAGTTGTCAATAAATGGGTTATTAAGTTAATGTAAATACTTATAATAATTATTATGGGAGTATGAAAAAGGTGTATCCAAAGAAGACAATATTGTTCTGTGCAACTAGAAGGATGTAGTTAACGCTGCTGAACAGGAGAATACAGAGGCTGTTTTCATCCATCCTACTGTCTTTCTGCTGAATTTAGGATAGTTTTTTTTCCTCATTGTGGAATAATTGAACAATCCCAAAAGAAAGCGCACATGATATCTCTCAGCTATGATTCTATTTACTCCATCTCTCCTGTTTCATCATGATAAAGGCTCTGTCGCCGTCATTCTAAATGTGATGGTGTTTGCAGACCGTGAGATATGATCTCTCTTTAAATAGAATGCCTGCCAATCATCCTTAACTGTTTTCTCTTAAGGTATTTTGTCTTTTAGGCAGGGTTATCAAAAGTAAGCTCTGCTCTTTCTTTGAAGGTGCCAGATCTTATATTACCTCATTACTCCTCGTTCTGTCTCCACTTCAGCTCTGGATATTTTGCCCTATTTTTTTGAAAGACAAGTTTAACATCTGAGTAAGGAAATAGCCTTCAAGATGCACACTTTATTGAAATATTATATCAAGCATCATGGAAGAGAACTGAAGTCATCTGGTTCAGTTTTTATGTCGCTTTGATCATTTGTCAAAATGACCACTGATGGTCATTTTTCTTGTTAATATTTTAACACAGTTTATACAATTATTCTTTTTTATTTAATTTTTAAACTTTTTAGGTTCAGGGGTACATATGCAGGTTTGTTCTATAGGTAAACTCATGTCACAAGGGTTTGATACACAGATTATTCTGTCACCCAAGTACTAAGCGTAGTACTCAATAGTTATTCTTTCTATTCCTCTCCCTCCTCCCTACTTCCACCCTCAAGTAGGCAATTGTATTAGTCTGTTTTCACACTGCTATAAAGAACTACTGGAGACTTGGTAATTTATGAAGAGAAGAGGTTTAATTGTCTCACAGTTCTGTAGGCTTAGCAGGAGGCATAACTGGGAGGCCTCAGGAAACTTATGATCATGACAGAAGGAGAAGGGGAAGCAAGGTACATAGTGGAACAGGAGACAGCACTAGTGAACCATAGTGGAACAGGAGACAGCACTAGTGAAGAGGGAAGTGCCAAACACTTTCTTTTATTATTATTATTATTATTATTATTATTATTATTATTATACTTTAAGTTCTGGGATACATGTGCCAAACATGCAGGTTTGTTACATAGATATACACGTGTCATGGTGGTTTACTGCACCCATCAACCCATCATTTACATTAGGTATTTCTTCTAATACTATCCCTCCCCTTGGCCCCCATCCTCCAACAGGCCCAGGTGCGTGATGCTCCCCTCCCTGTGCCCATATATTCTCATTGTTCAGCTCCCACTTGTGAGTGAGAACATGCAGTGTTTAATTTTTTGTTCCTGTGGTATTTTGCTGAGAATAATGGCTTCCAGCTTCATCCATGTCCCTGCAAAGGACATGAACTCATTTTTTTATGGCTGCATAGTATTCCATGGTATATATGTGCCATATTTTCTTTATCCAGTCTATCACTGGTGGGCATTTGGGTTGGTTCCAAGTCTTTCCTATTGTGAATAGTGCTGCAATAAACATATGATATGTGCGCATTTGTCTTTATAGTAGAATGATTTATAATCCTTTGGGCATATACCCAGTAATGGGATTGCTGGGTCAAATGGTATTTCTGGTTCTAGATCCCTGAGGAATCACCACACCGTCTTCCACAATAGTTAAACTAATGTACACTCCCACAACAGGTGTCACACACTTTCAAACAACCAGATCTTGTGAGAACTCACTCACTATCATGACAACAGCAAGGAGGAAGTCTGCCCCACATTGTTCAATCACTTTCCACCAGGTCCCTACCCGAACATATGGGGATCACAACTTGAGATGATTTGGGTGGGGAAACAGAGGCAAACCATGTCAGTCACAATGTCTGTTGTTCCCTTCTTTGTGTCTCTGTATTCTCATCATTTAGTTCCCACTTAAAAGTAAGAACATGCGACATTTGTTTTTCTGTTCCTGTGTTGCTTTGTTAAGAATAGTGACCTCCAGCTCCACCCATGTTCCTGCAAAGGACATCACCTCATTCTTTTTAATGAATGCATAGTATTCCATGGTGTATATGTACCACATTTTCTTTATCCAGTCTGCCATTGATGGTCTTTTAGGTTAATTCCATGTCTTTGCTATTGTAATCATGCTGCAAAGAACATACACATGCATGTGCCTTTATGACACAATGATTTATATTCCTTTGGGTATATACCCAGTAACGGGATTGCTGAGTCAAATGGTAGTTCTGTTTTTAGGTCTTTGAGGAATCACCACACTGCTTTTTACAATGATGGAACTAATTTACACTCCCAACAATAGTGTATAAGTGTTCCCTTTTCTCTGCAACCTCACCAGCATCCGTTTTTTATTTATTTATTTTTTTAACTTAAGTAATAGCCATTAAATAATAGGTTTTCATTTGCATTTGCATTTCTCTAATGATCAGTGATATTGACCTTTTTTCGTATGCATATTGGCTGTATGTATGCCTTCTTTTGAAACGTTTCTGCTCATGTCCTTTGCCCACTTTGTAATGAGGTTTGTTTTTTTTTTCCTGTACATTTGTTTAAGTTCCGTACAGATGTTGGATATTAGATCTTTGTCAGATGCATAGTTTGCAAATATTTTCCTCCATTCTGTAAGTTGTCTGTTTACTCTGTTAATAAATTCCTTTGCTGTGCAGAAGCTGTTTAGTTTAATTAGATCTCATTTGTCAATTTTTGCTTTTGCTGCAATTGCTTTTGGCATCTTTATCATGAAATTTTTGCCCATGCCCATGTCCAGAATGCTATTGCCCAGGCTGTCTTCTGTAATTTTTATAGTTTTTGGTTTTACATTTAAGACTTTAATCCATCTTGAGTTAACTTTTGTATATGGTGTAAGAAAAAGGTCTAATTTCAATCTTCTGCATATGGCTAGCCAGTTATCACAGCCCCATTTATTGAACAGGGAGTTCTTTCCTTACTGCTTGTTTTTATCAGAATTGTCAAAAATCAGATGGCTGTAGATGCACAGCCTTATTCCTGGGCTCTCTATTCTGTTCCATTGGTCTGTGTGTTTGCTTTGTACCACTACCATGCTGTTTTGGTTACTGTAGGCCTATAGTACAGTTTGAAGTTGTGCATCTTGGTCCTGCTTTGTTCTTTTTGCTTAAGATTTCCTTGGCTAATCGGGCGCTTTTGTGGTTCCATATGATTTTTGAAATAGTTTTTTGTCTATTTCTATGAAGAATGTCATTGGTAGTTTGAGGGGAATAGCATTGAATCTATAAATTGCTTTGGACAGTATGGCATTATAAGGATATTGATTTTTTTTTCAGAGCACAATTTATATTTTAAAAAGACTAGAAACAACCTAAGTGCCCAACTGTGGGGGTTTTCTTTTTTTTTTTAATTATACTTTAAGTTCTAGGGTACATGTGCACAACGTGCAGGTTTGTTACATATGTATACTTGTGCCATGTTGGTGTGCTGAACCCATCAACTTGTCAGCACCCATCAACTCGTCATTTACATCAGGTATAACTCCCAATGCCATCCCTCCCCACTCCCCCCTCCCCATAATAGGCCCCGGTGTGTTATGTTCCCCTTCCCGAGTCCAAGTGATCTCATTGTTCAATTCCCACCTATGAGTGAGAACATGCGGTGTTTGGTTTTCTGTTCTTGCAATAGCTTGCCAAGAATGATGGTTTCCAGCTGCATCCATAACCCTACAAAGGACATGAACTCATCCTTTTTTATGGCTACATAGTATTCCATGGTGTATATGTACCACATTTTCTTAATCCAGTCTGTCACTGATAGACATTTGGGTTGATTCCAGGTCTTTGCTATTGTGAATAGTACCGCAAAAAACATACATGTGCATGTGTCTTTATAGCAGCATGATTTATAAACCTTTGGGTATATACCTAGTAATGGGATGACTGGGTTATATGGTATTTCTAGTTCTAGATCCTTAAGGAATCACCATACTGTTTTCCACAATGGTTGAACTAGTTTACAATCCCACCAACAGTGTAAAAGTGTTCCTATTTCTCCACATCCTCTCCAGCACCTGTTGTTTCCTGACTTTTTAATGATTGCCATTCTAACTGGTGTGAGATGGTATCTCATTGTGGTTTTGATTTGCAATTCTCTGATGGCCAGTGATGACGAGCATTTTTTCACGTGCCTGTTGGCTGTATGCATGTCTTCTTTTGCGAAATGTCTGTTCATATCCTTTGCCCACTTTTTGATGGGGTTGTTTTTTTTCTTGTAAATTTGTTTGAGTCCTTTGTAGATTCTGGATATTAGCCCTTTGTCAGATGAGTAGATTGCAAAAATATTCTCCCATTCTGTAGGTTGCCTGTTCACTCTGATGGTAGTTTATTTTGCTGTGCAGAGGCTCTTTAGTTTAATTGGATCCCATTTGTCAATTTTGGCTTTTGTTGCCTTTGCTTTTGGTGTTTTAGACATGAAGTCCTTGCCCATGCCTATGTCCTGAATGGTATTGCCTAGGTTTTCTTCTAGGGTTTTTATGGTTTTAGGTCTAACATTTAAGTCTCTAATCCATCTTGAATTAATCTTCATACAAGGAGTAAGGAAAGGATCCAGTTTCAGCTTTCTGCTTATGGCTAGCCAGTTTTCCCAGCACCATTTATTAAATAGGGAATCCTTTCCCCATTTCTTGTTTTTCTCAGGTTTGTCAAAGATCAGATGGTTGTAGATGTATGGTATTATTTCTGAGGGCTCTGTTCTGTTCCATTGGTCTATATCTCTGTTTTGGTACCAGTGCCATGCTGTTTTGGGTACTGTAGCCTTGTAGTACAGTTTGAAGTCTGGTAGTGTGATGCCTCCAATTTGTTCTTTTGACTTAGGATTGTCTTGGCAATGTGGGCTCTTTTTTGGTTCCATATGAACTTTAAAGCAGTTTTTTCCAATTCTGTGAAGAAACTCATTGGTAGCTTGATGGGGATGGCATTGAATCTATAAATAACCTTGGGCAGTATGGCCATTTTCATGATATTGATTCTTCCTATCCATGAGCATGGAATGTTCTTCCATTTGTTTGTGTCCTCTTTTATTTCACTGAGCAGTGGTTTGTAGTTCTCCTTGAAGAGGTCCTTTACATCCCTTGTAAGTTGGATTCCTAAGTATTTTGTTCTCTTTGAAGCAATTTTGAATGGAAGGTCATTCATGATTTGGCTCTCTGTCTATTACTGGTGTGTAAGAATGCTTGTGATTTTTGCACATTGATTTTGTATCCTGAGACTTTGCTGAAGTTGCTTATCAGCTTAAGTAGATTTTAGGCTGAGATAATGGAGTTTTCTAAATATACAATCATATCATCTGCAAACAGGGACAATTTGACTTCCTCTTTTCCTAACCAAATACCCT
The DNA here is from genome assembly GCF_024542745.1 of Macaca thibetana thibetana. NCBI lineage: Eukaryota > Metazoa > Chordata > Mammalia > Primates > Cercopithecidae > Macaca > Macaca thibetana. Next base: position 142,032,716 of record NC_065582.1, read on the forward strand.
TGATTTCTTTCTCTTGCCTGATTGCCCTAGCCAGAACTTCCAACACTATGTTGAATAGGAGTGGTGAGAGAGGGCATCCCTGTCTTGTGCCAGTTTTCGAAGGGAATGCTTCCAGTTTTTGCCCATTCAGTATGATATTGGCTGTGGGTTTGTCATAAATAGCTCTTATGATTTTGAGATACATTCCATCAATACCAAAGTTATTGAGAGTTTTTAGCATGAAGGGCTGTTAAATTTTGTCCAAGGTCTTTTCTGCATCAATTGAGATAATCATGTGGTTTTTTCTTTGGTTCTGTTTATATGCTGGATTACGTTTATTGATTTGCATATGTTGAACCAGCCTTGCATCCCAGGGATGAAGCCCACTTGATCATGGTGAATAAGCTTTTTGATGTGCTGCTGGATTCAGTTTGCCAGTATTTTATTGAGGATTTTTGCATTGATGTTCATCGGGGATATTTGTCTAAAATTCTCTTTTTTTGTTGTGTCTCTGCCATGCTTTGGTATCAGGATGATATTGGCCTCATAAAATCAGTTAGGGAGGATTCCCTCTTTTTCTATTGATTGGAATAGTTTCAGAAGAAATGGTACCAGCTCCTCCTTGTACCTCCAGTAGAATTTGGCTGTGAATCCATCTGGTCCTGGACTTTTTTTGTTAGCAGGCTATTAATTATTGCCTCAATTTCGGAGCCTGCTACTGGTCTATTCAGGGATTCAACTTCTTCCTGGTTTAGTCTTGGGAGAGTGTAAGTGTCCAGGAAATTATCCATTTCTACTAGGTTTTCTAGTTTATTTGCATAGAGGTGTTTATACTATTCTCTGATGGTAGTTTGTATTTCTGTGGGGTCGATGGTGATATCTCCTTTATCATTTTTTATTGCGTCTATTTGATTCTTCTCTCTTTTCTTCTTTATTAGTCTTGCTAGCAGTCTATCAATTTTGTTGATCTTTTCAAAAAGCCAGCTCCTGGATTCATTGATTTTTTGGAGGGTTTTTTTGTCTCTATCTCCTTCAGTTCTGCTCTGATCTTAGTTATTTCTTGTCTTCTGCTAGCTTTTGAATGTGTTTGCTCTTGCTTCTCTAGTTCTTTTAATTGTGATGTTAGGGTGTCAATTTTAGATCTTTCCAGCTTTCTCTTGTGGGCGTTTAGCGCTATAAATTTCCCTCTACACACTGCTTTAAATGTGTCCCAGAGATTCTGGTATGTTGTATCTTTGTTCTCATTGGTTTCAAAGAACATCTTTATTTCTGCCTTCTTTTCGTTATGTACCCAGTAGTCATTCAGGAGCAGGTTGTTCAGTTTCCATGTAGTTCAGTGATTTTGATTGCGTTTCTTAGTCCTGAGTTCTAGTTTGATTGCACTGTGGTCTGAGAGACAGTTTGTTATAATTTCTGTTCTTTTACATTAGCTGAGGAGTGCTTTACTTCCAACTATGTGGTCAATTTTGGAATAAGTGCGATGTGGTGCTGAGAAGAATGTATATCCTGTGGATTTGGGGTGGAGAGTTCTGTAGATGTCTATTAGGTCCGCTTGGTGCAGAGTTGAGCTCAATTCCTGGATATCCTTGTTAACTTTCTGTCTCGTCGATCTGTCTAATGTTGACAGAGGGGTGTTGAAGTCTCCCATTATTATTGTATGGGAGTCTAAGTCTCTTTGTAAGTCTCTAAGGACTTGCTTTATGTATCTGGGTGCTCCTGTATTGGGTGCATATATATTTAGGATAGTTAGCTCTTCCTGTTGAATTGATCCCTTTACCATTATGTAATGGCCTTCTTTGTCTCTTTTGATCTTTGATGGTTTAAAGTCTGTTTTGTCAGAGACTAGGAATGCAACCCCTGCTTTTTGTTTTGTTTTGTTTTGTTTTCCACTTGCTTGGTAAATCTTCCTCCATTCCTTTATTTTGAGCCTATGTGTGTCTCTGCATGTGAGATGGGTCTCCTGAATACAGCAAATTGATGAGTCTTGACTCTTTATCCAGTTTGCCAGTCTATGTCTTTTAAATGGACCATTTAGTCCATTTACATTTAAGGTTAATATTGTTATGTGTGAAATTGATCCTGTCGTTATGATATTAGCTGGTTATTTTGCTCGTTAGTTGATGCAGTTTCTTCCTAGCATCGATGGTCTTTACATTTTGGCATGTTTTTGCAATGGCTGATACTGGTTGTTCCTTTCCATGTTTAGTGCTCCCTTCACGATCTCTTGTAGGGCAGGCCTGGTGGTGACAAAATCTCTAAGCATTTGCTTGTCTGTAAAGGATTTTATTTCTCCTTCGCTGATGAAATTAAGTTTGGCTGGATATGAAATTCTGGGTTGAAAATTATTTTCTTTACGAATGTTGAATATCGGCCCCCACTCTCTTCTGGCTTGTAGAGTTTCTGCCGAGAGATCTGCTGTTAGTCTGATGGGCTTCCCTTTGTGGGTAACCCGGCCTTTCTCTCTGGCTGCCCTTAACATTTTTTCCTTCATTTCAACTTTGGTGAATCTGACAAGTATGTGTCTTGGAGTTGCTCTTCTCAAGGAGTATCTTTGTGGTGTTCTTTGTATTTCCTGAATTTGAATGTTGGCCTACCTTACTAGGTTGGGGAAGTTCTCCTGGATGACATCCTGAACAGTGTTTTCCAAGTTGGTTCCATTTCCCCCCTCATTTTCAGGCACACCAATCAGACGTAGATTTGGTCTTTTCACATAATCCCATATTTCTTGGAGACTTTGTTCATTTCTTTTTCCTTTTTTTTCTGTAGACTTCTCTTCTCACTTCATTTCATTCATTTGATCCTCAGTCACTGATACTCTTTATGGCCTTCTCTGCATTGATTATTCTAGTTATCCATTCTTCCATTCTTTTTTCAAGATTTTTAGTTTCTTTGCACTGGGTATGTAGTTCCTCCGTTAGCTCTGAGAAGTTCGATCGACTGAAGCCTTCTTCTCTCAACTCATCAACATTATTCTCCATCCAACTTTGATCCTTTGCTGGCGATGAGCTGCATTCCTTTGGAGGGGGAGATGCTCTCTGATTTTTTGAATTTCCCACTTTTCTGCCCTGCTTTTTCCCCATCTTTGTGCTTTTATCTGCCTTTGGTCTTTGATGCTGGTGACATACTGATAGAGTTTCGGTGTGGGTATCCTTTCTGTTTGTTAGTTTTCCTTCTAACAGTCAGGACCCTCATCTATAGGTCTGCTGGAGATTGCTTGAGGTCCACTTCAGACCCTGTTTGCCTGAGTATCAGCAGCGGAGGCTGCAGAAGATAGAGTATTGCTGAACAGCAAGTGCTGCTGTCTGATTCTTGCTCTGGAAGCTTCATCTCAGGGGTGTACCCCGCTGTGTGAGGTGTGAGGTGTCGGTCTGCACCTAGTGGGGGAAGTCCCCCAGTTAGGCTACTCAGAGGTCAGGGACCCACTTGAGCAAGCAGTCTGTCCGTTCTCAGATCTCAACCTCCATGCTGGGAGATCCACTACTCTCTTCAAAGCTATCAGACAGAGTCATTAAAATCTGCAGAGATTTCTGCTGCTTTTTGTTTAGCTATGCCCTGTCCCAAGAGGTGGAGTCTAGAGAGACAGGCAGGCCTCCTTGAGCTGCAGTGGGCTCCACCCAGTTCGAGCTTCTCAGAGGCTTTGTTTACGTACTTAAGTCTCAGCAATGGTGGGCACCCCTCCACCAGCCTTGCTGCTGCCTTGCAGTTAGATCTCAGACTGCTGTGCTAGTAATGAGGGGGGCTCCGTGGGCGTGGGACCCTCCTGGCCAGGTGTGGGATATAACCTCCTGGTGTGCTGTTTGCTAAGACCCTTGGTAAAGCACAGTATTAGGGTGAGAGTTACCCGATTTTCCAGGTGTTGTGTGTCTCAGTTTCTAAAGGGATTCCCTTTCCCCTTGTGCTTCCCAGGTGAGGCGATGCCTCGCCCTGCTTCAGCTCTTGCTAGTCGGGCTGCACCAGCTGACCAGCACTGATTGTCTGGCACTCCACAGGGAGATGAACCGGATATTGATTCTTTATATCCATCAGCATGGAATGATTTTTTCCATTTGTGTCGTTTTTGATTTCTTTGATTAGTGTTTTGTAATTTCTGTTGTAGAGATCCTTCACCTCCCTTGTCAGCTGTATTCCTGGATATTTTATTCTTTTTGTGGCAACTGTGATTGGGATTGCATTCCTGATTTGTCTCTCAGCTTGACTGTTGTTGGTGTATAAGAATGCTAGTGATTTTTGCATACTGATTTTGTATCCTGACACTTTGCTGAAACTGTTTATCACTTTGGCTTTTGGGCCAAGGCTGTAGTTTTCTATATATAGAATCACGTCATCTGAAAACAGGGATAATTTGACTTCCTCTCTTCCTATTTAGATGTCTTTTATTTCTTTCTCTGGCCAGGACATTGTTAAATAGGAGTGATGAGAGAGGGCATCCATCCTTGTCTTGTGTTGGTCTTCAAAGGGAATGTGTCTGGCTTGTGCCCATTCAGTATGATATTGGCTGTGGATTTGTCATAGATGGCTTTTATGATTTTGAGGAATGTTCCTTCAATATCTGATTTGTTGAGAGTTCATAACATGAAGCGACATTGAATTTTATCAAAAGCCTTTTCTGCATGTATTGAGATGATCATGTGATTTTGTTTTTACTTCTGTTTATGCGATGAATCATGTTTATTGATTTGCATATGTTGAACCAACCTTGCATCCCAGGGATAAAACCTACTTGTTCATAGTGGATATGATTTTTTTAATGTACTAATGGATTATGCTGATGTGCTGCTGGCATTTTTTACTCAATATTGAATAGTTATTCCATTAATTAAACTTGAATAATTTATTCAAGATGTATTTTGTGCTGCACATTTGTCAAGGCTGTTGAATAACTAAGGAGTAACAAGTCATTTTTATGCCTGAAGGCAGATTACATAAATTTAACTATCTTTTACCGCAGTTGATTACGGATTAGTTAATAGGAATAGAAATGGCAAAATAAAAGAAATGTCAACAAGAATGGAGCTTAGCCTGAAGTAGTTTTGTTTTACTTACAAATTTATCTTAGCTTCAAGTTGGGCTTGGTCCAAGAAATTGGGGTAAGGCTAAGCCAATAGTCAGGAGCTCCAAGCATTGAAAAGCGGAAAGACAGAGAATCTAGGACATATAGGAGCCATTCTTTTCCTTTCTGCAACTGTACTTATAAACACAAACTGAATTCATGTTTCCACCACTTTCAGTTCCATACTCCTTATCACCCACCTACATGTATCTTTACTTCTCCCACTCTTCAGTCAGTCATTCAATCTGTATTTCATAATGTCTATGCTATGTACTCCATTGTGCTAAGATCTAATGGATATAATTAATATAAAGGATTGTATGAAAAGGAATACATTTCTGTGTGCCAGGTGATCTTTCAGATCCATCGAAACATAAGAAATGTATGTAAAAAAGTAAATACGGAATAAGAAATAGCTCTTAAGAATCCAGAAGAGGAAAATTCCTTTGTCTAAAGTCATCAGGTCATTTTGAGGAGAAGGTGGCATTTGACTAGGTTTTCAAGAATAAGTAGCAAAGGAAGTTGTTACATTTATCATGTGGTGTAAGAGAGATCTTACGTAGAAGTTAGAAATGGAAAAATACATTAAAGAGGAAAGCACCAGGCTTGTTATGAAGAATGGCAAGCTGTCTAATTGGGTTGAAACATAGCATATGTTCACGGAGTAATGAAAATTTCAAAAGTTAAATTTGCTCAAGATGATAAGGTGTTGTAAATGCCAAAATATAGAATTTATAATTTATGTTTTGGAAGCAGTAAGAATCCATTAATGATTCATGAGCAGAAAAATAATATAATTAAAATGTATTAATAGGAAAAAAATTGTGATTGATGCAAGATGGAACAAAAGTTAGGAGACTGTTTTCATAGTAGAGACATGTACTAAAATATTGACAATGGAAACAGAAAGAAAAGGACAGATGTTAAACTTGTTTAAAAAAATTAGGAGTATTTTGTAAGTGAGCAGAAGTGAGAGATAATGAAGAATTGAGTCAGAAGCATATTCAGAAATTGAAAACAGCATTAAAGAAGAGACAAGGAGAGAATTACAAGGAAATCTTGGGGAAGCAAAGAGGCAGTGAAAGTGACAGCAGAGAAAGAAGAGAATAACTAACTCAGTAGTATGACATGAAAGATGAAGAAAGTAGTATGACAAGAAAGATGAAGAAAGACCTGGCCAGGAGGGTCCCATGCCCACGGAGCCCCCCTCATTTCTAGCACAGCAGTCTGAGATCTAACTGCAAGGCAGCAGCAAGGCTGGTGGAGGGGTGCCCACCATTGCTGAGACTTAAGTACGTAAACAAAGCCTCCGAGAAGCTCGAACTGGGTGGAGCCCACTGCAGTTGACACTCGAAAGTCAAGTTTAAGAATAAATTGTGTTGGTGATTTGCAGGTTATTTATCAAACATAGAGTCAGGTAGAACAAATAAGCCCCAGTATTCAATAACAGAGTAAGATAACTATACTTAGCAAGACTGTACTGTATATTTCAAAGTAGCTAAAAGAGAGGACTTGAAATGTCACTAACACATAGAAACAGTAAATACTCGGGGTGATAGAGACCTCACATACCCTGGCTTGATTATTATACATTCTGTGCATGTAACAAATCACTCACACGTGCACCATACATATGTAAAACATTTTGTATCAATAGAAAATAGTTTTAATAGATTGGTGGGGACAGAAAAGAGGAAGCAAGAGTTTAAAGAGTGAATCTGCCAAGAGTACAAGCATTGAACATCAACTACTATTTTATGAAGTTGCTAAATGAGAAGGGATTTAAAAAGTGTTTGAGAAACAAGCTAGGCTGAAGTGAGTTTTGCTTTATTTTTGATAAAGCATATTTGTAGACTGAGATGAAGTAACCACTGGAGAAGAAGATGATGAAGAATCAACACAGAATCACAGTCCTAGGCAAAGTTCATTATGAGGCAGGAAGGTGAAGAATTTAGCCTCAGACATGAGGGGGGCACCTGTTCCTCTGAAATCTACAGAAAGGGGACACAGAAGTCTGGATATAGAGAGAAAGATAAGATGAAAATAACTTGGAGGTAAGAGATGATACAGGGAAAGGACTTTGATTGGATAGCTTTGGTCTTCAGTAATGTAGAAGAATGATAGAGACTAGAGGGAGCATAAGAATGTCTTTTAGTAATCATTGCGATGCACATGCTCAGAATATTGCAGAGCATCATTAGACAAATAACATTTATTCAGTATTACAGCATGCCAAACATATACCCAGTATTTTACATACATTATGCTGTTGAATACTTTCCATAAACATACAGGATATGCATTATCTGCATTTTAATTTATTTTCATTCCTTTATTTTTATTGACATAAATATACTTGGTTCTGAATTTTTCTCCTATTTTTGCTTTTAACTTGTAAAGTTTGTATATCATGACATTAAGGAAATTATATAATTTAAATTTTAATAGTAATTTTTTTAAAAACCCAAGCGGAAAACGTTGGGCTTTTTGTTATTAATTTTTAGTTTTTTCTTATTTTATTCAGAAAGTGCTGTTTGTAGCAATTCTACTTTATACTTTATGCAACTTATCAATGCTTTCTTTACAATCTAAGATTGATTGTGTGACTATTTCTTAAGGTCTTAAGATAAAGTTATGCTCTCTTTTACTAGAGGGCAACACAGCGCAACTTTGTGTTTGCAAGAAAAAACAAATGAGCCAGTTTTGGTGGTATGCACCTGTAATCCCAGCTACTCAGGAGGCTGAAAGGGGAGGATCATTTGAGGCCTGGAGGTAAGGGCTGTAGTGAGCCAAGATTGTGCCACTGCTCTGCAACCTGGGTGACAGAGTGAAACCCTGTCTCAAACAAAAACAAACAAAAGCAGTGTATAAATTTCAATATATACTAATAAATATACCTCATTGATTATGTTATGAATACCCATATCTTTAATTATTTTTGATCCGCTTGGTCTTTTACTGAAATTAGTATTTAAAATCTCTTACAATAAGCATTTCTGTCTCCTTTACTCTCTTGTAGTTTCTGCTTTCAAAGATTGCTGTATTATTTTGTACATAAATATTAGAGTCTATCATGTATTTATTATGAATTGTAGCTTTCACTTTAAAAAGTATCTTTCTTTTTCAGGTTCCTTTTCGAGCTTTCTGGCTCCTAATTTGACTTACCTGATATAAATATTATAACCCTGGTTTTCTTATTGTTTCCATTTGACTGGTATAACTTTGATTTTTACTTTATTTTCAGCCTATTTGAATCACTTCATTTTAGGTGGGTCTCTAATACACAACATATAAGGGAGTATTGCTTTGTGAACCAAATTGAGATATTTTTCATTAACTCTGTAAGTTAAATCTATTCTCATTTATTGGTATGACTAATATTTTTTAATTTAACTGCCATATTATAACTGCTATATGTATTATTTTATATTTTCTGTGTTTCTTTAAATAATGTTTTCTTTGCATTTTAAAAAATATTTTTATATTTAGGAAGTTTTATATTTTTGTTTCAGATGTTACCTTTGTAATTACACTTCATATAATTTAATTGATACTGTATTTTCCTACATTAATATTTAATATATTGGTTTTTGGTATTTAGTGTCAGTATTTAATGATGCCTACCTATTGCCTATGCAATAATCAATAAACTAATTAATCCTTTCTCTTCCCCTCATTTCTTCAGCTGTAATTATTTTTTCCAAAACATAACTTTTATATATTATTCTTTCAACCTTGTCTCCACCTTTGTTTTCATCTTAAATCTGTAATGAAATATGTAATTTCTTCACCTACAGCCTTTTTGTCAGAGTTTCTCCAATTATCTCTTGATCGAATGAAGGTCATTCTCTACCTAATTTCTCAAGGAGAGCTCACGGGCAGAGAAATCTCTCAGTTCTTGAATATTTAAAAATTTTCTATATCCTTGGTACTTGAAGGACAGTTTGTTTGGGTATAAAAGCATTGGTTCACACTTTTTATATTTGAGTTTTTTGAAAATACTGCTTCATTTTTGCTTGTGTTAAATGTGGTTTTGAAGGTCTGATGCCAATATAATTCTTTTTGTCTTATAAATCCTGTTATAATATTGCCTAGAAGCCTTGAGGATTTTTTTAAGTTTAATATTTTTAATAATATATGTCACTAAGTTGATTGCTCAGGCAAATTTTCCTGGGAACTTGGTTAGCCCTCAATATGTAGATTGAGGTTTTCTTTCATTTCTGGAAAGTTTATTGGATTGTAGTTTTAAATATTGTCTCTCCTCAGTGGTTTTCTTTTGCTTTATATACCTGTTGAATTTTTAAAATGTCTCCTGCTTTTTCTTTTTTGTCTTTCTCCTTGTGTTTTCTCTTTTACTTATTTTACTATTTCATTTTTCTCTTTTTAGCTGTTTCCCTGCTTTTATTCAATGCCTCATTAAATTCTAAAAAATGTATTCTCCTTTGGGGATCTTATAATTTTGTTGTCATTTTTATGTTTTTTTTTTTCTTTTTCTTTCATTTCTTTCCTGAGTTCAGTCACTTCTCATTACATTCCTTCCTGGTTTGTGTATACTTTTGTTTTTAATTTTTATATTTCTGACTCAAGATATTTTAATTTCATATCTCTGATTTTTTTAAGCTTATTTATCTCAGGATAGAGTGTTGTGATAAAGTTTTCTTCTATTTGAGTGATACTTTTGGGAGCGAGAGCACTTATCAGCAGAATGTTTTAATTATCTTGTTTTCTATTTTCTTCTTATTAGTAGCTTTGTATGATAAATAATTCTTGCATCTTTATGTCTCTTGGGTAACTATTACGGTTTGAGGTTGTTAAGGAGATTATCGTTCAAGAACACATTCCTTTAGATAAGAAGATCATAGTATCTTTAGTTGATGACACTTTCTGTTTCTATCAGTGAGGATACAGTTGTTTCCTTTGACATTTTTAGTTTATTTTGGTCTCAAGGGATTCTCTGAAATTTCTCCTGTTGCTTCTTCTACCCTTCACCTCACAGTTTTCAGTGTTTTTCTCTTCTGTTTTAGCCTTGTATCTCCTCAGAACTGTCTGTCACCTTTCCAAAACCACCTCTTTGAATCCTATGTATGTTTTTAAATCTTTTTTCTGTTTTCATAGGTTTTTTTTTTTTTTTTCAGTATTTTTGCTCATAAGGAAAACTTTCTCTTTTGGGGATGATTTTATCTCCAACTTTTGTTCTCTATTTAGCATGGTTTTTCTGAACCTCCTTGCCTCTCTGCAAATACTTGTAACAGAGGTTTCATAAATAGGCATGCTGGGAATTTGAATTTAATGTAATTTTTATTATTATTGATTTTAATTACTTTAAATTTAAAATTTGTAATGCTGGACCTATGAAAGATCTGTGGTTACTTCATTTGTTTGTTGTTTATTGGCATAGTTTTGGAGAACGCCTAGAGGAATTTGGATTTATACAATTGCCCAGCTACCTGGAAATCCTCAATTGTGACTCAATTGTTTTATCAGTGAGAAAACCAAGACTTTATAAGTTAGAATAATTATAAAACCCAGGTTATGGATGGCACAGCCACTTAACCACCATCCATGCTGCATCTGAAATTATAAATATAGCTTACATTTGCTGTGTATCCAATCAACATGTATTATTCAGTTGATTAGTCCAGGAAAAAAGTTTGGCCTGATAGCAGAATAGAACACCAAAGTGGACAAGCTGTTTTAGGGAATAACATTACAATAATATGAGTCTGTGCTGTAAGGGACATGAGTAAGTAAGCCCAGTATAGACAGATAAAGTGTCAAAATAAGCAATGTAAAGTGAATGAGAATATACAATGAGAGAAAGCAACTTCAGCAATAGTGAAAAAGTAAAAGTTATGTCAGCGTTAGGAGAGTGCCATTTGTTTTCAGGGAAAGAGATCATCATAGCATTAGCTTAAGTCCATGATAAGCACAATTAGGAAAATACATGTACACTTTTCTGAAAGCTTAAAAGCCAAATAAAATTTCTGGTGTATAACAAAGCTTTTGGAAAATCTCCACCATTATTCTCATCTGAAAAACTGAGATTTGTTATTTGCTTGGTGTGTGTGACCTTGTTCTGAAAATGGGAAGATGTATTTTCAATGGAGTAGTCCCTTTCAAATGTTTGAGGACCAGAAACATGAAGCTGTAAGGGCATAGATAATTATCCCTTGAAGACTCAAAAGCAAGTGAATTTGTAAATATGCAGAAATTTAGGTGCCTTTGGAAGAACTAAATGTTCCCAAGGATACGTTGCTTTTCCATGCATCAGATTGATTCTGAGACTGGCCAGCCTAACCTTTGGATTCAGGGAGTGCTTAATGTGAAACAACTGTGAGTTCATCATGTTCCTCAAGAACATGTTGTTCTTGTTTTCCAAGGTTATCGAGGGACCACCAAAAACGGGTTAAAACCACATCTGTGTTAACGCCAACCTGGTATGTTTCTGGCAAACAAGCCTAAGGTTCTGATGTTTAGTTGATTGTTTGTAATTTTCATATACTTTTCAGAAGAAATGTGACCTGGTGCAGGAAAACAGGGAGTGATTCTTTATTTTGGTCTCAAGGGATTCTCATTAGTTTTATGTTTCAATGTTTTATTTTATATTTATAAAATGTTTATTTTATCCATATGATATGGTTTGGTTGTGCCCCCACCCAAATCTCAACTTGAATTGTATCTTCCAGAATTCTCACGTGTTGTGGGAGGGACCCAGAGGGAGGTAAATGAATCATGGGGGCCAGTCTTTCCAATGCTATTCTTGTGAATAAGTCTCATGAGATCTGATGAATTTATCAAGGGTTTCCTCTTTTGCTTCTTCTTCATATTCTCTTGCTGCTGCCATGTAAGAAGTGCCTTTTACCTCCCGCCATGATTCTCAGGCCTCCCCAGCCATGTGGAACTGTAAGTCCAATTAAACCTCTTATTCTTCCCAGTCTTGGATATGTCCTTATCAGCAGCACGAAAATGGACTAATACAGTAAATTGGTACCGGTAGAGTGGGGTGTTGCTGAAATGATACCCGAAAATGTGGAAGTAACTTTGGAACTGGGTAACAGGCAAAGGTTGGAACAGTTCGGAAACCTCAGAAGAAGACAGGAAAATGTGGGAAAGTTTGGAGCTTCCTAGAGACTTGTTGAATGGCTTTGCACAAAATGCTGATAGCGATATGGACAATAAGGTTCAGGCTGAAATGGTCTCAGATGGAAATGAGGAACTTGTTAGGAACTGGAGCAAATGTGACTCTTGTTATGTTTTAGCAAAAGGATTGGCAGCATTTTGACCCTGCCCTAGAGATTTGTGGAACTTTGAACTTGAGAAAGATGATTTAGGGTATCTGGCAGAAGAAATTTCTAAGTAGCAAAGCATTCAAGATGTGACTTGGGTGCTGCTGAAGGTGTTCAGTTTTATAAGGGAAACAGAGCATAACAGTTGGGAAAATTTGCAGCCTGACTATACAATAGAAAAGAAAAACCCATTTTCTGGGGAGAAATTCAAGCAGGCTGCAGAAATTTGCATAAGTAGCAAGGAGCCTCATGTTAATCCCCAAGACCATGGGGAAAATATCTCCAGACCATGTCAGAGACCTTCATGGCAGCCCCTCCCATCACAGGCCCAGAGGCCCAGGAGGAAAAAATTGTTTTGTGGGCCAGGTCCAGGGTCCCTGTGCTGTGTGCATGAAAGCTGACTTGGTGCCCTGTGTCCTGGCTGCTCCAGCACTGATTGAAAGGGGCCAATGTACAGCTTGGGCTGTGGCTTCAGGGGGTGGAAGCCCCAGGTCTTGGCAGCTTTCACATGGTGTTGAGCTTGCAGGTACACCAAAGTCAAGAATTGAGGTTTGGTAATCTCTGCCTAGATTTCAGAAGATATATGGAAATCGCTGAATGTCCAGGCAAAAGTTTGCTGCAGGGGTGGGGCCCTAATGGAGAACCTCTACTATGACAGTGCAGAAGGGAAATATGGGGTTGGAGCCCTCACACAGTGTTCCTACTGGGCCACTATTTAGTGGAGCTTTGAGAAGAGGGCCACTGTCCTCCATACCCCAGAATGGTAGATCCACTGACAGCTTGCACAGTGCCCCTGGAAAAACCACAGACAGTCAATGTCAGCCCATGAAAGCAGCCAGGAGAGAGGCTGTACCCTGCAAAGCCACAGGGGTGGAGCTGCCCAAGATGATGGAAACCTACCTCTTGCATTAGTGTCACCTGGATGTGAGACCTGGAGTCAAAGGAGATCATTTTGGAGCATTAAAATTTGACTGTCCCATGGATTTCAAACTTGTCTGGGCCCTGTAACCCCTTTATTTTGGCCATTTTCTCTCATTTGGAATGGCTGTATTTGCCCAATACCTGTACCCCCGTTGTATCTAGGAAGTAACTAGCTTGGTCTTGATTTTACAGGCTCATAGGCAGAAGGGACTTGCCTTGTTTCGGATCAGACTTTTGACTGTGGATTTTTGGGTTAATGCTGAAATGAGTTAAGACTTTGGGGGACTATTGGGAAGGTATGATTGGTTTTGAAATGTAAGATCATGAAATTTGGTGTGTCTAGGGGTGGAATGATATGGTTTGGCTATGTCCCCACCCAAATATCAACTTGAATTGTATCTCCCAGAATTCCCACATGTTGTGTGGGGGACCCACGGGGATGTAACTGAATAATGTGGGCCAGTCTTTCCCACGCTATTCTTGGGATTGTGAGTAAATCTCATGAGATCTGATGGGTTTATCAGGGGTTTCTGCTGTTGCTTCTTCCTCATTTTCTCTGCCACCATGTAAGAAATGCCTTTCGCCTCCCACCATGATTCTGAGGCCTCCCCAGCCATGTGGAACTGTAAGTACAATTCAACCTCTTTTTCTTTTCAGTTTCAGGTGTCTTTATCAGCAGTGTGAAAATGGACTAATACAGCATATTTCTTAAATCAATGGGTGTTCCACTAACACAAACCAGAGAAGAAGCTTCTTAGTGGAAAAATCTAATTCTTGGGAACATCAGTAATATTTAAATTACATTCTTGTTGAAATGCAGATGCAGGATTTTTGGGGGACTATACAGAAAATGTATTAAAATTTAGGGACAACAATTCCTTGTTTTATAGTAGAGTAACACTTAAGACACATGGTCATCTACTTCATTTGACATTGTTGATTGTTCTCTCTCTCTTGAACATTTTCTTTATTGTCATACTCTGACCTCTTCCTCTTTTGGGGAGAAAAAAGTGGTGTTTATTTTTGTAATTTTAGATTTGTCTTATTGTGGTAAAATACACATAATATTTACAGTCTTAACTATTTTTAAGTGTATAGTTCTATGGTATTAAGTACATTTATATTATTGAGTGACCATCACTCTCATCCATCTCTGAAACACTTTTCATCTTGTAAAACTGAAACTCTTTACCCATTAAACAATAATTCATCATTTATCTCTGTCCCCAACCCCTGGCAACCAGCATTCTATGTTGTGTTTCTGTGATTTTAACTACTCTAGGTATTCTGGATAATTGGAATCATACAGTATTTGTCTTTTTGTGACTGACTTCACATAGCATAATGTTCTCTAGGTTCACTTATGTTGTAACATATGTTAGCAATTCCTTTCTTTTTAAGGATGAATGAAACTCCATTGTGTATATATAGTACATTTTGTTTAACATTTATCTGTAGATGGACACTTGTTTGGCTCCCACAGTTCAGCTATTGTGAATAATGCTGCTATAAATGTTAGTGTATAACTATCTGTTCAAGACCCTTCAATTCTTCTGGGTATATATTCAAGAGTGGAATTGCTGGATCATAGGGTAATTTTTTTTATTATTTTTATTTTTTGAGGAACTACCATACAGCTTCCACAGTGGTTGTATCATTTTACATTTCCACCAACATTGCTCAAGGATTCCAATTTTTCCACATCTTTGCCAGTACTTATTGTCAGTGTTTCTGATAGTAATCATCTTAACGATACAGTAATATTTCCTTATGGTTTTGATTTGCATTTTTCTAATGATTGTTGATGTTAACTATCTTTTCATGTACTTATTGTCCTGGCCATTCATATATCTTCTTCTTTGGAGAATGTCTATTCAAGCCCTTTGCCCACTTTTAAATCAGGTTGTTTTATTTTTGTTGTTGAGTTTTAGGAGTTTTGTATGTTTTCTTGATATTACATTGTTTTCTCTCTTTTATGAGCATTTCTTCCTTTATCCATCCTTAAATTAATATTTCTATAAGTGTGGTCTGAAAACTATGTAATCAGAATTACTTGGGATATATGTGCAGAGTGCAAAATCTCTAAACTCACCACTCTACCTACTGAATCAGAGTCATATATTAAGGATCTTGGACAGTACATTTTTACACACACTCTGGGTAGAACCTACAAGCCTTCAAATTTGAGAACTATTTCCTTAAATGTTGGCTTTTCCAGGGTCCTCTCTTGGTTTAAATCCCACCTGCTGATATGCTGACAACTTTCAAAAGTATTGTTTTCTGTCCCGATTTCCATTTTCACATGTCCAGCAGGTCTAGACATCTCAAAGTCAAAATTTATGGAAATAAACTTATTATCTTTCCCCACAAATTTCTCCTTCATCTTTAGTCTCTATTAGCACTATAATCCATCTAGTTACTAGAATTAAAAACTTGAAAATTAGAAAACTGGAAATAATTCTTGACTTTCCCCTCTCCTTTGCCTCTCTTCCCAACCAATTAATACATTCAACTGATTTTACCTTCAGGCATTTATTAATTTTTTCACTTCTCTGTCTCCAGTATCATTGATCCAGTAAAATGGATGTCTTTGCTGGGCCATCTCCTCTCTCTTTTTTTTAAAGCACTCTTGTTACAGCCTCTAGTTTGGTTTATCTATATGCAACATGTGTCAGTTCAGGTTCCAACAGAAAACAATGAGCATTTTTAAAGTAGGACAATTCATGGAAGCTTTATTCATAGAGAGACAATTTTTTGCACGTAGGGCAACCACAACAGATGGTGTAATAGTCTGACCAAGGTACTATGACCTCTTGCCTCTATGGGATGAGGTGAGGAAATTGATTACTGGAATATGGGGAAATTAAATGGGTAAAGCTGACTGCTTTGAAAGAAGCAGAGGTCTTTGAATAATCAAGAAACACACCAGCTCAAGATGCCTTCTTGAGCTGGTGTGTTTGATGCCCTCTTGAGCTGGGTGGAAGCAAAATAAATACTCTGACTTCACTCCCAACCTCCTTCTTATCTTCCGACTGGGATTCCCATTGCCCAAACCCAAGTGGAAATCAGAAGGCATGAGAACCCTCGATGTAGTCTGTACTGGTCGCTCTCCCAGGGCAGAGCACAGAGTTGAGATGGGTGAAGAATGGATCTGGAAGGGCAATGGAACAATGAGCACACAGATCTTGACAGTGTAGCTCTGATGCTTATAAACATTTGGATTCTTTAATGTCTTATTAGGGAAAAAATGTTTTCTTTAAAATGGAACACAAAGTATACCTCATTGCCTCATTGCTTTTTTCAGCCTGGCAGTCTCTGCCTGGTTTTCTGGGTGACAGAATGTAAACTGCTTGTAGCTCCATATTCACCCCTTAGTATGTCTCTCCTCCATGATTTTGCTCAGGCCTTTACTTTTAGAGGAAATGCTATCTTCTTCATTCCAATTTCTCCCAAGAAACAGCTCAGTTATATCCCTGACTAATATCCTTCTCCCTATCTTTTACAAACATTCTGACTTGGCTAGTTACTTCCGCTCATTACTGTGTATATCTCTCAATCATTGCATTTACCACAGTATTTCATTATTATCTATGTGTATTTCTCCCTAACCAGACTCTGAATTCTTTCAATAAGACTAATCATCTTATGTGTGTTTATAGTCACAAGGCTAAGCCTAGTGCCTCTTTGTTGAAAGAAAAAGAATGAGCTAGTAATTTCTCTCTGTCTCATCTCTCCTGCTATGCATGTGCTAATAGTCAAAAGAATCACTTTCAGATTTCTAACAAATGGTGTGCATCTAAGTACCTCTCAGTGGGGCTGGAGGCAGCATTAATATTGAAGTGGTAAGTAATGGCCAATTTTGTTTCCCTTGTAATGGAAATTGATGGAAGGAAGGTTCACTGTGGATAATTAGATTGATTTTAGTTTTACCACTTTAATATCCAGACAGTTCTTGAAAGTGATTGTTGTAATTACAGAATGACAAGCTGATGCAGAAAGCCATTCTTTATTTTTCTCTCTCCAATCTAGATTCACTGTGCCAGTAAAAAGCCTTTCTTAAATCTCCTTACTCCTCATTCTCTGCATACCTTCCTCAAAAGTGTTGTGTTTTTATTTTTAATTAACATCTTATCAGTATATATTGAAACATGGAAGACTGAGACCATAATAAGGGCGTACAGAGTCAATCATTGTACCAAGCAATTTTCATTTAGTGTCTATAGGGTGTATGCCTTGAGTATAATCTGATATACTAAGAAGCATAAGGCAAATTTCTAGTCTGCATTCTAGAAACTTACACTAAAGTTGTTCTGTAAAAAGAGGTGGGTATTAGAGGGGAGATGCATTTTCACAAATCCTGTTTTCTTCTGGAATAATTTTTTTCCAAAGCTTGCTTTTTATCCTCTTGATTGATTTTTTTTCTATTCTTTCTGCCCTTGGGGAACAAGTGGTACACCAAGTGTCCTATAAATGCTGTTAATTTGGAGATAGCTGTGCATATCTTAGAAAGGTTTCAGAATATAGGGGAATATTTGCCAGCCATTAATGATATTCAGAATAGCTACAGCATCTCATTCACTGTAATGCTCTTCCAGTCAAATAAAGTGCCAAGGAAATAAATGCTGGCATCAACACCACAATCAATTATTTTTTAAGATGACGGTGTTCTAGGTGCTATTAAAATTTTATTTCAAAACAGAAAATTCTTATTCACCTGCCATTTCTCTTTGCCATGGTGCAAGGCAGTAAAAATATGGTTTATGAAGGATCCCATCTCTCATTTATACCGGACAGCAAAGCAAATAGAGGAAGGAAAACAGGAAGCTCACTTAGGAAATAATAAAAGAACTTCTGTGAATAGAAATGAGAATAAGAAATCATAATATAAGACACTGTGATATCCTTGAAGATCGAATGTGTATTCTCCATTATTTCTGGCACAACACTTTGTACATTGTTAATTTTTGTTGAATCAAACTGAATTATTTCCAAGCATATATTTCTGCATTTCAAAAATTGTTCATGAGGAAGTCCCAGGAAGGAGTACATTTATTTAGGCATCAGATTGTATGCTGACATGTGTGCAAATATATTTTCTAAATTATGCAATATCTCATTAAAAGTAATTACGTTTGGGTTTTAGTGAATTAAAAAGAAAATATATGTATATGTGTGTGTGTGTATATGTATATGTATATATGTATATATATACACACACACACACCATTTTCTCCACACAAAGACCACAATTTTATTCTGCATCAAAGGATCTTATAATTTAACCGGTTTGTCAGTGTAAGGAATTGGATGCACTCAGTGCCTTTTCCTTGCTGATGTCCTATAGAAGCTTGCTCACATGGTTTTGTTATAATTAAAGTTGAAAATGGGTAATCCAACACTTAGAAATAACATTAGCTTTTAAGAAAGTAAACTATACTCTTTAGGAGTATGGACACTGGAGTTAAAATAATACAAGTGGTTTGCACCCAGGTCATGCTGCTTACTATGTGACCTAGGGATATTTCACTTGGTCTCCTAAGCATTAATTTCTTCATTTGACTATGTGGATAGTAACACTCTTCAAATTAGAGTTTTATAAGTATCAAATGAGATCATGTATACAAAATTCTTTCCATGCTCTTTGACAGATAGTAAGTAATCTATAATTGATAGCTATTAATAATAATCATGGAAAATTAACTTGCAAAAGGGCAATAATTTAAATGGATTACTGAAAGCTTTTCTCTAACAAAAAGTGAGACTGTAATTTAAGATAAAAACGGACTATTTCAGTATGTCTAAAGACCTTAAAGAGTCGAATGTAATTAATAAAATCTAAAAAGAACATTTGTCAACAAAGATAATGGGAAGTCAAAAGCACCATGAGCAGTGCTCATCAGAAGCAGGAGAGGAAGAGCCCACTGTGTCCCGGACTCACCTCCTCTCTCTTTTAGTGGTCAGCTTGTATCCAAGCATCATTTCCTTCAGTAGGCCTTTCCAGTCTCTCTAGATTAAATCCTTCATTTGTGTGTTTTCTGCATTACAGCTTTTTGAGGTTCAGGTCACCTAACAATTAAATCTCTACTTCCCCACTTGAGTTCTGAATCAAATGAGAATTAGACAAAAGAGTATAGCAGGTGGAGGCAAAAGTACCACCCCGCTTACTAATATAGTGAATACTGGAGAATGTAGCTTATATTTGCTACTAAATGGACTTTCTATCCTGAACTGCAGAATTGGGGCTATCAATAGCTGCACACGGTGATGGATGCTTGAGCACAGTCTTGTCCCACCACATGGCAGAGGAGAGCAAATGGGGGAGAATAAGTAGGAATTGGGGGTTATGCATACCCAATTGCCTTATTGTAAACTAACCTTTAAGAAAATTTGCTCCTCCTCCCTAGGAGACAAGTGGTGAGAAGACAGGGACAATTCAGGTTATGTTCATGGAATATCCAGGTTAAGCTCCCTCCACAGGGAAGGAAATATTAGAAATAGGAAGTAAGTGCTCCCCAGCCAGGGTTCTCCAGAGTAACAGAGTCAATAGGATGTGTGTGTAGAAACTAAACACATGTATAAAGAAATTCATTACAAGGAATTGGCTCATGTGATTATGGAAGTGGGCAAGTCCCCAGATCGGCAGGGTGAGCCAGCAAGCAGGAGATCCAGGAAAGTTGATGGCTTCGTTTTAATCAAAGTTCAAAGACCTCAGGATTAGGAGAGCCAATCGTGTAGTTTTCATCCAAAGGCAAGCAGATCGAGAACCAGGAAGAGCTTATGCTGCAGTTCAAGTTCAAAGGCAGAAAAAAAACCAGTGTCCTGGTATAAACGATATCAGGCAGGAGAAATTGTTTCTTACTCAGGGGGAGGTCAACCTTTTTGTTCTATTAGATCTACAACTGACTGTTTGAGGTCCACCCATATTAGGAAGGGCAAACTGCTTTATTTAGTCTACTCATTTAAGTGTTAATGTCATGCAAAAATTCCTGCAGAAACACCCAGAATGTTTGACCAGACATCTGGTTACTGCACAGTTCAGTTGCATTGACACATACAATTAACCATCACAACACACCCCACTCCAAACGATAACAGCTGTCATATATTGTAATAGTTATTTGATACACGTCTTATTATAATTTAAGCATTGTTAGGGGAAAATATCAATTTGATTGGTTGATTACTATATAACCAGCACCAAGCAAAAGAATGGCTTATGTTAGGTCTGCTCAATAGATATTGAGAAATAACTAAATGAATGAAAAGCAAATTCACCAGCTCAGATTTCTTGACTGCTACAACCCTACCATGGTATTGTATACATTAAGCTGTTACAAACCATATCATTAGATGTTTAAATAATATTATGTTATCATTGTGCATAGAATGTGCAAGAAACTGTGTACATTATACATAAAGTGGTTAGTTTTCCAAAGGTGGATAATAGTAATCACAGAGCAAATCACTCTGATTCAATACTTGCCACAAACCTGAAGGGAAAGAGTGGGTCACAGATATGATCACTTTGTTTTATTTGTAAATTAACACACTCATATCAAGGACATCCTTGGCAGACTTCTGTCCCTAAGATTAAGGGTTCTCTTTTCTGACTTGTCAATATCAAACTGCTGAGACAGCCAGATGAGAAGTGTATTGGTCTTGTTTACCGAGCTGATATCTCTCCATTAGACCTCTAGATGTCCAACTGGACAGCTTTTCTGTGACACAGAAAACAGTGACATAGCTGTTGCTTTCCAGGTCCCAATAAATTAAACTCTCTGAATAGTTCATCTGTCTCTACAAATCTGTCTCCTCTACTATAGGACAGAATTCATTAAAGGAGGGACTGCATCTGATTAATCTCTATAGCAGCAGTGCCTTATGTGGAACCCAAGACAGAGAAGTTATTCTCTGTCTTATTCAATTAAACTCTGCTTGAGTGAGTGAGGCATCCATTTTCTCCAGTCTGAAATTGGTGTCTGGAGTTTGGGAATAGTATCCAGAGTTGGAACAGAATTTAGTTTTGTGCAAAACATAGTGGTTTGGCAGGATTATATGTATACCCTGGATTCCTTTCTCGAACAAATAAACTAATTGGCATACACATAATTTAAAAGGCATATTTGATATGACAACTTATTAATCAAGTAACTGATTTTTTATACGCATTTGCTATGCATTGGAAGCTTATTGTTGAGAGACCAAAGATGTTTACAGTTTAGATAAGTAAATAGATAAAAATACGATATAGTTTATTATCAAGAGCTAAGATCTGGGTAGAGAACATAAACAAAATGCTATTTGGCTAAAATACGTGGCAAAAGTTCCATAGAATAAATTAGACTATAATTGTTTCTTAAAAGTTGATTCAATTGGATAGATTAAAGGGAGAATAAAAATTCCAAGGTGACTGGAAAACATAAAGAAGGGCAAAGAACCAGGATTCAGAGTACGGCATGAGGAGAAGCTGGCTCAAGATAAAGTATCACACTCACACATCACTCACACTCACACATCAGTCACACACTCTCCCACAGGCAACCACATTCCACCAAGTGTTCTCATAGCTTGTGCTATTCATTATCCTCGTTATTTATGTGATTTTCTTACATTCACACCATTTGAAGAAAAACACCCTTTGACTTACTATTTTAACACTATTTAGAAACAAAGTATTCCGTAAGCTGAAGTTACTAAAACATACTTTTTTGTAAGGCTGAAGAGTGGGAATTATAGCAAAAAGGGAGCATACATGGGTATAGAAAGCTGTCCTAAGTATGAATTCTGAACTAGACACTTACTATATAACCCTGGTTAAGCTTATTAACCTCTCTGAGCTTCAGTTTCCTTACCAGTGTAATGAAGGAAAATTCTGGTATCTATGCATAGAGTTATAGAGACGAAATGAGATAAAAGTTGTGAAAAGTACCACTGGCTATTATCTAGAAATTGTCACTTGATGATTTGTGGCAATTAATATCATTATATTATTTAATAACCAGTATCTCATTGCCTTCTGCTAGTAGGTGCATCCTCAGAAGGCAAATGCTAATTCACACAACTCCAATTCTCTACTTGCCCAGCTGTTTATCCCTTTCCCCACACTTGAGCTCTTTAGGATGTTCAGTCATTCTTCATATAAACCAAAGATGCTTTTTCAAATCCAAAACATGAAAGTAAGTAAACATCAACCTGCAACGAATTACCCAAACTATTTTTTCTTTCAGACTTTAAGTCATAAAAACAACAATGACAAAAGTTATGTGGAATCATAAATTGCATAACATTCTTATCCTGTGCAGCAACGAAGTAGGAAAAAAAGTTTTCTAAAAGATCTAGACTCAAGTGTTGTTACTTAATTGCTATTGAACTTTGGGTGAAAGTATTCAAATTTAAAAATAATAAGAATATCAAAGATTAAGGAAGGTTGTTGGACATCTCAATGAAAGGGAACGCAGATATTTAATTTTATTCATTATGCTACATGTTTAAAGCAAGAGTACTGTGAAAATACTGTATATATATATATACACACACATATATAATGTACAATGTGTGTTCCAAGGGAACTCTTACATTCTGAATGTTTGTGAACTCTCATAATTTATATGCTGAAATTTAATCACCAATGTAATGTTACCAGGAGGTGGGGCCCTTGGGAGGTGATTAGCTCACTTCACAAAAGGTGGAATCCTTATGAATGGAATTAGTGCCCTTACAAAACAGGCCCTAGAGAGCTGACTTGTGTCTTCCACCATGTGACGACACACTGAAGAGCCATCTATGAGTCAGAAAGCAGGTCCTCACCAGGCACCAAATCTGCTGGTACCTTGATCTTGAACTCCCCAGCCTTCATTCAAACATTGCTATTGTTTACAAAACATCAGTCTATGATATTTTGTTACAGCATCCTGAATGGGGTAAGACAGGTGCATTGACTGCTCTCTATTAGGAAGCTATTGGTGAAATTATTTTACAATTAAGGAGTATCACTTTAGATTGTTATTATTTCCGGAATATTCCAAAGGACCACCTGTGGTACAAAAGAATCCAGTACCTCCTTTATATCTTTCCTAGTTCATTAATAGGGTAAAAAACAGGAAGATCTAAGCTCACATTGTATTTGTCCGTAATAATTTAAAACAAGGCTGTGAAGGAGACCATGCTTTCTGTTTATTCATATCTTATAGAGTAAATCATGGTCCCTCCAGATTCATACGTTGAAGCCCTGACTGTATTTGGAGAGAAACTTTAAGAAGATAATTAAGATGATGAAATAAGGTCATAAGGGTAGGACCCTAATCCAAAAGGACTGGTGTTTTCACAGGAAGAGGAAGAGACACCAGAGCTCTCTCTTGGTGCACACAGAAGAAAGGACTTGTGAGGAAACAGTGAGAAGGCAATTGTCTGCAAGCCAGGGAGAGAAGCCGCACCAGAAAACTGCTCTTCTGACACCTTGTATTTGCATGTCTATCCTCTAGAATTGTGAGAAAGGAAATTCCTGTTTAAGCCACCCAGTTTATGGCATTTTGTTATGGCAGCCCAAGCAGACTAATACCTGTACTAAAACATTTCTTAGTATAATTTTAGTTAGTATATTTAATGAATGTCAAATCTGTTTCTGTAATGTCTACTCTGACAGTATACTCTAAAATAATGCACACTTTTATTCCACAAAGTCTAAATATCTTTAAACTGCTAAAAGTTAAAAAACAGTATTTCTGGGAGAAAGTATACAGAATTTGATATGCTTACGGGTTAATATGCTTTATTAATTTTCATGGGATTACTTCAATTGTGAATCTATCTAATGGTGAATTAAATGTCCATTATCATAATTGCCGTTATGTTATGTTGATTTTAAATTTTGTCTAGAGTCAGTACATGACTAAAACATAGTAGATGTCCTCCTAATTGTAAATGATTATAATTTTAATAACTTCAGTTTGACACAACATTATCTTTGCATGGATTCTTTGCATAATATTTATGTTATCTTTTTATGGAGTTTAGGCAATAAATTCCAATGCATTACATGGACCAATTTGCTTTCAGGAATTTTGTCTTTGTCTTTTTAAAGGCAAATGAACTGGCAGCCTTCCTAGTAATGTCCAAGAGACAAATGCCAATCATTCTAATTAGATTTCCCTCATGCTTTTTCAGTATATGCTTTGTCCTGAATAAGACTTAGCCTTTTAAAGAACAGCATTAGAGTCAATGGTTGATATTAGACACATGTGATAATAGAATTGTACCATAAGCATAACCTGAACCCGAATCAGACCTTGCACAATGGGATCCTCTTGTCCTAACCCTGAAACTTGCTGAGGTTACTCCGTTTCTAAGTACTCTAGGACTCATTGGATGGGGAATTCTGGAATGAGAAATCCACACTCAATCCTGTTGTCTTTCATTCTGTATCTCAACTTCATTGTTGTAGGTGCCTCTGGATCCTTCATGTACTTGTATCAAAACATACTGAAAGAACACTTAAATTCCCAAATGAAAATTCACATTATTTTAGATATTTCTAGGGTATAAAATGAAAGTATTATAGATTCTGCCTACTTCATGGAATGTCAATGTTCTGTGTGTTTCTTTCAGGGCAGCGCAATAATGTCAGGAGCTGAAAATGAAGGCGTACTTGCTGTCCTTTAGATAGCCCCATGTTATCCCAATAGTTTCTCTAATGGTTCTCGTCTCTATTCAGATTCAGTTCATGTTTCAACTTCAGGATCTGACAGTTTATTTTTTGGACCTATAAAGACAACAGGAACATGTATTAAAGAGAAGACCTACTATGAAGTCATTCTGTAGGAACCCAGAATAAGGCAGTGGTTGAAGTTCAGTTTAAACCTGTTTCCAGAGAAAATACATGAACAAAGTATAAGTGCATTGGTTTAGGCTGGCAAAAACAAAAATGATTTTTATAAAAGGACAAAAACCAGTTCTTTAGCATTGGTCATCTTGGGCTATTTATAGAGAATTCTGGCCTTGAAACTCTGTGTCCTAAAAATAGGGGTGAAAGCTTTACCCTGACCTACTTACTCCCTCATGAGCAGCCCAAATTCACCTGACTTTTTCAGAATTTCCACTTGGCACTGGTACCCTCCAACAAGAGAAGGAACATGAATCTTGCTTTTGGTGTTCAATGTTCAATCAAGGTTGGAAGCAACAGGTAGTGTGAAGGATAAGATACTAGCTGAAAAGAAACCAAGCAAATAAAGGGTGGGGCATGGGGCAGGTTAAGACTGGAAACTATAATAACCTATAAACTTTCCAACCCATTCTTTCCAACTCTTAAGAAAAGGTGCATTAAAAAATGCTTTATAGCAGGGATAAAAAAAATTTTTTGTAAAAGGCCAAATGGTAAATATTTTAAGTTTCCTGGGTCATATGCTGTCTATTGCCAACTACTCAACTCTACCATCGCAATGCAAAAGCAGCCATAAATAATGTGTCAATGAATGAGTGTGGCTATGTTTCAGTAAAACTCTTGGAGACTGAAATTTGAATTTCATATAATTTACACATACATGAAATATTCATCTACTTTTGACTTTTTCCCAACCATTAAAATATATTAAAAACAGGCCAGGCATGGTGGCTTACACCTGTAATCCCAGCACTATGGGAAGACAAGGCAGGTGGATCACAAGGTCAAGAGATCAAGAGCATTCTGGCCACATGGTAAAACCCTATCTTTACTAAAAATACAAAAATTAGCTAGGCATGATGGCACGTGCCTGTAGTCCCAGCTACTTCGAAGGTTGAGGCAGAAGAATAGCTTGAATCCAGGAAGTGGAGGTTGCAGTAAGCCGAGATCACGCCACAGCACTCCAGCCTGGCAACAGAGCAAGACTCTGTCTCAAAAAACAAAACAAAACAAAAAACAAAACAACAACAACAACAGAAAGTATATTAAAAACAGTTTTGGCTTGCAGACCAAATAAATGGTGGTGGGTAGGATTTGTCCTAGGGCCATAGTTTGCTGACCCTGGTTTATAGACTCATTTGATGCATATGTAGCATGGCTTCCAGTCTTCTGCTCACTCCACTTGGTTATGGAGGTCTGGATAAGTGCGTAATGCTTTGAGCTTATTGTGTGAGTGGAGAAGAAAGTGGTAGGGGGCCCTTAGATTCTAGCAAGTGGAAGTCTTTGGTCTCCAACCCACAACATGCAGCTGCTCACCTGTACTGCATCATCGCTGAAACTGGAAAAGCTAGCCTCTCTGAGCAGATGAGATAGAAAAAGGCACAATCTCTGGACATATAAAATAGAAAAATGAGTCTCCTCTAGACTAATAAAAATAGAAAAGATGCCTGGGTAGATTCACTGGGCCCCTTCTTCCCATGGTTGATCTTCATGTCAGGACTGCAATTTTATGACAAGCGAGGAAGAAGAACATTTCAGCTCTCACTTAGCTGTGCCACCATACTCAGGAGATCTCCCCCAAAGCTCATAAAAACTGATATGTTCAATTTTTTCTCAAAAAAAAAATTCATTTTATTTCCTAGAGTGAAAGCACCTGCTTGCCTAGTGTTTGTGGCATTGGGATAGGGAGGAGGGATGAAAGAATCTATGGATATATGAAAAGACTTGCATTTCTATCCTGTTTAAAATAAACTACATCTCACTCTAAATCTCCATTGAAAATGGAATTCTGGGTTTCAATGAAAGACAGACTACCTTCTCTTCCGGATGCTCTTTTCTTATGTTACTCCAACAAGCTTTACAAGTATCCATTAGCAGTTCACCTGCTCACCTTTCCTATCTGTTTACATCTCTTATGGGATGGAAGATTTCCCCATTTCTGTCTTCAATATTTATGGGAAGAGAAGCTTCTTTTTTCCTTTCTTCCCATTTTAGAGAGTGTGAGGAGGAAAGAAGATAAATCCATGGGTTGAGTTTGTCATCCTGGACAGAGGAATACAAATTTTTCATAAAAAAGTAATCACAATGATTATAACGTAGGTAGATTGGACCACTTTGAGAAACCTTGCTTAAGCTAACCTCTTTCTTTTTGTGTCCCTCTCCCACCTACAGCATAGGGTTAGGATTCAGACAGGGATTCAGACTGTCAAGTAAACCATTCATTAGCTGGGGGAAGTTGAACACTGTTCAAAGTTATATATATATATATATATCTAACTATCTATCTATATATCTTTTATATATATTTATATTTACATTGTTTCACGTGTCTGTGTGAAGAGAGTCCACCAAACAGGCTGTGTGTGAGCAACAAGGCTGTTTATTTCACCTGGGTGCACGCGGGCTGAGTCTGAAAAAGGAGTCAGCAAAGGGTGGTGGACTATCATTAGTTCTTATAGGTTTTGGGATAAGCGGTGGAGTTAAGAGCAATGTTTTGGGGGCAGGAAGTGGATCTCACAAAGTACATTCTCAAGGATGGGGAGAATAATAAAGAAACTTCTTAAGGGTGGGGGAGATTACAAAGTACATTGATCAAGTTAGGGTGGGGCAGAAACAAATCACAATGGTGGAATGTCATCAGTTAAGGCTATTTTCACTTCTGTGGATCTTCAGTTGCTACAGGCCATCTAGATGTATATGTGCAGGTCACTGGGGATATGATGGCTTAGCTTGGGCTTAGAGGCCTGGCATACATAATCTTATTTGAGCTTCACAAATGAAGCAAGTAATGTTGATGGTTTTACCCACTTACAGATGGGGAAATTAAATTCTAGCAAGTTTGGCAAGGTTAAATATACTCTTGGTCATCATACCATATTATCAATATCGTATACCATATCATTACACTATACAGTGATATTATCTCATTGGTTTACTGTGAGTATCAAATGGCAAATAAAGGTAGGATGCCTGGCACATAGTGCTCAATAAATGTCTTAGTCATTTTTTTTGTAAAAGTTGTTCTAGTTTGTCTAATTATTTTTATTTCTTCATTCTCACAGTGACCACATTTTCTAAAACAAATTAATCATAGACAGTTGGCAATGTTCACCGTTAATGTTTTAAACTGTGTTTAAGTTTTATTAACACATTTTTTGATGGTAGAGTCATATTACATTTTTGTGTTCTTCTAAGAAAACACAGATAAGACCTGGGCAGACAGTAAACATTCGAATATTTGTTGATGAACTATTTGATGAAGTATAAAGTTCATGAGACTCCCATCTGTAGTTCTGTAGGTGGTCTGGTGTGCCAATGGATGTGTCTCATATGGCATAAGTTTTCCATATGTGTCCTAATATTAACCTTAAAAAACAGGATGTATAAGTATATATGTGTATAAAATATATATTATATAAATATATATACACTTATATATGAGGACATAAATATATATACATTTAACATATATACACATTATATATATGCCCTATATATATACACACATCTATATATATTCATAATGCTAATGTTCTGAGGGAAGATAAATAGTGAGCTTATTTATTATTGTTTTGTACAGTGCTAAGTCCAGTACCAATACGATAGTAAATATTCCGTACCATTAATGACTGTAACAGAAAAAGGGTTCAATCATTTAGTATGTGACTCTAAAAGTAGAAAAGTTATTTTTAAATACTGAGAATTAAGCTTCATAGTTACCACTTGCTGTTTCCCATTCTTCATTCTCTACTTTCCTCTTCCACAAATACCTTCCAAATTCTATTTTCTGCAGTATCATGGGAAGAGAAAGAGAGAGATACTTGCTACTTTTGAAACACTTGCCCTTTTATTGATACCCAGGGTCAACTTTGACAATTGGCTCCATTTTTCCATGCTCACCAAAGAAAAAAATGAATAAATAAGAAATTTTGCACAATTTAAAACTTTACTGAGGACAGTGTAAAATAAAGTTTAGTAAGGCACAGCACTACGAAACACTGAAACTAAATACCGTCAGAGAGAAAATTAATTAATGCTGATTAATGAATTTCTTTGAATGCCTAATTTTTACATAAAGATCAAAGTCAATTTTCCTTATTCAGCAGAACCAGATTCATCTAATTTCTCACCTTAATTAACGGATCTCCCTAAAAGAAGCCAAAAAAGAAAAGATTGAATGGTAATTAAATGCTAATTTTGTACAGTTAAAATTATTGCAAATTACATGCAAATTGGAAAATATCATCATTAAAGGATCTTTCTCTGTGAAATTCCTAGTGCCATTATCTGAATTTATTTTACGTTGTATTCTGGGAGGATATTCAAGGCTCTGGGCAAACGGCAGCCTCTCATTTCAGAGACCTGGAGTTGACTTTTGTCAGGGCCAGTAGGAGCCTTGGTTGATAATAGCTTGAATCAAAGCAGCAGTAGCAGGAAAGGAAGGAAGGAAATAGACATACCGATGTTAAGCGGTAGAAATAACCTTTGCTCATCAAATGAAGAAAAAAAAAAAAGCTCTTCTCTAAAATGAAGGTTATGAGAAGTAGGTTCTGTAGATGGAAATAAGTCACCTTGGCTTAAAATTTTTCAAATCAGTAATTAGTACTAGAATCGGGACTAAAAGTGACATGAATTTTGTATTTAAAAAGCTTTAGGCAAGATCTCTACAACTTCCATTTCATGTTGTAGATTTTGGTAATTTGGTAGCTCTTCTAGAAAAGTCTTCATTTTGCCCATTTGTTACTGTTTCCTGTTTTTTTAGAGACGATGAATAACCAAGTACTGTTTTTGAGCAATAACTGGTTGTTGGTTGCTCTCTGTTTTTCCAGATCCAGTCTCTTTCCTTCATACCCTGCTCTAGGTACCAGGAACCTGACTTCTGTGGACTGCATCACCTGTACTCTCTTGCCCTCTGGTTGGCCAGTGGAGGCACTAGTAGGACCTCGGTGGATAGGAGGAGAAGGAAGTCAGAGTTTGTATTTTCCCCAGCTGTTGGTCTGTGTTCAGACAGTGGCTGTGTTTCTCTATTTAAAGCCACAGCTCCTTTTGCGGCAAAGCCTTTCCCACCATTACAGCAACTGTCAGGTTTCAGGAACAACAGCATCTCTTTGCCGATGACCAGGATCCCACCCCCGATTGCAGATGGTAAACACTCCCCAGAATACAGACAGTAAAGCTTCTGGCTTCTGGAGTTAATAATTCTTCTCCTGCCCTAGTTGGTGTTTTTAACTCTCTTCAAAACTCTGTAAATAGTCCCATTATTAAATGGTCTTACTTGTCACTTCTATGTGTCCTGCAAGGACCCTGACTCAAAATGATTCATATTCTTGAAGCATGGCATCATTAATTTTTCCTTGAGGTAAGTAAAGGTAATGAGTTCTGTTTTTTGTTATTCACTTTGTTAACTCTATTGGGGATTCCGTGTATTTTCTTCCCCTCAGATATCCCTCCTCACTTCCATCTCTCCAAGGAGGCTTCTCTACCAAGTAGAGTCATATTTGTGCTCCCGCAGTCCTTTCTATATGCTCTAGGCTGGCAGTGAGTCCACCGTATTGTAATTAATCATTTATTTGCTTATCTCTTCTTCTTAAAAGTCCCTCTGCCTTATTTATCATTGTATTCCCAGACCTTGAATGGTGCCTAGAAAAACTGGTGCTCGTAAATGCTTAGTGAATGAGTTAGTATCTTGGGGTTGACTGTAGGTATTATGATGCTTTGTAATAGTTGAGTCATCTCATCGTAGTACAGTATAATGGTTATGAACGTGGTCTTTTGGCCAGACTATCAAGCTTGGATTCTGGCTCTACCATTTCACCTAGTAAGTGACCTTAAAGATATTTAACCTCAGTGCCACGGTATCTTCATGTCTTAAATGATGATAATAACAGTACTTATTTAATACAGTTGTGTGGATTCAATGAGTTAAAATACATGAAGTGCTTAGGTCTGTGCTTGGCACATAACAAGGCTATATCATATGTTTTTAATTCTTATGTAAGATACTAGTGTGGAGAGAGTTAAGATATCAAATTGATGGTAAGCAAAGAGGACATTTCAGAGCTAATTGCAAGCTAGACATAAATGCATCATCAGAATCTCAATGCCTCCATTACGAGTTTTAAAAATGAATAAAATTGATAATGTGGAACTGTTGGTCAAAAGCCCGGTCTATTGTTAGGCTCTTAGAACACCGCAGAAGACCTTATCTTCTGCTTGGACAGGGCTCACAAGCCACAAGGCAATAGTCGTAAAATGACTTCAGTAGACATTCATTTTCAGACAGCATTGTGTTGTGTTTACTGGTAGGATTTTTACAGGACATGGGATAAGTTTATTTCTTTATTTCTTTAGTATTTGAGAGACATCTCACTTTGTTTTCCTAAATACAGATGATACTCACTGACCTTCCAGGGACTTCTGAAAATTAAAATAGAAATGTGAACAAGGCTTCTGGATGCTAAGTCCTTCAACTGTAGTTATTTTATTCTGACAATCATCCCTATCAATGGTTAGAAGCAAAATGTCTGAAGTCAGACTTTTAAGGTTTAAGTCTCTGCTCCACTTACTCCCCTTAGTCAAGGTATGACCTCAGACTGATTACTTAAATTCTGTCTCAGTTCTTTTAACTGTAAAATGAGAGTAGTAACAGGATCTACTTCATAGGGTCATTATGGGGATTACATGAGGTAATCACATAAAGCTCTTAGAAAAGGGCCTGGCACAGATTAAGTGCTCAAATTGTTAAATATTATTGTTCTTTATTTAAAATAAAAATACTCTAAGTTTCACACTAACTGTTTATATGAAAACATAGAGGCAGCTTATTAATGAAACATAAATTTAGTCATATTGTTGTTGTTATTTAAATATGTGTTTTAGGCAAGAAGAGAGACCTACTTATCTTCCCTTTCAGGATGACTACACATGTAATTTAGATCTACACAATAGATCCAAGTTCTTTCTAACAATACCTGAAGGGGTTATTTACACTCTGGACAATAAGATTACAAAAGGGTTAATGGCAAAGAAATTAGTCTCCTCAGATAAAGTTCTATATTTAGTTATTTGATGGCAAGAAATTTCCATTTTTAATTTAGTTAACTGATATGCGTGTGTGTGTGTGTGTGTGTGTGTGTGTGTGTGTAAAACAGCCAAGAGTGCCTTGGATAATGCTATGGATTCAGTTTCTGCTCTTTCTTTGAACTATTTCTACATTGCCCTCTAATCCACCATTCAGACTTGTGGATCCCTGTATTAGTCAAGATAATTTCTTGGTTTCATTGTTACAGCTGATAGAATGTTAGTATGGAGTCCTCTATCTGTGAGAGCACAAATTTCAGTCTAAATTGTAGGATTTCACCAGTTGTTCTTCGAGGCTGCTGTGATTCTATAGATTACAAGTATTATTGTGCAAAGCTTGCGTTGCGCACTTACTAGCCTTGCGTACTTGGGCAAGTGCCTCTCCATCCCTTACCACCACAATAAGTGAAATAATAGTACTTAGATTATAAGAATTGGAAAAATTAGTATTTATAAAATCTTTAGAACATTACTCGGCATATAGTAAATGCTATGGTTTGAATATGTCCTCTCCAAAATTTAAGTATTGATGCTGAATGGCCAATGTGATGTTACTAAGAGACGGAGGTTTTAAGAGGTGATTAGATCATGAGGACTCCCCTCTTGTGAATGGGATTAAGGTCCTTATAAAATAAACTTCCTACAGAATTTCACCCTTTTTGTTTTTCCATCTTCTGGTCTCCTGTTATGGAGATGCAACAAGAAGGCCCTCGCCAAATGCCAAATTCCAGTGCCTTGCTCTTGGACTTCCCAGACTTCCCAACTGTGAGAAATGAATTTCTATTGTTCATAAATTATCCAGTCTGTGGTATTTTGTTGTACCAGTCCAGTGGACAAAGACAGTAAGCCTCATATTAATATCTGTAAATTCAAATGACACAAAACCAAAATAAATAAGACACTTTACAGATCCTAAGCATTTGATAGCAGGAAAGTGACTGTGCATCTTCCAAATTTGGGGGTGATTTTAGGTTCTTTTGATTCATGAGGTATTGAATTGATAGGATTACATTGTAGAAAGATCTGTACTCATTGATTGAAGGGGCATAAAAGTGACCTTAACCTATATTTATAGGAAAGTGGACTCTGAGCTACTTGCATAGCCAAAGTAAACACCTAAGATTTGATGTAAGTGATGTTCTAAAGGAAGTGGTCCTAAGTATTTTCAGGGCTAAAAGGTCAACACAATGCCAGAAATTGTGAGAAAGGAATCGGAAATAAAACAACAGACCTGGAAAAGTGTTCGGGAAAAGCAATTAGAAGATTCATGTTTGTCTAAGCTCTGGTGCCATGATGCTGGGCAAATCGTTTAACCTCATCGAGTCTCAGTTGCCTCATTTGCAAAACATATGCATTTCAGTACATATTTACATTGTACGATTGTTGTGAGGATTGCAGGAGTTTTGGAGTTTGTGTACTGTGTTCATTGTAAAATAAGCTAATATACTGTTGCTATTATTCTTATTGTCGATGAGGTTCTTATATTACTATTTTATAGAACCATGATGGTTCATTTTCTCTAATTCTTAGTGTACTGTGATAACCCTAGGGAAAAATTAAACTAAAATATGGAAATTATTATATATTCCCACTGCTACTGAGGAGAATGGAAAGGCCTTGCCTTTTTCTACTGCATCCCCTACCCCATTATTAACTTCTGAAACAAGCAAAAGAAAATATTTAAAAAATCAAATTTATAAGCTTAGCTTAAGGAGACAAAAATGTAAGGAAAAATTTAGAGAATATCTTCAAGCTTTTGGTTTTACCTAGTAATAAGTCACAATAATTGACTTAAACTCCTAAAATTTTAAAACTTTTCCTACTGTACATCACTATAATACTTAGGTATAGTTTGTTTAAATTACATAAAAGCATACTTTTGTCTAAAAGCAATCTTTCAATATTCTATCAGTTTAAAAAAATATAGATTAAAAAAGAAATTCCACATCCCTGCTCAATTTTGTAAATTGTAACCAATTTCTGTTGTTAAAGAAATGAAGCCATTTATAATATTTGATTATGGAAAAAGCAATTCTTATGCAAAATTTGAGCGAGGATAGACAAAACATGGCTTGCCAAAAAGAAGGGGAAAACATTCCATCCCCAGGGGGTGGTCCTTGTAAAATATCAACCCTCCTAAAGAACTAACTGGTATTGCAGAAATCTTCAAGCACTGGCCAAACATTCTTCCACCAGCTTCAAAGGTTTAACGCATTGAATTTGCCTAACAACCTTCTGAAGTTCATTTGTTATTATACCTATGTTATACATGAGGAATCCAAAGCAGGGAGAACTTTAATGACTTGTCCAAGATGGAACAGCTAGTAAATTGTAGAGATGGCAATACGTAGAGTACAAACTCATGTTATAAAAAGTGAGGTCAATTTAAGAAAGAAATTCTCTTTAATTGTATCACAACCTTAAAATATATATGAGAAGCATTTATATATGTGTGTGTATAAATTATATAAGCATTTATATATATATAAATTGTATAGCATATATGTGTGTATATACATATGTATTATTGCATTTATAAAACTCTGTGTGTGTGTGTGTGTTTAATATAAACATCTATGGAACAAAACACTATGATTTAAATTTAACAGATAAAGAAACTTAACATCAATTGAAATTAAATGGCTCATGGTTGCAAGGCAGAAAACTTAAATGTGATTACTTAACCAGAACTGTGGAGAGGTATACTTGGCTGCCAAGTTATAGGGTGAGGGACTAAAAGTAAATGTGTTCAGCCCTTACCTCTTCTAGTTCAATGCTGTCTAACTGAGTTTTGATGTTTGGATGATGGTAGACATACCTTCAGAAGCTCTCAAGTTACCTAACCCAATTTTTGAAAAATTGTTTTCAGTTTGATGATAATAATAAAATATTAGCACAAAAATACCCCAGATCATCTGAATGACCACATTATAATCAAATAATGCTGATACCTCTTGTATATGTGGTTGCCATTTATAATTGCCATCTAGTACAAATCTAATTACTGTCTACCAATTAGAAATAAACAATTGTGAACTTAATATTGAATTGACTATACAGAAAATAGAAATAATGTCATGATGCATTAGAAAAGTGAAATAGGTCAGCAGAGAAAATGGTGGATGATTTAAGCCAACACAAGAGATGTGGTAGTGCAGGCTTGCTGAACTCCGAAAACAAATGCAATAGTCATCAGGACATTTAGACATGGACATCTAATTTTAGCACAGCAACTCAACCCTTCCCCAAGGAGCAGCGTAGCCTAGAGGACAAGTACGTGGACCATGGAACCAGACAGTCTGGCATAAACCCTCAGCTGTATTACTGGAAGTGTGACTTTCAGGAAATTTAATTCACTTCTCCAGATCATTTTTATCATCCGGAAAACAGGGATTATGGGAATCGTTTTGTCCTTACTTCATGGGGTTATTATAAGGCTTACATTAATATACATCAAGGACAGAGAAAAATGTCTGCAATATAGCAAACCCTAAGTAAGCTTAAGATGCTATTATTAAAAGCAATTAAATTACACTCATATTTTAAACTGATATATTGAGGTATAATTGACATAGAATAAAATGTACACACAAACAATTTGATAAGGTTTGACATATGAACATGCCCATGAAACCATCATTGAAATTAAAATAATGAACATATCTATCACCCCTAAAAGTTTCTTCATAATTTTTATTATATATCCCTCCTCCTCCTTACTGCTCCATTCCCAGGTAAGCACTACCCTGCATTCTATCTATAAGTCAGTGTGCATTTTCTAGGACTTTTAATAAATAAAATTATATAGTATGTACATTTTTCTGGCTTCTGTCACTTAGCATAATTATTTTGGATTATACATATTATATGTATCAATAGTTCATTCTGTTTTATTGATAGGCACTTTCCAATTGAATGGATTTACCACAATCTGTTTATCCATTCACTTGTTAACATATGAACCTTTTCCTGTTTTTTGGTTATTACAAATAAAGCTGCTATGAACGCTTACATAAAAGACTTTT
This sequence comes from Macaca thibetana thibetana, assembly GCF_024542745.1. NCBI lineage: Eukaryota > Metazoa > Chordata > Mammalia > Primates > Cercopithecidae > Macaca > Macaca thibetana. Next base: position 142,068,932 of record NC_065582.1, read on the forward strand.
CATGGACATGTGCTTTCATTTTTTGAGAGACTACAATAGCTGTATTATATAATAAGCGCATGTTTAGCATATTACACAACTAAAAAACTGTTTTCCAAAGTGTTTGTATTAGTTCACTTTCTTACCAACTTGTATGAGAGTTTCAGTTCCTCTACATCCTGACCACCTTGATATGACCAGTCTCTTTTGTTTTAACCATCCTAATAAGTACATACTAATAATTGTGGTTTTAATTTTTATCTTACTAATGATAAATTATGTTCAGCATCTTTTCATGTATTTAATTGTCATCCATATATCTTCTTTGTTGAAGTGCCTGTTAAAATCATTTGACCATATATTTTTGTGTGTGTGTGTTTTTATTAGGAGTTTTAGAAGCTTTTAAAAATATATTATGGGGCCGGGCGCAGTGGCTCTTGCCTGTAATTGTAGCACTTTGGGAGACTGAGGCAGGTGGATCACCTGAGGTCAGGAGTTGGAGACCAGTTTGGCCAACATGGTGAAACCCCACCTCTACTAAAAATACAGAAAAGTAAGCCAACGTGGTGGTGGGTGCCTATAATCCCAGCTACTCCGGAGGCTGAGGCATGAGAATCGCTTGAGGCCGGGGGTTGGAGATTGCAGTGAGCCAAATTCGCGCCACTTCACTCCAGTCTGGGCAAAAGAGTGAAACTCTGTCTCAAAAAATATATATATACATATTTGCTCTTGTTGTCCTGGCTGGAGTGCAATGGCATGATCTTGGCTCACTGCAACTTCCACTTCCTTGGTTCAAGCAATTCTCCGGCCTCAGTCTCCCAAGTAGCTGGGATTACAGGCATGCACTAATATGCCCAGTTAATTTTTTTGTATTTTTAGTAGAGACAGGGTTTCTCCATGTTGGTCAGGTTGGTCTTGAACTCCTGACCTCAGGTGATCCTCCCACCTAGGCCTCCCAAAGTGCTGGCATTACAGGCGTGAGCCACTGTGCTTGACCATATAATATATGTATTATATAGATGTAGATATATTATTTTATATATAATCTAATAATGTAATATAATCTATATAATTATTGTGTATATTTATATTATATATATATGACCACATAATCAAATAATGCTGGCAGCTCTTGTGTATGTGATTGCCATTTATAATTGCCATCTAGTACAAATCTGATTACTGTGTACCAATTAGAAATATATATATCATGTATTTTATATACACAAATATAATTATATTTATATAAATATATATTATCTAATATATATATTATGAATTAAAGACTTCTATCAGAAAGGAAATTTGCAAAATTTTTTAGTCTGTATCTTGTATTTTCATTCTCCTAACAGTGTCTTTCAAAGTACAGAAATTCTTAATTTTCATGAAGTCAAATGCTTCAATTTTTCATTTATGGATCATGCTTTTGGTTTTATATCTAAGAAAAGACACAAAGATTTGCTCCTAAATTTGCTTCCATAAGTTTTATAATTTCAGGTTTCGTATTATATGGTATGAGGTAGGATAAAAGTTCATTCTGTATTTGGCTATCCAATTGTTTCAGCAGTGTTCATTGATGAGAATTTTCTTTCCTATTGAATTGCCTTTACACTGTTGTTACAAATTAATCATAGATATGTGGGTATATTTCTGAAGTCTCTGTTTTATTGCATTGATGTATTTATTTATCTTTATCCCAACATGCAATACTACATTGTCTTATCTACTTTAGCTTTATAGGAAGTCTTTAAGTTAGATAACATTTGTTCTCTAACTTTGATTTTTTTTTCAAAGTTGTTTGGGCTACTTTATATCCTCTGCATTTTTCTATGAATTTTAGAAGCAGTTAATTTCTACAACAAGCTTACTAGAATTTTACTAACATTGCAATAAATCTATAGGTCATTTTAAGGAGAAATTACATTTTAACAATACTGAGTCTTCCAATTCATGAATACAGTACATCTCTCTATTTCTTTTGGTTTTCTATCTCTTTCAGTATATTTTGTAAGTTTAAATGTAGTGATCTTTAACATACTTTGTCCTATTTCATTCCTAAGTATTTCTTATTTTTTAATCTATTTTAGTTTTTTTTTTTTTTTTTTTTTTTTTTTAATTTCAGCTTCCAGTTATTCAGGAACACAATTCACTGTTGTATACTGACCTCATATATTGTCATTTTGCCAAAGTTTCTTTTTTCTAGTAGCATTTGCATAGATTCTATTAGATTTTCTACTTTGATGATATCATCTGTGAATAGAGTTTTAATTATTCTTTTCCAATCTGCTTTTTATTTCTTTTTCTTGTTTTACTTTCCTAGCCAGAATTTCCAGTATAAAGTCAAATAGAAATGGTGAGAGCTGACATCTGTACTTTGTTCCTGATCCCAGGGGAGAGCATTCAGTCTTTCACTACTAAGTATGATATTAGCTGTAAGCTTTTTCATGTTCAGGACATTTTATCATGCTGAATACTTATTTTTGTTGTTATTCCTAATTTGCTGAGAGTTTCTAACAGAAATCAATGTTCAATTTTGTCAAATTCTTCTTTCTGTATATATAGAGATGATCATGGGTTTTGTTTGTTTGCTTGTTTCTTAATCTCAATGTGGTGAATATATTAGTCAGAGTTCAATCAGTGAAGCAGAATCACCATGTGGTCTCATAAGGGATTAATCATAAAAATTTGACCTTATGAAACTTGGGTATCTAATTAAGTAGTCTCTGTGAGTCTTTATGCCTAAGGCTGAAGCTTAAAGTCTGCAAGGCAAGTAGTTAAGAAGGAAATGTGGGACGAGTGTGGTGGCTCATGCCTGTAATCCTAGCACTTCAGGAGGCCAAAGTGGGCAGATCACGAGGTCAGGAGATTGAGACCAGCCTGGCCAATATGGTGAAACCCGATCTCACTAAAAATACAAAAATTAGCTGGATGCGGTGGTGCGCGCCTGTAGTCCCAGCTACTCGGGAGGCTGAGGCACAAGAATTGTTTGAACTTGGGAGGCAGAGGTTGCAGTCAGCTGAGATCACACCACTGCACTCCAACCTGGGTGACAGAGTGAGACTCTGTATCAAAAAAAAAAAAAAAAAAAAAGAAGAAGGAAGCGGGGATTTCAGAAGGGTTAGGTGCAACCCACAAGCCTGAGTTGGAAGCCGTGAAAAGAGACTAAAACTCATGTCACTTGTGGTTGCATCTAAGGTGAAAGCATAGGTTTCCTTCCTGAGGCTGGTATCCTTCATCATGGAACTAAATGCACACCTGCCCCAAGACTAAGAGATGCTGAAGGAGGGTCCAGGTGAAGTGGAGCAGTTGTAGGCCCAGCTGCTGCCCCAGACCAGGTTGGTGAACCAGCAGGTAAATAGCAATGTGAGCTGCAAAAACGCTGCTGCTTCAGTTACCTGTCCCCTAACGTTCACGAGTCCTCTTGGTGGCCCACTTTCACAAAAAAACACACAAGACAGGATTCTTAGAAACATTTCAGACTAGACAAGTTGACATGTGGCAAACACTCTGCAATGGTTTATACTGATTTATTTTTCAAGTATTATAGCAACTTTGTATTGCTAGGACAGACCCAATTTGATCATGATGTATTAACTAATACATTATTAGATTCAATTTGCTAAAAATATTTAAAATAAAAAAGTTTTCTGCAGTTTTTTTTCCTTATACTATATTTGTCTGCTTTTGATATTAATGTTGGCCTCAGAAAATGAGTTAATAAGTATTCCTTCCTCTTCAATTTCCAAAGAGGGTTTTTTTTTTTTTATTTTAAGAATTAGTATATAACCTTGTTCAAATGTGTTTCTTTTAAAAAAATGTTTTATTTAATATATGTTGTTTATTTATTAACATTGAAGTCATGGTCAACAGTTGTATAAATCATGCCTGAATGAAGCTTATCTCAAATACTTCTTGTCATCATAAGGCACAGCCTTCTTGTGCTTAGGGATACCAGACAGTGTTTCAGCACTATGCGTGGACGTGCATTTTAAACAGCAAAATCGCCAACATAAAGCATAAAATGCAAAAATGTGGCATTAAAGAGACCACAAAGATGACACTTGCTTACACTATGACAACTAAATATATATATATACACATATTCGCATTATATATATACATATATTCTTATCTATGTATTTCAATTCACTCTCTTTTCTGTTTTTAGAAAAAAAAATGGGGAGTAATAGGGATAGAAAGAAAAATTTTAGTTGACCTATGGAAATTGTTAGTTTATAGGAAGATTAAGAACATAGTTGGAGTACCTACTTCAAAATTCTCAAAGGCATATGGAAAACAGGTTTCCGTGGCTACAGAATGCCCAGTAAGTCAGAATTTTCTCATTTGGAACTGCTGCTGATTCTCTTGCACCCCAGAATTTAGCCAGTGCCATTGACTGCCTGGTTCCTAGTATGGCTTCTGCTACAGAAAATCTGTTCAATGAGTTTTGGCTCTTGCTATACAAGAACCCTAGGGAAACCTAGAAGTAGAGCAGGAAAATAGCTATAGTAGTATAGTAGTCAGGGACAGCTGTGACGCTTGCAGTAAAATGGTTAAAGGTTGGAGTTGGGTGTTAGACCTGGTACAAATCCATGTTTTGCTGCTATTTCATAGCTTGCGACCTTGGGCACGTTACTTAATTTAAGTTTCAAATTTCTCATCTGCAAAATATGAATAGCATCTACCTCATAAGATTTTTGTAAGGGTTATATAATACGTATGTGCAAATTGCTTAGTAAAAGTCTTTTGCACTTAATAAATGCTCAGTGGTTGTTTTTAACTTTTATTACTACTCTTACGGAAAAGGACAGTAAAAGCAAAATAGAGAAAATAGACAATAGTAGTCCTTTCAGTAATTAGGGTCAATGTGCTAATTTTTTAAAACTCTCAGTTTATTCAAAATAAAAAAAAACTACTTGTGAAATGATTTATGATTTATTATTTCCACTATGTAAGATGATGCTGCTATATAAAAGGCTTGCCAGTTGTTTTTTAAGTTTTTAAAACTCATCTCAAAGTCTAAATAAAGCATTCCTATATTAACTGTGTGCTGTCTCATAGAGGGAGCTCTCAGGTGGACTGCTGGCTGAATCTTGGACTTCCTGTCCTGGGGCTTTATTGGTTGGGTCAGTGCATATTTTCTAGAATGCAAGTTACATGCAATCTGCTTGAGTTTCCAGGATAAATCCATCCCTGAAGTCACTAAACACATACATATGCCTAAAGCTATCAATACATGTTATTGGAACCTGGAAAAAAAATAGTGAGTGGGATATTTTGAAATGAAATGAAAGTTTGAGATCACAGTGTGAGGTTGTTTTTTTTTTTTTTTTTTTTTTGGTGGAGGGAACTAAGCTTGACACCTAGCTGTAAACAAGGTCAGCTAGAGTTGAGGGTAGCTCCACATCAGTCATGTGCCAATGTGTCATGTAATGAATGACATTTCAGTCAACAGACCACATATATGACAGGAGTCCCATAATATTATAATGGAGCTGAAAAATTCCTATTGCCTAGTGACATCATAGCCCTCATAATATGGTGTCATAATGCAATGCATTACTCGTGTGTTTGTGTTGATGCTGCTGTGAACAAACCTACTACACTGTCAGTTGTATAAAAGTATAACACACGTGGTTATGTATGATATATAATACTTGATAATAAACAACTATGTTACTGGTTTATGTATTTACTATTGTGAGACAAAGTAGCAAGCATAAGGAGTCATGTTTGCTCATTCTGCTTGCCAGGAGAATTTCACAAAGGCCCTGACTGGGTGACTGAGCACAGCCCTCTGAAAAATGCCCTGAAGATGATAAGCAGGATAGAGCACAGATTCCCATGTCTCTTGCCTGAATCACTGTGTTTTTAGAAAAGATAAGTTCAATAATCCTAGCCCTTGCCTCTTCCTATACATAAGATAATGTCTGACAGGATTAATGATCGTGCCTCTATAATCTGTAACCAGATGTACCCTAGCACCCACATTTTGATGAGATTTTGCCCTAATGTAACTTCTGAGCACATTTAATGTAACTTCTGAGCACATGCAGAGCTGCTTTTGCCTGTATATAAGCTGTGGGCTGCAACACTACCTTAGAGAAGTCTAACAGAAACTCCCTGAAAGACTCTCCAAGATCGCAATCCTCTGAAAGACTTCTGAATAAAACTAACTTTAATTCTTTATAAGCCCAATTTCTCTTTAGCTGACACTATACTATACTTGTAATCACTATTTTTGAGTGTACTTCTTCTACCTTTTTTTTTTTTAAGTTAACTGTAAGACAGCCTCAGGGCCTCAGACAAGTCCTTCAGGAGGAATTCCAGAAGAAGACATTGTTATCCTAGGTGATGACAGTTCCCTCGAGTTATTGCCCCTGAATAACTTCCAGTGGGACAAGATATGGAGGTGGAAGACAGTAAGACTGATGATCCCGACCCTTTGCAGGCCTAGCCAGTGTGTGTGTTTGTGTCTTCGTTTTTAACAAAAAATATTTAGAAAGTAAAAATAAAATGTTGAAAACAGAAAAAATGTTTATAGAATAAGTTTATAAAGAAAATATTTTTGTACATTGTGCAAAAAGCAATGAGCTTGGGTTTTAAGCTTATATATTATTACAAAATCATCAAAAAGATTTTTAAAAGTTTATAAAGTAAAAATGTTACAGTAAACAAAGGTTAATTTATTACTGAAGAAAGAGAAAATTTTTCTTTGAGATTTAGTGTAACCTAAGTATACAGTGTTTATAAAGACTACAGTAGTATACAGTAATATCCTAGGTTCACATTCACTCACTGCTCTCTCACTGACATTCAGAGCAACTTCCATTCCGGTAGGCTCCATTCATGGTAAGTGCCCTATAGAGTTGTACTATTTTTATCTTTTATACCATATTTTTACTGTACCTTTTCTGTATTCAGACACACAGATACTTACCATTATGTTACACTGGCTACAATATCCAACATAGTAACATATTATACATATTTGTAGTCTAGGAACAAGAGGGTATGCCATATAGCCTAGGTATGTAGTAAGCTATACCATCTAAGTTTGTATATGTTCACACAGTGACAAAATTGCCTAATGATGCATTTCTCTGTTGTTAAGCAATGTACAACTGTATCTGGAGAGGCTGAAGAGGGACTGAGAATGTTCCTCCATGGGATATATCTGCCCTCTCTGTACGCTTTGAAGAATAATTACCTTAGTTGAGGAAGACAATTTTAACTTGACCTACTGAAATTTTTAGATTATAGGAAGATTAAGAACATAGTTATAGGAGGCAAAAGCAAAATTAAAAGTGGGCAAAGGATATGAACAGACACATCTCAAAAGAAGGCATATATGCAGACAACAAGCCTGTGAACAAATTCTCATCATCACTAATCATTAGAGAAATTCAAGTCAAAACCACAATGAGATACGATCTCACACAAGTCATAATGTCTATTATTAAAAAGTAAAAAAACAGCAGATACTGTTGAGGCTGCAGAAAAAAGGCAACACTTATACACTTCTGGGAATGTAAATTGGTTCAGCCACTGTGGAAAGCAGTTTGTCAATTTCTCAGATAACTTAAAACAGAAGTACCATTCAACTACACTAAATACTAAAGGCCTATCACCACCAAAAGAACACTGCAAAGGTCAGAAGAGCTGGCTGTCTCCTTAAATTTGCAGGCATCATTGTAAGGTCACAGTCCCATTATTCAGTATTTACCCAAATAAATACAAATTTTTCTACCATAAAGACACATTGACACACGGATGTTCATTGCACCACTATTCACAATAGCAAAGACATGGAATCAACCTAAATGCCCATCAGTGGTAGACCAGATAAAGAAAATGTGGTATATATACAAAGGTAATAAAAAAGAAAGTGATCATGTTCTTTGCAGCAACACACATGGCGCTGAAGGCTAAAATATTCCTAAGCAAACTAACTCAGTAATAGAAAACCAAACACTGTATGTTCTCACTCGAAGTGGGAGCTAAACATTGAGTACACGTGGACACAAAGAAGGGAATAACAGACACCAAGGCCTACTTGAGGGCGGAAGGTGGGAGGAGGGTAAGGATCAAAAAACTACCTGTTGGGTACTATGCTTATTACTTGGGTGACAAAATAGTATGTACACCAAACCCCCACAACACACAATTTATCTGTAGAACAAACCTATACATGTACTCCTGAAACTAATATAAAAGTTTAAAAAATATATATTATTGTAGGGACTACCACAATGTCTGTTTCATCATAAAATTAATATGTTGAAACCCCAATCCCCAATATGATGATATTTGGAGGTGGCACCTTTGGGAAGTAATCAGGTCATGAGAGTGGAGCCCTCAAGCCAAGATCGGTGTCCTTACAAGAAGAGACACAAGAGACATGACCTCCCTACCATGTGAGGACAAAGCAAGAAGGTGTTCCTCTGCAAACCAGAGTTTCATCACCAGAAACCAAATCTGCCAGCACCTTGATCTTGAACTTCACAGCCTTCAAAATGGTGAGAAATAATTGTTCGCGGTTTAAACCATCCAGTAAATAGTATTTTTGGTATAGCACCCTAGATTAAGTCACTTTTCAAATATTTATGTGCTACTCTTAGGTGACGGACACTGTTCTAGGCACTTGAATACATTAGTGAAGAAACAGACAAAAATCTCTGTTTTCAAGGAACTTATATTCCTATATTCAAGGTTGGGAAAGCAGATAATAACATAAACAATAAGTAGACTATCTAATAAAAACAGTAAAATATAGTAGCTACTGACCACATGTGAATATTTAAATTAATTAGAAGTAAAAATTCAGTTCCTGGGTCACATTGGCCATATTTTCATCATTCAATAGCCATGTATGGCTATAGGGGCTATCACATTGGACAGAATAGAACTAATACGTTAAAGGTGGTAAGAGGAATAAAATATCCTATGTTAAATATAGTCACTATCTGTTGCTGTATAATAAATTTATTGCAAAACTTGCATCTTAAAATAACATACATCTATTATCTCACACAGTTTCAGAATGTCAGAAATCTGGGAGTAGCTTTCCTGGGTGGTTCTGGCTCAGGGTCCCTCATGAGGTTATAGCCAAATTACAAGTCAGGTCTGTAGTCATCTAAAGCTCATTCACATGACTGTTGACTGGAGGTTTTATTATCTTATAACACGAGCCTTTCCATAGGGATGGTCAGGGCATATCAGGGGGCATCACCCAGAGCAAATGACATGAGAGGAAGGGAAAGCCACACTCCTTTTGTAACCTAGTCTCAAAGTGACATTCCATCATTTCTGCCACATTCTATTCACTCAAGAGAATCACTAAGTCCAGTCACACTCATGGAAGGCCAATGAAGCTCCTGCTCTTGAGGAGAAGAGTATAAAGAATACAGAGAGATAATCTTTGAGACAATTTCAACCAGAGTAAGGAGAACTGAGAGTACCAGGTCCAGGGGCTTAGAGGGAAGGAGGAAGCAGGATGAAGTACTTTTATGAATAAGGATAGGATATCTCACTGAGAGATGAGAGTTGAACAAAGACTTGAAGTGACAGACCAGAGATAACCTACTGAGTACTTTCCACTACTACCCATCATTCCCTGAGAAACCCACAAGGATATGGGAACTTCCATTTTAAACGTTAAAAATAAATGTCAAACGTTTAAACTTATGACTAAGACTGAGACATAATGTTCCTTTTGTGAAGATTTCCTCTAAGTAGAACTTTTTAATGGTTCCTTATGATTGTTTGCATGTGAGACAAGTGCCTACCCAATGTTTTTGGAGAATCCCTAAACACAGTTTAGGAAAAAAAAAAAAAAAAGAAAGAAAGAAAAGTAAAACCTAAATCAAATAGCTTCAGCCTGAGGTAGGAGATGTTTCATTTAGTCTTTTGAATTAAGCGTACCTACAGATTTATATCCCAGCAGACTTAGAGACGTCTGTATATATTTTTTCTAAGTGTGGGTTTAGATTGCCCTATATCAGAAAGTTATCTCAGGAAATAATGTTTTATTAATGAAGCATTTGCTCAAAGGAGATATAGAGGAGCAAAGAAGTATAGCAAGAAAGGTATGCCACTCTCATTTTCCCTTCACCTTATTCTGGAAGAAAGTTTGTGAAAAAGGAAAGGGCTTGATGCAGCATAATCTGAATTGAAAATCAAATGATCCAGACTCAGGAAATGTCTTCTTATAAACACGTATTCTAAGATAAGATGCCCGAGCATACCCTTTCATACCTCATCACATGAGCTTCTCCATAGGGCTGCTCATGACCTGCTAAGTGGCATTGATAGGCATCATTGTAAGGACACAAGAATTATGAAAAACCAGGAAAATGAGAGGAAGAAAGAAATAAGTGACCTAAAAACAACCAGAAAGCAAATTACCAAATGGCAGTAGCAAGTCTTTATCTATCAAAAATTACCTTGAATATAAATGGATTAAAGTCTTCAATCAAACGACAGACTAGCTAAGTGGATTTAAAAGAAAAGATCCAACCATAAGACGCCTACAAAAGATGTATTTTACTGGTAAAGTCACAGAGTGAAAGTGAAAGGATGGAAAAAATATTTCACACAAATGGAAACTGAGAAAGAACAGAAGTAACTATATTTATATCAGACAAAATAGACTTTAAGCCAAAAGCTAGAAACAGAGAAAAAGGTCATTACATAATGATAAAAGAAGAAGATGTAACAGTTGTAAATATATAATTATCTAACATTGGAGAACCCAAATACATAAAGCAATTCTGAAATAATCTGAAAAGAGAGATAGACCCCCATAGTATAATAGTAAGGTAACTCCACACCCCAACCATCAATAATAGATCATTTAGGTTAGAAAAAAAAAGTCAACAAAGAAACATTGGGTTTCAATATACTTTAGATCGAATGGCCCTAACAGACACTTACAGAACGTTTCATCCAACAGCAGCAGAAAACATATTCTTCTCAAGTATACACAAAACATTCCCCAGGATAGATCATATGTTAACTTACAACAGAGATCTTAACCAATTTAAGATAATGAAATTATATCAAGTCTCTTTTCAGATCACAATGGCATAAAACTAGAAATCAGTAGCAAGAGAAATTCTGGAAAACTCACAAAGATGTGGAAATTAAATGACATCCTCCTAAACAAAAAATGTGTCACAGAGGAAATAAAAAAGAAAGTCAAGAAACACCATAAAACAAACAAAAATAGAAACACAGCATACTAAAATTTATGGGATGTAACAAAAGCAGTCCTAAGAGGTGAATTATAGCAATAAATGCCTATATCAAAAAAGAAGGAAGATCACAAATAATCTAATGGTACGCCTTAAGGAACCAGAAGGAAAAAAGAAGCAACTAAGCCTAAAGTTAGCAAAGGAAGAAATAACAAATATCAGAGCAGAAATACACGAAATAGATACTAGAAAAATCATAGAAAAAATTTATAAAGCTAATGGTTGGGTTTTTAGAAAGATACAATTGACAAACCCTTTGCTAACCAACAACAAAAAATAAAGACTACTCAAATTAGATCAGAAATGGAAGAGAAGACATCATAATGGAAACTACCAAAATACAAAGGATTATAAGAAACTACTATGAACAATTATATGCTAATAAATTGAATAACTCATAAGAAATGGATATATTATTAGAAACACAATTTACCAAGACTGAAGCATGAAGACATAGAAAATTTGAACAGGCCAATAACAAATAAGGAGATTGAGTGAGTAATAAAAAAAAGTCTCTCATCAAAGAAAAACCCAGGACCGGATGGCTTCACTGTTGAATTCTACCAAACATATAAAGAAGAATACCAATTCTTCTCCAATCCTCCACAAGTATTAAAGTAAAGGAAGTACTTCCAAACTCATTTTATGAGGCTAGCATTACCCTAATACCAAAGCCATACTACAAGAAAAATATATTAGAGGACAATATTTCTGGTGAACATACATGCAAAAATTTTCAACAAAATATTGGCAAACTCAATTCAAGAACACAATAAAAGCATCATTCGCCAAGACCAAATGGAATTTATCCCTGGGATGCAAGGATGGTTCAACACATGCAAATCAATCAATGTGAGACCCCACATTAACAAATGAAGGATAAAAATACAATGATTATCTCAATAGATGCAGAAAAAACATTTGACAACCATCAACACCTTTTTATGGTAAAAATTATCAACAGATTAAGTATAGAATGAATGTATCTCAACACAATAAAGGCCATATATGATAAACCTACAGATAACATTCTCAATGGTACAAATTGGATAGCTTTTCTTCTAAGATCAGGGACAAGAGAAGAGTGTCCACTCTCACCACTTCCTTTTAACATAGTGCTGTAAGTCCTATTCAGAGCAATTAGGCAAAGGAAAAATAAAAATAAAATGTATCCTAATAGGAAATAAAGAGGTGAAATTATCCCTATTTGCTGACATCATGATCTCATATATGAAAAAACGGTCAGAACTGATAAATGAATTCAGTAAAATTACAGGATATGAAATAAACACTAAAAAAGCAGTAGCATTTCCATATACTAATAATGGACTATCTGAAAAAAGATATTAAGAAAACAACATTTACAATAGCAACAAAAAAATTAAACAGTTAGGTGAAAATTTAACCAAGGAGGTAGAATACCTGTATACCAAAACTACAAAACACTGATAGAATAAATTGAAGAAAGCACAGGAAAAGGAAAGATATTCCATGCTCATGGATTAGAAGAATTAATATTGCAAAAATGTCCATACTATGTAAAACAATCTATAGATTCAATGAAACCTCTATCAAAATTTCAATTTCATTTTTCACAGAAACAGAAAAAATATTCTTAAATGTATATGTAACCACAAAAAAATAGCCAAAACAGTCTTGAGCAAAAAGTACAAATTTGTAGGCATCACATATTCTGATTACAATGAAATTATTATAATAAAGACGGCATGGCACTGGCATAAAAACAAACACACTGACTAGGGACACAGGATAGAAAACCCAGAAGTAAACCCCTGCATTTATGGTCAGCTGATTTTTATTGTGTATTTATTTATTTGCTTACTTATTACGGGCAGGGTCTCACTATGTTGCCCAGGCTGGCCTCAAACTCCTGGGCTCAAGCAATTGTCAGCCCCTCAAGTAGCTGGGATTACAGGCATGTGCCACCATGCCTGGTGCTGGTCAACTGATTTTTGACAAGGGTGCCAGGAACACACAATGAGGAAAGCACAATCTCTTTAATAGATGGTGTTGGGAAAACTGGCTATTTATTCAGAAGAATGAAACTAGATATTTATATTACACCATATTCAAAAATCAACTAAAACTGATAAAAGACTTAGCTATAAGATCTGAAAGTATAGAACAACTAGAAGAAAAAATGGGAGGAAAGTTTCAGGACATTGGTTTGGCTAATGACTTTTTGGATATGACCCCAAAAGCACAAGCAACAAAAGCAAATATAGACAAATTGGACGGCATTAAACAAAGAAGCTTCTGTACATCAAAGGAAACAACAAAGTAAAGAGACAACTCGCAGAATGGGAGAACATATCTGCAAACTATATATCTAACAAGGAGTTAATATCCAAAATATATAGGGAACTCAAACGATTTAAGATCAAGACAACAAATAACCTGATTGAAAAATGGGTAAGGACCTGAACAGATATTTTTCAAAACAAGACATACAAAGAACCAATAGGTACATGAAAAAAATGCTCAGCATTACTAATCATTAGAGAAATGCAAATTAAACTCCAATGAGATATCACCTCGCACCTGTTAGAATAGCCTTCATCAAAAAGATGAAAGATCACAAGTACAGGAGAGGATATGAGAAAAAGGAAAAAGGAACTCAAACATTGTCGGTGGGAATGTAAATAAGTACAGCAATTATGGAAAATGGCAGTGGTTCCTCGAAAAACTAAAAATAAGAAAGTTAATATGTTTGCTTTTATGCTAGCACTATGCTGTCTTGATTACAATACAACTCAGCAGTGCAACTTCTGGGTTTATATCCAAAGGGTCATTTTAAAAAATGGAAAAAATGGTATACGGCATAAAATAAACAACAAATACGAAAGGTAGAAGATGTGGTGCCACAAGTATTACCAAATCTTGATAGGGTGAGACAGATATGGATAGGGATCTGCAAGCCTGTGCCTTCAATAATGACAAAAAACTGAATGCATCAGATCTGTCTGTATCCCACACATACCTGCTCTAGAGGCACTCTGCAACATGGGCCCAAGTTCCACTGCTAGCACTGTGATTCTTTGCCTCAGGGGCTTCTCTTATCACTGGAGTTTGCTCTGCCTAGGAACAGGGCAGTCCAGAAGTGCCAGGGAATTATCACCTCCCCTCACACTCAGAGAATAGCCATCAAGCAAATGACTAGTGAAAGCTGATAAATAGGCCAGCTCTCTTACTCCTTGAGGGAAAACTATGAGACATATGTTCTGCATGGTTATCAAGAGTTCACCAGCAGGATAAAGATCTAGTGGCTCACAGTATACAAGAAGTTTTATCAGCTTCCTTCCCTTCCTGTCTCACTTCTTCACTGTATTACCTGTGTATTCCAGGATCACACTCCAAATAAACTGCTTATATTTGGATTCTTATCTCAGGTTATACTTCTGGGGAAGTCAAACAAAGATGACAAGGAATGTTATAATGTGCATAGGTCAGGATAAATTTCATGTCTTATTTTTAAAATGTAGGCCGGGCGCCGTGGCTCACGCCTGTAATCCCAGCACTTTGGGAGGCCGAGGCGGGCGGGTCACAAGGTCAGAAGGTTGAGACCATCCTGGCTAAAAAGGTGAAACTCTGTCTCTACTAAAAATAAAAAAATAAAAAAATAAAAAAATAAAAAAATAAAAAAGTTAGGGCACGGTGGCGGGCACCTGTAATCACAGCTACTCTACTCGGGAGGCTGAGGCAGGAGAATGGTGTGAACCAGGGAGGCGGAGCTTGCAGCGAGCCCAGATCGTGTCACTGCACTCCAGCCTGGGCGACAGAGCAAGACTCCGTCTCAAAAAAAAAAGAAAAAAAGTAATGGTAGGAGAATAAGGTGAGAAAAATCTTAATAATAGTTTTTGACACAAAACATGGAGGTTGTATCAATTTCCTATAATTCCTGTAACAAACGACCACAAATCAAGTTGCTTAAAACAACACAAATTTACGGACAGTTTCTTTTGAAGGTTCTAGGAAGATAATTTGCTTTCTTGCCTTTCCCAGCTTCTAGAAGGGCCCATATTCCTTGGTTAATGGCCCCACATTACTCCAACCTCCACCTCCATCATCGCATTTCCTTACCTGACCCTGGTCTACCTTCCTCTTATAAGGACCCTTGTGATTACATCAGGCTCAACCATGTAATCCAGGATAATCTCCCCATTTTTACATCCTTAACTAATCTCATCTGCAAGTCCCTTTTGTATGTAAAGTAACATTCACAGGTTCTGGGAATTAGGATGCGGCATCTTTGGGAGGGTCATTATCCAGACTACCACAGAGGACTTACAAATGGAAGATATGGCATACAACAAATACAAAATAAAGAATAACAAGTGTTATTAGCGCTTGTTACTCTTGAACTCTTGTTATTCTTTGGAGTTGGTTAACTCCAAATTTAACAAAAGCAAAAAATACAATACAGCTATTTGAAAATATCATACTCAGGCCGGGCACGGTGGCTCATGCCTGTAATCCCCGCACTTTGGGAGGCCAAGACGGGCGGATCACGAGGTCAGGAGATCGAGATCATCCTGGCTGACACGGTGAAACCCCGTCTCTACTAAAAATACAAAAAATGAGCCGGGCGTGGTGGCGGCGCCTGTAGTCCCAGCTACTGGGGAGGCTGAGGCAGGAGAATGGCGTGAACCCGGGAGGCGGAGCTTGCAGTGAGCCGAGATCCGGCCACTGCACTCCAGCCTGGGCGACAGAGCGAGACTCCGTCTCAAAAAAAAAAAAGAAAAAGAAAAAGAAAATATCATAGTCATAGAAACTAATAATTTTTAAGGCCACAATTCTCTCATATAACCACATTCTCTTTCTTAGTGCAGTTCTAATATCAACTCAAGCAAATGCTTTTCTATTTAATGTTTTCTTTTTGTTTATTACACTCCTTTCTTAGGAGTTTGACATTAATTGCCAGATGTACCTAGTCACCACACTGATACACTCAGGAATGCATGTAGCTTTCTACTGACTCTGCCTACCATCCTTGATATTTATTTCAGGTTGTCAATCTTTGTGACCCTGCTTGTTGCTATTGAGGACACAACATGAGAAATTAAAGAATTGTTCCAATTTGCTTGAAAGTGTTGACTTTGCTATTTAGTCACCAAATCCAATGAGTTTGGTCAGTTTTTCTCTCCCACGAGGCTCCTAATATTCTACAAAAAAAAAAAAAAAAAGTCTATAATCCATATTCCTTACCTGCACCAACACACCTTAGCATTCCTGAGTATGCAGTAGATAACTTATACAGCTTAGCCTTTCATTCACTGGGATCAACAGAGAGAGGAAAGTTTTGAGCCTGGGTTTTGCAAGCAGATAGAATTTTGGTGAGTTTAGTTAAGGGGAATGAAACCTAAGACCAAAGGCAAAGTCACAAAAGTTTGGATCATATTTATAAAATAGCAAGAAATTCACTTGGATTAGAACCTTATTCACACTTTCAGAGTTTCTGAGATGAAATTAGACAGTATCACAGAGAAATCTTAGCTAATAGGCTATGATTTTGTCATTGTGGCTTTTGTATATCTATGGGCTTAACTTGTCTGAAATATAAGGCTGCTGAAACTATTCTTTATGCAGATAGAAGCATAATATCATTATTGTTGGAAAACTTACCTGCTGTGCTTATAAATGCTCTTGTTGACTGCCACTGGGAGGTTCATTATGATAAATTGATTAAGTTTGCGAACTCTTTTGGTGCATAAATGAGAATCACTGCTGAATAAAGATATTTTCTACTTTCTTTCATAAAGAAGCTTTTTAATTTTTTAATTTTTTTTTTTTTTGCTTGCACAATGGTAACCCAGTCATTAAAGAGAAGCCTATGACTTCCACAAAGAAAGCCTATTCTTCTTTCTCTTCTCTCAGGTTTGAAAATACCTCCTTCTCTTAGGTAACTTCTCTAAATTAAAAAACAAATTAAAAGATGTCTATAATTATATCAACTACATCATATTTCTCAATTAAACCATTTACAAAATGTTTTTAAAGGAAGTCTGGTTTTCAAAAACATGATAGTTGAGATCCTTGTCACAGATTTAAATGTATGTCTACAATAAGCGGTAAACTCTAGGGCAATGGGCCTCACCCAGCTAGCCGATATGCTTGGTTTTGTCAATAGAACGTTTAATATGTCTAAATTTCACAAAGGTTTAGGTAATGTCTTCTTAGATAATGGGAGGAACTCAAATTCCTGCATGGCATTAACTGGATGAAGTGAACCCACATGCTCCGTCCTCTCTCCAGCCCTCTTCACACCTTTAAGTTTTGTTCTTGGCTGCTGGAGACATTTGACTTTGTTATCTGATTTCTATACCTGATACTTATGTTGGAATGTTATTGTTTAACATTTTTGTAACTTAAAGCAGTCAAAGTAAGTGCCACATCTCATGTTTTGCAGAAAAGACATTTCAAGCCATAGATAAATCCTTCTGTAGACTTCTCAAAAATCTATAAGGGTCTCTTCCATCCTACTCCCCACACTGCTCTTTATTTGAACCTTCCTCTCAGACTTCTCACAGAGTGGTAAGGAAATATTAGATACAAGATTTCCAAGACTACATATTTGTTTGCTGATTGCATAAAGATGATGAGAGAACGTATGTTTCACTCAATTTCATAATGCTACTGGAGAAAAAAGTTGTCCAATGAAAATCAGTAGATTTTTTTTGCTTTTAATCAAAAAAGAAAAAAATAATAATTTGACTCTTGGAATTATAATTTACTTAAGGGTTACTGAACCCTCTTTATATTCAACTTTCATCAGTAAAATGGAGCTAAGTCCATTTTACTTAGATTTAATATCTGAGTCCTAATGTTGTTGTGAGGCTTCTAGAAAGTCTATTGCAAAAGGTGAGCACAGAAAAGGTGAATAATTGGCACCATGTTATTATAATTGGAGCTAGATATCTGCCTCTAACCTCTAACTTTTATAAACAGAAACAGTTTCCAAGGGCTGAACATAGACACATTGCAATGTTAAAAAAATGATTTTTAATTACTAACCCCAACCTTACATGAACTCAACCATCTGCTTTCTTTACACCTATACCCATAAACTCCAGCACAGCTAGAAAAAAAAAATCATGTAACTGGCCAGATTTCACTACAAATTTTGATTGCTGAATTTAAATAGGAGCTGAACGCTATCTAGCAATCCCACCATCGTTTTCCATCTGTCTTGTTCTTCCATTTTCTGCAGAGATTATTTCATAATTTCTCAGTTTTCAAAATCACCACCCCTGTGTCCTGCTTGCTTACAGCTGATGTTCATGCCTCATGCTTGATTGACAAAAGACAATTAGTGTGCCAGAAACTGCTCATATTCCCATCCATATGTCTATGGACACACATTTTTTCTACCCTCCCTCTTGTTCCAGTCCCCATCACAGGCTGATTTTGTCTTACCATTACCTTGTTCTGCACTCTAAAGAACTCTGATTCTTGAATATTCTCTCTATAATCACATAACCACACTCCCTCTCATCTAGATGTTACTTTTTTACATACAAGTACACATCGTTCATTTTAAACAACTTCTCTTGTGACGTTATATTCCCTTTCAGCTACTGATCCATCCTCTTGTCTCACCCCATTCCAAATTACACTTCTGTGAAGAATTATTTCCACATGCTGTGATGTGGTTTGGCTGTGTCTCCAACCAAATATCATCTTGAATTGTAGTTCACATAATCCTCACATGTTGTGGGAGGGACCTGGTGGGAGGTAATTGAATCATGGTGGCAGTTACCTCCGTGCTATTCTGGTGATAGTGAGTTCTCATGAGACCTGAGGGTTTCATAAGGGGCTTTTCCCCACCTTCTCTCATTCTTCTCCTTCCTGCCATCCTGTCAAGAAGGATGTGTTTGCTTCCCCCTGCCATGATTATAAGTTGCCTAAAGCCTCACTAGACATGCTGATCTGTGAGTCGATTAAACATCTTTCCTTTATAAATTATCCAGTCTTGGCTATATCTTTATTAGCAGCATGAGAATGGACTAATACATGCCATGTTCACTCCTAATATCCCATTCATTCAACTCATTCCAGTTTGGTGCCCACTCCCTCCATTGGAATAGTTTTGTCAACCCAACCAAAGATTTCCATGTGGCCTAATTAAAAAGATAATTATATATCTGTTTCCAAATGTAATATGCATATGAATCACCTGGGAATATTTTTAAAATGGAGGTTCAGAGTCAGTGAGTAGACGTGAAGTGGCACCCAAGATTCTGCATTGCTAACAATGTCCCAGCTGTTCATCTGTGTTCCAATATTTGAGCAGCAAGTACAAGACCTCGTGTTTTTTGTTGTTGTTGTTGTTTGTCTTTTGGAGTTTTTTTTTTTTTTTTTTTTTTTCCTGGTTCCTTTTCCTCAAATATTTTTCTTCTTTGTATTTTGCATGTGAGAGCTTTCGTATCTTTCAGGTCTTATTTAAAAATTGGCCTCCTCAAAAAGCCCGTTTCAGACAATCCATCTAGAATGGATACTTGATATATTTTTCTGATAGCATTCTATTTTTTTCATTATACTCTTTTTGTTTGTTTTCTTGTTTTTCGTTGACTTCCCCACTAGACTATAAGCTCCAGGGAATGAGGACCACTCCTTAATTATTCACCACTCTAGCATAAAGTTGGGCATGTGATAGGAGCTTAGTAAATACTGATATATGAATATCCGTATAGGCAATACTACAAGCTTATGCTCCTTGAGTTCAAATTGAAGGTTGGAAACCTTGAAAAGTATGTTTGCTGATCTTGGTGATTTTTTTCACCTGAACTCATTACTATGCTAGATTTCCCGCTCCGGTAAATTTCAAACATTTACCTCCCATAACTTTCCTGTTTCATTTCCAACTTGGTGATGCTTTAAAGTCAAAGGAAAGGTAACCCCCAACCCTTCCTGGAGGACTTCTCAACTAATACAGCCCAGTGGCTTCTTCTCACTCGAACTGTCGTACTGTTTCTACCACTCGTGGGAGTTCAGCATATAATACCTCAAATAGGCCAGTGTTTTCCTTGTATTAGGAAACGAAGAGGATTAGATTGGTGGAAAAGTAATTGTGAATTTTACCACTACTTTAAAAAACTATTAGGGTGGTGCAAAAGTAATTGCAATGCAATTTGGTTGGTGCAAAAGTAATTGCACCAACCTAATTGTCATTAAAAGTAGTGGCAAAAATCCCAATTACTTTTGCACCAACCTGGTCCTCTTCTTCCTTAAATGAATAGTAATTTCCTGAAGTTCAAGGACAATATCATAATAATGGTGATAATTTACTAAAAACCAACCACCTGCCAATGTTTTACGTAAAGAGCTTGAAATCCTCAGAATATTTTTTATTGTAACCTATTGTGCTGATTTTAAAAACAAAGAAAATGTGGTTCAAGATATTAATTATCCAAGGTCACCTGGCAAAAAGTGGGAGACTGTGAGCGCAAAACCAGTGCTCCTTCCACCACGATGCCTGTTCCAATTAACCCAGGCCACCTTTCTCCTACATAGAGATCTGCAGCATCTAGCATGACTTCCTCACACTATAAAGGTTCCGTGACTTAGCCAAAATCCTGCCTCATATCCCTTCTGGAGCATGAACCAGAAGGAAACTAAAATAACTAGAAACTCCCTGGTCCGGGCGCTGTGGCTCAAGCCCGTAATCCCAGCACTTTGGGAGACCGAGGCAGGCGGATCACGAGGTCAGGGGTTTGAGACCAGCCTGACCAACATGGTGAAACCCCGTCTCTACTAAAATACAAAAAAATTAGCCAGACGTGGTGGCGGGTGCCTGTAATCCCAGCTACTCGGGAGGCTAAGGCAGGAGAATCGCCTGAACCTGGGAGGCAGAGGTTGCAGTAAGCCAGGATGGTGCCACTGCACTCCAGCCTGGGGGACAGAGCAAGACTCCATCTCAAAAAAAGAAATAAAAGAAAAAAGAAAAAGAAAGAAGGAAAGAAACTCCCATGGCCCATTTCTTTCTCCCAGAGGTATCTATGCTAAACAGTCTGTGCCATCAAGAACCCACTGATACTCTTACATTGTCATTTATGTAATCCCACATCTTAGGCAGTGAGAGGAAACTTATGAAATCTTTTTTTGAAAAACAATATGGTAAAAGTTTTCTCATTTTTATGGCAATTTTTGGAGAATATTTATCTTGTTTGTTAAATCTTAGAGGAATTTAGAAATAAATACACAATAATCATTTTCTCGCTTAGAATTTCACAAATTTTGCCTCTGGGAATAAAAAGAAACACTCTTGAAATAAGGGTCTTAATGAGAAAAAATGTATTTCTTCTCAGAGCAGGGAATCAATGTAGTCCCCAAAGTGGAAAGGGAGGTGTAAACAGGGCTCCCTGTGCTTTCTAATCCCTTCTGAGTATTGTAAGGTTTTATTTAGTGGAGCAGCCAAACCCTCAAACTTTTCAGTAAACTTTGAAATTAAGCACACATTTGGGAAGTATATTCTACCTAGCCATAAAAAAGAAACCAGGGCTGTCTTAAAAGTTGGCATACTCTAGAAAACACATGGGAATTACCTGCTAAAATCATACAGAATTGAAAAACAAAAAATAAAAAATAAATAAATTCATGAAAACCTCAAAGTGATAAATCAGAACCCAGGCAAGTCCCTAAGCAGGAAGCTGTCTTAACAACTAGAACTAAAGAGACATCAATTCCTGGTAAACGGGTCTTCACTCCCAGAGCAGATACAGATAGCTCAGAGAGGGCCTTCAGAAGAAACCACCAAATAGATTCATGTTTCTTTCAGAGGCTGTCTTTGCTTTATAGGAGCAATTTGCCCTGACATAAATAACTCCAGGATTAATACTCAAGGGATTTTAGTGGGTATATCTGTTTTGTTTTGTGTTCTGTTTATTTTTCCCTGTTTTTGAATTCACCCTGCCAATTCCCTTTGTCTAAAAAGACTCATAAAATGAAGCTGTGTTCTTTAACATTGTTGACCAACACTATCGGGGCCCAGATAGCAAAGGTAGCTTGTCCCGCAGTTAGACACTCTTACGGGGTGAGAAGAGAGGACAATTGTCTAGAGACTCCTTCATTAAATAATAGAATATATAAAAAATATTTTTTTAAAAAAATTGAATATGCTCAATAACTTAGCAAATCCTTTGTGTTTGTGTTCCATGTGACAGTTCTAAAGTTTTCATGTAAACACTCTGAAGGTCTCAATGTTTGTTTCTAGTTTTAATTTTTATTCTCCCATGCCTCTGACCAGATTTGTTTCTTTTTCATATCCTTTCCCTTTTTCTGTTCAGTCTTTTTCCAGAACCAATGTCAAAAAGGCAGCAGCAGTGCATAGAAAAGTAACACAGTGATTAATCCAGAAATGAAACAGTTTTCCTTTAACAAATTTCTACTTATATTACTAAAAAGAGGAAATGTCAAAAACATATTTTGAATCAGTTGATGATTGTTTTAACTGGAAATTATTTTCTTATTCATTTGGGCCATTATTGTAGAGTCTTGAAAGATCCCAGGATAGGGCCAAGGAGGTAAAGAGAAAGGTGGAGGATGGGAGAGAGAAAAAGAAATGTGGACAACTGAGGGAGTAATTGTTTGATTATCGTACTATATCCGTGAGTGGCAGGAATCTTGAATATCTGTTCACCTTTTTTCCTTATCCTGACACCATCATGTAGGTGTATCCTCCTGCGCTCTCATCACTCCTGCCTGGCATCCCATCTAGAATGCCTCAGGCCAGCTTTTCCAATTCACATAGGTGTGATCTTCCTGATTAAGATGTGACTAACCCTAGTCTTTGTTTGTAGAAACAAAGTACTGATCTGTAATTTGCCAAGATGTTCGCCAGATACTTGAGAAATAAATGAAGAAATAATGTTTGCAACATGAAGATTAGTCGACTGACTAAATAATCAAGTGAGTTCTTGGTCAACACAACACTAGTTAACTTAGGAAAATAGCCAATGAGAGCATTGCATTTCTCACTGCATCTTTAAGTGTTAAACTTCACAAATGTTCTATATCTTTTTGGACTAAATGGACACATGAAACACCTCTAAATAAGAATTCTGGCTGTGAAGAAGCAGTAATGATCACTTACTTTAACTGACTAAATTCTGAGCTTAAAAATGTGTTCCATAGACAGCTATAGTTTGAAAAACAAATAGTTGATGCTGATTTAATATCAAGCTTTGGAGATTTGACTTGCTTCTGCTTTGATAAATATTGAGATACTCAAGACTTAAAGAATCAGTGTCTTCTACTTGTGCTCAAAGTAGTATTAAGTCAAGTCTTAAAATTAACCTATCTTTGAATAAGTCAAAAGGACTGTACTCTATCTTTTTTTCATAAATGCTATTTCCTGTGACAGCTCAAGTCCCCACTTTTTACTGTTATTAATTTTCCAATCATTTTGAATAATAACTTCCAATCATTTTGGAATTGTAAAGTATTTAATTGATATATTTTAATTTCTTTAACACGGTTCTTTGAATATTATGCCTATAAAAGTGTCAGAGGCGTTTGAACCAGAGTGACTCCATTTTGAATGAGGGCTTGAAAATGAGGGACTTGGGACTTGCTGGACTGCATACCCAGAAAGTCTGGCATTTCTCACCTCTAGGTGCTTTAAGTTAAGGAAACAAATTAATAATGTTTACTAAACAGACCCAGACTTGGGAATGTCCAGGTATCCTGATATCTGGAGAATAAAGGCATTCCTAATTTTGCTTGAAAGATAATAATATCAATTCTTGCAAAATACAGTAACTGAGAAAATTAATCCTTTATCATAAACCCTTGTAGCAGAGCACATCTCCCCAAGATCTCTTTTTATCATATATATGTGTGTGTTTGTATATATATGTGTGTGTGTTTGTATATATACATATACGTAGATATATGTGTGTGTGTGTATATATGTGTGTGTGTGTGTGTGTATACGCATTGTACCTAGGGTGGATATGTTCTCCTCTTAATTTCTAGAACGTCCTACTCTATAGAGTAGCTGTACTTTCACCACTTTACTTTCTTAATAACTTTACTTTTGCTTTGCACTGTGGACTTGCTCTGAATTCTTTCTTGAGCAAGATCCAATAACCCACTCTTGGGGTCTGGATTGGGACCCTTTTCTGCAACAAAAGCTTTGAGGGTTGACAGGAGATCAAGAGAGAAGTGTAACGTCTCAAAGTCATCTTAGTCATCATGTTCAGATCTTAATTAATGTGCAAAATATCTAAGAAACCAGAGAACATTAACTCATTAGGAAAATACTATAAAAAACAATTCCTCCTTCTGGAGAGAAATACATGAAGCTTAAGTAGTTTGATTTTATAATGCCTTAGAGAGTTAGGTAATTACTTACAAATGAGCATCAGAAATTCGAAATCAAGCTTTTGGAGTATAGGCTTAACTTATCTAACCGGGTCGCTTGATCATGACTTTTCATGTCTGAAGATCTTGGGTCTGGAATACTACACATGTCAGCAAAGCAAGAGAAAGTGCCCATGTACCTCTAGCAGGGGTTCAGCCCTTCGCAGAGTTCTGCATCTATAAGAAGGTCACATCACAGCTGGAGAGGCAGAATCAGCACAGTTTTTCACAGGAATGACTAATGTCTTTTAAGAAGGGGTCCTGCCTCACTGAAATTAGCAGGCAGTCATCGTTCATATTTGATACTTTCTTTTATTTTTAAGTATGATAAGACAAATAACCACCACAAGTCCAGCCATAAAGAAGCAGAGTGGTGGATAGTCGAGCTTTTGAATAATGAGTTGATTGCTTCCTACTTCCAGCCTGACCAAACCACAGAACAAAAAGCTAATAATAAATAATATAGTATAGCCAGCATCATTAATTACAATATAGATATCAACTGAAGTCACCTTATCTTTTGGAGTGCAAATAAAATTAGACTGAGTTCCTTACCTTGTATTTTGGGGAGAGTCTAATGGCTTCTCAAAGATTTTTGTGCCTTTGTCATGGAGGCATATATATGTATAGTTTTCTATTTAGTCAGGGTTCTCCAGAGAGACAGAACCAACAGGAGATAAGTAAATAGACAGACAGAGCGATAGATACATGAGAGGGAATTTATTAGAGGAATTGGCTTAACACAGTTATGGAGACTGAGAAGCCCCAGCATAGGCCACCTGCGTGCTAGAGGAGACCCTGGGATGCTGGTCGCATGGTTCAGTCCAAGTCTGAAAGCCTCAGAACAAGAGAAGTCAATGGTGTATTTCTCAGTTTGAGGCCAAACACCTGAGAACCTGGGGGACTGCTGGTGTGAAGTCCTAGAGTTCAAAGGTCAGAGAGCTTGGAGTTCAAATATCCAAGACCAGGAGCAAAAGAATGCCTCAGTGCCAGGAGAGAGAGAGAAAATTTTTGTTTTGTCTCTTATTTGTTCTCTTTTTTGTTCTATCTGGACCCTCAGTGGATTGGATGGTGCCTGCCCACACTGAGGGCAGCTCCTCCCCATTCAGCCTGCTAACTCATACACCAGTGTCCTCTGGAAACACTCACAGACACACCCAGAAGTAATACTTTACCAGTTCTTTAGGTATTCCTTAGTCCATCCAAGCTGACAACTAAAATTAACCATCATCTCATCTCTACCTACAAATTCCAATATCAATGAAAATCTTGAAAGAGTCTAGCACAGAAGCATGAGGAAGGAACATGGTTGGCCTATCCAAGGAACCAACAGGAGGCCACTGAGGCTGGAGAGAAGTGGCCAAGGAAGAGAAAGAATTCAGACAGATGGAGACATCAACATCATGCTGAGTTGGAATTTTGGATTGGAAAAACAGTGAATATTGTCTGTGGGACAGAGACTTCTGAGAACACCGGAGACTATAGGAATCTGACTTTTTCTGATAGCCACATTTTGATAACTAGAATGACTCCAGAGTGCCACACTGTTTTCTCTCTTCAGCATTCTGCATGCTCCTTTTGTCTCCTCAGTCCTCTGTGGTGAGGCCCATTCAGGCTTTGGAGTAGGCGCTTGCAGTGCAGAAGGCTGGCCAGTCTTCATTTGGTTCACCATTGTTAGCCTCAACTGATCTGTGTAATTTTGCATCGGTCTTAAATACCTTAAAATGCTTTGGGATATTTGGCTCAAGGGCAAAACAAAAAGGTATCTTTTAGCACTATTTCAACTAATAGGTCTCTGCATGTCTGTGTCTTTTGTAAACAGTGTTTTGTTTGTTTGTTTTGTTTTGTTTTCTTGCTAGAAATGGTTGTTTACATTTGCTGTAGAGATACTGGGTCTGTGTATCAGTATCTCAATGAGCCAGGAGTGAAGCTATCAAAAATGAGTGGCTTTATCTGAACCAAGGTTTGGTTCCAACCTCTCTCTCTGAGACTGAGTAGCAAACAGTTATCACTTCACAAAGACTTTTTAAAAATATGAACAGCAAATGTAAATTATTTTCACTTTGTACTTCCAACTGTTTAAAGTTTTTTTTAAGATTCTTAAAAGGAGTGCTATGAAAGCTTTTTTTAAGCTTGAACAATTCAATGTACTCATGGGTACCTTTGTGAAATTATTGTTCTTCATGCTAAAATCTAAAATCATATGAATTTTGTTTTGCTTTTCTGCCGTAAAGGATGTGTTATAGTCTAGCAGGTATCAAAAAAGCAGCTGGAAGACAGTCAAGGTGAGTTTTATCAAAGATGGTAGGAACAGAGAAACCAGGTGCATTAGCAAGGTGAGCAACCATCAGGGAAGTTCCAAAGAACAGGCAGAAGGAAAAGGTACCTACTTAAGCTGATAGTTGAAAAGTGGCTAGGAAAGGGGTACAAAGGATGATAGAACATGGGCAGAAATTCTACTAGGAAATTTGGCTACATGGACGAGAATGTAATCGGAGAGCCTAAAGTTAGCACATAGGTTGCTTTCTCTTAAAAACAATGAAGAGACAAATACAAACTTTAATACCAGAGGAATCTGAGCTAATAAATAGGCAAGATCAAGGTAGGAATTCTGGCACTGTAAGAAGATAAACCTGTTACTTGAATGTATTGAAACACTGTATGCCTGGCATTGTGCTAAGTGCTATGAATAGAACTATGAAGAAGATGAAGTTTCTTTTGTTTGAGCTCTTGGATTGAATTGGAAAACATATTTGTTTAAAAGATATTTATTTAATGGATGGTTGCATACAAAAAGACATATTCGTTATAAAAAGTGATAATGTTATGGTAAAAATATGCCCTGGGTCATTATGGGACTGTTTATAAAGAGAAGATTGTCTTTGCCAAGGGAAATTGAAAAAGTCTTCCTGGTAAATATTGAAGTCTTGTATCCAAAGTCACAAAACAATTTAAAACATGTAAGCTATTCTCCAGTCTGTCAAAATTAGCAACCTCTGAGTGGAGTTGTTTAAGCCAGTATGTATGGCTTGGGAAAAAAATAACCTTTTATGGTAAAAATAGCACAGACTATTACACCAGGTAAACACTGAGAGAGTTACAACATCTCTTAGACTCAGAGGCTTGTGTATTTGTAAATCACATAGAGTTCCACTGCATTCAGCAAATGGCATTACCCATCTTCCAAATTGTTAGGAAATTGGTATTGGCTTTTCATCCTGTTATGGTATGTTGATAATATATTTACATGTGTAGATATAGATTCAGGAAAAAATTGAGCTCAAATTTAAAACTGTACTTTCTGGAGAATATAGTAATAGGACTGCTGTGTAATTATAATAGTTACCATCCTAGGAGCGGCAAAGAAGGCTCTTAACTTTGTATGTGTATGTATGTGTGTGTGTGTGTGTGTGTGTGTGTGTGTGTGTGTGTATAACTTTCTCCCTATATATATATGTGGTATGTATGGTAGGTTAAAACTTTGGACTTTACAGAAGGCTCTTTACAAATCAATGTGAGTATTATTTTTATTACTATAATAGCCAAACATTAATGTCTAGTCAAAAGTTTTTATAGGAAAGCTAAATGCAAAGAAAAAAAAAAACCTAGTCAACTTGTTTCTAAATAAAAAACTATACTGCTTAGCACTATAATCATTTCTATTTTATGTAATACTTTTCAAATAAATATAGTAATGCCCTAATAAGGAATAATTAAGAAATATTAGAAAATCTTGTCCTCTGAAAATAAACATTTTCTGGATTAAATGGCTCCAGTGAAAGAAATACAGGTACTTTCCAGGTAGAATATAGGGTTAGTTATGTGAATCTGCTCCGTATGCCTCACATGGTCCTCAGAAATAAAACAAAGCCAAAACACAGAATTTTGGGTTCTGTTGGTAACTCTATGACACCCAGTTACTCATACGTAATAAAGGAGATAAATGTAAGCTATTGAGAAAGACATTTTAATTATTCCAGAGATATTTATTGAGCCTCTATGATATGCTAGACAATTTGGCATGTCACAGAGACACAATGGTGATAATGTCAGATTGTATATTCCAAAACTAGCTCCCACTACATGCTCTTGTTAAAATGTAACTTTCACATTCTTCTCAGAGAGAGGTGGGGCCCATGTTTTCTCTCTTTGATTCTGAAGTGTGTGACTATGGTGAAAGTGAGGCTATGTAACTTGTGTGGTTAGATTAGAAGGTGGCAGGGCTTTTGCCTAAATCTCTCAGAAAGCTTGTTATTGGAATCAAGTAAACCCATGGAGAGGCTCACATGGAGTGGAAGTGACAGCTATCCCCCATTTGCCAGCCACATGCATGAGTCATTTTAAGCTGGATCCTTGAGTCTAGCTCAAGTCAAGCCATCCCAACTCATAAAACATGAAGCATAAGTAAACTTTACACATTGAGACTACCTATATTGTAGATTTGTGAGCAAAATAAGTAATTATTGTTGTATTAAGACTCTATGTTTGTGATGATTTGTAACACAGCTAACTTGTACATTTAAAAAATGAGCCAGATTTGATTCCTACTAAAGCTTACAGTGAATGGTGAGTGAAATTAAATGTGCAATTATGATATAATATGGAAACTGTCCTAATAACAAAAGCATCTTAACGTGTGGGTATATTTAGGGAATGTATTATAGTGTTCAATAAAATACCTTCCTTGAAGAAGTAACAGCTAAGGTGACTGAGCAACAACTGAGATGAATGAGAAAAGAAGGCTACATATTTTAGAAATGGAAAGACAGTATATCTAATATGTTAGGTATTACTTGATTCATAGTCGGTGTGGTGATGAGAGAAGGAAGCATGGGAGGAAAGAGAATAGGGAGAGACAAAATACAAAAAATGAAATCAGGTCAAGAAGTTTGGACTTTATCCTAAAAGAGATGGTGATCTAATGCATTTTTTTAATTAGCTAAGGACTCAGTCAGGTTTTCAGTTTAAAATGTTGAGAACTGAAGGGAGGCAAAACTAGAGATGGACAGATAATTTAGGTAGTAACAATAATCTAACTCTATTCTATCTGCAGCGTTTCTCCTCTTGGTTAATGGCAACTCCATCCCTATAGATGCTCAGATCAATGACCTTGGAATCAACTCTGACAATCTTTACAGCCTCTACCTAATCTATTAATATTTGCCAATTCTGCCTTAAAGGCTAATAACCTTTAATAACCTTTAAAATATATCTGCAATCTAATGATTTTTTTACCATCTGCATTGCTACCAGTCTGGCCCAAACCATTGCATCTCACATGAATTACTGCAAAAGCTTTCTTTTTTTGTTGTTTTTTTGTTTGTTTGTTTGTTTGTTTTTCAAGAAATAAATGCTATTTAATGCTTTAGTTTTCTCTACAGAGATGTCACAGATTAAAGTAAACAGAAGTTGCTGGTCACCTGGACAAAAGCGTATGTCCAGAGAGAGGTCTCTGGCCTTCACTGATACATTTATTCATGCTTTCCCTTCCTGTGTTCCAGAGAAATATTTCAAATCACTATTTCTGATGTTCCAATCAGGTGGCACTAGCGTCTTCAGAGATCAGTGACATTTATTATGAATAATTCCTATATTCCAGGCATCATGTATTTCACATGCATTTTTTTATTTAAAAAGATGTACTTGCTTATACTTTTGCCCTACCTGCTACATGGTCTATTCTCAACACTACAGTCTAAGTAAATTTTCAAAAGCCAATATCAGATCAGCTCACTGCTCTGCTCAACTACATGCAGTGTTGCTCATTCTATGTAGGGTAAAGGCCACAGTCAATGACCTAAGAGGCTGCCCATAATATGTCCCCCTGTTTTCTCTCTAACTCTGTCTTCAATTGTTTTCCCTGTTAATCATTCTGTGTAAGTCTCACTGGGACGTAAAAATGCAATGGGGGCATTCTAGCCTTGGAATTTGGTTTGAGCTGTTGTTTCAACCTAGCAGGCCTTCCCACAGACATCTGCGTGGCTACCTTCCTCAGTTCCTTTAAGTATTTGATCAAATCTCACCTGTTAAAACTTCACTCAGCAGCTCCCTCATTTACCATCTTTTAAACTCTTTTACTGGGCTCTACTATTTTTATTTTTCTCAAAGCATGTATCACTGTATAGAATTGTATAATTCTATAAAATACATCTGTATAAAATACATCTGTATAAAATACATAAATACATAATTTATGTATTTTGCCTACTGTTCATTTTCTGTCTTCACTTCTACCTGCCTCAATTCCTGATAAAAACGTAAGGAGGAATAATGGCAGCTGGAATCATTTGGTCACTGATGTGACAAGTTACCTTGAAAAGTACCTGGCTTAGAGCAGAAATTCAAGTATTTGTTGAATCAATGAATTAATGAATTAGTAAATGGTAATAGAGATGGAGGAGCTCCTCCTATGCTTTCTAAAATATCTTTTATAATTTAACATAATTTTTGACTTACCATTTTCTCTCCTGAAATTCTACTGCTGCATTATTTGCATTCTTTTTTCCTTCTCCTTACTGTGACTTTCATTGGAATTTAATCAGCTATCAAAGCCATTTTGGCTTTTTGGCCAGACCAAATGCTAGCTAGAGCATCTCAAATATTAATACTCGTACCATCCTAGTAAGCAAAATAGGAGAGGCCTACACAAAGCATCAAAAATTTAAGTGGCTTATTCAAGGTCACTTTTTCAATCATCATAGGGAATAACCAGCACTTTAAAGGTCAGAATTTAAATTAAATGTATTTCAAGGAATGTATAGGATGGTGAAGAGTACACTGGATAATGTTAAATAAAAACAAGTGTTGGATTAGATAAACACTCCCTACATAAATGATAAAATGGTTCTCTCCACTGTTATACCACAGCTCTATTTGGCTCCAAACATCCTAGGTCTGATTTCCATTCTAGACTGTCTTACTTGAATCTCTCTGATACCTCACACTAAAGGAGAACTTCCTCAGCCACCCCACAGAATGAATGACAGTTCATTGTCATCTCATATTTTACATAATACCTTCTTTTTCATTACTGTTGAGTGTGTATTATGTATGCGTTATACATGTGCTAGGCTCTAAGAATGTAATAAGAAATAAAAGACAGATGATTTATTTGCTCATGGAAGTTCTAGTCTATGTCTTCCAATAATTAATGTAAACAACTGCAGTGAATTAGAATTCAGTTACTACATCTACCAGTTATTACAGCTGTGCTTTGCAGATACCAATATCTTGATCCTCTGCCTCTTACCCTCATATGCTGAATATACTAGAAATAAGGAGATAAATAAGTACAGTCTTTACTGAGCAATTGTTCTGGGCATTGTTCTTAGTGTTGGAATCAACCATAAACAAGATATATGTAGTTACTGCCCTCATGGGTATTCCTATCTGATTGAAGTAGATAATATTCTGTCTTAAGCTTGAATCAGTGAAGCAAACTTTCACACAAGTTTTATAAGCTTTGATGATTAAATATTTTATCTGTCTTTCTTCATTTTCACCACCTACAGGTGCCATGAAAACTACCAAGGCTGGGGAGCAGTAATTAAAAAACTAAGTGTGAGGTCTTCATTGGGGTTTCCCTGCTTTCCTGATATTGATGGTTTTTCTACACATCCAATTTCTTCTGGTTCTGAATATCAGCAATCATCCCAGAATTTTCACTATCTATTAAATCTGGTGTGTACTCTTAATGCCCAGCCTCTATGAGTAAAAAATCCTAGGATTTATAGATGGTATATACCAGAGAGAGAAAAGTCCAAGTCTGTATCATGAGAGCCACAAAAGTAAAATATTGTAGGAAGGTATTCCAAGGTAGATAGCAAAGGCGAAAAAGAAAAGGAGTCATTTTAAAAACAAAAGGTCCTTCAAGGTTAAAACACACTGAGATCATATTCCGCTTCAAACTAGAACAGTGTTGCACAATTTGAGTAATATATTGACACCTTTTAAAGAACAACAATACCTTCCTACCCCAATTCCTATCCTGTGGGTAACTTTAGTCATTGTATTAGGTTTGTCAAAAACATTAAAGCATTGATACATTCCTTATGCTCATAGGCATTACATAACCATATAATTAAAATGACAAATTCGATACAAACAGGCCTTAAAACCAATAAAATGAAAACATTAATATGGAAGTACTGTTGCTTCTAGCCAAGAGGAAGTAATAGGGAAAGCATTTAGTCACCCATCTGAACCTGTCTCAAGACACTGGAAATCAGACAATGAAAGAGAGATCTCAGAGCAACGGGAAACAAACACGATCAACTTTGCAACTGCCCAGTCTTGCCACATGCAGAAAGTTTGCAGCCTGCAATGTGGGGAGGGAGAATCTAAGCAGATCCTAGCCATCTCTCTGAGTTGACCAGACAGAGTTGGGATTCTGAGTGAGCCAGAGTGGGCAGGCGTTTGTAGGAAAAGGAAAAGAGAGCAAAAAGCTAGCAGAGAAAGAACTCTAGAGATCTGGAGACAGTCCACCATCAGTATTTAGATGTATCCTGATAAACACAAGCATGTGAGAAAATGATCCAAGACTGGGGAAGAGAACCATC
The DNA here is from genome assembly GCF_024542745.1 of Macaca thibetana thibetana. Lineage (NCBI taxonomy): Eukaryota > Metazoa > Chordata > Mammalia > Primates > Cercopithecidae > Macaca > Macaca thibetana. The sequence goes on from NC_065582.1 coordinate 142,102,104, forward strand.
CAAAAGATTAGAGCAAAAATTTCTAGAACATGCACTAATAGTCCCTGTTTCTATCAGCTAGAGTGAGAGATGGCATAATTCACAGGCCATCAGAGAACATGTGAAACAGGCTTTTGCTACACTTTGTTCCAGTCCAGTGCAAATAGTTTACAAGCAAGACACACAGGGATCAAACTGTTTCCAAGTTACTTAACTATGGTCCAGAACAAACTCAAAAACATTTCTAGTGATACAAATGTATCTTACACCCAATAAGTAAAAATTGCAATGTCTCGCATCTCATCAAAAATTTTCAGGTATGCAAATAAGCAGAAAAATAGAACAAAATGAAGAAAAATTATTAAAACAATCCAGAAAGCAAACAAATGATAGAATATTTTCACCCACAAGCAAAACCAGAATGGCACTTCTTTGTCAGATTAAAAACACCTGAAGGCCTGGAATTACATTTTGTATTTAATTTATAAATCTCAAAGGGAGAGACACCTGTAGTATACTTGACCCATCACTGAGGGTAACATGAATGCTAATTTATTAATAACCTGCATGTATGATATAATAATAATTTTTTAAAAAATTGACCTCCCATTTTACAAAATTCTTTTATATATGTTACTTTATTTGTTCATAATATAAAACTAGAGAATAGAGTCATCTACATAGAATCTGATGCTAAGAGAGGTTAAATAACTTACTTAAGATTATAGTTTCACTTAAATACTCTGGTTTTCTTAGTCCTTTACATACATTATAGTGCCTTTTTGTTTTATTCTGTAATGAAAGGTCAACTAAAAGAGAAGAGTTTATGCTAAATAATGTAGCTTTATAAATTCAATGTGGTATAAATTTAATATGACATAAACATTAAAATTTAGAGTTGTCATTTTTGTATGGATTATAATTCTAATATCTTGATTACTGTCTGTTATGCTATGACTTTATGTTCCCATTAACAAATATTTTAAACAATGTTGATTTGTGTTAGGTGTTGGACATCCTGGAACTCTTAATGGAGTAGTAACGCCATCTAAGGCTAGCCAATGTAAATTGTGATCTGAAAAGCCTTTAAGCACTAGCCAGTATACCTTGTAGTGCTATTGCATCAAGTTTTAGATGAAAAACTAGTTCTAGAACATTGCTTCTTTCCTTTTAAAAAAGATACATAATTCACATACCATAAAATTAACTTCTTTAGAATATACAATTCAGTAGGTTTTAGTATATTCATATGTTGTACAACTAGCACCACTATCTAATCTGAGAACATGTTCATCACCTGAAAAAGAACTATTTCTATGTCTGTAGATTTGTCTATTCTGTATATTTATTTATTTATTGAGACAGAGTTTCACTTTTGTAGCCCAGACTGGAGTGCAATGGTGCGATATCAGCTCACTGCAACCTCCGCTTCCCGGGTTCAAATGATTCTCCTGCCTCAGCCTCCTGAGTAGCTGGGACTACAGACGTGCACCACCACCCCTGGCTAATTCTGTATTTTTAGTAGAGACAGAATTTCTCCATGTTGGTCAGGCTGGTCTTGAACTCCTGAATTCAGGTTTCAAACCCGCCTCAGTCTCCCAAAATGCTGGGATTACATGCATGAGCCACTGTGTCCGGCCCTATTCTGTATATTTCATATAAATAAAATTGTACAAAACATCTGGCTTCTTTCACTAAGCATAATGTTTTCAAGGTTTACTCATGTTGTAGTATGTATCAGTACTTTATTTTTTATAACTGAATAATATCCCATTATATGTATATACATTTTGTTCATTCCTTCTTTGGTTGATAGATGTTCTGTTTTTTTTTCATATTTGAAATATGAAATAATGCTGTTCTATTTCAATAATTATTTCCAATATGAAATAATGCTGTTCTGTTCCAATAATGCTCTTCTGGACATGTTCATTGTACACCTGAAAAGAATGTGAATTCTACTGTTGTTGGTTGGAATATTCTATATGTGTCTATTAGGTCTAGTTGGTTTATAGTATTGTTCAAATCTATTTCTCTGCTGATCTTTCTAGTTGTTCCAGCCATTACTGAAAGTGGAGTATTCAATTCTCCAACTATTATTTTTAAATTTCTATCTCTCATGTCTTCATGTCTTTTGAGGCTATGCTGTTTGATGCATATACATTTATAATTGGTATAAATTCTTAGTGTATTGATTGCTTTATCTGTATAAAATATCCTTTTTATTTCTACTAACAACTTTTTTCTTAAAGTCTATTTTGTCTGCTATTAGTCTAGGCACTCCAGCTCTCTTTTGGTTATCATTTGTATAGACTATCTTTTTCCATTATTTTATTTTAAATATTTTTGTGTCTTTTAATCTTTTCTTTTTTTTTTTTTTTTGTGATGGAGTCTCTCTCTGTCACCCAGGCTGGAGTGCAGAGGTGTGATCTGGGCTCACTGCAAGCTCCGCCTCCTGGGTTCATGCCATTCTCCTGCCTCAGCCTCATAAGTAGCTGGGATTACAGGTACCCACCACCACGCCCAGCTAACTTTTTGTATATTTTTTAGTAGAGATGGGGTTTCACCATGTTAGTCAGGATGGTCTCTATCTCCTGACCTTGTGATCCGCTCGCCTTGGCCTCCCAAAGTGCTGGGATTACAGGTGTGAGCCACTGCGCCTGGCCTGTGTCTTTTAATCTTAAGTATTTCTTTTATATGTAGCGTATAGTTGGAGAATGTTGTGTTTTTTATTCAGCCAACCACTGCATTTTATTAATAATTATATAGTTTAATTGATTTATATTTAATGTAATAACTGATCAGTTAGGACTTGTGTCTGCAATTTTGCCATTTGTCCTGCATGATTTTTGTTTCTCAATTCTTCCATTACTGCCCTTTTTCACATTAAATACTTTCCGCTATACCACTACACCATTTTTAATTGCTTTGCCATTTCCTTTACTCTAGTTTTGGAATTATCTTTGTAGTAATTACCCTGGGAATAACCATTAATCTCTTTATTTATAAAAATCTAGTTCTTATTAACAGTAACTTAATTTAAGTAACATAAAAATTCTCCTTCTCTATAATTTTATTTTCCTGCCTCCTTTAATGTTGTTATTTTCACAAATTGTATGCTTATATGTTGTGTTCCCATCAACTTAGAGTTATAATGATTGCCTTATACAATATTCTTTTAAGTAATGAAAGACCAAAAAAAGACATTAAATAATATAGGACAAAAAAGTACAAAAAAAGAGTTCACATTGCCTTTTATATTTACCTATGTACTTGCCTTTACCAGTATTCTTTCTTTCTTCATGTAAATATGAGTTACTTCCTAGTATTCTTCATTTCAGCTTAGAGGATTTCTTTCAATATTTCTTGTAAGGCAGTTCCTATAGCAGAAAATTATCTCAATTTTCATTTATCTGAAAATAGTTTCTTTTACATTTTTCAAAAAAATGTTTTGGTGGAAACCCTCCAAGATGGCCAAATAGGAACAGCTCCAGTATACAGCTCTCAGCGTGAGCGACACAGAAGATGGGTGATTTCTGCATTTCCAAGAACTGAGGTATCAGGTTCATCTTGGCGAGGCTTGTAGGACAGTGAGTGCAGTCCACTGATGTGAGCCAAAGCAGGGCGGGGCATCACCGCACCCAAAAAGCACAAGGGGTCAGGTAATTCCCTTTCCTGTGACAGATGGTACCTGGAAAATCAGGACACTCTCACCCTAATACTATGCTTTTCCAATGGTCTTAGCAAATGGCACACCAGGAGATTATATTGCATGCCTGCCTCAGAGGGTCCCAAGCCCATGGAGCCTCGCTCACTGCTAGCAAAGGAGTCTGAAATCAAATTGCAAGGCAGCAGCGAGGCTGGGGGAGTGGTGTCTGCCATTGCTGAGGCTTGAATAGGTAAACAAAGTGGCCAGGAATCTCGAACTGGGTGGAGCTCACTGCAGCTCAAGGAGGCCTGTCTGGCTCTGTAGACTCCATCTCTGGGGGAAGGGCATAGCTGAACAAAACACAGCAGAAACTTCTGCAGACTTAAACATTCCTGTCTGACAGCTTTGAAGACAGTAGTGGTTCTCCCAGCATGGAGTTTGAGATCTGAGAACGGACAGACTGCCTCCTCAAGTGGGTCCCTGAACCCCGAGTAGCCTAACTGGGAGACACATCCCAGTAGGGGCTGACTGATACCTCATACAGCTGGGTTCCCCTCTGAGACGAAGCTTCCAGAGGAAGGATCAGGCAGAAACTGCTGCTCTGCAATATTTGCTGTTCTGCAGCCTCCACTGGTGATACCCAGGCAAACAGGGTCTGGAGTGGACCTCCAGCAAACTCCAACAGATCTGCAGCTGAGGGTGCTGACTGTTAGAAGGAAAACTAACAAACAGAAAGAACATCCACACCAAAACCCCATATGTACATCACCATCATCAAAGACCAAAGGTAGATAAACCTACAAAGATGGGGAGAAACCAGAGCAGAAAAGCTAAAAATTCTAAAAATCAGAGTGCCTCTTCTCCTCCAAAGGAATGCAGCTCCTCGCCAGCAATGGAACAAAGCTGGATGGAGAGTGACTCTGACGAGTTGAAAGAAGAAGTCTTCAGACAATTGGTAATAACAAATTTCTCTGAGCTAAAGCAGGATGATCGAACCCATCGCAAAGAAACTGAAAACCTTGAAAAAAGATAAGATGAATGGCTAACTAGAATAAACAGCATAGAGAAAACCTTAAATAAGCTGATGGAGCTGAAAATCATGGCACAAGAATATGTGACACATGCACAAGCTTCAGTAGACAATTTGATCAAGTGAAAGAAAGGGTATCAATGATTGAAGATCAAATGAATAAAATGAAATGAGAAGAGAAATTTAGAGAAAAAAAGAGTAAAAAGAAATAAACGAAGCCTCCAAGAAATATGGGTCTGTGTGAAAAGACCAAATCTATGTCTGATTGGTGTACCTGAAAGTGACGGGTTGAATGGAACCAAGTTGGAAAACACTCTTCAGGATATTATGTAGGAGAACTTCCCCAACCCAGCAAGGCAGACCAACATTCAAATTCAGGAAATAAAGAGAACGCCACAAAGATACTCCTTGAGAAGAGCAACTCCAAGACACATAACTGTCAGATTCGCCAAAGTTGAAATGAAGGAAAAAATGTTAAGGGCAGCCAGAGAGAAAGGTCGGGTTACCCACAAAGGGAAGCACATCAGACTAACAGCAGATCTCTCAGCAGAAACTCTACAAGCCAGAAGAGAGTGGGAGGCCAATATTCAACATTCTTAGAGCAAAGAATTTTCAACCCAAAATTTCATATCCAGCCAAACAAAGCTTCATAAGCGAAGGAGAAATGAAATCCTTTACAGACAAGCAAATGCTGAGAGATTTTGTCACCACCAGGCCTGCCTTACAGGAGCTCCTGAAGGAAGCACTAAATATGGAAAGGAACAACCGGTACCAGCCACTGAAAAAACACTCCAAATTGTAAAGACCATCGATGCTAGGAAGAAACTGTCAACTAACATCATAATGACAAGATCAAATTCACACATAACAATATTAACCTTATATGTAAATAGGTTAAATGCTCCAATTAAAAGACACAGACTGGCAAATTGGATAAAGAGTCAAGAACCATCAGTTTGCTGTATTCAGGAGACCCATTCCACATGCAAAGACAAACATAGACTCAAAATAAACGGATGGAGGAAGATCTATGAAGCAAATGGAAAACACAAAAAAGCAGGGGTTGCAATCCAATCTCTGATAAAACAGACTTTAAACCAACAAAGATCAAAAGAGACAAAGAAGACCATTACATAATGGTAAAGGGATCATTTTAATAAGAAGAGCTAACTATCCTAAATATATATGCACCCAATACAGGAGCATGCAGATTCATAAAGCAAGTCCTTGGAAACCTACAAAGAGACTTAGACTCCCACACAATAATAATAGGAGACTTTAATACCCCATGGTCAACATTAGACAGATCAACCAGACAGAAAGTTAACAAGGATATCCAGGACTTGAACTCAGGTCTGCACCAAGTGGACCTAATAGACATCAACAGAATTGTCCACCTCAAATCAACAGAGTATACATTCTTCTCAGAGCCACATTGCACTTATTCCGAAATTGACCATGTAGTTGGAGGTAAAGCACTCCTCAGCAAATGTAAAAGAACAGCAATTATAACAAACAGTCTCTCAGACCACAGGGCAATCAAACTAGAACTCAGGATTAGGAAACTAACTCAAAACCACTCAACTACATGAGTGGAAACTGACCAACATGTTCTTGAATGACTACTGAGTACATAACGAAATGAAGGCAGAAAGAAAGATGTTCTTTGAAACCAATGACAACAAAGACACAATGTACCAGAATCTCTGGGACACATTTAAAGCAGTGTGTATAGAGAAATTTATAACACTAAATGCCCACAAGAGAAAGCAGGAAAGCTCTAATATTAACACCCTAACATCACAATTAAAAGAACTAGGGAAGCAAGAGCAAATACATTCAAAAGTTAGCAGAAGGCAAGAAATAACTAATATCAGAGCAGAACTGTAGGAGATAAACCCTTCAAAAAATCAATGAATCCAGGAGTTGGTTTTTTGAAAAGATCAACAAAATTGATAGACCACTAGCAAGACTAATAAAGAAGAAAAGAGAGAAGAATCAAATAGATGCAATAAAAATGATAAAGGGGATATCACCACCAATTCCACAGAAATACAACTACTATCAAAGAATGCTATAAACACCTCTATTCAAATAAATTAGAAAATGTAGAAGAAATGGATAATTTCCTGGGCACATACACACTCCCAAGACTAAACGAGGAAGAAGTTGAATCTCTGAATAGACCAATAACAGGCTCTGAAATTGAGTCAATAATTAATAGCCTACCAACCAAAAAAGGTCCAGGACCAGAGGGATTTTCAGCCGAATTCTACCAGAGGTACAAAGAGGAGCTGGTATCATTCCTTCTGAAACTATTCCAATCAATAGAAAAAGAGGGAATCCTCCCTAACTCTTTTTATGAGGCCAGCATCATCCTGATACCAAATCCTGGCAGAGACACAACAACAAAAAAGAGAATTTTAGACCAATATCCCTGATGAACATCAATGCAAAAATCCTCAATAAAATAATGGCAAACTGAATCCAGCAGCACATCAAAAAGCTTATCCACCACAATCAAGTGGGCTTCATCCCTGGGATGCAAGCTTCAACATATGCAAATCAATAAACATAATCCATCATATAAACACAACCAAAGACAAAAACCACATGATTGTCTCAATAGGTGCAGAAAAGGCCTTTGACAAAATGCAACAGCCCTTCATGCTAAAAACTCTCAACAAAGTAGGTATTGATGGAACATATCTCAAAATAGTAAGAACTATTTATGACAAACCCACAGCCAATGTCATACTGAATGGGCAAAAGCTGGAAGCATTCCCTTTGAAAACTGGTACAAAACACGGATGCCTTCTCTCATCACTCCTATTCAACATAGTGTTGGAAGTTCTGGCCAGAGCAAGCAAGCAGGAGAAAGAAATAAAGTGTATTCAATTAGGAAAAGAGGAAGTCAAATTGTCCCTGTTTGCAGATGAAATGATTGTATATTTAGAAAACCCCATTGTCTGAGCCCAAAATCTCCTTAAGCTGATAAACAACTTCAGCAAAGTCTCAGGCTACAAAATCAATATGCAAAAATCACAAGCATTCCTATACACCAATAACAGACAAACAGCCAAATCATGAGTGAACCCCCATTCACAATTGCTTCAAATAGAATAAAATACCTAGGAATCCAACTTACACGGGATGTGAAGGACCTCTTCAAGGAGAACTACAAACCACTGCTCAACAAAATAAAAGAGGACACAAACAAATCGAAGAACATTCCATGCTCATGAATAGGAAGAATCATTATTGTGAAAATGGCCAAAATACCTAAGGTAACTTATAGATTTAATGCCATTCCCATCAAGCTACCAATGACTTTCTTCACAGAATTGGAAAAAACTACTTTAAAGTTCATATGGAACCAAAAAAGAGCCCTCATTGCCAACACAATCCTAAGCCAAAAGAACAAAGCTGGAGGCTTAACGCTACCCGACTTCAAACTATACTACAAGGCTACAGTAACCAAAACAGAATAGTTCTGCTACCAAAACAGAGATATAGGCCAATGGAACAGAACAGAGCCCTGAGAAATAATACCACACATTTACAACCATCTGATCTTTGACAAAGATGACAAAAACAAGAAATGGGGAAAGGATTCCCTATTTAATAAATGGTGCTGGAAAAACTGGCTAACCATATGTTGAAAGCTGAAACTGGATCTCTTACTTACACCTTACACAAAAATTAGCTCAAGATAGATTAAAGACTTAAATATTAGACCTAAAACCATAAAATCCCTAGAAAAAACCCTAGTCAATACCATTCAGGACATAGGCATGAGCAAGGACTTCATGACTAAAACACCAAAAGCAATGGCAACAAAAGCCAAAATAGACAAATGGGATCTAATTAAACTAAAGAGCTTCTGCACAGCAAAAGAAATTACCATCAGTGTGAACAGGCAACCTACAGAATGGAAGAAAATTTTTGCAATCTACTCATCTGACAAAGGACTACTATCTAGAATCTACAAAGAACTTAAACAAATTTACAAGAAAAAATCAAACAAACCCATCAAAAAGTGGGTGAAGGATATGAACAGACACTTCTCAAAAGAAGATATTTATGTAGCCAACAGACACATGAAAAAATGCTCATCATCACTGGCCATCAGAGAAATGCAAATCAAAACCACATACCATCTCAAACCAGTTAGAATGGCGACCATTAAAGTCAGGAAACAACAGATGCTGGAGAAGATGTGGAGAAATAGGAACACTTTTACACTGTTGGTGAGACTGTAAACTAGTTCCACCATTGTAGAAGACAGTGTGGCGATTCCTCAAGGATCTAGAACAAGAAATACCATTTGACTCAGCCATCCCATTACTGGATATATATCCAAAGGATTGTAAATCATGCTGCTATAAAGACACATGCACACGTATGTTTATTGTGGCACTATTCACAATAGCAAAGACTTGGAACCAACCCAAATGTCCATCAATGATAGACTGGATTAAGAAAATGTGGCACATGTACACCATGGAATACTATGCAGCCATAAAAAAGGATGGGTTCATGTCCTTTGTAGGGATGTGGATGAAGCTGGAAATCACTATTCTGAGCAAACTATTGCAAGGACAGAAAACCAAACACCGCATGTTCTCACTCATAGGTGGGAATTGAACAATGAGAACACCAGGACATGGGGTGGGGAACATCACACACCAGGGCCTGTCGTGGGATGGGAGGAGTGGAGAAGGATAGCATTAGGAGATATACCCAATGTAAATCATGAGTTTATGGCACACCAACATGGCACATGTATACATATGTAACAAACCTGCATATTGTGCACGTGTACCCTAGAACTTAAAGTATAATAATAATAATAAAAATAGTAATAATAAAATATAATAATAATAATAATAAAACATTTTGGCTAATAGTTATTATTCTTCTCTTTCAGCACTTTAAATATGTCATGCTACATCCTCCATGGTGTCTGGAAATAAATCAGCTTACCAGAAAATTCCTAGAAAAAACTTTTTTCTAGGGATTCTTTAGGATACTTTGTATATGATGAGTAACTTTTTCTTAATACTTTAAATATTCTCTCATTGCCTCTGACTTTCAAGTTTGTGTATACTATATCTAGGTGAGGCTGTCTTTGAGTTTACCATACTTAGAGTTCATTGAGCTTTTTAGATGTGTAGACTAATTATTAAAAATCAGATTTGGAGAGTTTGTAGCTATTTATTTATTATTTAGTTGTTTAAATATTATTTCTGAACTTTTCTTTCTTTTCTTTCATTTTGGGACTCCTATTATTTGTATTTTTGCACACTTAATAGTGTTCTACAAGTCTCTGATGCTCTGTCCATTTTTCTTCATTCTTTTATTTTTCTGTGTCACAGAGTGGATAATATCAAGTGACCTATCTTCACGTTTGCTGATTGTTTTTTTTTTTTTTTGCGTGATAAAATCTGCTGTTAATCCTCTATTAATTTTTTATTTAAGTTGTACTTTTCAAGTATACAATTCCTATTTGGTTCCCTTTTGAAGTTTCTATTAATATTGTTTACTTAGGTTTCATAACTTTCTTTAGTTTTCTAGACATATTTGCCTTTAGGTCTTTGATATTTAAAGATATATTTAAAGTAGCGAGTTTAAGTTTTTGTCTAGTGTGATGGTTAATACTGAGTGTCAACTTGATTGGATCGAAGGATGCAAGGTATTTTTCCTGGGTGTGTCAGTGAGTGTGTTGCCAAAGGAGATTAACATTTGAGTCAGTGGACTGGGGAAGGCACACCCACCCTCAATCTGGGTAAATCCACAGTCAATTCTATGTATTGTCTGTGAAATATCTACGCTGTTTACTGTGATGCACTGATATTGCCCTCAGAGATCAAAATATTGAATGCTTTATAATCTGGGAAATGCTTAAAATATACATCTCTCTTATGAATACTGTATGGGTTTTAGAATTGTATTAATGCTATTTAAAGCAGACAGAGGTTGGGGGAATGAAATATTTGGCAATTTTTCCTCATTTAGGACCTCTCTGCAGTCTGTGGGGTCCAGGATTGGTCTATTGGGAGGTCTCTGATACAAAATGAGTAGCTACCGGGCAGCTAAGATGTTGGATAAAATAATGTAAACCAAGAATTATTTTCCAAGACGAAGTTTTCATAAAAGGACAACCATGAACAACATACCACAATGACAATGAAATTTTATCATAACTTTAAAAAATGTTAGAGAATGTCACAGAGACTTTACATGTAAATGTATTTCTCTCTTTGATTATTGTGAGAAGCTTTGTTATCATATTCAAATTTCTAGATTTTGTCATATGCTGTGTTTGCTAATCTTTTTTTTTTTTTTTTTTTTGACAGGATCTCGCTGTGTTGCCTAGGATGGAATGCAGTGGCATAATCACAGTTCACTGCAGCCTCGACCCCTCAGGCTCAGGTGACCCTCCTACCTAGCCTCTTAAGTAGTTGGGACTACAAGTGTACACCACCACACCTGGCTAATTTATTTTGTGTTTTCTGTGGAGACAGGGTTTCACCATGTTGCTTAGACTCCTGGGCTCAAGTGATCTGCTTACCTTGGCTTCCCAAAGTGCTAGGATTACAGGCATGAGCCACCATGCCCAGCCTGTATTTGCTGATCTTTTATTGTTTGTTCTTTAATGAAGAACACTAAGATAGAAGGGCAAAAAATGCTATAATTCAATTTTTTTGGGTTTTGATTACTCCACACTTTAGATTTTAAGTCTGCATCTAGAAAAACCAAGAAATGATATTAAAATCCAAGGCAGCTTCAATTAAAGCATATAGACTTTAGAAAATAATATAATATTCCTGATTTCTTCTGTAATACATGCTTCAAATAATTTCACCTTTATTTCCCTCTTTAAGTTAAACCCACATTGATGTTGGGTAGTTCACAGATGGATTTTGAAAGCTTGTTTAGGTGGTTTTATAATTAGACCTTCCCAGGTAGCAGGAAATTTTGCTTTGTCGTTCCATTTAGCAGCTGTGCTCCAGCTGGGTCTGTTTGTTATAAATGAAATGGCTCTTTAAATTTATATTCTCTGCATGATCAGGCTTGGCATTAGATGCTGCTTCTGAATGATGGCAAAGATAAACACCAAAGGGTGTCAGATTGAAAATCTGGATCATGGGTTGTAAGATGGCATTATCAACCATAATTGTATATTTCTATTAAAGCCAAGTAATGTGACCAATGAATCTTTGAAAAGTGACTCATTTCCAGTCATTGAATGTTTCTGTAATGTGATTGAGATAAATCCCCATGATATGTCTATGGAGTATAATGAACTGTGAAATATGCAATAATAGAGGTTGTGGCAATATAGGACACTTGACCCGAATAATGATATTCCTTTGCTTCAGGCTATAGGCTTATGAAAGAAGTAAATCATTTCTCCAAATAGTACTCATCAAACATCACTGGATGGAATGATGTCTTCCTATTTCTTACATGAAGTCTTGTTTTGCCTCACAGTACATCTTTTCTTTGTCTTCCTTATTGAAATCAATGGGTTGTGCAGAGTTTCCACTGAAAAAGTCCACTCAATGTGTATGCCAGTTTATTGACAGCCCACAAAACTCTATCCGTATAAAAAACCCAACTAAAGCTGGAAGTTGCTTTGTGTTTTCCTAAGCAGCATCTTCAATTAGTATCTATGGAAGACAATAAGGAGAGTGAGGCCACAAAAAAACTACAAAATGTCAATATTTACTTTGAATTTCCTAAAAGTCATTTAAATTGTTTTAAAATTATTTTCAAAAGATTTATCAGTGAAAAAAGCAGCTGTATATAAGTTTTTCTTTAATACACAATTTTAAAGTTACTTTTCTCCACCTTCGTGGAGAAGAGATGACTAACTTGGGTCCCATGAACCTCTGGTAAAATTTTGAGTATTTAATATACCTAAGAGAAATAAAGTAAGGCATAATTCAAATACTGTCTTAATAAAATGGCTGGGTGTAGAGACTCATACCTGTAATCCCAGCACTTTGGAAGGTTGAGGTGGGAGGATTGTTTGAGACCAGGAGTTCGAGACCAGCCTAGGTGATGTGAGGAAACTCTGTCTCTACAGAAAATAAAATTAAACATTAGCCAGGTGTGGTGGCGCACACCGGTATTTCTAGCTACCAAGGAATCTGTAGCAGGAGGATTAGGCGAGCCTGTGAGATGGAGGCTGCCATGAGCTACAGTTATGCCACCACACTCCAGCCTAGGTGAAAGAGTAAGACCCTGTCTCTATCAAAAAGTAATAAGTTAAGCAGTTACTGTTTTTAAGCAGAAATTCTTGGGTTAATTACTAATAATGTAGTTTTTCTCTTTTTTCTTTTGATATTACATACATTGTACAGTTTGAAGGTTGTTTGAACATGTCTTATTAGGATTTTCAGCAAAAGCTAGTGTTTATCAAAAATAGAAACAATTTAAAGCATATAAAAAAAGAGATAAAATTTTAGGTCATATGACTATGTTTCTGGGCATTTACTTTTCGACATTGAGATCAGATCCTTAGAGACATGAGCTCATTTTTCCTGGCTTAATCTAGGCAAATAAAATTAGTACTAAGTGTTCAATGTTCTCTTCCATTTGCATTAATTGAAATTCTAGCACAAGGCTCCATTAGACTTAGCAATTCATACTTTAGTTGAGACCCTCAAAATGACATTATTGATTTTTAATTCTTCACCAAAATCATTTTTATGTTAGCAAATAATACTCTTTATATATGTCACTAAAATTTGTCCCACTTATACACAGGAAATAAGGGGAAACTAAATTATTTAGTTAAATCTTTTCCCTCTCTTCCAGCATTTTGAGGTGTTTTAAAAATTCCGCTTATGCTAGAATTAATTCTTTTTGCTTTATTAGTCTTCCTTGCATTAGTAAGATATTTTTTGATCATTTAACATGTATCAGCTGTATACAGGCTATATCTCATTTAATTCTCATCATAAATCTAAGAGGGTACAGTTATTATTACTTTTATTTCATAGATGAGGAAACTGAGAGTGAAAGAGAACAAGTCACTTATTTGCCCAAAGTTGTACAGATTGTGAGTGGTGAAGCCAATCTGTGTCATTATAGACCACAAACCCTTACCTAAAACATTATGTAGTCACTCCTAATTCCTGGGTTCCATATTCATGATTTCACCTACTTGCCAAAATGTATTTTCATTTCCCAAATCAATATTTACTGCACTTCTGTGGTTGTTCATAGACATGTACGGAGTTGCAAAAAATTTGAGTTCCCCATGTGCATGATCTTAGTATGCTCCTAGTCCCCCAATTTGCATGTTCCTTGGTTGAACAAGGTAATGCTCTTTCTTGTTTTAGATCCAGGTGTCCTTCTCACAATCTATTTAGTGCCATGTTTTGTTTGTTTTTGAACTTTTGTGCCCTTCTTTTGGTGATTTCACTACTTAAAATGGCCCCCAACCAGAAGTACTGAAGCACTGTGTACTGTTACTAAGTACAAGAGGGTTGTGATATGGTTTAGAGAGAAAATAACTGCACTATATAAGCTTTATTTAGGCATGAATTAGAGGGCTGTTGGCCATGAGCTCAATGTTAATGAATTAACAATAAGTATGAAATACAATGTCTTTAAACTGAAACACACATAAAACAATTTGATCAGTTGGCAAAAATGTGACCAGAGTCTCACAGGAACCTAATCCTGTATTTCTTCTAGGAACAATGGGTCATTATTTGCTGATTCATTGTTCTTAGTGACTTTATAGAACAAAACTACCATGAATAATGAAAATCAACTGTATTGCCCTTCAATAACAATCATCTTTTATTGAAGACTTAGTATCTACATCTATTTTATTTCCTTTTCCTCAAAGTCAGGTATTTTGATCTTCATTTTATAGATAAGGGATTGAGAGTTATGATTGTCAGCCAGCTACTGGATGACTGTTTGACATTTGAATCGGCTTGCCTCCAAAGCTGGTGCTCTTTACTACTAAGATACGTAGAGTTAGACTCTATCCCATGCTAGGGTCCAAGAAGAGTTGGTGAATGGGCAGTGGGCAGCTGAAAGAATACTCGAGGGACTGTAGGCAGTTGGGACATGGCTTTATTCCCTCCTCTCTCTCCACAGCATTAGCAGTGTATTTACACATCTCACAGATGATAGTGGCTCAAAGCCAGGTATGAGCTCACATTAAGTAGTTACATAAATGCGATTATGCAATGTGCAAGGTTGTGCGCCTGTGTTCCAAACATGCTGTGTCATGCTGTACCGGATATTTGCGTTGGCCTACTTCTATCTGTAGCACAGCCATTTTCCTTACACTCCACTCCCTAGGCTGAGGGAGTCCTTTCACCAGGGAGATGTGCCCATAGGGCAGAGCCCTGGATCCATAGGCCCCAGCAGAAATAAAGCCAGCAGCAACTTACTACTAAGATTCCTGCTATTCTGCCTGTAACTATTAGGATCCAGCATAGGCCAACACCCAGGGATGCCCACCATGCCTGTAGGTGGTTGTCAGTAAGGTTCTCAACTGCTTTAATATCCTGTGACAGCCCCTGCAAAGCTGCCATTATGTTCTGTTGATTGTCATGGATAAAAGTACAACACTGTGTTCCTAAAAGGGCACAGGTGCCACCTTGGGCAGCAATTACTATGACTAAGGCCATCCAGTTGTCCGGTGTTCCCCCAAGCTGGCACCTCAGCCAGTTCCCTAATCAAACACAAAAGAGTCTATGCCCCCATCTGCCTGCAAGTAATCCTTTAGCTGGAGTGTCCGGGCGGGACTGGGTCAAGCAACATTGTCCTTCTCCCTTTCAGGCATTTTCTGGAATTGCTGCTCCAGGGACAGTTGCCTTCATGAAGTCAACAGCACTTCATTGGGTTGCCTATCAATTTTCTCCTGGTCAACCCCAACCAAAATCAAATCAATCCACATCTGTGTGTGTATGTCACTTGTTGGGGCCCCTTTTTGTCACATGAGGGAGCCCCTGAGAAAGAGGTCCTTCCCCTTCTTAATGGTGTGGACCCCTCAGTCCCAGTGATGGCCTTCTGCTTCCCTGAGGGCCACCATGGCAGTAGTTACTTCGTGTATGCAGTGTTCCACATATGGGTGAAGACAGCAACCAGGAAGCCAAAGGCACTTGGGGGTGCAGAACCCAACATGAGGTCCTGCATGGGAGAAGTAAAGCATTCATCATCTGGCCCTTGGGTATTCAGATCAAACATAGCCTGCCACATACCCATCTCCTGGAATACTTGCACCAAATCTTTATATGACTGCCATTTACTCACAGTTTCTGGTATTTCACTGGCATCATTCCATGCTGTCCATATGGCCACCATCAGCCATTCAAGCAGGGTGTGGTCACCTTGCCCTCGTGCTAACCACCTGCTCACCTACAACTGCTGAAGGAGGGAGGGGTGAGTTGTCATGGAAGCCAACTTTTCCATTTCAGAGGTGGAGTAGAAGATACTAATCACTCCTTTATCCCAAAGGCGAAGCATCCAGGCAGGTAAGGGTTCCCCTGGACACTGTTGACATTGTTTACCTAATACTCACGACTTGATTGGGCTATAGGCACTATATGAAGTGTACTCTGTTATGGTGGGGAGGGAGTCCCTAAGTCCACTCTTGGGGCCCCAGTGGCTGTTCGTGTTCTGCTTTCTGATACTGCTGACTACACCAATTATTGGGCTCCAACCCAAGCTGGGGTCCAAGGGGAGTTGGTGAACAGGTGGCAGGCAGCTGGAAGAACACTCAAGGCACTGCAAGCAGTTGGGACATGGTTTTATTCCCTCCTCTTTCGATAGCATCAACAGTGTATTTATACACCTCACAGATAATAGTGGCTCAGAGCCAGGTATGAGCGCACATAAGTGTAAATTTACATAAATGTGATTATATAATGCATGGGGTTGTGCGCCTGCACTCCAAACCTGCTGTGTCATGCTGTACCGGATGTTTGCCTTGGCCTACTTCTATCTGCAGTGCAGTCATTTTCCTCACACATAGTCTGGTCATGAAAACCTCCTTTTGTTAAAACTTCCAAATAAATGTATTAATGTTTACATCTGAAATTGTCATTGTTTACAGATGCCTTATGTGGTATACAATTATACAAAACAAATCCCAGAAGAACAAAACAATAAGACTCTTAAGTAACAGCTGTTCAGCACTTTTAGAGTAGCCCTGTGCATTTTCAGAATATGTGGCTATCTTTGTGAAATAATTTCGAGGTGACTAAAGGTTCTGTTGCCCTCTTGATTGCTTTCATTTCACAATCTTTTCTATTTAAAAACTCCATAATATGAAAATCATTGCATGGGGTAGAAACCTTTCCACTTCTCTTCTAATGCAAGCCATGTGGTTAATACAACATGAAATGAAGTTTAATTGGTAGTCCTCCTTCTAATCTGGGGAAATGAGAATTTAGGTTATGCAGGCCCCTGTGTTGAGAATTTAGGTTATGCAAAGCAGGGGTGGCTATCGCTGTGATGACCTGGGGCCTGGAGTGCGGCAGCAAGATGGGCTAGAGGTGGAAGAACTAAAGATCTGTTTCATCTAAGACCTGCTTTTACCTTGGCTTGACCTTAATTAATTGGAGTGCTAACCACCTTCGGCCCTGCCCTGATCACTTATTCATCTAAGATAGCTTCTACAGCTCTGTTTCTTACGATGCTTAAACTGCTTGTATCTAGGATACTTGACATGAAGAATGCCTATCTGTGGCCCTGCACATACTTATTATCTCTGTGCATAGGCCTTGAAATCATAGGTGAGAAACTTGTAAGGGAGCAGGGAACAGGGTAGCATAGGGGTAGAGAAAGAATGGTAGTCAACTGAAAGACAACATGTGTGAATACAAACCTAGGATCTGCACTTATTATTTATATCACCTGAAGCAAGCCACTTAATTCCTCACTGAGCCTCAGTTACTCCATCTCTGAAATGGGAGTAATAACAGAAACAACATCAACAAACAGGGCTTAAATAAAATAAGGTATGTGAAAATGCTTCATAAGAATAAAGTTTTTGACTAAAATAATATGTTATTTCTCTTTTTTAAGAAAGTAAAGTGATGATAAACATTAATGCTCTCATTATAAGTTAGAGGACTCTGTATTCAAGTTTGTAATATATCGGGGAGAAATAGATGTCTGTCTGCAACATGATGGAGAATGAAATATGTTGAAGACTTTCCCTTCCCCCAGATATTTTCTCTCTCATGTGCTATGGATGCTGATACCATATCATTATGGAGAATTGTTATTCTAACCTCCTTTAGCATATAAATGCTACTTGGTAGAAAGAATGCTTTGAATATAAATTATTAATAAGATTTTATGCCAGGGCCAAGAAAGGATACCTTAGGGGGTGAAAGGGATATTCAAAGTGACATATAAAAAGACAAATTTTGCCTACTTCCAACCCGTCTCTTTATTAATACAGTGATCAGGACACAATCAGCCCCCCCGCCCACACACAGACATTCAACACACACACTGTAGTGGAAATTGGAAAGATATGACTAGTGAAGTGTTAGAGAGAAAACAAACAAATCGGCTTTGTGATTAAGCCAGAGCAGAGGAGGAAAAGAAAGTGTTATAGCCAATGCCAAGATATGCCAAAATTCTTTTTATGACTTTGGATGTCATGATATTAGAAATGATAAGGGTAAAATTAC
The DNA here is from genome assembly GCF_024542745.1 of Macaca thibetana thibetana. Taxonomy (NCBI): domain Eukaryota; kingdom Metazoa; phylum Chordata; class Mammalia; order Primates; family Cercopithecidae; genus Macaca; species Macaca thibetana. Next base: position 142,120,447 of record NC_065582.1, read on the forward strand.
AGAAAAGCAATGTTATGTTGCTCTTATGCACTTCATTTCTTGTTAGCTGATTGCAAACTATGATGACTGTGAAACTTACAGTGGTGAGAGTCTGGCTTTAAAATACTTTTTATTTATTTCAGTCTCTTTTTCTCTTCTGTTTGCAATGTTCTTATCCACAGTCATCCTCTATCACCTGTGGCCCAGAAACATTTCCTGAGACCGAGTCAATAGCTTCTGATCATGAGTATCCTGCTTAGCTACCATTTCTCAGTGATGCTTTTGGCAACTCTATCAGAGAGTTCCAACAATTCCCCAGTTTATATTGTTAAAACACTTTGTTCATGCTTCTATAAAAGTACTTAGCAAATTGTATTTTTTTTTTCTTTTCTCATACATATCCTTTCTATCTCTAGAGTATCAACTCCTAGGGGTCTTTAAATCATCTCCGTTTTTGCGTTTTCAGCACTTAACAGAAAGGTCAACGTCAACACAGGGTAGCTTTAAAAAATATAATTGTTGAGGGAATTAATATTATGACTATTATAATTTTGTTTATCAATTTCTTTATACCTATCAAACTTTTCTAATTCACAAAGCACCACACTCTCATTTTTTCCTTACAGCTTATCAGCAATTTGTAACTTTTGTTACATATAGGCTAGTTATTCAATTTTCCGTTGTCAGCTATAGTTATGATTGCAGCATATTTTTTGCTTCATATGAATAATCCTCTAATTCCGCCTAGACTTTTTTTCACATCCTCCTATTATTCAGCTTACATTCCTTTATTTTAATGGCAATAATTTCCAATACCACCTTTTCTGGAATCTTTAATCTTCTAATAAAATTACTTTCTAGAATGCCAAATAAGTCTTTCATCTCAAAAAAATTTAGCTGCCTTGATGAAATAAATGCCATTTGATCCTCATGCAGTATTTTATTCTTCATGACAGAAAAGTGTTCTCATATTTTTCAAAAATGATATGGGAGCATAAAAAATATTTCTCATGTTTTGAAGATTTAACAGATAAACTATATTATAGAAAATTAGCAAATGAGTGTTTCCAAATTATAAGAAATTTTTGTAGAATTATGTCTAATATTAGCTCTTTATTCTTTCATTGAAAACATATTTATTAGCTATCTGGTATGTGTAATATATAGATTACACATAGAATTTTTCAGTAGATAGAAGACTTTTTAAAAACAAAAAAAAATATCCCCACTCAAATGGATCCCTCTTAAAGAATTAGAAATTTAAATGTAACCCAGTTTGGTGGTACTATTAATTTTCATAGTTGTGTCTATATTATGTTGAACATTACTTAATTCAGAAAATTTCTCTAAGCAAGGGTATACAATTTCATTTTAAACTCAGCATTTTTTGATTAGCTTGATTTCCCCATTTTATCTTCATAGAACTTCTATTGACTGTGCCCCTAGGAGAAGCAAATTTTTCCTTCCTATATGAAATCTTGAAATTTATATTATTCCAGATTCACACTCAAAGATTACTAGTCCCTAGAATCCTCTTTTTTTTTTTTCCTGTTTTCTCGTTTTTTGTTTCAGAGACACTGTCATAGTGGGTTGTTTAATCACAGTCTTGGCTCAGAAGCAATCTCAATTAGTTTTCTCACACATATACATGTTAGAAGTTTTTGTCTAAATACCACCACTTTCGTGTGTTACTTACCAGTATTGTGAGAGATTATAAAGAGAGCAGGGTGAGGTGTTGCGGGGGTGAGGTGGGTGGAGAGGTTATTCATGCAGGACAAACCCGGAGCAAAATCCTAGGACACAGCTAGCATCATTCTTGCCAGCGGCCAATGGGCCACATGATGGTGACTCTTGCATGAATGTCTTCCCAGTGCACCAATGGGAGACACAGTTATTCCCAACACTCAGTCATTTTCGTGTTTCAAGTCTTAGAACTGGGTCAGCAGTCTCCAAAGAATAAACACGCAAAAACTGAAATAGTTATTTTCCTAAAATCTGCCTGTGAAATCACTCTGTAAAGCATCAGCCACATTTACATAGGTAGTCCCGGCAATGATGGGCACAGACATAACTGCTCTTGACATAGGCATTCATTAACTCAAGGCATTTCTGAAATGAAGTGGATTATAAGTGAATTAAACAACAAAAACAACAGTGGGAGCCTCTGACCCTGAGTACAGATATCAGCATTTGAGTTGGCACCTTCAGTGGTCACTTGTGATAAAACTGTTTTTTTTTTTTGTCATTAATCACTATAGAAGATACAATTATAGCCATTCGGTGTTAAAAGAGAAGAAAGTAGTGGCACAGAATAATTATTAAAGAGGATTAATTCATAGGATTCACTTAAGAACCTACTTATCTTCCCCCTAATTCCCTACCCCAGGGACTCTTAATAACAAGTTAGGAATCATTTTAGAAAAGGATCACGAGCTTGTAAAGATCAGGTGGGGTAGATTCAGATAAATACATTTATTTTTATTTATTTATTTCTCTTTTATTCTGGTAAAACACATTCAGCATGCATAACAAAGCGTGCATTTACAATGTTGTACAGTTATCACTAGTATCTAATTCCAGAACATTTTCATGACCCCTTCAAAAAACCTTGTACCCTTTAAGCAGTTGCTTCTCATTCTTCTCTCCTCCCAGCTTGTGGCAACTATTAATCTCATTTCTCTATATATAGATGTGTCTTTTCTGGACATTTCATGTACATAGGAGCATATGTGGCTTCTCATGTTTGGCTTTTTATTTAGCATGTTTCAAGGTTCATCCATGTGGTAGCATGCGTAAGTATTCCTTTTTTATGGTGAAAAAGTATTCCATTGTACGGAAATAGCACATTTTCTTTATCCATTCATCAGTCGATGGATAATTGGGTTGCTTCCACCTTTTAGCTATTGGGAATGGTGCTGCTGTGTACATTCGTGTACCAGTTTTTGCCTGAACAGCTGTTTTCAATTCTTTTGCGTACATCCACGGGGTGGAATTGCTGGGTTCTATGGTAATTCTAAATTTAACTTATTGAAGAACCATCAAACTTTTCTCCACCTGCACCATTTTACATTATACCAACAATATACAAGGATTCCAATTTCTTCACATCATTTCCATCACTTGTTTTGTTTTTGTCTCATTTCCTAATTTCATAATGTAGCCATCCTCATTGGTATGAAGTAGTATTGTGGCTTATTGTGGTTCTGATTTACAAAGAAAAATATATTTGATTAAATCTTGAGACTATATTTTCTCCCAAGGCTATCATGACGTGAAACAAAGGTAACATTTTAGGAATCTTTTCAGGATTCAAAGAAAGATGAGAAGAGTTACTCTCAGGAAAGTCATTTTACTTTAGAATATTGTATTTCTTTGGAAATGTGGGGCTTTTCCTAGAATTTAGAAAAGAAATCTAAGATAATCATGGTTGAATTGTTCAGAAGCTCCATACTTGTCCAGGAAACTTGGTTATGGGGATATAAGATGACATAACTGGGAAGACCACAGGCCAGGACTGGCCCAAACTTCTTGCTATTTCCCTTTCCACATTGCCAAAGTTGAGAGAGGGAAAAGTATCTCAAAATCATGAATCTCCAAAACTATCATTTTTTTTTTCCACTGGAAAGTGAGTAATTCTTTTTTCCAAAGTGGAGAGTAAGTCCTCTTTCTCATAGGGTTTCTTATTAGATGCTAAGTGATAGATATAAATCTGTTCACTGGAGAACAGAATCTTAAAAAACAAAAAACAAACAAACAAACAAAAAAACATATAAGTGCCAAAGCTTAGTTGAGAAGTGCAGTCTCAGGCTAGTGAGGGTGAAGGATAGGGAACAGGCAGGGTCAGTTGGACAGCAATAGCAAGGTGATAAGTTGCTGTGCTTCCAGATTGCTACAAGCAAGCACAGATGGTCACTCAGTAAGGCTCCTTTTATCAAGACTGTCACTAAACAAACTGTATTTAAAAAAAAAAAAAGCCTCAGACATTCTGTTGGAGGGAGGGAGATAAACTTATATGCTAGCTCTGTCCCCTTCCCTGTTTCATTAGATAAATTTCATTCCACAGGGAACTTATTCTTCCAAATAAACTAGATTTTATTACTGGACTGCTTTGGTGGCTACTCGGAAAGCCTTATAGTCGGGTGTTTCCTTCAAGTCTGGAAGTGATATATTGAATTCAGACACGTGCTTGCTCAGCCTCAGTTAGCAGAATTCTGAGTATCTACTCAGAGTCTGCTGTTATGGTGGAGGCCAGTGAAGACAGATGAGGCTGAGGATATCTAAAGAAGCACCTAAGATGCTACTAAAACAGAATGGAAGATTATAGTTATACTTTGCAAGTTGCCTTGGTAATACCTTTGTAGCTTAATTAAATGCCTTTTCTCATTCACGTGTTATCAGTTAATCCAAACATTCCAAAATCAAGGATTAAAAAAATACAATGATAAAAATTTATCTATCTGTTACATCCGTAGGGGCAATACTTTGTTAGATGCTTTGATCATTTTAGGAAGTTTGAGACATCTTCCCCAAACAACGCATAAAAGTTTATCTCCTTACCTCATATTTCACTCATAATTTAAAGGCGTTATCTATTTTACCATGTACATAAGGGAAATGAAGTTATAAAGGTCATGGATAAACACAATGACAGAGAAAACCAAAGAATTTAAAAACTTAAAAGTTGATTTTCAAAAGCAAAAGCTCATTGTTTGAAATGACATTGAAAAGCTAAACTGGCGAGCGTGGTGGCTCACGCCTGTAATCCCAGCACTTTGGAAGGCCAAGGCAGGCAACTCATGAGGTCAGGAGATTGAGACCATCCTGGCTAACAAGGTGAAACCCCATCTCTACTAAAAATACAAAAATTAGCCAGGCATGGTGACAGCTGCCTGTAGTCTCAGCTACTCAGGAGGCTGAGGCAGGAGAATGGCATGAACCCGGGAGGCGGAGCTTGCAGTGAGCCGAGATTGTGCCACGGCACTCCAGCCTGGGCAATAAAGCAAGACTCCGCCTCAAAAAGAAAAAAAAAAGAAAAGAAAGAAAAAAAAAGAAAAGCTAAACTTTTTGCAACATTACTAGAAGAGAGAGAACATATCAATAAAATATTAAAGAAAAGGAAATATAGCTACAGGTGTGAAAGATATTCAAAAGAATATTATAAACTGCTGAATGCCAATAACTTGAAATACTAATTAAATAGATATTTTTGCAATATCTATTTTGCATAATACTCTAAAATTAACATAGAAATAGAAAATTTGTACATATTATGCTCTACCACTAAATCCTTGCCCTAAAACTATAATTTTATAGGTGAGTTCTACCAAACTGTCAAAAAATACGTATCCATTGTACACGACTTATATCTTATAGTAGAAAAGAAAAGAAGATGCACAACTCACCTTTTGAAGTGAGTGTAACTTTGATATCTGTATCAGTCAGGCTCCCAGTAGGAAGCAGTTGGCATGCCCACACTGGGGTACTATGGAGATTTCAGTGAAGGGACATTCTACAGTGGTATTGGCTGGCTTTGGGAAAATCAAGAGGGAATAGTTTTTATCCAGGCTTACAACATAAGCAACTAATACCACTCTTTAGCCTAAAGGAGCAATTTGAGGAAATTATTGAAAAATCCAAAGTGGAGCTGAAACTTTTGGTAAAGGGATGTATCAAATTCTACAATCTAACAGAAAAAGAATTCTGGGGGAGTAAGATTCAGACTTCACTCAACTCCTGCTTTTAAATCTCATGCCAGAAATAGATGCCATCTCAAACCATCAGAATGGCTATTAAAAAGTGAAAAAATAATAGCTGCTAGTAAGGCTGTGGAGAAAAGGGAATGCTTATATACTGAGAATGTTATTTCAGTCATTGTGGAAAGCAGTTTGGGAATACCTGAAAGAACTTAAAACAGAATTACCATTCAACATAGCAATCTCATTATTAGGTATATACCCAGAGGAATACAAATCATTCTACTATAAAGACACATGGATGTGTATATTCATTGCAGCACTATTTGGAATAGCAAAGATATGGAATCAACCTAAATACCCATCAATGGTAGACTGGATAAAGAAAATGTGGTATATATAAACCATGGAATACTACACAGCCATAAAAAATAATGAGATGATGTTCTTTGCAGCCACATGGTTAGAGCTGGAGGTCATTATCCTAAGCAAACTAAAAGAGGAACAGAAAGTCAAGTACTGCATGTTCTCCCTTGTAAGTTCTAGATAAACATCAAGTACATATGGTCACAAAGAAAGGAACAGACACTGGGGCCTACTTGAGAGTGGAGGGTGAGAGGAGGTTTAGGATTAAAAAACTACCTGTGGGGTACTATGATTATTACCTGGGTGATGAAATAATCTGTACACCAAATCCCCATAACACATTATTTACCTATATTACAAACCTGCTCACATACCCTGGAACCTAAAATAAAAGTTAAAAAAAAAAATAGATCATTGAATAAACTTTATCAAAAGCCAGGGGCAAAAGAACCTGTGGAGGGAACCCATTCAGTACCTTTCATGACAGAGCAGGAAGGAGAAGAATAGAGAATAAATCTTAAAGGGAAAATAAAAAAAAAAAATCCAGCACAGTATCAAAACTAGTGAAAACACCATAAGAAAGTGAAATTTTAACCTATGCTCAATTTCTTTCAAGCATAGATTAAAATTTCCTTTATCATATAAAATTTCCACAGGGAAATTTCCTTTATCATATAAAAGCTGTCTTTCATCACCCTTATTGCCAGTCATCCATATTGGCAAAATAAAGTAAAACAAATTAACAAACATAAGCCAACATCAAATGCTATCATTAATGAAGAAATTTTGAAAGTTTCCTTTTACTATTAGAAATTAGGCAAAAACCCTAACATTCTTCTACTGTTTAAAATAGTCCTAGGAGTTGTCTAATTAAATACAAAATAAATTCTATTTATGTGAATAAAAAGAAGATAAATGTTTAGTATTTGTAATTAATTATCATTTATAAAGAAAGCCCTATATAATCAACAAACTATTAGAATGATTAAGACATTGCAACAAGATCAATATGCAAAATCAATAGAACTTATTTGCAACAGTAATAAACATTTAGTAATTGAAATAGAAAATAGGATACCATTTACAATCACAATAAAGATGATGAAGATTCTAGAAAGTAATTACTATATATCTGAAGTAAAAAATTTAGAATTCATTCCAAATGTCTTTTCTTTTGCTCTTCGCTCTCTACATCTAACACGCCCTAAAATGCTTTCCAAATCTGCCTACTTCACTTCACCTCCACAACTGTCACCCTTGTCAAAGACAATCATGTCTAAATTTCTGTTCAGTAAAGTCAAAATGGACAAAATTAATGGATAGTTGACAGACTAGGAGAAAATATTAGCAGCATTAAAAAAATAAACATTTACTTTTAGATTAGTTTTATATTGACTAAAAAGTTGCGAAAGTAGTACAGAGAGTTTCTAAATTTCCTGCAGCCAGTCCCCCCATTATTAACATCTTACATTTTTATGTTCATTTGTCACAACTATGTTATCTATACTGATACATTTATTATTAATTAAAGTCACACTTGACTCAAATTTCCTTAGTTTTTGTCTAATGTCCTTTTTCTGTTCCAGGATCCCATACAGGATAGTACATTACATTTAGTCATCATTTCTATCTTAGTCATTTTGGGCTGCTATAACAAAATACTTGAGACTGGGCGATTTATAAAAACGAAAATTTATTTTCTCACAATTCCTGAAGCTAGGAAGTGCAAGGTCAAGGTGCCAGCAGATTCAGTGTCTCATGAGAGATGGATGCTCTCTGCTTCCAAGATGGCACCTCTTGCTTCAACTTCGTATGGTGGAAATGATAAACAGCTCCCTAGCACCTCTTTTATTAGGGTGCTAATCTCATTCATAAGGGCAGCTCTCTCGTGACTTAATCACCTTGTTAAGGCCCCACCTCTTAGTACTATCACATTGGTGATTAAGTTTCAATATGTAAATTTTGGAGGTACACATTCAGACCATAGCAAGGTCTCCGTGGGATCTTGGAAACTGTGAGAGTTTGTCAGACTTTCCTTCTTTTTGATGACCTGATCCATTTTGGGGAGTACTCACCAGTTGTTTTGTAGAATATCCCTCAGTATAGACTTCGCTGATGTTTTTCTTGTGATTAGATGGGGTTAGGGATTTTAAGGGGTAAGACCACAGGAACAAAGTGCCATTTTCATCACATCATATCAAAGGTACATATCACTTGGTAAATTATAACTCTTGATTCTAACCTAAATTACCTAATGATGTGGCATTTATCATATGTATCCACTGCAATGTCACTCTTCCGCCTCTTTCTACCCAGTCAACACATTTTTCCACCCTGTACTTGGAAGAAAGTCAACTATGAGCAGTCCAAACGTAAGGGTGGACTGGTATTACACTCCACCTCCTCAATGGGGCGGTAACTGTATAAATAATTTGGAATTCTTCTGGACAGACTTGCCTATTTCCCCCATTCATCTATGTTTCAATCATTTATTTAAATCAGTATGTACTCATGTACTCGTCAATATTTATTTTGTACTCTGGGCTATTGAAAGCTCTCTAGGATGGTTCCTGTGCGCTGTTGACATACCTAAATTATTTTTTGAGTAATTCCTTAGTCTTTGGACTATTTTCATCATCCTTAACTGGAAAATGTCATAATTTAGATTATGAAAGAATCTCAATATAAAACAAAGGGTAAAGATTTTAAATAAACAAGTTATAAAAGGAAATTCTAAGTAGTTAATATTGGCAATATTCTCACATTAACTCAAAATAAAAATGTAGACAAAAACATGTAGATGGCACTTTATACGCATATAATTAGCAAAAGTGAGAACACTGGATAAATCAGTGGCTACTAAATGAGGTAGAAAATGGAGATCTTGTACTCTATTTTTGACAGTGTAAGTTAGTGAAGCTATTTTAGAGAGTAAATTGGCAGCATTTTAGTAAAATTGCATAAGTACCTATTCACTCTAGGACGTATATACCCAGAGACACTCCTTCAGGTACACAGAGATATTTATGAAGATGTTTATTTTGATGGTTAAAGAGTAAAAAAAAAAAAAAAAAAAAATGGAGGTAACGCATATTTATCATACAAGAACTGGTAAATAGCAATGTAGCTGTGCATATCACGGAAGAGTAATCAGAAGAAAAACCCTAGATTTACATATAGGAACAAACAATAGATGTAAATAAGAATATTAAATGGGAAAAATAAATAGTGCATGATTTACAGCATGATGCCATTTATATAATGTTAAAAATACGTATATAGAGGTAAGTAAATGTATAGAAATTAATCTAAAGGCCATGCATTAAATACAAATTGTGGCATGTAAGGGATGAGGTGAACTGGGATGGAAGGTAAAGAGGAGAGACAAGTAAATAGTAATGCATTTTAAATGTGCAGAGCACAATCTGTTGATGTCTTGCTATAAACTGAGAAGTAAGATCAACTCAGTCGTTGAGGGTTAAAATCCAGCAACAAGGCAGGGCATGGTGGCTCACGTCTGTAATCCCAGCACTTTGGGAGGCCATGGCGGTGGGATTGCCTGAGCTCAGGAGTCCCAGACTAGCCTGGGCAACACGGTGAAACCCCCTCTCCAATAAAATACAAAAAATTAGCCAGGTGTGACGGCATGTGCCTGTAGTCCCAGCTAATCGGGAGGCTGAGGCAGGAGAATCACTTGAACCCGGGAGGCGGAAGTTGGTATGAGTGGAGAGTGGAGATCGCCACTGCTCTCCAGGCTCCATCTCCAAAAATATAATAATAATAATAATAAACAAAATAAATAAAAATTAAAAACAGCAACAATACCTCAATCAAAATGCCCCAGCCAACCAAATATAACTATTATCAACAAAGTTGTAAGGTATAAATAAAACCATTTATTGTGTAAAGTCAGATTTATATGGTAATGTTTACATTAATAATTATCATTTAATAATTTAACAAATATTCTTGAACCTTGAAAGTACTACAATAGGCTTGATTGAGGAATATAAAAATGTATATCTAAACCAAACAGGAGTTTTCTAAAGACTTTTATCACATCAGTACGAAAATCAATGTGACATATAACAGCATTTGTGAAACACACCTTACCAGCATATTATTTTCATGTTGTTCCTTATTGTTGCTGGCTTTTTATTTTAAAATTTACTTCTCATAGACTGAAACCATCAATTTAAAATCCTGAGAGAAAGTCCATTATTGTATAGTCCATTCAGTTTTTAATACTTGTTTGCCTTTTAAAATATAATTTGGCATTATATATTCTTGTCTGTTAAGAGTAACTCTGAAAAAAATTGTAGATACTGCTGAAATTTGAACTTATGCTCCCTTTTCATCTCACTTCTCTGTGAACCTTGTCAAATTCAACATTATTCTTAGATTCAAAGCCATTATTAATTTATCATTACTATGCAGCTTCTTTTTTATATGCAAAAGCTTATAGAACTAAAGAGTTCTACTTGAATGTACTGGCTCTATTTTATTACTAGAATAAGATAGAGTCAAAAATCAAGCAAAAAAATGTTTCCTCGGCATTGGTTTTTCTTCTGTAATTTATATAATCTACTTATAGTGTAACTTCTAAATTTTATTTGAAGACAGAATATATTTCTTAATTTGGTTTTCTAGTATACATACATAGTTTTTCCATGCAACAGTATATCCTGGAGATCTTCCCACAGTTAATAGGGAGATTTTTTTTGTTCTTTTGTACAGCCACATCATAATCCATTGTGTGGATATACTATTGTTTATTCTAACAGTCCTCAAATAATAGACATTTAAAAAGGAGAAATGAATTGGATAACTTTTCTACCTTCCAAGCATTAGTGATCCCTTGTGTCTTTGCGAAACATTAATAAGGCCTAGAGATATCCTTGCTTCTGTCTCTTCCTAACGTTCTGGCTCTTCCTTTTTATTTGTAACTATTGCTCCTGTTCTGCTAATTTTGATTCTATTCCAAGAGGGTTCTCCTTTCATCCTGCATAGGCCTACAGTGGATTAGTAGGCCCAGCCTACCCCAGCTCTTTTAGACATCACGGCAGGACTCTGAACTCACATCAACATGGAGACTGTAGAAAACCTGCCCAGTTTCAGTTGTTCTGTGGCTTGCTGCTCTTTCCAGAAAGCAACTGTTGGGACTCTGGGTTTTTCCTTCCTTACATCTGTGAAATGTCTTTTTACTGCCCCTAACAAAAATGTTGATACTACACAAGTTGTACTGCTATAGGATTTGTTGCTAGATTTAGCAAATAGAAATTCAGGATTCTTAGTTGAATTTTAATTTTAGGTGAACAATATAAGTATATAATTACATATTTAATATATCTCATAATATTTGGGGCACACTTAAGCTAAAAAATTCAAGTTGAACTAGATGTCTTTCTTACATTTTATCTGTGCAACTTAAATTCCTTTCTTTTTAAACTCTTTTGGGCAAATGGTTGAGTGGTTGTTTCATTTTACTATCCTACTTATTGCATCTATTTTTATGGATGGATTCAGAGAGACTCAAAAGCAATGTTACTGCCATAACCATCAACACAGAATTTCTGGTTTTTAAATTTGTTTATTTGATTAAATTTTTAGTTTGGCTATACCTTCTAGTTACTAAATGACCCTTTTTATTTATTCACTTTTTGGTTATTTAAATACATCATAATGTTAGGTGTATTTTCCAGAAAGATACAGCTTTCTAATTCACATTTCTGTAAGTGTTCATGGATATTTGTTGGTCAAAAATGTTTTTATATTTTAGTTTTTGTGGGTACATAGGAAGTGTATATATGAGGTACATGTAATGTTTGTATACAGGCATGTAGTGCATAACAATCATATCATGCAAAATGGGGTATCCATCCCCTCAAGGGAAAAAAGCACTTAGCCTTTGTGCTATAAGCAATTCAATTATACCCTTTTAGTTACTTTTAAATGGTCAATTAAATTATTTTTGACTATACTCACCCTGTTGTGCTATCAAATACTAAGTCTTATTGTTTCTAATTGTTTTCGTACCCACTAACCATTCTCACCTCCCCCAGCTTTCCCACTACCCTTCCTAGCCTCTGGTAACCATTCTTCTACATTCTATCTCCATAGGTTAAATTGTTTTGATTTTTAGATCCTACAGATAAATGAGAATATGTGATATTTGTCTTTCTCTGCCTGGCTTGTTTCATTTAACATAATGACCTCCAGCTACATCCATGTGGTTACAAATGACTGAATCTCATTGTTTTTTATGGTCAGATAGTATTGTGTATAAGTATCATATTTTCTTTATCTTTATCTGTTGATGGATGCTTGGGTTGCTTCTAAATCTTGGCTATTATGAACAGTGCTGCAAAAAACATGGGAGTACAGATACCTCTTTGATATACTGATTTTCTTTCTTTGGGATATATATCCAGCAGTGGAATTGTTGGATCACATGGCAGCTCTATTTTTAGTTTTTTACAGAACCTCCAAACTGTTCTCCATAGTGGTTGTACTAATTTACATTTCCACCAACAGTGAATGAGGATTCCCTTTTCTCCACATCTTCTCTACCATTTTTTATTGCCTGTCTTTTAGATATAAGCCATTTGAACTAGGGTGAGATGATATCTCATTGTAATTTTGTTTCGCATTTCTCTGATGATCCGTGATGTTGAGCACCTTTTCATATGTGTGGTTGCCATCTGTACGGCTTCTTTTGAGAAATGTCTATTCAAACCTTTTGCTTATTTTTAAATTGGGTTATTATTTTTTTCTTACAGAGTTTATTTTAGCTCCTTACATATTCTAATTATTAATACTGTGTCAGATTAGTAGTTTGCAAATATTCTCTCTGATAAAGTGGGTTGTCTCTTCACTTTGTTTATTGTTTCCTTTGCTTTGCAGAAGCTTTTCAACTTTATGTGATCTCATTTGTCCAGTTTCGCTTTGGTTGTCTATGCTTGTGGGATATTACTGAAGAAATCTTTGTCCAGGCCAATATCCTGGAGAGTTTCACCAGGGTTTTCTTGGAGTGGTTTCATAGTTTGAGGTCTTAGATTTAAGTCTTTAATCCATTTTTATTTTATTTTTGTATAATGCCAGAGATAGGGATTAAGTTTCATTATCCTGCATATGGATGTCCAATTTTCCTGCAACATTTATTGAAAAGACTATCTTTTTCCCAGTGTATGTTTTTGGCACCTTTGTTCTTGAGTTCACTGTAGGTGCATAGATTTGTTTCTTGGTTCTCTATTTTGTTCTATTGCTTTATATGTCTGTTTTTACGACAGTACCATGCCATTTTGCTTACTATAGATTTGTAGTATAATTTGAAGTCAGGTAATGTGATTCCTCCATTTGTGTTCCTTTGGCTTAGGATGGATTTGGCTATTCTGGGTCTTTTGGGGTCCCATATACATTTTAGCATAGTTTTTTCTATTTCTGTGAAAAATGTCATTGATACTTTGATAGAGATTACATTGAATCTGTATATTGCTTTGGGTAGTATAGACATTTTAACAGTATTAATTCTTTTAATCCATGAACATGGAGTGTATTTCCATTTGTTTGGTGTCTTCAATTTCTTTCATCCATGTTGTATAGTTTTCATTATAGAAAAATTTTCACTTCTTTGGTTAAGTTAATTTCTAGTTATTTAATTTTATTTGTGGCTATCGTAAATGGTATTACCTTTTTATTTCTTTTTCAAATTGATCCCTGTTGGCATAGAGAAACACTACTAAATTTTGTATGTTGATTTTGCATCCTGCCATTTTACTGAATTTATCAATTCTAAAAGTTTTTTGGTGGAGTCTTCAGGCTTTTTTCTTTTTTAAAATTTTTATTTATTTTTTATTTTATTTTATTTTATTTTTTGAGACAGAGTCTCGCTCTGTTGCCCAGGCTGGAGTGCAGTGGCATGATCTCGGCTCACTGCAAGCTCTGCCTCCTGGGTTCTTGCCATTCTCCCGCCTCAGCCTCCTGAGTAGCTGGGACTACAGGCTCCTGCCACCAAGCTCAGCTAATTTTTTGTATTTTTAGTAGAGACGGGGTTTCACCGTGTTAGCCAGGATGGTCTCAATCTCCTGACCTCGCGATCCACCTGATCCGCCCACCTCAGTCTCCCAAAGAGCTGGGATTACAGGCGTGCCACTGCGCCCAGCCCAGGCTTTTTTCAAATATATGATCATATCATCAAGGATAATATACAAGCAAACAGGGATTATTTGACTTCTTCCTTTCCAATTTGGATGCCTTTTATTTCTTTCTGTTGTCTGATTGTTCTAGCTAGGGCCTCCAGTACTATGTTGGGTAACAGTGGTGAAAGTGAGCATCCTAGTTATGTTACAGATCTTAAAGTAAAGGCTTTCATTTTTTCCCATTCAGTATGATAGTAGCTATGTGTATGTAATTTATGACTTTCATTATGTTGAGGTAAGTTCCTTTATACACAGTTTTTTGAGAGTCTTTAACAAGAAGAAATGTTGAATTTTATCAAATGCTTTTTCAGCATCAATTGAAATGATCTTATGGTTTTTATCCTTCATTCTGTTGATATGATGTATCACATTGATTGATTTGCATGTGTTGAACCATCCTTGCATCTCAGGTATAAATCTCACTTGGTCATGATGAATGACCTTTTTAATGTATCACTGGATTTGGTTTGCCAGTACTTTGTTGAAGACTTATGAATCAACAGTCATCAGAAGTACTGGCCTGTAGTTTTATTTTTTTGATGTGTCTGTGTCTAGTTTTGATATTAGGGTAATACTGGCTTTATAGAATAAGTTTGGATGTATTCTCATCTCTTCTATTTTCCAAAATAGTTTGAGTAGGATTGGTATTAGTTCTTCTTTAAATGGTAGAATTCAGCAGTGAAGGCTTTGGGTCCCAGGATTTTGTTTACTGGGAGAATTTTTATTATGGCTTTGATCTTATTACTCATTATTGGTCTGTTCAGGTTTTGGATTTCTTTATGGTTCAATCTAGGTAGGTTATATGTGTCTAGAAATTTGTTCATTTCTTCTATATTTTCTATTTTGGGCATATAGTTGCTTATAGTTACCATTAATTATCCAGGGATATTTGTAACTAGAGACGCATCAGTGATAAATTCACCTAGCTCTGTTTCACATATATGTGGTCAAGATACTGATTTGTTTGGTAGTCAAATCTGTTGATAGATTACTAATTTACAGTAAAATTTTATTTACAGTTTATTTTGAAGTTATATTCTAATTCAGTAAATCACATAATTGTTTAAAGGAAGAATTACTTATGGCCTTAAAGGGAAAGGAAAACCTTAAGGTAACATTTAAGGGAGAAAAAGTAACTCAGTGTTTTAGCAGGAAAAAACAAGAATTCCAGCTATATCAAGCAGCACTGATAATTCATAAATGTTACAAGAACAAGGGTCAAAGACAGAAACACATAACATTTTCATCTCATGAAGACAAAGAACTTAAAAGTGCTAACTAAAGAAACAGCATATCTGTTGCTTAACAGATATGTCAACAGTTAAGAACATGGGAAGAACTTTAAAAGGTTTTGATATATTTCTGCGATATCAATTCACATACACACACACACACTCACTCACTTGGAAATGTAGCCCTTCCTTATTTAAAAAAAGCACTAATTTTCTAGGCAAAGGGGGCTAATATCTAGACCAAAATTAATTAATTAATTAATTAAAATCTCTCTCCTCCATGTTTAGGTAGGAAGAACCTATCTCAGATATGCTCAATAAAAAGCAGAAAAATGATTACAGACAGAAAGGGCACTAAAGTAACAACAAAAAAATGGTACAGCATCAACTTCACATGAAATGGCTTCTGTGATGAGAGGTACCCATTATGTAGGGTAGAAACAGTATGATTCTAAGACCATTGAAAGGAGAAGACAAGGAGAAAATATGAGACTATAATATTATATAACTTTAATAAAGAAAGGATGAATCTAAAATGATTAAGGTGCATCTCAGCCCACAATGTGCTCCACCACCACAGGAAGTCATGCAACAGATGAAGAGAAGAGGCTAAGAAGGCGTGTTAAGGCACTCATAGGCAGACTCTGACCTTTACAGCTTGGCATTTCAATAGCTACTATTAGAAGTGTCTTTTAAAATGCTTTTTATTATGTTCATATACAAAGCCATTCTAAATAACACATATTATTCTGTATTGTGTTTTTTAAATGTAGTTTAAATGTACATTTTGAAATGTTGAACTGTAATTGGAGAATGCTGGAAAAATATTTTCTGTAATAGATAATAGAGCTTCCAGGTCAGTTTTTGTGGTAACTTAGGCAGGGTCTAGATATTTTTAAGGTTTTCAAAAACTTCTTGAAATATCTTCAGATTAAGGTAAAAATGAATTATGTCATACATCCCTTTTAGTAAGGGGAGGGTTTGCACACACATAAAAATAATAACTGGGAGATTCCCTGAAGTCTTGTCCAAATTGCACTGCATTGCCTAAGATGCTATCAGAGGAGAGGAGACATTATATCCTACACAAAAATCAGGCTAACTGAAAATAGAAAATTGAATTATAAATGACAATAGGAAGATCATTAAACATTTAAATTGTCACTTTAAGAATAGGGTAAAATTCAATCTAAAAGTAATGAAAGTACGCCAAATGAGCAAAGACTGTATAGATAAGGAATAGAAACTTAGACTTCAAATGGGAGGGTAAAAAAATTATTTGTTGATGTTACTTTGTTTTGGTTTTTGAAAATCATATTTTATTTTAAGCATTAGTTTTAAATGTGATAAGAAATTACCTACTAGTAATTATTATTATTACTTAAAATAATAAATGAATACATTAGAAAACATTGATAATGATGCCCATGGGATAAATATATAAACCTTTGTTAGATTCAGCAAGAATGAGGAAAGGATGGAGCTGCATTCGTTGGTAGACTACCAACTAGACTTATGTCGTTACAAAGCACTTTAAATGTGGCTAGTCCAAGTTGAGATGTGCTGTAAAGGTAAAATATCCATAGCATTTCACAGGCTTAGTATGAAAAAAAAAGTAAGCTATGTTAATAATGTTTTATATTGATCATATGTTGAAATGAATATTTTTTGGATATATTGAGCTAAATAAAATGTATTATTAATTTCACCTGTGTGTAGTAAGGAATTTAATCTTGCCCAAAGAGAAGTTTGGCCTTTGTGTTCAGCTCTTGGGAGGTTATCTTACTCGGCTCTTGGGAGGTTATCTCAGCCCTTGTAATGTCCTGCCTGTTAAGAGTGTTTTTGTTTACCTGGAAGTCCTGGGCTATAGGAGACTGTATTAGTCCACTTTCACATGGTTATAAAGATACTACCTGAGACCAGGTAATTTGTAAATAAAAGAGGTGTAATTGACTCACAGTTCTGCATGGCTGGAGAAGCCTTGGGAAACTTAAAATCATGGCAGAAGGCAAATGGGAAGCAAGGCATGTCTTACATGGCAGCAGGAGAGAGAGAGAGAGCCAGAGGAAACTGCCACTTTTAAACCATCAGATCTTGTAAGAACTCCCTATCACAAGAACAGCATGCGGGAACCGTTCCCATGATCCAGTCACCTCCCATCATGTCCCTCCCTTCACATGTGGGGATTACAGTTCGAGATCAGATTTGAGTGGGGACGCAGAGCCAAACTATATCACAGACAGTATAATAATATCATTCATAATGGGGCTCGAATCATATGGGATCAGCTGAAACTTGAGAGGGGCTGGAGACTGAGATCAGTCACTCGGGCAGCCAACCATGTGTATATGACTAAGTTCCAATAAAACTCTGGATGCTGAGTGCCAGAAGAGCTTCCCTATTTGCCAATACTCTGTGTATATTGCCATACCCTGATGCTGGGAATGTTGATACTGTGCCTGACTCTACTTGGACAGGGCAATTGGAAGCTCCATGGATGAAATGTTCCTGGACTATGCCCCATGTGTCTGATCCCTTGACTGACTGCACCATTCGCTAGCTGTGTGAACTTTGTCAAGTCATCTAATTTACTGTGTATCAGTTTAATTCTGAGTGGAGGTTATAAGAATACTTAGAGGATTGTTGTGAGGATTAAATGGCTTATTATATCCAAAGTGCTTACAAGAGTGCCTAGCACATACTGTGCAGGGATAAAATACAATCATTGTTGCCACTGAGTATATGAAGATGTATAAATGGCATCACTGTCCATCTAGTTGTCACTAATTCCTCCCCTTTATCTTTTTTCTTTTTAACCAGTAGGATGATTATATCACTCTTTCTTCTAAAATACTGTGATAAATCCCCACTACTTACTTTGGATTACAGCCTATCTTTGGCCTTATTTCCCTTCGCTCCCTCTGTATTCCAGTTGTATCAATTTACTCAAATTCCTCTAAAAATACCAAATTTTCTTTCTGAATAAACCTCCAGCTAGGAATACTATTTTTTGGCCCAAATCCTCCACTTGTCTTTCATCTTGGCCTTGCATGCCATCAAAATCTGTCCAGAATTCTCTTTCTTGGCTGGTTCCCTTGGCATTTGTTTATATTGCTGTCATGGCATTGTCACCTTGTATTATTTGTCTGCTCTGGATATCTCCTGTTTGCCCTTCCCAGTCCACTCTTCATCCTTCTACAGTCTTCTTTGTGTTCTCAGAATGCTGACCCATATGAAATAAAAAATGAGCTCTCTGCTCTCTATGTGGCTTTTGGTTGCATTTAACGAAGTGATGATCACTGACAAAAAATAAAATAGGAGAAGAATAAGATTGGAGTGTTTATTTTTCCCTTGCTTCCTTCCTGCTAGATTGCTCTAGGTCGATGCCTCTTTACCAAAGCCCACAGCCTCTTCAAACAGCTTTATTTGTACAGCTTTATCTCTGAGGTTCCAGCGACCGCTTCTTCCCCTTACCCTTCAGACTTAGACATAGCAATGGCTTTCTGCTCTTACTAGTAAAAGTGCTTCCTTTGTGTCTTTCTTTTCTTAAGCTCTCTACACACTAAGTCTTGGCGATTACACAACAGGAGTGTGTGCCATCCATTTCTTACCTAGACCCTAATACAATCCTTATGGTGCCCTTTGAGGAAGAAGATTAAATAAGAGAAATTCTAGGATGGAAGGAACAAATAGGAGATATTAATTCAGAATATATATTTTGAATATTCCTTTTTTATTTTATTGATAAAATAAACAATTAACATTTTGCTCTTCTTCATATTCTTTTCTTTAAGGTGTTAAAAAGCACATTTGATATGTTATCTCATTAATCCTGGCCAGGCTGCACCAGGCATCAGAACAAATTATTATCTAAAGACAGGATAAGCTGGGCACGGTGGTTCATGCCTGTAATCCCAGCACTTTGAGAAGCCAAAGCAGGTGGATCAAGAAGTCAACAGATTGAGACCATCCTGGCCAACATGGTGAAACACCATCTCTACTAAAAATACAAAAATTAGCTGGAGGTTGTGGCGCATCCCTGTAGTCCCAGCTACTTGGGAAGCTAAGGCAGCAGAATCGCTTGAACCCAGGAGGCAGAGGTTGCAGTTAGCTGAGATTGCGCCATTGTACTCCAGCCTGGTGACAGAGTGAGGCTCTGTCTCAAAAATAAATAAATAAATAGATAAATAAATAAATAATAAAGACAGGATATAGAACCAGGAAAGGGATGTGAGGCAGAAAGCAGAAACCAACATCTTAGTGTAAGGGGAACAAGATTTGTACTAAGATACAGGATTTTAAATACCAGTACAAGAAAAGTGACAAACCATCCAAAAAAACAGGACCAGGGAATAGACTCAAGTTTCAAGGTAAAAGAACTGCTGGGAGAATGCTGCTAAAATCTGAGGTTCTGCATCAATTTTGAAGGTGAGCTGGGTACCTGTCACTTAGAAAACATCACATAAATATTTATTGAAAGGATTGGAAATGAAATAATGAATACATGCCAGAGTAGGAGGCCTTTACTGATCTTCTATTAAGGATCCTTTTTCAGCTGTCAGATCTTGATATGTGCTGTGTGAGGATTTAAGGTAAAGGAAAGAAATAACTCAGTTATTGATTGCTTAGTGTGTGCTGGGCACAATCTGGGGGCTTTTAATTTTTAATAAAATTTGAGTATATAAATATTAAAACATCATTTTTATATGGTGATATTGAGGCTCCCACAGAATAAGTAAGCAGTCCAATGTGAAACATCCAGAAGTCGGGCTGGCATTTCCAAAAGCCATGCAAACCTTAGGCTGATGGAATGTCCACAGCTAATGGGGACATCTAGTTATTCTAATCCCTAGTCTAGGATACACATTTCTAGACATGACTGATTTCATACAGGCAGGAAATGGAATGAAGTTAGAAAAATGGTTACTTGATCTCATTCCATGCCTTTGCTCTCAAATGCTGATTCCTTTAGGGTCCTAAGTGCAACAAACAATATTTTACCTGAGAGAGTTTGGCCTAAAAATCTAAACACACTCTAGGTTCTTTGATATGAAAACTTCTAGAAAGCAAGGTGGGCCATTTCTTGAGCTCTTTAGGTGATATCATTTCTTTTATTCACAATATGTTCAAAGAAGACTAGTTCTGCCTCTCTGCCAAGGCTAAACCCCTCATCAGCTCTCTTGATCCCATCTTTCTTTAGGCTTTTCTCCACTAAAGAGCCTTTCTTTAACTTTCTCACTATTTCTACAGTCTGTTTTCATCTCAACCTGTAGGCATCCTTAGTTTTCCTGCCTCCAAATTCTTTATTTTAACCCTGACAGTACATTCTCAATTATTCTTCCCCCAACCAAATTATCTCTGCCAACGCAACTCTATCCTTTACATGTAAACTTCTATCCTCACATCAAAGTAATGCAAACCTGGATACAAATACAAATACAAACTTTAATAGTTATTAGCTGTGTGATTTTGGGTAACTGACTTAATATCCATAACTCTCTGTTTCCTGGTTTGCAAATCAGGGATAATGTTACCAACATCCCTTATAGAGCTGCTTTTATTAAGTTGTAAATTAATGGTTGGTCTTCAGCTCTTAGGATAAGTAAATTTTCTGGTACCCTTAATCTGCTAGTACAAGTACCTTAAATATATCATTTGAGATAGTGATCATTATTTTATATTCAATCTGCCTTACATATTGAAACATTTAACAAATGAATTTTCTTTTCCAAGTGGATTGGTAATTTCTTTTTTCTTTTTGGTAATTTGAATCATTTGACCGGCCACATTTTCTTTCCTCTAGGAAGCTCATATGTCACACGAGTCCAATTTGGGTCAAATTTAATAACCTAGTACACTATGAAATGTGTAATTGTGTTCTACATTTCTTACTTATCTCAGTTTTGTATATTATATTTTCTCTGTCCTGATTTTAAACTATTTACATTGTTCCATAAGCCATTTTTCTGAAATAAGGGCATGGTTTGATAGATGAATACATAGATGGATAAGTTAATAGATAAGTGGATAGATAGATTAGTTAGACAGTATTATTACTAGGCCTTGTTTTGCTCATGCTATATTTTCATTTTGAAACTGTCATCCAAGTCTATCAATGTTACGTCTATCTTTTAGAGTCTGTTATACCCACTACCCAGTTATTTTAGTGTTTTTTAGTCCTTCAACCAGAAGTGCTCGCTCTCTTTCCACGTACCCTCATATCACTTTCTGTATTCTTCTTTTGCAACATTTACCTTATTCCTCTCTGTAATTCAATCTCTAGTTATTTGTGGACTTGTCTAATTCTCCTTTCCCATGTTGTACATTTTTAATGACAGGGTATATGTCCTATCCACTTTCATGACCCACAGTGTACTTAGTAGAGTACATACAGTCATGTTCCAGATAATGACATTTTGATCATTGATGGGCTTCATATATGACTGTAGTCCCACAAGATTATAATGGGGCTGAAGATGATGTAGCCATTGTAATATTGTAGTGCAATGCATTACTCCTGTGTTTGTGGTGATGCCGGTATAAACAAAGTTACTGTGCTGCCAGTCACATAAAAGCATGCAGTAATGCAATAATGTCCTAGCCTTCACATTCACTCACCAGTCACTCACTGATTTATCCAGAGTGACTTCCACTTCTGAAAGCACCATTCATGGTAAGTACCTTATACCAGTGTACCATTTTTAGTCTTTGATACCATATTTTTATTGTACCTTTTCTGAGTTTTAGTAGATTTAGATACACAAATAGCATTGTGTTACAATTGCCTGCAGTATTCAATACACTAACATGCTGTACAGGTTTGTAGCCGAGGAGCAATATGCCCTACCATATATCCTAGGTGTGTAGCAGGCTATACCATCTAGGTTTGTGTAAGTACACTCTATGACGTTCCCACATGACAAAATCACCTAATGACATATCTCAAAATGTATCCCCATTGGTAAGCAATACATGGCTGTCATTTATTTTCAATAAATACTTGAATTTTATTGAAATGGAATTGGTATGAACTGAAATTGTGAAGCTGCTTCAAAATTAATCAAAACTGTATATATGAGTAAAAGATAAATGCCATCTTTTTTGATATTTGCATTGAAGTAACTGATTGTTTCCTTTTATTTGATGAATTTCCCCAAGATTAGGCAGAAAATTTCAAAATTTCTGGTTTCATGAATGGTCAATTATCCAATATTATCCAATTTGTATAATATTGGTCAATTTTCCAATATTTGAATAAATAAATGAGTAATATGTAGTAAATGAGAGTAATATGGGTAATATTTTTTAAATGAGCATAATGAGTACTCCTAGACAAAAAGCCAATACTTCTGCAGGGAGAAGAATTAACTTTGGAAAGCAGAGATAAAAATTTATGCAGTGGAACTATATGCATCATATGATGATCAGAGTAGAGAACATTGCTGAAAAACTGGGTAACAAGTAAATTTTTAAGTGTTCACAGACATATTTGTGTTTACTGGGTCAATATCTAAAGATGAAAAGAAATGATTCACTGAAGGAGAATTAAGGCTTGCAGATGTTGTAAGGGGTGTTAAAAAATGAGGTAGACGGTAGTTCTGTATTAACTAGAGTAAAGGTAAATTGGCTAAAGCCATTTATTAGAGCAGAATAAATTATCATGATGAAAAAAATGGAAATTCTTATTCAAATGAAGTATTGCAGGATCTGGCCAGCAACCCGCAATGCAAAGGGGCTCTCTCTTTGTTCCCAGGTGGATCAGCAGGTCGAGAAATAGTAGACACACACAAGATAGTGAAAGCTGTGTCCAGGGAGGTCACTGCCTTCTGGTCCCGTGGTGCCGCCAATGCACTGGATATACCAACATTTATTATTAAGTTTAGTGAGGGTGGGGGTAGGTTAGTGAGGGATTTAGGGTCATTTGATTATGAAGTGAGATGGTCACATGGGGATGAAGTAATTCTTTAACATAACATCTGTATGCAGAAGTACAGTATACAGAAATAAGGATTTACAATATAGTGTGTGCATCAGTAACTTCTAACAGAGCCTTAAAACAGAAACACAGTCTTTCCATAACCTATGATTAGCAAGATATTAATCAGCAGTAACAGTTGCAGCAAAAGCTGGTTACAAACAATCCATAGAAACAGGATGTGAAGCTACACAACCAGTTAGACCAGAAATTCTCAGAAGGGAGTATGCCTTAACCCTAAAGAGGCCTAGAAGAGCTGTGGCAAGATGAGGCCGTTTATAGCCCTATCTTATCCATATGGACAGGTGCCCCCCATGCGTCCATTTATAGGCTCTCCGCAAGGGTCGCATTCTATTCCCAGAGCTATGAACATCTGCTTTTCTGGGATAGGAATCTTGGTGATGTGAAACCTCCCTGACTGCACGTCCGTTCATAGGCTCTCTGCAGGGAGAAGCACGTCACGTGCTCATCCTGGCAATCCAACCTGGCATTGTCTTTATACAAAATTACTGCATGCAATTTTGTATTTACAGTAATCAGGAGCATTTCATCTTTTATTCCATAGCAGTACTTCAGGGGGTCTCCCTACAATGAAGGAAACACTTGACTGTCCTTTCAAGTCTTTGAGTATTGGCTTAAGACTTCAGATAGCCATACTCCTGAATTAGCTGCTTGTGCATGTGTGTGTACCTCTTTGTGTATATGTGTCCCATACATCACGATTAGGTATGCTAAACCTACAGAATATGTGCCACAGCAAAATGCTATGGCTCTACTCACAGAATTTTCCCCATGTAAATATTATAGGGGGTATAATGGTGTTTGATTCTCGCAGCTTTTGCAGCAGATTGTACTTTCCAACAATGGCCACAATGATATTTTTGGTGCCATATACTCTACTAGAATTTCTCCCTCTCCCTTCGAGTAGCAGGATTTTGTTTCTTCCTCTTAAAACTGGGAAGGTTTTGTGGGTGCCTTGATTAACAGAATATGATAGAAATGACATTTTGGGATTTTGGGGGTTAGGATATAAAATATGATACCCCTTCTGCCTAGCTCTCTCTTCATGAGTTGTACAGTTTTGGAGTCCTGAGTAACCATGGTGGACAGACCATGCATACAAACCACACACACACACACACACACACACACACACACACACACACACAGAGAGAGAGAGAGAGAGAGAGAGAGAACCAGTGTCCAAAGAGCCTCAACTGTTCTAGCCCCAATTGTTTGAGTCTTCACAGCTCAGACAACAGATGATTCCATCCCCAGCCTCTGTCTTATTTCAGATTTGGGAGGCCTTGAGCAAGAATCAGCCAGCTGAACCCAGAACCATAAAGATAATGGTAAAATTATTGTTATTGAAGCCACCAAGTTTTGAGGTGCTTTGTTGTGCAACAATATATAACCAGGACAGTATTTCCCAGAAGATATTAGGAAGTGTCCATTTAATAAACTAGTAAACTGATCATAAAAGATACTTGCTCTGGGTCACTAAGAAAATCTGCATCATTGTTAAGGCTGGGATTAAAATTCAGTTTCTGTCTCTTGTTCAGACCTCTGTTTCACTCGAGTTATGATGGGGAAAAATAAAGCACACCCAAACACTCATTGGCATGAAACTTTATAACATACAATTTACTCAAAAGCTAGATTTTTAAAAACCTGTTTATTAAGCCTGAATAACGTTGTGTGTTACATCAGGTGTTCATTAGCTGAATTTATACCTTACATTAGAGTGCTCTCCTAGATTAAAGCATTGTACTTTAATTGTATTTTTAAAGTTTGATTCAACTGATGTACTTTTTAAAATAGAACCTACAGATATATAAAAATCAATATTTTCCTACTTAGCAGTACATAGCAAAATTAAATTGTACCACTAATGCCTGTGAATCGTCTTATGCTAATTAGCTACAGTGTAGATAAACAATCTGCCTATCATCATTTTAGGCTTTCTGTTTGCAGAGCACTGAACTGAAAATAAAACAACTGGAGAATAGTACTTGTATTCAACGAATTTGTTACCTATGTAGAGATAGTGATAATTCAGGACACATACAAGCAAAAGATTTTAAAAAATAGTTCTTTGTACAAGCTATATTTATTTGCTGAGAAAACCAAGAGTAAAGTGATAGACAGAACTTTTTAAAGAAAAAAATTATAAATATTCAGCACACTAAAGCACATGTTTAAAACTCATGCTATAAATTATGCATTTCTAAATATTTGAGCATTCAGTGATATGGTGCTATATTAATTATATTTGTTGATGAAAAGTATTAGCAACTACATAAAATCTGTCATATGAAATCATATGAAAAATACAGATAAAGCATAAAAAATTGTCATTTTTTGAGACTTTTTATGAAAGTGGCTATTTTATATAGTTCAGACTGACATATCAATTAGGTGAAGGTACTGTTCCAGCCTCAGACAATTGACCCCTACCAAGGACTTCAATTATTTGACATATATTCAGCAATCCTTTTATAAAATTCCTATGATAAGAGAAGCTATTTGACTTGTTAATAAATATAAACTATATTTTGTTTTATCAAACTATCAGCATTCCCATCCACATTCTACATTTATAACTTTTAATAGTAGATT
Source organism: Macaca thibetana thibetana (assembly GCF_024542745.1). NCBI lineage: Eukaryota > Metazoa > Chordata > Mammalia > Primates > Cercopithecidae > Macaca > Macaca thibetana. Next base: position 142,146,509 of record NC_065582.1, read on the forward strand.
ACTTAAGGACACTTATTTTAAATTTTTGATTGCTTCTCTTTAGGTTTAATATATTTTCCAAACATTTTACTAACTGTAAATCTTAAATTGAAGGACTAATTTCTTATATTGAATTCACCCAGTGCTCCCATTAGAGACAAGCATGATAGAAAGAGAGTAATATTATCATAACACTATTTTATTTCTATAGTAACTTCAGCTAAGGAGCATAAAATGCCCTATAGTCATTATCTAAATAATCCTCTTGACAAACCTAGTAGATGGGTGCTATGATTTGAATGTTTGTGCCGTCCAAAACTCATGTTGAAATTTAATTGCCATTGTAACAGTATCAAGCGGTGGGATCTTTAATAGGTGATTAGGCCATGAGGGATCCACAGTCATGGGTGGGTTTAATGCCCTAATAAAGAACTTTCTGGCATGAGCATGCCTCTCTTTCTCTCTCTCTCTCTCTCTCCCTCCCCCTCCTCACCCCTCTCTCTTCCCTCTGCCTTCTGGCATTCGGGCGTGTAGTGAAGCAGTAAAAAGATCCTTGCCTAATGCTAGAACCTTGATCTTGGATTCCCAGCCTCCAGAACTGAGAGAAAACAAATTTTTATTGATTATAAATTACCTAGCCCCATATATTCTGTTATAGCAGTGGAAAGTTTACTAACACAGTAGGACAAAAAGCTAAAAAGTGTACGAAATGATTGAATTTTAGCTATGATTACAATTTGTATCATGGAGCCAAACTCATCAGTTAACAGTTGCTGACCAAAATAATAATGAAAGTTTACAATTTGCAAGTCATTTCTAAGGGAAACTGATTTGCTGTCAGAAATTATTAATATTTTAAACATACTGTGTATGTTAAAGTCTTCTTCCAGTCAGTGAAAACTTTTTTTAAATAGTAGTACAAATTTTATAAAATTTATATTATACATATACCATCACCAGTTTTGGGCTCCTGGTTTATGCTATTTGAAGAGACATAGAGTCAGAATATCATTCCCATTGTCCAGCCTAATGAAAATTCTTTTCCTGAATGTTCTAAGGTTATGGAGAATTATGTTGCCCTTTCCTCCCAGGCTTTGGGGAGCTAACCTATATTTTAAGGAGGCAACCAGTTATGCACAATGAGAGACTAGATCATCTATTCCTAACCACCTTCCCAACATAAACATTCCCCCCACCCATAGCATATTAAATTAAATAGCTACTTCTGAAAACTTGACATATATCATATTAGTTAATAAGAAAATAGTTTGCAAATAATTTTGGCAAGTACCTGTTGATCACTATTTATGTGCCAGGTATTAAATTAAATGCTTAGCTATACTGGATCATAATCTGGACAAGCTTTCATGAATTTCATTGGGTATCTAATTTTACAGAGTTTAACCAGGTGTTACTCTAAACTTTAGTAGTATTTCTATACAATTTCAAATATAGAATCAGAACTCATATTGAATTATATTAAGATATTAAAGTTGCTGGAATATGTTATTTAATGTGTTCATTAAGCATAGATACTCTGAGTTTCCTAAATACCTGATTTGCAAAAGTTTTCCATTTTATAGAACCATTGACACTCTTACAATTAACATGTGAGGTTTGGGGGCAATGCATACTCTGCTTTCCAACTTTCCCTAGATTCAGCAACAATTGCTGAATGTAGATCTTTCCCATCTTATCTTCAGTCTTATTCCTACAAAGGCTAACTCTGCTTTGTTTGCTCTGATAGCAAGCTCTTTATTTCTAAACTTGCTAAAGTCCATATACCCACAAAATAAACCCTGACCTGGCCTGCTTTTCACAAGAGTGATGCATGCTGTAAACATTATGGGGGTGACGGTTGTGTAAGGAACATCTAAGTTCTTTAGTGATTACATTGTAATTTCTCCTCTCTCTCTCTTTTTTTTTTTGGCCAGAGTGATGTTTTATGGTCCCCATTCCATGTGTTAAATGACTTCTCAACATTCTCAAGTGTTGAATCCAGCCTCCTCTCATTACAATCCTGTAATTTGCACATTATGCACATGTACCCTAGAACTTAAAGTATAAAAATAATAAAAAATAAATTAAAAAAAAACTTTTAAAAGTTATATTTTCTTACCTAATCCTCAAAACACAGACATGCTTTAAAGTCCCAAATGCTCTAGAGCTATACTGTTCAGTTTAGAAGCCAGTAGGCATATGTGACTGTTAAGCATATGAGATATAGCTAGTCCAAGTTATGTTATAATTGTTTAGATGTGTCAGAAGAGCTAAATACATACCATATTTTCAATACTTTGTGTGGAACAAAATGTAAATTATGTCATTAATACATTTTGAAATGAGATTTTGGACATATTAGACTAAATAAACTACATTATTAAAGTAATTTCACATTTATTTTTTAATGTGGCTGTGAGAAATTAAAAATGAGATATATGGTTCCTATATTTATATTAGATAGCCCTGCTCTAAAAATTGCAAAGACTCTGATACTGGAAAGAATGTCAGGCTTTTTGCTTAGAATTACATGAGATACTTGAGGGTTTTTTGTTTGCTTATGTTTATTATTATTATTATTTTTGGTAAAACTTTCAAATGTCCTGAACTAGATTAACAGATACCAGATGGTTTCCTGAAAATTAGAAGCACAGTTGGCCTTGGACAGAAGCAAGCTAAAAGGGGTAATTAGACCACGGTCAAAAGACTGAACAAAGTTAAAAGAAAAAAAAAAAAAAAGAAAGAACAGGACCAAGGTAAACGAAATCAATGAAATTATATCAGTGTCTAGGATGATAACATGCAATGAGGGAGACAACAATAGATACAGACAGGGAAGGACATGATGGTATGGGGCTGTTCATAATGACAGGGCTGTGTAACCCCAGGCCTTAGGGGTGAGACAACTGGAAGGTAGGTAGAGCTACTAAAATCAGTTACCGGCTTCTGGATCTTGGATCTATGTAGTCAAGATGTAACTCTATTCCCATCCCTGAGAACCATACTGTGAAACAGACATTATAAATATAGTGAACTCCATCAAACAACGTGGTCTTGTTACAAACCATCATTGATGTGATGAGCTGAGGTCTTTGTTTTTTCCACTGTGCCCATGAAGAAACTGAGGTTCAGAGTAACTTGTTGAAAAGCTAGTAAGAGACAAAGTTAGATTTTAACCTAGTTCTATTTGCTTTTAAATCTCGTTTTCTTTTGTGTTCTTTCCCCTTTAGAAGAAGATACGTTTTCTGCCTTTAAGTAACTCTCTGCCTAGTGAAGAAATATTTAATTTGTTATTGTAAATTTTAAATTATTTATGTGTTAAAATCTGGACTCAATATATCCTTTTTGGTTTGTTTGCTGTGCTTTTAGAGACACTCAGGTTTGACCGTGTTATTTAAGAATGTGCCGGGTATGGGAACTGTTCTAGTGTAATTTCTATTCAGAGAAGCTTGCTGCCTTGTCTCTGCGTAGCAACAGAAGATCTTAAAGGACCCATATGTGTGATCAAATTGGTCTAAGGAACATTAATGGTGTCTGTGGCTTAGAGCAAAATGGTTCTGATTACGGTATTTGGTGTTGATTGCTCAGTTCACCAAATGGATTGCTTCAATTGTGCCTCTTTCTTGCTTTCTCTTCTCTTTCAGTTCTGAGTTTATTTTGATTAGATTCTGGTTCTCACTTTACCTGATTTTAATTGTGAAGAACAGGGTCTAACTCAATTCTGCAATCTCATTATTTAGCCTAGTACCCAGCACATAGGTGATGCATTGTCATCCATTTATGATATTAATACAGTTCTATTCAGTGAGCTTTCAACAAATATAAATTGGTTACCTCTTTATGGGCTACCTCTATAGTCTACCTCCATGGGGATATAATAGTGCATACGGTCGCATGCCATTTTTACAATCTGGTGGACCACAGTTACAAATCAGTGTGATAAACCTTGCCCATGTGTAAACATGGGATCTTATGGGAACATCTTAGGAGGACACTTCACTAGGTTGGATAAGTGAATGTAAAGATTTCCAGAGAAAGTGATATTTAAACTAAGAGCTGGAGGAAATTGGTAAGCAGGGAGAATGGGTTAGGGATCTGGTGGAAGAGGAAGGGCATTCCTAGCAGAAGGAAGAGGAAAGATAGAAATATTGTAGATCTGCGATTTGTTCAGTCTGAGTTTGGTTGAAGGGTATAACTGGGAGACAGAGGAGAGTAATAGGAGTATGAAGAGGGAAGAAATTAAGAAAAAATGTTTAATCAATGTTGAAGGAATCATTTAAAAAATGAATATATCAAACAATACAATTCATTGTGAATTTTTGAGATGATTCATTTAGAGTATAAATTTTTGACCATTTTATCTTATAGACATAATTTATTTAATTCAAAAGTAAAGATGGATTTCAACCTGATAATATTAGCGACTTCATATTCATATGCATATTTATTACATATCCACTTCATTACAATTCTACAGTCTGCACCATACTTATCATTAGGGACATTTACCTTATGATAAATGGGCTTCATTAGTAGTGGTTTGAGGCATTATTATTTATTCATCTATGAAGGTTATAAAGCATCTATTAATTCATTTATCCAGGAATGGTTACTTTAAATCCCGAATACTTTCTTATTCTTCTAATGAGGCAGAAAATAGTGTATTTTTTCTATTATTTTAATACTTGGTTTTAACTTTTAAATGAAGGCCAAAATCAATTAAATTAGTTCATTTGATCAATCAGTTTATAAATTTGGCAGGACACAATAGTTTTGAGTAAAAGGACTGCATGACAGAGCATACAAAAACCCCGTTTTAAGTCTCAGTCCTTTGGCAAATATATTGTGTTCTTTCATTGGTCCATTAGGCTCTCTCTGCTTCATGTAATGCAACCTCAAAATTAGTATGACATAGTCTATGGATGTAGCTTATAAGGATCAATGATTTAAACATAATTTGTAATGCTCCAAAAATAATGTATTAATTTACAACCATATCTGAAATTTGATAGTTTTTTGGGTGGTTTGAAGAAAAAGAGTTGTTAGTAGGCATTTAACTTTTTAAAAAATATTAAAATCTGTATATCGACTGCTAATGGATAAAGTTCATCTGTAATATTGTTATGATAATTGAAGCACACTACTTTGTGCCACAATACACCCTTTTCTCTTTTGTACTTCATAAATCAATGATTATGTTTCTGAACACAAAAGTATGCCCCAGGGTAGAAGAAAGATTTCTCTTTTGCATTCCTATTTTCACTCTTTATCACAAGCAATGCTCATTTTGCAGACTGTACCTGTACTTTGTATACATGGAAATTAAAGTGAGCTTAAATTCATATAATTTTTATTTGTGACCTTACTCTTGGGGTTAGAAGACTAATAAAAATATCAGCCACTTTTCTTGCATGATGGAGTTGAAAGGGAAATGGAGAGATTAATGAAGAGACTGATCAGGATTAGAAAGAATGAATAAATAGAGTAAATTTCCTCTTGGGCTGTCTCTCCCTCTGTAAACATTTATTAAGCATCTACTATAAAACTAAATATTGTAAAAGCGTCGGAAGGAACCAGTCGTTACACTCCTTTATTATTGTGAACTGAAATCAGATTTCAGAGTTTTAAATTTTTTTCAACAATATTCAGTGCATGCAGTCGTAAAATTTGATTCTAAGACAGGTGCGCGCATTTAGCCCTTCACTTAAACTGTATCATAAAGCCACTTCAAGAGATTCATCTTCCCACCCTCACGTAATCTTTTTGCAATCACTGCTCGGAAGCCAAATTAGGAGCCTGACATCTTTGCTATAATCAAAACCTATTCTCCCCTCTCCGCTCCTCCACTCCTTACCTTAATGAGAGTGTAAAAAACTAGTTTTACTGGGGACGGAGGCAAGGAAGAAAGGAAGAGAATGAAAGGAGGGAGGAAAGGGGGGTGGGCATGGACCCAAGGAGGGAGTGAAAGGAACGAAGGAGAGCGCTGTCTTTTTTTTCTCGCGTTTGCTCTAGGCGCTCCCTGCCTGCCTCTCCCAGCTGGCCGCCGAGCGGCACCTCTCGCAGGCTCGACCCTCGGTCCCGCCCCCTAGCGTCGGAGCCCGGGAGCCGCGGCAGGAGCCTATCTCTTTAAATGACAGCTGAGGCTCGGGTCCCAGTCCGGGGCTTGACGTCAGTGCCTCCTCCCGGGCTGCCAGGAGTAGTTAGCGCCACCGTCGGCGCTCCGGCCTCGCGGCGCGCTAGCAAGCTGCCGGGGCGGCGAGTTTTCTTTGCTTCGGCCCCTCCTCCCACCCTCCCCGCGGAGAGCCGAGCAGCAGTCCTAGAGCCTCTCGCAAGTCTCTCTCACACTTCCCCGCCTTCGCCCCAAAGGAGCAGCCGCTCCTTCTTGCCTCTCCACTGCCGCCGCCGCACCGGCGGAGCTCCTCTCCCGCGCGTCTCTCCTCTGATGGAGCTTGGGCGCCGCCGACCCCGCAGCTGCCCCGAGCCTTGAGCCGGGCTGCCCCGGCCCGAGGAACGCGCCGCCCTGCCCGAGGGCGCAGAGAACACCCGGAGGGCTGGGGCGCGGGCTCTGGGAACGAGAAAGTGCAGCTCTCTCGGGTCACTGGGCCGGCGGCGGGGGGACTATGGCTCTGAAGGACACGGGCAGCGGCGGCAGCACCATCCTGCCCATTAGCGAGATGGTCTCCTCGTCCAGCTCGCCCGGCGCGTCGGCCGCCGCCGCCCCGGGGCCCTGCGCACCCTCGCCCTTCCCCGAAGTAGTGGAGCTGAATGTGGGCGGCCAGGTCTACGTGACCAAGCACTCGACGCTGCTCAGCGTCCCGGACAGCACTTTGGCCAGCATGTTCTCGCCCTCTAGTCCCCGTGGCGGCGCCCGGCGCCGGGGCGAGCTGCCCAGGGACAGCCGGGCGCGCTTCTTCATCGACCGGGACGGCTTCCTTTTCAGGTATGTGCTGGATTATCTGCGGGACAAGCAGCTCGCGCTGCCGGAGCACTTCCCCGAGAAGGAGCGGCTCCTGCGCGAGGCCGAGTATTTCCAGCTCACCGACTTGGTCAAGCTGCTGTCGCCCAAGGTCATCAAGCAGAACTCGCTCAACGACGAGGGCTGCCAGAGCGACCTGGAGGACAACGTCTCGCAGGGTAGCAGCGACGCGTTGCTGCTGCGCGGGGCGGCGGCCGCCGTGCCCTCGGGCCCGGGAGTGCACGGTGGTGGCGGCGGCAGCGGCGCGCCGGACAAGCGCTCGGGCTTCCTCACGCTGGGCTACCGGGGCTCCTACACCACCGTGCGCGACAACCAGGCCGACGCCAAGTTCCGGCGCGTGGCACGCATCATGGTGTGCGGGCGCATCGCGCTGGCCAAGGAGGTTTTCGGGGACACGCTCAACGAGAGCCGCGACCCCGACCGGCAGCCGGAGAAGTACACGTCCCGCTTCTACCTCAAGTTCACCTACTTGGAGCAGGCCTTTGATCGCCTGTCCGAGGCCGGCTTCCACATGGTGGCGTGTAACTCCTCGGGCACCGCCGCCTTCGTCAACCAGTACCGCGACGACAAGATCTGGAGCAGCTACACCGAGTACATTTTCTTCCGTAAGTTCGCAGCCCAGGCGTTTCCCCGCACCCCTCGCCCCCTGCTGACCTGCGGCGGGTTTGAGCCCCGCTGGAGGCCCGGCAGGGGTGTCCGGGCCAGGAGCTGGTTAACTCCTTATAGAGAGCGGCCCTCCCTGCACGACTCCCTTTTGCAGTAGACACGATTTACATTTCGCCCCTTCGGATATTTCCGTCTCTACTCCCCCTTTCTAGAACTCAGTAGCACCCAGCTCCCAGCTGTCTTACTTGCTGAACTTTATTGATCTTGCCTTCTCCACCCAGCCCGCTCCCGGATGCTAGGGGCTCCTCTGTTTCGGAGGACAGGGTGGGAGAGACTGGGGCACAGGGCAGAGTGCATAGACCCTCCTCCACCTCTTTGCTTTAGTAGGACTGCTGGGGGTCATTTCATGTGGCCCTCAGTGGTGTCCCTGCAGAGGGCAGGATGCCATCACAAGGCGTCGCCGCGCACCGCCTGGATCACCTGCTGTTGGTACAGCTGCCGCGCGGTAGCCTCCAGTTACGGGTGGTTTTCTAGAGGGCAGGCGAGAAGCGATGAAGGTGCCCCCAGAGCCCCTCGAGGGGGCGGGGGCATGAGAGCGGCTGTGGGGAAAGGGGACTCCTTGACAATGGAAACCCAGATTTCCCCGCGTCGGTTATCTCCAGTCTGATTGCCCAGTGTTTGGGACAGGGGAGGGCGGAAGGAATTAGAAACTTTGGATGTCTGAGTGCTCTTAGGGTTGGAGATTAGGAAGGGGTGAGGGTGGAGGGGGGGAAGGAGTTGGGGAGGATGGGGAAGAGAGAGGGAGAATGATTGTGTTTCCTTCTCCAGCGCAAAAGCGGGGGTTGAGCCCACTTTCTCAGAATGAATAAATAGAGCGATTTTCTGAAATGTGAGAGTGAGGGAATAGATTTGGGAAAGCATCCGGGGTGCGTTTTGCAGCGCGCTTCCGGAGCTGGCTATGTGGAGTTCAAGAACTCTACCAAATACCACAATCTGAACCTGCACTGGTGATTGGGAGTGGGGTGGCGCTGTGGTGGGCACAATTCTCAGTGGCGTTTATAAAGTGAAAAGACAACGACTAGAGAGCGATTTGGACAAACGAAAAGCCAGCAGGGATGGCAGCAGGAACATTATTTGGCAAACGTTTTTCCTTTGGCCAGGCACAAGTTAAAACTTGCCTGTCGCGTTGGGAGAGTAGCCTTGAAATCCTGTGATGGAAATAGACCAGCTTAAAGTGTATTTATTTATTTTGGTAATTCAGTCACTACAGTAATTGGGTACTGAACAATTTTCTAGACTTTATTTTGACTGGAGAAGTGGAAGGGACTTCTCCTTGCACAGGTGCAAGCTTAACTGGAAGGTTGGCTTAGTGTTTGTATATTCTGGGAACCTTGGAAGTTGAGTGACAAACCACAGCACACAGGTTCTCAGAGGTAGACTGCTTTTTAGAAAGTAATGCTGGGTTTCTTGAGACAACAGTTTCAACAGAGAAGCAAATGAAGAGTCTGTCCACTGAATTGGTAGCTAAAAAACTGTCTTAATTATATCAAAGTATTACTTGTTACACAATAAAAAGATTAATGATCAGAAAAGCCACCCAAGGGAAGATATTTCATTGCTTGTATAAAATGGGCACCACTTAAATATGTATTAAGTAATTAAGCATTTTAGCACCATTTTATTCCTTATCATTGTGACCTTTATCAACAACTTTTTAGATTTTAAACGATTTAAGTCATTTCAGCGTAGATTTCCAGGCATTTCAGAAAATGAGGTAAAATGAACTTTTGCCTTCCTTGTAGTTAGTGTTTTTTGTTAGAGAAGATATAAGCATGAATGTTCCGCACAGTTTTCTGAAATTTTGAAAATCTTTCTTGGTTTTGGTTTTTCTTATTCCTTTAGAAAGATGTGGATATGAGAATGATCATGACTTTGATTATGAAGAGATAATACAAGTTATCTCTACATTAGGGAAAAAGTGCCCTTAGTATATTGAAACTGGAAACTTAGCTAATTTAACTAATGAGGTAAATTTGAGAGAGATTTGAAATTCAGGATCTGTTTCACTTCTAAAGCTACAGAAGTGTTAAATAAAATATTCATATTATGAATAACTACTTTCAGAGTACTCATATTATTAATGACCTCTGAAATTCATTCATAAAAGTCCCAGAAATCTAAGGAGACAACCTATTTTGGGAGAAAATATGCAAATTCCAGATAAAGTATTGTTCTTTTGAAGTGGTAAGCTAGTCATTGATCAACAAAATGGAGTTGTCATTTTAAATTTTAGATGTAAAATTTGTCTTGAATATTAGAATACATATATTTATTTTATGTTTTTTACAGCTTTCATTATATTTTTACACGTTATTTTGAATGGGTTCCTTTTAATATTTGGTGAATGAAAATACACTGTAAAATGTTTGTATTTCCATCCTTTTCAGTTTAGTTGATGACAAAATGTATTTATCTTATTTGGCAAGTTTCTGTTTAGAAAGGTTATCAGTATTATTCATTAGAGCAAAATTACTGGATGACCTTGTTTGTCCACTTATGCTTTAAATGCAGAAAATAACCTTAATAACTTTTAATTTCCCCCTTTGACACCCTGTTTTTCAGCAAATATTTATTTGTTGTGTGACATTTATTTAGTGTATAACAAGTATCAGTCGCTTTAACACCTTTTAAAATCTGGGTTACATGTGAACTTAGTAGTTGAAACTGTTGTAGTTTACACACTTGAGCATCAATTTTAATTCCCCACCAACCCCCGCCACGCCCACCACACCTGAGTTTCTGCAGTAGAGGGGAAGAAAGTGGCAAATGGTCCAGTAATCCCAGATATTGCTGTTTTCCAAATGTGTGATCTTGGTTAAATTATTTACTTGTTCTCTTAGTTTCATCACCTGTATTACAGGAGTAATCACAGTACCAGTTTTATAGGATTTGAGAATATACATGTAGTACTTAGACTAGTGCCTGACTCATAATAAAAGCTTAACAAATGTTAGCTATTAATATTGTGAGTAGCATGTTACTGTCTTTATTCTTCTTGTGAACATTAAATTTTAATTTTGTTTTATAGTAAGTATAATTTAATTGTAAAGTTAATGGAAAATTATTTTGCAATTAAATGATAGCATACTATACTTTCAGAATTATGAAATAATCAATTAAATAACTAATTTCTTTCCTTGAATTTCAATTTGAATTTTTCAGGGCAAGTCACCGAATGTTGCTAATCATATTCCAATTGGTTTTTCTGGATTGACTCCAACAGAACCCACTTCCGATTCAGGGCCAAGAAGTGTTTTAGCATTAGGACTTGAAACTTTGGCAATATATTCTGATAAATATTGAGCTAGATTCATATCTCTTTAAGTGCTTGTATCCAAGTCATTGGATTTTTATGCTCAAGGTTATATACAGGCTATTAAACTTTAATATCAGCTTCATTTGGCTACATGAACACTTATATCTGTTCTCAGTCTTAACTCATTATTTATCAAGTGTTTTTAGTACACTGCAACATATACTGGTGCTATTAAATTCTATATTCTTTTTCTAATACTGAAGATGGATTGTCCTTTCTTGGGGGAAAAACAGTGACTTATTGTGTTTTCTCTTTTGGGGGGATGTCTGGTGAGTGTCATTTTGGCTGCCTTTAGCAGTATCTGGGAGACAATAAAAAGACATTTTATGTTGGCCATGAATTATATAGAATATAGATAACGTGCTTGGAATGTGACAGGTTGATTATCCTTAGAAAAAAACTAGTTCTATATGTTTTCTTTATTTCTCATAATCAGTGAGTTTGCAGAAAAGGTAGTGCTGATGTATTGCTCTTCTCTTCTAATAGTGCTTCAAGTTTTGAACTCCATAGTTTGGTTGAGCAGTCTGTGTGTGAATGTACACCTTTCACTAGGTTGTACTTGATATTCTTTATGTTTGGTATATCTTTTGTTTGTTTGTTTGTTTGATACATGACAGTGCCAGATCTAGGAATTAATGCTGTTACTGAACTGGGCTGTGAAATGTAATTTGTCTTAATGGATTTTTATATCCACTCTTTCAAATTCATTCTGATTTATTTCACTGTGTTGAGTTGAAGAAAGCTAGTTGAGTTGAAAATACTCAAACGCCTATTCAATCTTGTGCTAGCATGTTTGCTGAATTTAAGAGCTTTCTAAGAAACGTCTTTAAAAATCATTCTGTTTAGGTGAATACCATTAAAATTGCATCTTTTATGAGTCCAAAAATACTTCTTTGATTACCAAACATCATTTTATGGAAGTTAATTTTGTTAACCACAATTGTAAAAGTTGATTCTTTTTCTCCCGAGTTACTACTTATTTTTACAATGACAGTGTGAAAATTTTCTCTGTATTCACATGGCTGAATGACTTTTGAATTACTGAGGAATAAACAAAAGGAGAGGATAACTTTTTAAAACATCAAGATTCTGATTTAATGCAACTAGTTCCAGTAATAAAGCAGATAAAATGACAAAAATCTTGGAGTGCAAAAAGTTTAGAGGCTGTGCTATGACGCTGATTGTTGTTTAATGACATTGAACTTTTGTATCTGGCATAGTTCTGTCTTTGAACTTATCTTTTTTTATATTGCTATGGCTTTGGCTTTCCCTGTCACCCTTTTCAGCTTTGTGTGAGTCAATCTTTATGCAGATAATGAAGCTGAAAAACTAAGTGGCTACAAGCTTTATTTGACAAGTTCTTTCCCTTGTAGCTGAGGATGCTAGGACTTGCAATTTGTGTGTGTGTGTGTGTGTGTGTGTGTGTGTGTGTACCTTAGTTAAGAAGAAAAAACCTCTTTGGAAAAAAGAGAAATATGTATAAAACCAGTATTTAATTATTATCTATTCTACTGTCATAAATTATTAGCTGGAATTTGTTTAAAAATCTGAAAAATGATTGCTTGTCATTTAAAAGTCACCCTTTTTATACTTAATAATTTTTTTAATTTTTTATTTTTTGGTACAGAATCTCGCTCTGTCACCCAGGCTGGAGTGCAGTGGCGTGACTCAACTCACTGCAACCTCCACCTCCTGGGTTCAAGTAATTCTCCTGACTCAGTCTCTTAAGTAACTGGGATTACAGGCACCTGCCACCACACTCAGCTAATTTTTGTATTTTTAGTAGAGATGGGGTTTCATCATGTTGGCCAGGCTGGTCTTGAACTCCTGACCTCAGGTGATCCACCTGCCTAGGCCTCCCAAAGTGCTGGGATTACAGGCATGAGCCACCGTGCCCGGTCGTAATTTTATATGCAGTTCATTGATAATCTATATTTTCAGATTGCTAAGAGGGTACATTTCAAATGTTCTCATTACAAAAAATAAGATTAAATAATTTTAAAATCATAAAAGTAGCACATGTAGTTTTAGGGACCTCTGTTAAAACAAAAAGTGCAGTTTTAATCAGCACCACTAGTAAGTGTCAATAAAATCTTGATTCATTTCCTTCCAGTCTTTTTTCTATGTACACATAGATAAAAAGACATATTTTTAAAAAGTCATGGTCATACTATATAGGTGGTTTATATGCTGTCCTTTTTTGGTTTATTTGGTTTTATACATTTAATAAGTTTACACATTTAATGAAATTTCCCCCATGACATTAAAATTTTTATTGACATCTTAAATAACAAAAGTACAATACATATATATTGCCACAGTTTTATAAATATTGATATTGAATATTTTGTTTGTAAGCTCAGAAAAAAATTTGATTATTTCAAGATACAGCATCTGGTAAAAAAATTTACCATCACATTTATCACCTAATTTTATGCTAAATGTTTTGCATACATTATTTATTTATTTATTTATTTTTATTATACTTTAAGTTCTAGGGTACATGTGCACAATGTGTAGGTTTATTATATATGTATATATGAGCCATGTTGGTGTGCTGTACCCATTAACTTGTCATTTACATTAGGTATATCTCCTAATGCTATCCCTCCCCCTCCCCCCTCCCCACAATAGGACCCCGTGTGTGATGTTCACCTTCCTGTGTCCAAGTGATCTCACTGTTCAATTCCCACCTATGAGTGAGAACATACGGTATTTGGTTTTCTGTTCTTGCGATAGTTTGCTGAGAATGATGGTTTCCAGCTGCATCCATGTCCCTACAAAGGACACAAACTCATCCTTTTTTATGGCTGCATAGTATTCCATGGTGTATATGTGCCACATTTTCTTAATTCATTCTGTCACTGATGGACATTTGGTTTGATTCCAAGTCTTTGCTATTGTGAATAGTGCCGCAATAAACATACGTGTGCAAGTGTCTTTATAGCAGCATGACTTATAATCCTTTGGGTATATCCCCAGTAATGGGATGGCTGGGTCGAATGGTATTTCTAGTTCTAGATCCTTGAGGAATCGCCACACTGTTTTCCACAATGGTTGAGCTAGTTTACAGAAATAGGAACACTTTAATACTGTTGGTGGGACTGTATACTTTGTTTATTTCTTATAACATTCCCTGAGCTTGACATTAGTTCCCTAATAGTTCAATTAGAAAACTATGATTTAGAACATTAAGTAACATCCCTGGTTCTTGGAGCTTGTATAGGGCTGAGCTGGGATTTGAATAGTTCTGTCTTATGTCAAAGCCCTTACTGTTAAAACATTGAAAAATAATGCCTGTTTCCTGCAGTCATTTTGACAAATATATTTTGGTGTCTACTGAGTACTTAGAACTTCTATTTATAAGCAAAAAAGTGCGGTGTGAAATGTATATGAGTGAACTCAAAATTTTAACATTTATGTTAAATTTTCATAGAAATATAGTAAATAGTCTTTACTTGCTAGAAGGGTTATTTTATGGAGTAATGCTACCGTATTCATAAATATTTTTGTAATTAAAGAAAATAAAACATTTGACTCAATTTAACACTTTTTTGGGGGGTAACCAAGTTATAGGTTTGATAAACCAGTAATACCTGTAGGCTCGATAAACTGACTTAAATTTAAAGTGCATTTTTTTTTTTTTTAATAGTATGAGGCTGAAGCACCAGAGGTTTTGCAAGGACTTACCTAAAGATCAAAATATTTTTATTTATAAGATTTCAAAGTCATTCCAACAAGTAAATTAGTTACTTTATAATTTGTAAGTATAATGGGAAATATAGGTGTCATCTGCCTATCAGCTATATACATCTCATTATTAGTTTCTGTTAATGATACCAGTTTCTGATTAGTGTCTGATTCTCATACAAATTTAGTTGTATTTTGCTTTTTTAACAAATGAAAATATATGAAGTATTCTATGCTGAGTGTATATCATTTATAAGTTTATTCCCTGACCTGTTGGCTTTTCAGTGTACCCCTTGGCACTGTAGCCATGTAATGCTAAGTGAACCCCTGCTATAGAATCCTTCACACTTCTTTTCCTGGTGCACTAGGATAGGTCCCTCATTGTGTTTCCTACAATATGTAATGATCTTTTCGCATGTTGATCTTCTACAGTAGCTTTCTCTCTCTGTGCCTGAGAGTGGTGTTCTCAGCCCCTCAGGGCAGAGGCTAAGGCCACATTAAGAACTTAAAAAAATTTGTTTTCCGAATGAAAGTGTGAATTAAGGAATGAACTAGAGATGTTGGAATTTCCATTAGGTGGTCACTGAATTTGAGGTTTAGTTTCACTTCAACTTTAAAGTGCATTTATGGAACAACTACCAGGCTAAAGCGTGGGTAAATCATACAAATATGAGTAAGACAGAGATCTTGTGTTTAAGGTGATCACAATAAACTTTATATCATTGTGAATTATGTTATAGAGAGGTTATTTAGTATGTTAACAAGAGGGCAAAAAGCAGGAGTAATGACATGAGAAGTGTTACATAAGCAACTATACGAAATGAAAATAAGTAAAATGTTAACTAAAATATGGGACAGATTAAAATATTGTTATAAATGAAGTTGTTAGATTTGTAAACACACACATGCACGTGCACATGCACACTTCTTTATATTTAATTATTGGTGGAAGCTGGGTGTGGTGGCTCACACCTGTAATCCTAGCACTTTGGGAGGCCAAGGTGGGTGGATCACCTGAGGTTGGGAGTTCGAGACCAGCCTTGGCATGGAACATCCCATCTCTACTAAAAATGCAAAAAATTAACTGGGCGTCATGGCGGACACCTGTAATCCCAGCTACTTGGGAGACTGAGGCAGGAGAATTGCTTGAACCTGGGAGGCAGAGGTTGCAGTGAGCTAAGATCGCACCATTGCACTCTAGCCTGGGCGACAGAATGTGACTCTGTCAAAAAAATAAAAAATAAAAAATAAAAAATAAAAATAAATAAATAAATAAATAAATAAATGATTGGTGGAGTAGAAATTGTGAGGGATCAAAAATTAAGTGACTTCATTAGTTTAGAGTGTTGGACAAATGTTCCATACCCCAAGCCTACCTACAACCACAGGTAGTGTTGAGTATTTGCTTTAAAAAAAATCTTAGATGCAAAGAGAATATTGCCTCCTGACATAGGCTTTATTGTAGAAATTAAATATAGGAAGTATCTGATAATACTGATAAAGTATCTGTAAAAGTGAGGATCCAGTTAATTCTATCTTGTAATCTTGATTTATTTTTAAAAAGGCATCTTAAAATGTACTTAACAGGTATTACTATTTAATAATCAATATTAAAATATTAGTGTTACTTATGTTTCTTTACCTTGTGTCAAAGTAGTTAATAAAAATAAACCAACTTTGCTGGTAATAACAACAGACAGCTTCATGATTCCTAATTGGACACTTATTAGTGTGTCCAATTATAATATATAATAATACAATTACTATACAACAATATAATACAATAATATTCTGTGCTTATTCAACATTAAACTTAGTTAAATGTATGTTCAACAGTTAACTTAGAATATTATTTCTACCATATTGTAACCAGTCTCCCATCAAACCCTGCTTTTATAGGGGAAAAAAGCAAATAATATGGAATATTAAAGCATATGGAATAAAAAGCAAATAAACTGGAAGAAACTAATATAATAAAGAAGTATGTAGTATTGACTTAATATCACCAGAATAGTGAATGATTTAACCACTCAGTTTTATTATTTGGTTGATTTCACCAGTTACTGTATCAAAAACCTTGAGAATAGGATTCATATTATATTGCTCTTTCTTATCATTTGGCATAATTAGGTGTGCTTTCTAATTTTTGGTATAAGTAAAATAAGGAGAGTAGTACTGTGTTTATGGAGTAACAATGCCAGAATCTGTTGGCCTCTACTTCTAAGAGGTGAGTAGTTGAACACAATGAATGTTTTAATTCTTCTAAATCAGATTCCTTGAAAAATTTTGTCTCTAGCTTTGAGATCTTGGGAAAATAATTTCATGCTCCCTCCTGAAGGGAAAGTGAGAAAAACAATCATATTCACTTGAAAGCTTTGTTATGAGGATCAAATAAAGCAATCCATACTTAGAATAGTATCAGGCACAAATGGTATCAGGGACAAATTAAAAGCTCAATACATGTTAGCCTTTGCAATTTATTAATTTAAGGACCTCAGAATAATACACAGGCAATCCCATTTCTTTACAATAATTCTCAGTACCAGATTTCTTCTCTTTTTCTTTTTAAGGAAGTTGAAAGCAACTCCTATCTAAAAGCTGCCCTGAAAAGGTCCTGTTATCATTAATGAGTTATTTTTAAAATTATTGACCTGCTAAGTATAAAATAAATTGTAACTTATTTTTAAAATAAGTCTATTCTAGTTGTTTTTTCATTGATTAGGTGGAAAAAATTTACTCTTCCAGGTCGAGTGCTGGTCACTGGTTAATTATGACACAATTAAAAATAATACTTGTAGTCAATAGAAATTGTCTCAAACTCTGGGACAAAGCACTTCTTAATCATAATCTTTATTTATATTTCTGATGAGGGCTTTTAGTTTGCATTTTCAACAGTTTTACACAAAATAACAAATTGTCACAGAGCCAGTTGGGCTCAAACACTGCCCAAAGTCTAGGCATTTGGCCAAAATTTCAGGCTAGATTTTGGATTCAAATACATATCTTCACAATTTTAAGAAAACTATGTTAGCTGTCAACTCAATCAGCTCTTATTGAAACCACTCTGACATATTTTCAATATAAGTTTTCTAGTTGCTTAAGTCCAGGTATTTGAAGAAAGCAGAGAGATCTGAGGCAGGTACTGGCAGACATTCAGAAATAATTCTCTAATATTCTGATCTCTTTTCTTCTGGTTGGTGAGTCTGTACCTAGCATGTCTCCTTGCAGGTGGATAATAAGGATTCATACATATGATTCCAAAGTGACTTTTGCTTTTGATAAGAAAAGTTACTACAGTGGCAGCTTTATGGTGACTGGTGGGAGGTAGCAGGTGTGGTGGTTGCAAATTATTGGTGTCATTTATATGGTGGTTTTGGGGATGAATCCTTCAATGGTGATTCTAATTTAGAGTAAAAAAGAGATTTAGCGATCAGAGTCCTTGGGCTGTATTCTTAATCTTCATTACTATGTAGATTTATTTTATTTTGTGGTTCTTTACTTTTCTATACTTCAGTTCTTCAGAGAGAAAATGGTAGAAATTGATCGTCTTTTTCACCTTATCTCCACATAATGCCATAAGTATTGCGTGCCAAGTAATCTGTGCTAAATGAAATAGAGTATTTGTCCTTACTTTAGTGTGTCAGGCTGTCATTTCCTTTAAAAATGTGTTGAGTATATTGCTATTAACAAAACATTTACTGAGGTGAAACACCTTTTCATGCTCTATTTCATTTAACGATTTTCAAAAAAATCAGAAACATAAAATCTATCAAACTGAGGGAAATCCAGATTAGATTAATTTTAAGGTACTGAATCATATCTCTTCTTCAGTTCATTTATATTTATTCATGTATTCATTAACCAGTATTATAAACTAAGCAGCCTCTTAGATATTGAAGGTGTGGTAGTAAACAGTAGTGAACATATTTCCTACCTTTCATGACTGGGACCATGACATTTGTAGGATATCTGCTTTCTCTGACTTTAGATTGCACATGGTAGGTGAATGGCATGCTGAATAGATACATAACATACAGATTGTGAGGCTCTGCGTGATGGCTAAAGCTCATGGCTGAAGAGTATCTCCTACTAACTTCTGACCACAAAGTCTAGGCATGAGGGTGTGTTTGTGTGTGTGTGGACACACATACAAGCATGTTTTGGGAGAACATCAGTATGACTTTGCAACTACTACTGGCTATTAAAAACATTTGCCCTCTGAACTGTGATTGAATAGTGACCAATTTATATTAGAAATGAGACATAGTTAATATTGATCCTTTGCTAAAAATGGCCTATTTAGAGAAAAATGGAGTATTTTGAAAGTGATAATCTTTCTGGCCTCTGTATTATACCTGACTCCTTTTCTGAGAAATTTTACCATGCGCAGAAATGTAAAATATCTTCAAAAGTCCAGATTTTGCCATATTTCTTATAAACATTGCCTATTTCCTGTGAAGAAATCCTGAAGTCAAATTAAAATGAAGACGTCTCCTGGTTACCATTGACAAATATTCTATATTTGTGATTAAATTAGAATTTGAAATGGTTTCGGTGTATTCCTTTTTATTTCAGTCAAGTGGACCTGTGATGGGTGATTTAGCATGCTTCATAGACAGTGGGAGAAAGATAATTGCTATGTAATAGAAGATATGGACCTTGTTAACAATGGTTAATGCTGCTAGCAAATGGCACCAAAAATAAATGTTCTAGGAATCTCAGCATGAAAGTTGCTATAGCTTGGTGTAATAATTTACTTTTCTTCTACTGGACTAATGTGTTTCTAAAGCATGAAAGAACCATTTTGATACTTCAGTTTTTACTTACTGTTTTAGCATGTTTAGATTGTGAAATAAACTTTCAAGATGTCTGTTTTATAGCTGCCACTCTCAAGCCATGTTTATCATAATTATACTTTGTTATTTAGCATTCATACTGTGAAACTCAGTAATATCCAGTGTTCGGTTAACCTAAAATAAAAAAAAAAAGGAGAAAAAAGATTTACCCCATAGTTTTAGTATAATCACCCGAGTCTAGGGACTAATGGTTATATTTTTTGTTAAATTGCATGCCATATTTTATGCATCGAATTATGTTCTCCCCCCAAAATATTTTGAAGTCCTAGCCCTGCCTCCCCACCACCTCAGAATATGACCTTTTTCGGAAGCACTGCTTTACAGAGGGAATCAAGTTAAAATGCAGTCATTAGGGTATGCCCTAATTTAATATGACTAGTATCCTTATCAAAAGGGGGAATTTGTACTCAGGATAGAGACAGACATGCACACACACACAGGGAGAACACCATGTGAACATGAGGGTAGAGGTAGAAGTGATGTTTCTACAGGAATGATGTTTCCTATACAGGTAATGTTTCAGGAATGCTAAAAATTGCTAGCAATCCACCCGAATCTAGGAGAGAAGCATGGAACAGATTTCCCCTCATGGCTCTCAGGAGGAATCAACCTTGCTAACACCTTGATCGTGTACTCCCAGCCTTCAGAACTTTGAGATAATACATTTCTGTTGTTGCAACCACCCAGTTTATGGTACTTTGTTATAACAGCCCTAGCAAACTGCTATGGTAGTTTTCAAAGTCTTTGTCTTGTAAAAAATCTGGGAAAAGCTTGAACAGGCAATGTTTTTCAATTTCCCTCTATTTTTCAGAGGTCTTAGTTACAGACAACAAACTTCACTCTTGCTAGTTTAGGCTGGGAAGGATTTATTAAGTATAATGTATTGCTCACAGGTTGACTGGGAGGGCTGAGCTTCCAGGAATGATTTGCAACCACATCCTAGAATAGGACTACCAAGGGACTTACTGTCCTGCAAGGACCTGGGAGCTCAGAATCAGGAAGCCAGGTGCAGCTACAGGATCTAGCTCCACCATCTGTGCCATCATCCATGCCAGTTAAAGTAAGATCATCAACTTACTTCCTGTTTCCCCTTATGCCTCAGTTTACCAGAGTGGTTGTAGAAACCGAATCACTTATGGAACCCAGGTCACAAGAGGGTGTAGAAAATATAGCTTTTAAAACAAAACAATAGCAACAAATTTTCATAGCACACTGTCATCATTGGTCTGTGAAAAGACTTATTATTGAAGTTTAAACTGTGATCTCTACCACTTCATCTCCCATAGGTAACCAGTCTAATATATTGAATGCAGATCCTTATGTTTATATGTGTTCTTGGACAATGAGTATTCTGTTTTGTCTCGCTTATGTTTTTAATTTATATATATATGATATCTCTCTCATTAGTGCTTTCTTTTTAAGAGCACTTCATTTTCATGTGCCTATCTAAGCTAATTGGTTGGTTCTAAGGGTGGAACGTTACTTCCTAGTGTGTATTTTACCTAACTAAACTCTTCCCTGCTGATCTGTACTCAGGTTGCCTTCAGTTTGATCATGGTCACATCCAGTGTGGACCTGTGTGAGAATTCTTTAGGCAAGGAATTGCTGGGACACTGGGTATGCTTATATGTCATTTGACTAAATATTGTCAGATTGCTGTACAAATGAGAGCACGTCTACATTCCTAGCAGCAGTACGTGAGGATTCTGTCATTTCCACTTCCTTGCCAACACTTTGCAAAATTCAGTTTTCTAATTGTTGCAAGAGTAAAGTGAAATGTGATATTTTATTGTTGATTTAAATTTCATTGTTCTAATTACTCATGATGGGAATGTAGTTTTTAAAAGTTCTCCAGTCTTTTTAAATTAAAAAGGTAGAAAGTTTTTGAGTGAGCTGGCCGAAAGGATCCACTACACTCTATCTCTTTGGATACTGATATGGTTTGGCTGTGTCCCCACCCAAATCTCATCTTGAATTGTAGCCCTCATAATTCCCATGTGTTGTGGGAGGGACTCTGTGGGAGGTAATTGAATCATGGTGACATGTCTTTCCCATGCTATTCTCATGATAGTGAATAAATCTCATGAGATCTGATAGTTTCATAAAGGGGAGTTTACCTGCCTAGACTCTCTTGCCTGCTGCCATGTAAGACGTGACCTAACTCCTCATTTGCCTTCTGCCATGATTGTGAGGCCTCCCCAACCGTGTGGAACTGTGAGGCTTCTTTCCTTTGTAAATTACCCAGTCTTGGGTATGTTTTTATTACCAGCATGAGAACAGACAAATACAGCTGCCTTCTTTCCCTATTAAAATTCAAACCACAGTAATAGTATTATCAACCCATGTTCCTACCTAATATGATGAAACTGCCCTTCATGCAAATGAATATTTACTAACGTTCTCCAAAAAGGGAGACCCCCAAGCCTCACAACCTGCCTTCCTCAAGCCTCATCAGCTAGCCTGCCATCTTTGGGCCATGTACAGTAAGTACATTGTATGAGGTCTGAATGTGATTACTTGTGAAATGGTCACCTGTGGGTATTATATTAATATATGTTACTTGCCCCCCAAAGCATTCAGTAAATAATATTGAATAGGACCAAGATAGCTTCACTGAAAGCTTTTGTTCCTAGAATGGGAAAATGGGAACTCACAGCAGCCACAGGTCAATAGCAAATCCTGCTGTGCAGACATAACAAGATTCCTTTTTCTGACAATAGAATACATTTTTTGTTAAATATGTCTGGCAGCCCTTAGTTCTACCATTGAGTAAAACTTTCTTGCCTATTGTTTGTCCTTCCTGGTTCCTTTCTTTGCCTTCTGGAAGATTCTTTTCTGTTAATTGTTCTTGGCCACCTCTCAAGGCACACTGGGCAGTGTATATTCTCCTTGCCTCTGCAGAAATACACAGCTCCTTTTCCAACTTGCAGGTATGGGACTTATGAGTTGCTTGAAGGGTTAAATAACCCAGGCTATTTATGTCCAATCTTGAAGTTTCTTTGATTAAAAAAAAAAAAAAAAAATATTTCAAAATCATTGTGCACTTCTGGACAGTTTCATGAGTGAATTAAGGGAAACAAAAATCTTGAGTAATGTAATATTTAGGGTTGAAGGCTCTTTATTTTATGGCCTCTGTGAATCATTCATTTTGTCTTCTTAAATTAATGGTTTTGGAGGAAGGTGCCAGCTTTGTCAGCAGAGCAGTGGCCTTTGTGTGAAAGAGCACCAGTCGTACCTTTTGCTAAGGCTGCAGTTTTTCAGTCTTTACTTAGATGTTGTCATTTTTTAAAAGTTTATATTATGAAAATTTAAACATTGTGGAAAAAGAATTGTTTATAAAAACTCCCACATATGCACCTGCTACTTTCAACAATAACCAAAACATCACTTCATGTCTGTTTCTTTTTTGCTGAAGA
Organism: Macaca thibetana thibetana; assembly: GCF_024542745.1. Classification (NCBI taxonomy): domain Eukaryota; kingdom Metazoa; phylum Chordata; class Mammalia; order Primates; family Cercopithecidae; genus Macaca; species Macaca thibetana. Next base: position 142,169,408 of record NC_065582.1, read on the forward strand.
ACTTTAAACAAACCCCAAATATTATGTAATTTCACCCCTACATACTTAAATATCTAAAAAATGCCTATTAAAAAACATATAACCACTATTCCATTATCAACCCTAGCAGGATAAATAATATTTTTTGGCAATATCTGATACATCATTCATAATCATATTTCCAAGATTGTCTCAAAAATATTTTATAGCCTTTTTAAAAATAAAGCTCAGGGCTATACATCGTATTTTTATGTCTTTTTTTCTGTTAATATGAGATAGTCTCTCTGCCTTGACTCTCACTCTGTCCATCTCAGTTTCTCTTTACATGTAATGCCATCAATTTGTTTACAGAAGGAGGTCTTGTTGAGCTGATTAATGTCCCCTGTTCTGAATATATGGCTGCTTGCTTTCTTGTAGTATCATTTAAATTGTTCTTCTGTACCAATATTTTCTGTAAGTGGACATTGACTCGACCTTGACTATATTCAACTTCGTTTGTTTTTTGGCAAAACTATTTATAGGTGATTCTGTGCTAATTTGCCCCACTAATCAGTTGATGTGAGTGGTGGCAGTCAAATCCCTCCATTGTAACTTTGCATCAAACATTTATTTGATAGTTGTATGATTGAATACAATTGCCTGATTCAAGTATTACCATAAGGGATACAAAATTGTGGTTTTCTAATTTGTGTTTTCCGTATTTATTAGCAGGAATGTTGTAATGAAGAACTTTCTCTGAAGAACTCTTTAAAATACTGCTCACAGAGGAAAGGCAGGGCAAATGCTTAAGTATTTCCTTTTCATAGCCAGTTTTCACAGTGGGAGGACAACCAATCACCTATAGAAGCCTATCTCAATGGGATCAGGAAATTTGTTTGTAGCCACCTAGCCTCCTTATGCTAGTATACAGCAGGCACATCTGCCATATCCTGCACACCTGGTGCTTCATTTGAATTTGGAAAGAATATCTGAAAGACTTGTAATTTTTATTGAAATACCTACAACTGTATTCATATTCATACACATTTCATTTCTGCAAAAACATCATTGCATAACTCCCCTTATGGCATTTCTTTACATATTAATGTGTATGTCATAGAAATGAGACTGGTAATTTTAATCTCATAATTTCCAGTGCTTATTTGCAAGTTATCAATGAGGAAAAGTATAGGAAGTAGGATTTCAGTTTGGATAATAAAAAGTACCTGGAGAATATTTATATTGTTGAAGTATATAATCTTAAAATGATCATATTAGAATCTAGAATAAAGGAGTATCTGTTAAATTGTTAGACAATTACGTCAGGCCTCTGAGCCCAAGCCAAGCCATCGCATCCACTGTGACTTGCATTATAAGCTCAGATGGCCTGAAGTAACTGAAGAATCACAAAAGAAGTGCAAATGCCCTGCCTCGCCTTAACTGATGACATTCCACCACAAAAGAAGTGAAAATGGCCAGTCCTTGCCTTAAGCGATGATATTATCTTGTGAAATTCCTTTTCCTGGCTCATCCTGGCTCAAAAAGCTCCCCCACTGAGCACCTTGTGACCCCCACTCCTGCCCGCCAGAGAACAACCCCCCTTTGACTGTAATTTTCTTTACCTACCCAAATCCTATAAAACGGCCCCACCCTTATCTCCCTTCGCTGACTCTCTTTTCGGACTCAGCCCGCCTGCACCCAGGTGAAATAAACAGCCATGTTGCTCACACAAAGCCTGTTTGGTGGTCTCTTCACATGGACGCGCATGACAAGTTATAGTTGTAGTTGTGATAAAGAGCATAAGGATTCTGGCAAGGATTAGAGAAAAATCTGAGATCTTGGCTTACCTTTTGCTTTTGCTACTTTATAGTTATTAATTTCATGAAAATCACTTAAATTCCTTGAGATTATTTCCCCATCTTCCATTTGAGGAATGATGTGAGCATAAAAGAGAAGACACTTGCTAGGTGTTTTTAGCATCTCAGTTGAATTGTACTATATAAATTGAGTCAGGAGTAAAAAGAACCCATAAATTGCTTTAAAGTAAAATACAAGGAAGAAAGTAGATTAGAAGCTATTCTACTCTTCATAATTTAGGTAAGATACAAGTTAAAGTTCTATGCAAGCTACTTGCCAGGTGAATAGCTTTGCCCATCATTGGAATATGAACTTAAATCAGTGAAGTGCAAGATATAGGGTAGATAGAGGGCAATTATAGATAATGATAATGCCTGTAAATTGTAATAAATAATCCCACAAAATCCCCTGAATGACAGCAATTACTAGGTGACTTCAGACTCCTCAGAGAAATTCCTTATGAATCCTCAAGTGGGTGTTCTGGCCAGTCAAGTTAAGGTGGATAATTTCACACTAGATTTGGTCTCTCTTTCCTATGGAGTAAAGTCTTGCACTGTGTCTGACAGTACTATTTCTTGTGTGAAGTCGTAAAAGATGGTATGTTAGGTAGACTTTTACAACTGATGATTTCTTCAGTTAGAGACAGTGCTTTCTTTTTTTATTCAACTTGCTCTCCATGCTCATTAAAGCCTCACACTATGTCTGGCAGCAAGTTGTCACTTAGCAAATATTTATTGATTTAAGTAGGGAAGCTGTGTGATGAGTGAGTGGAGACATCTTATGACTGGGGTTAGGAGTGTTCTCGAGTAAACCAGGGCTGCGTTTACACCTATTTCCTTTAGTTAATAACTGTATGACTTTGGCTAAGTCATTTATTTACTCTGTACTTTGGTTTCCCTTTTGTAAAATTATCAGAATAATAGTACATATTTCAGAGAGTTGCTCCGAGGATAAATGATGTGACGCATAGAAAGCACTTGGCACGGTACCTTTTGCAAAGTCAAGGCTCACTAAAGTTAACCATTTTACTTATTATTTATAGACAATTATGGTGAAACAGAGAAGGAGGTAATTGCCTTGAACTGAATGGAGAGTTCAGGGAAGGCATTAGAGAAAAGGTGACATTGCAAATTATTGACAGAAATGTGAGCATTCACGTAAGAGAGCTTGGGAGCTTTGCTAGTTCATGCAAAAATGGCATGTTCGGGGGATAGTTTGATTTGGCTGGATATCAGGGGATGTGTTGGAAGAAAAATCTGGAAATGTAGGCAAAGGAAATATGATGTAGCACATTCGATATCAGGCAAAGGATTTTATATCAGAATGTGCATTTTCAAAAAGCAACTGTGGCACCAGACTACACATAGAATTGGGGAAACTAAATTTGTTTGGATAATTGGTGAGTATTGAAATTGTTGAGGCTAGAGATGAGTCAGATGAGCATTAGTGGAGATAGGGAGTAAGGGACGAATTCTAGTGCTATATAGGTGGTATAAGCAATGAACTTTGGGAGGAAGGAAGGAAGACACCTGGCAGCTGGCCTGTGATTAGTCCATGTCTTTTACCAGGGGTATGTCTTGTGGGGAGACAAGAGGAAATAGGTGACCCAGTCTAATCTCCATGTCAACTGGCCGGCCAAGTAAAAGATGAATGATATTTCTAGGAGGAAGAGACCTTATCTAGTGAAGGCCTTTACCATATATCCCTAGTTAGGGGATGTCTTGTAGTAAGTAATTACAGAATCGATGGGGTGTGGCTCACTGGAGAATATCATATAAACCATTTTTCTTTGGGAGTGTAAAATGTAGACTTATATACTCCTGTCTGTGAAGAGCTCCATAAAACCTCCCTTGAATTACTCATCAGTCATTCTAGGTCAGAGAATGAATGTCCCATGTGGGACAGTAGAAACTGGGAAACCAAATAGGATGTCCCAGACCTCTCTTCGTTTCATCTAGTCCTGCACTTTAGAAATTTTTAGTGAAAATTTATACTCTTATCTCCAATTCATGGGAGTCTGATTAGATCCTCTGCTCCTGTGTTTTAGGTCAGACTTTATGATCTATTTGATGTGGAGAAGACTGAGAAAAAGATACAGGGAATGACTCCAGAGTTGGTGATGGCCTTATCTTAGAGAGGATATACTGGATGAATGAGTCCCTGCTTCTGTCCCTAAGGAGAAAATAATAAAGTCAATTTTAGATCCATTAAAATTTAAGGTATTTGTGTAAGTTTCAGGTGGAAATGTTCCATATGCAAGCTCTGGAGGTTAGATAAATCAGTGAATTTGGAGAGAAAGAGAACTGTGCTGAGGTTCTTGAATGGCGATAAAGAGGAGCCTGGAAATGATATTGACAAGAGCCAGTCAGACATAAGAAGTAACAGAAGAGAAGACTGGTTATGGAAGCTATGGGAGAAACAAGTTTCAAGTGCAAAGAAGTGTATACTTGACAATACAAATGCTCCAGAGAGTTGATTGTAGATTAAGACTAAAAATATCAATTAGATTTGCCACTTAGGAGTTTATTAATGATTTTAGAGATAATGAAAGAAAATTATAAACTTGTAGTGGTAACAAATTGCAGAACTAGAAGTAGTATGGTGTGGATACATAAGTAGTGAGGGAAAGGCCGGGCGCGGTGGCTCAAGCCTGTAATCCCAGCACTTTGGGAGGCCGAGACGGGCGGATCACGAGGTCGGGAGATCGAGACCATCCTGGTTAACATAGGTGAAACCCCGTCTCTACTAAAAATACAAAAAACTAGCCGGGCGAAGTGGCGGGTGCCTGTAGTCCCAGCTACTCGGGAGGCTGAGGCAGGAGAATGGCGTGAACCCGAGAGGAGGAGCTTGCAGTGAGCTGAGATCCGGCCACTGCACTCCAGCCTGGGTGACAGAGCAAGACTCCGTCTCAAAAAAAAAAAAAGTAGTGAGGGAAGATAATAGGATTGATCTCATTTGTGGATTCTTAGTGTGGGTGTTATGAAGAACAGATCAGAGCTAGTTAATGCTGATAAAAGCATAGTTGATGCAAACAGTTGCTTCTTCCAGGATGGGTAAAAAAATAAATAAAACTGTATTAGTCTGAGGTACTTGTAGTAGTATCACCTGGGATGCTGGTAAAAATTGAGCATTTGTTCCCTACTGAATTCAGATCTCTGGGGATAGTGCTTTGGATATTCTCTAAGATGCATCCCATATTGTTTTAGAACATGTTTAATATAAACAGGAGGATTCTGAGAAAAATTATGGTCTCACTAAACTATTAAGTGAAAAGAAGACAGAGATCTCTATGTATAGAATGCTATTAACCATATTTAAAAAGAAGCAAATAAATGTCCATTCATTAAAAAACATGGAAGGAAATGCACTTAATTGCATCTATGTTGTAGGATAATGGATATAAATAACTTATGTTTTTTACGAATCTTTTAATTGCAGCTTTTATTTTATAATTAAAATAAATTGTAATTATTAAAAAAGAAGAGCTAATAAATATCTATTTCTATATAGTAGATTGTAGATATACAGAAATAAAATACTGGCTTCAATACAATGTTTTAATAAGGATCAAAGAGAGAAAGGACATAAAGACATTTTAACTTGAGTTAGATATAGAGGGAAGGGAATTTGAGAGGAACACGTAAAAGTAGACCTTTGTGAAAATCAAATCTCATGTACTGTATTTCATAATTTTGTCTAGGGAAGCCCATGCTCTTATATTCCAGAGATTACAGATGTTCAAGCTCTCGACTTTTAGCCACTTTTTTGACCAACAGCTAAACTGTCAAGGTGTCGTGGAACAAATAATAAACAATTACAAATCATTTAACAGAATCAATACGGTGATGTGAAGGAAACATCGGTCTGAAAAATGCTACGGTCACAAATCCCAGTTTTGTTAAGAAAATCCAAAAGACCATCTTAGAGGAATGACTGAAAAATGCCATGTATTTCTGGTCACCTGAGTATATCTGTCAAAGGGTATCTGGATAAGAATTGGATACAGAAGACTAGAATATTCTTTGGAAGACAGAGTAAGGATTTTGTTGTTGTTGTTGTTGTTTTTTAAATTAAATTTTTCATGAAGCTCAGCATTGCCAAATTCTAGTGACTGTATCAAATTCACAGATATCGATTGGGTAATCATTATAGACTAGACTCTTGAAAGAAGGGTATGAAAATGTTTGTATCATAGGATATCATCCTTACCTTAGGGGATTTACAATATAGGGGGAGAAACAAAATAACTAAGATCTTAATCCTGAAGATAATAGCAAATATTAAAGATACTGAGACAAGGGAAGACATGAAGGGAGTGGATTGTAACAAGAAAAACCTTTGGGAAAAGGGATGGATAGGAGAGAAACTGAAGAAATAATTATTGTGCTTTTGTGAGAATGAGGGTATATGAGAACTTTCTGTACTTTCTATTCAGTTTTGCTGTGAACCTAAAACTGCTCTAAAATAGTTTATTAATTTAAAAGAAACAAAAACAAATTTTAAAAATTAAGAGGGATTAACTTTATCAGTGGTTGCTTAATGCCTCTTCTTACATATCGTAAAGTTTTTATTGTTATTGTAAATTATATTTTAAAAATTTGGTTATTGAAGTACAGTTTGTTTTTATATAATGATTTTGTATTCGTTTTTTACTTCTAATAAGTTCATAGGTTCTCTTAAATATTCTGTGTAAATAATCGTAGAGTCTGCAATTAATGACAAGAAAAAAAGAAAGAGAAATAACCATCAGGGCTTATAGATTTGTGATTACTGAGTGCAAGGGAAGCGGGGAGGTAGAGTAAAAGGTGAGTCTAATGCTTCAGTGGTTAGTGCCTAAGAGAGCTTACTGGAATATGGAAGTTGAGAGGAAAAACTGATTTAGGAGCAGGAGGGAAATAGTGAGTCTAGTTTATTATATTACATTGGATATTAAAGTCATAGCCAAATCCATGAGAATTTTTACATCTATTGTCTTCAAAACATGCCCTCATGGAAGGAGGGTTACCAATAAACATTCTAGGTAGAAGGATCACCAAGGGGAGACAAAAAGGTTGGTTATGGAGCACAATTTGGCTCCACGTATTTTTCTGGTCACTAATTCAGGACAACAAAGATAGGCCGTACGCTGTGTACACATATTTGCTCCACTTCTAGAACAATTAGTTCAGAATTTCATGGGCTGTAACACACTCCCTTTCCAACTTGTGTAATTACTCTAATACAACTTTCTTTCAATATATACTTTCTTTCAATTCGTCTGTCTTGTGTTCACTGCCCTTGTTATTTAGTTTAGATTACAGTTTTATAACTGCAGTGACACTCCTGGAAATATCCTGAACACTCTTGCTCTTCTGTCCTTTTTCTTTTTTCCAATTCTTCTTCTGACCCTAACTATGGGTACATAATGAAATGAAGGCAGAAATAACGATGTTCTTTGAAACCAGTGAGAACAAAGATACAACATACCAGAATCTCTGGGACACATTTAAAGCAGTGTGTAGAGGGAAATTTATAGCACTAAATGCCCATAAGAGAAAGCAGGAAAGATCTAAAATTGACACCCTAATGTCACAATTAAAAGAACTAGAGAAGCAAGAGCAAACACATTCAAAAGCTAGCAGAAGGTAAGAAATAAACTAAGATCAGAGCAGAACTGAAGCAGATAGAGACACAAAAAACCCTCCAAAAAATCAATGAATCCAGGAGCTGTTTTTTTTTTTTTTTAAAAGATCAACAAAATTGATAGACCGCTAGCAAGACTAATAAAGAAGAAAAGAGAGAAGAAACAAATGATAAAGGGGATATCACCACCGACCCCACAGAAATTCAAACTACCATCAGAGAATACTATAAACACCTCTACGCAAATAAACTAGAAAACTTAGGAGACCAATTAGCAACCTTTCCCTGCTATAACAAACCAGCCTAGAACCATTGGAGGATCACCCAGTAGAGCAGTTTATTTCTACTAAATATCCATGAAGACCAGCTTAAAATAGACCTTTAGTACTGGGTGACAGTTCTCCTTTAATTCTATGGTAAAACTTCTGATTTTCACAGTACATTCTTACTGTAACTTTATTTTTTGTGTTTTGTTTTTAGAAACACCCAGTTACATCACCCATTCCTGACCATCAGTCTCAGTAAATCTCTTTGTCTTTTTCTTGACAGAGAAAAGGAAAGCCATTACAATTTATTAATCTTCCTACTCTTCATCTTCTTGCTGCCAGGGATATAAACCTATCCACACTGAACCCATCTTATCTGCCGTCCCTTCTGTTCTAATAGTAGAGGAACTATCCCTTCTTTCCCAGGACAGTTATTCCATTCTGTGCTCTGGGCTCTATTACCTGCAATCTTGCTAGAAATATTATATTAATGATTATTCCTTTTATTTTTCGACATGCAGCATCTCTCCCTCTCAAATATATGTTTCCCATTACTTTTTAAACTTTCCAGAGTTCCTTTAATTCAAAACAATAATGAAATGTCCATAAAGTTATTCCTTATGTTTAACCAACTATCACCCTACCCAGCTGAACTTTTTAAATGGTGTATATTTTTATGCTAGTGTTTTCATTTTTTGTTTTCTGTTGATTCTCACATCTCAGCACATGCCAGTTTGGCTTGTTGTCCTCAGCATGCCTCCAAAACGGCCCTTTCAATGGTCTCCACTATTTTCTATCCATGCCTTTAAATCCAGTAGGTATTTCTTTCCTTGCTTATTTCCACATCTTATAAGCATTTGACACTGATGACTACTCTGACTTGAAACACACCTCCTCTTTGCTTCTGTGCAGGGTTGTTGCATATGACTGTTCAGCTTGTGCCTAAGTTAGGAAATAAAATCTAATATGTGATCCCTTGCCCAATACTTGTACAAGAGCATGGACCAGTGTCAAGACACAGCAAAGAGTAGATTTTTTTAAAAAATCCATCCAGAAGGGATACTTTTAGGGTCCTTGATTTTATGACACAACACTGTTTATCTCTTTGGCTCTTCCTTTTGTTTCCTTTGTAGGTTCATAATTCTCTGCCTACCATTTAGATACTGGAGTTACTTTAGTTCTTCCCTGTCTCCCTTCTCACCATCCCCATGCCACCCAGAGATCTAATCACCATGATGCAATGATTATGGGCAGATGACTCCCAAATTTATATCCATGGCATGGACTTCTCCTTTGAATGCCATACCTACTGGTATACCCAGACCTACTAGAAATTTCCATGTTAATATGTAAGTGGCATGTTTGGTTTAATATGTCTAAGTTAAGCCCCAAATTTGTAATCTCCCTCCTTCTCTGTCATTTGGCAACATCTGCTTATATTTCAGTGTGGCCTTTAAATGACCATTCTGTGCCTTCTGATACACAGGCCAAAAATTTATTAATCTGCTTTGAGACATTCCTCTACTTGTTTTCCTTTTAGAGTCAAAAGGAATTATATGTATTTTCTAGTTTAGAAGGATTGAATCTGAGGTACAGGGACCTCTTGGAGGTCTGTGGATACTTGACATTTGTTTTAAAATTTTATGTGTATAATCTTGTGTACACTTTTAGGAGAGAAGGAGGTTACTAATGTTCACGAGATTCTCAAAGGGAACTATAATCCCAAAAATATTGATAACACTAATCAGTATTTTGATTAATTTCCTCACTCATGTGTGAGGAAAATGAAGCCTAGAGTGGGTAACTGACTTGATCAGAGTCTTAATTATGACTGCAGACAAAATTAGGCTCCTGACTTCTACGCCACTTCTCTTTTCCCCATGAAGGCATTAGTGGTCAAAATGAAATTGTTTTCTATAGAGGTCATCACTTCTTATTATAAATGAAGCTACACTGAAAGTAAAAACAGTCTTGAGTTACATGCTTTTTGCTGTACATAGCCTTTGGAAAATTCCATTTATAATTTATCTTAAATTCAAACAAGTATACTCAAATGTAACATTTAAAAAATGTTTTCATCAAATTTTGTATTTATATTAAAAAATTTATGATAGAATGAATTTCTTTTACGCTTGTTTGGACAAACTAATTTCCATTATGTTTCATGTGCTCTCGTCTGTCTCTGAATTGTAATTTCATTATTACTCAACCCAATCCCCTAGGCCTATTTTACTTTTCAAAGTAATAATTAGGCCTCCACTACTATCATACGATGTCAAAAATGACAAGGGAAACATTGTACATTTATTAACTTCATAGTATTATTTTTCATATTAAGGTATAATCATTTGGAATACTCTTGTATGTGGTATTAAAAGGTGAAAATCCAGTGTTATTTTTTTCTACTATTTTTTTTTCTATTTAATCTGTGCTGTGACATTACTCATTACTTTGACTTGTGATATAAACTTACTTGTATATTAAGTTCTCTTGCATGCTTTGGAGAATTTCTGAGTCTCTCTACTTGGTTTCATTTGTCTATTTTTTGTTAATATTATATACTATTTTATTTTATTTTATTTTATTTTATTTTTTTTGAGACAGAGTGTCGCTCTGTCGCCCAGGCTGGAGTGCAGTGGCACAACCTCGGCTCACTGCAAGCTCCGCCTCCCGGGTTTACGCCATTCTCTTGCCTCAGCTTCCCGAGTAGTTGGGACTACAGGTGACCGCCACCTCGCCCGGCTAGTTTTTTTGTATTTTTTAGTAGAGACAGGGTTTCACCGTGTTAGCCAGGATGGTCTCCATCTCCTGACCTCGTGATCCACCCGTCTCGGCCTCCCAAAGTGCTGGGATTACAGGCTTGAGCCACCGCGCCCGGCCATATACTATTTTTATTAGTGTGGTTTTGTGCATTCTTTCTTAAGTCTTTGCAGATTTCTTTTTCTAGTATGAAGAGTATTTTATTGCTGGTTATATCCTGTAGATGGTTATTTGGTGATTTCTAGTGCAGAGTGATATTCATGAGTTTTATAAATTGATCTTTTATCACACTCTTTTGTTAGTTTCAATAGTTTGCCTGTTAATTCCATTTTTTTTCTATTTTAGACCATTATATTATCTACATTATGGTTTTATTCTTTCCCTTCTAATATTTCTACTTTTATTTCTTTTTTTTTTTCATAGAACTTGCTAGGATTTATAGTAATACCCAAAGCATATCTAATATTACAGTTCTTAGACTTCGTATAATTTTGTGATTCCCCTAAAATTCAATATTTTATATGAATTTTATATAAATTATATATAATATTACTGTAAAAGGAATGTGTGTAAAAGTTTTCCCTTGAATGTAATGTTTAAGCATAATGTTTACTTTAGGTGTTTGGTTCATAACCATCACCAAGTTTAGGATATTCTCTTCTATTCCTAGTTTTCTAGGAATGGACTTATTTTTTTAATCATAAGTAAGTTTTAAAATGTATATTCAATTTATTTTCCTTGCCTTTTCAAGTTCTTTAATACTTATATTCAAGTTTTTAATTTCCTTTTATACCAATTTGAAATTTTTATGTTTTTCCAGAAATAATATCTTTTGTCTAGATTTTCAATTTCAGTACCAAATGGGTACTCATAATATTATTTTATCATTTTAATCTCTTTATGTGTCAATAGTTATTTCTCTGTCAACTCTGTTTTTTGGTTATTTCTGTTATCTCTCTCTTTCTCTTTTTCTCTCCCATCCTCCTCTATTCTCTTCCTCTCTCGTTCTTATGATGTCATTCTTTTTATAGAACTTGCTAGGATTTATAGTAATACCCAAAGCATATCTAATATTACAGTTCTTAGACTTCTTATAATTTTGTGATTCCCCTAAAATTCAATATTTTATATGAATTATATATAAAATTATATATAATATTACTGTAAAAGGAATGTGTGTAAAGGTTTTCCCTTGAATGTAATGTTTAAGCATAATGTTTAGGTGTTTGGTTCACTGAATTTTGTTCACTCATTTTGGATTAGTTTGTCAGAGGCTATTCATCTATTAACCTCCTTAAAGCTTCTAGTTTTCAAATTTTTCCTAATTTTTTGGTGGATTTTATTTCTATTGGCTTTTATTAGCATCTTTATTATTTTCTTCCTCTGTTTCACTGGGTTTCCTCTGTCGCCTTTTCAGAGCTTAATGATTGGCTCAATTTTTTTTCTAACCCTTTTTCTTTCTTGATGGACATACTTAAAATAACTTTCCTTTTACATGGTACCTTATAAATGTCTCATACATTTTGACATGTATTATTCAGCTTAAATTCTGTTATAATTTTTGCTTCCTTTTTAATATATGTTATCTAGTAGTCTTTTACTTGGTTTCTAGACACATTTTTTCCAATTCCTCTTGTTATTTATCGCTAATTTTTATTGCCTTTGGTTAGATATCTTTGATATAGATACGTTGTGACTGCTGGTTTCTGTCTGGCAAATGGTATGGTACAGACAATGACTCTTGCAAGACAATGTCCAGGAGATGCACTAGCTGGATCCCTCCCCAAATTATCCTCTAATGCTGTGCCTGGCCACTCTTGGCCACAGGGTGTCATCATCCCACAAGGATGTTTCCCAGACTTCTTACAATGATGGATAGATTGCGTTGATAGATTTAATTCCTCAGATCTATGGCTCCCTCTATCTTTTGTCCTAAGGGTGAATACTGCTTCCCCAGTATTCACCCATCTTATGCTAGTCTGCCATCTTGTCAGAAATAACCAGAAGCTACTGGTATTTTTTATTCATTGATTCTTTAAATATTCATCAACTACTGCCTAAGCATTGATAATGTCCAGAATGGTTCTACGTGCTGAAGATTAAGTGGCAAAAAGACACACTAAACATCTGCCTCTTGGCACTTGCACTTTTATTGGTAAAAAATATTGTGCTTCCAAGCCAAAATGAAATATCTCCTTACTTTTATTAAATGAAAAAGTAACTGATTTGTTAGATTTAATTTTAATGTAAGCATTGCTATATGATATTTAGTTTCAAGAGAGGTGGAAGACTGGCTGACGGCAGCATTTTCTCTGTTACTTTTTGTTCTTTCAGATACAGGTAGAATGACATTAGTAAATCACATTTAATTGTGGAATTAATCTATGGTAAATGGATTCTTCCTTTCTTCCTTATCCAAATCAGAATGTTTAGGCTACAGGAGTATATTAGTTTGCTAGGATTCCCTAAACAAAGTACCACAGACTGGATGACTTAAACAACAAAAATTTCTCACAATTTTGGAGGCTAGATTTCCAAAATCAAAGTGTAGACAGTGTTGGTTTCTTCTAAGGCCCCTCTTAGTGGCTTGCAGATGGTCATCTTCTTCTGGTGTCTTCACATGGTATTTCCTCAGTGTGTCTGTGTCCCAGTCTCTTCTTATAAAGATACCAGTCATATTAGATTAGGGCTATCCTAGTGACCTCATTTAACCTTATTTACCTCCTTAAAGACCCTATTTCCAAATGCAGTCATGTTTTAAGGTACTGAGGATTAGAACTTGAAGATGAATTTGGGAGGGTAGGGAACACAATTCAGTCCATATCAATGGGAATTGGGTAACAACAAAGTGTTTATTAATGCTATTATAGCAAATGTTCCTGGTAGATATTTTATATGATTAAATTAGCAGAACTATATACCATGTCCAATGTGTTTAGAGTTGATATTTTTAGGGTTTATATCGTTTTCATGTTTTTGGAGTTGATTTTGTAGGGAAACATTCATGTGACTCTCTGTTTAGTTTTTCTGGGCTAAAGCCTGAAATAATTGCTAAACTTACTTTTTGTGGACACACCTGACTTATAGAGAGAAAAACCTCATACATTATATAAAACAGGAAGTTGTATAATGCTTTCAGTAGATATTTCCCAAACCGTATGCAGGTGCCTTTAATAGTCTGTAAAACTTCATTCTTCTGTACTAATTTCTGTCATTAAATATAGAGGTGAAATTGGTTGGCAGAGAAAAGAAAATGGCTGTTTACACTGTGTATATATGATGATCTGTCTAACTGTATGAAAAAACAGGGACCTACGCTGGGTTGAGCATGAGAACATTTGGTTAGGACATGCCTGATACTACGTATAGAGACAAATACAGCTAAATGGCCAGACTGGTGAAGGACCAGAGGAAGTGTTGGGGAATGGTGGTGAGAGACCCAGGATTGTCTTCTTAAGTCCATAGATAGGTCTTTAGAAAAGACTGACTAACCCATACTGGTAAACAGTGTCACCCTGTTGATTTTACACAGTGATATTCATGATAATGGCATCCATAATTTATGACATTCATTGTATAAAATCAAACTAGAACCCATTTTGCTGGACTAAAGATGGATAATGTTAGACAAAACTTAGAGAAACTATCTACCCAATACTGGTTTAGTAGATATAAATTCAAGATGAAATTATATCATTTAAATATTGTTTTGCCATTAGCACCTGAAAATATGTAAGCTGTCTCTGAATGAGCTTTACTATAGAATCAAGTCACATGAATAATTCAGAGGTCTTGTTAAATACCTGTTCTAAAAATTAAATCTCTTCAGATAAAACTTTAGAATGTGACTTCAGAATGGAAAGTGTATGAATCTGCCGATTAGAACATTCTTCTTTTTATGTTTTAAGAAGCTCACCTTCTGTTCACAACTCAGTGGAATTCAAAAAGCTTTCATTTTTTTCCTTACTCTTCAAGTAAACAATAATCTCATGGTACATTTATTACTTACTTTATTTCCTTTTAACTTTCCACCCTTCATTTGTCTTTAACATTCTGAGTTTGCCTTTAAAGGGAGATGAATTTACTGTCTCTTGTGGGCCATTGTCAAGAACTTCTTCCAGCTTAACAGAACGGAGGAATTGGGTCACTTTTTATTAAGCAGACAGAATTGTAGACATTTTCTGGAATCACAGCTGTGGCAGTTAATGAACTGCCAAAGAAGCTCTTGTTTCTCTGATATCTTGACAGTTCACTAAATAATTAACAGCATAGCTGTTTTTACTAATAGATTATTTTGTATTTATAGTGTTGTCATTGTTTACTTTAAACATTTCCATAGAGGAAAACAGTGTAATGTGTTCTGTGTAATGGGTATTTACTGGCTGAACAAAATAAATGAGTCTACTTTATTAATTTAGGTCAGGCTTTCTCAACCAAGGTACTATTGAGATTTTGGGCTCAGTAATTCTTTGTTGTGGGAGGACTAACTTGTGAGAGATGTTGAGCATCAACCCTGTCCTCTAGCCAACAGATGCTAGTAACACATTCTCCTCCTCCCCTCCTTAGTTGTGACAATGAAAAATATTCCCAGATTTTCAAATGTTCCCTGGGGGGCAAAACTGCCCTGGTTGTGAACAGCAGACCTAAATAAATGTTGAAATTTACCCCGGAAACGGAAACAGACAAATTTACGGTTGGTAAAATGGAATTTTGGGAGGGTCAGTCTCTTTTCTATCCAACAACAGCACAACATCAGTAACAGCAACCACAACAGCCACCTCTGCCATCCTGAAACTGAGGATATGAAAAGAATATTGGCTGGAAATGAGCCAACTGTCAAGTACTATCCTAGGCCTTTTGGGCTACTTCATTTAATCTAATAGTCCTATGAAGAGTTGATTGTTATTCTCATTCTACTGCCATGGAAATTAAACTCAGCATTTAATAGGTGTTATAGTTCAGATGAAACCATCTAGCCCTATCCCCAAACTCCTCTTCTTCCTATCTCATTCTGCTATACCCTGAAACCACCTTCTTCTGCAAGTTGTACTATTTCTGTCAATGATCACATGGTTCAAAGAAATTAAGGATTATATTCTGTTTTAATTTATATTTTTTGTATTTGCATATATTAATAAAATTATTAGCTCTACTCCAGATGTAATATATTTTCCCTTTTAAATAATTACAATAAAAGATGGGAGGGAAGGGCTTCCTTAAACTACATCTACCCTTCAAGGAATTCTAATATAGATTCTTCCTTGGCTATGGATGTTAGTTCTGTCTCCTGTTCCTCCTTCCCATTTACACAAACTGAAAATCACACTAATAAATATATCTCAAAGGTACATACTCCAACAACTGATAATGGAAAAAAGAAAAACCTCATATTATATATACTTAATTCTTAAATTGTAAGAACTTCGTTCTGATAACAAAATTTGATAGATTTAAATTGAGCACTTTCTATCATTTCCTTTGAGAGAGGGGTCTGATAAGCAACCAAATGGCTAGGAAGTACATGTAAAAGCTAAGAGGGCCAAAATCTTCAGCTAAAGGTATGAATGCCAAGTATGATTCTATTTCATAGCCAAAGAATGCAGTTTATTACATTAAGTATAGAAATGTAGAAAGATATTGCTAAGAAATCAAACAAAGAATGAATGGCATGTATTTCAGGAACAGTTAATTAATGCCCATGCACAGTTCAGATGATTATTATTCAGCACAGAATAATTTAAATAAGGAAATAAACGCAGATACACAGATAAAATTAGAAACCATGAGCATTATTATGAATAGGCCATTGTGATTTTTTTTTCTATAAAAATTCTGGGCTTTCTCCCAATAGTAGCTCCATCAAAAATTGGGACATCAGAAACAGATGTTGCATGGTTCTTTTCCCCGTGATTTCCAAGGATTTTGTCTGTTATAAAAGGTGGGTAGGGGGTAGGTAGTGACATGATACCCCTATGGTGCATATGTTATAATTTAACCTTTGTGAATCTGTATGAATAAGGGCTCTCCAAGGCCTAATATTCAGCAATTTATTCCATCCATTGGAA
Organism: Macaca thibetana thibetana; assembly: GCF_024542745.1. Lineage (NCBI taxonomy): Eukaryota > Metazoa > Chordata > Mammalia > Primates > Cercopithecidae > Macaca > Macaca thibetana. Next base: position 142,185,936 of record NC_065582.1, read on the forward strand.
GGAAATATATACACTATATGTCACACTCATTAAATATCATAAAACCAGAGGATATGAGAAAGCCCAGCAATATTATATCTCTTGCCTCGGCGTCACCCAGGGTTCTTGTTAAAATGTTCATATGTCTGGGCTCTACAAGAGATATACTGAATCAGAATCTCTGTGGGTATACCTGGAAATTTGCGTTTTAAATAATATTTTCCTGGTGATACTTATGCATGTTTAAAATTTAAGAACATTTAAAGTATGAGGTCGTGTGGTCATCAAAATGAGATGCGCACACTCCAGGGAATGCATCAAATCATCTAGTGGGAAACAGAAAGAAAACGATAAGATTTTCATGTATGTATCTCTTTTGTAGTCTTTAAAATTTTTATATGTTTTTGTAGTTTTATAGTACAGAGTACAATAGTAGATATATTGAGGATGTGTGCTTAAAAATGGCTTTATGATAGGGAGTCAAATTTCAGTCATCTGAATTAAACAAAGCAAAAGATACAACTTTAAGAGAATCTTTCGGGAGAGATTCTGAAAGTCCTTTGCCTTTCTATTAGAAAGCCACTGCCTTTTTTTTTTTTAATTCCTCTTCTATAAAGCACTTTTATTTGGATGACAGTCATCCTAGTCGAGATCTACTAACCCTACTCTATTTTAAACTATTTAATTTCACTTCTGTTCGAGTCTTTATTTTCTGACTCTTTTAGCTCTTCTGACACTCTTATAATCCCTATGTCTCTCTACACTTCTATAATATTATTATGTGAATTGCTCTGTTAGGAATGATTATTTTATTTCACAAGGGAGATGTTCTCAGGATATTTCTGATCTTTTCTTTGAACATTTGTGTTCCTGGAGGAGAAACCCAGAAGAAGGTGTAAAATTCCCCTATATTTGCAGGTCCTAGGGGTGTCACTCTCTCTTGCCAGTTAACAGAAGTGCCCAACAGTCCACCAAACATCTACTTCAAGGGTGTCAAATCATGGCCTACTCTGTGATTACTGCCAATAAACTTCTCTTGAAACACATCTGTGGCCATTCTTCTCACCTGTTAGTTATGTCTATTTTGTGACCAAGTCTGTATGGCCTCTAAAGCTGGAAATACTTTTTATCTGGCCCTTTAAAAGAAAAAGTTTGCAGATCCTTGATTTTTTTCTTTCCGTTGTCCACATGTATTTTGACCGATTAAGTTATTGCTTACTTAATGTCTCTTCTTGTAAACACCTGACACCAGAGATTTTGGGCAAGTTGGTGACCCTGTGCCCTTCACACTCAGATAATTAAAAATTGCCAGCCTTCTGTTTGTCGATAACTTTTTGTTTAAAGTTTTGAGTGATGGTCCTTCATTGTCTATATCTCTAAGTGGCACCCTAACATCTCTGTCCTCCCTTGAGTTATTTCTTTTTCTTACAGTTTTTCTGTTAATGAACCTAAGTAATTCAACCGGTGGATTTTTCTGCAGTTTGTTGATTTTGTGTAGTATTAAAATAAAAGCATGCCTTGTTTTCTGAGATTTCTTGGCTTGGTCCTCAAACTTTTCTTTATTCTGTGCCTTCTCATTCCTGCTTCATTTTTATCTCTTCACTGCTAACTTTCTACTCCATGCTCAGCAGTTTTTCCTCAATATGGAGTCCAGTTCAGAAAGGTATCTTGGAAGCGTCCTTTCTTTTTTTCTTTTTTTTTAAATTTTTTATTTTTATTATACTTTAAGTTCTAGCACACATGTGCACAAGATGCAGGTTTGTTACATAGGTGTACATGTGGCATGTTGGTTTGCTGCACCCATCAACTCGTCATTTACATTAGGTATTTCTCCTAATGCTATCCCTCCCCCAACTACCAACCCCCCGACAGACCCTGGTGTGTGATGTTCCCCTCCCTGTGTCCAAGCAGTCTCATTGTTCAGTTCCCACCTATGAGTGAGAACATGTGGTGTTTGCTTTTCTGTCCTTGTGATAGTTTGCTGAGAATGATCGTTTCCAGCTTCATCCATGTCCCTTCAGAGGACATGAACTTATCCTTTTTTATGGCTGCATTAATGTGGCACATGTACCGCATGGAAGGTTCATTTCTAGAAGTTACAGTATTCAACTGTTCCAGCTCTGTCAGCTTTTATAGTAGGACCCTTGCACTAATACCCTAATGAAGGGAAAAAACCCTGCCATGCAGTCAGTTGCCTTTTATAACTGACCCCTGGCCCTTCTCAGTGAATAACTAATGGCTATTCTGGGGTTCCTTTGTTCTTGGGACCTCAGTTGCTCCATTGATTTCCTGTGTTTCTTTTCACATATTGATGATGCCAGAATGGTCTTTTAGCTGTTGGTGATTTGAATGTACCCACTTTTACTTCGGGGCTTTGCAAAATATTTGCCACCTAATTTTAGGAAATTTTGTCTATGGGTTTTGGGGTTTGCTGCCTAGTGACTCTGTATGTTTTTATTTGGAGATGTGGAATATTCAAAATTAGGTTTTCACTGCTACCACCGTTTTCCCGGAATTTCTGATTCATTTTTGGATTAGCTAAGTGTATTAGAATATGTTGAATATTATAATGTTTAAAAAGAATAGTAAAACAATTTGAGTTTTATTAAACACAGCCATGGTTGGGTTATATAATAGGTAGCTGTCATGTGAACAAACTGGTAATACATATGTACGTTTAAAAATTATAGTAATGGTAACTACTTTTTTGATCATTTACGTGCTGTGCTTAACACTTTGTATGCATTATCTTAATTAACCATAGCAGATGCATAGTATCTGTTTTTTCCATTTCACAGATGAGAAGACGGAGGCTTAAAGAGGTTAAATGTGATTTGGTCAAGGTAACACAACTGGTAAACTGAAAACTGAAATTCTGTGAAAGGCATGTCTAATTCTAAAGGCCACGCCTCAATCACTGTAGTATTTGCTCAGCAAGATTTTTAAAATTTTTTTTCTTTCTTTTCTATTTTCTTATCCACTGCTTTAATCCTTTATATGAGCTTCTAAAAATAACTACTTGAAGGCCGGGCGCGGTGGCTCAAGCCTGTAATCCCAGCACTTTGGGAGGCCGAGACGGGCGGATCACGAGGTCAGGAGATCGAGACCATCCTGGCTAACACGGTGAAACCTCGTCTCTACTAAAAAATACAAAAAACTAGCCGGGCGAAGTGGCGGGCGCCTGTAGTCCCAGCTACTTGGGAGGCTGAGGCAGGAGAATGGCGTGAACCCGGGAGGCGGAGCTTGCAGTGAGCTGAGATCCGGCCACTGCACTCCAGCCTGGGCGACAGAGCATGACTCCGTCTCAAAAAAAAAAAAAAAAAAAAAAAAAAAAAAAAAAACTACTTGATAGTTTCGTAGCTTCTTCCATGCCCTCTAATGTTGATCTGATCCCTTGCTTAAGTATAGGCATACAAAACAAAAAATATTAAAACCTCTGTGATAAGTTATACTTGGTTAGAAAGATATTTGAATGGACAATATTACAGCTCACATTTAACTGCCATAGGAGAAAATTTCAATGACTCCTCCACTGGTTCTTATTTTTTGCCTCATTTTCAATTCCTGTACTGCCCATTACAAATCCTTTGCTCTAGCCATGTCTATTTAATCATTTTCTATAGTGTTACCATTCAGTTTCACTCTTGTCTTTACTCATGTTACTCTCTCATAATTAATGTTTCCTCTTTCCATTGTCATCCTTTAAAGCCATATATTTAGGTGGCCTTCCCTGTGAAGCCTTTCTCAATTTTCTCCATTGCGGAGGCATAATTCATGGCTCGTTAGTGGTCTTCACACAGTCTTTGGAAAGGATCTGTATCATAGCATTCATCAAACTGTATTTGAATGAGTTGTATATCTGTCCGCTCTGCTAGACATTGAGATTACTGAGCATTGGGTCAATTTCTTACTCATCTTTCTAATCCCAGAGCCTCCTTAAGTGCCCAGAACACAGTAGTTATTAAGTCAGTTTTGTTGGATAATACCATTAGTATCAGTGAGATTATGTTGGTAGTTAATGAGACTTGTGTAGCTTCATGGAAAGCAAACACTTAACATGGCATACTTACTTAGTCCTTCTGTTATAGAAGGACTTCCTTCCCATTTGGAAAATGGTGCACAGGTCTTAGGGCAGCTTGTTCAGGCAGTAGGTCCAGTAGATATAGTTGGCTAATGCCAACTTATTTAGTCCTTTTGTTATTCTTTAATAACATTTATTCAAAGTATGATTAAATAAGCATGTTTACTTATCTTTATCACAAAATTAACTTTTTATTTTATATGGCAGTTCTCTGAGAATTACCTGAGTGTGAATAATATTCTTTCCATGTAGCTCCTCTGGCCCAGCAAAATGAAATATTTTTAATTAATATTGGTAATCAGCTTTTCCTATTCTTGGGTCTAATGGTTTATATTCATTTAAACAAATTGAATTTTAAAGAGAAATTAAACACCACAATTATAAAGCCAAATTTAGATTGATTTTTTTCTTCTTTCTCCAACCTCACATACTTCGTTAATGACAGCAACTTATATTCCCACAAGTTATTTATTCATGCACTAATTTAACAAATCAAATATGTAGTGAAAGCTAGTGAGTGTCATCTTTAAATGGATCTAAAATTTGTCCAAATTGGTGGTGATGGACCTCTTTGGATAAGGCTCTACTTTGATTTTTGAAACTACAATGAGACAGAAATTTTAGGACATCAAGAGACATAGATTAGACAAAATTGTTTTGCCATTCATTTCTTTTCTGACCAAATACAATACTAAATAGTACTTGGAAGTTAACTGAACTCTTCCTGGTCTCTGCCTAAAGGTCACATATTTTAGTTGTCCCAGTGAGTTTGGACCCCAAGTTAGCATTATGGTCTTAATTACTGGGATTGACAAATGAGGGTGTCTTACCATACAGACAAGTATTGAAGAGGCGCTCCTGTTTTAAGGGGAGAGATCTTTGGTCCTTTCACGGCAGAAGTTATGGGCCTTTGGACAATCCAAACATAATTTGTTTTACCTCATTTGAGATACTGCAGAACAAATTTATCTCTGCTTTAAAATAGAAATAGATGCACAAATAAAAATATTTTGTTAAAAAAAGGCTTTTCCCAGGAAACTTAAGTATATTTTATGGTGTTCTTCCTTATTCCAATGTGTAGTCTCTTATATTGGAAAATGGCACACAGGTCTCAGGGCAGCTTGTTCAGTACAATAGGTCCAGTAGATATAGTTGGCTAATGTCACCCGATTTCTGCAAGCAAGGCGGCTTGTTTCTGGTTTATTTTGGGGCTTCATAAAAGAGATTTTTCTTAAGGATAGACAGGGATGCAAACTTAAGTAAGAAATGATTTCTTTCTTTAAATAGTTGTATAATCTAACCAGGAAAACCGTGATTATAAAACAGTGTGGCAAATTCTTTTGAGCCAGTACATTACTAGAGTGGATGGTATTATTATTTTAAAATCATCTTCAAAGATTCTGTTTTCACAAATCACAATGTGTAGATGAAGTGGTCTCCTAGCAAGTAGTTTCCTGTGAGCGCTAATTTAGACATAATTTTAATAAGCTTTTTTTTTCCTAATTTATTTTGGAGAAAAAAATTGAATTCTGATAATGAGATAAGAAAAACAGAGAAAGACATCATTCAATAATTTTAAAAACCTATCCTCCTGAGCTAATTGCTGTAAGGGTAAAAAGCCAGAAGTACTTAAAGCTCCCAACAAGATTGCTGTATTACAGTGGTTACAGTTTAGAACTCTGGGCTTTGAAGCCAGACACACAGGGATTCAACTTCTAGCTCCTTATTAACTATGTGACCTTGAACAAGTTACTTAACTGCTGTAAGCATCATTTCATTACCTGCGTGATGATGCAAAAATTGTTTTGAAAATTAAAAGAGATTATGACTGTAAAAGTTCATAATCTAGTGCCTGACATATAGCAAGCCTTCAAAATATATTTATCATATTTCTATTGTTACAGCGATGTACCTGAAGTAGATTAATAACGTTTTTAATAACTTACAACATAAATGTGTTAGTTCATTCTTGCATTGCTATAGGGAAATACCTAAAGCTAGGTAATTTATAAAGAAAAGAGATTTTTATTTTGGTTCATGGTTCTGCAGGCTATACAGGAAACATAGCACCCTGGCTTCTGTTCCTGGTGAGGGCCTCAGAAAGCTTCCAATCATGGCAGAATGCAAAGGAGGAGCTGATGTTGTGTCATGTGGCAAGAGTGGGAGGAAGAAAAAGAAAGGGGCAGTCCCAGATTCTTTTAAACAGCCAGATCTTGAGTGAACTAACTGAGAACTCATCACCAAGGAAGGATATGGTGCTAAGCCCTTCATGAGGGATCCACCTCTACGATCAAATACCTCCCACTTGGTCCCACCTCCAACATTGGGGTTACATGTCAACATGAGATTTAGAGGAGACACACATCTAAACCATGTAATTCCTCTCCTGATCTCCCAAATCTCATACCCTTCTCACATCACAAAATATACAAAATACACAAAATAATCCCTTAATAGTCCCCTAAAGTCTTAACTCATTCCAGCATCAAGTCCAAAGTCCAAAGTCCTTTCACCTCTGTGCCTGTAAAATCAAAACAAGTTATTTACTTCCAAGATTCAGTGGTAGTACAGGCATTGGGCAAACATTCCTCTTCTAAAAATGAGAAATCGGCCAAAAGAGAGAGATAGTAGGACCCATAGATGTCTGAAATCTGTCAAGGCAGTCATTAAATCTTAAAGCTCCAGAATAATCTCCTTTGACTCCAGGTCCTGCATTCTGGGCACATTGGTGCAAGGAGTAGGCTCCCAAGGTCTTGATCATCCCATCCCCTGTGGCTTTTTCAGGGTACAGCCCATGTGGCTGCTCTCATGGGTTGGAGTTGAGTGCTGGCAGGCTCAGGATGCAAGCTATTCATGGCTACTATTCTGCGGTCTGGAGGATGGCAGCCCCCTTCTCGCAGCTCCACTAGACAGTCCCCTGGTGGGGACTCTGTGTGGGTCCGCCCACATTTTCCCTTGACATTGCCCTGGTACAGTCTTTTGTGGGTGCTTCACCCCCGTGGCAGGCTTCTGCCTGGGCCTTCAGACTTTCCAATATGTCTTTTGAAATCCAGGGGAGCGCTGCCAAGCCACCTTCACTTTTGCATTCTGTTTGCCTGCAGGCTTAACATCAAATAGAAACTGCCAAGGCTATGGCAGCTAGCACTGTCCAGAGTGGCAGCCCAAATTGCACCTTGGTGTTCTTTTAGCCATGACTGTAGCTGGAGCAGCTGGAATGCAGGGAACAATGCCCCAAGGCTGCACAGGGAAGTGGCTCTCTGGGCCTGGACCCTAAAACCATTCTTTCCTCTTAGACCTCAGGGTTTGTGATGGGAGGAACTGTCTGGAAGACTGGAAGACTTCCGAAATGCCTTTAAGGTTTTTTCCAATTGTCTTTGATATTAGCACCGGGCTCCCTTTTAGTCATGCTAATCTATCTGGCAAGTGATTTTTCTGCAGCCTGCTTGGATTCTTTCTCTACCACAGGGCCAACCTGCAAATTTTTCAAATGTTTTTGCTCTACTTCTCTTTTAAATGTAAGTTCCAACTTTAAGTCATTTCTTCGTTATCATTTCTGATCATAGGTTGTTCAAAGAAGCCATGCCAGTTCTTGAACACCTTGCTGCTTAGAAATTTTTTCCAGCACATACCCTAAGTTATCACTTTCAAGTGCAAACCTCCACTGATCCCTGGGACATGAACATAGTGCAGCCAGGTTTTTTGCTAGGGCATAACATGGGCGAGCTTTACTTCAGTTCCCAATAACTTTCTCATTTCCGTCTGAGACTCCATCAGCCTGTCCTTCTTTGTCCATATTTCCATCAGAATTTTGGTCACAAGCATTTAACAAGTCTCTAAGAAGTTCCAAACTTTCCCTTGGATTTCTATCTCCTTCTGAGCCCTCCAAACTCTTCTAACCTCTATGTGTTACCCAGTTCCAAGGCTGTTTCCACAATTTCAAGTATCTTTATAGCAACGACTGACTCCTCAGTACCAAGTTAGTGCTACCAAGGGGATGGCACTAAGTCATTCACTAAGTGATCCGTATGTCTAATACCCCCCACTAAGCCCTACCTTCAACACTGGGAAGTACATTCCAACATGAGATTTTGAGGGGACAAGCATCCAAACCATATCAATAAATGTATTATCTTAAATTTCTTGTATATCTATCCAAGAAAGTGTCAAAATAAAAGAGAGTGAAATAAAGGTGACATGAAGGGATTATAGCTGGACACCATGCTGCAAAAAGACTGGCTATGACAGTAATTCTCAGCCTTCAGGGGCCACCCAGTTTTGTCAGGGTGCATCTTGTTAAATGGTCTCAGGAGAACTAGGCTCCCTATTTTTGACACATTTATAATAGAGATGATGCCATTCTTATTGCCCACTACCCAAGCACTTCCTCTCTATTTTGCATCCTGGAAATCAATTGGTCATTGGAAGTCTGCGTGATAAACACAGAAGAAGATCAAAGGGAATTACATTGTTTTGTGGAATTTTGTATCCAAGTTTCTTAAAAACCCAATCAGGTCTGCCTGAGAAGAGTATACTTTTCCAATAATCAGCGGACTTCGGGTGTCTTTTCTTGATTGATGCTTAATAAAAATTCTCTAAGCCTTTTGCTTTTTTTTTTTTTTTCCAGGACTCTATGAAGATCATTGTACCAGTTTCTTATTACTGCTATAAACGAATTGCCACAAATTTAGTGGCTTAAAACAAAATCAGTTTGTTCTCCTACAGTTCTGGCGATCAGAAGTCTGAAGTGGGTCTTATTGGGCTAACATCTAGGTCTCAGCAGAGCTGGGTTTCTTCTGGAGGCTCAAGGGGACAATCTGTTTTCTAGTCTTTTTCAGCCTCTAGATGTTGCCTACATTCCTTGTCTCCTGGCTTCCTTCTGTCATTAAAGCCAGCAGTGTAGCATCCTCAAATCAATCTTTCTCTGTCTGATTTTCCTGTCCCTCTCTTTCATTTATAAAGACTCTCATGATGACATTGGGCTCCTCTGGATAATTCAGGATTATTCCTTCACCTTGAAATCCTAAATTTAAGTGCATCCTCAGACTCCTTTTTGTACATATCCACAGGATCCAGGGGGTAAACATCTTTTGGGGGGCATTATTCTGCCTACTACAACCATCTAGGTATTCTTTCTTTGGGTATAGTAATACTGTTGCCTACGTAATGGCATTTTTCATATTTAACAATACCACACTTGGATTTCCAAACTACCCTTTAGGCATTGATTTGGGAAAAATCTGGTCCTTGAGCAAGTTTCTATATATAGCTCATTTTATCATTTATGTGTTAAATTTAGTAGTTCAACTCTTAGAGGCTTCTGTTATGTTGAAGTTCAAGTAATTCTCTTACCAGTAATAGATAACAGGGATGTAGGCCATATATTTTAGAGATTTCCATCTAGGGGAATGGGGATTTCTTTTCCAAAGATTGTGTTTTAAAGTTTCAGTTACCAATTTACTTCCATCTAACTGCTGATTTTATACAAATGCTATTTCAGTTAGATATTATTGTAGCATATATAGACTTTTAAAAATTTTAACAAATTCTGTAAGCTGTTTCCTCATTTAGATATACTGATGCTACTTGATGTCAGCTTAAGTAAGTTATACAATAGATTTTCCTTTCTGCGACCTTGCATATATTAATGCAATATGTGGGCACTGATGTGGTAGAATATAATATGGTCTGTTAATATAGGATTTACTCTATTAAACAGCAAAATATAAAGGCAGAGTAAGCATCTTTTGCCTGGACTTGATTTCTAGTTAGCACAGACACATTTTATAGAATTATATATTCATCTTACAGGTCATGAATTGATAAATAAATTGTGATGACAAAGAAACATGATCATGTCAAGGTAAGGATGAAAGGGCTCAGAGAAAAGAAAAACGTTTGTTTTATTCTGTGTTTTGGAACGACTCTTTGAATAATTGCAAATTATCTACACAAAGTCCCAGAAAAATAGCTTAATCATATTGAATAATTTAATTGACAATATGACAATAATTGATAAAATATAACTTAAATTATATTTTAAGTATCATTGTAGTAAATGCTTTCTTTATATTCTGTTATTTTTTGCAGGCTATTCTGTCCAGTTAGATACTCTTAAAATTTGTAATGTTAGGCCAATGTCTGCCTATCAAGTCTGTCACAAATAAGCAAGTTTTCTAAGAATCTCTTCCCTAGAAGGCTAATTTTTAAAACTTTGTGGCTTGATGCTCTCTCCTAGTAGATGTGATGCATTCAGAATTTGTACATACTTTTCCAAGCCAAAGCTAATGCATAGTATCCCTTGGATACAAAGATTTTTCCCATATTGGAGAAATTATATACTAATTGGGGAAACTATATTCTAACAAACTATTCTTTCTTCACCAGAATAATAGTTCTGCATAGCCTTGGAAGTTCTGTAAGGTAACTCAAAGAGTCAACAAAAGGTTGGTGGCTGGTGAAAGAGTGGGAGTGTAAAGTTGCTAATGTAGTAATATTTATTGATTACTTTTTGGTATCATTTACTTGGCTAATTATTGTAGTATTCTTGTAGGTTAAAGCTGGTAGCTCTGTTTCCCAGCTGATATAATTGAGTTTCAGGGAGTGGTTAAATTATTTACTCTGGATCAGTTTGTTGGTTTTTTAATGTAAACAAGATCTCTTCTCAGTTGACCACATGACTATCTCCTCTCAATTCTCTTTCCGAATTATTTACCCTGACCAGTTATTACATACTGCTTTCACTTTTAGTGTTCTAGATTTTATACTAGGTTTAAGATATCAACATTGTGCCACCCTGTAATCCATGTGTAGTAGATTTCTAGGGCTCCTGTAACAAAGTACCGCAAATTGGGTGCCTTAAAACAGCAGAAATGTATTGCATCACACTTCTACACTCTAGAAGTCCAAAATTTAGTAGTCAAGCAGGGTCTTGTTTCTTCTGAGACCCTGAGTAGAATCCTTCCATGCCTCTTCCTAGCTACCGGTGGCTATCAATCCTTGGCATTCCTTGGCTTGCAGCAGCAGCACTCCAATCCCTGCCTCTGTTGTCTTGGGGCATTCTTCTTCCATATCTCTCTCTGCTTGTTTTATAAGGAGACCAGCCATATTGGAATAAGGGTCTACCCTATTCCAGTATGTTTTCATCCTAATTCCATTGTACAACCCTATTTCCAAGTAAGTTATCATTCTAAGGTTCTGAGGATTGGGATTTTAGCATATTATTTTGGGGAGACAAAATTTTTCAACCCATAACACCATGTGTATCACATTTGAAAAACGTACATTCATTTTTATAAATTGTGTTTTTTGGCATCATGTTCTCGACTTTATCTCAAAGGAGATCACAAATAATGATTATATGAGTATAACTTTTGTACATTTTCCCTCCCTCCTTTTTTTTTTTTTTTAAGACAGGTTCTCACTCCGTTGGTCAGGTTGGAGTGCAGTAGCACATTCATGGCTCACTGTAACCTCAAACTCTTGGGATCAATCGATTCTCCCACTTCAGTTTCTGGAGTAGCTGGAACTACAAGAGCCCACCACCATACCTGGTTAACTATTTTTTGTAGAGATGGGTATAAGCCACTATACCTGGCCCACTTTTGTAACTTTTCCAAGTGTTTCTCTAAGTTTGTTTCAAGAATATAAGATATTGTAAGAAAAATGGAGTGTCATCAAATAATTGTGAGACATATGGAGTTTTTCTATGTTTTTATGCACTATTCTTGGGACCTGGTATTCATTAGGATTCTTAAAGTCGCTGAGAAGTCCTGTGTAAAATCTATTAAATGTAACCCAAAGTTCCCCAAACACGTTTGATATTGGAGACATTTTATTATGTAATACTTGTTATTTTACAGAACTATCTTGGGAAAGGCCACCTTAGGAGATTATAATATACATGCTGATATGGTTTGGCTGTGTGCCCACCCAAATCTAATCTTTAATTCCCATGTGTTTTGGGAGTGACATGGTGAGAGGTCATTGAATCATGGGGACAGGTCTTTCTATGCTGTTCTCGTGATAGTAAGTCTCAAAAGAGCTGATGGTTATTATAAGGGAGAGTTTTCCTGCTCAAGCTCTTTTTTGCCTGCCACCATCCACGTAAGACATGACTTGCTTCTCTTTGCCTTCTTCTGTAGTTGTGAGGCCTCTGCAGCCTTGTGGAACTGTAAGTCCGGTTAAGCCTCTTTCTTTTGTAAATTGCCCAGTCTCAGGTATGTCTTTATCAGCAGCATTAAAACAAACTAATACCCATAACCTTGTCCCTTTTCATTAAGAATTTGGGGAAATTACTTAACCTTTGTCTGCTTCAATCTTCCCAAGTATAAAATGAGAATAATAACTGTAGTTACCTTATCAAAGTGATTGAGACTATTGCATGAAGTGATACAGGTGAAGAATATAATTCACTTTTTATAATAGAAAGAGTTCAATATATGTTTATTATTATTGTGATTAGTATTATATTCTTAATTAATATTTATCACCAGGCATTAATCCATAGTGATGTTGAGATCCCTCAAACAAGTGGGCCATACTTATCTTGAAGGCAATTTCTACATAATTTATAAAGAGATCATACAGATTATTCTCAAAGTATCTAAGTATTTTTGCTGTTTTATAGCCTTATCTCAGGAAACATAAAGGAAAAAAGGTTATATTATTGTAATAGGTATAACAAGGGAATCGTGTAATACATTTTAGAAATACTTTTGTGGAAAATAGTTAAATTAAGAAGGTTCCTCATTAACGATACTAGTCATTTTATTGTGTTACTGATAAAGTGATACCCCTGAAGCAATTGAAATATGTAAGGCTGAGGAAACTTGAGATAAAAGCCCCAGAATGCTATACTTTGGATCTTTTTTGCATGTGTTTTCTCCTGTTATCTGTTATGTCAGGCATTATACCTACTTTTTTTTTTTTTTTTTCTGTTTTCCTGGTGCTTTAATCACTAATCTTACCTCTCATTATTTTTTTTAAATATACTCTACACTGGAAACCTGATGATGAGGGCTATTCAATTGTTTTTAAAATAATAAACCTGCAAAAGCTTTTTTTAATGCTTTTTTCCTGCAGATTCTTAAGCATATTTTTCTCCCTGGTTGAAATTACTAGTTCAGTGACCTTTGTCGATTTGGTAAAATGTTTCTGTAGTATGTTCCTTAAAATGATTATTTTTGTGTAAGACACAGATACCTCCCAAGCTCCCACTTCACCGTTATTTCTCAGTTTCTGATTGCCTTTCTTTCCCCATCAGTTTCTCATAATTTCTCCAAATGAGGGCCATCCTGGCCATCACCATGCTTCTTCCAGCTCAAACACTTGAGTCTGGGGCTGGTCCTTCTGCCTATTAGAGGAGGCAAACCGCCCTACTAGCACAGATTTATACAGTATAAAATGTCTGTCTTGAAAAAGCCACAGATTTTTCCTAGGATCTTTCTCTGGATATATAAAAAATGCCATTCCCTGGATATATAAAAAATCCCCTCCCTCCCTCCCTTCCTTCCTTCTTCTTTCCTTCCTTCCTCCTTTCGTCCCTTTCTTTCCTCTTTTTTTGACTTTTGACAGGATCTCACTCTGTTGCCCAGCTGAGTACAGTGGCACAATCACAGCTCACCACATCCTTGATCTTCCTGCCTCGGCCTCCTGAATTGTTGGGATTACAGGCACGCCCTACCACTCCCTGCTAATTTTGGATTTTTTTGTAGAGATGGGGTCTCACTCTGTTGAGCAGGCTGGTCCCAAACTCCTGGACACAAGCAATCCTCCCACCTCGGTCTCCCAAAGTTCTAGGGTTACAGATGTGAGCCACAGCATCCGACCTTATTCTTTTCTTTATTAATCATTTTACTTAAAAGAACCCTAATACTAGGCCAGATGCAGTGGCTCACACCTGTAATCCCAGCACTTTGGGAGGCCGAGGTGGGCAGATCACAAGGTCAGGAGACCGAAACCATCTTGGACAACATGGTGAAACTCCATTTTTTACATTTTAGTAAAAATGTAAAAATTTTAGTAAAAAATTAGCTGGGCGTGGTGGCACGTGCCTGTAATCCCAGCTACTTGGGAGGCTGAGGCAGGGGAATCACTGGAACCTGGGAGGCGGAGGTTGCAGTGAGCTGAGATTGTGCCACTCCACTCCAGGCTGGCGACAGAGCAAGACTCCATCTAAAACCAAACAAACAAAAAACCCTAATACTAAAAGAGTGATTAGAAATTATCTATTCAGGACCTTTTGAATTGAAAAATCTTCACATTAATTTCTTGACTGTTAAATATATTAAACTCTGGTTATTTGTTGATATGTCATCTAGGTGGATTTTTTTTATTTTTGTTTTTTGATTTTGTTAACTAGCATTCAAGTTAAATGTAGCAGATATCTCAGGTATAGATTATCAATTTTCAAAACCCATAAAATGTTTAAGTAGCTATAAAAGTATGCTACATAATTTTTGTTTAATAAATAGGGATTATTTAATGAGTCAAAGTCATAATTCTAACAACTATTTCATGATTATATTTAGAAGTATGGATTTAATATTTAATAGGTGGCCAAGTAAAATCACTTATCCATGCTAATACTTTTCATACACTATTTCATTTAATCTTTCACTGAGTACAGAATTAGGCTGTATTTTCTCCTGTATTGCAGATAATGAAGCCAAGGTTCAAGGATTTAGCTTGTCTTTCACCGTAGATAGATGACACAGTAGATAGATGACAGCAGTGGGATTTTATCTCAAAGTTGCCTAAAGCCTTAGGATGTATATTTTCCCAATCTACTATATTGTTTTTGATGACAGTAACGAAAAGTGTCAGGAAGATCTTAGTAAGCTCTGGAAGTATGAGAATGCAATAGGCAGTAAGAATGTGGGAGGGTACTCCTTGTGTAGGGTATGGGGTGAGGAATAAAAATGAGCAAATAAGAGATGTAGGGTATTTGTAGAACATGAGGAAACCATTCATATTATAATGATGCAGTTTAATATGTAATAAATATAGGTAGGTAGTGTTATCCCCAGTAACACACTGGAGAGCTGAAAATTGTTTCTGTGGGTGATGACAGATTATTTAAGGATTTGAACCAGGGTGATGGAATATCATGATGAAAGTGGTGAAATAGAAAAATTAAAGTCTGCTAGGTACGGTGGCTCACGCCTGTAATCCCAGCACTTTGGGAGGCTGAGACAGGTGGATCACCTGAGATCGGGAGTTTGAGACCAGCCTGACCAACATGGAGAAACCTTGTCTCTACTAAAAATACAAAATTAGCTGGGCGTGGTGGCGCATGCCTGTAATCCCAGCTACTCGGGAGGCTGAGGCAGAAGAATCGCTTGAACCTGGGAGGCAGAGGTTGCGGTGATCTGATATTGCACTATTGCACTCAGTCTGGGCAACAAGAGTGAAACTCTGTCTCAAAAAAAAAAAGAAAAGAAAAAATTAATGTCATGACTATATTAGAGTAAGCAGAATGAAGTAGACTTCGAGGTATAGAAATGACTTAGGAGTTTAGTGTAGTAATTGAGAGGAGAATGATGAGAACTAGATATTAATAAAATAGGCGATTTTTGAAGGTATTA
Organism: Macaca thibetana thibetana; assembly: GCF_024542745.1. Classification (NCBI taxonomy): domain Eukaryota; kingdom Metazoa; phylum Chordata; class Mammalia; order Primates; family Cercopithecidae; genus Macaca; species Macaca thibetana. The sequence goes on from NC_065582.1 coordinate 142,201,581, forward strand.
TCTTCAGAACTTGGTTGGGCATGAAAGAGATGAATGAGAGGATGCTGCTGCAATCTGTGTTTTAAATAATTGGAAGAATCATGATAATATTGAATTGAAATAAGGACAATGTAAAACAGTAGTTTTCTTGCAGAATAAAAAGTAGTGCATTTAGAGAATTGTGGAGTGATGGTTAAGCAATGAATGAGACATGACTACTAGGATATTTTATAGACTTGAACTCAAGTGTTGGCTGTTGATGAGAAAGAAAAATTAGTCATCTACATGCATTTAGCATTCAAGATTTATATTCTCATATTTATTTAGTTATGCTTAATTCAAACATATAAATATCCGATTTGAAGTTTTAAAATTAACCTGAGAACAGAAACATTTGTAAACGGAACATGTAAATTTGAGGACAAAAATAATATGTCAAGCAGCACAGATGGGATATTTTTCACTGGGAATTATAAGTTTGTTTTTTTCCCCAAAATGTTATTTCAAGTTTATCTATCTAATTTTTTTTGGTCAAGATAGTCATTCCTATAGAAATTTATGCTCTTGGATTCATTTTTTTTGATTTTGTATTTTATAGATCTTATTTGAGTTTAAGGCAAGGTGTATTAGTCTGTTTTCCATGCTGTTAATAAAGACATACCTGAGACTGGGAAGAAAAAGAGGTTTAATTGGACTTATAGTTCCACATGGCTGAGGAGGTCTCAGAATCATGGTGGGAGGCAAAGGCACTTCTTACATGGTGGTGGCAAGAAAAACAATGAAGATGCAAAAGTGGAAACCCCTGATTAAACCATCAGATCTCATGAGACTTATTCACTACCATGAGAACAGTATGGAGGAAACCGCCCTCATAATTCAAATTATCTCCCACCTAGACCTCCCACAACAGGTGGGAATTACGGGAGTACAATTCAAGATAAGATTTGGGTGGGGACACAAAGCCAAAGCATATCAAAAGAGAAGAGTCATGTTTTTCAATGCATGATATTATGCTTTGGGGGATGATGGTCTGAGTTGTATTTAACCCTTGAAAGATATTCTTTATATACCCTGGATGCCACATGAACTACCAAAGACTGGTCCCTCTTCCACCATAAACTCAGAACTGATATTCACCATATATTCACCTCCTTGTTTTTGGATGCTGCCCCACTGTGGGAAGAGGAAAAAATATCCTGTGTCCGGGATATTATGATGAAAGAAGTGTCCCAATCTGAATGGGACATTTTACATTTTTCTATTAATTTTGACTTTACAAAGAAATGAAAAATGTGTTGATCTCAAAGGAAATAGAGCTGCCAAAATATGATGTCAGTCTTCTAGCATGGGCACCCTTTTCTTCTCCTCTTGTTAGTTCCCTGAAACTAAAACTATTTAGAACTGTGGCTCATGAACTTGCTTCAGGATAGATAAAACTGTATTATTGCTTGTTTTTTGAGAAACAGGGGAAGGCCCTCAAAATACTCATAGCTAGCGGATGATTGATTCAAAAATCAACATTGACCACCATTAAGATACTTTGTAGTCGTTATCTTGGATTAAGATAAAAGTGGATAACACAATTTTCTTGGTATTTGGAACTATTCGAGTAGAGTTCCAGAGAAGAAAATAGTAGAGAATTAGAAGAGTGACATTAAATCTGGCTATGCCTTTCTCTATTCTTCTGTGATTCTAAAGACCTGGCTGGACCAGGTGCAGTGACTTACGCCTGTAATCCCAGCGCTTTGGGAGGCCAAGGCGGGCAGATCATGAGCTCATCACGAGCTCAAGAGATTGAGACCATTCTGGCCAACATGGTGAAACCCCGTCTCTACTAAAAATACAAAAATTAGCTGGGTGTGGCAGCTCATGCCTGTAGTCCCAGCTACTTGGGAGGCTGAGACAGGAGAATCCCTTGAACCCAGGAGACCAAGATTGCAGTGAGTTGAGATTGTGCCACTACACTCCAGCTTGGCGACTAAGCGAGACTCTGTCTCACAAAAACAAACAAACAACAAAAAAACCTGGCCGATCAAAGCTTTGTCCCTTAATAAGAGCACATTTTGCAAGTGACCTTTTCTTTTTAACCTAAGACCATGTAAGCATGTGAGGGTGTTGTGAGTCATTGGTTGGAACAAAAGCCGTTATGTTTGGCCATGAATATTAGATCACTGAAAGTAGAAATTCAGATCTAAATTAAGAAACTTCATGAATTTTAAATTTTAAAACATTAAATTGCAGTTATCTATTTTGATCTGTAATTTCTTTAAGCTTTTAAAGTAGCTTTGTCCTAAGAAACCCAGAGTATTTTACTTCAAATATTTCTAATGAAGGTGAACTGTGATTATTATATGAAACAAGAAAGGCATTTAGCTCCTGAAAGTCTGACCTAAATTCTTGTCAGTATTTCAAGGAATGTTCAAAGTGAGATTACTTGACAAGCTTCATTACTTTTCTGTGACTTTAAACATAAGATTAAATGTAAAATGATAGAATCCTGAATGAATAAGTTAGGGGATTTCTTGACATTCAAAACCTGAGGATTTCAGAAATTAAACACCTAATTTTTCTATCTCATTATTTTCCTGATTATTTGTCAAGCAGGCCGTTTCTACAGGTCATTCACCTTACTTGCCTTTCTGAATTCTCTCTCTTTAGCCCTGAGGCAAAACTCGGATCATACCCAAGAGCATGCTGATGTTTGGGGAAAGCTCTGTACAGGGTTTATGTAGTAATTGTCCCATTAGGAAATGATGAATAGACTTTAATATAGAAATATAAAATGTCTTATTTAGTTGTTCTCTTGGCAGGTCAGGTTCACAGAGATATTGTTGATACTACTAGGCAACATTTTCCCTGTTGGTGTTTTCAGAACTTCTTACATATGACCCGTATGTACATAGATAGAAATAAGACATGAAAATAGTATAATAAGAACACAGCAAGGAGTTTAATGTCTGGACTTTAAAGACAGTTGAATGTTAGAAACAACAACAACAACAACAACAACAACAACAAAAACACCCTTCTTGACCTTAAAAAGCTGGTTGCGATAGATGACAATTAGATATGACTATTTCTTTTCAAAATACAGATATTTTGTATTGAAATGGAGTCTACATGTTTTTCAATGTCAATAAAATATAAAATAAAATGATTTTGGTTTTAGAGATTAAGCAGTTGAACTCTGACACTCTATAAAGCCATTGAATCTAAGAAATGGGTTGGGTCCCGGTTTTGTAGGCACTAAATCCAACATAATATCAGAGAGCTCCCTTTAAAGAATGCAACAGATCATCAATACCAAATTAAGTACAAAGGTGATTATATATTTCACATGAGAAAATAAATTGCAAATTTAAAATAATGAAAAATGCCAGAAATATTACAAACACTGTAAAAACATATTTTTTAAAAAATATTAATCACCTAACATGTCTTTTTTACCCTTTACATTACCTTTTTTGGCTACATACTCTTAGTACCTGTCATGGGCTGAATCGTGTTCTCTCAAAATTCATATGTTGAAGTCCTAATCCCCACACTTCAGAAGATGAATGTTTGGAGATGGGACCTTTCAGAGATAATCAAGTTGAAATGAGTCCTTTAGAGTGGGCCTGATCCCATCTGAGTGGGTCATTATAAGAGGAAATTAAGACATACAAAAAGACACCAAAAATGTTTACAGAAGAAAGGCCATTTGAAGATAGAGTGAGAAGGTGGCCAATTGCAAAGCCAAAGGGAAGGGCCTCAGGAGCAGCCAAACCTCCTGACACCTTGGTTTTGGACTTCTAGCTTCCAAAACTGTGAGAAAATAATTTTTTGGTGTTTAAGCCACTTAATCTGTTTTTATTTTTTTTTTTAATGGTAGCCCTAGTAAACTAGCATAAAGTCCCAACCTCCTATATTTGAAATGATTTATTAATATTTTCTAGAGAAAAAGTAATCTAGCCATTCCTCTAGTATGATTGATTAAAATATCTTTTTTAATTATTGAGATGCATAAAACATGTGACTTTATACATAGATATATACACTTTTTACAGTAATGTTAGAGGTTTGTGACCAGGAGAGTAATTTTGACAAATTCTATTTTGCTCAACTTCCACTGCCTGCAAAAATGCATTTATAATTGGGATATGATGTGTTGTTGATTATATGCTTGACAAAATATATCTTCAGTTTTGATCATGTATTGATGAATTTTTCATTTTCAGTTTTATACTGAAATGTTCGATAAATAAGTTTCCCGCAGACTAACCTCTGGTTCCATTCATTTCCAACCTTGTTTCTCTTCCACTGATCACATGCTCCTAGTGCTGGGTGCCAAGGGGGCATATTTATATCATGATATAATCTTTGGTTCATTCCTTTGTTATAAGGCTTAAGTTGCGTCAGTGAGCAGTATGAGTGTTCTTGGAAGTCATTTGTACTCTGGATGGCTCACCTAATGGAATTACTTAAAATCATTTCCAGATATTCCAAAAAGGTATTCCTAATTCAGCTTCTCCTTAGCCAGATTCCTGAAGTGCTCAGAAACACTTCAATGCCAGCTGATATGAGGGGAGGTGGGACAGTCAATGTGGAAAGTGATAGCAATGATAATCCCTTTTAGTTAAATACATTTGCAAATTTTCTAAAAATCTAAATGTAAATCCATTTCTAGGGCCCCCCCCAGGACCTAGGACGGAGACTTGAAGCTCAAGTTTTATTAGCTTCAGGGTAAGTTGGCTTCTGAGACTTAACAGGTGTGCCTAAATTCACGTAGCAGTTTATGGGGGCACTATCCTAGACTTCTTTCTCTATGTTGTTTTCATTCTTGAAGTATTGGATTATGTACTTTTATTTCTTCTAATATATTTAAATGTCTAATGACAATTTCAATTAAAGAGTAGTTAAATATTGATATTATATTAAGAACTCTAATGCCAAGAAGAAGTAGCTTCTTGGAACATTTGCATGAATAGATTATTGTTTATATTACTCTGTTTAGCAAATGTCTGTGCTGAAAAGAGAAAGTAAACATTTGAAGTTGAAAGCCTTAAATTCAAAGATAATAAAATGAATAGTCAAATGAACAGCATGACTAAAATCTAAGAAGTCTAATATGTAAATCCCTGAATTGTCCTTTATTCGGTTGTTGTTCTCTAGCTATATATTTTTGCTCTGTAATCATTCAAATGCCACGTCCACTTTACCTTTGTGAATTCAGTTTTTGCTTCTGAATATTGACTTTCAGTCTAAAGTTTAGGATTTTAAAAATAATATAAAAGCTTGAATTAATTAAGGAGATTATTATTGGATTGACTTATGCTTCATCATATATTTCAGTTGTCAAACTTTATGGCTCTGTGTAAAATTATTTTGGGAGGGCTATATGGCTCTTGGCACTATGAAAAATAGAATCCATTTATTCGATGCCATAATAATGTGGTAGTTTCTGGAGGAATTGTATTTTGAGGCTTAGAGAAAGTATTAAGGAATGAGAATAAGAGAAGCAACCTAAATAGAATAGTAGCTGCTGCCATTTGTTTAAGACTTAGTATGTCCTATGTCCTGTGTTGAACATTCTATCTGTGTTAACTCATTTAATCTTTGGTACAACTATAATATAAGTAGTATTTTCATTTTCATTTATAGATGAGGAGACCAAGGCTCAGAGAGGTAAAGTGACTTGTACAAAGGTGACTTAAACCCAAATCTAACTTCAGGGGCTATGTTGTGTGATAATGCTCTTTAACCTTAGTTGTACCCTTACTATGACTTCATTGTTCTTTTTCATCTTGTGAGGGAGTCTATGATATGTCCTCTCAATTGTACTTGCTCAATTCCCCAAGCCATATGTTCACAGACTTTTGGCCTGTACACTCCTTTGTCTTTGACAGTGAGTCAGTGACAGCTGTAAGAAGATGCACATCAGGGAAATATACTTAAAAACAATGATGAAAACTCCAGAGAGTTCTAAAGGATTCAGGTCTTCTGATATGGTGAGCAGAGGAAAAGTACTGAAAGTAGCAATTCTGAAGTCTTGCTCAAAACCCCTCTGCACCCATATGCCTACAGCATTTACTTATCATACCCAACTACATCTTAAGAAACTCAATATTTAAAAAAATTGGCTAGGCATGGTGATTCATGCCTGTAATCCCGACACTTTGGGAAGCTGAGTTGGGAGGATCACTTGAGGTCAGGAGTTTGAGTCCAGCCTAGACAACATAGTGAGACCCCAACTCTACCAAAAAAAAAAAAAAAAAAAAAATTAGCCATCATGGTAGTGTGCATCTATGGTCCTAGCTACTTGGAAGACTGAGGCAGAGGCATTGCTTGAGCCCAGGAGTTCAAGGCTGCAGTGAGCCATGATTACACCACTATACTCCAGCCTAGATGACAGACTCTCAAACTAAAAAAAAAAAATTACTTTAAATTATGAAATTTATTCATCAAACTTAAATACCATTTAGTTTAGTGAATTCCCATGAGATTGATTGAGCTTGCAATTGAAAGTGCTAAAAAATTTTTTTCTTTTTTTTTTTTGAAACAGAGTCTTATTCTGTCCCCCAGGCTAGAGTGCAATGGTGTGATCTCAGCTTACTGCAACCTCCACCTTCCAGGTTCAAGTGATTCTCCTGCCTCAGCCTTCTGAGTAGCTGGGTCTACAGGTGCGCATCACCACGCCCGGCTAATTATTGTATTTTTAGTTAGACAGGGTTTCACCATGTTGACCAGGCTGGCCTCGAACTCCTGACCTCAGGTGATCCACCCACCTCAACCTCCCAAAGTATTGGGATTACAGGCATGAGCCATCGTGCCTGGCTAACATCTGCTTTTTGTGTCTATTTTTCTTTATTTTGTTTTCTCTCCAGTCTGAGCATGGTAACTGCATGCTAAAATAGGTAGTAACTAGGAGACAGGAATATCATACTTTTGACCTAAAAGTATGGTCTTGTTGCAGCATTGAGAAAGTAGACGAAATTTTATACTTAGAAAGGTTTTTAAGTATCTTGTCTCTGATTCAAGCACTCAACAGTTTTTGTTGGGTAGGCAATACAAACCATTGTTTTAGAATTTGATGAAACTTTCTAGAAACTTATCAGAAAGTAACTGTGCTCTGAGAACATTTTAGCCCATTTTCTTCTTGTAATGAAATAATGCAAATTTGTGTGAACAGAACCAAGCAATTGCAATGTCAGTCACAGAGTTTGAAAATGTTCTACAAATAGCAGAGCTGATGTTAATAGTAGACAATCTAGTTTCTTACTAGTACTAAGGTCTCTTTTTATCACAGAAAAAAAATGAATTGAAGAATAGTGGAGGGAAATCTAAAGTTGTTTGAGAAACCACTTGAAAATGTGATAGATTTGGCTTATCTAGAAAAGAATATCTTTTACTTCAATACTCTTTATTGTAGATGTTTGGTATAATATTTATCCCCATTGGAATTGGAGGGAGGGAAACATACTCCACTTAAGTTTGGGCCCTTTTCTTCTGTTGTGTGATTAATGCTCTTTAACCTTAGTTGTACCCTTATTATGACTTGATTGTTCTTTTTCATCTTATGAGGGAGACTGTGATATTTAAAAGAATATGTTCTCTCGTTTTTACTTTCTCAAGTCCCCATGCCCTATGCTCACTCTTGCTTTATTGGATACCCTGAATTTTGCTGGGGGACCAGCAGGATTTGGGAACTGTCCTAGCTTTTTTTAATCCTTTATAAAGGGCCATTGATCTCTTTTTTCCTTGAATCTTTACCCAGGATAACTCTTCCACCTCTGAGTTAGATCTCACCCCTTTCTGCCTCTGGAATCTTGCTTACATCCTTTGTCTCCAGTTATTCCACTGGTTAGTTTGCCTTTACCTACATTTAAACTAAACTTTCCACATCCCAACAATTTTATTTTTCAGCATTACTTCCATCTGAATGATCTCTCTCCTCTGCTATTTCACTTATTCCCTTCACTTCCAAAATCTAGTTGCCTGAATTCTTTCATTAATCAGTTACTTTTCACTCCCCCACAGTCAGACTTCTGCCTTTCACTGCTTTCTTGATTGAAACTGTTCTCGCCTAATGGATAAAAGGAATGACCTCCACATATGCCTGTAATGTACAGCAGTGTCGATCAGCCCCCCAGCCCCTCCTGAAACTCTCCTCCCCTGGCTTCTGTGATGTAGCTCTGTCATGTTTATCTTCATAGTCCCCAAACTTGGTTTGTGGGTTACTTTTCCTTCTCCTATCCACCAGACATACGAAGGCATTCTTGAAGGTTTTATCATCAAATCTCTTTACTCTTTTGTTTTACTGACTGAAAACTAAATCCAGCCTTTTAAACGATGTACTCCAGGGGTCTGGATGATCTGGCTGGGCCTGTTGTGTGACTTCAACTCACCCTTGTCTTCTTTGGAATCAATATGCATCAATCATCCTGGAACCACATGTGCTCTTTCCTCCACAAATGGAGTGCTTAGTAAATGCTGTTTCTTCCACATGGAGTATGCTATACCCAGCTCTTCACATACTTGGCTCATTCTGCAGGAGTCAGTTTAAATGATTACCCTCCACACAACAGCCTTGCTCTTTTGCTCCCCAGTGAAATCAGCTGTGAAATAAGTTTGTACTAGATGTCTTTGAGAGTTCGTTCTGGATCTTTAATTCTGTGATAGACCTAAGTGACCTAAAATGATAGAGTTGAAAGGCTGCTATAATGGCCATCAAGTGAAAACCCTTCTAGTATCCCCTTCATCAACTCTGTGTCCTCAACAGCTAGAATATAGTTGATCCACAGTGGATGCTTCATGAATAAATTAGTTGTCATTGTGTGACTCAGAATAAGTCACTTTTCCTTATACATCATCGTTGGTGTTTATGCTTCAGTTTTGCTTGTTTGTTTTATTTCTGGTGAGAAGTGGCATACAGAATCTAATCATTTCAGGACCAAAGGTAGCAAGGGTTAAAGAGGACACATGAACTCTTTCAGACAACTGGGCATCATTCCTTGCATCCCTGATTTAGTGGACTGCAATAGTTGACTAATTAAAGTTACTTCGAAGAACTAACTTTTAGGTAATAAGGAAAACAGATAAAAAGGTTTGAACTCTTTAAAGGCCTTGAGCTATATACATTCCAGCTATTTACTTGACATACAGCTTTTTAAAGATTTTCTCATGACTCCTTTACAGAATAATTTCTGACTTTTATTCTCTGAATCTAAGGATATGTATTTCAATTCTCTATCAAAGATTTTCCTACAGGAACATGACTGTGCAGTGAGTCTATCGCATTAAACAATAAAGGATGTGACCAAAAGGATAGTATATTTAATTTGTTATTTTTTTAAAGGAAATTCATCTGTAATTCATTATGGTACAACTGCTTTGTAACCACAAAAAATTCAATTTTTTTGGTATTATAATTGTAATAAATTTTACTTGAAACAACAGTTCAAAATTCTTGTCATGTTTTCTCACATATTAAGAACATTGGCCAGTATATTTTAGTTTCAACACATTAGCAATGAGAAATGCTAACTTCTTCTTTCTAAAGAATTACTTCACTTTTTGTAAGATGAAGACATAATCTCATTTTTACAAAAGATAAGTAATTCAGGAATGCTGAAAGAAAAATAACAGAAAAATTATTCAAATTATTCAAATGAAATACTATTGCCAACTGCAGGTGACATTCCAGTAATCTCTCTTTTTTTTTTAAATTATACTTTAAATTCTAGGGTACATGTGCACAACGTGCAGGTTTGTTACATATGTATACATGTGCCATCTTGGTGTGCTGCACCCATTAAATCGTCATTTACATTAGGTATATCTCCTAATGCTATCCCTGCCCTCCCCTCCACCTCACAATAGGACCCAGTGTGTGATGATCCCCTTCCTGTGTCCAAGTGATCTCACTGTTCATTTCCCACCTATGAGTGAGAACACGCAGTATTTGATTGTCTGTTCTTGTGATAGTTTGCTGAGAATGATGGTTTCCAGCTGCATCCATGTCCCTATAAAGGACACGAACTCATCCTTTTTTATGGCTGCATAGTATTCCATGGTGTATATGTCCCACATTTTCTTAATCCAGTCTGTCACTGATGCACATTTGGGTTGATTCCAAGTCTTTGCTATTGTGAATAGTGTCACAATAAACATACATGTGCATGTGTCTTTACAGCAGCATGACTTATAATCCTTTGGGTATATCCCCAGTAGTGGGATGGCTGGTTCAAATGGTACTTCTAGTTCTAGATACTTGAGGAATCGCCACACTGTTTTCCACAACTTTTGAACTAGTTTACAGTCCCACCAACAGTGTAAAAGTGTTCTTATTTCTCCACATCCTCTCCAACACCTGTTGTTTCCTGATTTTTTAGTGATTGCCATTGTAACTGGTGTGTGATGGTATCTCATTGTGGTTTTGATTTGCATTTCTCTGATGGCGATTGATGAGGAGCATTTTTTCATGTGTCTGTTGGCTGTATGAATGTCTTCTTTTGAGAAGTGTTTGTTCATATCCTTTGCCCACTTTTTGATGGGGTTGTTTGGTTTTTTTTTTTTTTGTAAATTTAATTGAGTTCTTTATAGGTTCTGGATATTAGACCTTTGTCAGATGAGTAGATTGCAAAAATTTTCTCTCATTCTGTAGCTTGTCTGTTCACTCTGATGGTAGTTTCTTTGGCTGTGCAGAAGCTCTTTAGTTTAATTAGATCCCATTTGCCAATTTTGGCTTTTGTTGCCGTTGCTTTTGGTATTTTAGACATGAAGTCCTTGCCCATGCCTATGTGCTGAATGGTATTGCCTAGGCTTTCTTCTAGGGTTTTTATGGTTTTAGGTATAACATTTAAGTCTCTAGTCCATCTTGAATTAATTTTCCTATAAGGAGTAAGGAAAGGATCCAGTTTCAGCTTTCTACTTATGGCTAGTCAATTTTCCTAGCACCATTTATTCAATAGGGAATTTCCCCATTTCTTGTTTTTCTCAGGTGTGTCAAAGGTCAGATGGCTATAGATGTGTGGTATTATTTCTGAGGGCTCTGTTCTGTTCCATTGGTCTATATCTCTGTTTTGGTACCAGTACCATGCTGTTTTGGTTACTGTAGCCTTGTAGTATAGTTTGAAGTCAGGTAGCGTGATGCCTCCAGCTTTGTTCTTTTAGCTTAGGGTTGTCTTGGCAATGCGGTCTCTTTTTTGGTTCCATATGAACTTTAAAGCAGTTTTTTCCAATTCTGTGAAGAAAGTCATTGGTAGCTGAATGGGGATAGCATTGAATCTATAAATTACCTTGGGCAGTATGGCCATTTTCAGAATATTGATTCTTCCTATCCATGAGCATGGTATGTTCTTCCATTTGTTTGTGTCTTCTTTTATTTCACTGAGCAGTGGTTTGTAGTTCTCCTTGAAGAGGTCCTTTACATCCCTTGTAAGTTGGATTCCTAAGTATTTTATTCTATTTGAAGCAATTGTGAATGGGGGTTCACTCATGATTTGGCTGTTTGTCTGTTATTGATGTATAAGAATACTTGTGATTTTTGCACATTGATTTTGTAGCCTGAGACTTTGCTGAAGTTGTTTATCAGCTTAAGGAAACTTCAGTGTTCTTCCTGAGCCTTGATTATTTCAATATACCCTTTGGGATTGTTCTCAGTTCCAATATTTATAAAAACTCTTGCAACTAGAGCTACTGTGGGGAACATTATACAAACATTCTTTATTATTCCATACATCATGTTAGAAATCTTTCAGTTGTCAGAATGTGCAAAGGAGAGAACTATAATTACAAGGAAATAGAAATAGTAAGACTGAAGTTAACATATTCAGTACTTACTTGGGGGTAAAAAAGTGGATTCTGAGAGTTTTTTTGTCAGAGGCCTTTTTCTGCATCTATTGAGATAATCATGTGGTTTTTGTCTTTGGTTCTGTTTATATGCTGGATTATGTTTATTGATTTGCATATGTTGAACCAGCCTTGCATCCCCGGGATGAAGCCCACTTGATCATGGTGGATAAGCTTTTTGATGTGCTGCTGGATTTCTTTTGCCAGTATTTTATTGAAGATTTTTGCATCAAAGTTCATCAGGGATATTGGTCTAGAATTCTCTTTTTTTGTTGTGTCTCTGCCAGGCTTTGGTATCAGGATGATATTGGCCTCATAAAATGAGTTAGGGAGGATTCCCTCTTGTTCTATTGATTGGAATAGTTTCAGAAGGAATGGTACCAACTCCTCCTTGTACCTCTGGTAGAATTCCGCTGTGAATCCATCTGGTCCTGGACTTTTTTTGGTAGGTAAGCTATTAATTATTGCCTCAATTTCAGAGCCTGCTATTGGTCCATTCAGGGATTCAACTTCTTCCTGGTTTAGTCTTGGGAGAGTGTAAGTGTCCAGGAAATTATCCATTTCTTCTAGGTTTTCTAGTTTATTTGCATGAAGGTGTTTATAGTATTCTCTGATGGTAGTTTGTGTTTCTGTGGGGTTGGTGGTGATATCCCCTTTATCATTTTTTTTGCATCTATTAGATTCTTCTCTCTTTTCTTCTTTTTTAGTCTTGCTAGTGGTCTATCAATTTTGTTGATCATTTCAAAAAACCAACTCCTGGATTCACTGATTTTTTGGAGGGTTTTTTGTGTGTCTATCTCCTTCAGTTCTGCTCTGATCTTATTTATTTCTTGCCTTCTGCTAGCTTTTGAATGTGTTTGCTCTTGCTTCTCTAGTTCTTTTAATTTTGATGTTAGGATGTCAATTTTAGATCTTTCCTGCTTTCTCTTGTGGGCATTTAGTGCTATAAATTTACCTCTACATACTGCTTTAAATGTGTTTAAAGATTCTGGTATGTTGTTTCTTTGTTCTCACTGGTTTCAAAGAACATCTTTTTTTCTGCCTTCATTTCGTTATGTACCCAGTTGTCATTCAGGAGCAGGTTGTTGAGTTTCTATGTAGTTGAGTGGTTTTGATTGAGTTTCTTAGTCCTGAGTTCTAGTTTGATTGCACTGTGGTCTGAGAGACACTTTGTTATAATTTCTGTTCTTTTACATTAGCTGAGGGGTGCTTTACTTCCAACTATGTGGTCAATTTTGGAATAAGTGCGATGTGGTGCTGAGAAGAATGTATATTCTGTTGATTTCAGGTGGAGAGTTCTGTAGATGTCTATTAGGTCCGCTTGGTGCAAAGTTGAGTTCAGTTCCTGGATATCCTTGTTAACTTTCTGTCTCGTTGATCTAGTGTTGACAGTGGGGTGTTAAATTCTCCCATTATTATTGTATCGGAGTCTAAGTCTCTTTGTAATTCTCTGAGGTCTTGCTTTATGATTCTGGGTGCTCCCGTATTGGGGGCATATATATTTAGGATAGTTGGCCCTTCCTGATGAATTGATCCCTTTACCATTATGTAATGACCTCTTTGTCTCTTTTGATCTTTGATAGTTTAAAGTCTGTTTCATCAGAGGCTAGGATTGCAACCCCTGCTTTTTTTTGTTTTCCATTTGCTTGGTAGATCTTCCTCTATCCTTTTATTTTGAGCCTATGTGTGTCTCTGCATGTGAGATTGGTCTCCTGTATACAGCAGACTGATGGGTCTTGACTCTATCCAATTTGCTGGTCTGTGTCTTTTAATTGGACCATTTAGTCCATTTACATTTAAGGTTAATATTGTTATGTGTGAACTTGATCCTGTCATGATATTAGCGGGTTATTTTGCTCACTACTTGATGCAGTTTCTTCCTAGCATTGATGGACTTTACATTTTGACATGTTTTTGCAATGGCTGGTACCTGTTGTTCCTTTCCATGTTTAGTGCTTCCTTCAGGATCTCTTGTAGGGCAGGCCCGGTGGTGACAAAATCTCTAAGCATTTGCTTGTCTGTAAATAATTTTATTTCTCCTTCACTTATGAAACTTAGTTTGGTTGGATATGAAATTCTGGGTTGAAAATTCTTTTCTTTAAGAATGTTGAATATCGGCCCCCACTCTATTCTGGCTTGTAGAGTTTCTGCCGAGAGATCTGCTGTTAGTCTGGTGTGCTTCCCTTTGTGTGTAACCCGACCTTTCTCTCTGGCTGCCCTTAACATTTTTTCCTTCATTTCAACTTTGGTGAATCTGACAATTATGTGTCTTGGAGTTTCTCTTCTCGAGGAGTATCTTTGTGGCATTCTCTGTATTTCCTGAATTTGAATGTTGGCCTGCCCTACTAGGTTGGGGAAGTTCTCCTGGATGATATCCTGCAGAGTGTTTTCCAACTTGGTTCCATTTTCCCCGTCACTTTCAGGCACACCAATCAGATGTAGATTTGTTCCTTTCACATAATCCCATATTTCTTGGAGTCTTTGTTCATTTCTTTTTCCTCTTTTTTCTCTACACTTCTCTTCTTGCTTCATTTCATTCATTTGATCCTCAATCGCTGATACTCTTTCTTCCAGTTGATCAAGTCGGTTACTGAAGCTTGTGCATTTGTCACGTAGTTCTTGTGTTATGGTTTTCATCTCTATTAGTTCTTTTAAGGTCTTCTCTGCATTGATTATTCTAGTTATCCATTCATCCATTCTTTTTTCAAGGTTTTTAGTTTCTTTGTACTGCTTACGTAGTTCCTCCTTTAGCTGTGAGAAGTTTGATTGACTGGAGCCCTTTTCTCTCAACTCGTCTAAGTCATTCTCCATCCAGCTTTGTTCCGTTGCTGGCAGTGAGCTGTGTTCCTTTGGAGGGGGAGATGCGCTCTGATTTTTTGAATTTCCAGCTTTTCTGCACTGCTTTTTCCCCATCTTTGTGCTTTATCTGCCTTTGGTCTTTGATGATGGTGACGTACTGATGGGGTTTTGGTGTGGGCGTCCTTTCTGTTTGTTAGTTTTCCTTCTAACAGTCAGGACCCTCAGCTGTAGGTCTGTTGGAGTTTGCTTGAGGTCCACTCCAGACCCTGTTTGCCTGGGTATCAGCAGCAGAGGCTGCAGAAGATAGAATATTGCTGAACAGCGAGTGTTGCTGTCTGATTCTTGCTCTGGAAGCTTCGTCTCAGGGGTGTACCCCGCCGTGTGAGGTGTGACGTGTCGGTCTGCACCTAGTCGGGGATGTCTCCCAGTTAGGCTATTCAGGGGTCAAGGACCCACTTGAGCAGGCCGTCTGTCCGTTCTCAGATCTCAACCTCCGTGCTGGTAGATCCACTGCTCTCTTCAAAGCTGTCAGACAGGGGCTTTTACCTCTGCCGAGGTTTCTGCTGCTTTTTGTTTAGCCATGCCCTGTCCCCAGAGGAGGAGTCTACAGAGGCAGGCCGGCCTCCTTGAGCTGTGGTGGGCTTCACCCAATTTGAGCTTCCAGGTGACTTTGTTTACCTACTTAAGCCTCAGCAATGGTGGGTGCCCCTCCTCCAGCTTTGCTGCTGCCTTGCAGTTAGATCTCATACTGCTGTACTAGCAATGAGGAGGCTATGTGGGCGTGGGACCCTCTTGGCCAGGTGTGGGATATAATCTCTTGGTGTGCCATTTGCTAAGACCCTTGGTAAAGCACAATATTAGGGTGGGAGTTACCCAATTTTCCAGGTGGTGTGTGTCTCAATTTCCTTTTTGTAGGAAAAGGAATTCTCTTCCCCCTTGAGCTTCCTAGGTGAAGCGATGCCTCGCCCTGTTTCAGCTCTCGCTGGTCGGGCTGCATCCGCGGACCAGCGCCAACTGTCTGACACACCCCAGTGAGATGAACCCAGTACCTCAGTTGAAAATGGAGAAATCACCCGTCTTCTGTGTTGCTCACACTGTGAGCTGGAGGCTGGAGCTGTTCCTATTCAGCCATCTTGGGCGTGCCCCGTCTCCAGTAATCTCTTTAAGACTTGGTTCCTCTGCTTAAAATTTTGTACTTTAAGTATGAACTCTTATTTACCAATCTGATTATTGTCTTTTGTGTATATGTATATATGTTTATATGTGTATGTGCCAGTGAGTATATACAAAACCCTCATACACACACACATGCATGCACATACACACACTTTCTGTCTACCTATATCTACATACATATGGATGTGCCTACATATATATGAATGTGCATACATATATACATATTATAATGTGTACATATATGAATATTAGAGTAATGGGCTCAATATTTGCTACTTATGGTCAAGGTACTTATAAATCAATAACACTCATTTCACTGATTTCACTTGTGATCTACAAAAGGGGCTATTAATTCCATGTTTCTGTATCTTTCATTTTTATATAAACTGATTCATTTAGGTTTTGGCATGGTATCTTTATGTTATGCATGATCAATCACAATTCATAATCTGGCAATCTAGCTAAGTTAAGAACCTGAGAAACTGTGGCTTAAACAAATTAAGGGGTTATTTTTTGTTCATGTGAAAGGGTCCAGATGGAGGCAGCATAGGGAAGTTATTGAGGTCATAGTGTCCCTAGAAGCCAAGCTCCTTTGAGCTTTGTTAGCCATTCTTAGAGTGTGATACTTATTTTGGCAAATTGACTGCTGAAGTTCAACTACCAGGCTTGAATTTTAAGCTGTGAGAGGACGGCAAAGGACAAAATGGGGTCATATCAGTTGAGTTCATTAATTTTTTTCTTTTCTTTTGAGAAGCTTTCTCAAACCTCCTAACAATTTATATTTCCATTGCATGGGCCAGAAATGTGTGATGAGGCCATTCCTGCACACTAAGAAGGTGGTTTTGTTAGTAAAGTGGTGAAGATACTAAGTATGCAACTAATGAATTCTAGTGCAGATATTTCCCTAATAGGTTAGGATAACCAAGATTTGACCTGATTTTTTTTTTTCTTAGATGTTAATCAACTCATTGTTTTGTGCTTTGTGTACCTGTGTGTTTGTCCAGAATTTTTATGTTAATGAGAAAAAAACATGAAAAAGTTGAAGTTGTTTTAAGGTTTTCTGACCTGATTTTAAGAAGAAACAAAATTGCAAGTATCTGTTTAATGTGATAGAATTAAAATAATAAAAAAATAAACACACTTTCCTTGAATAGTTCTTGGAGCAAACACTCTATAGTGTATTCTATAGTGCAGTAGTCCCCAGACCCCAGGCCCCAGACCTGTACCTGTCCATGGCCATTTAGAAAGCAGGCTGCACAGCAGGAGGTGAAGCTTCATTTTGTCTGTATTTACAGCTGCTCCCCCTATCACTTGAATTACTGCCTGAGCTCTACCTCCTGTCAGATCAGTGGCTGCATTAGATTCTTATAGGTGTGCAAACCCTATTGTGAACCATACCTACGAGGGATCTAGGTTGCATGCTCTAGTTTGCAAGCACTAGAAACTTTCACATCCATCATCTCAGTTAAGGGGAGTTGCTACTATGTCATTCTATACAGGCAAAGAAATACAGGTTCTAAAAATCAAGTAACTAGCCTAACTTCACAATTCATAGAAGTGGGATTTGAGTACATGTCTTCTTTGAGCTTCCAAATCCCAACATAAAACCATAGTATGTCTCAAAGAAAGCTTAAACTCAGAAAGAAAGAAAGAACAATACCCTTTGGTCTTTTTACAAGTGCATATTTCAAAAGAGAGTCAATGTCTGTGCAATATGTATTTATTACTGAAACCTGATCCTACTTTTGAAGAGCCAGCAGAACTACAGTTTGCTGTTATAATGCTTCTAAAAATACCACACTCCTATATGGCCACAGAACTGTACTCTCTACAATCAATGCTGACATGTGCAAGGAGTACAGCTCTGCTATTGTCACACTATTGCAACTTTCCCACATTTTGTGGTATTACCATTTCCTGCAGGATTTGAGATTTAGTGTCAGCACTTCTCATATGACATAGTGGTGATGATTATTCTTGCTTTGTAGGCTGGGAAGAAAGTACTTCTTTGTCCATGTCTTCTCTGACAATTTGATATACTTAAGTTTATCTCATGAATATCATTTGGTGATATTTTTGACGTTTAGTAAAAATAGATGTTTTTTCAGCTGTACAGAACTGTAGTTTATAATAAATTATATTGCAGTGTTGAAGACAGAAATTATGATGCAGCTAGACTGTTCTCTGCATGTAAGTCAATTTCATCATTTTTACTCTTCTCCTTATTCAACCTAGAGGGGAAGTTCTATCTACCATTTGGGACTATCTCACCTTGCTATTTTTAGCTCCAGATCATCATTGGCATGATCAAAAAGCACTTATTAAGCATCTTTTTTATGGTACTTTTATGAGTGAATCAGACTAATAAGGCCTCTAACCTTTAGATGCTCATGAATATTGGCAGGGAAATCAAGGTGATTTGGATAAATTCAAAGTCTTCTTCAAGCACACGTACACCTTTTAACTAAGTTTTGACTTTAAATTATGGATAATCTGACTCAATGGTAGGTGAAACTATGTAATGACAGTTTAAATCTTAACCCACAAGCTGAATTTATGTTTTATTAATATGGAAAAATATGGTCAATAATATGTTATTTAATATTTATTTAATGCCTTGTTTTACAGAAGACCATGTACATCACTGTGTAAAACTTGTAAGACATGAGAGAGTGTCATGATATGCTGACTTAGAGGACTAACTCTATCTCCGTCAACATTCTTAATGTCCTTTCTTACGTATCAACTTAAAGGAAAGGAGAGGCTTATTCAGTGTTTATGGTAAAGTAAAAACTTATAGACCTAGTTTTATGAGTTAATGAGCAGAGCATAAGTCTAAATAATAAGATCTGTGAGGTTTGAAGAAATGCAAAGAAGGCCACTTTGACCAAAAGTTTGTCCTCCACCTTTCTGCTACTGTTTCTGAAATTCTGATAATTGGCAAGACTCTGTAAGATTCTTCTTTTAGGCCTGTTCTGAGATTTCGTATAGGACTTGAAATTTGGACCAAATCTTATGTTTGGCTTTAGCTTAGGCTCAAATTTAAGAAGATTGATTTGCTGAATGGCTACTCGGTGTCATTTCTGGCAAATCTGAACTCGTATGGAATCACGTGGATTAACTTTATGTCTACTCATTATAACAGAGATACTAACAATGACATTGGTATTAATTTGAGTATTCATTGATTACAGTTGACCTTTTAAAAATATAAGGTTAGGGGGTGCCAATCCCCATGCAGTCAAAAACTTCGACTCAACTTTTTGACTCCCCCAAAACTTAACTACAAATAGCCCACTGTTGACTGGAAGTCTTACTGATAATATAAGCAGTTGAGTAACACATAATTTTTATGTTATATGTATTTTATATATATTATATATGTTATGTCCTTATAATAAATTAGCCTAGAGAAGAGAAAATGTCTCTAAGAAAATCATAAGAAAGAGAAAATATTGACTATTTATTAAGTGAGAGTCGATTATCATAAAGATCTTCACCCTTATCATTTTCACATTGAGTAGGCTGCAGAGGAGGAGAAAGAGAAGGGGTTAGTCTTGTTATCTTGGGTGACAGAGTTGGAAGAGGTGGAGGAAGTAGAATGGGAGACAGAAGAGGTGGGCACAATTGATATAACTCTTCTTTGAAATTTCAATAGTTTTTTGGGGAACAGGTGGTATTTGATTACATTAATAAGTTCTTTAGTGGTGATTTCTGAGATTTTGGTGCACCCATCACCCAGGCATTGTACAGTGTACCCAATGTGTAGTCTTTTATCCCTCATCTACTCCCACTCTTTCCCCTGAATCTCAAAGTCCATTGTATCATTCTTATGCCTTATATCTTCATAGCTTAGCTCCCACTTATGAATGAGAACATACAATGTTTGGTTTTCCATTCCTGAGTTACTTCACTTAGAATAATGGTCTCTAGTTCCATCCAAGTTACTGCAAATGCCATTATTTCATTCCTTTTTATGGCTGAGTCGTGTGCAAGTATCTTTTTTGCATAATGACTTCTTTTCCTCTGGGTCGATACCTAGTCATGGGATTTCTGGATCAAATGGAATTTCTACTTTTAGTTCTTTGAAGAATCCATGCTGTTTTCCATAGTGGTTGTACTAGTTTACATTCCCACCAGCAGTGTAAAAGTGTACCCTTTTCACCACATCAACACCTATTGTTTTATTATCAATGCCAATTTTACCACATTAACTCCTGTTCACCATGCCAACATCTGTAATTTTTTGAATTTTTGATTATAGCTATTATTGCAGGAGTAAGGTGGTATCACATTATGCTTCACAGAACTAGGAAAAAACAATCCTAAAATTCACATGGAACCAAAAAAAAAAGAGCCGCATACCCAAAGCAAGACTAAGCAAAAAGAACAAATCTGGAGGCATCACATTACCTGACTTTAAACTATCCTATAAGGCCACAGTCACCAAAATAGCCTAGTACTGGTATTAATATAAAAATAGACACATAGACCAATGAAACAAAATAGAGAACCTAGAAATAAGGTGAAATACTTACAGCCAACTGATCTTCGACAAAGCAGACAAAAACATAAAGGTGGTCGGGGAAGAACACCCTATTCAACAAATGGTGCTTTGATAATTGACAAGCCACATGTAGGAGAATGAAACTGGATCTTCATCTCTCACCTTATAAAAAAATCAACTCAAGATGGATCAAGGTCTTAAATCTAAGAACTGAAACCATAAAGTTCTAGAAGATAACATCAGAAAAACCCTTCTAGACATTGGCTTAGACAAAGGCTTCATGACCAGTAACCCAAAAGCATATGCAACAAAAACAGTAATAAATAGATGGGACTTAATTAAACTAAAATACTTCTGCACTGCAAAAAAAAAAAAAAAAAAAAAAAAAAAAAAACAATTAGCAGAATAACAGACAACCCACAGATTTGGAGACAATCTTCGCAATCTATACATATGACAAAGAACTGATATCCAGAATCTACAAGGAATTCAAACAAATCAGCAGGATTAAAAACAAACAATCCCATCAAAAAGTAGGCTAAGGACATGAACAGACAATTCTCAAAAAGAGATACACACATGGCCAACAAACATGAAAAAATGCTCAACATCACTAATGATCAGGGAAATGCAAATCAAAACCGATTGGTATAACTTTTATTGAAAAAAAATCCACATATAAGTGGACTTGCATAGTTCAAACCTGTGTTGTTCAAGTGCCAACTGTATTTTTGAAATAATTTAATTTTGGTAAAATACACATACAATTTACCATCTGAACTATTTTTAAGCATACAGTTCAGTAATATTACGTGCATTTATATTGTTGTGAGCCAATCTCCAGAACTCTTTACATCTTGCAAAACTTAAACTCCATACTCATTAAACAACTGTTCCCCATTCCACATCCCCACCCCCAGCTCCTGGCAACCACCATTCTGCTTAGTGTCTCTATGAATTTAACTACTCTTTGTAGATGAATGGAATCATACTGGAATCATACAGTATTTATCTTTCTGTGACAAAATTATTTCCCATAGCATAGTCCTACAACTATGTCTTAGTATGTATCAGAATTTTGTTCCTGTTTTCAGATGTGTGTATTTATGATGTACATGAGATATTTTGATACAGGTGTGCAATGTGTAATAATCACACCAGGTTAAATGGGATTTCCATCACCTCAAGCATTTATCCTGTCTTTATGTTACAAACAACCCAATTGTACTGTTTATTTTAAAATGTACACATAAATTATTGACTGCAATCACTCTGTTATGCTGTCAAATACTAGATCTTATTCATACTAACCACATTTTTGTAGCCATTAACCATCCTTACCTCTTCACAACATCCTCACCACTTTTCCCAGCCTCTAGTAACTATCATTCTGTTCTCTATCACTGTGAGTTCAATTGTTTTAATTTTTAGCCTCCACAAATAAGTAAGAACTTGTGAAGTTTGTCTTTCTGTGCCTGGCTTATTTCACTTGTCATAATGTCCTCCATTTCCGTCCTTTGGTTGCAAATGACAGGATTTCATTCATTTTTGTGGCTGAATAGTACTCTATTGTATATATGTACCACATTTTCTTTTTTTTTTGGCGGGGAGTTTAAGTTCTATTTATTTATTTTTGCTCTTATTTTAAGTTCAGGTGTACAAGTGCAGTTTTGTTACATAGGTAAACTAGTGTCATGGGGGTTTGTTGTGCAGATTATTTCATCACCCAGGTATTAAACCTAGCACTCATTAGTAGTTTTTCATGATCCTCTTCCTCCTCCAACCCTCCACCCTCTAGAAGGCCCCTGTGTGTTTTCCTCTATGTGTGCATGTGTTTTCATCATTTAGCTTCCACTTATAGGTGAGGACATCTGGTATTCGGTTTTCTGTTCCTGTATAGTTTGCTAAGCATGATGACCTCCAGCTCCATCCATGTCCCTGCAAAGGACATGATCTCATTCTTTTTTATAGCTGCATAATATTCCATGGTATATATGTACCACATTTTCTTTATCCAGTCTATCATTGATGGACATTTAGGTTGATTCCATCTCTTTGCTGTTGTAAATAGTACTGCAGTGAACATACGTGTGCATCTGTCTTTATAACAGAATGATTTATATTCCTTTGGGCATATACCCAGAAATGGGATTGCTGGGACAATTCCATTGTGGTTTTGATTTGCATTTCTCTAATGATCAGTGATGTTGAACTTTAAAAAATATGATTGTTGTCTTGTATGTCTTCTTTTGCAGTGTCTGTTCATGTTCTTTGCCCACTTTTTTATGGTGTTTTTTGTTTTGTTTTGTTTTGTAAATTTGCTTAAGTTCTTTATTGATGATGAATATTAGACCTTTGTTAAATGCATAGTTTGCAAAAATTTTCTCCCAATCTGTAGGCTCTTTACTCAGGTGATAAGTTTCTTTTGCCATGCACCTCTTAAGTTTAATTCAATTCCATTTGTCAATTTTTGCTTTTGTTGCAATTGCTTTTGGCATCTTCATCATAAAATCTTTGCCTGTGTCTATGTCCTGAATGACATTGCTTAGGTTGTCTTCCAGGATTTTTATAGTTTTGGGTTTTACATTTAAGTATTTGATCCATTTTGAGTTAATTTTTGTATATGGTGTAAGGAAGGAGTCCAGTTTCAATCTTCCGTATATGACTAGCCAGTAATCTCAGCACCATTTATTGAGTAGGGAATCCTTTCCACACTGCTTGTTTTTGTCAGGTTTGTCAAAGATCAAATAGTTATAGGTATGTGGTCTTATTTCTGGGTTCTTTTTTTTTTTTTTTTTTTTTTTGAGACGGAGTCTCGCTCTGTCGCCCAGGCTGGAGTGCAGTGGCCGGATCTCAGCTCACTGCAAGCTCCGCCTCCCGGGTTCGGGCCATTCTCCTGTCTCAGCCTCCTGAGTAGCTGGGACTACAGGCGCCCGCCACCTCGCCCGGCTAGTTTTTTGTATTTTTTAGTAGAGACGAGGTTTCACCGTGTTAGCCAGGATGGTCTCGATCTCCTGACCTAGTGATCCGCCCGTCTCGGCCTCCCAAAGTGCTGGGATTACAGGCTTGAGCCACCGCGCCCGGCCATTTCTGGGTTCTTTATTCTGTTTCATTCTTCTATGTGTCTGTTCTTGTACCAGTGCCATGTTGTTCTGGTTACTGTAGCACTGTAGTATACTTTGAACTCAGGTAGTGTGATGCCTCCAGCTTTGTTCTTTTTGCTTAGGATTCCTTGGCTGTTCAGGCTCTTTTTTGGTTCAATATGAATTTTAACATTTTTCCTAATTCTGTAAGAAAGTCAGTGATAGTTTAATAGGAATAGTGTTGAATGTATAAATGACTTTGGACAGTATGGATATTTTAACAAAGGTGGTTCTTCGTATCTATGAGCATTGAATTTTTTTTTATTTGTTTGTGTCCTCTCTGATTTCTTTGAGCAGTGGTTTGTAGTTCTCATTGTAGAGATCTTTCACCTCCCTAGTTAGCTGTAGCTCTAGGTATTTTATTATTTTTGTGGCAATTGTGAATGAGAGTTTGTTCATGATTTTACTCTTAGTTTGTTGGTGTATAGGAATGCTAGTGATTTTTGCGCACTTATTTTGTATCCCGAGACTTGCTGAGGTTGCTTATCAGCTTAAGAAGATTTGGGGCTGAGACGATGGGATTTTCTAGATATAGGATCATGTCATCTGCAAACAAAGATAATTTGGCTTCCTCTCTTTCTATTTGAATGCCCTTTATTTCTTTCTTTTGCCTCACATTTACTGTTTTCACTCATCTGTTGATGGACATTTAGGTTGCTTCCAAATCTTGGCTATTATGAATAGTGCTGCATTAAACATAGGAGTTTAGATATCTCTTTGATATACTGATTTCTTTTTTGGGGGTATGTACCTAGCAGCGGGATTGCTGGATCATATGTTAGCTCAATTTTTAGTTTTTTGAAGAACTTCCAAACTGTTCTCTCTAGTGGTTATACTGACTTACATTCCCACCAACAGTGTATGAGAGTTCCCTTTTCTTTGAATCCTCACTAGCATTTGTTATTGCCTGTCTTTTGGATTTGCCATTTTAATGGGCATGAGATGATATCTCATTGTAGTTTTGATTTGAATTTCTCTGATGATTGTTAATATTGACTACCTTTTCATATACCTGTTTTCCATTTGTATGTCTTTTGGGAAATGTCTTTTTGGATCTTTTGCCCATTTTAAAATTAGATTATTAGATGTTTTCCTATAAAGTTGATTGAGCTCCTTATTTTTTTTTCCTTTTTTAAGGCTGAATAATATTCATTTTTGTATACATGCCACATTTTATTCATTTGTCTGTGAATGGTAGGAGCTCAGTTGCTTCTATCTCTTGGTTCTTGTGAATATGGCATCTCTAAACATGAGTGTAGAAATATCTCTTAGAGATCCTACTTTCAATTTTGGGAGTATATACCCAGAAGTGGAATAGTTGAGTAATATTTTGGTTCTATTTTCAATGTCTTGAAAAATCAACATCCTGTTTTCCATAGCCACCGAGCCATTTTACTTTCCCAACAACAGTGCACAAGAGTTCCAATTTCTCCACATTCTTCACAAATCAACTGTTTTTTTTTTTTAAGTAGTAACTACTTAAGTAGGTGTGAAGTGGTACCTCATCATTTTGATTTGCATTTTTCTAGTGATTACTGATGCTGAGCATCTTTTCATGTGCTTATCAATCATTCATATATTTTCTTTGAAGAAATGTCTGTTCGAGTACTATGCATATTGTTTAATCAAGTTTTTTTAAATTTATAGTTGTTTAGTTGTAGGAGTCCTTTATATAAATTTTGGATAGCAACCCCTGTTCAGCTACATGATGTGAAGATAATTCCCTCATTCTGTGGGTTGTCTTTTCATTCTGTTTATTTTATCATGTGATGCACAGAAAGAAGTATTTAACTTTGATTTAATAATGCGGCTTATCTATTTTTCTGTTGTTGCATATGCTTTTGTTGCCATCTCCGTGAAATCATGATTAAATCCAGTGCCATGAAACTTTTCCAATTTTATTGTAAGAGTTCTAAAGTTTTACCTTTTAAATTTAGTTCTTTGATCCATTTTGAGATAATTTTTATATGTGACATAAGGTAAAAGTCCAAATTCTTTATTTTACATATAGATATACAGTTTTCCAAGCATCATTTGTTAAAACCCCTTTTCATTCCCCATGAATGTGTTGGCACTTTTGTCAAAAATCATTTTACTGTGTAAGTGAGGGTTTATTTCTAGGCTTTTCATTCTATTTCCTTGGTCTATATGTCTATATTTATGCCAGTATCACACTGTTTTAATTCCTGTAGCTCTGTAATAGATTTTAAAGTTGGGAAATGTGAGACCTAAAATTTATTTTGGCTATTTAGGTCCCACGAGATTCCATCTGAATTTTAGGCTGAACTTTTAAAATTTTTCTGAATAAAATGTCATTGGGGTTTTGAAAGTCATTGCTTTAAAGTGTCTACATAACACTTTTGATAGTACTGACATTTTAACAGTATTATGTCTTCCAATCCATGAACATGTTTTTCCATTTTTGTGTGTGTTTTTCTTCAATTTTGTAGTTTTTAGTGTATAAGTCTTTTACCTCCTTGGTTAAGTTTATTCCTATGTATTTTCTTTTTTTTGGTATATAATCTTCTCATCTGTTATGTATTTAAAATTTTATTGCTATTATTTTTAATTGACACATAATACATATTTATGCGGGTACCCTGTGACATTTTGACACATGTATAGAATGTATAATGATAAAATTGGGGTAATTAGCATATCCATTATCTCAAATATTTATCCTTTTTTTGTGGTGAGAACTTTCCTAATCCACTCTTCTAGCTATTTGAAAACATACAAGAAATTGTAGTTAACTATAGTCAGCTTACCATGCTGTAGAACACTGTAACTAGAATGTGTTCCTCCTATCTAGTTATAGTTATGCATTCATTAACCAGCCTCTCACAGTTCCTTCTCCCATACACACCCTTCCCCACTTTTAGGAACCACTGTTCAACTCTCTACTTATATGAGAGCAATCTTTTTAGCTTCCACATATGAATTAAGACATGTGGTATTTATCTTTCTGTGCCTGATTTCACTTAACATAATGTTTTCCAGACTTATCCATTGTGCTGCAAATAGCAGGATTTCATTTTTTTATGGCTTAATAGTATATGCCACATTTTTAAAAAGCATTTATCTGTCAGTAGACACTTAAGTTGACTCCATATTTTGATTATTGTGAATGGCGCTCCAATAAACGTGGGAATGTGGAAGTCTCAGGCATAATGAATACACAACCAGCAGTAGGATTGCTGGATCATATGGTAGTTGTATTTGTAGTTTTTTGCAGGACCTCACTACTGTTTTCTATACAAATGTACTACTTTACATTTCCACCAACAATGCATACGAGTTCTCTTTTCCCTTTATCCTCCTCAACATTTTTTCTTTTTTTGTCTTTTTTATAATAGTCATTGAACAGGGCTGAGAAGATATCTCATTGTAGTTTTGATTTGCATTTCCCTCATGATTAGCATTTGAGCATTTTTTAACATACTTGCTTGGCCATTTATATGTCTTCTTTTGAGAAACCTCTATTTAGATATTTATTTGTTATTTGCTGTTGAGTTGAATTTCATTTATATTCTGGATATTAGTTCCTTGTTGAAAGAAGTTTGCAAATATTTTCTTCCATTCTGCAAGTAATATCTTCATTCTGTTGGTTGTTTCCTTTGCTATGCAAAGCTTTTTAGTTTGATATAATTTGTCTATTTTTGATTTTGCTGCCTGTGCTCTTGAGATACTGTTCATACAATTTTTGCCCAGACCAATGTCCTGAAGCATTTTCTTTGTGTGTGTGTGTTTTTTTTCCAGTAGTTTCATGGTTCAGGTCTTACATTTAAGTCTTTAATCTGCTTAGAATTAGTTTTTTAATGTGGTGAGAGGTAGGGGTCCAGTTTTATTATGGTGTTCATAGTTGTTCAGTTTTCCCAGCACTATTCATTAAAGAGACAGACTGTCCTTTCCCCATTGTACATTCTTGCCACTGTTGAAAATCACTTGGCTGCAAATATGTGATTTTTTTATGAGTTCTCTATTCTGTTCCATTGGTCTATGTGTCAGTTTCTATGCCAGTACCATGCTGTTTTGTTTACTATAGGTCTGTAGTATATTTTCAAGTCAGGTGTGATGCCTCTAGCTTTGTTCTTTTTGTTCTAGATTGTTTTGGCTATTTGGGGTCTTTTGTGATTTTATACAAATTTTAAAATTGTTTTTGCTATTTCTGTGAAGAATAACATCGCTATTTTGATAGGAATTGCATTGAATCTGTAGATTGCTTTGAGTAGTATGATCATTTTAACAATATTAATCCTTCCAATCTATGAGCATGGGATGTCTTTTCATTTTTTGGTGTCTTAAAAAATTTTTTTTTTATCAGCGTTTTATAGGTTTTCTTGCAGAGCTAAAATCTTTTATCTCCTTGGTTTAATTTATTCATAGGTATTCTAGGTATTTTATTTTGTTTTTAATAGCTATTATAAAATGGATCGCTTTCTTGTTTTTTTTGGTCAGTTCATTTGTTGTTAGTGTATAGAAACATTACTGATTTTTGTATGTTGACTTTGTATTCTAGAACATTATTAAATGTATCAGTTGTAAGAGCTTTTTGGTAGAGTCATCACATTTTTCTACATATAAGATCATGTCATCTGCAAACAGGGACAGTTTGACTTTCTTTTTTTCCAATTTGGATTTCCTTTCTTTCTTAGGTTTAATTGCTCTGGCTAGAAGTTTCAGTATTATATTCAATAATAGTGGTGGCAGTGGACATTCTTGTCTTGTTTGAGTTCTTTTTTTTTTTTTTTTGAGATGGAGTTTCATTCTTGTTGCCCAGGCTGGCATGCAATGGCACAATCTCAACTCATTGCAACCTCCGCCTCCTGAGTTCAAACGATTCTTCTATCTCAGCCTTCTGGGTAGCTGGAATTACAGGCGCCCACCACCATGCCCGGCTAATTTTTTGTATTTTTAGTAGAGATATGTTTTTACCATGTTGGCCAAGATGGTCTTGAACTCTGGACCTTGGGTAATCCGCCTGCCTGGGTCTCCCAAAGTACTGAGATTACAGGTGTGAGCTACCGCACCTGGCCGTCTTGTTTGAGTTCTTACAGAAAAGCTCTCAGCTTTTCCCCATTCAGTATGATCTTAACTATGGGTTTGTCATATATGGCCTTTATTGTATTGATGTATGCTCCTTCTATACCTAATTTGTTGAGGGCTGTTTTCACAAAGGGGGTTATTTTTTTTCAAATGTATTTTCTCTCTATATTGAGATGATCATATTGTTGTTGTCCTTCATTCTGTTGATGCCATGTCTGTAGTGCAGTTCAAATCTGATGCTTGTTGATTTTCTGTCCAGGTAATCTGTCCAATGTGGAGAGTGGAGAGTGGGGTGTTGTAGTTCCTAATTATTATTATATTAGAGTCTATTCCTTCATGTAAAACTAATATTATTTGCTTTATGTATCTGAGTGCTCCTGTTTGGGGTACCGATATATTTGCAATTTATTATATTCTCTTGATGAATGTATCCCTTTATCATTATATAATGACCTTCTTTGTCTCTATTAGTCTGTTCTTAAGTTGCTATAGAGAAATACCTGGATCAGGGTAATTAAAGAAAATAGTTTTAATTGGCTCGTGGTTCTGTTGACTGGACAAGCATGGTGCCAGCATTTGCTCCTGGTGAGGGCCTCAGGAAGTTCCCAATCATGGTGGAAGGTGAAGGGAAAGCCAGTGCATCACGTGGCGAGAACAGGAGCAAGAGAGAAGTGGGGAGGCACCACACACTTTTAAACAACCAGATCTCAGAGTGAGAACTCAGCCATTGCCAAGGGGATGACATGAAGCCATTCATGAAGGATCTGCCTCTATGATCTAATCACCAGGCCCCACCTCCAGCATTGGCAATCCCATTTCGACATGACATTTGGAGGGGACAAACAACCAAACAATATAATTGTCTCTTTTTATACTTTTTGACTTAAAGTCTACTTAATTTAATTTAAGTATAGCTACTCCTGCTTAATTTTGGTTTCTGTTTGCATGGAATATCTTTTTTCATCCTTTCACTTTCAATCTATGCGTATCTTTATTGCTAAGTATTTTATTATTTTCGATGCTATTTTAAATGAAATTGTCTTCTCACTTTCCTTTCTGATTATTTATTGTTTGTGTGTAGAGATACTACTGACTTTTGTGGGTTAATTTTACAGTTTTGCTGAGTTCATATATTAGTTCTAGAGGTTTTGTAAATTGGAGATAAGCATTCATTTTTAAAAGTAGGCAAATATTTTAGATGTAACTTAGAGTGAAAATCTCCCATGGAATTTATATATTGAAGTATACATTAGTATATGAGTTAATACTAGCACAAGCAATAATTGTGAATGCTCCTAATTTTATTAACAGAAATATTAAGAATTTCCACATAAATAAATTTGAAAATATATTGAAATTTAATGGGGCTATTAAGAGTGAGTGTATTAATTAGATAGCTGAGGTAGACATTATATTCTTTTTGAATCCACAAGTGTTTATGACATTTTAATTATAATAAATGGTAGAATAATAGATTACATGACTTCATAATTCTAATTAAAAAAATTAAACAAAGGAAGGTTTCACTTTGAGAGTCTTCACATTTGGTGGACAAGAGTGAAAAATAATGTGAACTTTGCACTTCACCATTTTATAAGAGGAAAACCCCCCAAATTCTAAAAAGATACATGATGAATCATCTTCAATGTAGACATAAAACATATAAAACATATGAGGAAAATAACATGATGGAGCAAACTGATGTACACCCTAAATATTTTCTTTATTCACTGCAAAGTGAAACTGTATTTATGGTTGCAGATGTGAAATTTGGTGACCACAGAAGCATCATGGAAACTCTGTAGTAAGAAATTATCATTTATGTACTATAAGGTCAAACTTTTAAAATGTGACTGTCAACATTTTAAATAATAAAATTATATTAATATGAAATTAATAATTAAAATTATTTGATAACATCTCAGATTTAGTCTTATGACCTTGCAGTTTATTATATATAATTAAAATACCTACTTTGGGCTTAACCTTGGCCAATATTGATTTTAACATGCACTCATTCTCCATTTGGTTAAGGTATTCAATAGATTTACTTCTGTATTTTGTGGTTGGTTGTGTTTGAATAGGCTGTATAAGTGACCTGAGAGTAGAATCTGGAGTAGCTTAATTTGATAACGTTGTTAGGGACCATTAGAAAAATGAAGGTCTTATAAGGAAGGATGGTGTATATGAAGTGTCATGTCATAGAACAGTAACAGAAGAGATAAATTTTATTTCTCTGCAGTTTACCTAGGGCTAATCTTGAGGCTCACTATGATTGGTAAGTTGTATATTTAAGTGTGACACTTTAGGGAAAAAACAGATCTATATCTATGGCTATGTCAGTATGTATATCTGTATAAGCTAGATAATGTGTGTCTTTATAAGACAATGCTAAATTCAGTGTTGATATACAGGATAAATATAAAATATGATAATATTTTTTATTTACTTAAAAAAGAACACCTCACTATATTAGGGAAATTACAAAGTGAACCAATAAAAGTTTTAGGCTTTGAGTGTGATTTTAAAATATAAGTCAGGTCTGTGCAATTGCTAGATTACCATGGTATATGTGGTGGTCACGTAATAGGATAGATTCAGATACAAATTTTAATGTAAAAATTAATGTAATTTTGCTTGGCAACAATACTTAAATCCATTACTTAGTTTAATATGGTGCTTCAATCAAATTATAAAGCTGATATCGTTTGCAGTGTGCCATCTAATGGAAGTTATTTTACAGTAAACTGTAGGTAACATGGAATCTTTGTGAAGTGCCATCTTGTCTCCCTTTCATACATATGTGCATGTGTGCTTTACCACACACACACACACACACACACACACCTGCAATGGTTTTAGTTTCCATGGACTAATCCCACGATTTGTACAAAATTTCCAAATTAAATAAAAAGAGCTTCCTTGGCCAAGATCAAGTATATACAGTGGTAATCTTCTGTATGCAAAAATCCTAATAATAGATCTCTGTAGTCTATCACTTAGTGCACTCTAATTCCAAGGTGTGTTTGCTTCACAAGGTTAGGGACAGTTCTGCACAATTTCATTTTATTTAGTCATTTTTCATTTACATTGCATGCTCAAAGTGTAACTAACTTTTACATTCATATAAAGTATTGATTTACTTGTGAATAAAAACGATTGCCCCCGGATAGATTTAATAATAACCCCCAAAAGATGTCCATGATCTAATCCAGAAAACCTGATAGTATGTTACTTTATATGGCAAAAGGAACTTTGCAAATGGTTCAAGTTAAGGATCTTGAGATGGAGATATTATCCTGGATTACCTGTGTGGGCCCAATGTAATCACAGCAGATCCTTGTAAGAAACAAGAAGTTCAGAGTGAGAGAGAGAGATTAGAAGATGCTCTGCAGCTGGCTTTGAAGATGAAAGATGGGGTCATGAGCTAAGGAATGTAAGTGGCCTCTGGAACTTAGCAAAGAAGAGGAAGCAGATTCTCCTGTAGAGGCTTTGGAAGAAACTAGTCTTGTCAGCAGTTTGATTTTAGCCCACTAAGAGTAATTTTGGACTTCTGACCTCCAGAACTATACAAGAATACATTTTTGTTGTTTCAAGACACCAAGTTTATTATAATTTATAACTGCAGAAAATTTGTGGTAACAGCAGCCTTAGGAAACCAATACAACCCCCAAATCTTTATGTGACTTGGGACTCATGTAATAGCTGTGCTCTAATATAACTCAGATGTGAAATAATGTTTCATTCTTTTTTCAGTTGTAAGGAGAAATAGGCATAACTTGGGTTTTTATCTTTAATTATTGCTCTAGTCAGTAACATGTACCATATTTCAATAATATAATCATTCTATCATAATGTATCATCATAGGTGATATATTCATTTAACAAAGAGAATTCCCAGTTTACTAAGAGTTAACTTTACACACAGGTGATCTCATCATTTCACAGTCTGTGGAGGAAAGCAAATATCTGTGCAGCAAAATTGCCTATGTGTGGCAAACAGAATTATGAAAAGTGTTCCCTAGGAAGATAGAGAAAGGAATGATTTTTTATCTAATGCTTGGGCTCAAGAAAAGCTTCACAAGAGCAGGGAAGGGAAAGAAGAAGACGTAATATAGTACAAGCAAGCTTACAGATCCTTAAGATAGCAAGTCCACACTGCTTCCGTCAAGGCCTGTCTAATCATGTGGTTTTCTTCAGTGAAGCCATGTTACCTACAAGATAATAAACAGAAGACGTAAAGAGCAAATCCCTCTATGACTTTTCTCCTTTCTTTTGTAGTGGAATAGTGCTTAGACTCAAGCAAGAGGAACTTGTATCCTGGACACCGTAAGCTGGACCCATTCTGGCCCTTCTTTAGTTCTGATTTTTCCCAAGCATAGGTTACATCTGGGACCAAGGACTGGTGACCACCCTGCAGCTGTGCCTTCTTTTAGGCTGTGCTTGAGGCACTCAGGACCCCATAATTCTATCCACCAAAAATGGCCTTGAGCCTGCTTCCTGAGCCTGTGCTGGCCTCCTCCATAGCTCTGTCCTTCCATGAGTAGACTGTTTGCCAGTGTGCTTTCCCTTAGACCTAAGGGATGGCCCAGAAACGGCACTTCTCAGGAAGTGTGAATGGAGCTTAATTTTGCAGGCTGCAGTGTCCAATCATGTGTGAGAGAAAACCCTCACATTAAGAGAAGGAGCCAGGGGAAGAAGAGAAGTGGGGCTGGCCGGAGTATGGAACCTGTCTCTCCACACATTACTGAGCACTGCCTTGAAGCCTTAAGGAATGTAAGAATTCTAAATTCCAGTGTTGCCTCCATGTTGTTAAGACTGTTTATTTGTAAATGGAGGAGGCTAGAGCATATTTTATTTAACAGTAGCTTCGTTTGATTTATACCTTTTAAATACTTAAACATGTGGTGTGTAGACCTCATTTATGTTTTTGCTGAGTCCTGCAAATGTTGGAGATGAGTCTTTTCTCAAGGATTGTTTCTCTGTCTTTCTCAGTCATTCCATGTACTCAACCAACCCAGTGATTTACAGATTCTACATCTTTCCATGCCTCTTGCTGCTTCTGCATGTTACTTACTTTGCCAGGAAGACCCTTCTCTCCTTTTCAATTTAAGAACCTGACACACATTCTTCAAGACCCAAAACAAAAATGATCTTTGACTTCCTCCAGTCAGAATTAAGTACTTCTCTGTTGGTGCTCCTTTCACTCCTTTTAGTCCTAGTACAGTTTTTATATCCCTGATTAGAATGTGAGGTCCTTGGTGAAAAGCATCACTTTTCATTAATTTCTGTATTCCCATTGCCTGGCACATAGCCAGCATTAGTACTTTGTGTTTCTCACGTGTATTATTGGAGTGAGGTGAAAATCACATAGGTTTCTTCTTTGTCTTCGTCCCAGTAGAAAACATCAACAGTAGATACATGGGTCATTAAGGCTAAAGAAAATAAACTTTATAAATGAAGTCCCCACAGGTTCAAAGTGCATTTCTCTCTGGTGAAACTGCTGAGAGCATGATTTTGTCTTAAGGCTGAAGTAGGGGTGGCAGCCCTACATTCTTTTCGCAAATCTAAGTACATTTACCATTTGGCTGCATGGAACATTGTGCACCCCATGCAATCCTAAATGAGCCAACCAGAGAGCACCACAGAACATGAGAAGAGACAATTCCAGTCTTAACCTCAGGAATGAAGGTTGGGGGCCTGACTCTGGTGTGCTTCCTGTGGGGGTTAGGGAAAGAACATGCACGGTCCACAAAATCCTGGATTTTATTTCTGGTACATCCATCATGCAGTGTGTGAGGGAGTTATGAGTGGTAAATCTGTGTCTTGTTTCAGAGAAACAATAATTGCAACCAGTGGCAGCAATTTCTGCGGTCTCAATCACTCCAACCACATAATCACTTCCCTTACAGGTAGGGGGGAAAGGATGTAGAAGAAAATTAATGAGTGAAGAGTAGAGAGACACAAAATACTTCCTCCAACCCTTGCTGGGTTGTGAAGGCAAAGGATGTTTTCTGGGGTGTGAGAAAAAGATTAAGTATAATCTCCGAGGGAATTAGGTATAATCCCCTAAAGTAAAGACAGGTAAACAATATGGTTTTGTTAAATAATCTATTGTTGTCATGACTGACAAACCTTGTATGAGACGCACCAGGAAGCTAATTTTTGTAGATTATTTCAAAGTACTCCCTTACTTCTGGCTTTCAGTTGGATTTGGCAATAAAAGGTTTTCTGTAGACAACTGTAATCCAGGGGAGCTCAAGAGAACCTGGAATCTGAAGATACAGATCCTATAATTACTAGCCTTTGGCTACTGTGGAAGCCCAGGGCTCTTTGGCTCACCGAGTGAGAATCCAGGAACAGAGACATCTCACAGCAATCTCTAGATCCCTTCACATTGCACTTGTTTCCTGATTCATTGACTGTTGTTTTACTCCTATTCCTTCACCCCCTTATTTTCTTACTTATCTTTCTAATTTATCTTCCTTCATTTGTATGTACTTTCCTAGGCTACTTTGATTTCTATCTTGGTCACTTTCGTGTAGAATTTCCTAGCACTTTATCCCTTGCCTCAGATACTTCCTGGAGTTCTGTCTTCCTTGTTTCTTACCTCTTGCTCCCAGCATACACCTTGTGTTCCTCAGCAGGCTGCCCCTGCTCCTCTCTACTGGCCACATTGTCTGACTCTTTATTATCTTACATCCTTTGCTTCATGGAAATAATTGACGCAATGCTTAACTTTCCAATATTGAAGTCTCTTAATGTAAAACATAAACAATTCAGGTGAATGAATGTCATAATACTTTAAAAGTATAGGCATACCTTGTTTTACTGCACGTTATTTCACTTTGCAGGTATTTTTTAAAATAAATTGAAGTTTTGTGACAACCTTGTATCAAACAATCTATTAGCATCATTTTCCGACAGCATGCTCTCACTTCATGTCTCTGTGTCACATTTTGACAATTCTCACAATATTTAAAACTTTTTCATTATTATTATATCTGTTATGATGATCTGTGATCAGTTATCTTTGATTTTACTCCTGTAATTGTTTTTTGGGAGGGCACGAACCACACCCATAGAACATGGCAACCTTAATTGATTAATGTTATATGTGTTCTGACTGCTCCACCAATCAGCCTCCCCCCACATCTCTCTCCCTCACCTCAAGCCTCCCTACAGTGGCCTTTAAGTGTTCAAGTGAAATGAGTCACATGTCTCTCACTTTCAACAAGAACTAGAAATGATTAAGATTTGTGAGGAAGACATGTCAAAACCCAAGGCAGACCAAAAGCTATGTCTCTTGCACCAGACAGCCAAGTTGTGAATGAAAAGGTAAAGATCTTGAAGAAAATTCAAAGTACTACACCAGTGAACACACATTGATAAGAACATGTAACAGCCTTATTAGTGATACAGAGAAAGCTTAAGTGGTCTGCATCAAAGATCGAACCAGCCACAACATTCCCTTCAGCCAGCATTCCCTTACTGTAGAGTAAGACACTACCTCTGATTCTGTAAAGGCCGAGAGAGAGGCAAGCAAACTGCAGAAGAAAAGGTGGGAGCTAGCAGTCTTTAGGTCTGCCCGCTATTCTCTCCTCTGCATCTTGATTGTCCTTTCTATTCAACAAGCACATCTATATGCATTTTTGCATTAATCTTCACTTTACATTTGGGTCTACCTACTACAGTATAGTAAAAGCCTGTGCAGTCATCTAAAAAAATTATAAGTATCCTAGATTAAAGAATATTAGCCATTGCCTACATAATAAACTGATTTTGGAGATTGCCAAAATTGTGCCAAGAAGGTTGTAATCTTCCCTTACCTTGCTTATGTAGTCGCCTAAAGTATTTTGTGTTCTAAAGAATAGTACTTGGAAAAAAACAAATTTACATGTTTTGAACTAAGCCGATCTTTTAATGTGATGAGTGAGATCTGAGAATGTCTCAGATTCTCAGATCTCTAAGACAATGTCTTATACCACAATGTCTAATCCAAGGTTTCATACTATGTTGGAGTATTGACTGGACATCTGAAATGAGAATGAAAGAGGGAGGAAGAATAAGAGATACTTATCTTAATCTTTTTAGAAGGGAATGTGGCATGGGAAAGTAAAAGAAAGAGAGTCTGAGAAAAATACAAGAATAAGATGGGAAAAAACAATCTGGTAATGATATTTTTCATTTATTTGTGGAAGACATATTTACTATCTGTTGAGTGCCAGGAATCATGTTAGTCCTGGAATACACTGATGATTTAAAAAATAATTAAAAACAACTAAACTTGTATAATACTTCTTATGGGTCAAGATACAGAGTACAAGCTTTAAAATATTAAATCATTTTATCTGCATAATGACACTATGAGGTAGGTACTCTTACGGTCTCCATTTACAAAGAGGAAATGCGGGATAAACAAGTTAGGTACCAAGAATCATAGAGCCAGTGAGTGGCAGAGCTGGGATTTGATCCCAGGCAGCCCCACTCTGGAGCCCTTAGTCATCACAATACTCTCTTGACCATTTTTTTCTCTTTTTTTGAGACAGAGTCTCACTCTGACACCGGGCTGGAGTGCAGTGGTGTGATCTTGGCTCACTGCAACCTCTGCCTCCCAGGTTCAAGTGATTCTCCTGCCTCAGCCTCCTGAGTAGCTGGGACTACAGGCGTGTGCCACCATGCCTGGCTAATTTTAGTATTTTTAGTAGAGACAGAGTTTCACCATGCTGATCAGGCTGGTCTCGAGCTCCTGACCTCATGATCCACCTGCCTCAGCCTCCCAAAGTGCTGGGAATACAGGCGTAAGCCACGGCGCCCAGCCTGTGTTGACCTTTTTTGAGGGTCTTAGTCTATAAGCATTGTAAATGTAATGTAAATGTAGTGAAAGAGATGGCAAATTTGTAAGAAAAATTATTAGCCACAGATGCATAATTCTATATTATTGAATAGAAAAGTGTCCATGTTTTATGTGAGCTGCTGAAACCTACCATATGAATTTCTAAAGCCATTGATACAGCTGGGATGTTAATTATAGTGGTGCTGCAATGAAAGATAATGTGGAATTATTTCTTTGCAGCAAGCGTGCAACTTGTAATCGTGTCCCAGGTTTTTAAAAGAATTAAAGTAATGTCTCTGAAATATTGCCTGATTTGAAAAAGCATAAATTAAGACACAAATCTCTGCCTGGAAAGACATCTTATTATCAGCTTTAAGACCTTTCTTTTCTAAAAGAGTGAAATATTTTTTAAATGAGAAACTTTCTGGATTTTGGTTTGTAAGTAAACAGACTGAAGGGGGAAAAAAGTTTCTTTACATAGAAATAAGGAATTCTTCAGAAGACATCCTCTTTTTCTTCTTTAATTCTTTACCTCTTTGCTTCCACTCAGTTTAACTGTTCCTGAAATACAGACCTGCTCTTCTGTCACCTCCTCTATAAAGCTGCCTTGATCCTTCCTGCCCTTAGGTTGATCCTGTAGCTTTTCTCCATGCTTGTGCCTATACCCTCAGTGTAGCTTTAGCATTACCAGTGCATCTGCCTAATTTACCACTAATTTTTGGTACATCTGTATTTTTTTTTGGAATGTGAGCCCGTTGAGAGTAAGGACTGTATTACACTAGTCTGATAGAGTGAGTGACACAGTGTTCACTGGTGCATCTACCTAATTTACCAATAATTTTTGGTACATCTGTTTGTTTTTTTTCTGGAATGTCACCCCCTGGATAGTAAGGACTTTATTATATTAGTCTGATAGAGTGAATGACACATTGTGCTTATTAAAATACTGAATAATTATAGCATGAAAATATTTTCTAGTAGGGAATAATGCTATTTCAATTAGAAAAAGCAGATGCATTGCTCCTCAGAAATGTAAAGATTGTCACCAATTTATTTTTACCATTTTATAGACAATATTGTTTTATAGTAGAGGATCAGAAAAATGTAACCATAAACTTTATAAGTTATGCAGAGGAGAGATTGAGGGAATCAGGATGGAAAGAAAACAAGGCTGAATCACAAAATTTAAAAACTGACCAGAACCTTAATAAAAAATAAGAAAGGGAAGAAAATATATTCTTTTGGATACCTAACAATTGAGATATATTCATTTCATTTTATTATCATCATGACCTGAATTGGGGATTCATCTATTTTACAATGTGGATGCTGACGTGCAGCAGGGTTGTAACTCATAAAAATACTAACTAGAGAGAACCACTTTTAACAACCTGGAATTTATTTTCAAACTTATTTGTATGTGTATGTTTTAGGATTGAGATCATATAATATATATGTTTGCATTCTGCTTTTTTCATTTAATATTTAATTGGGAATAACCTCTAATGTTTTCAATATCCTTTGATAATATACTTTTAACAACTACCTATATTCCATTCATTTACCAATCCATTCATCCATCAACCACTTATTGGACATTACTCTGTGCCAAACAGTGTGCTCTACCTCAGGGATACAAAACCAATAGATAAAGCCGCTGTTCTTATATAACTTGTTTCAAACATACAATTTTTGTGGTTGTAATGGCTAATTTTATTTGTCAACTTGACTGGACTAAGTGATACCCAGATAGTTGATAAAACAGTATTCCTGGAAGTACCTCTTAGAATATAAGAGATGAGCATTTGAATAGGTTGAGCAGGCAAAGCAGATTTCCCTCACTAAAGTAGGCAGGCATCATCCAATCAATTGACTGCATGATTACCACCAAAGGGGAAGAGAAAGGGCAAATTCAGCTTCTCTGCTTGAACTGGAACATTCACCATCTCCTGTCCTCCAACATTAGCACTCCTGGTTCTTGGGCCATCAGACTTGACCTGGATTTACACCATTGACCTCCCTGGTTCTCAGGCGATCAGTCTGAATTTCACCACTGCCTTTCCTCACCTTTCAGCTTGCAGACAGCAAATTGTAGGGCTTCATGGCTTCCATATCATATGAGCTAATTCTTTGCAATAAATGTCTTTCTATATGTCAGTTTACAGTATCTTCTATTGGTTCTGTTTCTTTGGAGAACCCTGACTAATATAGGGGCCAGTACTGTTAGGCTAATTCACCATTCATTTCTACCTCCTTCTCCCTTGCCACTTCTAGGAATTGAGTCTGGAAAAGAAATACTTTTAGCACTTTTCTTTTAACTAGACTAAGCAATGTAACTCAATTATGGCCTGTGGAATTTAAGTTGAAGTCTAGTACTGGATTTCTGGGAAGTTTTTGCTTAAAAAAAACCAGACTGATGTGAAGTTTGCAGGTGAAAGAGAACTCAACCATGATATCTAAGATGACAGAAACAGAATTGCAATGTCAGAAGATGTTAGTTCTCATCCATCTTTATTTTCTTCAGCATTTGAAATAGGTAGCTATTTTTTAATTCAAAAAGTGTGTCAAGAATTTATGTAAATTACAGTAAAATTCTAGCCAATAAGTATGATATTGTTTATTAGAAAAAAGCAAAACTATAAGTGCTCAGAAAATAAATGCCAGTGAAAGAAATTGTATCCATCGATTACGGTAGCTTCTTATGCCTTTTTTAAATTTTTATTTTTTGAGACAGACTCTCTCTCCATTGCCCAGGCTTGTGGGTGCAATGGTGCAACCTTGGCTTACTGCAACCACAACTGCCCTGGCTGAGGGTGACTCTCCCACTTCAGCCTCTCTGGTCACTGGGTCTACAAGTATGTGCCACCATGCCTGGCTAATTTTTGTAAAGGCAGGGTTTTGCCACATAGCCCAGGCTGTTCATGAACTCCTGGGCTCAGGAGATCCATCCACCTTGGCCTCCCAAAGTGCTGTGATTACAGGCATGAGCCACCGTGCTACACCAATCCCTTTTATTTTATAAGTGGTTATCAAGTAAGTTTAGCAAAAGTCAGAAGACCTGGCATGTTAAGTGCTCTGTAATTTGCAAACTCCTTCATATAAAATGTGTGAATCCTGCTGACAGGTTGGAATGGGTCTTTTCTTTTGAACATATTCTTAGCTGGTTTTGAACAATGGAGTGTATATTGAAGTGGCAATTAACTCTTCTATGTAGAAGGCAGACATTTTTTCTTTGGGAATTGTTTTCTAGAACCCTAAACATGACCTAATTAGAAGTACAAACCATATCAAAGGAATTTAAATAATCTCTGTCCAATCAATTACAGAAGACTGTGCCAAATGAATTCCCCTCCTTCTTTAATCCATTCTCATTCCAGTGTAAAGCTCTTTCATCCTAGTAAGTACTCTGACTTTTTCCCCTTAACCAGAAAGGAACTTTCTCATGCCACATCTTCCTTATACCACTGGGCATTCAGCTACTATGAATACTTGAGTAGAGTTGCTGGTGGCTAACCAGCTTACATGTAACTGCCAAAAGAGGACAGAAATAACTGAGCAGTGGCTATACTGATGACTCACTG
This sequence comes from Macaca thibetana thibetana, assembly GCF_024542745.1. Classification (NCBI taxonomy): domain Eukaryota; kingdom Metazoa; phylum Chordata; class Mammalia; order Primates; family Cercopithecidae; genus Macaca; species Macaca thibetana. The sequence goes on from NC_065582.1 coordinate 142,242,477, forward strand.
AAGTCCATTCAAGTGTAAAATCAAGGCAGAAGCAGCTCAGTGCAGATACTGAAATGTGCCAAAAGGTAAGATTTCTAGGAAGTGTATTTTCTTAATGATTATAGGAATTTTAATCCTTTCTCAAATGTCATCATTGCCCTTCATATTTAACTATAACCCGAATTGAGATTGCTTTCTCTGAGGCAAGTGATTTTGAAAATACTGTTGGACAAAGATGAATCAATAGGGCTTATTGTTTGTTGTCTCTGGGCTTACTTTTTTACTTATAGTTTACATAACAGCTTTTCTCCTCAAAAAACCTGTTCCAGTTCTGGGTGCCAAAATCCATATTTATCTTTCTGCTACTGACTAATTCCAACAGTCAGGGGATCTAAAGCATAGCTAATTTTATCCGTATTTGTAAGGGTTCTTCATACACTCAAATGTGGTCCTCCACGTAATCTCACCCCAAACTATTAGTGTCATTGAGTTTCAGTGGTAATTGGCTGAATTCCAGTATATGGCTCATGCAGAATTCGATTTGCTTTTTTTTTTTTTTTTTTTTTTTTTGAGAAGGAATCTTCCTCAGTCACCTGGGCTGGAGTACAGTGGTGCAGTCTGGACTCACTGCAACCTTCACCCTTTGAGTTTAAGCATTTCACCTGCCTCAGCCTCCCAAGTAGCTGGGACTACAGGCATGTGCCACCATGCCTGGCTAATTTTGTATTTTTAGTAGAGACAGGGTTTCACCATGTTGGCCGTGCTGGTCTCAAACTTCTGACCTCAGGTGATCCGCCCACCTCAGCCTCTCAAAGTGCTGAGATTACGGGCGTGAGCCAACATGGCCATCCCAATTTGCTTTTAAGACCAATATAAACCAGACACTGAAGAAACTCTTCAAGAAGTTCTATATGTTGTCTGTGAAAATCTTGATTTTATCCTTAATCTCACTGGCAGGGCATGACTGTCCATGTCAGAGGCCTTCAGCTTCTTGACATCTTGATAAAGCAACCAAAAGATTTTTTGAAGAAAAATTTTTTTTTTTTTTTTACTCTGTGGATTCTTTTTTTTTTTTGTCCTATCATCATTTAAGATAGCAACCTACAATGAAAGCTTTAAATATTATATCAAATCATGAATATCTTTGATGAGTGATGGTTTCTATAGTGTCACTTGCTATATTTTATACATTCAATAGCTGGAAAGATTTGAAAAGGCATCTGCCTCGATCGTCAGACTGAAAGTCAGCAAAAGAAACACCATCGTCATTTTTTTCTATAGCTGTCTTAGAGGTATTCAACAATGACACATTTAGTTAATTGAATCAATAGTGGGATTAATTCTAATTTCAAGTGTGTTGGGGCCAACATAATGTTTAGTACTAAGAGGAAATACCTTTTACTCTAATTTTGCTGGTATTTGAAAATACTTCTGTCCATGATTGTATATACATAATTTCTTGTTGTAATGTAAAATGTAAACATCACAGCCTCCTGTGCTAAACTGGGTCCAATAATGGAGGATCAAAGAGTTCTGTTATCTTCGAGATTGACTGATTGATTGGTTGGTTGATTGATTCATGTATTCATTAAATGAATAATTTATTGAATTCCTTCTGTGTATCAGGCTGTGTCCTTGTAGTGCAATGGTAAGCAAAACTAGATATTCTCTTTGTACTATTGGGGTTTATTCTGAAGTATGGGAGACAGATATTAATCAAATTTATCATAAATTGAAACCATAATAAGAGCAAAAAAAAAGGAGTAATACATGATGTTATGTGATTCCATAATGGGGGATTTCTACTAGTGAGGGAGGTCAAAAAGGGTTCTCCTGAGGACACTATGCCTGAGGTAAGATGTAGAGGATAAGCAGAGTTAACTAGGGGAAGGGGAAGAGGAAAAGGAAGAAGGAACAGACTATGTGAAGAGCTTGTAGAAGGAGGGAGCCCAGCAAGTATGAGGGACTGAAGGAAGACTACTGTGACTGGATTGCAGCAAAGAATGTAGCTTACTGTGAGGTTGGAGAGGATGTCTATCAGCCACTCATGCAGGGTCTTAAAACATTTCATCTTTGCTATAACAGCAATGGGGACTCATTAAAGTTTTCTAAGTAAGTGAAGAAATAATTGGAGGGAGGAGAGTGTACACCTGCCATATGGTTAGAGATTTCTAGGACTATACAAATAATAGAAGGGTAGTAAGTGGAAGACTGTGTTGCTTAATGAAGTTTCCAGAAATGGGTAATGATATTTGTAATTCCAAATCCTACTGCAAGGAACTGTGGCTACAACATTGATGCTACTGCTGCTGGTGATGATAATTTGATGAAGTAGGGTAATCCACATGGCTACGTCTCTGTATTAGTTCATTCTCACACTGATATAAATGAAAAACTCCCTGCGATTGAGTAACTTATGAAGAAAAGAGATTTAATTGACTCACGGTTCTGCAGGCTTAGTAGAAAGCATGGCTGGGAGGCCTCAGGACACTTACAATCATAGCAGAAGATGAAGAGGAAGCAAGCACATATTCACATGGCAGCAGAAAATAGAGTGAAGGGAGAAGTGCCACACACTTTTAAAGCATCAGATCTTGTGAGAACTCAGTCCTTATCACGAGAATAGCAATAAGGAAATACACCCCCATGACCAAGTCACCTCCCATCAGGTCCCTCCCCAACAATGGGAATCTCAAGTTAACATGAGATTTGGGTGAAGACACAGAGCCAAACCATTTGAGTCTCCTTCATGGAGGTCCCCACATATAAGCCTCCGTGTCTTGTTTGTTTGCTTGCCTGCTTGTTTTAATGATTTTTTTTTTCTAGGTCTAATTCTTAAAAAGTAAAGTATAAAAGTAAAAGCAAACTATCTTTGCACCCAACAAAAACAGAGAAACACATACAAATGTAAATATGCCAACAACCTATATATAATTTTATATAAATCATGTCATATTGTAATTTTACAACCTCCTTTACAAACTGGATTTGTAATCAAGGTGTTTTTTGTCAAAGAAATGTATAGCAGCTCCATTTTGATGATTGCATAGTAATCCACTGTAATGTGTGGCCATGATTTATTTAATAGTTTCCTCTTTGATGGACATGTGTGTTACTTCCAATTTTTCCAATTATACAAGACTTGAATGTATCTTCTTGTACATAAATCTTTTTTGCCCATGACTGATTATCTCCTGAGGATAAATTTCTAGATGAGATTTCTGGGTCATGTGGTTTACACATTTAAAATTTCAATACAGAATTATCTGCCCTCCAAAAAGTTTGGAACAATTTAATCTTTATCAGTTTGGGTGATACTGTCCTCTATCCCACACTGTTGCCAAGACTGGGTAGATTTATTTTGTTAAGATTATTATTTTTTGCCTTTATAAAAGGTTACAGGTGATACCTTTTGACTGTTTTCATTTATCTTGTTTTTTTACTCAATGTCATTGTTCTCAACATTTCCATGTTCCATTTGGTGCATTCATTTTTATGAATTCATCTAAAATAGCTAAAGAATCTTAAAACATTTCAATGATTAATATAACATAGCCTTTTATTGAAATCATCCTTTTAATTCAAGTACAGTTTGATTATTTTTGTGGAACTAGACACGATTAACATTATAAAGACATTTTTTCCTTAATGTTCTTAAGCATAGTTCTGTTTTTCTCAAGAACTGTTTAGTTCACAATTTTTTTTTTGTCAAAAAGTATTAATAGACTTTATTTTTTAGAAAACATATAGGTTTACAGAAACATTTTGCAGAAACAGGGAGCTCCCATATGCCCACCACTCTCCCTGCACAGTTTTCCCTGTTATATTTTGAATTAGTGTGGTACATTTGTTATAACTGATTAACCAATATTAACACTATTATTACGTATAGTCCATAGTTTATTTTAGGGTTTACTCTTTGTATTGTACATTCTACAGTTTTTGGAAGTGTACAATGTCATGTATCTACCATTACAGTTTCATACAGAGTAGTTGTATAGCTCTAAAAGTATCCTGTGCTCCTCTTGTTAATCTCTCCTCCTTCCCTCACTCCCTGCCTTACCCCGGGGAGCCATTTACTTTTTTTTTTTACTGGCTTTACAGTTTTGATTTTCCCAGAATATTATATATTTTGAATCACATGCATGTAGCCTTTTTATACTGGCTTCTTTCACTTAGAAATATGTATTTAAGTTCCCTCTATGTCATTTCTTGGCTTGATAGCTTATTTCTTTTTATTGCTGAATAATTCCAAGCCACAGCTTATAGGTCTGTTTATCTATTAAAGAACATCTTGATTCCTCTCAAGTTTTGGAAATTATGACTATGATTGCTAGACATTTGTGTTCAGGTTTTTGTATGGGTATAAGTTTTCAAATCATTTGGATAAAGTACAATTTATGGATCATATGATAAGACTATGTTTAGTTTTGCAAGAAACTGTCAGACTGTTTTCCAAAGGGCTGTGCAATTTTCTATTTTCATCAAGAATGAGAGTTCCCATTGCGCCATTTTCTTACTCTCAGGTTTTGCCACTGTTTTGGATTTTAGCCATTCTGATAGGTGTGCAGTAGTAGCTCATTGTTTTAATTTGCAGTTCCCTAATGACATATCACATTGAGCCACTTTTCATCTGCTTATTTGCCATCTGTAATATTTGTGTGTGTGGTATCTATTCAAATATTGTAACTTGTTAAAAATTAGATTTTTTTATTCTTTTCCTACTGTTGTATTTTAAGAGTTCTTTGTATTTTGGATACAAGTCCTTTATCAGATATGTGTTTTGCAAACATATTCCCCAGTATATGACTTGCATTTTCATTGTCTTAACATTGTCTTTTGATGAACAGAAGTTTTTAATTTTAATGACTAACATCAAGTTTTTCTTTTATGGATAGTGTTTTTCATGTTGTATCTAAAAAGTGACTGCCAAATCCAAGATCATATATTTTTTTCCTTTATTATCTTATAGGAATTTTATAGTTTTGTGTTTTATATTTAGATCCATGATCCATTTTTAGTTGATTTTTTGGTTAAAGGTGTAAGATCTATGTTTAATTTTTCTTTTACATAAGAACATTTAATTTTTCAAGCACCACAAATGGTTTTTTGTCCACAATTGGACAAAATTTGTCCTTCAACCAACCCCCATGTTATTGATACCAAGACATAAATGTGGTTATTGATTTAAGTGCAGATATGAATGTTTAGCTAGCTGATTAGTCTACATGAAAGCGATAAAAGTGACTACTGTGTGTATACTAGGAATCTTTTATTTAGGATAGAGATCCCTGGCAGCAACACTTGCATGTTGCTTAATTTGAATAGAACCAGTATGTTGTTTTGAACACATAAAGGATTACTCACAAATTGGTGCAAAATTACAAATGTGCTTAGAGGAGAAATTCTGTTTTCTGACATCTCCCCTCTCTTTCTTGGTCCTTCTTACATCATTTCATTTTACTCAAGTCTGATCCTTGTCTTTGTTGGCTTGCAGTGAACTGCATTCACTGTTTGATGCTGGAGGCAGAGTTTTCAGTTAGATGCCTGAGCTCCTCCTGATCCTTACCCTGAGAGAGAAGTTCTAGTCCCAGTATTACAATTTGTAGGAATACATCAAATATACATTTTTAAATGCCTCTTTAACTTAGAATAAATAAGTTGGAAGCATTTCTCTTAGTTCTAAAGCTTTGATATGGCTTACAATGGAAGAAAAAAGTCATAGGAGTTTCAGTTGCTTTTACTGATTTTCTTCTAATAATTCTGTGATTTGATGCCACAGTGACAGGGATCAAAAACGTACTTATAATTAATGATGCTTTCCATTGATTTGAAAACAAAATTTATTTTTAATTCCTCCAGCTCCTTGGTTAAATTACCATCTTGCACACAACCTCCTTTCCAATATAAATGAATTGAAAATATCAATTTAAAAAATAATTTAAAGCCATATAACAACATATAACAACATGCTTATTTTGGCCCTAATTTTACTAGCCTGTTTTAACCCACATTATAAAAGAAAAAACATAAAGCAGATGGATTAAATATTATAAATATATTTTATAACATTTTGAGTATTTAAAAATTATATTTGGAATCACTGAGCTATTTCTTAGTATTTAAATATCTGCTATTAAATTTTTTTAGTCCTAAATACGTTAACTTTTTAATGAGATTTTGTAAAAAAAATTACCTTTCACACAGAAGAAACTAGCCACTTGAAGTTATACTAGTATCCTCTTTATAATTCATAAAGAAGCTGAGTAGATTTTCTGTAGTATCATTTGAAATATTTGTTTTCCATTATGTTCTTACCACAATTACCCCTGGTTTCTATTTCAACTCACCTAGACTATGTTTATAATCACTTCATGATGTCCTCACTTGAGTCATTTCCTTCACTGTTTCGCGCTACATTCTACAACACTATTTGATCTTCCACAAATGCTACCCTGCTCATATTACTATAGGAGCCATTCTTTATTGTTTTATATAAATACTATGGATTTGGAACAAATACTGGTTACTATCTTTGTGATTTTTAGACACATGCTTCATTTTATAGTAAAGACATTAAAATACCCAAGTTGAAGTATTACCAGAAAACTCATAAAAGTTGAGGTTGTGATTAAAATAAAATAATGCAATTCTCTTTATGCTTCTCATCTGCCTAAGAAATAAAGTTCTAAATTCTTAACTTTGCACCTAAAATCAACCAAAATTTGTTCTCAGACAACCTGTCAGCACTTACATTGATTCACCTACATGTGGCTGGCATTTTAGCCAAAGTCTGCTCAGAACTTTTCTATCCTGTCTTTGGCTTTTCTATTTCTGTACATTCACCTCTATTTATATTTCTGCTGCCTGGAATTTTTTATCTCCTCTCCCTTCATCATTTGTTGAAATGCTACCAATCCATTAAAGTCAACTAACAGCATATCCCCTGATTCCTGATTAAATGTAAACAGCCTAAAATGACCCTTTTTCTTTCTGAGATTTGTGGGGCTCTGAGATTTTCACTTTCTTATGACACTTAACAGTTATTGCTTTGGATAATAGTTACTTCTGGTTTTCTGACTATAAGGTACTCAATAGCAAGGCCAGTATTATACTTATGCATGTTTATGGCACTTAGAACTACATCAGACACAAAGAAAGCTTTCTACAACCACTTGGTGATTTAATGTATTATTTAGCTTTTAATATTCATTAATATCCTATTATTTCAAGATTATCTCTCATAGAGATCAATCTTTTTCTCATTAAATCATTAAAAATTGGCAAAATCTAGTATAATTGTGTTTTTCCTACAATGGCTCAAAGGGACCTACCATACCATTTCAGCAATGCAGATTACATATCACCTTGAGTATTTAAAAATTATTATTGTTTAGAAAACTAGTTCAAAGTGACTAACAGCAGAAATGTTTCCTACTTTTTAAGAGTTTCATAAAACTACTCCTGTTCAAGAAGAAACTGAGGCATTACTACTAAGTATTTCATGTTTTTATTTTAATTTTTAATTTTTATTTATTTATTTTTATTATTATTATACTTTAAGTTCTAGGGTACATGTGCATAACGTGCAGGTTTGTTACATATGTATACTTGTGCCATGTTGCTGTGCTCCACCCATCAACTTGTCAGCACCCATCAACTCGTCATTTACATCAGGTATAGCTCCGAATGCAATCCCTCCCCCCTCCCCCCTCCCCATGATAGGCCCCGGTGTGTGATGTTCCCTTTCCCGAGTCCAAGTGATCTCATTGTTCAGTTCCCACCTATGAGTGAGAACATGCGGTGTTTGGTTTTCTGTTCTTGTGATAGTTTGCTAAGAATGATGGTTTCCAGCTGCATCCATGTCCCTACAAAGGACACAAACTCATCCTTTTTTATGGCTGCATAGTATTCCATGGCGTATATGTGCCACATTTTCTTAATCCATTCTGTCACTGATGGACATTTGGGTTGATTCCAAGTCTTTGCTATTGTGAATAGTACCGCAAAAAACATACGTGTGCATGTGTCTTTATAGCAGCATGATTTATAATCCTTTGGGTATATACCCAGTAATGGGATGGCTGGGTCATATGGTACATCTAGTTCTAGATCTTTGAGGAATCGCCATACTGTTTTCCATAATAGTTGAACTAGTTTACAGTCCCACCAACAGTTTAAAAGTGTTCCTATTTCTCCACATCCTCTCCAGCACCTGTTGTTTCCTGACTTTTTAATGATTGCCATTCTAACTGGTGTGAGATGGTATCTCATTGTGGTTTTGATTTGCATTTCTCTGATGACCAGTGATGATGAGCATTTTTTCATGTGTCTGTTGGCTGTAAATGTCTTCTTTTGAGAAATGTCTGTTCATATCCTTTGACCACTTTTTGATGGGGTTGTTTGTTTTTTTCTTGTAAATTTGTTTGAGTTCTTTGTAGGTTCTGGATATTAGCCCTTTGTCAGATGAGTAGATTGCAAAAATTTTCTCCCATTCTGTAGGTTGCCTGTTCACTCTGATGGTAGTTTCTTTTGCTGTGCAGAAGCTCTTTAATTTAATGAGATCCCATTTGTCAATTTTGGCTTTTGCTGCCATTGCTTTTGGTGTTTTAGACATGAAGTCTTTGCCCATGCCTATATCCTGAATGGTACAACCTAGGTTTTCCTCTAGGGTTTTTATGGTATTAGGTCTAACATTTAAGTCTCTAATCCATCTTGAATTAATTTTCATATAAGGAGTAAGGAAAGGATCCAGTTTCAGCTTTCTGCTTACGGCTAGCCAATTTTCCCAGCACCATTTATTGAACAGGGAATCCTTTCCCCATTTCTTGTTTCTCTCAGGTTTGTCAAAGATCAGATGGCTGTAGATGTGTGGTATTATTTCTGAGGACTCTGTTCTGTTCCATCGGTCTATATCTCTGTTTTGGTACCAGTACCATGCTGTTTTGGTTACTGTAGCCTTGTAGTATAGTTTGAAGTCAGGTAGCGTGATGCCTCCAGCTTTGTTCTTTTGACTTAGGATTGTCTTGGAGATGCGGGCTCTTTTATGGTTCCATATGAACTTTAAAGCAGTTTTTTCCAATTCTGTGAAGAAACTCATTGGTAGGTTGATCGGGATGGCATTGAATCCATAAATAACCTTGGGCAGTATGGCCATTTTCACGATATTGATTCTTCCTATCCCTGAGCATGGTATGTTCTTCCATTTGTTTGTGTCCTCTTTTATTTCACTGAGCAGTGGTTTGTAGTTCTCCTTGAAGAGGTCCTTTACATCCCTTGTAAGTTGGATTCCTAGGTATTTTATTCTCTTTGAAGCAATTGTGAATGGAAGTTCATTCCTGATTTGGCTCTCTGTTTGTCTGTTACTGGTGTATACGAATGCTTGTGATTTTTGCACATTAATTTTGTATCCTGAGAGTTTGCTGAAGTTGCTTATCAGCTTAAGGAGATTTTGGGCTGAGACAATGGGGTTTTCTAAATATACAATCATGTCATCTGCAAAGAGGGACAATTTGACTTCTTCTTTTCCTAACTGAATACCCTTGATTTCTTTCTCTTGCCTGATTGCCCTAGCCAGAACTTCCAACACTATGTTGAATAGGAGTGGTGAGAGAGGCCATCCTTGTCTTGTTCCAGTTTTCAAAGGGAATTTTTCCAGTTTTTGCCCATTGAGTATGATATTGGCTGTGGGTTTGCATAAATAGCTCTTATTATTTTGAGGTACGTTCCATCAATACCGAATTTATTGAGCGTTTTTAGCATGAAGGGCTGTTGAATTTTGTCAAAAGCCTTTTCTGCATCTATTGAGATAATCATGTGGTTCTTGTATTTGGTTCTGTTTATATGCTGGATTATGTTTATTGATTTGCGAATGTTGAACCAGCCTTGCATCCCAGGGATGAAGCCCACTTGATCATGGTGGATAAGCTTTTTGATGTGCTGCTGAATCCGCACATCAAATTTTATTGAGGATTTTTGCATTGATGTTCATCAGGGATATTGGTCTAAAATTCTCTTTTTTTGTTGTGTCTCTGCCAGGCTTTGGTATCAGGATGATGTTGGCCTCATAAAATGAGTTAGGGAGGATTCCCTCTTTTTCTATTGATTGGAATAGTTTCAGAAGGAATTGTACCAGCTCCTCCTTGTACCTCTGGTAGAATTCAGCTGTGAATCCATCTGGCCCTGGACTTTTTTTCGTTGGTAGGCTATTAATTATTGCCTCAATTTCAGAGCCTGCTATTGGTCTATTCATGGATTCAACTTCTTCCTGGTTTAGTCTTGGAAGAGTGTAAGTGTCCAGGAAATTATCCATTTCTTCTAGATTTTCTAGTTTATTTGCGTAGAGGTGTTTATAGTATTCTCTGATGGTAGTTTGTATTTCTGTGGGGTCGGTGGTGATATCCCCTTTATCATTTTTTATTGCGTCGATTTGATTCTTCTCTCTTTTCTTCTTTATTAGTCTTGCTAGTGGTCTGTCAATTTTGTTGATCTTTTCAAAAAACCAACTCCTGGATTCATTGATTTTTTGGAGGGTTTTTTGTGTCTCTATCTCCTTCAGTTCTGCTCTGATCTTAGTTATTTCTAGCCTTCTGCTAGCTTTTGAATGCGTTTGCTCTTGCTTCTCTAGTTCTTTTAATTGTGATGTTAGAGTGTCAATTTTAGATCTTTCCTGCTTTCTCTTGTGGGCATTTAGTGCTATAAATTTCCCTCTACACACTGCTTTAAATGTGTCCCAGAGATTCTGGTATGTTGTATCTTTGTTCTCATTGGTTTCAAAGAACATCTTTATTTCTGCCTTCATTTTGTTATGTACCCAGTAGTCATTCAGGAGCAGGTTGTTCAGTTTCCATGTAGTTGAGCGGTTTTGATTGAGTTTCTTTGTCCTGAGTTCTAGTTTGATTGCACTGTGGTCTGAGAGACAGTTTGTTATAATTTCTGTTCTTGTACATTTGCTGACGAGTGCTTTACTTCCAATTATGTGGTCAATTTTGGAGTAAGTGCGATGTGGTGCTGAGAAGAATGTATATTCTGTTGATTTGGGGTGGAGAGTTCTATAGATGTCTATTAGGTCTGCTTGCTGCAGAGATGAGTTCAATTCCTGGATATCCTTGTTAACTTTCTGTCTCGTTGATCTGTCTAATGTTGACAGTGGAGTGTTGAAGTCTCCATTTATTATTGTATGGGAGTCTAAGTCTCTTTGTAAGTCTGTAAGGACTTGCTTTATGAATCTGGGTGCTCCTGTATTGAGTACATATATATTTAGGATAGTTAGCTCTTCTTGTTGAATTGATCCTTTTACCATTATGTAATGGCCTTCTTTGTCTGTTTTGATCTTTGATGGTTTAAAGTCTGTTTTATCAGAGACTAGGATTGCAAACCCTGCTTTTTTTTGTTCTCCATTTGCTTGGTAAATCTTCCTCCATCCCTTTATTTTGAGCCTATGTATGTCTCTGCGTGTGAGATGGGTCTCCTGAATACAGCAGACTGATGGGTCTTGACTCTTTATCCAGTTTACCATTCTGTGTCTCTTAATTGGAGCATTTAGTCCATTTACATTTAAGGTTAATATTGTTATGTGTGAACTTGATCCTGCCATTATGATATTAACTGGTTATTTTGCTTGTTAGTTGATGCAGTTTCTTCCTAGCCTAAATGGTCTTTACATTTTGGCATGTTTTTGCAATGGTTGGTACCGGTTGTTCCTTTCCATGTTTAGTGCTTCTTTCAGGATCTCTTGTAGGGCAGGCCTAGTGGTGACAAAATCTCTAAGCATTTGCTTATCTGTAAAGGATTTTATTTCTCCTTCACTGATGAAACTTAGTTTGGCTGGATATGAAATTCTGGGTTGAAAATTCTTTTCTTTAAGAATGTTGAATATCGGCCCCCACTCTCTTCTGGCTTGTAGAGTTTCTGCCGAGAGATCTGCTGTTAGTCTGGTGTGCTTCCCTTTGTGTGTAACCCGACCTTTCTCTCTGGCTGCCCTTAACATTTTTTCCTTCATTTCAACTTTGGTGAATCTGACAATTATGTGTCTTGGAGTTGCTCTTCTTGAGGAGTATCTTTGTGGCATTCTCTGTATTTCCTGGATTTGAATGTTGGCCTGCCCTACTAGGTTGGGGAAGTTCTCCTGGATGATATCCTGAAGAGTGTTTTCCAACTTGGTTCCATTTTCCCCCTCACTTTCAGGCACCCCAATCAGACGTAGATTTGGTCTTTTTACATAATCCCATACTTCTTGCAGGCTTTGTTCATTTCTGTTTCTTCTTTTTTCTTTTGGTTTCTCCTCTCGCTTCATTTCGTTCATTTGATCCTCAATCGCTGATACTCTTTCTTCCAGTTGATCGAGTCGGTTACTGAAGCTTGTGCATTTGTCATGTATTTCTCGTGTCATGGTTTTCATCTCTTTCATTTCGTTTATGACCTTCTCTGCATTAATTACTCTAGCCATCAATTCTTCCACTTTTTTTTCAAGATTTTTAGTTTCTTTGCGCTGGGTACGTAATTCCTCCTTTAGCTCTGAGAAGTTTGATGGACTGAAGCCTTCTTCTCTCATCTCGTCAAAGTCATTCTCCGTCCAGCTTTGATCCGTTGCTGGCGATGAGCTGCGCTCCTTTGCCGGGGGAGATGCGCTCGTATTTTTTGAATTTCCAGCTTTTCTGCCCTGCTTTTTCCCCATCTTTGTGGTTTTATCTGCCTCTGGTCTTTGATGATGATGGTGACGTACTGATGGGGTTTTGGTGTAGGTGTCCTTCCTGTTTGATAGTTTTCCTTCTAACAGTCAGGACCTTCAGCTGTAGGTTTGCTGGAGATTGCTTGAGGTCCACTCCAGACCCTGTTTTCCTGGGTATCAGCAGCAGAGGCTGCAGAAGATAGAATATTGCTGAACAGTGAGTGTACCTGTCTGATTCTTGCTTTGGAGGCTTCCTTTCGGAGGTGTAATCCACCCTTTGAGGTGTGGGGTGTCAGATTGCCCCTAGTGGGGGATGTCTCCCAGTTAGGCTACTCAGGGGTCAGGGACCCACTTGAGCAGGGAGTCTGTCCCTTCTCAGATCTCAACCTCCTTGTTGGGAGATCCACTGCTGTCTTCAAAGCTGTCAGACAGAGTCGTTTGGGTCTGCAGAGCTTTCTGCTGCTTTTGTTGTTTACTGTGCCCTGTCCCCAGAGGTGGAGTCTACAGAGACAGGCAGGTTTCCTTGAGCTGCTGTGAGCTCCACCCAGTTCGAGCTTCCCAGCCCCTTTGTTTACCTACTTAAGCCTCAGCAATGGCGGGCACCCCTCCCCCAGCCTCGCGGCTGCCTTGCCGCGAGATAGCAGACTGCTGTGCTAGCAATGAGGGAGGCTCCGTGGACGTGGGACCCTCCCGGCCAGGTGTGGGATATAATCTCCTGGTGTGCCTGTTTGCTTAAAGCGCAGTATTGGGGTGGGAGTTACCCGATTTTCCAGGTGCTGTGTGTCTCAGTTCCCCTGGCTAGGAAAAGGGATTCCCTTCCCCCTTGCGCTTCCCAGGTGAGGCGATGCCTGGCCCTGCTTCAGCTCTGCTGGTCGGGCTGCAGCAGCTGACCAGCAGGGATTGTCTGGACTCCCTAGTGAGATGAACCCAGTACCTCAGTTGAAAATGCAGAAATCACCGGTCTTCTGTGTCGCTCGCGCTGGGAGTTGGAGACTGGAGCTGTTCCTATTCGGCCATCTTGCTCCGCCAGTATTTCATGTTTTAAAAGTGTCTAGTTCATTTCTGACCCTTCCATCTCAACACCGAAGGCTCTATTGTATTATTGAGTGATTGTTCTTTTGTAGAGAAGAACATGTTAAACAATGGCCCAAATAATGAATATTGTCTTATTATATACTGTATGGCTTAGAAAGACTTCTTAACGTGTCTAGTATATTTTCCATACTTTAAGGCAATTTTTACCTAAACCAGTTCTGACAAGAAGACAGCTCTTCCAGTCTTAATTATTCCAAGGAAAACTGATTTTATAGCCTCCCCTGTAAAATAATGATCTTTAAAATGAATGTGGTAAATGAACCTGAGAGCTATTTTAATGGCAGATGAAATATGTCCATGAAAAACTTGAAGTGAGTACGATCAAGGGAGAAAAAAAAATCTTACTTTGCTTGAGATTAGGTGAACATAATGACATATATGAAGACTTTTAATGATGGCTCTCAGGGAAATTCTACTTTGAGATAGAAAATAAGAGATAATAATGGACTTTGATGGAAGGGGAGAGGAAAAGAGCATTTGAGAAAACTGGAGAAGAAATATTGGGAATCAAATGGAAAAAAGCCATGAAGAAAGAAGTATAAACGTAAGTAAATGAAATAAGGCACAGAAGAGCCTTTGTAGATTGCATTTTCAAGAGATATTTAATTCCTGTTAATCTGAAATTTAAAGAATTTTTGGCTGTGCATTGATTTGGTGTATTTTTTAAAATTAAAAGCCTTCAGATACTAAATTTTTATGATCCCCTTTTAGAAAGCATCTCTTCAGGATTTCTCTATTTTCACTTTAATGAATTGAATATAAAGATTGCCTTTTCATTCTGCTTTCTCGATGCTCCTGGTCGTTTGAAAAAGAATTCTCTGTTCGTTTAATAAGAATACACTTGTTCCTTAGTTTACTTCTCTAGACTTCCAGTGGATGTAGTGATAATTAAAATCATCCATTAGTATAATTGTTGTTTTCCTTCTGGCAGCTTGGATTTTTTTTTTTTTTGGCTGTGTCTAAGTTTTCCTTAGCAATTTTATGAAAACATCCATGAAAGATGACTGTATTATTTACCCTGTATGGCACTGATGGAAAGCAAACCATATGTACTAAGTGTGTAAAGCACAACAGGGAACAAGGCTCTTCTTAACTTCTTTTGTGTTTTATTTGAAGCCAGGAGTATATAAAGCAAATAATTTTATAGTTTCTTAGAGAATTTGGATGGTGTATATAAAACAATCCGGATAATCTGACTTTTCATTATATTACATTTATAATTTATATTTTTCATATATTCCTCTTTATGAATACAATATTTTATTAAAATATAAAGGACATTTAAGTTTTGTATTACTGCTAACTTCTATCTATGGAAGAAATTCACTGAATCATTCCTAGTCCCCCGTATCATAAGGGAAAGTAGTCTACCCCTGAGAAGGGGTTAATTGTTACTATGTATGTGTATCCTTAATGTAATAATCTACATAACTGTGTATTTAACCCTACTGAAATAATGTCCCTTATTTTTAAAAAGTCACATAGATATGTATATTTTCTCTGCATCACAGGATGGTAGAATAAAAATGTATGATTTTGTTAATGTCTGTCATCTTGAAAATATTTAGGAAAAAACTACATGCAAATTTTAAATAATACCTCTCTTATCTGGTCTCATGATGAATTTTGAACTTATTCAAAATTTCTGTGGTGCTAGAAATTTTATCTAAGCCTAAATAAAAATTATTGCCCTATATAGATTTAATTCACGCTCTGCAAAGGTTAGTTCTCACAAGCAGTAAGAGCAAAAGAAGAGAGTTAAATAATTAAGAAATAAATAACATTTATATAAAACAAGTTACTTAGATTGAGTGTTATGAATTTTATTTTACTTCAGTACAAGAGAATGTACATGTAAAAACAAGGTCTACTGATATTTCCTACATATGTTGTTTCCTTCTCTGTTCCTAAGGTATATTTACTATCTAGTCTACAAATAACTGATGATTTAGATGATTAATATGTTTTATAAATAAGTTGGCATATGCAAAATTTATTTCATTTTATTCTTATTATAAACTTTATCCTGCCATTCTAATACAATGTCAATCAGAAAAGCATTTGATGTTTCAGGGAAAGTCAGTTAATAGAAGAAGGAATAGTGTTTAAAAACCATAGAAGAAAACTTAGGCCATACCATTCAGGACATAGGCATGGGCAAAGCCTTCATAACTAAGACACCAAAAGCAATGGCAACAAAGGACAAGATTGACAAATGGAATCTAATTAAACTAAAGAGGTTCTACATAGCAAAAGAAACTATCATCAGAGTGAACAGGCAACCTACAGAACTGGAGAAAAATTTTGCCATCTATCCATCTGATAAAGGGCTAATATCCAGAATCTACAAATAACTAACAAATTTAAAAGAAAAAAACAACCCCATCAAAGTGGGTGAAGGATATGAACAGACATATCTTAAAAGAAGACATTTATGCAGCCGACAAACATACGAAAAAGAGCTCATCATCACTGGTCATTAGAGAAATGCAAATCAAAACCACAGTGAGATACCATCTCACGCCAGTTAGAATGCTGATCATTAAAAAGTTAGGAAACACACTTTGGGAAGCTGAGGCGGGTGGATCATGAGGTCAGGAGATCAAGACCATCCTGGCTAACACGGTGAAACCCCATCTCTACTAAAAATACAAAAAATTAGCCGGGCGTGATGGTGGGCACCTGTAGTCCCAGCTACTTGGGAGACTGAGGCAGGAGAATGGCGTGAATTGGCGAGACAGAGCTTGCAGTGAGCCGAGATTGCTCCACTGCACTCCAGCCTGGGCAACAGAGCGAGACTGTCTCAGAAAAAAAAAAAAAAGGAAACAACAGATGCTAGAGAGGATGTGGAGAAACAGGAACACTTTTACTAGAGAGGATGTGGAGAAACAGGAACACTTTTAAACTGTTGGTGGGAGTGTAAATTAGTTCAACCCTTGTGGAACACAGTGTGGCAACTCTTCAGGGATCTAGATCCAGAAATACCATTTGACCCAGCAACAATCCCATTACTGGTATATACCCAAGGGATTATAAATCATTCCATTATGAAGACACATGCACACATATGTTTATTGCAGCACTGTTCACAATAGCAAAGACTTGGAACCAACCCAAATGGCCATCAATGATAGACTGGACAAAGACAATGTAGCACATATACACCATGGAACACTATGCAGCCATAAAATTGGATGAGTACATGTCCTTTGCAGGGACATGGATGAAGCTGGAAACCATCATTCTCAGCAAACTAACGCAGGAAGAGAAAACGAAACACTGCATGTTCTCACTCATAAGTGGGAGTTGAAGATTGAGAACACAGGGACACAGGGAAGGAAACATCGTGCACCAGGGCCTATTGGGGGGTGGGGTCTAGGGGAGGGATAACTTTAGGAGAAATACCTAATGTAGATGGTGGATTGATGGGTGCAGCACACCACCATGGCATGTGTATACCTGTGTAACAAACCTGAACTTTCTGCATTTGTATCCTAAAACTTAAAGTATTATAATAATAATAATAATAATAAAAGAATATTTATGTTTGGAGAGAATAACTACTGTGCTGATACAGTAACCCTTTAATGTTCACGTTTCCTTTTATTTTGATGATACCAGAGGAGCGCATTTATTTAAAAAGAAGGTACAATGTATGAAATAAAATCTCTACTTAAAAAATGTATACAGAAGTTATCTTTTTTCCTTAAATTTTAATGCAGAATGATGATCATTATACGTGGTATTCACGGTCACATCCTCTGAAGTATATGTCTAGTTCTAATGACTCCTTTAAGCAGAGTTATTCATGAACTTTAGCTTAGTATTCTGTGTTCCCTTTTGTTAAGAGAATTGGCTTCAGGCAGAGAGTCCTCTGCCATTAATAGTGGTGTTAAGTGATCCTTCACACTCTGAAATACTCTTATAGCACACTTTAGCTTTTTGGTCTTTTGTTTTTAGAGTCGTAGTAGGAATTTTATGGTATTATCTATAACTACTCTTGAATTAATCTTAAGGGAAGACAAATGCTTCATACATTTATTCAAATATTTATTACTTTTTCTTTTGGTGCCCGTGGTTTGGTAATGATGGAAGAGAAGGGAGAAAAGGAGAAAAAGGCAGCCTAGCAAAGAAAGACAAAGGCTAACTCTTGTGTCAGGTCGCCTGAGTACCACCACTTTACAAGTTTTGTTGCCGTTGTCAAGTTATTTATCCTTTTTCTTTCTTAATTTTCTCATCTTTGAAAAGGGAGTAGAATGATGTGATAGAGGAAGAGATGTGGTTTAATTCATGTGATGTAAATTTTAACTGTTTATGTAATTGTTTTGAAGGTTTTTTTTTTTTTTTTTTTTTTTTTTTTTTTTTTTTTGCCTCAAATGACTTTCTTTGATATAAATGCCTTTAAAATTGAGTTTTGTGGGAAATGGCATGACATCTTACAAAGGAGGATAGTCTACAAAAGTTATATCTTGTAATTTCATAGAATGTTACAGTTTTCAAAATATTATTCTAAATATGGAAGCATTTTTAGTCTTATGCCAATCTTATGTCATAGGCATGATGGTCATCAATATCCTCACACAGACAAGTCTCCAAGTTCCATGGACAGCAGGTGTCTGAGACAGAAATGGAATTTGGATGACATAAATTGTAGTGCACTGTTCTTTTCATTTGAAACTACATCCCAGGCCGAGCACGGTGGCTGACACCTTGAGGATTATTGAGCACGGTAATGCCAGCACTTTGGGAAGCAGAGACAGGTGGATTACCTGAGGTCAGGAGTTCGAGACCAGCCTGGCCAACATGGTGGAACCGTGTCTCTACTAAAAATTCAAAAAAATAGCCAGGTGTGGTGGCTACTCAGCTACCAACTAGTTGGGAGGCTGAGGCAGGAGAATCGCTTGAACCCAGGAGGTGGAAGTTGCAGTGAGTTGAGATCGTGCCACTGCACTCCAGCCTGGGCAACAGAGCAAGACTCTGTCTCAGGAAAAGAAACCACCTCCCAGATTCTTTATAGAAGGTAGAAAAAGTGTTGATCTAAGAATAACCTAACCGATCTATTGGTGGGATTAATTCTTTTTCAATAACTGTCAACTTATAATGCTTAGTCTTTTCTTTGTATTTTTATTTTGCCACAAAAGAAGAAATGATTCAAAGAAATACAAGAGAGACCACATCAGTCATTCTTAATTCACAGCAAACTGCTTGGGATCTTTGGGGTCTTACTAAATTTTTGATAAAGCAGGTAAAATATTATAGTTGAACAAGAAGCAGTAAAAAAGACATTGATGCAAGTTGGATACTTTTAAGCTATAGTCAAATTCTGAAAATTATGAAAAATTTAGAATAAGTTGGGGAGTAAGTTAGGAGGAAGTGTACTCACGTATGGGGGCAAAGCCTGTATGGCTAGAAGTTATATGTAGAGTGTGTATATTTAGGGTTGAATATGTGTGTGCACTTGTTTGTACAACCATATTCTAAATTTAGTGATCATTTTGCTAGTGATTATTGATGATAATACTCAGATTTGTAATTTATTTAACTTTAGCTATAAAATGTATTTTTTATATACTTTAATGATTATACTTAACTCTTTCAGCAGTTTTGTTCATTTATTAAACATTTTAATTAAGTGCACTGCCCCATATATTAATAGAAGACAAATAATCCACATTCTTACTTTGAGATTGATATTATAAAATGAAGAACTATGCTAATTTTGATTTCTAATTTATCATTCCCATGCCTTCAATATATAGACCAAATAATTTTCACGAAGAGATTGGATGAATAGTAATTTATTCTGTTTATCTAATACGCTACACAGAATTCAACCCTAGCTGTCAAAACAGAAATTAACTCAGAAATAAATGAGAACAATTTCTTCATGGCAAACATATTACAAAATTCATGTAGTATTATAATGGAATTAGAACCATCTATAATGGCAAAGAATATTTTTTAAATTATGCATAAAACTACATTGGTTAATTAGTTAATTTAGTTTTGAGATCACAAAATATTAACAGCATGGGTTGGAGTTACTAAAACCTAAAACACTTTGTCATAGTTCTTAATGAGGAAAAGACAAAAGAAAAAAAGCAACATGCTCAACTATAAAGCAGATGTTTTAATTGATCTTACTAACTCCTGAAAAAATGACCTTATCACTGCATAGTTTAGTAATCAATATTTCTAGTGACTATGTTATTCAGGGAACGATAAATTACACATTGGTGTTCTCTGTTTTGAAAGACAGAAAAAATCATGTTTTGATAATTCTCTTTCAACAATAATTAGTAATTTTTAAATAATGCTTTATTGAATACAGGAGTAAACTTCAATTATCTGGAAACAGTTTTCATTATAAATATCAGTACTGAATTCTTCTCAATTAATTCAAATATTCATAAGGTATTCTACTTGAATATTTAGTTTTAATACAACAATTATATAAGACAATGTGTTGAGACAGCTAAAGCTATCTTATTATTTACTTCCTACTTCCCAATTCTTGGGCTTTTATTCATTTTCTCACAATCATATCAACTTTTTAAAATGAAGAGCATTTCATAGTTATTTTTCACTCTTTTTGCTTTTAGGAGTGGGAATAAATACTAACTGAATGATATCCATTGTATGCAAGTTATTTGCTAAATGTTTTACAGGCTCTCCCTTGGGGAATTTATACTGTATCTATGATACTGTAAGGGTATGTTAAGTAAAGCAACACAGCATGGTGCTTACAAGTATTTAACATTCCTGTGCCTTAGTTTCTCCATTTGTAACATAGAGATGATAATACTAGTTACCCATGAGGACTTTACAAGGCTCAAATGAAATAATTTGCACTGAACACTTAGAAAATTAAGTGACAGACAGTAAGTACTCAATAAGTTGATAAAATAAGAATGTATTAAATGATCCAGGAAGAGGAGGTTGCATCTCCTTTAGGCTTCATTAAAAATAAGTATCTGAGATGGATCATACGGATGTGATCTGGACAAGTGGAGGAGGTAAGGCTCTGAAAATGAAGGCTGTTTTAGGTGGAGAAAATGACCTGAGCCAAGGTTTAGAGGTGAGACTTTGTGCTATACTTAGGGAAGAGTCATCCAGTTTCTCTGGTATGAAAAGTAAGCATAAAGAATGGAATCAAACTAGCTGGAAATGTACTCTGGTATGAAAAGTAAGCATAAAGGAATGGAATCAAACTAGCTGGAAATGTAATGTTGAAGCCAGGGAGTAGGAAGATTGCTAGGCCAAGCTAAGAGGTTTTTACTTTAATTAGGAGTTAAATATAGACAAATAAACACACACACAACAAATGAACTTAAATATGTTCAAGCTGGAAGCTGATATGATTAAAATTTATCATAGAAGATTAATATGTTTAGTTTGAAGAAAGATTGGTAGAAAGGATACATATGTTATTGCAAAAAAAAAATCTAAGCATTAGAAGTATGGTAATAAGAATATGAAAGGGGGAGTTATAGAAGGATGTTAGAAAAATAACTTTTGTTTGGATTGAGTATCTACTAGATTTTTTTAAAAATGTTGATTGCAGGGTTACCAATCCAATGGTTGGAGCAATCCAAAGCATATTTTCCAACCCCAGTAACATAACTGGACTGTAGTAGCTCTGTCTTTCATAACAGTGGACAACTATTTGTCTTAGTAACAACTATTTGTGGAATAGAAGTAAACAGTGATTAGAGACAGTATTAAAAGTTTACGTTGGAAAGGTGAAAAGGTCTAAAATCAGTAACATAAGCTTCCATTCGAGATGCTAATGTTAACTGATATAAGCCAGGCAAAGAAAGACAAATATATGTTTTCACTAATATGTGGGAGGTAAGAATATTGAACTCATGGAGACAGTAGAATGATGGTGACCAGAGGCTGGGAAGGGTAGTGGGAAGGGGGGATAAAGAGGTGATAATTAATTGGTACAAAAATACAGTTAGATGGAATGCAGCCTAGTGTTTGGAAGCACAAAAGGGAAACTATAGTAAATGATAATTTAGTGTATATTTAAAAATAATGGAGTAGAATTGCTCCGTTCTTAAAGAAATGATAAATTCCTGAGATGCTGGATACACTAATTACCCTGATTTAGTCATTGCACATTGTATGCTTGTATTAAAATATCACATGTACCCCATAAATATATATTACTTTTATACTTGTAATAATTATAAATGAAAAAAAGCAAAAATATATACAATAATAAAAACAGCAGGATAAATGAACTGATACACACAACCACAGTGATGAACTTCAGTACTTTTATGTTGACCAAATGAAGCAGACACAAAAGATTTCTAACTTTATGATTTCATTTATGTGAAATTCTGGAAGACACAAAACTTAGTTCTAGCAGGTTAGTGGTTGTCTGTGGCCAGAAAGGCAGAGATTGACTGCAATGTGGTAAGATAACCTTTTGGTTTTTGGAAACATTCTATATCTTTATTCTGGTGATAATCATCACTTACATGTAGGTATTTGCCAAAACTCATTGTATTGTACACTTAGTGAATTTTTATCATATGTACCTTTATACTTAACTAAAAATGATGACAACAAAAAATGTCTATAGTTAAGTAAGCACAACCTGAGTTTTGGTAAAAGCAGTTGATATTGTAGTGGGAGAGAATGAGATGGATGCTTAAAAAAATTCTAGTATGGTCAGATTGACTACCTACTTCAGGAATGGAAGAAGATAGAGAGGTGTTACATAAAGGTGCCTAAAAATAACCTATACCTTTTTAAGCATTCTGCTTTCCACCTTGAGCATAGATAGGAATATATATAGATGGATACAGTGAATATCTACCTTTAGATTATGGATATTATAAAATACTTTTCTCATATTTCAATCTGTTTTATATTTTCCATGATTTCTAAAAATCCAGTGTCATTCTATTCTCTTTATTATTTCTATTTTTAGTAGAAATAATAATAAATTTTAATATATAATATATAAAATAATATAAATATAAAATATATAAAATATATATAATAATAATTTTTATAATATATTCTATTCTCTTTTCGTGTTCTATTCTCTTTTTATTATATTTCTGTTTATATCCTTTTTACTGTGTGTTTCTATTCTCTTTTTACTAAATTTCCCATCTTTATCAGTCAAGTAAGCTAGGTATTATCCTTGAGAAACCCTAGTGTTACAGGCTAACCATCATCACATATATCACATACGTAGCCACAAGTCAGCATTGCAGTGCTTCAGAGGCATTCTGGAACCCAAACAGGCCATTGAAAAACATGCATGATTTCAATGTAAGCTGACAAAAGTCTGGCCCATATGGCTAATAAGACT
This sequence comes from Macaca thibetana thibetana, assembly GCF_024542745.1. Classification (NCBI taxonomy): domain Eukaryota; kingdom Metazoa; phylum Chordata; class Mammalia; order Primates; family Cercopithecidae; genus Macaca; species Macaca thibetana. The sequence continues at coordinate 142,265,558 of NC_065582.1, forward strand.
TTCATTTAGGTCAATTGGTATCATTTTAGTGAATCCTGGGACTCATCCACAGAAATGAGCAAAAGCTTTAGGGTACATGGAATGAGAAGAGAATGTCTGAGTCCATAGCAGTGACCAGGTAAGAAGTTCTCTGTCACCAGCCTCATTTTTTTCCTGCCAAATGTTCATCACCAATAAAGAAAATAAATAAATAAATAAAAGAAATACGTATTTTCTTTTATTCTTTTTAGACTATGCCTGCTGTGACAGTTAATGGAGTTTGAATGTTGACTGAATAAGTTGGAAATAAAATATTTAATAAAGAATAAATAAACATTTTCAGTTCAATTGGGTGGCTATAACTACCCAATAACTATACCCTCTCTGCTGTACTCACCAGCGTTCTAGGCAGAGACAAAGTGTTCAGTTAGTGAAAGGCCACATTCATTATTTCAAGGATCTTATGACCTCTATGTTCTGTTGTACCATATTGATACTTTACATTAAAGATATTTTCTAGATTGTTACATTGTTAAAGAATGTGAACCTTAAGCCCTTAAAACTCAGTGTTCCTCTCATTTCAGATGTCTCCACAGATATGTAGGTTCCTGTTGAAATTTGTAGACATTCTTGAAACCTTATGGTTCATGAATATATAATTTAAAAACAAATGACCAAGATAATTTTGTAGCAATTTGTGTTATTTGGTTTTCTGAAGAAACGGCCAAAATGATATGAAAATCTAACTTGGTTTCATACCAACTAAATGGGTTTGTTTGGGTACTTTTAATGCACACAAATTCTTTTTAATGACTTAAAATTGAACTAATTTGAGTCCTGTGGTGAAAATGTCAGATCAACTAACCCATGATGTTATCCCCAGAATATCATTTATTAATGCATTTCACAATTATTTAGACAGCCAGGAGCTGTTCCTGGTGCTGAAAATAAAATGGTGAGTAAAACATAGTTCATGTTTTCATTAAATTTGCATTCTAGGGAAGAAGACAGACAAAATTCACCAATTTAAAAATCAGTATGTAAATAATGACAGATAATTATAAGAATGTGAAGACAGAGCACATTTAAAGGAATGAATAAATTGGAGGGAATTCGTTTATAGATGGAGGTCAGGGAAGCCGAGGGTCTAAATTTGGAAATATATCTGAATAAAATTGACATATTGAGTGAATTGGAATCTACCCTGAGACATCCCAGGTAGCCAATATTGAGTTAATTGGTGAATGCAATAGTGGTTGCATTCATGTAATTTTGACGAAAGTCTGATTGGACTGGATAGGAACATAGGAGGAGAAATGAAGAACAGAGTAGGTATTGACAGCCCTGGACTTAGGCTGAATTAGGGCAGAAAAATCAATATTTGTTAATAAGTAATGGAAATGATAGTCTACTTTTTCTGATTCATTAAATGCCATTTTACATTGGTGGCATTTCATAAAGTAGTGGTTATCAAATATTCTTCTAAACAATGAAAACTTTATTCATTTTTAAAAATATATCTTTTATAGAGCAGTCATACATAAAAAGATATCCTTAGAACATCACTAAAAAATCTTTGGAGTTGTTAGCTTGCATATTGCGAGCTCATGTTAAATTAAAATACTTTTTAGGAGCGGCTATTTCAAGTGTTGTGCTAGAAGCTCTAGTATTTATATTTACATATAGACAAATATATATACTGACTTTGACTTAATGACCCACTTATTATAGGAATGCATGAAAACACAAGAGTGCAGAAATAAATAGAACATATGGCAGTTCATGGATGTTTGTCCAAACTGGTTTTGTTTTTAGTTTTAGTTTTAGTTTTAATTTTGGCTAAATTATGGAAAAACATCTGGTTTTCAGAAGGGATTAGACTGTAAGGCTTCAGATGATGGGTAGGATTTTGATAACTGAGAAGGTGTTGGGAAAAATGGCATAATGCATAGAAAGAATTTTGAAAGGAATCAGTGTTAAAACATAGGCAGGAAAGTCTGAGACATATTTAATAGTTGGAAAATTATCAGATACAGGCAGAGGAGGAAGAATAGTAAAGGGGAATCAAAATATATTAAGTATTTTTGTGCCCTAATGTTATCCCAGTAAACAGTTGCAAGATCTATACCAGATATTCTTATTTTGCTAATGAGGAAATCAAAGTGAAAGAAGTTATATACCTAGTCAGTGGTAGATAGAAACAATATTCTAAAGCGTATCTCTCTCTAGCTCTGAAGTGTTCTCCTCTGGTCTTTACTGTCTCATAAATCAACCCAGAAAGAATTATTTGGCGCAGATTTTGGTGGGTAATGGATGCCAATTTAAAAAATTTTTAACTTGCTTTAAAATAATGAATAATAAATATTTAATAAAACAATAATATTAAATAATATTGAAGGATTTTAATATAGGCCTTGATACAATCAGAGTTGTGCTTTGGAAAATTACTTGGAAAAAAATTAGAACTAGGAATGGAGGATTCAGGATAGGAAGCATAAGTCAAATCTAGTCGTGTAATTGGAAGGTATCTAGGGAATGGCAGTCATGGAAATGCACCTCTCAGCTCTCCCTTCTGGAAAGAACCTGCTGGTGAGTTGTAAGCTGTACAGTTAGTGGACAGCTTCTAGTCTTTCGTGCTTTCAGGATCCCACGTTAGCTTTTGAACTAAAGTTATGCTTTATTCTGGGACAGCTCTCTATCTATGACAGAATATGTCAAGGGTGCTAGAGCCTGGTCATTCCTGCCTATGTTGGACAATTGCAATAGGCATTCCTTGCTCTCAAGTTTCCCATTGGATTAGCCAAGACTTTGCCTTTATTGTGATCTGAGGTGCCCCCTGCCCAGTGCTGTTTTCCTCACCCATACTCTTTTCCTTAAACATTTTTCAGATCTGCATCATATTCTGAAGGCTTTCCCTATGAATATTTCTTCTTCTTTTTATTGTTCACAGACATTATCCCCAACAGACCACATGCACTCCTAACTTCATCTCAAAATGTTTATCCTAGGATCAGCAAAGCATGAAAATCAAAACGTGAAGATGGATGCTAGAGCTGTTGCTAAATGATGATGATAGTGTTGGTGGTGGTAGTGGTGGTGGTGGTGGTGGTGGTGGTGGCAGTGGCAGCGGTGGTGGTGATACTAAGGATAGATTAGCATCATTTAAGTTTTTCTATAGTCTTGGCTAGAAATACACCTTATAAATGTGCAGTTTCAAGAACTTATATCTAAAAAGATGTATTTGAAGAAAGAGAGAAAAAAATCAGAAAAAATGAGACTCAAGGGTAGTAAGAGGGAGAACTGTGCCAATTGAGAAGGGAAAGTTTCAATAAGCAAGAGGGAATCAATACCAGAAATACTGCCAACCTGTCATGGAGGGTGAACACAGCCAGAAGGTCATATAACTGGTTTTTGTGCGTGTGTCTTAAGTGTTTTTGTTCTTAAATGTGAATATATATGGCTGTAAGCAGCAAGGACTGAGAAGGGTCACTAATCTAGAATCATATGTGTAGACTTTAATGATGTTCAACACATCATTATCACTTCCTTTCTAAAGCAGTGTGTATAGCTTTTCTAATAAGTATTTTTAGTGAGGAATTAATATACAAATAAATGCTTATAGTAGTTAAGACACACATATATTCACTATTAGAATGAATATCATTGATCGGAAAAACAAACTGAAGATACATACACACTTAACTTGCATCTTTCTTTGAGATTCTGGCTAGTTTGTATTCATTTTTCACTGTAGTTTGCATTTATTTTCTACCCTCACTGAAACAAGTGGCACTAAGCGTAATATTCTCTGAAACTGATTTACACCTGTATTTTCAAGTTGGACTTTCAGATCAATGTTACATATGCCAGTGCCTTTATTGCATTTGTTTAAAACTGAGTTACAAAAATGGAAGTAGAAAAATTGGGTTTTGAATATTCTTTACTTGTCTAATATTTAGCCCAATTAACTGTGCCATTTTATTTAGTGATTTTCATAGCTGACCTACAATGTGTTTACCATGCAAAGTTGCATGTTCTTTTTTGTGTAGTACAGTCATTTTAATTACGGTCTTTACCTTGTCCTTCTATGTAATTTGAAGCTAGATACACTCATTAGGAAGGAATGGTGAATTTCTAAGCAAAATTGGGCTATAATTTTTGTACTTGCTGTATGTATTTAGAGAACAGTTCTCCCACTGTGATATTCATATAGCATTATTTATCATTAAGGTAACTTGCTGACTTATTTCAAGTGAAAGGCTGTATTGTGCCCTATAGGAATAATAATGGCACTTTCCCCCTATAAATGTATCTAATTATTTATTTAATGGTACCAGGAGAAACACGTGGCTGCTTGCATTGCCATTACCATGATTCTGTTTTATGCATATAATATTGCTAAATTCACAGCTGATTTTAAAACCTTATAGCTGAAAAGTTATATATAAAATTCTATTATTAATTATAAATATCAGTGTTGATAATGCTCACATTTTCATCTAATTTTCTCATTAGTTATATTGAGGCCATATACAAAAATTATGCATTACTTACTTGTTAATGGTTTTCTGAGCTTCCTTGTCAACTAAAGATGTTTAGTTTAAAAAGCTCAGGAGTACTGCCCTAAACAATGTGGAACTAATAGGAGCAAACTGAGGGGTTTCTTCATGGAACTCCTCTTCCAGGATCAAATGTTAAAGATGGTGGTTGGAAGGTCCCCACTGACCAGTAGCCACTGGCTTTTGATTTCTTCAAGGGTGCACTCTTATCCTAGTGATTTAGTTGTCAATGAAAGCTGAGTCACTTGCCATCATGTCTGTTTTGTTCCACATTGGTGATATTGAAGAACTGACCTGCTCCACCTGTGGCCCAGAGCCCATGTTCCATTGGACCTTAACCAGAGAAGCTCAGATGACCTTTTATTTATTAGGTGTACTTAACACTGATGTTACCATGTGTAATAAGGTATGATAGTAGCTTTGAAATAATGTGAGCAATTGCTTATTTCTACAAGTTAGCATGATGTTCACTTTAAGAAGGTCTGGAATTATATCCTTTCTTACAGCATCTGAGCAGCAGTCTCTGCTTACACACCCAACCATAACATGGCTGTATTTGATGTTGTGGGCCATAATATCATTCAAGATAATGTGTCTTGGAGTACCTCAATCTGAAGAACTCTAGACAATTCTTTGGTACACTGGACTTATTTCTTCATTTTCCACTGAGCCCAGGAGATATTCAATTCAGGTCTCAGTAGTCTTTTTCTCTCCAAATATATGCTTTACTTTTTGTGTTCATGGTTTATAAAACCAAGTTTACAATTCTAATCCCTCGTACTAAACATGAAGATGTGTGTTTCCTTTAACTAAAGGGTATGTATGTAATTAGGAAGAGCACAAGCTCTATAAATGAGTGCCAGTTTGTGATGACTTGGAGAAGTCAGAAGGGTCAGTCAGCATGACACATTTCTCTTTGTACTAGTGCTGTCATCTGTGTTCCAGTCTCTTTCATGCAGCCAAGAGGTGGGTGACATGTGTATGTGCATATATTTTTAGTTTGAGTCAGTTTCATCTTTTCTTTGAACTTGAAGTCTGCCACTAAAAATAACCTCTGGCCATTTTTTTTTATTAATTACTTTAATTACTTTAACCATGTGATATAGTTGTATAATCAAGCTGAAATTAGTTGAAATTAGTGGCTAGAATTTAAATATAAAGAATATCTGTGACAGTTGAAATTGTCACTTTGAATATCACCACAATTTTACATGGGAGTTGAATTTAAAATATCTTCAGAATCTAAGAATGTGAGGATATAAAATATCACAGCTTTTGCAGTCTGCTATGATATCTCCCCAATAAATATCTTTTGAATGAGGACTAAGGGCATCCAGTTACAGCAATCAACTAAGAAACCAGGCGGAATGATCTTACGATCCTAAGGTGATTTTGAAAAAGCTAGATCGAGATATAGAAGTGTACATATAGTCATTTGAATAAAACCTTGAAAACTGGTATAGAATTTGAAAATGGGATCATATTGATCTCTAAGTCTCTAAGTCTGATCAGCTATTCAAATGCAGACCTAACAATATTCATACCATTTCTTTAAGAAGGTAGCAACTTGTTAAAATTACATCATTGCCATATAAATTATGAACTCTTTAACTAGATTGAAATCTCTAGTAGCATATAAGCATCTAGATTTTTTCTTATATTTCTTTCATTGTGTGTGTTTTTTTGTTTCCCAGAATGCAACCTTTTATATTTAATTTTTTACAAGTCTATTTGTTTTCTCATTTAGATAATGTATAAATCAGTCTTAAATTATATAACACATACGTGTATTCTCCCCAGTTGTAGGCTATGTTGAAAATCTTATACTCAAAATGTGTAGTCTAGTTGAGAGGGTAAGAAGCAATTTGATTCCAAACAAACAAGCAAGCAAACAAACATGAACATCTCTTGCCTAGAGGAGAGTATATTTATATTTGAGGCCTAAAGAGAAGGTATAAGTTTGATCAGTATGTATGCTAAATGTATAAACTTTTTGATTTTTTATAGTTAATGAAATTGATCCTGGTTTTGCTAGCTCTCTGCAGCACTTAATGTTTTGTGAATGCTATATGATAAATTAGGTGTATGTAAATAGTCTTTTAGATAGCTGGGATCGATGGTTTATTTTTATTTTAACTATCTCTGTAGGTTGAATTTACCTCTAGAATTTATTGCTATTTTACCAGTTCTTCATTTTGCCTTGTATAAATCTGACCAGAGAGTACTTTTGAAACCATGTTTGGGGGCAATTTATTCCAACCTACCAAGAACATGTTTGAGAACATTTTCAATTTTCTTTATTGTTTGAATGTCTATGATGTTCATTCTTCTTTTACATTTATTATTTATTAGAATAGTTTATATTAAAATGGAGATTTTTGAATAAGTTAAAAATAATTACTACGGTAAATTAAAACTTAAAGGCTAACATTGTTCTTAGTACTTAATAAAATATTCTTAAATAGTAGACTACTATAAATGAACAAAATAAGTCCTAGAAATACCTAGCATAAGAAAGAAGAAACTGTCTATTCAGGCTTGAGAAACATACTTAAGTAGTTCAATTATAGTATGTCTAGAAGGCATAGGAAAGGCAGTGAAGTGATCTCTTGGGACTTGATGACAGAACAAAGAAACAAAGAAGAGAAAAATGGGAGCTAAAGTTTAAGCTGAAGAACAGTGAGGAGGGAACAAATATGAATATTTTACTCTCTGTTGCTTAGAGAATGTGTATGGCTAACAGAAAGAGTAAGTTTAGAGCAGTGTTTCTCAAATGGTGGCCCATAACACACAGTCCTTTCACATATTTATAGGAATTCCTTAATATTAAAATTCTCTGTTTTCAATTCAGTGATAATTGAAAAAATAATATAAGCATATTGTGAATCAACTCCTTGGCCATTATGTCAGAATACCACATCTCATTCCTGTATTGGTTTTTGTTTTTAGGCCTGTATTGTAGCACTACTGTAACTTTGTAGCAAATAACAAAGGAGAGAGGGAGGCTTAATGTGCAAAGGATGCCTTGCAATGAAATCCAATCCTGTAGTGTCACGATAGTCTATGCAACTGATAGTTCCATAGTAGTTTGAATGGAGAAAAATACAATTAGTTTAGTATTAAGTACATACCTGGACCAATGACTAACCTTGTCATTCCAGCATTTTGGGAAACTAAGGCAAGAGGATTGCTTGAGGCCAGGAGTTTGAGTCCAGCCTGGGCAACATAGGGAGACCCCATTTCTACAAAAAAATGAAAACATTAGCCTAGTGTGGTGGTGTACAACTGTAGTTCTAGCTACCTGGGAGGCTGAGGTGGGAGGATCACTTGAGCTCAGAAGTTTGATGCTGCAGTGAGCTACGATTTTAACACTGCACTCCAGCCGGGGTGACAGAATGAGACCTTGTCTCTAAAAAATTAATTAGTTAATTAATTAACCTGTAATGTGGGCCAGGCACGGTGGCTCACGCCTGTAATCCCAGTACTTTGGAAGGACAAGGTGGGTGGATCACGAGGTCAAGAAATCAAGACCATCCTGGCCAACATCATGAAACCCTGTCTCTGCTAAAAATACAAAAATTAGCTGGGTGTGGTGGTATGTACCCGTAGTCCCAGCTACTTGGGAGCCTAAGGCAGGAGAATCACTTGAACCTGGGAGGCGGAGGTTGCAGTGAGCTGAGATTGGGCCGCTGTACTCCAGCCTGGTGACAGAGCGAGACTGTGTCTCAACATCAAAACAAACAAACAACAACAACAACAACAACAAAAACCTGTAATGTGGTCAGTTAATTTTCAGGTAGTAGGCACTGATTTTGTTCAGCATAACATTTTATATTACAGATTATTAATGTGATTATTAACATATTTTGTTAGTATATAATATAAACTATATTTGGGTATTTTAAATTTTAATTTTAATGTTTTCAAAACCCTAAAAGATTAATGTCTTTATTCACTAACTCATTTTAATGGACTTCACTTTATTGTACTTTATAGATATTGTAATTTTTTTATAAATTGAAGGATTTTGGTAACCCTGTGTTGAGCAAGCCATTTTTCAAACAGGAGGTGCTCACTTCCTGTCTCTGAGTCACATTTTGGTTATTTTCTCAATATTTCTGACTTTTTCAATATTATTATATCTGTTTAAGTGATCTGTGATCAGTAATCTTTGATGTTACTCTTTTAATTGTTTAGGGGCACCATGAGCTGTGCCCATAGAAGACAGTGGGCTTAATCAGTAAATACTGTGTGTATTCTGACTGCTCTACTGACTGGCTTTTCCCCCATCTTTCTCCCTTTCTATGGGTCTCCCTTTTCTCTGAGACACAACAATATTGTAATTAGGCCAATTAATAATCATGCAGCAGTCTCTAAGTGTTCAAGTGAAAAGAAGAGTCTCACATTTTTCACTTTAAATCAGAAGCTAAAAATGATTAAGCATAGTGAGGTAGGCATGTCAAAAATCAAGATAGATCAAAATCTAGGCCTTTTACACCAAACAACCAATTTTTGAGTGGAAAAGCAAAATTCTTGAAGGAAAGTAAAAGTGCAACTCCACTGGACACATGAGTGATAAGAAAGTGAAACAGACACTGCTGATATGGAAAATGTTTTCATGGCCTGGATAGAAGAGCAACCAAAACATTCCCTTAAGCCAGAGTCTAATCCAGAGCAAGGCCCTTATTCAGTTCAGTTCTCTGAAGGCTGAGAGAGATGAGCTGGTTGCAGAAGAGAAGTTAGAAGTGAGCAGAGGTTAGTACATGAGGTTTCAGAAGCCATCTTCATAGCATAAAAGTACAAGGTGAAGCAGCAAGTGCTGATGCAGAAGCTGCAGCAAATTATCCAGAAGATCTAGCTAAGTAATTGATGAGGAACACTGAACAACAGATTTTCGGTATGTAGAAAACAGCCTTCTATTGGAAAGAGATACCACCTAGGACTTCACAGCTAGGAAGGAGAAGTAAATGCCTGGCTTCAAAGCTTAAAAGACAGATTATCTCTCTTATTAGCATCTAATGCAACTGATGACTTTAAGTTAAAGCCAATACTTGCCATTCAGAAAATCCTAGAGCTCTTAAGAATTACGCTAAATGTACTCAACGTGTGCTCTATAAATGGAATAACAAAGCCTGGATGAGAGCACATCTGTTTATAGCATGGTTTGCTGAATATTGTAAGCCCACTGTCGAGACCTACTGCTCAGAAAAACATATTCCTTTATTTTCTTTTTTTTTTGAGGCGGAATCTTGCTCTGTCGCCCAGACTGGAGTACAGTGACCCAATCTTGGCTCACTGCAAGCTCCGCCTCCCGGGTTCATGCCATTCTCCTGCCTCAGTCTCCCGAGTAGCTGGGACTACAGGCGTCTGCCATCACGCCCAGCTAATTTTTTGTATTTTTAGTAGAGACGGGGTTTCTCACCGTGTTAGCCAGGATGGTCTCGATCTCCTGACCTCATGAGCAGCCAGCCTTGGCCTCCCAAAGTGCGTGAGCCACCGCTCCTGGCCTATTCCTTTCAAAATATTACTGCTTACTGAAAAAGGACTTAGTCACCCAAGAGCTCTGATGGAGATTTACAAGGAGATTAATGTTGTTTTCTGCCTACCAGCAGAGCCGATCCATGCATCAAGAAGTAATTTTGACCTTTAAGCCTCACTATTTAAGAGATACATTTCCTAAGGCTATAGCTGCTGTCTATAGTGATTCCTCGTATAGATCTGGGTAAAGTAAATTTAAAATCTTCTGGAAAGGATTTGCCATTAGAGATGCCATAAAGAACATTTGTGTCTTGGGAAGAAGTCAAAAGGTCAACCTTAACAGGAGTTTGGAAGAAGCTGATTCCAGCCCTTTTTAAGGCTCAAAATTTAGTGGAGCAAGTAACCACAGATGGGGTAGAAATAGCAAGATAACTAGATTTCAAAGTGGAGTGCTGCAATTTAATGATAAAACTTGAATGAATGAGGAATTGCTTATTATGAATGAGGAAGAAAAGTTTCTTGAGACAGAATCTATTTCTGGTGAAGATGCTGTGAACATGCAGTGAACATTGTTTGCATGACAACAAAGCATTTAGACTATTGCTTAAACTTAGTTGACAAAGCAACAGCAGGGTTTGAGAGGATTTGCTCCAATTTTGAAATAAGTTTCACTGTAGGTCAAGTGACATCAAATGCCATTGCATGCTTCAGAGAAAGCCTTTGTAGAAGGAATAATCCATCAATGAGGCAAACTTCATTGTATTATTTGAAGAAATTGTTCCAGCCACGTCAGTGTTCTGCAAACGCCACCCTTCTCAGTCTGCACCCATCAGTATCTAGGCAAGGATCCTCCCCCAGCAAAAGGATTCAGACTTGCTGAAGGTCCAGATGAGTTAGCATTTTTTAGCAGTAAAATATTTTTAATTAAGGTATGTATGTTGTTTAGACAAAGTGCTATTGCATATTTAATAACTACAGTACAGTTTAAATAATAACATTAATATGCTACTGGGAAACCAAATAATTCATGTGAATAATTTTATTGTGATATTTGCATTATTGCTATGGTCTCAAACCAAACCCACAATATCTCCAAGGTATGGCTGTACATAAGTTCATGTTGTGGACTTTAAATTTTCTTTAAGGTATTATTTATAGTCAGCAAAATTTATAAATATTTTATATATGTTATATATATAATACATTCATATAATATATGATCCTATCACAATGTAGAACATATCATCACATCAGAAAATTTCACCCTGTCTTTTCCTGTTAATCTTCATCATAACTCCTTCTCCAAGGCAAGTACTCTTCTGATTGTTATCACCATAGATTAATTTTGCCTGAAGTTGGACTTTTGGAAGAATGTAGTATATGCTCTGGAGTGTTCATCTTATTTTGCTCAGGTTTATGTTGTTGCATTATCAGTAGTTCAGTTATTATTATTGCTCAATAGTATTCCATTTTCAAATATGTCACAATTTGTTTAACTATCGATCTTTAAAATGTACATATGTCAGCCGGATGAGGTGGCTCATGCCTGTAATCCCAGCACTTTAGGAGGCTGAGGCAGGTGGATCACGAGGTCAGGAGATCAAGACCATCCTGGCTAACACGGTGAAACCCCATCTCTGCTAAAAATAAAGAAAAAAAAAATTAGCCGGGCGTGGTAGTGTGTACCCGTAGTCCCAGCTACTAGGGAGGCTGAGACAGGAGAATGGCGTGAACCCGGGAGGTGGAGCTTACAGTGAGCCAAGATCGCGCCACTGCATTCCAGCCTGGGCAACAGAGCAAGACTCCATCTCAAAAAAAAAAAAAAAAAAAAAAAAAAAGAAAAAGAACAAAAGTACATATATAGGCTGCCTCCAACTTTTATGTATTATAAATATATTCTTGTACAATTCTTTGTGTGAGCGTATGTTTTTATTTACCTTGGGCAAGTCCAGGAGTAGAATTGTATCAAATTATGTGTCTATTTCATTTTATGGGAGTTCAAAACAGATTTCCAAAGTGGCTGTACATATAGGAGTTTCTGTTTCTCCACACCCTTTTACATATTTGGTGCTGACAGTCTTTTTTTGTATTTTCCTGATGACTAATGACATTGAACACTTTTTATGTGTTTATTGACCATTTTTGTGTTTTCTTTTTGATCTGTCTGGTCAAGTTGATTTCCATTTTTTATTAAGTTTTGTCTGTTGACTTGAATATATTGACTTGAACATTGTTTTTCTATTATGTACAAGTCTTTCATATGGTTATTATAAAACTGCTAATTGTTTAATTTTCAAGTATTTGGCAATTATCTGAAATATAATTTTGCCATTGGCTTCTAATATTGTGATCAGGGAGCATATTATGTATGATTTAAATTCTTTCAAAATATTGGTCTGCCTTGGTGTATGTTCCTTCTCAAAATTTTTTTGTAGCATTTTAGAATTTACAATTATTTTAAGCTGGTTGAAAGTTAAAATCTATATTTTTGTCTCCTTGTTCTGTTAATTACTGAGAGAAGAGTGTTAAAACCTTCAACTATAATTGCAGAAATGTCTACTCATTTTCATAGTGTCATTTTGTTTGTTTTTTGAAGCTTCATTGTGAGGTGCATATATATATTGAATTGTTATGCCTTCTTGATGGATTGACCCTTTTATCATTTGAATCGACCCTGTTTATTTTGTATAGTACTCCTTAAACAGAAGTTACTTTGATATGAACCCCACAATTTTCCTAGGTTTAATTTTATCAAGTTGGGTCTTTTGCTGTATGTCTGCTCTTAAATCCTGCTCTCAGTATGTTTGGAATTTTGCTAGGGATTCTAAAAACTCTAGAATAATAGTGCCCCTTTAAAAATTTATTTTGTGATCTGAGGGATTCTTCTGCTGTATATCTAACACAGGTCCCCAAAATTCTTTGTTGTCTTTGACTCCAAAGATTGTATTTTCTCTTTCTTCAATAAATAAGACATGAGTTACTGTTAATATATTTAGAATTTTTTAAAGTACTTTTTGCAGTTTTTAAAGAAGGCAACCATATTACAATTGGTAATCACTTTATTAACCCTAAATTTCTATATTACATTTGGCCTTCAGACAGCTCTTGTCAGTATATTGGGCAGGTAACATTTCCATTTGGGACAGAAAGTCAGTGAGGCTCAATATCAATATTTTAACTATAGATTTAAACCATTTTTTTTTCTTGCCTCCAAAATCTCTATTCCCCTAGCATGCAAAGTTGTTGAAAAATGGGATTTTTTTTTTCCTACTTAATATTCGGAATGTGCTTTCCTGTTCAGAAAAGGCCTAATCTTTTTTTCTCTTATATACTTGTTTTCATGTGCGTCTATAAGGGACTTACGAAGAGAGCTTTTTTCTATTAAAATCGCAGATTATTTTTCTCACCATCTTCCCTGCCAATTCCTTGTTCTAAAAAGTTCAATTTAAAATACATCTACTTTTGAAAAATTTATCTGATTTGCTCTACTATAGAGCTCTTTAGTAATTATATCTCTTGAAACATGCACTTGTTAAAATTTTTTATCACAAATTTCAGAAACCTTCTCCATAATATTTTGTAAAAGTTTTTATATGTTGCATTAAAGTCAGAAATCGAAGCCACACATGTGGTATCACTCACGCACACATCCATACATATCTGTTTTAATATCCTGAGAGCATATATCAGAGAAAAAGTCATGTTGCGCTACCTATTAAGATATTCCTGGCCGGGTGCAGTGGCTCACGCCTGTAATCCCAGCACTTTGGGAGGGCAAGGCGGGTGGATCAGGAGGTCAGGAGATCGAGACCATCTAGGCTAACACGGTGAAACCCCGTCTCTACTAAAAATATAAAAAATTAGCCAGGCATGGTGGCGGGCGCCTGTAGTACCGCCTACTTGGGAAGCTGAGGCAGGAGAATGGCGTGAACCCGGGAGGCGGAGCTTGCAATGAGCCGAGATTGCGCCACTGCACTCCAGCCTGTGGAACAGAGCAAGACTACGTCTCAAAAAAAAAAAAAAAAAAAAAAAAAAAAAAAAAAAAAAAAAAGATATTCTACAGTTTTCATAGAGACAAAGCGTAAGTTGCATATTGTCATGCATCTAGGTGGTCTTTACTGAATAATTTTCCTAGAGATATACGCTTTACCTGTTAAACCTTCAGTTGCCTTTCTCTTAGGTATATTTCAATGCTGTTCTGACATCTTTATATCCTGGATTACAGATTTTACAAAACAGTAAACCACGTCAGATTATTTTTAATGCTAATTTGAAAAATAACTTTTATATTCTTTTAATATAAAAATGATGTATTTCCATTATGGAATATTCTGAAAATTGAGATAAGCATAAATAAGAAAATACACATCATCTCTAATTTCATTACTAGATTACTATTGTTAATATTTTGCTGTATATTTTCAACCTGTTTACCCGTGTACCTATATATTATTTATAATAACAGGTTGATGATGCAATGCTGATTCAAATGTATGTTTTTCTCGTTAAACAGACTGTGATGATAATTTTGTATCACTGAATAATCTTTCACAATATAATTTAATTGCTGCGTGGTATTCTATTTACTTAAGCACTTATATCCATTTTTATCATAAATATTGCATATATTGTAATAAAGAAATGTGTTAAGTTATAGGGCATTTTTAAGCAGAATGAAATATTACTACTATTCCTGTGACCAGGATATATAGTTTTAAATAGTTCAGTTCATGTCATTTGTACAACTTTGGACTTTTAACATTTTACACACTCAACAATGTGGTGTAAGTACCACATTATTGCAATTTTTCATGAAGCAACAATTAATGACTGTATATATATACACACACACACACACACACACACACACTTTTTTTTTTTGAGATAGAGTCTCGCTCTGTCACCCAGGCTGGAGTGCAGTGTATCGGCTCACTGCAACCTCTATCTCCTGGGTTCAAGTGATTGTTCTGCCTCAGCCTCCAGAGTAGCTGGGACTACAGGTGCGCGTCACCACAACCGGCTAATTTTTGTATTTTTAGTAGAGACAGGATTTCACCATATTGGTCAGACTGGTCTCGAACTACTGACCTTGTGATCCACCTGCCTTGGCCTCCCAAAGTGCTGGGATTACAGGCGTGAACCACCGCACCTAGCTGACTGTATATGTTCTATGAAAACATATAGCATATATACTATTTTTGGTTATAGTTTTTCCTTTTAAAATAATGTAATTATTTTAATTGAAATAATTTTGATCAAGGTCCTTTTTTCATAGGTTTGACCATTTAAAATGGATTTTTAATCATAATTGAACTAATTTATACTCCCTCCAGCCTGTCTTCACTGCACGCTGGCCAACAATCTGTTTTAGTTATTGTTTAAACATATTTGCTAATTTGCCACAACAAAAAAAACATACAGTTTATAATTGATTATTAGTTAAATTGAACATCTTAGAGGTGTTTATTACCTGTGTTTATTTCTTCTTTTATAACATATTAGTTCAGATCGTCTCCTGGGTTAACCCCCTTTTCGACATATTTACTCTAAATATTTTCCAATTTATCATTTAAATTTTATTTAATTTGTTTTCCATAATTTATTCAGTCTTTCTTAAACTAAACAGACTTCTCTCATTTAGAGATTTGTTATATAGCAGTTTCATTTTATTGTTTTATTTGATATACAGTGAAGATATAATTTTATACTTTTTTTAAAAAACAAAGCACTAATTAATTATTTCTGTATCTCCTAATAAAGGCATGTAGATATCATACATTTATTGTTTATTGTTCAGGATATTGTAATTCATTATATTATGACTGTTTACATTTTCTGACTGTTACTGGTACAGAGAAAAGTTGCTGATATTTTCAGTTTCATTATCTTACCGAACATTTAAATGAGATTTTCTTATTTTTTTTGTTTTTCAATTTATGATTTGCAAATAGTCATGCTTTCTCTCATAGTTGTAACTCATATCTGTTTAATGTCTTGTTGTTTTGTAAACCTGAAATAACATTTTTCGATTTTGATTTTGATGCAGGTGCCTTCAGTTACTCACCATAAATAAAATTTTGTCTAATTGAGTATGATAGGCTTCCTTGACCTAAATATTATTTATTTAAAGAGATTACTTATTCTTGATTTTCTAATTGGGTGGTATTGAAACCTATGATATGAATTTTCAATTCTATGAAGGTATTCTTTTTCTCATTTGTCCAATTGATAAAATATTTATTTTTTTAGAGCCATTTTATATTTCTGAGATGAATCTTTGCTAGGTTTGTTAATATTGTTTGTAATATTCTAATGAATCATACTTGCTAATATTTTATTCAGAAATTTAAATTTTCTATTTTTTTCTATTGTGGGTTGGGGTTCCCAAAAGGTCATAGTCGTTTTGTTGAGACAAAGGATGTTTTTCTCTTTTGCACTCTCTAGAAAATCATTTTTCTTGTATCTGTATCTATATTGTAAATATAACAGAGGTTATTTAGGTCTTTTCCTAAAAGCATTTCCTGAAAGTATCCTAAAAAGCAGTTATTTATGTGTTTTTCTAAAAGCATTACAAATTCACAAATAGTTCTCAAAACTGTCATTTTGTAGAAGATTATTTATCTTTAAAATATCTCCTGAATTATTTAAAAATTTTTAAATTTACTTCTAATGAATATCTAAGTGAAAATTGTTCTGTGCTCCACCAACACCCCAACAACTCCTGTACAAAACATCTTTTTAAAGTTTCTGTACAACTTTTTTTATAGGTTCAAGAAGTACATGTGCACGTTTGTTATATGGGTAAATTGTGTATCTCGGGGTTTGGTGTTCAGATTATATGTAAAAGAAGGTATTTTTCTTCCTTTAATATAAAATTGGTAGATGAAATAATTTTTTTTTAGATTAAAATATTAATAACAACCAAATGTCTCCCGTGGCTAATAGTCTTCAGTATTTTCAGGATTTTTGTTTCTTTCTTTTTGTTAATTATTTCACTTAAAATTATTTTCCATTACACTGAGATGATCAACTTTGTTAGAATATACTGATGCATAGTATCATAATTTATATTCTTTACATCTGTTATATGTAACTTTTTAATCCTAACTTTGTGCTTTCTACCTACACCATTTAAAAAGTTTTGCCAGAATCAAATCTTGATTAATTGTCCATTTGACTCCTTTACATTGTCATCTGAAACCATACTTTTATGTTCTTTTCTGTTGCGTAATTGAAATTTAGTCATTTTGTGAATTTGCCCACTATGTGAGTGTTCAATAAATGTTGATAGGTTACTTTCATTTTGGATGCATTCCAGATAATCTGCAATTGGATGTTTGGGTTTCATTTTGATTATTAAGCAATTGAGCAAACTTTCAAAATTTCCGAAGTGTATTTGTTTATTTAATGGGCTTGTAATTCATGACATTTCCTGTTCCCTAATATTTGTGGTTCTAGTATTGGTGTTGTATTCCTTTGTGACCAGATTATGTACATTAGTTTATATCCTTGGTTTTTCTTTTTGTAGTTGTTATGTTCAAGGATTTTTTTTACATTGTTATATATTCTCCCAAAATTTCTGTTTTAAATGGCTGCACATTATGACAGCATATGATTTTTAAACGTTTTCATACATTTATTATTTAATCCCTATCAGACTTGCATTAATGCCATTTATGCCTTGATGAATACCCTTGTTAGTAAATCTTTATGCCCACCTTCAGTTATTTCTTAGAATAAATTCTCAGAACTAGTCTGACTGGATGAAATAGACATAAACATAAAAAAACTAGTGAGGATTTTGTTTGACCATGTATAATTTAATTTCTTCCTTCATTATGTTGTATTCAGAAAATGTATCCTGTAGAATTTCTGCTTTGAAATTTATTGAAGGTTTCTTGATTACTTTGTAACCAGAATATGTACTGTACAATGAAGAGAATTTTGTCCTTTTTTCTTTGCTGTATCATAGTAACTAGAAGAAAGCCTGGCACACAGCAGACAACCAATGCATTGAGTGACTTTTAAAAAACATTCAGTGGTTCACTGGAATAAAAAAAATTATCTCTCTGTAGGGTGCTAAGTTCAATCTACTATAGCGATTAACTCAACTTTATTAATTCTGTTCTTCAAATTCTCTATAAGTTTCCTAATTTCTATCTTTGAAATTAGCTATAAATTGGTAGTGATTTCTCCAATTGTATTTTGTTCCATTTTTCTCATACTTCCAACAGTCCGTGATCCATGTATTTTGATTATACCTTTTATAGCATATGAAGGAAATAAATATTATACTTTCTAAGATTATTAAGTGGTCGACATTATTTCTTAATTTTTTTGGCACCTAATAAGATAGCAATCACTCCTTTTTACTTTTGGATTTGCCTTATGCTTTTGCCTTTCATTTAGAAACTTTTCTTTCTAAGAAGTGTCCATCTTCATGTATTACTCTTGTATCATGCTTCTCATTCACCTCAATACAACATCACATTCTTAACTCAGCTCCTAGGTCATCTTATTCTTACTTTCTAATCTGTTACCTATTACCAGATAAAAATGATCACTTAATAAATGTATGAGGAAATGGATGAGTGATAAGGTCAATGACTGGTAGCAATCAACACATTGCTGAAACAACTGTTAGCTATATACTGCTGCTAGGAATCATGAGAGACTTGACCTTAGTTATACCTACCCCTCTTGTGCTCAGCTTTGCCTTTGTTGATTGATACTACGCCTGAGCATCATAGGAGGGTTGTGAGTAAAGCACAATTTTTAAGTATTGACTTATATCTTTACTTAAGAGAGTGGCTTAGGTTTTTATTAAGAATGTTTTCTATAAAAACCTTCTTTTGGTTTGCTTGTGACTTATTAAAGTGCATGATATCCTCTATACAACCTGCTATTGTGTGTAATTTGAGACAGATTGATAATAGGCTGACATCTTTCCTGGTCCCTGTATTGGATTGTCTGTCTTCATCTTTAATAACAATCGGCGACACAGTCTTTTCCAAAGTCTAAAACTGTGTCTGTATATTCTATGAGATATTCATTGCACTGTCTCCCTATGATCACAATGAGAAGGAACTAGTGTGATCAGTTGTTTATTTGGCCATTAGAAACAAAGAATTACAGTACCCCATAATCATTATGGGCAATTGATACAAATAGTTGTGAACATAGCAGGTATATTGAAATGAATTGGTCTCTGCAATTGGCCTTAGTGTTTGTGTTTCAAGTAGTTCTCAATTGAGGGTGCCTGCCCTTTGAGGAGACATTTGACAATGCCTGTAGACATTTTTAGTTGTCACAACTGACAACAACAGAGTCAAGGTTGAGAATCTCTGGTCTGCCGTGTAAAACCAAGAACATTTTTGAAACAGTGATATGCATTTGGAACATATGTGATATATGGTACTATAAAAATGGAAAAATTTATGATAGAATTTGCATGATGGATTTGTCTTTTCCTAACTATTGAGTTTTTTTAAAAAGAAAAAGAGATAATGCAGTGAAAATGAACCTATTTCTCTTTCATTTAAAACTTTCTTGCCTATTGTATTACTGGTAAAAAACAAGTGAGATAATGAGAAACTGTGAGAAAATGCTTTGTAAGAAGTAAAATAGTACATAAATGTAAGGTACTGTTGCAGATGAAATCAACAACTAGTTACTGAAAACTTATCCTGTATGAATCTATGGAGAATAAAAATGGTGAATAATATTTCATTCCTTTTTGTGTAAAGACTGAAATTCGTAGACAGGATTAATATATTTTATAAATGCAAGTACTTGATTTGAAACAATGTTAAGGCATATTATATAACAGCCATGTGTAACAGAGAAGGCTGAAGGTCCTGGACCATGTTTCTCTCATCTTAATTCCAACAGAGCAGATCCAGTCATCTGTTGGAAACATACTGAGCTTCTGTATAGACTGTATTTGAAAAAACAGGTTAGTTGCTAAGAAAACCAGGAAAAACGATAGATGATCTATTCTCACTTATTTGATAGTTAAGAACACTGAAATTTAGAGACTGTGTAGCTAGAAAATAATTGAACAATCAGTGAAAT
The DNA here is from genome assembly GCF_024542745.1 of Macaca thibetana thibetana. Classification (NCBI taxonomy): domain Eukaryota; kingdom Metazoa; phylum Chordata; class Mammalia; order Primates; family Cercopithecidae; genus Macaca; species Macaca thibetana. Next base: position 142,285,648 of record NC_065582.1, read on the forward strand.
TTACACCTCTGACTACTTAGAGCATTTCTTTTAGCATATTGCCTTGAACTTTGTTTCTGGTAAAGGAATGACAATAGGAGGGAAATTTGGACTGTGTTTCATTTGAGAGCATCTACTAGTTTCCATAGAGTGACTGTATTATAATTTTTATTACTTGTGCCTTATTTTGGGTTTTTGAAGAATTGGTTTAAGAAAGATACAGTTATTTACATGGATTATTGTAGGGTTTCACTCCCTATCTCACTTTCTCTCTCTCTCTCTGTGTATATATATAGCTCCACATACATATCCATATATATTTTTTCCATATATATGAATTTATAGAAGTGCGTATGTGCATATATATATACACACACAGATGTGGATTATTGTAGGGTTTCACTCTCTATATAAAGCTACATATATATTTACACACACACGTATATATATATATATATAGCTATATATATGGCTCCACATCTCCACGTATATTTACATATATGTATATATGTAATTTCAATAAAAATATACAAATTTTATAAATTACTATCATCTTCAAAATAAACAGGAAAGATAAGCAGTGAGTTTTCCAGTGAAAAATGGTAATGAGTTTTGTTTGCACATTGGTTAATTCATGTATGTCACATTCATTACAACAAGAATGATATCTTGTTGTTAACAACCTATCTATGATCTATTTTCTCTGCCCAAATCTTTTTCTTAGTTCTTTGTAATATAATAAGTAATGCTATATATAAGGCAGACATATTTTCCAAAATAATATAATTTTACAATAATACGGTTGTTAAAGTGTGTTGGAGCTAGTTTTATTTTTATCAGCATTGAATTAAAATGCTCTCAACACTGGGTGTGCCTGCATGTGATTAATACTCTGGTCCTTACTTTTTCCTAACAGTATTCGAGGATGGATGATGCAGAATACATATTTAGGGCATGATAATTAGAACTATTCTTTTTATCAAAAAGCGATTGACAAACGGAGAAGGAGAAGACAACTTCAAAAATGTATTTTTTTCATATTTTATTTTTTAATGAACTTCCTTTAGAAATCATGTGAAGCCATCATGCCTTCTCCACATACCTAGGATTATGAAAAACTTTTCCATTGATGAAAGCATATTTAATGTGTTTAATCTACAAAAGTGAATTTTTTCCTGTATCCTCTTTAAAAATTTATTATTCCTTAATAACAAGTGATTAGGATCAAGGAAGAGGAAGTGTCATGATGTGGTATGCCTCATGTCTTCTCTGAGAAACTGCATTTGTACTAATGCCCCCTCTTCTCTGGCTCAAACAGAAAACTGATTGAAGCTTTGAATCATCCTAATGGACACACTGTCTTTGTCATTGCCCTCATTGTCATCATGAGCAACTACAGCATGAAATTGAGTACCTACTTTTACTATCTGCTTTGAGCTTTACTTATAGGAATTCATTTAATTTTTATGGCAACCTTTTTGGTAGTTTATAGACGTATTCACCGAGGCTCAGAAAAATTAATTAATTGAATTATTTAAGTTCACACCTCTGGTAATTGTCAGATTCTCATTTATTACCAGGTCTCTCTGATTTTAGATGCTAGTTTTTCTTCATAGCTGGTTCCCACATTTTAACTACTTACTTTTTGTTATAATAGTCACTACAAAGATGCAAAATAGCTAACATTCTAGGATGCTGATAACATCCATGAAAAATAAAGCTCTGATGAAACATGGAATATTAAACTAATTCCAGATGTATAAACTTTCTAAAAAGTCATAAACTAAGAAGAGAAATTTGGGATCAGCAGAACTAAATAAAACATTAGGACTCTCCAGTGACAGTGTAATGGAAAAGTAAGGACAGCATTGCTCTGAGGTTTCAAGCTAATATTCAATGCGGGTATGATTTTTACTAAGTGCGATATCCACCTGAGGTAGGACCCATGTTTGTAGATTTTATAGGAAATTCTAACAACATATTACTGATGACAATAAGACTAACCAAAAGATCCACCTAACTGCTGTAATTCAAACATACCTAATCTGAAATGTGAGGTTTTTAGTTACAATGAAAAAAAGAATGATAATAGAAAAAGCTGACATGTTCATTGCATTTTTTTTTTCTTATACAAGATGTTACTTATTTCTCTTTTACAATACAAAGTATCACATTCTTCTAGGTCAAAACTTGTCTTTATTTTCCTCCTGATTTTAATGCAGATGATATATAATATTTAGTAGTCTTCAAGAATCCTGCCTATCAAGGAGAGAAAGAGAAAAACGGAGTATACACAGAACACCTGAGCTCTCACATTTTCAATTTACATTGTTAGGAGGTGTTGATGCAGTAAAACTAAGTATTCAGATAATTATACCATTCATTTTAGATTTTTAATACATTTTTTGTTGTTGCTGAAGCATTTCTTTTATTTTGTTAAAAATGTTGAATTTTCTTTTTTTTTTTTCATTATACTTTATGTTCTAGGGTACATGTGCACAATGTGCAGGTTTGTTACATATGTATACATGTGCCATGTTGGTGTGCTGCACCCATTAACTTGTCATTTACATTAGGTATATCTCCTAATGCTATCCCTCCCCCACTCCCCCACAATAGGACCCAGTGTGTGATGTTTCCCTTCCTGTGTCCAAGTGTTCTCATAGTTCAATTCCCACCTATGAGTGAGAACATGTGGTATTTGGTTTTCTGTTCTTGCAATAGTTTGCTGAGAATGATGGCTTCCAGCTGCATCCATGTCCCTACAAAGGACACAAACTCATCCTTTTTTATGGCTGCATAGTATTCCCTGGTGGATATGTGCCACATTTTCTTAATCCAATCTGTCACTGATGGACATTTGGGTTGATTCCAAGTCTTTGCTATTTTAAATAGTGCCGCAATAAACATACGTGTGCAAGTGTCTTTATAGCAGCATGATTTATAATCCTTTGGGTATATACCCAGTAATGGGATGGCTGGGTCAAATGGTATTTCTAGTTCTAGATCCTTGAGGAATCGCCACACTGTCTTCCACAATGGTTGAACTAGTTTACAGTCCCACTAACAGTGTTAAAGTGTTCCTATTTCTCCACATCCTTTCTAGCACCTGTTGTTTCCTAACTTTTTAATGCTCGCCATTCTAATTGGTGTGAGACGGTATTTCATTGTGGTTTTGATTTGCATTTCTCTGATGGCCAATGATGATGAGCATTTTTTCATGTGTACGTTGGCTGCATAAATGTTTTCTTTTGAGAAGTGTCTGTTCATATCCTTTGCCCACTGTTTGATGAGGTTGTTTGTTTTCTTTTTCTTGTAAATTTATTTGAGTTCTTTGTAGGTTCTGGATGTTAGCCCTTTGTCAGATGATTAGATTGCAAAATTTTTCTCCCATTCTGTAGGTTGCCTGTTCATTCTGATGGTAGTTTATTTTGCTGTGCAGAAGCTCTTTAGTTTACTTAGATCCTATTTGTCAATTTTGGCTTTTGTTGTCATTGCTTTTGGTGTTTTAGACATGAAGTCCTTATCCATGTCTATGTCCTGAATCGTATTGCCTCGGTTTTCTTCTAGAGCTTTTATGGTTTTAGGTCTAACGTTTAAGTCTCTAATCCATCTTGAATTAATTTTTGTATAAGGTGTAAGGAAAGGATCCAGTTTCAGCTTTCTGCTTATGGCTAGCCAGTTTTCCCAGCACCATTTATTAAATATGGAATCCTTTCCTCATTTCTTGTTTTTGTCAGGTTTGTCAAAAATCAGATGGTTGTAGATATACCAAAGCCTGGCAGAGACACAACAAAAAAAGAGAATTTTAGATAAATATCCCTGATGAACATCGATGCAAAAATCCTCAATAAAGTACTGGCAAACTGAATCCAGCAGCACATCAAAAAGCTTGTCCACTACAATCAAGTGGCATCCCTGGGATGCAACGCTGGTTCAACATATGCAAATCAATAAACGTCATCCAGCATATAAACAGAACCAAAGACAAAAACCGCATGATTATCTCAATAGACGCCGAAAAGGCCTTTGACAAAATTCAATAGCCTTCATGCAAAGAACTCTCAATAAATTCGTTATTGATGGAATGTATCTCAAAATAATAAGAGCTATTTATGACAAACCCATAGCCAATATCATACTGAATGGGCAAAAACTAGAAGCATTCCCCTTGAAAACTGGCACAAGACAGGGATGCCCTCTGTCACCACTCCTATTTAACTTAGTGTTGGAAGTTTTGTCCAGGGCAATCAGGCAGGAGAAAGAAATAAAGGGTATTCAGTTAGGAAAAGAGGAAGTCACATTGTCCCTGTTTGCAGTGACATGATTGTATATTTAGAAAACCCCACCGTCTCTGTCCAAAATCTCCTTAAGCTGATAAGCAACTTCAGGAATGTCTCAGAATACAAAATCAATGTGCAAAAGTCACCAGCATTCTTATACACCAGTATAAGAACAGACAGAGGGCCAAATCATGAATGAACTCCCATTCACAATTGCTTCAAAGAGAATAAAATACCTAGAAATCCAACTTACAAGGGATGTGAAGGACCTCTTCAAGGAGAACTACAAACCACTGCTCAATGAAATAAAAGAGGACACAAACAAATAGAAGAACATACCATGCTTATGGATAGGAAGAATCAATATTGTGAAAATGGCATACTACCCAAGGTAATTTATAGATTCAATGCCATCCCCATTAAGCTGGCAATGACTTTCTTCACAGAATTGGAAAAAAAAACTACTTTAAAGTTCATATGGAACCAAAAAAGAGCCCGCATTGTCAAGACAATCTTTAGCCAGAAGAACAAAGCTGGAGGAATCACACTACTTGACTTCAAACTATACTACAAGGCTACAGTAACCAAAACAGCATGGTACTGGTACCAAAACAGAGATATAGACCAATGGAAGAGAACAGAGCCCTCAGAAATCATTGCATTTTTTTTTTTTTTTTTTTTTTTTTTCTGAATTGATGGGGCTTTTCTATATAGAACATACAGTGGATAATATAGTGGCTAGATTGTGAAGTATTTTAGATATCATATGTTATTCCTTTGAATTCCAGTAGATGGAAACTTCTGTGGTTTTAAATGAAAAGTCAGAGTTACATTTACTGTTGTCTACTATAGCTAAAATCTGCAAGATCAAATTTAAAATAGATATTTAAATTTTATGTGGAAAAGACTCTTCCAAGAGTTATTTGTATCTCAAGAATATTATACTGATAGAGTATTGTTAATTTTACATCTAGCACAGGGGCTCATATTCTCAACTCACCTTTGTTTTATCATTCAATAAATTTGTTTTACTTTTATGTGATATACTACAAAAGTTTGTCTTGGGTACTCATGTTTATAATCTGGTTGCACAAAGAAAGATAAGGGCCAATTTTATTTCTGATTAAGATCAAGAGTGTGAGACTAATGGGTGTGTTACATCTATATAGAGCTTTCCAGTTTATAAACGGCTTATATATATAAAACTTTATTTTTTTACAATTTATCTCACCTGAATATCACTAAAATTAATGCTTACAGAGGGACCCTTTAAAAAGTTAGAAGATAAAGTAATACAAACTTATTAGGAAATGTGTACAATGGGAGAGAATATTTTTCTTTTCCTCAAAATTTCACTCAATATTTTTCTCAATATTTTTCTTCAAGACCCCACAACTAAATCTTTGCCAAAAATGCAAGTAATTAGATTAGTCATTTCTTGGTATCTAAGCATGTTTTAAATATAACAGATTTCAAGAAAAACAAACCCCAGTGAGGTTGTTTTTTATCTTAAAAAAAAAGTGGAGAATGTATTCCTGAAGTGTTGAAACCCATTAACTCTTTCAAGACCTAAGGCAATATTTACTTCTTTGATGTAATATTCTAAAAAGAACACTCTGCTTCTTATGGTGACTAACCATGATCCCAAAACTTAGCAAGACTATAAGAAATAATTTATAATCTGTCAGTTATGTAGATGAGAATACAAAAGGTCTGGGAGAATAAGTAACTTGCACGGTTGGACACCTAAGTGTCTACGGAATGGGGACTGGAACCCAGTTTTCCTTCCCCTTATACTCCTGTCCTTAGCTGCCATGGAGTGATGGTAAACTTAGTCTCTACTGACAGTCAATAATGAAGTAAAGTCCAGAGCTCTGTAATTTTAATGGATTAATGGATTTTCCAAAATTACTTGTAGGTAGTTAAGACTCAATAAAAGCTGGAACTATTTTCCCCACTCTGTTCAGCCACATCTATTATTTGTCAAAGCTTAAAAGCAACTCTTTGGATGGCACTGATTATTTAGGAGCTTGATTCTCATGATTTTTGCTATTGCAGAATAGTTAATAATTTGTGTTTCTAATGGAAAATCATCTAAAATTATTTATGTGAAATACTTACTATGTATAATGATAACTGTACATTTTATGGATGTCCTACATGTATAGAGTGCAAATTGCTTTAAGCCAGGAAGATACACGTGGTAGAGCCATTGGGATTGGCGAAGTGTATATGTCAATGATGTGGTCATCCAGTACTTAGTTGGGCAATGAGCTCTTTCTAGTGCAAATCTATTTGTTTTAGTCAGAGAAGAAACGTTTAGTAGCTGTTAGGAGAGATCCTTTAAAAATATAGTAAGTCAGGCCGGGCGCGGTGGCTCAAGCCTGCAATCCCAGTACTTTGGGAGGCCGAGGCGGGTGGATCACGAAGTCAGGAGATCGAGACCATCCTGGCTAACACGGTGAAACCCCGTCTCTATTAAAAATACAAAAAACTAGCCGGGCGTGGTGGCGGGCGCCTGTAGTCCCAGCTACTCGGAGGCTGAGGCAGGAGAATGGCGTAAACCCGGGAGGCGGAGCTTGCAGTGAGCCGAGATCGCGCCACTGCACTCCAGCCTGGGTGACACAGCGAGACTCCGTCTCAAAAAAAAAATATATATAGAGAGAGAGAGAGAGTAAGTCAATTACAACATGGTTACCCACGCTATCAACAGATTAACCAAGGATTTGATTTACTTTCTGTTTGTTTTTCATTCAAGTTTATTAACGTCTGTTTTGCATATAAGAAGAGTACATATATTTAAGTACACAGTTCTATGAGTTGGTTTACTTTCATGTTGGTGTTCTTTGCAAAATGCCTTCTACAGGAAATAATCCTAATCATTATGTGTTTTTATTTGGATCTTGTGTTTGTACTTGGAACTATATATCCAAGATATATTTAAATATTAGTAAGCTAATAAATTTAAATCTTAGTAAATATTAGTAAACTAACAAATTAGTATTTGATGTGAGAGAAGCATTACTTGACTTTCCTATAAAAGAAATATCCCTCAAGGAGTATGTAAATCCTCAATATGTTTTGGAAGTTAGTATTTTAAGACTTTCTTAAAGTTATCAAATGTTTGTATTTAAATTACTTGGAACAGTGTCTGATATAATGATGGCTCTTTGTAATGATACATTAAACCTTCACAGCAACTGTATGAGTTAGGAACTACTTCATTTTTATGCCGCCATTCAACAGATGGGCTGTTGAGGCACAGAGATGTTGAGTGCCCAAGATCACACAGCTAGATAGTGGAAAATCTGGGATGTGCATACAGGAAAGGTTTTTTTGTTTGTTTGTGTTTTTTTTTTCTCCCCAGAATCTTTATATTTTTAATTCCTACCTTTTATAAATATTTAAATAAAATAATAGTAATAATGATATTGATAAGTAACCTTATCTCAGACTTCAGTGTTCTTCCTGAGCCTTGATTATTTCAATATACCCTTTGGGATTGCTCTCAGTTCCAATATTTATCAAAACTCTTGCAACTAGAGCTACTGTGGGGAACATTATACAAACATTCTTTATTATTCCATACATCATGTTAGAAATATTTCAGTTGTCAGAATGTGCAAAGGAGAGAACTATAATTACAAGGAAATAGAAATAGTAAGACTGAAGTTAACATATTCAGTACTTACTTGGGGGTAAAAAAGTGGATTCTGAGACTGATATGTGTAGAAAACTGACAGATCTAAACCTGACTTAATTTTAAGTTGTTTTCACAGATACATTGCCCAAACTGCTAGAAATGGAAGACAGCAAAAAATGTGTTTTCAATTTCACTTAATACAGAGTTTCAACCTCCTTGCTATAAAAATAAGAATGTCTTTTGACCTCTGACTTTATGTTTCACTTGTTTGAACTGCATTTTTATTTTCTCACAAATTAAAAACCTTATCTTTTGGCAAAGAGCCCATTACAGGAACAAATCTTCCTTGAAACTGTTCTGAAACAGGCTTCGTTTTCATCCTTGTGCAATTTTATTTCCAACTGGAGCATGTCAAAAACAGCTGATGAGTAGATGAAGTAATGACATCTTACATAACCAGATTAGTTTTCTCACTTGGCAGAATAAAGCAGTGAGGAATACGAGCTAGTTAATTTCACTCTCAGAATACCTGTTACTCATGCATGGAAATCTTTCTGGTAAATGACTTGCCTTCAAATGTTTATATATTGGAAAGACAGGCGTATCAGTCATGGATATACATAGTAAATAACCAGAAGAGAAAAAAACTAAGTAGACAAACAACTAAAGTCATGGACATACGTAGTACATAACAAGAAGAGAAAAAGAGATAACCAGACAAACAACTAGAGTGTAAAGCAGAGGAAGAAAGATATATTTGTTTATATAAGGAAAGAGGAGCAAAAATGTGAAAGTAAAATGATGCTTAAACTTTAAATTGTTTAGGCAAATGCAATGGATAGTAGAGGTGATTATCTTGGTAATTCATACTCTAACCCTGCAGGTAAGTAAAAATATACAGGAGTAGATCTGAGATTTTATTATACTGTGGGCTTTAATTATTCCTTTTCATTAAATAAATTTATAATATAAATAGATGAATTAAAAGTACAAGGTGCAAAATAGAATCCTACTTTTAAGTAAAAATTAATGCAAAAAACAAATGTAGAGAGCTACCAAAATAGACATATACACATGCACCCAATCATGCGTAATCATAGTGTCGTTGGTGCTATGTTATTGTTCATGAAGGTAAAAATAGCCCAAAATATAAAGTAATATAAGTTAAAAATATACAAAAGACTCCTTGAACATGGAAGATGCTTTTAACATAGATTAATCGATCTATTCGATGACTAAAACAAATGAAAAAGCACAAAGTCGTGAACCTAACTGAAGAAGCATTAGTATTATAAGGGATATGTGTTCCACACAACATTTTAGAGCACTTTACTGATCTGGACATTTGTACAGTGACTTCCTTGGTCACATTTGGCTTGTTTTTACATTCAGAGAATCTGTCTCAAGAACTTCTGCATTAAGTTTAAATTTTTTCCTAACTTACCACTTTTTGAAGCAGAAGTAAAGCATATCTTATATCTGCACACATTTCTTCCTGTCTTGTTTGTGGTGACTTATACCTAATAACACTAGCTGGATTATATCTCCTATGAATTAAGGAGATAAGCATACACCTCCTTCTACAGGGCTATATTTAAATGTTAATATTTTCTAAGTATAGAAATAGAGAAAGACTAAGCAAGCCTGCCAGTAACATTTTTGTGCCTGGGGCAAGGATGTATATCATATGCCTGGAATATTTATTTTATTTTATTATTTTTATTATTCTTTAATTTGTATAGGTACATAGTAGGTGTATATATTTATGGGATTCGTGAGATGTTTTGATACAGGCACATAATTTGAAATAAGCACGTCATGGATTATGGGGTTTACATTCCCTCAAGCATGTATCCTTTTAGTTACAAACAATCCAGTTATGCGCTTTATTTTAAAATTTCATATGCCCGACTATTTAAACTCATTTATCAAATAAACAAATTGTTAAATAAAATAGGCTCTGTCTTCATTTTGACCAATTTTGTTCACAAGAACCTAGAGGGCTAAATTTAAATTTAGAATTTTCAGATGCCTCAGAGTTCTAGAATATGGCAGTTCTAGGAGCAGTAGTCCTTAGCCCCCAACTTTCAGTCTATTTCATTCCCTTTACTTTGAATTTCTCCTGTATTTTAAAGGGTCTTACATACACAACTCATGTATCACAATTTGCACATCCAGCTTTCATCCAAACCACCAAAGAAATAGCTGTGGCTAGATATTTACATAGGGTGCATTCAAACAGACAATTGCATTTAAAGTTCTTTTACACAGAACTATGGAACTTTAGAGTTAAGCAACACGTAGAAATTCTTGCCTAAACAAAGATTATCTTTCCACCCTATTTGTTCACATGCTTATGTAATCTGATCTGATCTTTAAAACAGTGCTGTGCAATTGAGTTGGCAGCTATATCACTGATAAAGAAAATAAACTTCAGGGATGTCAAGACAGTTACTTAAAATCACAATTAGTAATATAAAGCCAGTCTGAAATTGGAACATTCAAATTTCAAATTCTTTACTCTTAAAAAGGGAAGTTTGATAATATGTTGGTGAACATTAAGCAACCAGATGTTCAGACATTTAAAAAAGTCTTATATTAAGAAAACACATTTATCAAAAGTCTTCAAGGGGAAGCCAATAATGATATTAGAACATGAGCAGAAGAATCTTTATTCCTAAAATACTGCAAGGAAAAATTGCTCAACCTCCGGGGCAATTGAGAGAAAAATTAAACAAGCATTGAAGGAAATTTTATGGTGAATATTTATTGGTCAACTTTAAGATTGAAAACCATGTTCACATTATTTGTCAAAGTTTTATGACTGTGCTGGAAAATTCCAGGAGAACTTGGGAAAAGTGGAAACAAAATTACTTTCTGACAGTTAAACTGTGAAGTAAATGCATCAAATCAGAGACGTGCAAATTTCCCTGAAAGAGAAAGATTAGCTTCTGCAATTGTTTAGACTAAACTTAATGTAATTCAATACAGTGAAATATCAAAAGAAAGAATGTACCCATCAAAAAAAGAGTTAGTTATAAAATGATGTATGGAAAAGAGAGGATCTCAGAATTAATAGCTTTACTGTGTCAATACAAATATGATCTAGAGGAGGGGATGTCTTTCTTAACAACCTGAATATTTAGATCTAATTGGAAAAGCCATCCCTAAAGTACATCCCTTGGTATGTACATACTAGGCTGCCTTATCCTGCCATTAAATATTTAACTCATTTAGCTCTCTCTTTGCTTTTAACTCAGCACTCTCTGGACTTTCTTGTTATAAAAATTTTGTTTCCTATGTAGAATAGTCTGTAATAGCTCTTATTGCTTGTTGGAGTGATACAGACCAGGCGATGATAATGTTTTATTAGAGTTTTTTTTTTTTTTTTTTTTTTTTTTGGTTTGTATATCAATCAGGAAACATTCTAGTATGAGACTATTATTTGCCCAAACTTATTTCTTATTAACAGATTCTTGATACTTTTGAAATCTTCCAATCTTAAATACATGAAAACTATCAGGTTGGTGCAAAAGTAATTGTGGTTTTTGCCATTGAAAGTAATTTTTCATTTTTTCAGCAGCTCTCATGAAGGATTCTAAGGATGGGATTAAAAAAAAAAAAAAATCCAAAGATCCCAGGGCAAGTGGTGAGTTTTGGAGTTGTCATACATTTCCTGAACTATTTTCCCTGGACACTATTTTTTTTATTTTTATTTTTATTTCTTTTTTTTTTTTTTTGAGATGCAGTTTCACTCTTGTCACCCACGCTGGCGTACAATGGTGCAATCTTGACTCACTGCAACCTCCACCTCCCAGGTTCAAGGGATTCTCCTGCTTCTGCCTCCCGAGTAGCTGGGATTATAGGCACCAGCCATTACACACACCTAATTTTTGTATTTTTAGTAGAGATGGGGTTCCACCATGTTGGCCAGGCTGTTCTCGAACTCCTGACCTCAGCTGATCCACCTGTCTTGGCCTCCAAAAGTGCTGGGATTACAGGTGTGAGCCAGCGTGCCTGGCCACAAGTTATTACATGAAAATAAAATATTCATACTACCCAAAGTGATCTACAAATTCAGTGCAATCCCTATCAAAATACCAATGACTTTCTTCATAGAAATAGAAAATTTCTTAAAATTTGTATGCAACCACAAAAGACCTCAAAAACCTAAAGCAATTCTGAGCAAAATAGAACAAAGCTGGAAGTATCAAGCTACCTAATTTTAAATTATACTACAAAGTTATATTTACCAAAATAGCATGGTACTGGCATAATAACAGACACATTTATCAATGAAACAGAATAGAGAACCCAGAAATAAATCCATGCACTGTAGCCAACTTATCTTGCCAAAGGCACCAATAACATACATTGGGAAAGGACATTCTTTTCAAAAAATAGTGCTGAGAAAACTGGATATCCATACGCAGAAGAATAAAACTAGATCTCCATCTTTCAATATATACAAAAATTAACTCAAAATAGGTTACAGACATTAATGTGACACATAAAACTGTGAAAGTACTAGAAGAAAACATTGAGGAAATGCTACAGGACATTGGCCTGGGCAAAGATTTTTTGGGTGAGAACTCAAAAGCATAAGCAACCAAAGCAAAAACAGAAAATGGTATTATATCAAGCTAAAATGCACAGCAAAGGAAAAACGTAAAGTGAAGAGATAGTCTTCAAAATGGGAGAAAATATTTGTAAAATATCTATCTGACAAAGGATTCACTACTGAAATATATTAAGCAACTCAAACAACTCAAAAGCAATAAGCCGAATAATCCAATTAAAGAATGGGCAAGACCTAAATAGACATTTCTCAAAAGAAGACATACAAATGGCCAATAGCGTATGAAAAAATGTTCAACGTCATTAATTACCACAGGAATGCAAATCAAAACTACAATACAGTATCATCTTATCCCAGTTAAAATGGCTATTTTTAAAAAGACAGCAATTAAATGCTGGCAAGGATGTGGAGAAAGGGACCACTTGTATACTGTTGGTAAGAATGTAAAATGGTATAGCCATTATGGAAAACAATATGGAAGTTTCTCAAAAGACTAAAAGTAAATCTACCATATAATTTAGCAATCCCACTGCTTGATATATAACCAAAAAAAGACAAATCAGTAAGCTGAAGAGACATGTTTATTGCAGCATTATTTACAATAGTCAAGATACAGAATCAACCTAAGTGTCCATCAGTGGATAAATGGACAAAGAAAATGTTGTATATATATGCACAATGAAATATTATTCAGCCATAAAAAGCATAAAATCCTGTCACTTCAACAACATGGATGGAGCTGGAGGTTGTTATGTTAAGTGAGATAAGCTAGGCAGAGAAAGACAAATATTACATGTTCTCACTCATATAGGAGCTAAGAAAAGTTTATCTCATGGAGGTAGAGAATAGAAAGGTAGCTACCAGAGGCTGGAAAGGAAAGGAGGAAGGAGTGTATGAAGAGAAGTTTGTTAATGGGTACAAAAATACAATTAGAGAAAGGGAATGAATTCTAGTATTTAATAGTACAGTATGGGAATTATACTTAACAATTTATTGCATATTTCAAAACAGCTAGAAGGATATTGTAATGTTCCCAACGCAAAAGATAAAGGTGTGAGGTGGTGGATATCCCAGTTATCCTGATTGGATTATTATACATTGTATACATGTATCAAAGTATCAACTATACCCCCAAAATAAGTACAGTTATTATGATATATCAAACGTAAAGTAAAACACAGAAAACAGTGGCCCCCTTTGGATTAGCCACTGTAAGATCTGTTACCTATGCCTAAATACAATCATTAAGTGACACAGTAAGTCTTAATTTGAAAATTTGTTGCCATAAAGTTGGGGAGCATGGCAAATTCATTAGTTAAATCAACAAATGATATCAAGTGCATACTGTTTGTAAGGTTCTTGGTGGACAATAGTGTACAAAAACAGCATTGTTCCTGATTTAATTGCTTATGTTGTTAAAATAGGGTAAGACATGAGGAAGTAAGAGTAACTAAAAACAAAACAGGTGTTTAAACAGATACTTTGAAGGAAATGAATTCGGGAAAGTGATAAGCTAAACAAGGTAGAAAGTATTCACCTAGGATGGTTGATTAAAGTTGCTGTGACTAATGTCTCTTAGCCCGTGAGCATTGCGAGGGACAGATTCTCGGCATGGAAAACGCATTTACAAATACACCTGGGAATGCTATTTTTGATGCCGCCCAGTTTCACTATCAGGCTTCTGCTCCTACTTAAATCTTGTTATCCTTTTCCTTGCCTTCTTAAAATATCTTCAAACAGAAAAACAAACAAACTAACTAAAGTGCATTAGCAAAGAGGAGGTATTAATTGGCTTTTTTTTTTTTTTTTAATCAGGAATAAACAGTGGATTTTTTCATTTCACTCTCTGCTATTCTTCCAGTCACTACTGCACAGGGATTTATTATAGGTTCATTAGCATTGTTTTCATTTATTAAAGCACAACTACTGCTTTACTGTTGTGCATCCCAATACAATTTTGAAACCTTTCCTGAAAATAAATCCATCAGAGTCTTTTTTGGTTTTACTTATACTTCTAAAATAAAAATGCTTTATTTGGCAAGGTCTATTATTCAGTGATTCTCTCTATACCACCAAAATGTATGATGCTTTATTTCACAGTATTTACAGGAGAAAGTCCCAGTGAGTAGGTATAGCTATATATCTGAATCATAACATGTATTCTCATAACTTAAGGAAGTACTGGAATCAAAAATGAGATTTTAATTGAAGAAAATTCCAAAATAGCTCTCTTTAAAGTTCCCTTAAAATAACTTAGTTGCAAATTTAAAAGTCCCTCCAGATCTGAGAGTTCTCAAAATTTTTAATGAAGGGTCATGTTCTTTATTGAAATTGTCTGAAAGGGTACATAGTATAGGAAGGGATGGGAGTGATTTGCTCCAGGATTTGAAGCCCTATGAAAGTAGTATTAGAACATCAATTCTCTCTCTCTCTTTTTTTTTTTTTTTTTTTTTTTTTTTTTTTTTTGGAGATGGATGCTTGTTCTATCACCCAGGCTGGAGGTCAATGGAGCCATTTTGGCTCACCGCAACCTCTGCCTCCTGGGTTCAAGTGATTCTCCTGCCTTAGCCTCCCAAGTAACTGGGATTACAGGTGTGCACCACCATACTCAGCTAATTTTTGTATTTTTAGTAGAGACGGGGTTTCACCATGTTGGCCAGGCTGGTCTCAAACTCATGACCTCAGGTAATCTACCTGCCTCAGCCTCCTAACATGCTGGGATTATAGGCATGAGCCACTGTGCCCGGCCTAGAACCTCAGTTCTCTAATGGCTCCTTTCTCACTGGAAGTCTCGTTGAGACATGGAAAGAGTTAGAAAATCATAAGGCTTTCTGGAGAAACATCTATAATTTGCAATTTTGGTATTGAGATTCTAGACTCTACTTTTTGGCTTTCCAACTTCTTTACTTTTTGGCATTCCAAATTCCAGATTCTTTTCTTTCCTTTCTGAGATTTTTCTCGTCTCTGAGAAGAAGTTCATAATTCTTCAACTTGATGTGAGAATTTAACTAGACAACTCATCTCCACAACTACACAAGGAAGGGCTCATGCCATAGAAGTGCTTTCTCTATTATTTTATATTGAAGTATTTTGCTGTAATCCCAGCTTCTTTTCCTGCAACTCTCTCACTCCATGTTTTTGCCCTGTCTTGCTTTTTTTTTTTTTTTAACCACAGAGGTACTCAGTCCCTAAATCCTCTCCTTTTATCTCTATTAGTCATCTTTAACTCTGCTTCCTTCCCTGTACATTTTAGACATCATAACCAAATATCAGTTAGTCTCCTGCTAATTCCCCACTCCCCTAATGGGCGAAACCCTAACTATTGGCCTCTTTTATACTCTTATTCAGGCTGTGTAAACCTATTATAGAAATTACAAACTGAAGCTTGTGTCACTACAAAAGAATGATACCTACCCTCAGTTGAAACCTCAGTATTTCCTCAATACTTCAGTATTATCCAAGTTCTCTCTATCTTCCATTATCTGTGGCAGCTATTCCAACCCCTTGTGAATTTTCTAGGTTAGCTAATACCTAACATACACTTTGTACTTCATGTAGAAAATAAAAGCAATAGAATGAAAACCTTTGCAGTGTCCTGCTGTCAATTTCTAGATTACATCCACATCCTTCATTTTTGACTTTTCTCCTGTCTGCCATCTTACCTAAAGTGAATTATTTTATCTGTGCCAGGATTTTATTCTTTTCTGCTTTTTCAAGGATACATTTAATAAAGTATTTCCTCTCTTTTTAAATCTCCTTTCTGTCTCAAGGCTTCTTCCACTTTTAAACTTGATACATTCTCTTCTCTCCCAAAAAAGAACAGCAACAACAATAAATAAGTTAACAGAAGTCTACAATTTAATTACCTATCTCCAGCCACATATAGGCCTATCACTCTTCTTCAAGTCAAACTTTAAAATGTTGCATGTGTTCACGTTATGTTTTCTTCAAATCCCGGCCATTTCTTAAGTTGTTGTTCTCTGTCCTCTTCCCTCACTATGCCAGTTAACCTTCTATCTCCAAGGTAACAAATGACATCCTTGTTTCTATATCTAGAGCCACTTTTCCACCCACATCTGACTTGAAGTCTTTTCAGTATTTAGCAATATTGTTTATTCCTTCTTGTAAAACAGTTTTTTAATTTTCATGTTCCAGATGACATCTTGAGCACAAAAATCTAGCTCACATCTTTTCAAAGTTATTTTAGACCCATCAGAAATTTCACAAAAACAAGCCAGGCATTGTAGCATGCACTTCTAGTCTCAGCTACTTAGGAGGCTGGGACAGGAGGATTGTTTGAACCTAGAAGTTTGAGGCTGTAGTGTGCTATCATTGCACCACTTTGAGCCTGGGTTACACAGTGATACCCTATCTCTGAAAAAAAAAAAAAAGAGAGAAATAAATAAGAAAGAAAACAGACAGTATAACATCATTACAATGATAATAAACATAAACAAATGCAAGGAATGGTTCAGAAATGTTCATATGATAGTTGGAATATAGAAAGTAGACTACATAGTATTAATGTAGAATATCCTGCAAAAATTGGAGCACATCATACCAGATATAAGCAGGGACCTCCCAAGGGAGTCCAGAGATGCTTCAGCTTCAGAGTCAGCAAATGCAAAGACCAGTGTGAATCAACCAGCTAATTTATGAAGTAAACCCTTTTAGAAACATCTGAAAGAGATGCATTCCTTTCCTGTTCCATTGTAAACCAAGTATCTAGCAATTGGAGTTTTTGACATCCAGGTAAATCCTGAGAATTCTTCCCTAAAAGCAGAAAGTGATCTATGTGATCTATGTGGGCACTGCTACCAGTATTAGAGAAGGAGAAAGAAGTATTACAGAAGTTAAGGGTAGCTTTCATCAAGTGTTGGCAAACTTTTTTAACCCATTTATGCTGGAGATTGCAATTTTTTGAATTTTTGCATGGGTGAAAAATCAGACCTTGGCAATGACCTTGAGCAATAGGATATAAATAATTCCCACATGCTTAGCATTCCAATAATGGAACACTAGGCATAAGTGGGTTAAACAAAGGATCGTGTAGTAAGTAGGCTTTGTAGTTACAACTACTCTACTCTGTCATTACAGCAAGAAAGCACCCATAGGCAATACATAAACAAATGTGCATGGCTCTGTTCCATTAAAACTTTGTTAGGTGTATCGACTCCTGCTGGAGACTCATAAAACAACAACAAAAAATCAAAATGAAAGGAAATATAGCTTCATACAGCAGTAAAATGTTTCCTTCTCTGCCCAATTACAGCCTCCTTACTCTCACAAGTTTAGGAGTATGATTTCCTGTTTTGTTTGTTTGTTTTTGTTTTGTTGTTGTTATTGTTGCTGTTGAGACAGAGTCTTCCTCTGTTCAGGCTGGAGTGCAGTGGTGCAATCTCGGCTCACTGCAAACTCCGCCTACCGCTTCACGCCATTCTCCTGCCTCAGCCTCCTGAGTAGCTGGAACTACAGGCGCCCGCCACCATGCCCGGCTAATTTTTTTTTCTTTTTTTTTTCTTTTTTTTTTCTTTTTTTTTCTTTTTATTTTTAGTAGAGACCGTGTTTCATCGTGTTAGCCAAGATGGTCTCAATCTCCTCACCTCGAGATCCGCCCACCTCGGCCTCCCAAAGTGCTGGGATTACAGGCGTGAGCCATAGCACCCGGCCTAATTTCCTGTTTTTTTATCTATTCAAACTATAAAAAAGATTACCTGCTGACATACCCCAATATTTCTATAGAAATTGCAATTGATACTCCAATTCGAGGGAGTAATCATCTAGAAGAGACATATATAACTGGTGAGAAAACACATTTGGCTCGGCATGCTTGTTAACATAGTACGTTTGTATTTATGAATGACGAACAGCATGACATCTGAAGACAATCAGTGTCATCAAGAGAAAGATCCAAGATGAACTAAAAACAAACCAAAACAAATCAACCCTGGAGGAAATAGAGATAATGCAGAGAACAAAAAACAAAACAAAAGAAACCTTAACAATAATTCTAACTGCCCTTATAAATATTTAAGTGTAAATTTAATCTATTGGAAAAATTGTTTATAAATTTAAGAAATGAGTGTGGAAATAAAGATAGCCAGAGTCCAAAAGGTAAAATTCAACATAGTTAAGGTGTATAGCAGGACAAATTATCTCAAAAAATAGCAATAAGTAACCTGAAAAAAAAAAAAATCAAGGAAATTTGGCAGTATTTGGACAGAAAAGAAACAGATGAAAATGATTATGAGGAAAGTTAAGTAACAAAAAAATGGGAAACAGAGCCCAGTGCAAAAGGAGTACTAGATGGAGAGTAGAGAAATACTAGTTCGTCTTATCTAATGTACTGTATACATGGGTAGAAAACCCAAGTCTTCAATTGCTGAAAAACGTCAGTCAAAATGACTCAAACAGTAAAAATTTTCATAATATCAAGATGAAAAAGAAAAATCTTAAAACTATTTAGAAAGGAATAAAACAAAGTATATTGCATTATGTTGATTTCAAAGGATTGGCACTCAGAAAGACATCAGACTTCTCATCAGCAACACAGAAACTGAGAACAATGACTTCCTAAGTCTGAGAGGAAAAAAAAGTGTTTTAAACCTAGAGTTCTACTTCTGGATGTGTTATCAATCAAATGTGAGGGTAAATTACACACTTTTTCAGGCATAGAATAACTAAGAAACATCATTATGTATATTTACTCTGTGAAAACAATCATTTTAGGGAGTTTTCCAGAAAATAAAAGATACTACCCTACTCCAAAAAATGGGAATACAGAATGCAAAACTAGAGTAACTACTGAATCTTATCCGGAAAATGGGAAGGAAGCTAGAAACAAGAGTTTTTAATGGCTTGTTCTTGCATCTGTATGGGTTCAATCCCACTTTTTAATTCTGTGGTACATAATGTTTTCATAATCACATGTTAAATTATGCACTGTGGTTTAACCTTTTAAGTATTAAGCTATAGAAACAAAATTCTCTCTAGGATGCATATTTACAGAAGAGAATATAAAAATTATAAGCCTGTAATAATTTCTCTTAAATTTTTTTAGGAAATGGAAGAAAAGATAGAAGTTAAGGAGCTAATTTTCTTTTTTTTTTAATCCAGGGGAAAATAGATAATATTAAGTGCTAGCTTAAAAAAAAGAAATTAAAATTTGTCATGTAAAGAAAGAAACTTTTAAAAAGTGAAAACCCAAGAAGAAATTAAAATGATTAACTCACAAAGATTTGGATGTGGAGGGAAAGGGAGATGAGGGATTGCATAAAATCCCTAAATTTTTCATCTTTAAAGGTGGCAAATAATGGAAATCTAAAGTTGATAATGATACAATAAAATTTTAAGTGTCATGTTTGAAAACGTAACCTCCAGATGTCCTGAAGAGTAAAAGATTAACACTGGTTGACTCTGAGGTAAAGGAGGAGGAGTATAAGATTTTTTATTTTTCTTATTTATTTTTTTCACCATGTCTTTGAATTATTTCTATAATAAACATTTAAATACACATTTAAAATATTAACTATGTTATATTCATACAATGGAATATCATCCAACCATTAAAAATAATATTATAAATCTCTGTGTACTGACAGTGAAATATATCCACAATCTTTTAAATAAAACAAATAATTTGAAGAATATATGATATGATCCCTACTGTATAAATGTGCATCTTTATGCATATAGATGTATGTATTTATATATGCATAGAAAATGTCCAGTTATGTATCCACAAAAATGTTACTAGTGTCTTTTTGTGATTTAGATTGTGTCAGGTGGAGGAAACATTATTCATTCTTGATGCACATTTTATTACTTGAATCATAGTATAAGGAGCATATATAACTTGTGTAATTAAGGAAATAAAATATCTTATTAATTGGCTTCTATGATATTGCATTTTCCCCTCCTAGTTTCCTGTCCCTGCTTTCTCAGTTGTCTTTATTTTTCAGCTACAAATCTAAATCATCAACCCAAATATCTTCTATAACTTCAGCCTAATATATCTCACTACCACCAGCTGCATCTACTTTTATGTCCCACAGTATTTCAAACTTACATTTCCAAAACAGAATCCTCTATCTCTGTGTTTTTTCTCACCAACAAAAGCAACCTGTACCATTGTTTAGCTTCCCCTTATTTTCCTATGTATGAAATCTCCATCCCACCAGTTACCAAACTTAGACCTTGGGGTGATATCATTAACCCTCCATCTTCATGATTGTGAATATCCAATCACTAAATCCTTTCTATTTCACCTTCTGTATCTTTTAACTTCATTAATTTTTCTTTCTTGTACAGTTTCCCTTTTCTAAAATGTTTAGCATATTTTTACATGACCATTCATTGTCAGACCTCTTGAGTCTTATCTCATTACTGTGTTCTTCGCACAGCCTGTCCCGTTTCCGTAACTTTGGCAGATAGGCCTTACAAGCTTTTGTAAATGTTGTTTTCTGTTGGAATGTCTTTCCTCACATCCTGCTTGGCCAACTCTTGCCTTACTCTTTTAGTTAACAGTTAGACATTCTTCCTGAATCATCCTGTGCCTATTCTGTCTCCCTGTCTTATAAGCATTTATTTATTAAACTAGATTTCTTATCAGGGTATCATATCTCCATTACCTAAGCTAGTGCCTGGAAAACTGTAGATACTCAATAATTTTGTATTAAGTGATTACTGAATGATATATGTCATTTTACTAAACATGACCTGGCTTATTAGATGGGTTAAATAAATGGCAATTACTAATTTTTGAAGCACTTAACAAATCTACTCATTGCTAATCATTAACAGGTAGGAGAAAACTTATTTTTATTGAGGAGTTTATTGTGATCCAGAAACTCTTGTTGCCTCAAAATAAATAAAATAGAAAATTCAAGAGCAGTTTTACTAAAGATTATAGGTACGCTACCACGACCAAGTGATTCACCTACTTTAGCGCATCACTGCCTGACAGACCACAAGACCATATGACTATTATCTTCACTATGACCTGTTATAACCCCAGGGAAATATCTCCCTTTGTTAATGTGTTCAGTTAAATGCTTTAAGTAGGTAGTGGTGCTCATCCTGCATTTGTCGCCACTGATGAGCAGAATTTTTGGGCAAAACACTGGAAGTGACACCTTGCTCTGATAGGAGCTAATGGGCAGATCGCAGATACAGACAAGTCCCCAGTTTTCATGGAGTTCTTCAGAATACATGCTTCCTCCACTGGGCACAGCAGGGCACACCAAGGAAATTTATTCCACGAAAGTTACCCACTGCTTTGGTGTTCTTGTTTTATGAGAGATGAATATGAAAGTGACCTCAAAAATGGGGGGAAACAGTATGAGTTTGGAAAGATAGTCTGAATCAGGATATCAGCTAGTAAGGGAGTGATGAGAATGCCAACTGCCTCCCAACTGGACACATTGAAGGAAGTTAAGATCCTTCAAAGCACCCTTTGCTGGAAGAGGAGGAAAATCCTGGCGCCAGCTAGTTCATTACCGAACTGTTTCAGGAGACTACCTGGATCAATCCTCAAACAAACTTGTCTTCCCATGAAGATTAAAGCCTGTATAAAATATCAAGAAACAAAAGACAAATAATCTATGGATATGTATGTATAAAAACATAATATTTATGCATAAATAAGTTGTGGAGGGATGCATATCAAACTTAGGTATTAAAAGTGGCAGAGATGGGAGATATGTAATGCTTTTTTCATCTATCTATGTAAATTTGCTTTCTAGGTGCATCAGTGTGTATATAGAAGTTAGTTCTGTGTTCATATGGTAGCTATGCTTTATTGCTTTTTTTCAGATTTTAGTGATTGAATAATTTTATTTACTCTTGCATTGGAAAACAAAGTAAATGATGGAAAGGGGAAAAAAAAAAAAGACCAACATCAGTATTAATCATGTCTTCATTTTATCCTGAAAAGATAACAGATTATTGATCCCCAGCGATTCAAGTCCTGGCTTGAATGCCCTTCCTATTGCAGATGCAATTAGGAAGTCTATTCAGTTCAATTTAATAGCCCTTGAAGTAAGTTACCTGACTTAAAACACCCAACATTTGGTGAGCACCTAAATGTGCTTTGAGAAATAAAGAGAAAGAAAACACTCCCGCCACTCTCAAGGAGCTCCCAAAGAGCTATATGTATATCATTTGAAAAACCTTTGAGGAACATTTTCCAATATTTTTTACCTAGAAATCTAAAGACATGTACCTTTCCCCATACACATGTACTATCCAACTTTTTAAAAAATCATGAATACATATACCCAAAACTTAAAGAAGAATGTGAGACTTGTAACTGAAAGTGGAAAGTGGCACTATAAAATAATTATGATTCTTTATTTCTGATGGGTGTCTACAAAAGTGTGGGCAGTCTGGTTATGACCACAGATCTTCATTGGTTTCAGTTATTTAAGCTACGTACTAGTTCATTCCATTTAAATGTCATCTAGGATGCTGATACACAATTGAAATAATGACAATGAAGGAACCAAGAGGAATAAAAAGGCAGTAATCTGCTTTTTCAATCCAATCAAGCCAAGAAGTTGAGAGTTACAAATAAATTAATTTGGCTTTTTCTTTTTCAGAACCTGAATCACTTACATCTCAGCTCCACACTATAAAGACCATTTGTTATTACTTTGCTTTGGACTTGTTTTTTAATTTCATCATCTGTTGAATGTTAAATACTGTATGTCTTTACTTGATTTTCAACATTGTAGCGACAGCCTCACTATCCAATTGGCAAGGAGGGTGGGTATTCTTATATTGCAGTAAACATACCATGGTATCTGCTGATGACTCTTGAATTTTAAAATATAGCTTTCTTAAAAATAAGGTGGACAATTTTTTTTACTGTATATACCTATAGTTTGAGGTTTAATGAACAATGTTTCCTTCCAGCTGATTGATTTGGATGTAATGGGCAGACAGGAAAATTATCTACATTTGTGGTGAAAGAAACTCCTCTTACTATCGGAGAAAATGATTTGGAGAAGGAAGGCAGCACCATGGAAGACAGAAAAATAAAGGTGAGGAGAGAGAGAGCACACGTGCTCATTGCAGATATTGTCTATTTTGTCATTTAAATTATGGGTATAAAATATTTTTGAAAATTTTGGAAGAGAAGAATGACAAAATAAATGATAAAAGTCTAAAAGCTGTTTGTGTTTTTGATTCTAAGAGATTGGTTAGAATGTTATTTATGGACAAATTTGAAGGCCTAACTCTTTTTTCGAGAAAGGATCTTAGAAAACTATTTGCCTTAAGAGGAAACATCAAGCCTAAATTTAGAACTAAATGAAAAAAAAAAATACAAAGAAGAGAGAAATAGGGGTTGCAGAAGCATGGAACAATGTTGCTTTGTTCTGGTCTTGTGATCTATGTACTTGACATTCCAGCTAGTGTGAAATAAATGGATTTATAAGGATTAATGTATTTTACTGAATCCAGAAAGTAATTAATTTATATGTAGGGTCTGCACACCCACTCACACAAATAAAAACAGATTTCTTATACCATAGACTAATGAAGTTGAAAGATTTTCAGACATTGAAATAGGTTAATAGAATTTATAATTAAAACACAAACTTTTAATCACATTTACAATGTCTCTGCACATTGGTGGTAACTAACTACGTTTTATTCCTCTGGTTTACTCATGAATCTGATCGTTGATTCTTGTAGTAAATTAATGTTACCAAGACTGCTAACTTTGAAACATTTCAGAGCATAAACTTTTATAGTAAAATAGAAAGCCTATGATCTTGAAGTAGTTTCCTTTTTTTTTTTTCCCCCTGGAAGTGATTAACCAGCAATGCCAATGGTTTAGGCCATATCAGGAGACAAGTTTAGAAGAAATTAGTTTGCTGAAAATGTGTTAAATATCTGTATTTTTATTTTCATTTTTAATATTTTGATTGTTTCATAAAACTCTCTGCTCCCATTTTTATTGCAGCACTAAAATCACTGAATTCAATACTTCATTACACTTAGTGTTTCTTGGCCTGGAAATTATGTATTAAAGCTGTTTCTGTATTCAAAACTAGATTATACATGAAGTCCCCATTATACAAGCAACATTTATGCTGTCCATCTATTTCACTGGACTACATAAGTTTTAAGTGGATCTCTAAAATGTCACATATTTCAGAGTTATACATATAAACCAAAAAGGTTATATTTCTTCTCAATTGAATCTAATTTAATAATACCAGGTCCCATGTTTTAAAAAAATATACAATTCTTTCTTTTTTCAGTTTTTCTGTTTAAAGGATCTCTCCAAGGACTTAGATATCTGAAAATGATATAGATCCTATGATGACATTGCCTTCAAACACTTGATACTGCGTAAGGCAACTGTGAGCATAAATAATTTTAGTATTTTATAACTAAAATTTAGTATTTTAGTTCGAAAATACTAGAATGGAATCTTATTTATGGAATTTTATGGATTCTCTTAAAATCAAAAACACAAACAGCTTTTAGATTCATTATCCTGTCTTTTGTCATTTTCCTCTTCCAAAATTCTCAAAAATATTTTATACCCATAATTTAAATGGCAAGACAATATCTGCAATGAGTGCTCTCTCTCTCTAATGTATTCTAAATTTTAGTATTTAGAACTAAAATTTAGTATTTTATGTTCATACACCTTTTTGAAATTTATATTAGCTTCATTTTGTGACAGTTATAAAATTCAACAGTATACATTGTTGAATATGTTGTGAGTAAAGGAAAGTTAAGTATAGCTGAAAGACTTTACTGGATTTTCAGAATATTGTTTATCCTCAGAATAATATAATTTGTAAGATATGTGTCTTCTAAAGAATCTTCAAATTCTGTGAAATACTACTTTTATTGAATCTAAGACAGTTTTGAAATGGAAATTAATTTAGGAGTACAAACACCTGCTTTTCATTATTAGATTTAAAATTCATCAGTTTAGGCAGAGCACAGTGGCTCATGTCTGTAATCCTAGCACTTTGGGAGGCCAAGATGGGCAGATTGCTTGAGCTCAGGAGTTTGAGACTGCCTGGGCAACATGGCAAAAACCCCATCTCTAAAAAAAAAAAAATACAAAAATTAGCCAGGCGTAGTAGTGTATGTCTGTAATTCCCCCTATTTGGGGGACTGAGGCATGAGAACTGCTTGAACCCCAGAGGTCGAGGCTGTAGTGAGCCAAGATCATGCCATTGCATTCAAGCCTGGGTGACAAAGTGAGACTCTGTTTCAAATAAATAAATAAATAAATAAATAAATAAATAAATAAATGTCAGTTTGATTTGTCAAAGACCAAATAAATGAATGTTATTTGTCTAATCTATATTCTATTATTATAATTACCATTCAATACATTATGTTCTCTAGGTGCTGTGTATCAATATCATCATCCTGCTCGAATTCAAATTAATATGCTTTTCTGGGGTAAACCCCTGGAGTTTATAATTTATAACTGTACTATAAAAGATATATGGCAGTGATTCAATATGTATTTCTTCATATTCATCTTAGTAAATATTTTTGTTAGTTTGAATTTTTGTTATTGATTAGCATATTACTTTATTTTAAAATTTCCATCTAAGTTTTCTTGTTTTTATCTTTTACAATGCTTTGTTACGAGAGAGGCCATAAACATTAAATAAGATGTGTGCATAGATTACACATATTCTCTCTCATTTAATAGTATATCTGGTCTTATAAATTTTACAACATATCAGAAAAGATATATCTGTAACAAACTTAAGTACAGACAGTAAAATATTGAAATACAAAATCATATAGATCTTCAAATAGAATGGGTTAAATTATACATAGTTTTTTCTAACTTGCACCATTCCTATTTACATGTGACTCTTTCTGCTAGTTTATTATTAGTCCACAGTCTATTATACCTGGAAAATGAGACTTAGATAATTTTCTTAATATCCAAATATGGAAAAGGTTCTACTTTTTTTTAAAGGGAAAGAAAAGAGTTCATTGTAATTTAATCTTTACTATAGACATATATTCAAAACTTAATGAGCACTTGTTGATTGATTGAATGATTGATTATACTACATTGATATACCAGTTTGAAATTTCAGTTTTCATATGTAGCTATGAGACATCACATACACCTAAATGTTTTCTTTTCTCATCTTGAGCTATGAAAGGTTTTACTTAATTTATAAACAAAAATCACTGGATTATATATGAAGGAATAACTGTATATTATGGGATAATATTGTACCTATAGAGTAGTGACATAGTTATGAAAAATAGATAAGGGATATGTTTTAGTATATGGAAATAGGTAATAGTGACTATAATATGGGTCATATTCCCATGTTTATAAGCAACTTCCAGAGGTGATGTCAGTCTTTTTGTAATTCACCTGTCTTGTACCTAGGTCTCTTTAAAGTATTACACATTGAATATGTACACTCTATTCGTTTTATGAATTTTGGACCAGAGATGTTATTTAGGTACTTAGTCATGTTAGCTATTCATGCATTTTGCGGAAAAAGAGTTATGTATACAGCACTGGCCTATTTCATGATAATTACTACTTTGCTCATTATGTCAGTTGATATGATGAAAACTATAGGCTAATATGCAGCTTGAAACAGAGTATTTTCTCTTGTGGTTTGAGATTTAATTATGCAATTAATTGGAAAATAAATTATAGTGGAAGCAGTCTTGTTTTATGACCAAATCTATTTTAAAAAGAAAGAAAAGCTCACATTTTATTTTTAATCTGACATCATAGTGACAACATATTGAACTTCAGTTAATATATTTATAATTTGATAAGACGTATTAAAAGCATGTGAATCTAGTACTGGACTATATTCTAGAAATGACATTCCTTTTGAAAATGATCATACATGAGCAAGTGTACAATGATTTCACAATATGAGAATGTTTAGGCATTTTCCATTACAGACCAGTTTTAGACAACAGATATAGATGAACTAGCTAAATTTTAACTATGTAAATTTGATTAATTATGGGTATGATAACTAAAGAAAGTATGTGATTATTATTAGTACAACTTGAATATAGACTTGGAAGGCCTCTTCAGTTTTTCTGAACATAACCCTTCTGCAATATCCCTAGCAAACATTCACTCAGCTTGTTGTGACATTCTTTAGGATACAGTGCATTTTCACTAGTTTTACTAGTTTTGTGACTGGATATCTCCTAATAAAATATCTTTATATGTATTGAGCTTAATTCTGCTCCTTTATAGCTCTTAAATACTGATCTTGTTTATGGCTGCTTTAGTTAAGCAATTAATTGCAAATTGGACAGCAGGTGTCAGGTCACTTTCTCAAGTCAAAATGTCCCTGGTACCTTTAGCCACTCTTTATATCTCTGGTTTTTCAGACTCCCTGTCATTCTGATGCTTGACTTCAACTGAACATAGTTTAATTTGTTAAATTGAGGTTTCTTCTTTTTCTCCTTTTTAAATAGTGGCAAAGAGAACTAGTTGCTATTAAAATCTGTGTTCTTCTTTACTAATAGAAGGCCAATTTTGCTGCCCACATATTTAATAAAATTTTACATTTCTTAGTTCTCTGAGATGGCAGTTGGCTAAGCTCTGGTCCATCACGTTAGGCAGAACATGTTCAGGACTGAGATTATGCATTTTTAACAATCTTCCAGGTTATACCAGTCCATTAATTACGCTATGAGTAATAGGGTTATAGATAGCTTTATGATTTGGTCCTCCAAATTTCAATTTGTGAAAATTGTTTGTTTGCTTTTTAATTTATTTTGACTTTTTTTTTTTTTAAATCACATGCAGCTGGTAAAGCATGAACTAAGGAGACTAGATTTCAAGCAATACCTTTTTTGATAAAGAAATATGAAGATGTTTAAATTATATTAGAAAAAGCCCCACAGGCTTTGGATCTGAGAAACATATATTTTAATATCCACCTTACTAACCATGTGAACTTTGTTAAGTCATTTAACATGAAGTGAGGATATAATTATACTTGACAGATCTAGAAATAAAATGATAGAAGAAGACAGCACAGTGCCTGGTGCATATTAGAGATATAGCAATTATTAGTTTATCTCTTTTTAACTAACGGATTATTTTTGTTTTGTCTTCATTTTCTATTTATAATCTTCTGTTTTTACATTTATTATTTAATTTCTTCCACTTCCTTTGGTTTTGTTCTTGTGTTCATTGTCTATCTAAGTTGAATACTTAGCGGGTTAATTTTTAGTCTTTCTAATACAAACATTTTGGAGGACAAATTTCCCTCTAAGTACTCTTTTATATGCAATGTTATTATTGAACTTTAAGTTTTCTAATTTTCATTAATTCTACCTAGCAAATGACTTTAGAAATGCTTTTACTTTTTAAATATTTATAAATATTTATAAAATTGTTATTACCAATATGAATCCTCCATGTACAGAAAATGTGATAGGATTATTATGATAGAAAATCTTTGAAATATTTTGAAACTTGATTTATGATCCAGTGAATGGTTGGATTTTGTAAATGTCTAATTTATACTTATAAATATTCATATTTTTCATTTTGGGGTAAAAAATTGTAAACATATGCACCTATACTATATCAATCATGTTAGTGGTATTTCTCAAGTTTTCTGTAAGCTTACTGACTCATGGAATTGTTTTTGTCTGCCTGATCTGTTATTAACTTAGGGAAATATAAAATCACTTAGTATAACAATAGGTTTGTCTATTTTTTCTCATAGCTTTCTCAATTTTTTTTATGTATTTCATACTATGTTATTAGGTATATATGAGTTTATAAGTTTTATATTATCCTGGTGAATTTAATTGTCTAATAAA
The DNA here is from genome assembly GCF_024542745.1 of Macaca thibetana thibetana. Lineage (NCBI taxonomy): Eukaryota > Metazoa > Chordata > Mammalia > Primates > Cercopithecidae > Macaca > Macaca thibetana. The sequence goes on from NC_065582.1 coordinate 142,314,962, forward strand.
GAGAAGCGATTCTCTTTATCTTTGCTTTTAAAATTTAATGTAAATATAGCTGCATCTTCTTGGTTATTACGTGTCTAGTAAACTTTTAAAATATCCTTTTATTGTCAATATTTCTGTTCTGTTAACTTGTAAATTTTTTTTGTAATCAGGAAGCAACCCAACTTTAATATTCAAAATTATAATCCTCATCTTTTAGTGGGAGAGATTAATTCATTTATAATTACTTTGATATTTTATATACTTATATCTATCACGTATTTTAATGTATATTTACTTTCAATTATCTAAACTTTGATTTTTTTAATTCTTTTTTTCCTAGATTGCAATATGCACACTGAATTCTGTTCTTTCGTTTTTCATTTTAGTTATTTTAATATGAATATTTATTTGAATAAAGCATGTGATTAATCAAATCCTTTATTCTACTCTGAACTTACAAAACAATATTTTAATGTAAAACCTTCTCCCACCAGGTTTCTTTGCTATTGATTCCAGGATTGTGGTTCTGGACTTTTTTTTTTTTTTCTAGACAGGGTCTAGCTGTTACCTAGGCTGGAGTTCAGTGGCAAAATGATAGCTCACTGCAGCCTCTAACTCCTGGGCTCAAGTGATCCTCCCACCTCAGCCTCCTACGTGCCTGCTAGGACTACAGGCAAGCACCACCATGCCCTGCTAACAAATGCATATATTTTTGTGGCCACCATCATAATCAAGATATAGTACAGTTCCATCTAACCCCCCTGACTTATTTGTCACTTTGGGCTTAGTAAAAACAAAGAGTGTTTGCTAACTGTTCTTAAATATAGAGATCCATTTCTTGTTTCATCTTTCCTAAGCATGATTTATCATATCCTATAATTTAATTACTTTAGCCATCAACATAATAGTGGAAAGGTATAAGAGTTTAATCTACAATTACTTAATACAGTACAACAAAAAGGTATCAGTGGCTTTATATTACATTTAATTGCAGCTTATTATTCCCTTTATGTTGACTCGATGTTATGTAAAACTTCTTAATAAGAGGCTGAAGACATTCAGGGGAGTAGTAAGTGTGGAAACTGTTAACTATTTCTATTATTATTAACCATTAAGCATAAGCAGTCATTTTAAAGGAGAAATGAAATAAAGAGAACACTCTTAGGGGTTGAAGTCACGTGTGGGGCCCAACATATAAACTTCTTTTTTCTTCCAGTCAGATCTATTCACTGAGGTTCTTTTCAACCAGTTATTGTTTTGACTAAATTTAATATTACCTTTTTGTTTCTTACTACCAGTGAGCAGGGAATAATCAATGACTTTGTATCAGGAGTTCGCAACAAAAAAAAATATGTTGATGCAAGGGACGCTTGAAGTGGTAGAAAGATTAGGAAAACTATTTTTTAAATGCAGGCCATCTACTTTACCTCAATTCTGACCATTGTTCTTACTGCATTCTTTTCATTTAATAAACAGTTATTTATTGAGTATGTTCTCCGAGTCAGACATGTCAATTCTTGTGTCACCTAGAGGGATTTGTGTACCACATACCCATTTTTCTTCATTTTGTCTTATTCTTCTTGGGCTTAATAAAAACAAAAGCTTTGATGGGGAAAAATGGAATATGATAAAACTAGAAATGTAGATGGTCACTCAGAGATAGTTATAGAATCAAAATTCTGGTGTCTCAAGTTGGATAATGACTCCTTAATACATAAGGTGATGTTAGCGTCTGGACGACTGCATGAGCCTTTCTGCTATTTAGTGTTATGTGAAATTTTCATCAATGTAACTTCATACATATGGAGACATTACTGATTTGTAACCTCAGTTTGTATTTATCTTGCAGCTGAGATTTTGGAGTGCAATACTTTTTCTGCTAATGATCTGCTAATTTAAAGAATGCTTGCTTGCTTTTAGCCAATTTTAGAAAATGTTAAAAACGTTTAAGAGTATTTTCTTTCCCAGCACTTTGGGAGGCCAAGACGGCGGATCACGAGGTCAGGAGATCGAGACCATCCTGGCTAAGACGGTGAAACCCCGTCTCTACTAAAAAAAATACAAAAAAACTAGCCTGGCGAGGTGGTGGGCCCCTATAGTCCCAGCTACTCGGGAGGCTGAGGCAGGAGAATGGCGTGAACCCGGGAGGCGGAGCTTGCAGTGAGCTGAGATCCGGCCACTGCACTCCAGCCTGGGCTACAGAGCGAGACTCCGTCTTTGTGGGGGGGAGGGGGGGGGAAGTATTTTCTTTTTTTTTTTTTTTTTCAGACAGGGTCTCACTCTGTCCCCGAGGCTGAAGTGCAATGGTGCAATCTCAGCTCACTGCAACCCCTGCCTCCTGGACTCAAGCAATTCTGCCTTAGCCTCCCAAGTAACTGGGGCTACAGGAGCACAGCTCCACACCCGGCTAATTTTTGTATTTTTTTGTAGAGGTAGTATTTTGCTGTGTTGCCCAGGCTGGTCTTGAACTTCTGAGCTCAAACAATCCACCTGCTTCAGCCTCCCAAAGTGCTGGGATTGCAGGAATGAGCCACTGTGCCTGGCCTTATTTAAGAGTTCTTACTGATAATCCTACTAGTATAGGATTAGTTTGAGTTAAGCATTTAAAAAACATACCATAAAAGTATATTTTTCTAGTTATTGCATATATAATAGTACATTCTCTTGTTGCAATCAGATTGCCAAGCTGTTTATTCTTTTCTGTAACTTTTTAATAGAATATTTCAAAAAAGTTTTTATTTAAAGAGAGATGGCAATACAGAAAACGTTTTCTCATGAAATACATGAATATAACCTTTTTTTCTGATAGCATGCTTGTAATTAGATCCATTGTGGACAGTGCTTTACATTTATTATAATATTAGCAGTAAAAATCATGATTAGGAACTGAAATAGAAGCTGTGCCTCTGATAAATATCAGATATTTGGAGGGCTTTAATCTGTTCTAATTTACTCATAAGTGTGAAGACTTAGTTGTAAAGCAAAATAGCATGTTATTCCACAACTCTGTAGGTTATTTTGGACAACTCTGAATTTCTATTACATTTGAAAAATAGTCAGGAGTCAGGTTATTTTTAAAAATCACCTAACGCGGCCGGGCGTGGTGGCTCACGCCTGTAATCCCAACACTTTGGGAGGTCGAGGCGGGTGGATCACGAGATCAGGAGATCCTGACCATCTTGGCTAACACAGTGAAACCTCGTCTCTACTAACAATACTAAAAATTAGCCGGGGGTGGTGGCGGGCGCCTCTAGTCCCAGCTACTCGGAGGCTGAGGCAGGAGAATGGCGTAAACCCGGGAGGCGGAGCTTGCCGCGAGCTGAGATGGCCGGGGCCGAGGAATGAGACTCCGTCTCAAAAAAAAAAAAAAAATCACCTAAGGCACCACCTTTTTTTTTTTTTTTTTTTTTTTTTGAGACGGAGTCTCACTCTGTCACCAGGTTGGAGTGCAATCTCGGCTCACTGCAAACTCAGACTCTCTGGTTCAAGCAATTCTCCTTACCTCAGCCTCCCGAGTAGCTGAGAATACAGGCACTTGCCACCACACCCTGCTAATTTTTGTATGTTTAGTAGAGACGGGGTTTCGCCGTGTTGGCCAGGATATTCTCGATCTGCTGACCTCGTGAGCCGCCTGCCTCGGCCTCCCAAAATGTTGGGATTACAGGCGTGAGCCACCGCGCCCGGCAGGCACCACATTTTTATGCAAGAAAAAAGAAACACACAACAGTTTCCCATCTCACCTTAAACTTTTGGTAAAAATATCTTGGATTTTCATTATATGAGAATGTTGCTACATGGAAGAAGGCTTGATGGGTGGGTAGAAAAATATGATGGCATACCTGTTTTTTAAAAAGAAATAGGAATAGTGTTCTTTGAAAAATGAGGCAGAGAGAACCGTTAGGACCCTTACAAACAAATGAGAATTTATATATGTATTTTAGCTGTGCTTATCTTTGGGTGATGAGGAAGGGAGGGAGGAAGAAAAGAAAGGAATACTTTCTTATGTAATACTATACTTATGTAATACTATACTTATGTAATACTATCTTTCTTACTTTTATGTTTTTAATAGATTTCCACAAGCATGTATTCATTTCTATAATTGGGATACATGATACCCAACTAATGTACTTGAAAGTAAGTTTTAGCAATATTTCTAACCAGCTACATTGTGATTTTTCAAAGAAGCTTGGAATTATTTATATTTTATTGCCATTGAAAACTTGGAACTTTTTTTTACAACTGTATGCATTTTATCATGCTTTCATCTTTGTAGACTGTCCATTTTTGTGTGAATGGCTTTTTTCAAAAGATCTGTTCATTTGTTACTTTATTTACTATCTTTTAATAAATATTTTATCTCTAACTTCTGTGCTATGTTCTGTTCTTTTGGATCCAGTGTGGATTATTGAGACCAGAAATGTTGTCACCTGTCTTTAAGATGGTAGCATTTTGTCACTTTAGTACAGAGCCAGTGGGTATGGAGTCTGAACTGGTAGCTATTCCCAGTACTTTTTAAAAAGGTTCAGTGAGTCAAGGGAGTGTGTATCATATTGAGACTGTAAGGAAGAAAGTTTTAGGGACCTTCTTCAGGGAGCTATTTCTTATTGTTTCTGGGGAGCTGTCAGCTCTTCCCCTCAGGTGATTTTAAAATACATTTATATATCTCATTGCTGCTACAATAAAAAATGTAACAAACTGTGGTGGTGATGGCACTTTCTTCTCCTTTTCCCCCTAATTCATCTTGGTTAATTTTATTATCCAAAAAAATAAAGAGGTGGGTGGGCAGATCATTAGTGTGAACGAGTTTTGTGAGGAAAAGTCAGAGACTTTGCCACTTCCCTGTAGAAATATGGATCCATTTAAAGTAGTATATGTAACTGAAACATATAATCTCCTAATTCCAAAACAAAAGCCTGACAGACTATTTATGGGAAAGGAAGGGACCTGAGCCTCAGTATATCTGGAAAGTTTGCTGTGAATCCTTATCTGAGAACAGAGAGAAAAAGATAAACTTTAGGCCTAGTGTCTTTCTGTTATTCTTGCAGCATCTTCTTGTGGTGTATATTTTTTCATTACAATTATCATTCTATACAGATTTTCTTGAGTGCTGACAAACTCTGCATCAGATACTGTGCTTCTTGTGAGCAACAGAGAGATAACTAAGGTAATTCTTGACTCAAATGAGTTCATAGTCTAATGGCAGGCTCCAAAATAGATGCAGCAATTGTTACAAGTACAATGAAAAGGATGTTGAATCTATTGTGTGCTTTAAAAGCAAGAACTGGCTGCTAATTACAAGAGTAAAATATTCCATGGAGAACCATAGATTTTGGCCACATGGAATTACTCAGAAACTGTCAGAAAGATATCACACAGGTGCTGTGTCTGTGGAAGTTGCAAATTCATTGTGGAGAAGTAGACATTTCTAATGTTTTACGTACGCAAGATAAACCTATTCCCTTGGACATAAATAATCTAAGACCTACCATATCTTTTCTGGGGATTTTGAAAGAGAAGCAGACATGATATTTCATTTATACATTATTAATATTCACAGTCTCAAGATACCTCTGTGGTAGTAAATAGCAGGGACATTATTTTTCAAAGATGTATTAAAGTGCAATTTAGTGGTAGTGTTTGCCTTAAAAATAGAAAATGTGCATATATACTACATTTCGTTGATTGTAAGATGCTACTTTATTAATAGATTACCAGAGAAAAAAAGATCTCATAAGACTATGTTAAATGTAGATATCAATTTATATGTGAAAAAATATACATCTGAGAAATAGGGGACCATGTTATGTCAAAAAAGCTTTTTGGATGAAAAACAGTCCAAAATGTGATTTAATTTGCAAAGCAATTATAATTTTAGATTATGTTTTATCTTTACATGTTTGTTGGCAATGCTATTCTAATCTGTTTTGATTTAATTTGTTCCAATTATTGGGCTTACCTATTTATAGAATACTTTATCCCTATCTTACATTGAATATATTTTTTTAACTTAGTACTTTGCAATGGTGGCAGGCATTATGTGTTAGTGTCTTCATTATTGAAATATTTGTTTTTTTATTGTCAACCCAGTACTTGGCATATAGATATGTGAAGAATAGATGTGAAAGTACTCTGCTTCTATAGCATTAAATATGCTTTCTAAAATATAGAGTGTTAATATTGGAAATTTATTATATCTTACTGATATAAAAGAAAATGAAAATGGGCCATTTTTTGTTATCTAATGGAGTGTTTCAGATTAGACCTCACGTAACATGGACTCTGTGACCCCAAGGATAGTATTATCTTTGGGATGTCATTTTTGGGGTTTTTCAGAGGCAGTTTGTATTTTATGTTGTTGCTCTGGGAAATACTCAAAAAAATTTCAGAAAATCACAGAAACAAAAGATTTAAAAATAAAACACATAATTAGATGAATCATTACTAAAATTTAGGGAATGAATATTAGTGAAGCCCACATGATACCATTCATCACTGTGTTAGTAGAAGAATAATTTTATGAACTTACTAAAGAGCAGCAATATAGTCTACTAATTATATTGGTGTCTCAGAGTCTAAGATATCCTTATTTTTTACAAAAAAAAAAAAAACCAGAACAGATATATAAATTATGTTTCATAAGCCATTAATATATCAATTTAAAACATATTAGAATAACATTATAAATTATTATTGTATCCCCATTTCTGCTCATAAATGCCTAATTAACACATATGACACTGTTATGATACCATTTATACCATTGATTGTATGGGAAGGTCATTTCCAAGGTCAATCACAGGTCTTCTGTTAGAGGGACTTAATTTCCATAGCCTCTTCTTATATTGGCTATTTTGGCTAGAAGGGAATTCAGTGTGATTAGAATGGAAAGAAAGGCAGAGAAATAGGGATTACTAGGGGTCAAAAAAAGAGGGAGGACTTATCTCTTACTTGAGGATGAGGAAACTCAATTATTTCATGTCGTATGTATCTAGATTTCAAAACAAAATACATTCATGATCTCTGTTTGGACTATGCTGCCATTTCTTAAATAACAAATCTAAGCATTCCTTTTCTACTGCAAAATTACTTTTAAAACAAATATGATCGTATAAGAATTGGAACTATTTAAACCAAGGGAAACCATTCTTAATGGCTAGGCGATTAAGACCAGTTGGGTAGAGTAGTTTCAAATATCTTGGATCTTACAAGTTTTTATCTACCAAATGACCAGGTTAACTATTTACAAAGGGAGACGCTATTAAAAATGAATTAATATATAATAAATTACCAATATTAATAATTGCATATTGCTACAGTCAGAATGTGTTCCCTAAAAGCCATTTGTTAGAAACTTGATTCCCAGTCCTGCAGTGATGGGAGATGGAGCCTTTGGGAAGTGTTTTGTTCATGAATGGATTTATTCAACTGTAAAAAGGGCTTGGGGGAATGGGTACATTCCTCCTGCTCTCTGCCATGTGAGGACACAGCAAGAAAGCCCTCACAAGATGCTAGCACCTTGATCTTGGACTTCTAAGCCTCTAGAACTATGAGAAGCTTCTTTACAAATTAACCAGTCTGCTATTCTGTTATAGCAACACAAAATAGCTGACACATATCAAAATAAATGACAGGTAATACTTATATCAAATTTTAAAGAAATATAAATATACTTAGGTACAAATAAACTATATGTTTATCTTAAATATTAAAATTTTTTACATTTTTTTCTTTGCTTTCCCAGAAACTGACAATTAAATAAGGACAACATAAAAGAGCCTGAAAAAAGGACTCTCTTGGGTCTTACATTTAGCAGCTATTAATCTCAGGAACAAACCAAACATTGCCAGCATTTTAGTTCTAGAAGGTCCCATCAGAGGATGTACTAATAGTCATCTAGTTTCTCTGTCTTTTTATTTTTATTTTTTGAGATGGGGTTCATTCTGCCACCTGGGCTGGAGTGCAGTGGCATAGTCATAGCTTACTGCAACCTCTAATTCCTGGACTCAAGCAATCCTCCCACCTCAGACCCCAGAGTAGCTGAAACTACAATCGTGTGCCAGCATGTCTGGCTAATTATTGTTTTTTAAAATACGGAGACAGGGTCTCCCCACATTACCCAGCCTTGTCTCAAACTCCTGGACTCAAGGGATCCTCCTGCCTCAGGCTCCCAAAGTGCTGAGATTACAGGCGTCAGCCACCCTGCCAAACCTAGTTTCTCTGTTTTTGACAATCTTTTGTCTTCTTTTGCCTTAAAACATTTTATTTTATTACCTTCTTCTAGTTCATTGGTGTTTTAACTGAATTCACCTTGTCCTTAAGATTCAATAGATATGCCTCAGGATTTTCCTAGATAAAAGCGGGACCTTAAACTTGGAGGGTGGTCATCTCTCATTCTCCTTTTAGCAAATCAGCTCTACCTTAATCTGTTCTGTATACTGAGCTCTGCATAATATTCACTTAAGAAAGCAAGTCCAACATTTAAAAATGTGACTTTGAAAACCTGTGCACAAAATGGATATATAGGATGCTATAGAGAGTTAACATTCTTCTGTTCTATTGATGATAGTGGTCTTTGGTGAGAATCCAAGTGAAGCCTTAGGGGACAAGCTATCACGAAATCAGGTTTCATAAGGAAATTTTTTTCAGTTTTCGTGAATAGACACTCTATTTCAAAGTGGGCCAATGCTTTTATAAGTCAAACCAGATAATCTTACTGGTTGCTATGGTGCTGGAGGGTAATGAGGAAATGGTTTTGAACTTGATGGAATGCAAAATGAATAGCTATTCTTTTAAAAATATGTTTTTCCATTACAGTGAGAAAATCTGGTTTCAATTTATAAAATCTTTGGGCAGAATGTGCTTTATGTACCTGTCTTAAGAGTGCTTTGATGCCTCCTAGGCACCAGTGGGCAATGGAGTCTTACAAAATCTTTTAAGTGTCAGACTGCCTTCCATTTTTCTGTGTTACCACGGGACTACAGGGACCAGATCTACTAAGAGGAAGGGTGTATTTAAAGTACTAATGTAACTGTTTATCTTCCTCTTTATATATTTATAGAGAACCTGCATGCATCAAATCATTTCTGTGATTTAGATTCACAATAATAAATTATCACTTATACTTTCATTATTGTCAATTTTGTTAAACTATTGGCAAAATGAACATTATCCTTTTCCTATCCTTTGTCAATTTTTCAGCAAAAGGGCATGCATTGCATTAATTTACATTTTTATTATTAGTGATGTTAAATCTTTGTGATATAAAATAAAATGCTCAAGAAAATTGTTAAACAAATGATAAATGGAATTATCTCATTCTCCATACAATAATTCTATTTATATTTCTGATAAATCGTTCTTCTTTTGATTGGCTTTCCACAGGTTCTCTGACAATGTCTTTGTGCTCGATCTTCTGTAACTTCATAATACTAAAATAATTTTCAAGTAGCTATGTTTCAGTATTTTCAACAATTTTTTCCATTTTTGGCCAGTGTTTATAAGGTTTTAGGTTTTAAAAATTCCCCTCATGTCATCATATAATAGATTAAAATACTAACCACCCTAACTCGCCAGATTCCTAGAAAAAAAAAATCAAAGACTAGAAATCTAGCATCTAAAATAATAAATATAATTTGCTTTTCCCTGACCTTTTCTTATATAAGTTCAATTTCTTTGTGTCCTCTGGGTTCTGCTTCTACCAATTACACCTTTGCTACCTCTAGGTTTGAATATATGGGTATTTATGATTGCTTGCCAGATCAAGCATGAATCAAGATGCAGAACCAGGGTCAGATGCTTGGCAGCAGGTAAGTTTAATACTCTCCAATAAGTATGGCAGATAAATCTGGTTTTAAATTTGGACAAGGTGAACATTTCCTTTTGAAAAGCATTTGAACTCAGTAATTTGGTTGACTATATTTGATAACTAACTGTAAGGGAAAAGGTCATCAACTAAGAAGAAAAAAACCTCTTAAAATAGTTTTCAAAAGCAAACTGCAGGTTATGTGCATGGAAAATTATCAGATGGAAAAAAATTGAGGTGTTACTTTCCGTAATAATCCTGTGCTTAGATAAGATTTCCATCTGCTCAAATTCTGGATTTTGTTTAAGTAGCCTAATATTTATTTATATTTTATTTGAGCATTTTATCAACATCTCTTAATGATCTGAAAAAATTATCTACAAGCCCTTATCTACAAAGAGTCTTGTAGGGATTTGTTTATAAGGAGGCTTGAAAAGGACTTCAAACAACAATAGGAGGTATAGAAAAATATCTCACAGTCCCTATGTAAACAAACAATAGTTGAACACATTTAGAATTCAAAGTTAAAATTAAAACAAATTTTAAGGATAATTACTGGTACTTATGAGATAAAATTTAATCTTATAGGAAATTCTATAATGAATAGGAAAATATAGGCCCTTTCAAGCTGATGAATTATTAATGGAGACTAAGTCTTACTTGATACTTCCTAGACTTTTTCCCCTCAACATATCGAGTTGTAATAACTAGTCACTCAAGAAAAAAAAAAAAATTGCACCACCACCTAATTATATTTTTTACAAAAATAATTTCAACTTTTATTTTAGATTCAGAGGGTAAAAGTGCAGGTTTGTTACATAGGTACATAGTATGATGCTGAGATTTTAGGTACAGATGATCCCATCACTCAGGTAGCGAGCATAGTACCCTACAGGTAGTTTTTCAGCCCACGCCTCCCTGCCTCCCTACTTCTAGTAATCCTCAGTGTCTATTGTTTCCATCTTTATGTCCATGTGTAGTCAGGGTTTAACTCCCATTTATAAGTGAGAACATGTGGTATTTAGTTTTTTGATCCTGCATTAATTCTCTTAGGATGATAACTTCTAGCTGCATCCATGTTGCTACTAAGGGCATGATTTCATTCTTTTTATGGCTGCATAGTATTCCATAATGTATATGTACCACGTTTTCTTTATTCAGTCCACTGTCGATGGACTCATCGATCAATTCCATGTCTTGACAATTGTGACTAGTGCAGTGATAAACATATGGGTACACGTGTCTTTTTGGTAGAATGGTTCATTTTCCTTTGGGTATGTACCCAGTAATGGGATTGCTGGGTTGAATGGGACTTTAAGTTCTTCACTTAATCTGCGTACTGCTTTCCACAGTGGATGAATAACTTACATTCCCATCAAGAGCGTATAAGTGTTCTTTCTCTACAGCCTCACTGACACCTGTTTGTTTGTTTGTTTTTTTTTTAAATCACCAATGTGACTGGTGTGAGGTGGTATTTCATTGTGGTTTTCATTTGCATTTCTCTGATGATTAGTGATGTTGAGCCTGTTTTTCATACATTTGTTGGCCACTGGAATGTCCTTGTTTGAGAAATGTCTGTTCATGTTCTTTGTCCTTTTTTTTTTTTTTTTTTTTTTTTTTTTTTGAGGCGGAGTCTCGCTCTGTCGCCCAGGCTGGAGTGCAGTGGCGCGATCTCGGCTCACTGCAAGCTCCGCCTCCCGGGTTCCCGCCATTCTCCTGCCTCAGCCTCCCGAGTAGCTGGTACTACAGGCGCCGCCACCACGCCCGGCTAATTTTTTTGTATTTTTAGTGGAGACGGGGTTTCATTGTGTTAGCCAGGATGGTCTCGATCTCCTGACCTCGTGATCCGCCCGTCTCGGCCTCCCAAAGTGCTGGGATTACAGGCTTGAGCCACCGCGCCCGGCCCTTTGCCCATTTTTTTAATGAAATTATTTCTGTTTTTGTTTGTTGATTTGTTTAGCTTCCTTATAAATTCTAAATATTGGACCTTTCTCAGATGCATAGTTTGTGAATCGTTTCACTCATTGTGTAGGTTGTCTGCTCACACTGTTGATTGTTTCTCTTGCTGTATCGAAGCTCTTTTCATTTAATTTGGTACTACTTGTCAATTTTTGTTTTTGTTGTAATTGTTTTTGCTGAGTTAACCATAAATTCTTAGCCAAGATCAATGTCTGGAAGGGTATTTCCTAGCTTTTCTTCTACAATTTTTATAATTTAAATCTTGTATTCATCTTCAGTTAATTTTTGTATAAGGTGACCGGAAGAGGTCTAGTTTCATTCTTCTGCATATGACTAGCCAGTTATCTCAGCACCGTTTACTGAATAGGGAGTCCTTTCTCCATTGCTTACTTTTGTCAATTTTGTTGAAAATCAAATGATTATTAGGTTTCTGGCTTTATTGCTGGGTCCTCTTTTCTGTCCCAGTGGTCTATTTGTTTGCTCTGTTCATGTTTTCGCTTTCTACTTGATTCAGACTTAGATTTTGTGTTTCCAGGAATGTATCTATTTCCTCTAGACTTCCTAATTTGTGTTCATATAGGTGTTCATAATAGTCTCTGAATATATATTGTCTGTGGGATCAATTGTAATGTTATCTCTGTCATTTCTGATTGTGCTTATTTGGATCTTCTCTTTCTTTCCTTGATAATCTATGTAATGGTCTAATAATTTTGTCTACTCTTTTGAAAAACCAACTCTAGGTGTAATTGATTTTTCGTGTAGACTTTTGCTTCTCAATTTCATTTAGTTCTTCTCTGACATTAGTTATTTCTGTTCTTCTTCTAACTTTGTGGTTGGTTTGTTCTTTTTTCCCCTAGTTCCTCTAGGTGTGATATTCGATAGTTAATTTGAGATCTTTCTAACTTGTTGATGAAGGCATTTATTTCTATAAACTTTATTCTTAATACTGCTTTAGCTGCATCCCAAACGTTCTGGTAAGATGTATCTCTAGTTTTTTTTAATTTCATAGAATTTTTTGATGTCTGCCTTAATTTTGTTGCTCACCAAGAGTTACTCAGGAGCAAGTTGTTGAATTTCCATGTATTTGTGTAGTTTTGAGAGTTCTTCTTGGTATAGATTTCTATTTTTATTGCACTGTGGTCCAAAAGAGTGCTTGGTATGGTTTCAAGTTTTTTAATTTCTTGATACTTTCTTTATGACCGGCATGTATTCAATCCTTGGGGCCGGGCGCGGTGGCTCAAGCCTGTAATCCCAGCACTTTGTGGGGCCGAGACGGGCGGATCACGAGGTCAGGAGATCGAGACCATCCTGGTTAACACGGTGAAACCCCGTCTCTACTAAAAAATACGAAAAACTAGCCAGCCGAGGTGGCGGACGCCTGTAGTCCCAGCTACTCGGGAGGCGGAGGCAGGAGAATGGCGTGAACCCGGGAGGCAGAGCTTGCAGTGAGCTGACATCCGGCCACTGCACTCCAGCCTGGGTGACAGCGCGAGACTCCGTCTCAAAAAAAAAAAAAAAAAAAAAAAAAAATTCTGGGTGCCGATGAGAAGAATATATAATCTGTGATTATTGAGTGGCACATTCTGTAGACATCTGTTAGGTATAATTGCTCAATTGTGGAATTTAAATCCAAAACTTGTTAGTTTTCCTACTGGATGATTTGTCTAATGCTGTCAGTGGTGTGCTGAAGTCTCCTACTATTATTGTGTGTCTATCCATATGTTTTTGTGAGTCAAGAAGAACTTGTTTTATGAATCTGGGTGCACTAATGTTGGGTGCATATATAATGAGGATAGTTAAGCCTTTTTGTTGCATTGTATCGTTTCTTATTATATAATGCCCTTTTTTTGTCCTTCTTGATTGTTGTTGCTTTAAAGGCTGTTTTATGTGATATAAGACTTGTGATTCCTGCACTTTTTTGTTTTTTGTTTGTATGGTAGATCTTTCTCCATCCCTTTACTTTGAGCTTGTGCATGTCATTACATGTGAGGTGGGTCTTTTGAAGACAGAAAATAATTGGGTCTTGTCTTCTGATCCAGCTTCCCACTCTATGCCTTTTTATTGAGGCATTTGGACCATTTACTTTCAGGGTTAGTACTGATATGTGAGATTTTGATACTGTTATCATATTGGTAGCTTTTGTTTTGTAGACTTGAATGTATAATTTCTTGCAAAATTTGGCCCTGCTATCTCTTGACCCGACAGTCAACTGGGGTTAGAGCAACTTGGGGAAGATTGGGAGCCTTGGGATATGGGCACCTATGGCCATGTTCCACTGCAGCTGCCCTGTGTGCAAAAACCCCCAGGCTCCACGCAGGCTGGAGCTCTGTCTCTCTCTACTCTCTGTGTACTCTCTGGTCAGACCCCCTACCCACCCCCAGCAGTTAAAATGTCTATGGGGGTTGTGGGATCGCGTGTAGCTAGGATCCCAAAGTTCCATGGCAAGAGTGGGTTGCTTCACCATCTCTTCACTCAGCCCTTGCCCAGGAGCCATTCTAGGGTGGAACTAGCACTGGCATTTGACAACCCTGTACAGGGTTTCCAGCTTCCCTTCTCTTTAGCCTCAGGGTCTGCATTGCCTCTGTATCAACTCTTGGTGTTTTCTCATCATGGATCTATTCAAAGTATGTTCCCTTATTGTACTTTAATAACAGATAAGTAAGACCTATCCCTAGATATATCTATCCCTAGATATATCAGTTTGTATTTATACCGCTTCATATTTTGTCTTTGTATTTAAATTTCTTATACTTTTGATTCTTTGAATATATTGTGAGATTTTATTGTTAATGTGATATAGTATTCTACGTAATATTAATAGTACAGCATGTTACTAATATGTAATATGTTATGCAATTATATAATACATAATATTAACATTACATGAGTAACAAATTATGTAAATATGAAACACTTGATAGTTTAGTAAGAATTTTACATGTATCAGTTCTTTTAAAGCTCACAATCATACTGTGAGGTAGATAGTATCTCTATTTTAAAGATGAGAATTCTCAAAATATTCAGATAAATAAAACTAAATAAATAAGATGAAAATAAATAAGACTAAATTTACATATAGATTTTTAACCTGTATCCTTTTAAAAAATTGATTGCTTTATTGTTTTTATAGAAAAAATGATATATACTGATTAGAAAATTCAAATAAGAATAAAAATCTGACATTTTAACAAGGATTGTTACCTGCCTTCTCTGACCATATTCCATACATACATTTCTCAGTATATATGCAGAAAGGAAGAGGATAGGTGAGATAGCTACTCAGAAAGAAATTAATTTTGAAAATGGGGTACTTTTTCATTTAAAAATAGAAAACTTTGATTAATTTTTACTTTTGTATATCTGAGATAGAAGAACAGATGTAAAACTGAAGGCATAGTTGACCTTGAAATGAGTGTTTCTTCATGAAAAGAAAAAGTTACTTGTAAATTTAAGAAAATAACTGTCATACAGAATAGGCATCCAGTGTTTTTGATTGTTTCAACTGTGCAAAGTATCTACTACTTCCTTGCTTTGGAAGAGCGGAAATTATAACCATGTCAAACTCAAAGTTGTTTAATTTCTCTATTTAAATAGATTCACTACTCAACATTATATATTTTTGATGTATCACTATTTTTCTGTTAATTGACCTATTCTAATGAATCTCTTGGTCGGCTAGATTTCATTGTCAATTTTATGTATCCATGTTTTTAAAGAAAGTTTCTATGTACTAATCACCCAATCTCTTGCACAGTTATCAGTGACTTTCTATTCATTATAGAAGAAACACTTGGATGAGTATACACTTCCTGATTTGTACTTTGACATTAGAACTATACAGTCATTTCTAAACTTCTTCTAATGTTAATTATGTTTAAGTCTTAAGTGCTTTTTATATAGAAAAAGATGAGAAATCCCTTCCCTAATATGCCTTAACATTTTCCTCTAGCACACAAGCTTGAAGATACTAAGGGCATTAAGAATGGAGAAAAGAAAATTTGACATACATTTAATGTCTGTTCAACTAAAGGACTGTTAGCAAGAAGGCAACTCTTCCTTATTCTGTTTAATCTGGTCCAGATACCCAATTTTCTGAGCTTTCATAGTACTCTATATTTCTTATAATATTTATGAGATTATTGTGTAACCATCTACATACAGGTCAACTGTGGATTCCTTGAATGAATGCAGAAACATAATAAACACTCAAGAATTTTTTTTTTTTATTTGAAGGAATTAGTTTTATCTTCTATTGATTTGTAGTGGCTGCCAAGAATACTGTGTTAAGTCTGATTAGGAACCCTGCTAGATCAGCAAGAAAGGTTACAGTGGTAAATTAGTAATGTTTGCTGTGAGTCAGAGAATTAAAAGTGGTGCCAAAGGTGACAAATGTTGTTTATCTTAGATTAGGTGCTATTTATTTGCCACAGATGGCAGAATCAGGACTATTAGATAAATACTCCAGGAGGTAGGTTTTGTCCTAATGTAAGGATGAGTGTTTTAATTATTAGATAGGTTTAAAAATTGAGTTTGGTGCTAGAGTCCTTGGGGTAGGTAAATTTCCTTTTCCTGGAATTGTTACCACATAGGTTAGCCAAATATTTGTGAAATGTTTAACATTATAGACACTTTCAATTCTATTACTTTAAGTTTGTAAACATGATCTTTAAACATAACCAACATATGCTTAAATAATTTAAACATGATCAAGATATGCTTAAATAATTCATTTTATAGCACAGAAACAGTATTACATGTATGAAAATAATTTCTACATTCTCAAATTAATTTAATGTTTATTTATTTGTTTATTTTTGAGATGAGGTTTCGCTATTTTTATCCAGGCTGGTCTTGAACTCATAGGCTCAAGCATTCCTCCTCCTTTGGTCTCCCAAAGTGCTGGGATTATAGGCATGAGCCACCACAACCAGCCTCTAAATTCTCAATTTTAATGAACTCATGAAAGTTTATGTGGTTTATATCTATAGGATATTTAAATTAAAATAGTCTTTCTGCTATATACTTGAAAATGCTATGAAACTACAGTTAATGAATCTCCTTAACTTAGTAAATAATAACACCATCTGCTAGGTTGCTTAACCTAAAAACCCAATAGTTACATTAATTTCTCTTTCTTTCACTTTCCCTCAGTCACTCAGTCAACAAATCCTCTGTTATCTACTTCCACCCTGAATCTGCCCTCCATATCCACTCTCATCATCATCTTTCTCTGGTCTATGGTAATACCTCCTATTCAATCCCTCTCTTTTTGGCACCCTTACCCTTAAACCATCCATCCTCTTTCCAGGAGCAAAGTTATCTTTCTTAAAACACAGATAAGATCACATCACTTCCCTGTGTAAAACACTCCAGTAGGTTCCTTATCCCAGTGGCATAAAATCAAGCTTCTTACCTTTATCTAAAAACCTTTTTAAAAAATCTGTTATTGGCCCTTTTCTTCAGTATCACCTCTTCCCCTTTGTCCACATGCCCAGCTACACTGGGCTTTCTTATCTGTTAGGAGACTATTGCATTTGTATAAGTGAGAAACAAGGTGGTGGCAGTGCTGGAGATGGGGAAAAGTAGTCAATTATGGATCCATTTTGAAGGTAGAGGCAACAGCAATTCCTGGCAAATATATTGTGATATAAAGGGTTTAAACATTACTCCAAGGTTTTTCCCCTGAACAGTTAGAAAATGTTGCCATAAATTATAATGAGAGACACTAAATTTGGGGTCGATTTAGAAGGGAAGATTAGGAATGTATTTTCAGACATACTGAATTTATGATATCTAAATATTGGATATATGAGCCTGGAGTTCAGCAGACTGAGCCTAGATAAAATTTTTTGAGTTGTTGAAATATACTCGGTATTTAAAGTCATGAAACTTTCTACAGTTACCAATAAAGTGAATATGGATAAAAATGAGAAGTGTCCCAGAACTGAGAGAAACCACTAGAATATTAAGAAGTTTTTGGAGTAAAGAGAAAGAATCTTCAAAGGATACTGAGATGTGACCACTGAGATAAGATAAGGGTTGGAATCAGCTTCTTTCAAACTCCTGTTAATCTTTTAACTCCTGTTAATTTACTTAATCTATTAAAATTTATTTAATCTTTTAATATTAACTCCTGTTAATATTTTGTTCTTCTCTCATGAATAACAAATATTCGTAATGGCATATAGAATGTTGAATCTTTTCCAAGTTTTCAGTTTACTCTGCCATAAGAGGAATCCATCAGAGGAATCATTATCTTTAGCAGCCGTAATCTTATGAAAAGTATTTCTTAAATAAGAAGACTTGAAAATCAGAATTACTCCTTGATCTATGGGCTGCAGAATGGATGTTGTATTAGCAGGCAGGAAAACAACACTAATCTTATACACCTCAATCAGAGCTCTTGAGTAACTAAGTGCAATGTCGATAAGCAATAATAAAACTTTTTATTATAATTTAAGTTCTGGGTTACATGTGCAGAACTGCAGTTTTGTTACATAGGTATACATGTGCCATGGTGGTTTGCTGCACCCATCATCCCGTCACCTACATTTCTATTTCTCCTAATGTTATCCCTCCCCTACACCCCTACCCCCACAGGCCCCAGTGTGTGATGTTCCCCTCCCTATGTCCATGTGTTCTTATTGTTCAACTCCCACTTATGAGTGAGAACATGTGGTGTTTGGTTTTCTGATCTTGTGATAGTTTGCTGAGAATGATGGTTTCCAGCTTCATCCATGTCCCTGCAAAGGACATGAACTCATCCTATTTTATGGCTGCCTAGTATTCCATGGTGTATATGTGCCACATTTGCTTAATCTAGTCTATCATTGATGGACATTTGGGTTGGTTCCAAGTCCTTGCTATTGTGAATAAAGCTGCAATAAACATATGTGTATATGCGTCTTTATCATAGAATGATTTATAATCCTTTGGGCATATGCCCAGTAATAGGATTGCTGGGTCAAATGTTATTTCTGGTTCTAGATCCTTGAGGAATCACCACACTGTCTTCCACAATGGTTGAACTAATTGACACTCCCACCAACAGTGCCAACAGTGTAAAAGCATTCCTATTTTTCCACAACCTCTGCATCATCTGTTGTTTCCTGACTTTTTAATGATCACCATTCTAACTAGCGTGAGATGGTATCTCATTGTGGTTTTGATTTGCATTTCTCTAATGACCAATGATGATGAGCATTTTTTCATGTGTCTGTTGGCTGCATACATGTCTTATTTTGAGAAGTGTCTGTTCATAACCTTTGCCCATTTTTTGATGAGGCTGTTTGCTTGTTTCTTGTAAATTTAAGTTCTTTGCAGATTCTGGATATTAGCCCTTTGTCAGGTGGATAGATTACAAAAATGTTCTCCCATTCTGTAGGTTGTCTGTTCACTCTGATGATAGTTTCTTTTGTGGTGCAAAAGCTCTTTAGTTTAATTAGATCCCATTTGTCAATTTTGGCTATGTTGCCATTGCTTTTGGTGTTTTAGACATGAAGTCTTTGCCAATGCCTATGTCCTGAATGGTATTGCCCAGGTTTTCTTCTAGGATTTTTATGGTCCTTGGTCTTACATTTAAGTCTTTGATCCTTCTTGAGTTGATTTTTTATAAGGTGTAAGGAAGGGGTCCAGTTTCAGTTTTCTGCATATGGCTAGCCAGTTTTCCCAACACCATTTATTTAATAGGGAATCTTTTCCCCATTGCTTATGTGTGTCAGGTTTGTCAAAGATCAGATGGTTGTAGATATATGGTGTTATTTCTGAGGCCTCCATTCTGTTCCATTGGTCTATATATCTGTTTTGGTACCAGTACCATGCTGTTTTGGTTACTGTACCCTTGTAGTAAACTTTGAAGTCAGGTAACATGATGCCTTCAGCTTTGTTCTTCTTGCCCAGGATTGTCTTGGCTATGCAGGCTCTATTTTGGCTCCATATGAAGTTTAAAGTAGTTTTTTCCAATTCTGTGAAGAAAGTCAGTTGTAGCTTGATGGGAATAGCATTGAATCTATAAATTACTTTGGGCAGTAAGGTCATTTTCACGATATTGATTCTTCCTGTCCATGAACATGGAATGTTTTTCCAAATGTTTGTGTCCTCTTTTATTTCCTTGGGCAGTGTTCTATAGTTCTCCTTGAAGAGGTCCTCACATTCCTTGTAATTTGTGTTCCTAGGTATTTTATTCTCTTAGTAGCAATTGTGAAGGGAAGTTCACTCATGATTTGGCTCTCTGTCTATTATTGGTGTATAGGAATGCTTGTGATTTTTGCACATTGATTTTGTATCCTGAGACTTTGCTGAAGTTGCTTATCAGCTTAAGGAAATTTTGGGCTGAGATGATGGAGTTTTCTAAATATAAAATCATGTCATCAAGCAATAATATTTTGAAAGGAATCTTTTTTTCTATGTAGTAGGTCTCAATAGTGGGTTTAGAATAGTAAGCCATTCTGTAAACAGATGTGCTGTCATCTAGGATTTCTTGTTCCATTTATAGATCACAGGCAAAGTAGACTTAGAATAATTCTTAAGGGCCCTAGAAGGTCCCCAGGACTTTTGGAACAGTATATAACTGTTGACTTTAACTTAAAGTCATAAGCTTCATTAGACCCTAACAAGAGAGTCAATCTGTCCTTTAATGATTGGAAGCCAGTCACCGACTTCACCTCTCTAGCTATGAAAGTCTCAGAGGCATCTTCCACCATTTTATTCACATTGAAAATCTGGGTCAGGCATGATTGCTCATGCTTGTAATCCCAGCAGTTTGGGAGGCCACAGTGGGCAGATCACCTGAGGTCAGGAGTTTGAGACCAGTCTGGCCAACACAGCAAAACCTTGCCTCTACTAAAAATACAAAAATTAGCCGGGCATGGTGGCATGTGCCCATAATCCCAACTACTTAGGAGGCTGAAGCAGGAGAATATCTTGAACCTGGGAGGTGGAGGTTGCAGTGAGCTGAGATTGCACTCCAGCCTAGGTGACAGAGCAAGACTCTGTCTCAAAAAAAAAAAAAAGAAAATAATAATAATAAAATGTGTTGTTTCTGTAGCCACCTTCCTCAATTATCTTAGCTGGATATCTGAATGACTTGCTGCAGCTTCTACATTAGCATTTGCTGCCTAACTTTAGCTTTTTCTGTTATAGAAATAGTTTCTTTCCTTAAACCTCATGCACCAAACTCTGCTAGCTTCAAACTTTTCTTCTGTAGCTTTCTCACCTCTCTCAGCCTTCATAGAATTGAAGAGATTTAGGGCCTTTCTGTGGATTAGACTTTGGCTAAATGGAATGTTGTGACTGGTTTCATCTTCTATCTAGATCATTAAAACTTCCCTCATATCAAAAATAAGGCTCTTTTTCTTTCTTTTCACTCATGTTCACTGGCTTAGCACTTTTACTTTCCTTCAAGAACTTTTCCTTTGCATTCACAACTGGGGCTAACTGTTCGGTGCAAGAGGTTGAGATTTTGGCCTGTCTCACCTTTCAATATGTTTTTCTTATTAAGCTTAATCATTTCTAGCTTTTGATTTGAAGTGAGAGACACATGACTTCCTTTCACTTGTACAGTTAGAGGACATTGTAGGGTTATTAATGAGCCTAATTTCAATATTGTTGTACCTCAAGAATGGGGAGGCTCATGGGGAGGGAGAGAGACGGCGAACACACATAACATCTACCAATTAAGTTTATCATCGTTGATGGGTGTGGTTGGTAATGCCTCGAAATAATTACAATAGTAACATCAAAGGTCACTGAGCACAGATCATTATAACAGGTGTAATATTAACAAGAATGTTTGAAATAATGTGAGAATGACGAAAATGTGACACAGAGACACAAAGTGATGATGTGCTATCAGGAAAATGGCACTGGTAGTCTTGCTTGATGCAAGGTTGCCACGAACCTTCAATGTGTAAAAAAATACAACATCTATGAAGTACAATAAAGTAAAGCACAGTAAGACAAGGTATGCCTGTATTTTACTGAATGCATGGGACTGTTACTGGCCATATGTAGTTAATCAAGCTAGTTTTTCTTTTTTGTTTTAGGATAACTTTACATTTATTTTAAAATATTTATTAAGAGGCTATTTTTCCTCAGGGCCACTCATTTAGGCCATCCTTTTGGGAATGAAATAGAGTCCTCCAACTAGAAATAATATTTCAAATATGCTAGACCTGTCTCTTCATTATACAGATAGGGAATACAAGCCCCAAAAAGCTGAGCGCCTCTGGTTCTAATCCTTTTATGGGAAAGGATTACTCCTATTATTGATAGTGTTTAATACCAGTGCCATGCTACTAAAGTTGTCTCGTCTTGGTGCAAAGTTCTTTAGAGCTGCTCTCAATCTTTTCTCTGCTGGTACATTTTCAAGACTAATTTCAGTAGGATTGCTTGGCTAATTAAATGATAGTGGAAAAACATTTTCCATCATTATGGTTGGAACGGGAACAGTAAATCACCACAAGTACAAATTGGGAACTCTGTCTTAATATCATTAGGCAAAAGGCTCACAGAAAACTCTTATCAGTCAGACCCCAATATTTAATGAGTGTACACATCAGTTTGTTCAGAGTAGTGTCCAGAAGAATTTGTTGGAAGCAAGTATCTCTGATAATTTAGTCATGTATAACTTAATATGTGCAAGGGAGAAAGCAGGACATGTATTTCTTCTAAGTCTGTGTAGGAAGATATGTACACTTTATGAAATAGAAGCCATTGGGTTGTATTCGATATTTAAAAAGTGATCCATAAATTTTGCTCTTTTGCAATCAGTAAATGAGACTCAACAACCAGGAATGTGAATGTGATCAGCTTTATTTTAGTTGGGTACTGATAAATGGAGATTATTGTGCAAGTGACAGAGTTTTGCATAGTTTTGAAGGAGTTGGGGCATGTAACATAGTGACTTCAGACTGGCTCTCATTGTGCTAATCCTCACTAGGGTTGATTAAGTCATACCACTTTCAGCAAATTCCGTCACTTCTCTTGTCCTCACCTTACTCATTTTTAAAGTCAGATAGCTGGATTCAGGAATTTTGAATCTCCTAGCTCTGAAACTCTATCATTTTTATAAAAATGGCTCTTTTCTTATAGAGATCAAAGAGATGTATCTCTCCTCTAAACTACTTCTAGGTATACCAGCTCACATTTCATGTCACTACTAGTGAAACATTACCACTGTACTTCCTTTTTCTCTCAATTTAAACTCATTCTGAAATGATACGCATAAAGCAAAGGAACCCAAGCAGACAACCAAGAATGCCATCTCAATAGTGGGTTGCAAGAATTTTATCTGGATTTGGCAAGTGCTACAGGATCATAATGTACAGAGAAACTTTTAGAGTGCAGAAAGGGAACCATCGCTATTGTACTGGTTGGCTAGGAGGAGAGCTGCATATAAATGCATCTGTCCTCTTCCACAGTTTGATTCCCTGTGATAGTGTCCTTAGCCTAGGGTAGTTGTGAGGGAGAGTGTACAATGGAGGCATAAAGTCCTTCTTCACTCTGGAGCAACTTGTTTTCTCAAGCCTTAGTAGTGAAATTAATAATTGCCATCTCTGAAGTTCGAGTACTTGAATGGTCTTAAATTTGAGAAAAGGATGCAGCTCTCGACAGTGATAGAAAAGCTGAGTGTTTGGGGAGAAGGGAAAAAATACCAATTACTTTAAAACTTGAATCTGCTGATGGAAAAGATACCCAGAGGGTAGCGGTATGAATTGTATATTGTCCAGTGGCTCCTACCTGTTTCAAAAAGCTTCTGGGGCTTTTATTTTTTATCATTTGATTGGGAAAAAGTTAGATGATTCTCTCTGTTTAATTCAGGCCTAAAACAGGTGTGCTTTGACCTTGGCATGCCCTTTGGAATTTCTTAGTTTCTCAAAAGGCAAGAGAAAGCTTTTCCCTAGCATTTTCTGTCTACTGTAAATTACTTAGATTAGGAATTATATAAATTTCATAGTGTCTTCTCCAAGATGACTGAAAATTTCCAAGACCTCTGTCACTCCTTGGTTAAATGAGAAGCCAAGGATTTAGGCTATAACTTGATCATAAAAAAAATCAAGGAAAAATACTAAAGTAAACATTTTTGTTTGGTTGGTTTTTAATTCATTAATACCTGTATGAATGAGATCAAAATAGAAAAGTTGCATTTCATCTTAGTGAATCTATCTAATCTTTAAAGATGAGACACAAGCCAACATATCAAAGTTAAGAAAAGCGTGTGTGTGTGTATGTGTGTGTGTGTATATATATATATGTATGTATGTATGTTGTGGTGTGAGTGAAGAAAAGATGAGTATTTATATAGTATGTGTTCAAAATCTGGCTGACACCATAAAAACCCTGCACCCTGCACATATGTTTACTTACTTGATCCTCACACTAATCCTTTGTGGTCGGCAGAATTTTGTTCCCCAGGACATTTGTTTCCTGGGGATCATGCTCATGAATATGCTATGTATGTGGCAAAAAGGGACTTTCTAGATGTAATTAAAGTTACTAATGAATTGACTATATAATACAAAGATTATCTCGGATTATCCTGGTGGACCCAGTGTAATCATATCAGCACTTAAGAGCAGATCTTTCTCTTTGCTGAAGGCAGAAGAAGAAATCAGAGACACTTGAAGCATAGGGACTCCAAGCACCATGGCTGGCTTGAAGATAGAAGGGACCAAGTTGAAAGCATGGACAGGAACTGAATTCTGTTAGCCTCCTGAATGAACTGGGAAGCAGGTCTCCCCCAACTTCCAATACAGAATACAGGATGTGCAACACCTTGGTTTCATCCTTATGAGACTTTACAGAGAGAACCTTGTTGAACCACACTGTGCCTGAACTTCTGACTCACTAAAACTGTGAGATAATAAATGAATTTTGTTGAAGTTGCTAAGTTTATGGTGATTGTTATGGCAACTATAGATAATGCACACACCTTTATGCAAATATGACTATCTCCATTTTATGCATAAAAATGAGGTATAAAGGTGCAGCCAATTTATCGCAAGCCACAGTGCTGACATGTAATGGGAACTAACATCCAGAATTATTTGATTCCACGGCTTGTGCTGTTTCCACTAAGTGCCTCTCCTGACAGACCCTAGAGAAAAACCTTCTCTGATTTAATAGTGCAAGAATAAAAATAGAAAGGAGATAACCTGGCAATCACAGCATATCAATAGAGAAAATATTGGGAAAAGCATGCAGAAGGTTTTGGTTGCCAGTGGAGTCTGTCCTCTCGATATCTGAGGAATAATGGAGACTGGGAGTTCAACTCTTTGAGTCATGGTTGAGAGGTCAGAAAGGATGAGAACAGAGATGAGGTCTTGGCCTGGCTGTGAAACAGGTCACTGATACTCTTGTCATTTCTGATTTTAGATACTATTCATTACAACTTGAATACTGTTGATCAATGTAAGTGTGGTGTGTTTTCCAAGTCTCTAACATTTTAAAGCATGTCTGGATGACTCGCCAGGATAAGGCCAGAGAGTCAATGACTATTGGCTCTTTCTTCTACAGTTTCTAAATTATTTCATCATCATGTCTACAAATGTGCTGCCCCTTCATTTTTCACCATTGCCCTTTTAAGCAATATGAAAGTAATTACCATTCTACTATATTAATATTCTGACTTTTAATAGGCATTGCTATCCTATTAAGAGCACTTGATAGCTGTTTTTCTTTTCCTGCCACAGGAATAGACAGAAAGTGGAGTTAGGAAAAGATAAATGGAAAAAAGCAAGAAACCCTGACATCCATTGGGAGCATATTGTGTGGAGAATAATTTGGTTACATAATAAAGTATTATGAGTGAAAGATTCATGTTGATACATATAGTTACTATATATCTGGATTTCTTTCCTAAGATTTCCAGCTATTGCCTCCTTAATGGATTTGGCCTAATTTATATGTCTGTGTAAAAGACTCTTGATAAATCAAACATTTAAACAAAAATAGAAGAGAAAACCAAAAGTGATGAAAAATGGAGTGTAGGTAACTGTGTCAGGAACCCAAGACTAAAATAAGCTATTAAACCAATCATATTCCTTAGCCCTGAGCTTTCCAGAAGGCAAGGCAACAAGAGCAAATTTAATGCAATCCTTGTAACTTTCTGTATAAACTTATTGTTATTTCCAGACAGTAAGCTTCTTTAGGAATGGAGTAAAATTTACTTAAGAATATAGTAGTGTAGTCAGAACCCAGATTTTGGTGTCAGGAATATCTTGGTCCAAAGTCCAATTCCACAAGTTACTGGTTGGATGATTACAAAACTCAGTTTCTTTATCTTTAAAAATGGTTCTTACTATTTCTACATAGGATTGAAGTAAGAGTTAAAAAATAATGATGCACGTAAAATGTTTAGGAAACATTTTGTGTGAGTAAGTGCTCCATAATGTTCATTACTAATTAGTTATTAATTAATTATTGAGGGAAAACAGAGGTCTGATTCCCCTATGGATTGTTTGTAGCCTGATATAATTGGTTCTTTGGTTGTTGTTTAGTAAGCTTTTATTGAATGAATGAGTGAATGAATGAATGATTTACTCTGTGGATCTGTTTTTTGCAGTGTACCAACAGTTAGTGTACTGTTTGTTTTCTAACACTATTAAACTGTTTCTTTTTTAACACTGTTAGTGTACTGTTAGTGTTTCTTTTCAAGAAATACTCCTGAAAAAGGAACTTATGGCCTAGAGAGGCGAAAAATAAGATTAAACAAAATTAAAAGATTTCCTTGCCATGGAGTCCTTTATATACTAATATAAATTATAATTATCAAAGCTTGGGATTTTCATATAAAGGTATTTTTATTTTTATTTGTTTTGTCTTATTTGGGATTTTACTATAATCTTCTTTCCTTTGAATATTTAATAGGCTTATTAATTTGAAGTACTCATTTTAGGAGGTGATGGTCTGTCATATCTTCTAGCATGAATATTAATAACTTTAGACATTTATCAGTTACTTAATATTTTCTTAATATTTTCCAGATACTGTTTTAACTACCTGTACTAACTCATTTAATATTCAAAATAATCCAATTAAATAGGAATGTTTTATTTCCAAATTACAGATACAGAAACTTCATCTCTTGCTCAATGTCACAGAGTTAAGTAGCTAGACTGGGATTTGGACCAAAGTTCTCTTAGTGGTGTACATAGAGTACTTAAAACATTGATGAAGATTATTTTTTAAACACTCCCATTCTCTGACAAAATTATTTTCAGTAAGTCTCAAGAAATAATCAGTAATGATACTTTCTCAATTCATTCTTTAATGTTAAAACAAATATCTTGAGAGAATATTAAATGTGAAGTTTATTTAAATTAAGTAAAATAGCTAATGTATGAAATAAAATTTGCACTTACCAAACAAAAATATGACATCTTGTAGTTCTCACTTGGTTTTACTGTTTAAAAAATTTTAAAACACATACACACAAAATACCAACTACTTATATAGAATGATAGAGTTCAAGTGATTCAAGATTGTTTACTTTACTTTCATAATTATTGTGCTATTATTATTTATTTGGAATCTACTGTTTAAACTAAAGAATATGTATTACCACAAGCGATAAAGCCCAAAATAATGTCCTAAGCAAATGTGAACAATTCTGAATCCTTAGATAATTATTTTAAAAAGGAATACATATAGTTGCATCCACACGGGTCAGAGGCCAACTATATAACTTAGAATTCTCTGTATTAATTTCCATGTAGAATACATTATTAAAGGATATATAGCATAAATGTATTAATTTGAAGCATACACATAATTAATAAAACTTGGTGAAAACTAGCAATTGTTTAGAACTTAGTTGAATGAAAAGTGTTTTCAGAGAAGAGTATCTTATTATGAAAATTGTCTAGAAGAATCCATACATGAGGATACGGTAATAAAAAGACTGACTTTTAGATGGTTTTCTTATTGTTTTAGATTGTCTACAGACAATGTATCTGCCTTTTTGCCTGCACCAGGTCAGATGGCTTCTACCAAACCACCCTTGGGATGCCACTCTTTTGGGACCATGGAAGTAACCACCCTGAAATATTTACTGACTCTCATGAAATAAGAAACCATATTTTTATCAAGTTCAATTATATTTTAATACAGACCTTTAATAAATATTTGCTACACTGATGCCAATTTGTTAATTAATGTCTTCTGAAACATTGTTCTGCTTTTCTGTTGGAAGCTTTATGTGGCAGCATTGTTCCTATTTTCTTCCCATCACTCTTTTTATACTACCATACCTTTTGCTGAGAGCATTCTCCATAGACTGGCATTTGGACCTCTCTAACTATTGGCCCTCAAATGGGCATGCAAAGTGGAACAGCTGCCACTTATTAGAACGAGTTTGTCCTACCACAATGTACAAGAAATAAAAAGCTGGTAAGACATCATAAAGAAGCTGTTGCATTTACATTTTAAGATTATAATTTGTATTTTAGTAGATTCTTAGCTTTGATTAAACCTTATTTCAACTTCTTCTAGTTTAGACATGTAAACCTGAGGTCGGTTTGTGTCCTCATTTGTACAGTTTATAGATGACTAAAAACACTCTCCTCCTAAAGCTTTAGAAATTCTTGAAGACTTTTGATCACTCTGTTTCCACTTTTATGCCTGCTATGAGTACATTACATTATCTCTTTTTTGATTCTCAAAAAAGAGAGGGAGGAGGGACAGAGGAAGGAAAGAAGGAAGAAAGGAGGGAGGAGATAGAAAGAGAGAAATTAAAAAGTATTTTCTCATAGAGATGATTTACCCAAATGTTAGGAACAAGCACAGGAAAGGCTTATATTCACACCCCGCTGTGTGTAACATTAAGAACCAATCTTTTATTTGCCGATTATCTCTCTTTTTTTTTTTTTTAATTATTCTTTAAATTATAGGGTACATGTGTACAACGTGCAGGTTTGTTACATATGTATACATGTGCCATGATGGTGTGCTGCACCCATTAAGTCGTCGTTTACATTAGGTATATCTCCTAATGCTATCCCTCCCCCCCTCCCCTCCCCACAATAGGCCCCGGTGTGTAATGTTCCCCTTCCTGTGTCCAAGTGATCTCATTGTTCAATTCCCACCTATAAGTGAGAACATACGGTGTTTGGTTTTCTGTTCTTGCAATAGTTTGCTGAGAATGACGGCTTCCAGCTGCATCCATGTCCCTACAAAGGACACAAACTCATCCTTTTTTATGGCTGCATAGTATTCCATGGTGTATACGTCCCACATTTTCTTAATCCAGTTTGTCACTGATGGACATTTGGGTTGATTCCATGTCTTTGCTATTGTGAATAGTGCTGCAGTAAACATATGTGTGCATGTGTCTTTATAGCAGTATGATTTATAATCCTTTGGGTATATACCTAGTAATGGGAAGACTGGGTCAAATGGTATTTCTAGTTCTAGATGCTTGAGGAATTGCCACACTGTTTTCCACAATGGTTGAACTAGTTTACAGTCCCACCAACAGTGTAAAAGTGTTCCTATTTCTCCACAACCTCTCCAGCACCTGTTGTTTTCTGACTTTTTAATGATCATCATTCTAACTGGTGTGAGATGGTATCTCATTGTGGTTTTGATTTGCATTTCTCTGATGGCGAGTGATGATGAGCATTTTTTCATGTGTCTGTTGAATGCCAATTATCTCTAGTCACATGGGCACTTACATCTTCCATATGATCCCTGTCTCATTTCTACACTCCATTTTTTGGATACCTTCTCCAACTTTCCGTACACTTTAAGGAGCAGTATAATCTTTATCCTGTCTCGTATGTAGAAGTTTTATTTTCTTTTATTCTAAGCTACCATCAAGACATATATTCTTAGAAAGTCACTTCACTTTCTAAAAGCCATTCTGGGTAGTAAAGATGACTTTACAACTTCATTATATATGTGGAACATTTTAATCAGCATGAATGATCAAGAAGCCTTAATAGACTGATACCCTTTATCCTGTCTCATATGTAGAAATTTTATTGTCTTTCATTCCAACTTCTCATCAAGACATATATTCTTAGAAGCTCGCTTCACCTTCTAAAGCCATTCTGGGTAGTAAAAAAGACTTTACGACTTTGTGTATATGTAGAACATTTTAATCAGCATGAATGATAAAGAAGCATTAATAGATTGCAGTGGACCACATTCTAATCTCTAAATTGATTAAACTTCATTCAGAAGGCCAAATAGTGGAATTTTTTTTTTTTTTCTTTAAATAGCAAGTTGCCTGATCAGTCTAATCTGCGGTTTGAGGATGTTTTAGAAAGAAGATAAAATATATTAGGGAAAAACTTTCCAGTCTAGACTTTAAACTCTCACTATGAATGATACAAGTAATTTTCAATCAAATTTTTGACATGGGCCAGGAAATGACTATATAAATACTAATATAATTAAGTTTAGATATTCAAAGCCAATACAATTTGATAATTCAATATAGTAGAAATTGTGTGCAAATCCAAAGAATGACTCATAAGAACTGAGATACAACTGCAGTATAATGTGATGTTTAACTTTATGTCTGACATGGAAGAACTTTAAACTATTGGTTCATGGAAAACCTGAAAGTTTTTAGGTAGTGGTTATGGAGACTAAAAGGTGAAAATATTAGGTTGTTGCATTAAAAGTAATGGCAAAAACTGCAATTATTTTTCCTCCATTATAATATTGAATTAAGTTGATTGCCTTTAAATAGAAATGATTCAGTAGTTTCACTGAAAAACACATGACATCATGCAGTAGACTCATTCAACATTCTTTGTCTTTGCTAAAGCTAGAAAGTTAAGTCTCCTTAAATTATTCCAAGGAGGGAAGCAAGGAAGCAAGGATATGAAATTATTTATCAAGCCCATAAGATATCTCTGTCTAAACCAATATTATAAAATC
Organism: Macaca thibetana thibetana; assembly: GCF_024542745.1. Taxonomy (NCBI): domain Eukaryota; kingdom Metazoa; phylum Chordata; class Mammalia; order Primates; family Cercopithecidae; genus Macaca; species Macaca thibetana. The sequence continues at coordinate 142,345,593 of NC_065582.1, forward strand.
TGTTTTACTTTCTCTAAATTTTGGCCAAATGTTCCATTTTATTAAAACAATCTGTGCAGTTTAATCTTTTTTACATTTAGAAAAGTAAACTTAGTAGGACTTTGATATTCAATTCCTGCTATTGAATATTTACATGATTTCAAACAGTAGTTAGATTTATTAAAAGAAATAGAAGTTTTAGATAATAACAATCTATGTTTTTGTCCTCAGACTTGAGTGTGGCTTTTAACAGACCTAACTATGACAATCCAACTTAACATCTGCTCATATTGACAAGATAAGTATAATGTACATTATCATTATAGTGTTTTGGGTTTCTCAGTCATTTTTATTATTTCACAAACATCCAGATTATTTGGCTTAACTGACATGTTGGGTTTGCCCTGTCACCTGTGTTTTTTGTTTTTAACAATGTTATTTTGTGAAATACATATTTCTCTAAAAAATTCTCCAATTGTCAGTGGGAAAAATTAGGAAATGACCACTTATAAAGTATTCTGGCAATTTAGGGAAATTTTTCTGTTGAATTTAGGAAAGTTGACTCCTTTTCCCTATCTTCATCTTTTTTCCCAGTGGCTCAATGATAGGATTAAGAGACATTTTCAACCTTTTATAAAACTTCTAATTTGTATTCCAAACCTCTGCAGTCTTTCAGTCATAAAAAATTCATTAAGGTTTTATGATGCTAACACTGAAAATGTCGTAGTTGTTTTCTCTTAAAACATTTTTATGTACAGCTTTGTTAATGTACATATGACAGATGTACACACATGCATTTTTGGCTGTAAATTTGATACTGGGGGAGCAATTTTTTAAACTCAGATAGTCAAATGCCTTTCAATATACTTGCTCTTTACCTGTATTATGGTCACATAGCGAAAATGATGAATTATATATGTCACATGGAGTGAATATCATCTTTTGAATTTTTATCAATATTTGATTTTTTTAATTTGGAAACTTTATTATGGAATAAGATGCTAAAAAGTTAGCTGTTATATAAGAGAATTCTTTAAGTAGATTTGTGATTTACCTTCCATTTTCCAATCTTGTTAGTTATCTAACCCTTCAAGTCAAATGAGAAATTTTTTCGTTGCTAATATGTGATGTGACTCATAAATGAAGAGGGATACTCTTCCCCATAAGAACTATTTATACTCTATTTTTGGAACTATCAACAACCTTGGCCCTATTAAATGCTCATTCAAATGAGAAAAAGAATTTGTGTTTTCGTATTTGAGGAATTTTCAATTCTCTGTGTTGCTGGCATTGCAGTAATAAGTGAATTTCAGTAGTTCAGTGATATGTGTATTTGAGACCAGAGACCCTCCCTGTCTTACCATGATTGTCTCCTTAGGGTCTGACATCGTGCCTGATTCATGACTAACATTAAAATAGATCTGTTGAATCAATCTTTTAATCAAAATTCATAATTCAATAACCTCTGTTACCATTAATATAATCTATATGCACATACTTCATGGATGTGTGAGAGTTTATTGTTACCACAAATTCTTTAAGAATGCTTAGTGTTAAAATATTTTTCTGAGTAGATTGTAATTTTTTCAAAAACTTAAGTACAAGGAAAAGCACTTCATTCTACACATATTTTAAATATCTGATGGTTTACAGTTCATCAAATTCATAAAGTGCCTCATAATGAATTTTAATGTATATTACTGATAATTAAGTATGAGTGATGGGACACATCTGTGCTCATTCCATAATATATACAGTAGAAGTACTTTAAAAAAAATTTGCTTATTTGTTCATCATTTATCTTTCTGAAAAAGGTTCTGTGGAAAAAAATGTTCCTGTTGCTGATTTTTGTGTGGTTTCTTTTGAAGTTCCTCTAGATTCACTGTATGTGTTTTGATTGAATTGAAACTTATTAAATTGACAATACTTGATAGATATTGACAAAACAGCAGTTACGTATGGTTCAGCACATATATATGTGTGTGTATTTATAATATTATTATTATAAATAATACCATGGGTATTTATTGATGGACCTTTACTATGTGCTGACATTCAATGTATGTCTTCTCATTTCATCATGACCTCAACTCCCTGAGGCAGTACTTTATCATTTTCATTTGATAGAGGAATTAACAGGGTCACATGCCGAGACCAGCTCGGTCAGGAAGACCATAACCCAATGGCGCTAGAGGAATTAAAGACACACACAGAAATATAGCATGTGGAGTGGGAAATCAGGGAACTCACAGCCTTCAGAGCTGACGGCCCCGAACAGTGATTTACTCACATATTTATTGACAGCAAGCCAGTGATAAGCATTGTTTCTATAGATTATAGATTAACTAAAAGTATTCCTTATGGGAAACAAAGGGATGGGCTGAAACAAAGGGATGGGCTCTGGCTAGTTATGTGCAGCAGGAACATGTCCTTAAGGCACAGATCACTCATGCTATTGTTTGTGGTTTAAGAGCGCCTTTAAGCAGTTTTCCACCCTGGGTGGGCCAGGTGTTCCTTACTCTCATTCCCGTAAACCCACAACCTTCAGCGTGGGCATCATGACCATCATGAACATGTCACAGTGCTGCAGAGATTTTGTTTATGGCCAGTTTGGGGTGCCTATATCCAGCAGTCACACACTCAGTCAACTGTGGCATTGAGATTTGAACACTAGAAGTCTGAGTCCAGAGCCCGTAGGCTCTTAATCATTATGCTATTCTGTCTTTCATAATGAAGTAATTATTAGCAAATTAATTATCTGGCGTACTCAATATATCTCTATCGTGACTGATTACTATTCATTAGGGTGAATATTCCTTCTGGAGGATTTGTATTTTATGTAAATATTGACTGAGGATGAACCCTAACTGAAAGGATTTTAAAGTGTATTATCTCTTCTGATGGGCAATAACATTATAATAAATTAGGATTTTAACTAATAATGTAAGTGTAAACATGACATTGATTTATTGGTTAATGGTTATCCTTTCTTCATGGATTTTTAGCCTCGAATTGGCTCCTAAATTTATGACCCCATGTGATGTGTGGAGATGGTATACAGTGTATACCTTCATTTTCCTTTCTAAAAATTTGTTTAATAATTCATGTAGTCAACATGTAGGATATCTCTTTTCATACTCAAAGTATGAAAGGAATGTAGGAATGAAATGAGAAAAAAATGTTGGCTAGGGGCTTTGGGCAAAATAAATGCTATTCTGAGAATAAATAGATTTCAAAGGACCTCTTCTCCCTATTTAAATGTAGCGCAAGAGTAAAGAGAAAATTGTAATCATCTTGACATGAAAATCAAATGAACAAATAAGCATCAATAATATATATCTAAATACATTTCTTAAGGTAAAGTTATTGGGGATAGCATGATTGCCAACAACCCAATTGTGCTTTCAGCAGTTTCTCCTTATATGAAATATATCACCTATATTTTTTGCAACAGAATTATCCAAAGCCTTTATCAAACCCAACTGTTTGGTCTTGATAAATATAAATGAAAATTTCTAAGAAAAGGCCTAAAGTTGCCTTCTGGGACTTTATAATGTAATGCAGACACTCTGTTGAGCCTAGAAAACTGCCCTAATGTGAAACAAATAAGAAAATACAATTCCAACTCTAGTTGGCCTATTAAATGATTTAAATTTTCCAATGGTTAAGTTACAAAAAAGAAAAGTACTAAATTCAGACCCAAATATTAGGGTTTAAGTTAATATTTTTTTAAAATGCTATAAAGGATAGCTAATATTCAAAATTTCAATTTTAAACTTAAAGATTATGGGAAGGAGTGGTTCTTCTTTATTATTTAGGACTAATAACAATTATTTGTTGAGTTCTTAATGTGTGCTTGATACAATTTAAAGCACCTTTTCATTGTTAGTTAATCTAATCTCTATAATTATTCCCTGAGATAGAAGCTGATATTATGTGAATCTTACAGATGAGAAAATTTAGGCCAAAGAAGATAACTTACTTTGAATTATTAAGTTATTGAGGCATAGTCAAATGTGACGCATATCCCAGTCACTGGGGAACAGTGGGAGATTGGAGATAGTTCCTGGCAAAGAAAATAAATTTTAATTGATGTCATACCTGCAGGAACAACAAAAAGAGCTTTCTTTGGAATTCCTTAGGATCCTTCTAAGGAAAGAGTACAGCTACCTTTGGATATTTGAATTGGTTGGATGTTGGAAGCATGTTGATGAATAAATGTTTCTACCTCCTATCTCAGTGGCAAATTCAACTTCATGTGTTACTTGATGGCTGCTGACTAACGATGCATTTTAAGCCATCACTAATCCTAACAACAGCTTTCCATATTTTAAAACCATTTTGGTTTTTTCCAAAATTGGTATTGTTCTGCCACCTGTAGCTCGCCTCTTCTTTTCTTTTCTTTCCTTTATTTTCATTTATTTCCCTTTTACTTTTACTATTCTCTTTCTAACATCAAATAAAACAATAAATTGTGTAATAATCCATCTGTAGACAATAAAAATGCGGTGTTTAAATCTAGGTTTAAAAGGTTTAACGCAACACAAACGATTAAGAAGTAGCCATTTTTAGGCCTAAAACATCAGTCTTTTCTCCCAGAGGCAACCTCATTAAGTATTGATTCAATGTCATGACAACACTGGTGTTCCATTAATTCTCTTTGAAAGAATCCAGAGATATGATCATGGTTTATGTAACCAGTATTCTTTGAAAAATAAAACAGATTAGTTCCTTCATCTACCTAGATTTTCAACACAGAAATCCATGTGTAACTAGAAGAGAGAAAGTTTTTAGGCATAAACTTGCTGTTATGCCTAAAATGTGACAAAATGAAGATTATAAAAATATAAAAAGAAAAAGAGAAAATACCATATGCTTTCCATTGCCGCAGTGGGAGAGGAAAGAAAATGTGAGAGTGAAATTTAGACTTGTCATGGGCAGAGTGAAAACATTTACACAAAATTCTCGTATAGGAAACAGCCCCCTGCCCTAAGCTGATCTTTTATTATGATAATTTAACATATGTTTCATTTCATAATACTAGCAATTCTACTTTGCTCAAGTTTTCATACCAATTACAATAACATCAGAAAGTCTCACTTTGAAATTTGAAAGATACCCTTGAGAGTACAGAATATTAATTTTTGAATACGCTGTTACATTATTCAATGGGGAGTAAATTTCTGGGCCATGTTTCATTATTCTACCTGTGTGCAGCTATCTTTAGTAACAAGGCATCCCACTTAATTAAATATTTTTTAAAACCCAACGAGGGAGAAACATAACCATTTTGGAAATTAATTTTCTAGAGCTATAACAATTATTTTATTCACCTTAAAACATTAACAAAAAGATAATTCAAATAAAATTTAATGCAGACTTTTAGAGGTTTTCTCATTAAGGGCAAAATAGCAAATTCTCTACTTGTCATTGGTTTAGTTTTAAATAAATATAATGCTTTTTTTTTCCTCACTCCAAAGCACAGGTGACTTATACGAAGAGTATATTCTATCTTAAGTAATTGATGTGTCTTTATATATTTTTAATGTCTTTTATTGCATTTTCAGAGATTTTGCTCATGTCATTATTTTCTCATTTTTCTTTGTCAACAATTTTCTCTCGTGGATCATTACCATTGAGAGAGTAGGGTAGTGGGGCTTATATCTCTCTCACAATGGGTCCATTTGTTTTGCTTGCGAGAATACTTTGAAATATCTGTTCCCTCATCTGCCATTCACTCTTGGACTCACTGTAATCAAGCATCCTTTCCCATCCTTCAACTGAAAACTCTAGTCACACTCTTGTCAAAGTGACCTATGACTTTCTCATTGTCAAACCCAGTAGATAATTGTTCATATGTTAATCTTGAGAAACCATTTGACAGAACTGTTCACTTCTTTTTTCTTGGAGTATTTTCTTCCCTTGGTCTCTAGGTCTCTTGTTCTTTTATTTCAATATTACTTCAGCTTAGTCTCTATTACTGGGTCCTCCTCATCTTTCTAACATTGAAATTTGAAGTTCCTCAGGGCTTGGGACTCAATTCTGAGGCCTCTCCTCTCTTATTTTATTTTATTTTTTAATTGACAACTAAAAATTATATATATTCAAGATGTACAATGTGATTATTAGATATGCATATGCATTGTGAATGGTCACCACATTCATATCAATTAACACATTTACTGTCACATACAATTCCAATTTACTTACAATGAAATATTGTTCAACCATAAAAAAGAAAGAACTCCTACCATTTGTGATAAGATTGAACCTGGAGGATATTATGTTAAGTAAAATAAGCCAGATACAGAATGACATATACTGTATGACCTCTCTTATTTACGTAATCTGTAAAAGTCAACCTATAAAAGCAGAGAGTAGAACAGAGGTTGCCAGGGACTAGGGGTATGAGAAATGTGGAAATGTTGATCAAAATGTACAAACTTTCAATTATAGGAAGAGTAACTTCTGGAGATCTCATGTATAGCATGATGACTGTAGTTAGTAGTACTGTATTGTTTACTTGAAATATTCTGAGAATAGATGTTGATACCTCTTCTCCTCTGTTTACACTAACTTCCTAGGTGATCACATCTATCCCCATGAGGTTATATAACATATATACTCTGATTATGGCTAAATTAAAATTCAGAACCAAACTTGCTGCTGAAATTAAGACTTGAGTTTTCAACTCAGTACTGAAATCTTCACTGGATATCTCACAGGAATTTAACACTTAATGCATCCAAGGCCAAACGCTTCATTTTTTTCCTCCCAAATCTCTTCCTCCTCCAGTTTCCCCCAACTTAGTGAACACTACTATTAGTTCACCAGTTTCTCAGGACAAAAATCTTGCCACCTTCCTTCATTCTTGTGCTTTTGTCTCTTACATCTCATATGCAAACCATTGGAAATTCTACTAGCTGTACCTTTAAAATAGAGCTGAGGTCTTACCACTTCTAATCCCCACCACGAAGAATATAGCGTAAACCACTTTCATCTTTTACATACATTTATTACGTTACTTTCATCTTTTACATCTTTTTAACTCAGAAGGTTCTAGCTCATCTCCCTGCTTTAAGTCTTACTTCATTGAAGTCTGTTTATCACACAGCAACGGGAGTAATTTTTTTTTTTTTTTTGAAACGGAGTCTTACTCTATCGCCCAGCGTTGTGCAGTGGCGCTATCTCGGCTCACTGCAAGCTCCGCCTCCCGGGTTCACTCCATTCTCCTGCCTCAGCCTCCTAAGTAGCTGGGACTACAGACGCCCGCCACCTCGCCCGGCTAATTTTTTGTATTTTTAGTAGAGACAGGGTTTCATCGTGTTAGCCAGGATGGTCTCGATCTCTTGACCTCATGATCCACCCGCCTCGGCCTCCCAAAGTGCTGGGATTACAGGCGTGAGCCACCGCGCCTGGCCCCGGAGAAATATTTTTAAAAACCAAACTCATATCATACCACTTCCTTGCTCTTAACTTTCCAATGATTTCCATCTCACTTAGAATTTAACCCTAATTTTTGTTGTGGCCGATGTGATCTAACCCCTGGATAGCTCTCATGAACTGTTTTCCATTACTCTTCTTATTCACTTAACTCCAGCCACCTTCGTCTTTTTGTTGTTTTTGAAAATTCTAAATGTGATGACATTGGAGACTCTGCTCTTTGGGGTTGTTGAGATGGAGAACTCTCCTTGCAGATATTTGCATGGCTTGACTCCCATTTCGTTCATGCCTTTGCTGAAATGACAGCTCCTCAAAGAACATACTCTGACCACCCTATCTTAACTGATATATCTCCCCACTCTGTTCCCTTACTGTGACTTATTTTTTTCTTCTAAGTTTTTATCAAGTACCTAACATTATATTTTATATAGTTTTGTTTATTATTTTGTTGTTCTCAATTTTTTTTTTACCTGGAAGGTAAATCCCTTGAAAGCACTTTTCCTGTTTTGCTCAATGCTGAATCTCCAGTACCTAGAACATAGTAGGTTCTCAGTTCACATATGTTGAATAAATTATTATTATCATTTTCATATTCCTCCTTTCCTATCCTAGAATATTTCCTAGAAAATATCACATATATTTCCTAGAAGATATTCAAGATATTTTCTGATTGTACCCTACTTACTTTCTATTAATTTTAATTGTTTTTTTCATTTTAACGTAAAATACTTACTTCCATTTGATGTTCTCATTTTGCTTGTGACAGGTTTAGCATTTCTGAAGTTCAAAGACTAGTATACAATTCATTGTTTTCATTTTCTGCCTGCCTTCCTAACACCTAAATGACTTGTGGAAAGCAGAATTATATGTAAAAATACTCTCTCTGTCACATTTAAACCTATGATATATAATTGAACATGTAATTATATTTTCAAAATGTTCAATTTGTAGCAATTGGAGTACATATTTAAGGATTTTTTTTGCAAGAGGGTGTAAGAGAAATCATGAAAAACCCAATATACGTCAAATAACAGATGCATAAAGAACAATTTGCCTTTAGACGTTTTGCTCACTCACATCAACACTTCTTGCACTAATGGCTTTGAATATTTCTTAAAATTGGTGATAAAATTAAGACAACTTATATGGAAGAAAAACATCACGTATAGAGAAAGAACCAGAAAAAGAAGTGTTGTTGAATATTTTACTCCTGTACTTGCATTAGAAAAAATCTACTTTACTACATAGACTATAAGAAATTAGAACAATTAGGAAGCCACAATTTAATCTATGTTCCTATTGAAGAATGAGGCTGTCCATGAATATCATCGGCCTGTCCATGTACTTGGGCTCTTATATTAATAAAATGGAAATTCAAGTCAATGGATGAAGACTTGTATCCTGACAGTGGGATGCTTTTTGTTTCTGTAGAGGTAAAGAGGAAAGGCAGGGGCCTTATCCATTACTTTCAAGGAAAATTACATTTTCACCTTGAGAGATTTTGAGAATAAAACAAATTTACTTTGGGGGATGGTTTAGGTGCTTGGATGTAGGAGGATGAACTAAATGAATCTTACTATTTTTTTCCTGTTCCACTGACTCTCTGTTTTTATAATTCTACGGCCTTATCTACTTGAAAGGGGAAGTATTATAGAAACTTTATTTGCCTGATCCAAAGTATTAGTATGGCAGGTTTACACTTGATTTATAAGAGAAACCTACTGATTATATTTGAAGGATACATTATTTCCTCATGATGGAGGAAAGAAACATGTATTCATAATTACACTCTCTCTATTTGACTTGTATGTGGAAGATCATGTATTGTCACTCTGAAAAAAAAAAAAAACACAAAGCAAACAATGATCGAAACAGATGAAAGGAAAGAAACTGCTTGGAGAGAGTGGGAAGAGTGGGAAGAATGGAGTCTTTAGCTGAAGTTTAAGTGCTTTTGTCAATTGGGAATTTTTAAAAGGCTGCTTGGCCTTCCAAGACAAGTTTCCTAACCCAGTTAATTAATTGTGGAAATTGTATATTTAGAAATTATTGACCCTAAATGATACAATAGCAGTTAACGTTGATGAATGTTTACTATGTGCCAGGTATTTACACCAATTTTATGAGGTAGGGGTCATTATTATTCCCATTTTACAGGTGAAGAAACTGAGACATAGGGAGGGAGGTTAAGCAACTTGCTCAAGAGCTCATAGTGGTGTTTTTTTATTATAATCCAAGCAATCTAGCCTGAGAGCCCCCATTTTAAACCAGTTGACTCATATGTTAATATAAGTAGCAAATACTTTCTGCAGAATCAATTTGGATTTTAAAAAGTGGAACCAGTAATGGAAAGTGTGGTGAGGTGTTATCCAGGGGAATGTGTTAAATGTCATATTTAAATGTTAAGGATAACAGTCTTAGGTATTTAAAGTTTGGGATGTTTAATAATAAGCAAATATACCACATTAAGGGAGTTGAATCACCTCCATTTGCAAATATACAAATAGGTACACAACCAGAAATTATGGGCACTCATACATACTTCAGGTGGAATGTAGAAAGATGAAACATAATTCATTTCTATTCTTCACCTCCCTTCTCCCCAGATACATGAATTAGTTAAACCCTTTTCTGGTGCTCTATTTTTAAAACATCTTTATTGAGATGTAATTTTCATATCATAAAATTCACCCATTTAAATAGTATAATTTAATTTTTTCTAGCATATAGACAGAGCTGTGCAACCATCACCACAATCTGTTTCAAATATATATTCTGAATGTACTGAATGCTCAGTGTTTCAACTCCTAGTTCAAGTCCTCATATTTGGAATATTTAGATATTCCCTTAAACTTAAACCTCAAAATGAGTTGGAGAAATATTATAGTAATACATTTGTGACAATTAACCATGACTTGTCTTTTCTATTAGCATCTGATTTCCTAATTGTATCTTATTTCATTTTGTGTTACCTTCCCTTAGTTTCCTAAAACAGCATTTATACACAACAGGCAACTCAAAATATATTTTGCTTGACTAAAAGGTGGAAAGGAAGTCATGAACTGGAACAAAGTTAGGAAGCCACAATTTAATCTATGTTCCTATTGAAGAATGAGGCTGTCCATGAATATCATCGGCCTGTCCATGTACTTGGGCTCTTATATTAATAAAATGGAAATTCAAGTCAATGGATGAAGACTTGTATCCTGACAGTGGGATGCTTTTTGTTTCTGTAGAGGTAAAGAGGAAAGGCAGGGGCCTTATCCATTACTTTCAACTAATTTTTAAAAGTTGGACTTTGGCTGCCTTGCATTCTCATTATTTTACTCTCTAAGCAGAAAGCAGCTGGCACCAATGACATCAGTGTGCCTATTAAGCAACAGTACAAAAGACTTGTTAAAAATGGAAAGATGTCTAACTAGAAGTAACTATAGCTAAAAGTACTATATTAAGGTTGTAGTCTCAATAGGGACATGGGGAAAAATAATTAGAAAGAAAAACATTGTAATTATGTTAGCCTTGAGGGGATGTTTTTCTATGTGTATTTAAATTAACTGTTTAATTAAATATGCATGGCCTGAAAACAGTGCCCTAAGGGACAGTCCTAGCCTTAGGCTAGGCCCTTAAGCCTTGAGAGAATAATTCAATCTTTTAAATAAGACCTCAAAAAGACCTTGGTTAATATTTTTGACTAACTTACCCAAAGTGAATTTCTAAATCATTTTAATTTGAAACAATATTTTAAATATCTCACATTTTAATTTTCCTTATTGTCAATCAAAAAATATTTCTGGGTCACATTTTAAATTTATATTTTAACCTTTTATTGAAGTATAAAATATATACATTAAACTGATGGATTTTCACAAAGTGAACATTTTCATGTAACCATAACCCAAATTAAAGATCAGACATTAACAGCACCTCTTTTTCTCCCTTATAGGCTCTAATCTTCCCCTAAGGGTAATAACTATTTACATTTTCTATAATCATAGTTTTTGTTTAAAATTTTGTGTAAGTGAGATCATACAATATTTACCTTTTTTACATCGAACCTCTTTCTTTCAGCATTATTTTGGGGACATTCATTCATATTATTCCATGCATTTATAGATAATGTATTCTCATCGCTACGCTGTATTCCATTGTGTGAATATACCACAGTTTATATATTTTACCATTGATGGACAATGTGTTTCAAGCTAGAGAAACAAAAGGTGTTGTTAGAAACATTCTATTTCCACTATTGGCAAATGCATTCCCTGTTGGGGTAAACTGAAAAAAGAAACTGTTAGGTCATAGAGGATATTCGTTTTCTATTGCTCCTATAACAAATTACCACAGATTCAGTGGCTTCAACAATACAAATTTAATATCTCAACAGTTCTGGAAGTCAGCAATCTAAAATGAGTTGTCAGGGCTGCCTTTCTCCTTGAAGTTCTTGCCTTTTCCCGCTTCCAGAGGCCACCTGCATTCTTTGGCTTATGACCTCTTGCTCAAAGCATTCTGATCTCTGCTTTCATCTTCTCATCTCCTCACTAACTGTTCCTTCTGCCTCCTGCTTGCAAAGGCCTTTGAGATTACACCAGGCTCACTCAGATTATCCAGGATAAGTACCCCATCTCATGACCCTTAATTTAATCACATCAGCAAAATCTCTTATTTTCTAAAGAAGTTGGATCAGTTCACATTCCCACCAGTGGTATATGAAAATTCCTTCCATATCCTCATCAACTAGTGGAATAATATAAACTCCTTTCATATATTTACTATATACTTGGATATCTTTTTTTCTGGAAGTATCTATTCAAGTCATTAGCCAATTTTCTATAAGCTTTTTATGTTTTATAATTTTAAAAATATTTGTTTATATCAAATACAAATTATTCGTCATATACATGAATTGAGAGCATCTGCTACTCTGTGGGTTGTATTTTCATGCTTTCTCATTTTCCTTTGATGAACAGAGTATCTTATTTTAACATGGTTGATATGGTTTGGCTGTGTCCCCACCCAAATCTCATCTTGAATTGTAGCTTCCATAATTTTCACAGGTCATGGGAGGGACCTGGTGGGAGTTAACTGAATAATGTGGATGGGTCTTTCCCCTGCTGTTCTTGTGGTACTGGGTAAGTCTCACGAGATCCAACATGCAGTTCCCCTGCACATGCTGTCTTCCCTACCACCATGTAACAAGCATCTTTGCTTTCACTTTGCTTTCTACCATGATTGTGAGACCTCCCCAGCCATGTGGAACTGTGAGTCCATTAAACCTCTTCCTTTATGAATAACCTAGTCTCAGGTATGGCTTTATTAGCAGCATGAGAACAGACTAATACAAGGGTCAAATATTAATTTGTAATTTGTATTATTTTATAATGAACACTTTCCTGTATGTCCTGTTTAAGATATATTTCCTGATGTCAAAGTAATAGAGCTGTTTTCTTATGTTTTTACTAAAATTTTCATTATTTGTCTATTATGTTTACATCTAGAATTCATCTGTAATGGATTTTTGTGTATGACATCAGGCAGGGATACAAGATTATTTTTTACATGGATGTCCAATGGAAACCATTTTTTTAAATGGAAAAAAATCTAGATCAAAAGACTCATTTTTTTCTTAAAAAGAGCTCTAAACGGTGAAATTGAATTACTGACATAGGGACATGGAAAGGGTTGGGATAAAAAGTTTTTTCTATTAAGACAGTAGAGATCTATGAAATATTTAAATATTAAAATGATGCACCTGGAGACATGATTAAGATAACTTAGACAACAGAAATTTTGAATAAAATTTCACAAAATTTTTTGAATGCTTAGATAATATATAAGGAAACAAAAGAGAAAAAATCTTCAGGTTTCAGAAAAAAGAGAATGAAAAAATTATAACTATATTGAGACATGATAATGCTGGCTCCTTGAGGAAAGAATAAGATGGTTGGTGACTGAGAGATATTTCAGTCTTAGGGACTTAGGTGGCTTTTAGCAACCACAGAAGAACTGAAGGAAAGGCATAGATTCTACTTAAGTTGAGATGTTGGAGTTATAAGTTCTCCATTAGCCAAGAAAACCAGCATCATAGTGAAAGGATGATTTAGAAAAAAGATGTTTACCATCATAGTCAAGGTGCACTTATCTGTTTGTTCCTGGACACTGAGTATAGCAAGAAGAAAACAAACCAAAAATACCTCATATACCCATGTAAGTTTTGAAACTTGCATCCTCAATAAGAAAATTATTTCTAGGGTGTGGAAACCCTGGGACACTGGCAGAAACAAGTATAAAATTGCTCAGGGGAGAGAGTGGATTTTCCTCAGCCAAATTATAAAAAAAAAAAAATGTTCTCACAAAGGATAAGCACAGATAGATAAATGCTTATAACACTTATGCCTCTAATCATGACTGAATAAATGGTACCAGACTTTCTTCCTACTGTAAACAACTACATACTGCATAAAATATTTAAAGCAACTGAAAGACATTGGAAAATAGGCAGAGCATCTGAGACTTTTGAGATAGGGAAATATATGAAGTCACCCTGATAGTCACCCAGGCTTTGTGAATGGAAGGGCTTTTCTTACCATAGTGCAGAGAAGAAACTCCTAAATTGAAAGGTGAACTTGTGAGGCTAAAAAGGCACAGATCAGAATTGAGAGCTACAGAAGTGACTGAGATTTACAGAAAAGAACTGGAGAAAAGAAATCTTTGTGAGGGTGGGGGTGGTGGGATAATAAGTCTGTGCTGGTATACAGCAAAGACCTTTGGTCAAGGGCTACGCTGTGCACTTGTAGTTAAGACCCTATAAGACTTAGCAGAGATTGCCTCCTGCAAGTCTGAGAATCAGATGCGGTGCAAGGTGTCATTGGCATTGTGACCTTAAAAACATGTTTTCCTGTAAAAAACTGTATTTGATCTTTGCCCTGAATCCAATACTTTCTTTGAAAATATTTTACTGGATAGTGGTTGGGAATGAGAAACAGTTTTGTATTTGAATCTAGTAATTCCTAGCTTGGAAATGTTTCCTTTAGAGTCTGCTTAATAACTAAACAGTTCATTTTTTAAACTAATCTCTCTCTGAACACATTCTTGTACACAGCTAAAAGAAACCAGTTAGTGTTTTCAAGATTCTGCATGGAAATCTTCTTAGCCACATCCACAGATTCGATAAATATATTTTCTATTTTCCTTATTGTTGCAGATGACTGTGTTGCACATTTTCCACCACATATAGCACAGGTTGCCTTTTCTACTGTCCCTAATAAAATGTCTTCACTGTCCTTCCACTATGCACCAATAGTTTCCTCAAGCTCTTTGGATTCTGCTCACTATTAGTACACATATTTTAAGGTTTGCTTACAGCAGCACCCCACTTGCAGGACCAATTTCTGTTTTAGCTACTTATTGCTATGTAACAAAAATTCTAAAACTTACTGATAAAGTAAAAAAAAAAAATCATTTATTATCTCATGGAACCTCCAGTTTGACCAAATAGTTATTCTGCTGGTCTTACTTGGGAGCTCTCATATGTCTGCAATCAGAGGACAGCTAGGACTAAAAAAGCCAAGATGGCTTTACTCACATGGATGTTTGGAGAATAGGAAAGGACCAATATAGAAAGGCTGGGATCTCTATATATCCGTTTGTGCTTGCCATGGTGGTGACTTCTTTATATGGTACCTGGATTCCAAGAGCAAGAATATAAGAGAGGGAAAGTAAGTCCTCTTAAAGGCTAGGGCTAGAACTGGCACGGCATCATTCCTGCATGTTCTATTGGATTCCATTTGGCAAAACCAGCCGAGATATAAAGAAGAGGACACAAACTCCACCATCAGTGAAATAGCCACAAGAATCCACCAGAGACAAATGCTTTCAAAATTGTAATTTATTAAAAGTGAGCAAATAAAGATTATAAATCTGAATAGCCAATGTCTACTAAGAACTTGAATTTGAGATTAAAAAAAAAAAAAAACTGTCTCATGAACATGGCCCCAGGCCCAGATGGCATGACTCATAAAATTTATTAAACAAGAAATAAGGAGAGCAACAAAACTAAAACCGATTTTTTGGAAAGGCTAATGAACTATAAACCTCTAGTGAAGTTGAACAAGAAAAAGGGAGAAAACTTATATTTTAAAATATGGGGATATTAAAAATAAAACACATAATGAATAACTTTATTACAATATGTATGGAACTTTGATTATCTCCTTCAGGAAAAAATGGAATAATTTTCAGCCATTAAGTGAATGAAATCAATACATTAAAGGCTACCCTCAGAAACAAATCTAAACATTAGGCTAAGGAGGTTTTAAGTTATGATAAACCTTCAAACTGTCACTCTATATATCATTCGAGCTGTTGTAAAAAGTAAGGAAGTGCCTCTTTTCAATTTGTGAGACTGATACATAATTCAGTGATTTTTACAGTACCTTTTGTAAAAAGAAAAGCATAAGACATTTATGTGTGATTGTAGATGTAAAATATTCAACAAAATATTAGCAACATCAATCCAAGAGTGTAATTAAAAATTACACTAGGGCAAGGCAGAATTTATTTCAGGAAAGAAAGAATAGTTTATTATTAGAAAAGTCATTTACTAAAATTTTTATAGTAAAAAATAAAGAAGAAATAACCTCTCAACACATACAAAAAAGCTTTTGATGCAATACCGTTTTACTATTGCAATAATGCCCATAATCAAAAAATCAAAAATTAGCAGATGTTGGCCTGGATGTAGTGAAAAGGGAACACTTCTACACTGCTGGTGGGAATATAAACAAGTACAACTACCATGAAAACCAATGTGGAGATTCCTTAAAGAATTAAGAGTAGAATTACCATTTGATCCAGCCATCCCACTACTGGGTGTCTACCCACAGGAAAAGAAGTCATTATACAAAAAAGATACTTGCACACACATGTTTATAGCAGCACAATTTGTGATTGCTAAAAATATGGAACTAGTCCATCAATCAATGAGTGGATAAATTGTGATATGTGTGTACAATGGATACAATGGAATACCACTCAGCCATGAAAAAGAATGAAATAATAGCATTCACAGAAACCTGGATAAAATTGGAGACCATCATTCTAAGTGACATAACTGAGAAATGACAATCCAAGCATTGTATGTTCTCATTTACAAGTAGGAGCTAAACTATGAGGATGTAAAGGCATAAGAATGATACAATGGACTTTGCGGACCTGGGGGAAAGGGTGAGTGAGGGTGAGGGATAGAAGACTACACATTAGGTGTAGTGTACACTGCTTGGGTGATGGGTACACCAGAATCTCATAAGTCACCACTAAAGAACTTATTCATGTAACTAAAAACCACCTTTTCCCCCAAAATCTATTGAAATTAAAAAAAAAAAAAAAAGAATTAACACAGGAACAGAAAAAAAAAGCATATGAAAAGTTCTATGCCTAATCATTTTTTAAAAAAAATCTGTTGATAAACTAGGAATAGAAAAGTCTCTCCTTAACTCAATAAAGGTTACATTCCAAGACCTATAACATGCATAATTCTTAATGGAGAAATGTTAGAGACATTCTACTTTAAAGAAAGAACAAAATAAGGAACCCTATTAACATAAAAATGTGTAGCTTTCACAAATGCCAGCAATACATAATTAGAAAATGTAACTTTAAGATAAATATTATTTACAATAACAAAAAAGAAGGTACCTATGAATAAATCTAATAAAAGTTATATAGACATTTCATGGAAAAAATATAAAATTTCAAAGAAAGACATAAAAAGACACAAATAATTTGAGAGATTTACCATGCTTATGTTTATAAAGACTCAATTAAATAAAGATATTAGTTCCTCATATGTTTATATATTCAAATTATTTCCAATCTACCAGTTAGTTTTTGTTTGTTTGAATTTGTCAAATAGATCTTGAAAGTTACATGAGAAGCTGAAGGGACAAAAATAGACAAGTCCTGAATGTTTATGAATATAAGAGAAAATTCACCCTACTAAATGATAAGACTTCCTAAAAGATATGACAATTAAAATATTTTGATATCTGTGAAGACATAAATATCTCAGTGGAAATGAAAAAAAGAGCCCTGAAATAACTCTCTGTAGGAAGAATAGTAAGTGTTGCAAGTGGCATTATAATACAGTAGAGCAAACGACAGACTTTTCCATAAATAATGCTGGTAAAATTGGCTATCCATATGGAAAACTGAAATAAATGTAAAGAAGAAATCACGAATAGCTTCATGATCTTGAAATGTAAAATAATTTTTTAAATAACTATTTAAAAACACAGCCATGAAGGAAAAGAATGAAGAATGATACATTTGCATACATGAAATTAAAGAAAAAACTCAAAATGACACAAGACACACTAAGAAAATGAAAAGCCAAGTTTTGAAATGGAGGAAATGTTTGCACCCTATATAAATTAAATACTATTTACTTCTCAGACTACATAAAGAAATCTCTGCAAATGAATAAGAACAAAAAGCACAATTAAATAACAATGGAACAATGACTTTATGAGCCAACGGTACATCCAGAAAATTCACAAAAGAGAAAATCTGTTTAATAGTATATAAAATGAACATCAACTTTACTCACAGGGTAAAGCCAAGTCAAACCTAGAGAGAGAATTGTAAGTTTCATGCATAAATCTCATGGACTTCAAAATCAGAACCTCTGGGTGCAGATTCTGGTTCTATCTCTGACTACCTGAGTGACCTGAACCTGGGAAAGTGATTTTACATCTTTGGGCCTGCTCCTTCACCTGTAAAGTGGAGATAAAAATAACACTTTCCTATATGATTAAGTAAGCTTTAGAACATATTAACTGTTTAGAACCATGGTTAACATATAAACACTCCCTAAGCCTAAGCAATTAGTATTAAAACAACAATGGGATTTCAATAGACTCATCAAATTGGAAAAAAATCATTAACTCAGATAACACCATATATGGCAATATATGAGGGAACAGAAACTGGTATATTTCTGGCGAAAACATAACATTCGATTTGAAAAGCAACTTGGCAATAGTAAAATTGGAGATACACATACCATAAATATTCACTTCTAAGAGTCTAAAAAAACTCACGCATGAACATGTATAATCTTACACATGTGCATTTTCACAAGTATACAAAGATGTCCCGAGCCATGCACTTAGAGTATTTTTAAAAAAAACACAAATGATGTTGAGTGATGAACCTGACTGCAAAAGGTGTGTACAAAATCGACACCATTTGTGTAATTTTAAAACCAAAAATATTAGTTCACATCATTTATAGAGACATGTACATGTAAGGGAATGATAGACACCAATTTCAGAATAGTGGTTACTTCTGGAGGGAATAAAGGGGAAAAAGCTCTAAGGATAGGAAAGGAAGAGTAGCTTTTGCTGTATCTGTAATATCCTAGTAGAGAAAGAAAAGAAGGGAAGGAAGGAGGAGGGGAAGGGGGCAGGAAGGGAAGAAAAGAGAGAGACGGAAAGGGAGAAGGAGACACGGAAGGAGAGGATATGACAAAATATTATTAACAATATGTTTATAATTTCTGAGGTGTTTATACAGGTACTATAAGAAGTTGGATAGAGATTACATGATTTACAAAGTACAACCTGTGAACCCAGTCTTCCCTGTCACCTGCTTATGTAAATAAAATTTTATTGAAACAAAACCATGTTTTTTGTCATCTATGGCTGCTTTTTTACATTTTAATGGCAGAATTGAATAATAGTGACTGAGACCTTATGGCCTGAAAATTCTAAATTATTTATTATCTCACTCTTTACAGGAAAAAAAAAAATGCCAATGCTTGGTATAGAGTACAATATGTACTTTTCCAAAACTAAAATATTTTATAATTTTAAAAATATGCATTAGAATGTAATGACTTGTAAAGGAAATTGATTTTTTGAGTGATTTTATTCAAAGGCCTTGTTAATAATAACTTGTTAACTTCCAATTTCTTTCAAAGGTGAAAGTCAGGAAAACATATATTTAATCATGAGAAAAAATTCATTAACCTATATTTCTTTGTTCATAAGAAATAATGAGGTTTCTTACTTTATAATTCATGCCCCAAATAAAATTTAATGAAAGTCCTAGTTTTTTCACTGCAGCTGATAATCCTGGGGATCATTAAACCTTCTTCGTTTACTCTTACCTCCTTCTGTATATAGGCTAGTATTTGGGAGGCATAATAGGTGATATTTTCATGGTTAACATTTCCATAATAGGTAATATTTATTTAGCTGAGACTGGAAAATGAGAGAGGACAGTGAATTAGGAAGATGGGCTAATTAGACCCTGAATGCAATGGCTCCAACAGGAGAGAGTCTTTGTTTTTGTTTTTTCTCACTAAACAGTTTGAGGCAGGTTCTCCAGAGGAGAGGAGGGAATCTGCTCCAGGTGGTTTTTCAAGAACCCAGGCTGATGGCAACTTGGTCATCGTTTATATGTGCATTCGAGGTCCCTCTCAGTGTCACCATCCCAAAGAACATTGACAGGCACTATTTGGAGGCTTTTTGAAACAGGATTAGATTATGGCACAGATAACATTTGCTCCCATTTGTGGTCATATGGCCATACCTAACTGCAAGTCCATTTGAGAAATGAGATATTGATTCATGCTTGTGCAACCACAGGCACAGTTATTATGGAGAAGAGACACCCCAGGCAGGGAGAAAATGTTACAGGCAGAAAGGTTAATATTTTAAGAGACTAGAAAGAAGAGTAAAGTAGGCTAGTAAGTCTGTCTTTCTTCCTTTCTTCCTTTCTTTCTTTCTCTCTCTCTTTCTTTCTTTCTTTCTTTCTTTCTTTCTTTCTTTCTTTCTTTCTTTCTTTCTTTCTTTCTTTCTTTCTTTCTTTCTTTCTTTCTTTCTTTCTTTCTTTCTTTCTTTTGGTTGAGTAGGGCAGGATGGAGGTTAGATAATAATATTTAGAGGTTAGGAGTAGAATTATGGATGAAACACAGGAAGAGATAAACCTAGAGAATAAGCAAGTCTCCTGTTGTTGGGATTGCCAGAAAAAAAAAAAATACAGGATTTCTGATTAAGTTTGAATTTCAGGTAAATTATAACTATAATTTTACTATGAGTATTTCCTAAACAAAAATTTTATTTAATAACTCTAGTAATGCTAGATATCATTAAATTGTTTCATGGCATACTAAAAAGCTTACACTCATTCAGGTGGGAAATATTAATGAAAAGCTTTGAAAGACCATACGAAAGTTATGGTCATATAAGTGTTAAAAAAGTCATGCTGAAAACACAAAGGAACATAGAACAGGGTGAGACCAGAGGCAGGAAAAAACAAACAGTAAAAGAACTATTGCATCTCTGCAAAATTCTAATTTCAATTCTTTTGGATGTATAGCCAGAAATGAAATTGCTGGATCATATAGTAGTTCTGTTTTTTAATGCTTTGAGGAACTGTCATATTCATTGCAGCATTATTCACAAAGCCAAGGAAACAACCTAAATGTTCACTGATCGATGAATGGATGAAAATGTGAGATATATATGCCTCTCTCTCTCTCTCTCTCTCTCTATATATATATATATATATATATATATGAATGATTGAATATTATTCAGCCTTAAAAATGAAGGGAATCCTACCACATGTGACAACATGAATGAACTTGGAGGACAAGTTTATTCTAAGTGTAGTAAGTAAAATCATAGAAGAACTGATAGTACATGCTCAAAGGTAGAGAGAAATGTGGGTTAAAATATAGATAAATTTAATCTATTAGAGAGTTAGAGTTCAAACCTAATTACTTCAATTCATTTTAAACTAGGAGATAGTCATTTGGCAGGAATTAAAAGCATTTGAGGTTGGCTTATTTTGAAGGTTCTTGCAAAAGTTGGGGTTAGATTTCTAGATACTTTGAACTAATGGAATGTTAGAATAGATTAGAAGGATTGCCCATGTAACAGAAATACATTGTTCAGATATCTATACATATTGGAATCTGTTATAACTCCAGCTCAGTAATTTTGGGGACCAGACATTATATTATTTTTTCTAATACCGCTGCTAACTAATAGGAGATTATGTTTTTTGCTTGTTTGTTTTATTGTTTACCATAACTACTTAAAGAAACTATGAAAAACTAAAGTATCAGAAACCTAAATAAAAAACGTTGAGAGTATTATACAGGTGGTATATTTTGTTCTGAATCTCTATTCAAATTGTTTCTAGTTTTTCTGATCTGTCTGGAGGCATCTTAGTTTTAGAAAACCAATGATAGAATGTTTCATAAGAGTCAGCTGATTTTTCTGCAATCAGTCTTCTACTTGATTTATTGCTTGTTAGGAAAAAATGCTACTTATGTTAAATTTACTGCTGGCATATGGTTGTTGGAATATTGACATTTTAACACTGATTAGACTACACTTTTAATCTCATTTTCTTGATAGTCTCCTTTATCACTTTATTGGATTATGAGAAAAATATTATCTTTCTACTTATAGCTTAAATTTTTTTCCTTGCAAATAAAATTAAAGAAAAAATTTATATACCATTAATGCTTACTATAAAAGCAAAAACACAGAAAAGAATCTACATGTAGTTTAACACAGACACTGTGTATATTTGCTAGCTAAATATAAGAGTAGACAGATTGCTAGCTGTCAGATTATTTTCTGAGGTTTACAAACATAACAGATATGTGCATTTTGATAGCTGCCAATTTTAGTCTCTTTTAAGTATGGTGCTTTCGGCTTTTTTACCAGTCTTAGTGTTCTGGCTAATATTTTATATACTTTAAAACATGCTGAGGACTATTAGATTCATTCCCTGTCTCCCTATTCGCTTTCTTACCTCCAGAAAGAAAGCTGGCTTTGAATATTTGCTATTTTCATTATCCCACCTGTAATGCTTCTTTTTGGACGTGTTTTGTAGAGTTTGAAAGTCACAAATCCAAAAGTTTGCACTTGTTTTTTCCTCATGATAGAGAATTGCTAGAGGAAAGAGTGGATAGTTGAGTATGTTTATTTTACTCTCAAAAAACTGAATGTGCTTACAAATGTGTTCTACAGTTGCAGTGGCAAAAGGGTGCGATGTCTTACCTTACCCATCATAAAGGCTACAAACAACATTCAAATGTTAAAAGACAGATTAACAAGAGAAAAGCAGAACAAATTCATGTAATCATGGGAGCCTTTGAAATGAAGACCTCCCCCTGCCTCCAACTACAGGGAAAATTATTGATGATTGAACACAAAGGGTATGAACTAATGCTAGTAGACTGAGGTGAGGAAACCAGCAAGGAATGCCTGTTTAGATACTTCCTGGCCTCTCTGTGTGGCATCTTTTCCTCCTGGGTATGGGACAGGACCCCTTTGGAATGAGGGTCTTATGACCTAGTATCAGACAACATATGTCAGAGAATGTCTTTATGACCAGTTCCTAAATAGCAAAGCCTTAGGAGAGGAGGATATTTAGGTAATCATTTTGGTTTTTTGTCTGACTTTGAGGAAAAGAGCGTCTAGTTTCCATGAAGCACCCTGGGGAAGAAGAATTCTAATTTCTCTGCCCTGCTTTGAGAGAGAATAAAGGATGAAAGGCAGGAGGGCAGGAAAATGTTAGAGCAACCTTGATTCTGAAGCCTCCTCTGAGGTCTCCTCTGAGACCTTCCAATGTCCTCTAGTTCAAAGTACTCAGCATGGCAAAGCACCATACTTTGGGGTATCATTTCCTGAGCCTCAACACAGTTGAATTTCGGAATTACAAGAAGATAAAAAATTGGGCTCTATAAATATCTTTGCTTGAATATGGAGATGAAGCCTAAGAAAAACAAAAAAGGGAAGAAAACCTGCTTAGGATACTGAAGAGAAGCATGAATAACAGAATGTGTGCACTTTGATTTGGTTAATGCCTCCTGGGAATAGGGTTGCCAGGTTTAGCAAATAAAAATACAGATGCCCAGTCAAATTGGAATGATCTGTAGTATAAGAATGTCACAATATTGTGTGGACAGTTTGTATTTTATCTGGCAACCCTACCTGAGAATAGTCAGGATATGGGTGAGGGGAGTGAAGTGAAACCATCTTCCGAAGTCCATTACTGCAAGGCTGGAGGAATTAGTAGACTCTTTGGAAGTAGAAGCATGTAGTAAAAAGCTGTGGCACAGAAGATTGTTTTTGCATAATGAGAATAACCTATGGGAAAGTATTTAGAAGGATGAAGCAGAGTAATGGACAAAAATGTTTCTATCACCAGCCATTCTCCTCCTCCTCTTCTTTTGCTTTTTCTCTTCCTATTCTTTTGCTGACAAGGCAGCTGTGTGGCTTTGGAACTAGATAGATTTAGTTTTCATCTCATCAGTGTCACTTTTTACAAGTTGATAGTCCTTAGGTTAATTAACATCTCTGAGTCACATTTGTTTCATCCCATAAAATGAATGGGTTGTTGTGAAGACGAAATGACTTTGTAAAACACCTGGGTGCTAGGTGAAAGGATCAATGACTAGAATTCCAGAAAGGCCACTTGTCCAGGCCTTACATTTATTTATGAAGAGCCCTGCAGTTACACTCTGGAAATTATCTCTAAAAGAGTGTATGCATATAATCTCAGAGGTAGAGTAATTAATGGAAGTATTCATCTTACAACTTTAAACACATGGTCTGTATATAGTGTACTGTAAGTTGGTGAATATAAACTGCAGTAAAAATATATTTACAGTAAATATAACATTTGTAACCATACTTGAAGTAGCAACAGGATAACCTTGTCAGAACACATGGGTACATGGATTTTAATTTAATAACAACAACAAATTTTAACTGCTGTTTTAGCATATCTCCATTTTTAACTTTGCTGGAATCCATGAATAAAGGAAGTTTCCTCTTTTGACTTTAAAATTATTCCTTTCTGTCTTTCATCATTTCCTGGTAGTTACTGTCTTCATGGTTCAACCAATTTCATATATTATTTTTCTCTGAAGTAGCTATTTTTCTCTTTCTGCTGGCGACTTTGGGCAAGTGTGTTAGGCCATTCTTATGCTGCTATAAATACCTGAGGCTGGGTACTTTGTGAAGAAAAGAGATTTAGTTGACTTCTGGTTCTGCAGGCTGTACAAGCATGACATTGTCATCTGCTTGTCTTCTGGGGCAGTCTCAGGGAGCTTTTACTCATGGTGGAAGACAGAGCGGGAGCAGGAACATCACTTGGCCAGAGCAGGAGCAATAAGAAGAGGGGGAAGATGCCACTCGCTTGTAAAGACACAGATCTCATGAGAACTCACCCAGTAATCCAGTAATAAGAGGACAGCACCAAGGGGATGGTGCTAAACCATTCATGAGAAATCTATCCCCATGATCCAATCACCTCCCACCAGGCCCCACCTCCAACACTGGGGAATTAAATTTCACCATGAGATTTGGAGGGGACATATAGTCAAACTATATCAATAAGTTTTTTAACTGCTTTGGTATCCTCACATGAAAAATGAGTAAAATAATTGTACCCATCGCATAGGATTGATGTGAGAATTAAATAATACAGTTTATACATTTAAAATAATATCTTGTACATAGTAAGCCCTAGTTGTTCCATAAATATTAGTTTTGCTCCATGAGGAAATGAGCCTTTCACTTTCCAGATTTTTTGCATACAGAGTAGTCAGTGATCCGAAGATCGGCAGCTGGAGTGATCACGAAAAGCAGCCTAAGATTAGGCCAAAGCACTGGCTGATTTAGAAATTAACAATAAGATCCCCTTGGTGAGAACCCTAACTATGGGATCAAAAAAGCACTTTTTTATTTATTATTCTAGCAATATTTATTATTAAAGCAATAAAGAACAGGCAGGTGTTTTGTGTCCATTCCTTAGTAACTCTGAAACAATCTTCATTACCAGGTTACTTTATCTGGACTGGACTGTGTGGGCCTGTACTCAGAGGGTTGGTGACATTTTACTAGGGATCTGGTTAACCGTGCCTGCTATTCAAAAGATAAGATACTGGGTGGCTGTGACGTGTGATTCCAATCTACATCATTGAACTGATAATTTAATATAAAATAGTTATTAGGTTTCATAGAGGTAGAGCTTTTTAAATAAAAAAGCTTACATAAGTAGTATTCATCTTTGTATCCTGCCCAGTGCATATATACTCTTGAATTAGTTCTGGAACCAGACCACCTGGTCCAAACCTGACTTTGCCATTTATTTAGCTGTTTAACTTTTGGAAGCTATTTAATTGTCCTATTCAACAGTTTCTGCATTCTGTGAAATAGAGATAATCACAAAGAATTTTGTGAGGTCTGAACGAATATGCATGTGTTCAGGTGTATGTTTGTAGTCTTACAGAAGTACCTAACTACCAAGTTATTTTTCAATAGATGTTAGATGTTAGCTATCTGATTTTTGATTGCATATTGCCCAGAAAAACCTAATTTTCTTTTACAATTATAATATTCACAAGATAAATCTCTTTTTCAAGTTTTTATGAAGTATACCAGAGTTGTAAATGTGATATTGCTTTCTTTTTTGTTTAGAGTAAAAGAAGAAATGCATGCAAAACTCATAAACACTGCTTGCAAGCTAGCCTAGGAGAAAGTCATGGAAATACAGATTAGGAATTTAGTAGTTAGCAAAAATGAGGACAGACAGTGGTAACACTGAGCTTTGAAACCAAGGGTTAAAAGAATTGGTATCATGGGAATTGTTCAAAAATGAAGTGTGGGTTTTGGTCTCAAAACCATTTGTGATTCCGCCTGAGATCATGGAGGAGGAAACAAAGGTTGAGGACCTTGTGTCACATTTTCCTCTCAGCAC
Source organism: Macaca thibetana thibetana (assembly GCF_024542745.1). NCBI lineage: Eukaryota > Metazoa > Chordata > Mammalia > Primates > Cercopithecidae > Macaca > Macaca thibetana. The sequence continues at coordinate 142,371,801 of NC_065582.1, forward strand.
CTTCTGACAGATTAGGGAAGATAACAGAAATTCCCATTTATTTTATACAGCTGCACAATAGGCACTGGGCTATGTAAACTCTGCACCGCCCTAAATGTGTTATTTTGACCATGGTCAGTTGATCTTTAGAGGTGTAACAATTTCAGTCTGAGGAGCATTTTAAAGCTGTTTTAAGGATGGGTCTGGCCCTGTCCTCCTGAAGATACTTGATTCCTGTCACAACCCTTGATTGGAGCAAGAAATCATCCATGAACACAGACAAGAATAAAAACATACGGAGGGTGGTGACTTGAACCTGGAGTCCCAGCTACTCTGGAGACTTAGGTGGGAGGATTCCTTGAGCCCAGGAGTTTGAGATCAGCCTGGGCAACAACATATCGAGACCTCATCCCCAATAAATAAATAAACAAACAAACAAATAAAATCCTGGGACTGAACAATTCTGATTCATGGGTGGAGTTAAAGATGTACATTGAAAACATGCCTGGAGCAAGACAAGATGAAAGTGACTAAGGTGCAACACAACGAGCCTCTGGCAATCACTGATTCTCAGAAATCCTTTTAATCACTTCAAAGTAAAAGTAGTTGCCAGCATCCAGAGGAGGAAACAAATGTAAGCAATGAAGTCTGTGAGTCTCTTAACAACAAATCATGTAAAACTCACTGGATTGCTGTTTTGACAGAGAAACACCATTTGAGGCTGCCAAAAAGGCAATAGTTATATCTCAATTTCAGTAAATCATCTGTTAGTATATCAAGCAGTTTTACAAACTGATTCAAACAGGCTTCAATGTGAATCTTCTTCCCATAATGGAGACTGGCAGTGGGTCCTGATAAATGACATTATGCAAAATTATGATGATTCCTGCAGGAGTCAGTATTAGGTTGCATCTCCAATTTCTTTATCACTAAATCCACACAGGGAGGTAATTGGCATGAAATATACAAGAAGACTTATCAAATCTTGAAGTGGAGTATTCTCAAGACCAAAAGAAAGCAGGTATTAAGATTAAAGAGAAATCACTTTAAAAATTTAGAGGCCTGGTCTGAGAGATGAAGTTACAAGCTAATCAAAAGAACTGGGCCCACATTGCACTGGGCAAGAAGAGAGGACCACAGTAAATGTGAGACAAAAAGATGGTAAAGATGAGTAATAAATGAGAAATGATGAATCTCTATTAATTAAATTCTAATTGGCAAAGTTATATTCCCTTTGATAAAATATCTCTGAAGTGTCAAATGGATAGGGATTTTTTCTCTCCACCAAAGACTACAGAATCATGTGGTGAACAACTTAATAAATTGTCACCGTCCATACTATCCCATATAAGCAGTTAATAAATCAAGCATTGAAGTCATACACAGCACCCTGCCTATGAATAATTGTTAATTTTTAATTGATGCTTTCTCTTTTCTTTGGCCTTTCCATATGCTACCTTTTTTCATCCACTTGATAACACTATGAGATCTACGCTATTATTATCTTCATGTTACTACTGCAGAAACATAGGCACAGAGAGGTTAAGTATCTTGCCTGAGGTTGCACAGCCAGTAAGTGGGCAAGTTGGAATTTGAGACTACCAGTCTGGTTCCAGAGGCTGTGTTCTTAGCCCCAACACTTCCCTGTTTTGGAACAGCGTGATGTAGCTTCAGAGTCCCCAACAACACCAAAATTTTCTCTGAAATTTTACAGCATCAGGATAGACTATGACTATCTTAGATTTGAATTGTACTTTCAATTTTACAGAGAGATGAGACCACATTATATTTTATGTGATCCTCATCTAGTGAAGGGACAGAGCAGGCATCACTACCCTCATTCTTACAGATGTCCAGGTTGTTTAACTTTACCCCTGCATGTGACTAGCAATTTATAGAATTTGTTAGAACCGAGGTGCTCTGTTTTTTGTTTCCTTAGAGAAATCAACTTCTACTATTCTACTTCCAGCATCTTACGATTTTATTTTATAAATAAAAACTATTATAAGACTTTTGAATATGCAACATTTATTTTGGGAATAATTTATAATTTAGAAAATGTATTAGCTTATCTTGATAGTTAAAATATAATAATGCTTCTATGTTAATTCCTGTGTAAAGAAATCCCTTAGTAAAGAAATCCCTTAGTAAAGAAAGTATATTGAACCGCAGCAGGTATGACTTTTGAACATTTTTGAGAAACAGAAAATAAACTATGAAAATCTAATATAGAAATGAATTTATTTTTCAATATGGAATATTTTCTTGAGTTACACTAAAATTCTGTATCCTAAGACCCATAAAATCTATTTAGTCAGTATTTTTGCATAGATATCCATGGTATGTTAACACTTGGGTAACTATGTTTTCGTTAATTTTAATTGATTCTTTTATTCATTGATTCCACTTATAATCATTAAGACTTCACTAAACTCTGTTGCAAATAGTAGGTGAGCAAAATTACATGTGGTCTCTACTTTCATGAAGCTACAGTCTGGATTAAAATAGTCATTAAACAAAATCCCATCCATGAATACGTCACAACCAGGATAATTTGATAGAGAGAGAGAGACAGAAAGAGAGATAGAACCATGAGAACATATAACACCATCGATAACCTAAATTGGAGGACCAAGGCAGCTTCCCTTAGGGAGGGGAGCTCAAGCTGAAAGAGGACTCATGAATAGCAATTGACTAGAGTAGGGTGGGGAGAACTTTGTAAGTAGAAGGAATAGCACATACAAAGGTCCTGTGGCAGGAGGGAGAATATTGGGTGGTTTGAGTAATAGAAGACCATAGAAAGGGGGATTGTGATACAAGATGATTCCATAATAGAAGAAAAGGTTAGAGATTCTGTCAGAGATTTCAGACTTCATCCTGAGAGCAGTGAAATATAGTGGAAAGTTGCTTCTTTATTTATTTCTTATTTTTAATAGGTTGTTTTTGAGGGGATTAATGACAGGAGCAGATTGGGGTATGTACACGTCAGTGGAAACTGAAATTTGAACCTCAGCTGTGTCACTGGTTTCTGTTTAATGTCTTAGCAGTACCTCTCTCCTCCAACACCTGAGATTTATTTAATGAGTCATCTCACTCCCATGATGTGCCTCCTCAAACCAAGTGGGGCAGATTAGAGTTCTTACAAAATGTGCATATTTTTAGAGTTAAATAAAGGATCAGGAGAACTATATTTCTTGTATTATTTTATTCAAGAAAGCTGTGGTTGGACTTCTTTTTAGAGTATGGTAATAACGTAGTTCCTCTTTTCTCCTCTCAAGTTGAAAACTAGATGAAATGATATGTGAGTTAAACAGATGGAGATCAAAACATTTGCTTTATTATTTGTCTATCCAAGTTGGAGAGTACGGCTAACATATAGGTCACCTTGGTCTTTTTAACAGTTTCCTGAATTGATAATTTTACTCACTCAGAACTACAGGCCACTCAACTCCATTCCACCCATTCTCAACTCCCAAATAATAACCCACAGAGTCATGGTCTATTCTAAGAGGTTCTTCCCACAGAAAAGCAGGAAGTGCTGTGTATCTGAAAATGGGAAGAAAGAGAGAGGAAGGGAGGGAGAGAAACTATCCAGAATCACTCACCAGTCAGATGTCATTCCCTCCCTGGGAGAGAAGTGAAAAGGTATTTTAAAAAAAAGGAGCATAAAGGATTCCTCCCATATTGCTCCTTTTAGGAGTGCGGTGGAAAATTCCTTCCACACTGTAGAAACAAGGGGTGTGGTGAATGTCCCACCATAGCTTTTTAGCTGTAGTTTCATTTTTTCGTTTTATTTTGTGCATTGGTCTGTTCTCATGCTGCTAATAAAGACATACCCAAGACTGGGTAATTTAAAAAGAAAAAGAGGTTTAATGGACTCACAGTTCCATATGGCTTGGGAGGCCTCACAATCATGGTGGAAGGCAAAAGGCACATCTTACATGGTGGCAGACAAGAGAGAACGAAAGCCAAGTGAAAGTAGAAACCTCTTATAAAATCATCAGATCTTGTGAGACTTACTACCATGAGAACAGTATGGGGGAAACTGCCCCCATGATTCGGTTCTGTCCCATCTGTTCCCTCGCACAGCATGTGGTAATTATGGAAGTGACAATTCAAGATGAGATTTCAGTGAGGACACAGCCAAACCATATCATTGTGTTTCTTCAGTATCTTCAATAACAGAGTCTGAGTTCATCCTCCTGGTCCTCCACGTAGACACACTCACATATCAATATGTATCAATATGTACCTTTTGGGCAGATTTAAACATAGTATCTCAAGTGGAGAAGAGTTACCACTTTTTTCTTCTTTTTATATAAAAAGCTTCAAAAATACATGTTTATATAGGCAATAATAAAATACAGACAACTCACAATTATTTAAAGACCTAAACAGAATGGGAATAAATAAATACACCTTCCAAAACTGAACTCGTATTAAAGTGAATAGACTTATTTCAAAAATGAACTACTCATCTGACTCTTGTTGCTTTTTTGAGTGCGTGCCACAACCACTATGCACTGGATAGCCAGAAACCATGGACCCATCCTGGAACCCTACATCTGTCTCCTTCTTCCAGACTCTAGAAGAATGCCCTTGTGTGCAACATCAACTATGCTCCGTTTCCCCCTAGCTTTTGGTAGGGTTTCAGTAGTGGAAGACACCAAAAGATATTAGGAGCATGGGAGAATGATGAAGTGAGTGTATTTCTTCCGTGGCTACCTCTCTCATGGCTGCAGTTGGGCAGTGGCTGAGTTGCTGGGGCAGTGGGCAGTGCCCCTGCTGGGCAACCTTATCCTCAGTTGCAGGCACTCTCTCCAAGTCAGGGTAACTGCTGTCTTCTCTTGCCCTCCAGGTGGGGAGATAGTAAGGATTCTTCCCTATAACCAGCCTTGTAGTGTTTCATCATCTCTTGTTGGGTTCATTTTATCCCTGCTCACTTTGTCAATATTCCCTTAATTAACCTCTACTCAATCAAGAACTTTGAGTGTCTGTGTCCTGCCATGACCTTGACTGATACAGGGACTCATTGTAATCAAGGTGAAAGCTGTGCATAAAATTGAAGCCTGCAATGTTTTGTAGTATGTTTAAGGGAAGATTGACTCATTACTCTTTAAACAAAAAGATGTGCTACATAATTGAGACATATATGATATTATTTCTCTGTTAAATCCTATGTACTACTTAAAATAACTCGGTCATGAATAAGATATTAAAATAAAACAGTATTATGAGTAGACTGAAAGCTGCTTTGTCAGTTTCTGCAGAGAGTGGATTTTATTCATACTTTCTCTCTCTCTCTCTCTCTTTCTCTCTCTCTCTCTCTATATATATATATGTATATAAATATACACACACAAAATCCAGTCTCTCTCTTTCTGTATATATAGGTAAAATCCAGTCATCCAGTCTCTCTCTTGCTCTCTCTCTGTGTATATAATATAGAGAGATGATTATGTATGTATATACATCTGTGTATGTGTGTGTATATATACCTGTATCTCTACCTATATCTGTTCTAGTCTCAATTGTGTCCAAAAAGTATCATGACAAGTAAGAATTTAAATCTCAATTTTGCTACTGTCTTTCTTTCTTTCTTTTTTTGAAGGGTGGCTGGCCTTCAACTGTTTGCTCAACTTTTCCAAATCTGAAGTTTCTCATGTATAAAGTTTTGAGGGTTGAATGAGCTATCGTCTATTAAAAAAAAAAAAAAAAACTTAGCACACTGTCACTGTCTAAAATATGTGCTTATTTTTCTACTATTACTAGTGTATAATCATCATCATCATTATTGTCATCATCATCATCATCATCATCATCATCATTGCTCAACAGTGGTTAATGTTGATTACTTATGTTTTAACTTAATGGTTTTACCATCTTGACCTGTTAGATAAAACAAGAAGCAAACTTTACCTTCTGCCTAATGATTCTTCATATATTCTATTCATTCTTTATGCCATGGTTCCAGAATAATTTCATCTGCCACTCCTGTCATTAAAGAAAATGTCAATTAGAACCGAGCCTGGGCCTGCATTTTCTAGAATATTGTCTTAACAATTTCTTTCCCTGTTTAAAAGTGATAATTTCAGTAGTTAAGTTTTTACTTAGTTAGGCTCCCATAGGAATGTAAAGACCCTGAGGGTGAGAACCTTATCTATCATATTCACTGCTGTTTCCTAGCAGGGCCTGGCTTATAGTGGCCTCTTACATGTTCATTGACTAAAAGGAAGCAGGAGGGAGGGCAAAAGAGGTGACTTTCTGTTCTGCTCTCTAGCTGAGAGTCAAAGCAAAGAGATGCACTGCAATGGAGTTATACCCTGCTGTCTTCCCTTGACCAATGCTGCACTCCTCTCTACTTATTTTCCCTGTCCAGTTGGCATGTATTAATACTACTAGAGAAAAAGCAGCTCCTACTTTCTTGTATTCTTCCTGAAAAGCCTTTTCTTCAGCTATCTCTTCTGATACTCTTCTGTCAATGGACACCTGTGGGACTATCTGTGGGGTCATCTTCAGAACACAGAGAGCTCAGTTTTTATCACTTCATCTGCCCTGAGGTGTTTTACCTTACTCTTTAGAGTAGATTGGAGCCTCCCAGTGTCTCCTGCTGTCCCATCTCATATATGCCCATAACCAAACAATAATCACACTTGATTTTATTGTTTATCTTCTATATTCTTTATAAGCTCTTTAAGAGTAGAAATCATGTCTGTCATAGACTCCATTGTATCTCAATTGCCCCCCCTCAGTTTCCTGACTTGTAAAATGTAGACGTTGCTAAGAGTAACTCTCTGCAGGGTTGTCTTGAAAATTAAATAAATATTACACACAAGAGGCTTAAAACAGTGTCTGACACATGATAAGGGCTGTGCATAATTGTTAGCTTTATTATTAAATAGTTTAATCTTATTATATTGATAGTTTTATAAACCCTGTTTTACAGAAGAGAAAACTAAGGCACAGAGGCTAAGCAATTTTTTCATGGCCATGAAGCTAGTAGAAAATACTCAATATCTGAATGAATAGTAAATTGTTTAAAACCACCACATGTACAGATTATTTCTTTATTGAAATATTCTACATCGTTTATGTCAAAATTCTGAGGAAAAAGTAGTTAAAATTCTCAAGGACTAAATATAATGTATCGTTTTTCTTTTTCAGAGAATAATTGAATTCTTGTGATAAATTATATTCATAATCTAAATATTGGTAACCTTTGGTATCCCTCTAAGATACAGAATTTCTGTACAAAAATAAAGCAAGTACAGAGCAACATAGTCCACTTGGCAGTTCCACCTGACAGCAGCCCAGATTCTGTCCTTCAATTCCTCATATCTAAACCTGGGGACAACTGTATTTGCTATGTTGAAGCGAATTTAATCTTAATGAATTCAGGGATTGACAGATTCATGTGCTGTATACAGATTGCTGAAGTGGTAAACAAACCCTATGGAACTCGAACACCATGCATCATTGAGATGAATTAGGAAGCTACTAAAAAATTATATTTGTGATTATTAGATTCACAGAACAGAAACACTCTAAATTGAAATGAGAGACAAAAATGGTCGAAGAACTGATCTTTAATAAAATATTTTGAAGCTTTGAAAGATACTAAAAAAGCAGAAAATAGTCAGACAAGACTAAAAGCTCAAAAAATAACCCAGATCAGAATAGTCTAAAGATAACTAAAGTGAATAGTAAGAAAAACATACATTATTTTTGACTTTTTCTCTAGTGTTCCATAATGTGAATATGTAAACTAAGTAGAAAAAAACAAAACGGAAAAGAAAAAAAAATTAAAAATTAGCAAAGTTATCAGTTTTAAATTTTTTATTTAAATTTTACATTTATCAAATAGATCATTGTATACTGAACTACCAAACAATGTTTTATGAAAAAAAAGTTAGTTTCTTGCATCTTTTTCCACTTTACCATTCCAACTTTAGCTCCTCAAAGATAACAATTTTCTACTTATTCACTAGTTTGTTTCATCATTTAGTTCCACATTTCTAGATAATAAGCATCTAATACCAGTTTTTTAAATAATTAAAATAAGTAGAAATAATATTGTAATGTACTTATATCTCAATTTAGAAATAAAACATACCAGCTACTGTTGGATTGCCTTTTCCCCAAAGGAAGCCAATATTCTGTTTGTTGTTTATGATTTTTATTAAGCTAGCATTGTAATAGCTCAATCTATTTATTTTGTCATATCTCAGAAGATAAAACTAATGCAAAGTTGATTATTTTATTATGCAAGTACAAACACTGCTGAATTTCTTTTTTCTGTAATCAAGGATAAAGTAATGGCCCACATCATTCTCTAGGCTATACAGCTATCTTGAAAACCGAAGTGTTCTAATGACTCTTACAGCCCTGTTAGTTAGGCTCCATAGGCTGATCTAGGACAAGTAGACTAGGTCCGTAAGGGCACAGGGTGATATCAAGGAAAGAGGACAGAAGAGTGAGTCTGAGTCTCTGCCCTGCTGCTGAGTTTTTTTGACAACTGCTTTAACCACTTTAATCATTATAAGGAGGGGTAAGAATTTGGCTCTGGGAAGAATAAATACAAGATCTTGAAAAATTAACCATTAAGAGAGTTTGAGGTAGGACTGTTTGAGACAGAGAGAGAAAGGCAGGACTGTTTGAGCAATATGAAGGAGTCTTTTGGTCTAGAAATTATTGTTTCTGAAAATGCTGTTTCTGGATAATTTACTTAAGACTCATTTCTGTGTTTTCAAAGGAATAGAATCAAATTGAATCAGAATTTCTGTAGTGAAGACTGAGAAATTTGCATATTATCAAACATCCCTTCTACCCAAATCTTTCTGCCCTATATATATACATATAAATATAAATATAATATAAATATATATATATATACTTGGGAACTAAACATAGTGACAATAGTATCTAATTTTAAGCTCTTTACTCCATTATACAAACACCCAAAAATACTAAAGAAGCTTCCATTTTGGTTCTCGACTTTTAGAGTAGCCAGCCTGATTTAATTTCTGAAGTCATTGCTTAAAATCAACCTGAACAGAAAGAGAGAGAAAAGAGAGAGAGAGAGAGACAGAGACACACATTTAATTTACTCATTCCAGAAAAATTTCTTCATAGGAGCTTGAAATTGAAAGGACAGTGCAATTAATTTTTTGTAGTATGCCTTTCTGATACATGAAAACCATTAAAATTATTTCACATATGGGATACAAAATCACATTTCCTACTGATTCTAACATAGTGCTGAAAATGTTTAGACTACATATTCAAAGACAACATTCCATTTTGCTCCCCTATAACTTAGGTGAATATTCATATTCATTTTTGAGAAAATAGGATGAAGGCTATCATATGTGCTATCTCAAATAAACAAACTAAAAACGAAGATTCAATATCAACAAAGTCAGTATTGGTAAATGTCATAGGTAATTCTATACAAGTTTTATTATAGATAAATCCCCTCCTGGAGTTGAATGCTTTGCATCAACATCTCCAAGCTTACAGTGCTTACTAATTATAGTGTTCTGAATTGATTTTCCATAAATATCCCCTTAATGTGTTATAGCATTGATTGAAGCAATTATAAAAAGACCTGAAAATCAGAGATAGGGCCTGGGGGAAGAAATATGGTGAGATATATGATCTTTGCCTAGCCTACATGTGAAGCAAGTCATATGGCAGCTGGAGGATAACTGAGATTATTGAATAGCAACCCACTCTTGGCGCAGGTGTTTGGAATCTAAAATAATTACCTAAATGTGCATATCTGAGTTTGTCATTACCACTTAGCATCTCCCCTGCCCAGTGGAGGAACACTAAACAAACTCAGAGAATTTAGGACCAAATTTATAAATTTGCCAGTGAAATCGATTTTTTCAGGGTATTTGCTTGGAACTGTCTAGCACAGATGACCAGATGGGCTCAGAAATCACATTATTTTCCATCTATTATGCTTGAGAATCTGGATATTCTCAAATGATAGCTGTTGAAAACGGGATGTTCTCATAAGATCTCTAAATCCTAGAGACAATCTCTGGACATTAAAAAAATTTAATGGCAAAGCTGAACTGATAATTTGGCTCAAGAATTACTCCGTGAGAAACAGCACTCAAGGGTGTTTAGCCGCATTTTGGTCCTACATTTTTAGGTGCCAGCTGAGAGGCCCTGAGCCATCCTGTACACTGCTGTACATTTCTGCCTGTCACTTTGTCTCTTTCCATCATTAAATAACATTTTTAAGAAATATTTCAGAAGTTAACATGTAATGGATCTCCAGTAAAATACCTTGTAAATAATGCTACTTGTCACATGGCTTTGGAAAAAAGATGATGGGAGATGGTGAAATCAGTACTAAGCAGTACCATTCACTTGGGAATAGCTATATGATGCATAATCATGTTAATTATCTTCATTTTCTTCATAAGTGTTACTTCAAATGTTTTATACCTGTATAATTTTATTTGCCTTAAGGGGGTTAACTGAATTTTATGTGAATAACTTAACTTACATAGTTTCTTTAGCTATATAGTAAAGTCGTCATGGGCAGAACAAATGACCTTCATCTCTTTTTATCAACTATATAGGAATGAATACTTTACCTTCCATATCTTAAATAATAATATCAAATATTTATGTAGCATTTATCATGTGCTTGGTGCGTTACTGGTGGAAAGTATCCAAGTTACCAGCGGTGAATCTGTACAGGTCTGCAGCAACCTCAATTCTTGCCTCCTCAAAAGAAAGAATTTTACTGAGGGGCATAAGCCAGAAAAAGAGACCAAGGCAAGTTTCAGAGCAGGAGTGGAAGTTGACTTAAAAAGACTTTAGAACACATGGACACAGGGAGGGGAACATCCCACACCACGGTCTGTCAGGGGCTGGGGGAGGGATAGCCTTAGGAGAAATACCTAATGTAGATGATGACTGGTTGATGGGTGCATCAAACCACCACGACACGTGTATACCTATGTAACAAACCTGCACATTCTGCACATGTATCCCAGAACTTAAAGTATAATGAAAAAACAGGCCGGGCGCGGTGGCTCAAGCCTGTAATCCCAGCACTTTGGGAGGCCTAGACGGGCGGATCACGAGGTCAGGAGATCGAGACCATCCTGGCTAAGACGGTGAAACCCCCTCTCTACTAAAAAAATACAAAAAAAAAAAAAAAAAAAAACTAGCCGGGCGAGGTGGCGGGCGCCTGTAGTCCCAGCTACTCGGGAGGCTGAGGCAGGAGAATGGCCTGAACCCGGGAGGAGGAGCTTGCAGTGAGCTGAGATCCGGCCACTGCACTCCAGCCTGGGTGACAGAGCAAGACTCCGTCTCAAAAAAAAAAAAAAGAAGAAAAAACAAAAAGAAAAAAAATTCTTAAGGCAGTTGTTGTAGAGTGTTTAGTAGATCCACCAACAAGTCTTTTTCAGAGGTATTTTGTTTGTTTTCATGTAAAAGGGACATACTTTCCTGAAGAAAAAAAAAAAAAGTAAAAAAGGCTTTACAACAGGAGAACAGGAAAGAATAGAAAGTATGCTTGAAAGAGACCCAAGCGGTCACTAAGGTCAAGTGCCCCATTTAACCATAATCCTAGGACTATATAGGCTGACCCACTTCTGGCGTTTTTGCATCTCTTTCCCAGGATTCTTTCCTTAGGGTGGGCTGCCCACATGCGCAGTGCCCTCCTTACCCTTGGGAAGTGAGCAAGTGCAGTGTGTTTAGGAAGTTGTACCCATGCCCATTTGACGCTTTTCTCCCCTTTTCCAGCGGAGTGCCCTGGAAGGTCATGCTTGCCATTTTTGTCTCTTAATGCACATTCCTGGGAAGTTGTTTCTCCCTGGTATCTGCATTTAATTAACACTTTAGCGCGACAGGTGTGGACCACCAGGAAATAGCCTCTCCCTGGCACTGGCTACCAATTAATCACTTTTAGAGAGGCAACGTGATAATTGCCAAACCGTCAACCAGCATTCCTGGTGGGTAGTGGAGAGCCTTCTCCTGCCTCACTCTTGCCTCCCTAGCTACCTGAAACAGCTGTGGTTGCAAGTATTTTATATACAACCTGTTCAATCATGATAATAATCCAATGCCTTAGGTACAGATAATTATCTCCACTTTGCAAATGCAGAAATTGAATAACAAAGCATTTATTCAACTTGCCCTCAGTCAAAGTCATGAAGATTCAAGAGAGGGATTTAAACTGAGGAAGTCTGGTGAAAATGAAATAAAATGAAATATTTCATTTTAAAGGCAATGAGCGTTTCCATATTTTAAGTACAAAAAAAAAGAGAAGCTAGAAAATATTTGATTACTTATTTGAAATACTTTCCTGCTTTATATAAAGCACAATTCATTCACCAATTATTTATTGAAACTCTTTAATGTATCAGTCACTGTACTAGGCACAGAGGGTCTAAAGCAATAAGTGAGTGAGGCAAATACCCTGTTTTAATGGAGGTTATAAGGAGGGAAACAGAAAATAAACAAACTAAACTGTGATAGAGGAACAATAGGTGGTAATAGTGCTTTAGATTGGTTGGTCAGGAAAGACCCCCCACTTGAGGAGGTGGCAATGAAAAAGAAAGATGAAAAGCCAGAGATGCAAAGAGCAGAAAAGCACTCTAGGCAAAAGCAAGTGAATTTGCTGAAGCAGGAAAAACGTGTGTTTGAGGAACAAATGGAAGCCATATGGTTTGCATATATTGAGTGAGAAGAAGTGTTGGGAGTTCATTGTGTTCCTCCCAAATTCATATGTTAAAGTCCTAATTTGCAGTACCTCAGAATGTGACTGTCTTTGGAGATAGGGCCTCTAAAAAGGTAACTAAGGTAAAATTAGTTCTTAAGGGCAGACTCTAATTCAATATGACTAAAGTCCTAATAAGAGGAGATTAGGACAGGCACAGAGAGAAGACCATCAAAAGATAGAGGGAGAAGAAAGCCATTTACAAGCCAAGGAGAGAAGCCTCAGAAGAAACCAATCCTGCTGACACCTTGATCTCAGAATTCTAGCCCGAGAATCATGAGAAAATAATTTTCTGTTATTTAAGTAACTTGGTTTGTGGAGCTTTGTTAAGGCAGTCCTAGCAACCTGGTAAGGGGAGAGTGATGTGAGGTGGAGCTGGAAAGATAGATGAGGCCAAATCATGACTGCGATGGTGAGGAGTTTGAATTTCATTTTAAAGGCAATGAGAAGCCAATAATAAGTATTAAATAGCGTAGTAGCATTGTATGATTTATGCTTTAAGAGGATCACTAGCTGCTTTGTGCAGAAAAGACTTTAGAAAGACAAGAATGATAGGAGTATGAAATATATCAGAATAAATAGGATGGGGAGTTGGATGAAGGGTGTAGGTGCTGGAATAAAAGATGTAGATATTCGATACGTATTTTAAGAATAAAAGTGACAGTACTTGTAGATGAATTGCATCTTAAGAGTGAGGGAAAGAAAAGAATCAACTCTGATTCTTAGACTCTCTGGTTTAATATCTTTATGCCAAAATTGTGCTATTTGATGAGTATTTCTAAATGGTATTTTTATGAAGTTCTAAATTATTTATCTCCACAGATAATGAGAATACTGATACACAATCAAAGAAAATGCTTACTAGATTAGATTTCTAATTTAGTAGGTGGGTTTGACCAAATGCAACTACACACACTCGGTCACTTGATCCTCTTAAATCAATGGTTAAATGGTTGGATCCATGGATCAATAGTTGAGAACTAAAAAACGATAAGATGTCCCTTGAGGATCATACTACCCTGATATGTCTAAAAGTCAGCATGGTACTGGTATCAAAAGAGATATATAGACCAATGGGACAGAACAGAGACCTCAGAAATAATACCACACGTCTACAACCATCTGATCTTCAACAAACCTGACAAAAACAAGTAATGGAGAAAGGATTCCCTATTTAATAAATAGTGTTGGGAAAATTGGCTAGTCATATGCAGAAAACAGAAACTGGACCCTTTCCTTATACCTTCTACAAAAATTAACTCAAGATGGATTAAAGACTTAAATATAAAACCTGAAACCATAAAACCCCTAGAAGAAAACCTAGGCAATACCATTCAGGACATAGACATGGGTAAAGACTTCATGACTAAGACATCAAAAGCAATTGCAACAAAAGCCAAAATTGACACGTGGGACGTAATTAAACTAAAGAGCTTCTGCACAGCAAATGAAACTATCATCAGAGTGAACAGGCAACCTACAGAATGGAAGAAAATTTTTGCAATCTATCTGTCTGACAAAGGCGTAATATCCAGAATCTACAAGGAACTTACACATATTGACAAGAAAAAAACAAACAACTCCATCAAAAAGTGGGCAAAGGATATGAACAGACACTTCTCAAAAGAAGACATTTATATGGTCAACAAACATATGAAAAAAACTCATCATCACAGGTCATTAGAGAAATGCAAATCAAAACCCCAATGAGATACCATCTCATGCCAGTTAGAAAAGCAATCATTAAAAAGTCAGGAAACAAAGATTCTGATGAGGCTGTGGAGAAATAGGAACTTTTACACTGTTGGTGGGAGCGTAGATTAGTTCAACCATTGTGGAAAACAGTGTGGCTGTTCCTCAAAGATTTAGAACCAGAAATACCATTTGACCCAGCAATCCCATTACTGCCTATATACCCAAAGGATTATAAATTATTCTGCTATAAAGACACATGCACACGTATGTTTATTGCAGCACTATTTACAATAGCAAAGACTTGGAACCAACCCAAATGACCATCAATGATAAACGGGATAAAGAAAATGTGGCACATATGTAACATGGAATACTGTGCAGCCATAACAGTGGATGAGTTCATGTCCTTTACAGAGACATAGATGAAGCTGAAATCCATCATTCTCAGCAAACTAACACAGTAACAGAAAACCAAACACTGCGTGTTCTCACTCATAAGTAGGAGTTGAACAATAAGAACACATGGACACAGGGAGAGGAACATCACACACTGGGACCTGTCAGGAGGTGGGGGCCAAAAGGAGGGAGAGCATTAGGACAAACACCTAATGCATGTGAGGCTTAACACCTAGATGATGGGTTGATAGGTGCAGCAAACCACCATGCCATATATATATGTATGTAACAAATCTGCACATTCTGCACATGTATTCCAAAACTTCAAGTAAAATTTAAAATATATATATTTCCTATACAAAAAATTCAAAATGAAATCCAACACAAGGGTTTTTTTTTTTCTTTTTATCATCACCATCGTGGATACAAAGGGTATTGTAAGTGATGGAAGCTTAATAAATGGTATTGTCAGAAAAGTAAAAAAAAGAAATCAAGTGAAAAAAATCTAATATCATAAGTACCAAATCCAATATGAAATAAAAATATTTCAGGCTTACACTCCATAGTCTGTATCGCAACTTCTCAACTCTGCCTTTGTGGTATGAAAGTAGTCATAAACCATATGTAATTGAATAGACATGACTATGTTCCAATAAAACTTTATAAAAACAGGTAGCCAGCCTATGGGCTTAAGTTTACTCCTGCTGCTCTACATGTAGCAGTAACAAGACTTCAGCTGTGGAAACAAAGCAGAAAGGAATGTGACACGTGTGTAGAAGCCAATCAAATAGAAATTGCCATGCCGGTGTAGCACTTTCCACTTAGACCTTGTTAGAACCTAATGACAAATAAAAATGAAGTGTTACAAAGGTTGAATGTGGGATAGAGCTTATCTGATTAGGAAGGTAGTAAGGAGATGCGCCATGAAAGGTTCAGTAGAGACCACTAACTGCCCATCAAAGAGTCATGCTCCCTGCTGATAAGGTAGAGTTGCTGTTGGGGAGTAGATGCTTATACAGGGATCACATTTCTCCACCCCCCTTAAAATTACGTGGGGTCATATGACTAGTTCTTACCAATGAAATGTGGGCAGAAGCAATGAGTGTGACCTCTTTGTCTGAGGGGGTTAAGAAGTGATGTCTCCTTCTCCAGTACCTCTTCCCCATTGACTGGGTGGACATGGACCTGGTTGACCTTGGAAGGCTTAGATTGAAAATGGTAGTCCTGAATGACTCTGTGAAGCAGACCACCATACTCACTACCCTGCCCCACATCACTGACCAAGAACAGCTGCAATGAACTATTGTGTGGACAAGAAATATATTTTTATGATATTAAGTCATTGAAATTTTAGAGATTGTCTGTTTTAGAAGCTGACATCCTAAAAAACCCAGATGGATATCACTGAAACTGCAAAGATGGGGGCAGAATGAAGGGCCCTCTGATAGAGATTGTATAATGAATAAGGCATAGAGGTGAGAAATTACAAAAAAAAAAAAAAAAAAAAAAAAAAGCAGGGAGCTCTCTGCATGTTGGTGGACACTGAAAAAAAGTAACAAATAAATAAAAGAAAGAGGAGGTCAGTTTGTTAGAGCACCTCTGCTGAGGTGTAACTTGAGATAAACATTTGGGTCTTGGTCATATAATGGAGGCTTTTGAGTACCAGAATAAGTATGTATATTTAATTCATAAGGCAGTAGAGATCTGTCAAAATTGTGAGCTTGGATGTTATATATTCAAAGGAACTCATATAATGATTTTTAATATTTACTTAAGTATACCATGACTCATCGAAGAAAGGCTCATAGCAGCTTTTGAGTTATTAATCTAGCAGTGATGTGTAGGAAGGATTGAACTGAAGAGAGAGAGGAAGCAAGAAACACTAAAGAATATTGGAATATTTTTGTCTAAATTAGGTATCTGCAAACTTTTCTTAAGGGCCAGATAATAAATATTTCAGGCTTATAGTCCATGATCTGTATTGCAACTTCTCAACTCTGCCTTTGTAGTATGAAAGTAGTCATAAACCATATGTAATTAAATAAACATGACTGTTCGAATAAAACTTTATAAAAATGGGTGGCCGAGTTTGCTCCTGCTGCTCTACATGTAGCAGTAACAAGACTTCAACTGTGGAAACAAAGAAGAAAGGAATGTGACACATGTTTAGAAGTCAATCAAATAGAAATTGCCATGCCATTGTAGCACTTTCCACATTGACCCTAATAATTGACATGCCTTTTACTCTGCCACTAGACTAGGAGCTCTGTGAAGTAAAGGCATAGCTGTATTCCCTTTTCATTGAAAAAATAGTAAATGTCCAATGAAATGTTTCTTTAACCAATTTGATAAGTTTTTACTGATTGACTATGGAGAGTGCAAAAGCATGAACAAAGTTCCCAAGTTTTTCAGAGTGTCTATTAAACTTGAATGAATGGAAAATAGTCATGCTGTTATTAGAAATGTTTGTGACTCTGATAAACTTATTTAACCCTTCTACACCTACATGTCCCAAAGGTATCTCAAAGTTACCAGGTATAAAGTGCTACATTAGTGTTCTCTTCCATCTCCACCCCAAAATATGATCTTCCAGTGTTCTCTGTCTTAATTGCCTATCATCTATCCAGTTGCTAAAAACAGAAATCCTGACCCACTCTTGTCCCCTTACTTGGAGGAATAAGGACAATACAATTTAGGGGGAAATCCAAGTCTTCAGACATTCTTCTGGGCCCTACCTTCAAATTACATTTTAAAAAATCCATCTATTTCACTACTATCATTTTTCATCTGGATTACTGTAAAACACCCTGCTTCCAATATTGCCCTCCTTGCATCCTCTACATAATGAAGCCAGTTACTTTTCTGGTTAGCACTATTCAATGATTTTCTATTGAATTGGAATAAATCTGTATTCCACATCATAACCTACAAGGACCATGATGGGTCTCTTAACCGTATCTCTAACCTAGTTTTCAGGGCCACTCTTTACCTTATCCAATACTGACCAGCTATTGTTACTGTTATTTCCTAATAATAGTCAAGCTCATTTTTGCTTCCAAGTATTTTTGTTTTCTCTTCTTCCTACCCAGCTCTTTCCTACTCTCTTTGCATGGTAGGCAAGTGGAGTGTCTTTGCGTTTGGTCCAAAAACTAGAATTCCCAGAATTTCCTCGTGTATAGTTCCAGATTAGCCTTAGACACAGGAAATATTTTGCCTGAGATTACAAAGGTGGACATGAAGTTGCAGCCACATTGTTTTTACTCTCTGAAAGATGATGCAGATCGACCAGACACTCAGGTACACCAGGTATCTTTCTGATGTGTGGCAGCTCACATTTTGCAGTGTGACAGCATCCCAGTCTATGCATTCTCCAGCTCTGGCCAAATCTCCTTCATCTTCTCTGATTACTAATCCTACATATGCAACTGTGGAGAAGATAGGTGCTAGCTACTCCTGCAGGTCACCTACAGAATCAAGGTTGGAGTTATTGAAAGACATGACATGGTTTCAGTAGTCTTTTTGGTTTCCAATTTGTCTCTGCTGATTTCAGTTTGTCCTTGAAATTGAGCTTTCCTTCCTGACTGCCAGTCTGGTTGATGTATGCCAACTTCAGGCTCAACTCAGCAAACAAAGATAGCAGGCTGCCTAGACTGTCCCATCAGCTTCCATACTTGCGTAATGACTAACCTCTATAATAAAATCCTTATTCTGTGATCTCACAGCAATTCTGCTTCTCTGAGTGAATTCTACTTTCGTTTTTAATAAAAATGTAAATTATTTAAAGAGATCTTTCCTGACTCCGCATCTTAAATAGATCCATTCCATTATGTTTATTTTCCTTAGTGTGCCTATCACAGACATGGTTATTAATTTTATTGTTGAATATCTCTTTGCCCCTAGAAAGCAAACTCTTTGAGTGAAAGAACATGTGTGTTGGTTAATACTGAATGTCAACTTTATTGGATTGAATGATGCAAAGTATTTGTTTCTGGTTGTGTCTGTGAGGGTGTCGCCAAAGGAGTTTAACATTTCAGTCAGTGAACTGGGAGATACAGACCCACCCTCAATCTGGGTGGGCACCATCTAATCAGCTGCCAGGCTGGCTAGGATAAAAGCAGGCAGAAGAACGTGGAAAGAGTAGACTGGCTAAGTCTTCTGGCGTCCATCTTTCTCCCATGCTGGATGCTTCCTGCCCTCCAACATTGGACTTCAAGTTCTTCAGCTTTTGGAGTCTTGGAAGTACACCAGTTGTTTTGCAGGGGCTTCCCGGCCTTCTTTTTTTTTTTTTTTTTTTTTTTTGAGACTGAGTCTTGCTCTGTCGCCCAGGCTGGAGTGCAGTGGCAGGATCTCAGCTCACTGCAAGCTCCGCCTCCCGGGTTTACGCCATTCTCCTGCCTCAGCCTCCCGAGTAGGTGGGACTACAGGCGCCCGCCACCTACCCCGGCTAGTTTTTTGTATTTCTTAGTAGAGACGGGGTTTCACCGTGTTAGCCAGGATGGTCTTGATCTCCTGACCTCGTGATCCGCCCGTCTTCTGCTATAGACTGAAGGCTGCAGTTTTGGCTTCCCTACTTTTGAGGGTTTTGGACTTGGACTGACTTCCTTGTTTCTCAGCTTGCAGATGGCCTATTGTGGGACTTCACCTTGTGATTCTGTGAGTCAGTACTCCTTAATAAACTCCCTTTCCTATATACATCTGTCCTATTAGTCCTGTCCCTCTAGAGAACCCTGACTAATACAACTTGTATGTCCACTGGATGCTTCTACACACACACACACACACACACACACACAGGATGCTCCTACACACACACACACACACACACACACACACACACACCCCTGATGGACCCTGCAGCAGAAACAAGGAGAAGCAAAATGCAGCTCAATGGAACAAGAAATAGCCCCATCATTCCTCCTGCAGTGTTCCACTATCCT
This sequence comes from Macaca thibetana thibetana, assembly GCF_024542745.1. Taxonomy (NCBI): domain Eukaryota; kingdom Metazoa; phylum Chordata; class Mammalia; order Primates; family Cercopithecidae; genus Macaca; species Macaca thibetana. Next base: position 142,391,556 of record NC_065582.1, read on the forward strand.
GTACTTCCAAAACTTAACATAGTGCTTATTGTAAGGGAAAAATGTTTATTCAAGTCTATTTTAGCAGAGAAAGTACTTAGGGGTGAATTTGGAGCGGAGAAACAATAAGTTGATAAATGCTACAGAGCCTGTTGATTGTTGAGTAGGATTCCAAGGATAACCATGGGTCCTACTGACTCTATTTTCCCCATTTGTACCCTTCTAAGTCCAGTATTCAGCAGTGATGATGGCATACAATGCTAGCTCATATCAGGATGATGGATTTATTCAGATATACAAGAGTATTGATTCTTAGGTATAAAATTCATCAGATGTATTCCAGAATATAAGAAGTAGAAAGCCAGGATTCTCATGATCTAGGCCGAGAATGGTAGTGTGGGTCAAAAAATAAATAAATAAACCTTTCCACCGAAAACAGTTTCTCAAAGACTATGGAAGGAGATAGAAAATTCATCTCAAATGTTCTCTTTTCATATTCAGTTCGTTTCCCTCACATACCAGAGTAGTGAATTCTTTATCCTAAATACCCTTAAACTTTCCACTTTTGGCCCCACCTCCACATAACCATTGTTCGTATGTCTTGATGTATTTGTTTCTGTTCAATATTAAGAAGCCCGAAATAACATAGTATGGCAAGATACATCTTTTTTTGGAGGGAGAAATACAGAGAGGTCAAAATCATAATGCTCCTTAGAGGATTGCAGAATTAAAATGTCTAGTAATACATACATTTAGATGATCACATCTTAGTTAAAGGAATATGAACAGGGCAGTGACTCGTGTTTGGGATATGACCAGGGTTAGAGGATGGTGTTCCTTCCACCACACCTTCCCCCATCAAATATTGGTGAACTCTTCAAAGATATTTCTTCCATGCTTTCCACCCACTTCTGAAGATTTGTCAATTCCTGTTTTATTACTACTTCATTCTAGTTGTTACATAACATAAGTGTATCCTTCCCAGACTTGCCTCTTTTACTGTAGAAAAGAAGCAAATCTTTCATCATCACTGTGATTATCTGTACTCTATCCCCTCCTCTATATCCCCATCTTCAGAGAAACCCAGAACTATCCCATTTTTCTGTAGACGTCTACATGGTAGTCAACTCTTGTAAGCACAACATTGGGCTTTGTTCATACAAAGAAGGGCTCTGCCCTGCCTATGAAGTTCATTTAACCTTTCCTGATTTACTATTCAGATCCCCACCATTACTTCTAAAACAGAATGGGCATGCTCAAATAATAGTTTTTGTTTGCTAGAAATAAAAAACAACATTTTTATATTCATAAATTATACATTGTTATTGCCTGAAACTTACAGATAATTTGTCTTTGATAAAACGTTTAGATTATCCTAACTTCATTCTCGCTGATACAGATCAGTCATTGGAACAGTTAGAATAAATGTTATTTTTATACAAATATGATGACCAAAAAAATCTCTAATAGCTTCCATCATTCCAAAATTTAATTATTAAGTCATTAGTATCCTAGAGTTACTGTAAAAAATCACCACAATTGGGCAGCTTAAAACAACAGACATTTATTCTCTCATAGTTCTGGAAAACAGAAGTTTAAAATCAAGGAATCATATTTCTTCTATGACTAGGGGTAGAATCGTCCCTAGCTTCCTCCTTGATTCAGGTGGTAGCCATCAGTCCTTGGCATTCCTTGACTTTCAGGTGTATAACTCCAGTGTCTGCTTCCGTCTTCACGTGGCATTCTTCCCTCTGTGTCTATGTTTGTGGGCCCCAAACTTCTCCCATCTTTAAGGAGACAAGTAATTGGATTAGAGCAATTAGGGCTCATCTTAGTTCAATATGATCATCTCTTAGCTATATTACACTGGCAAAGACCCAATTTTCAAATAAGATCCATTGTCAAGTACAGGAAGTTAAAACTTCAACATACCTTTTGGGGATGTACAATTCAATCCACAACATAAAGCAACTGAAATGTAGAATTTGTTAGTTGGTTTTGGTTTCATGTTGTCACTTTTGTTTGCTCTAAATGAGTAAAATTACACTTGCAACATTTAAAAATTTTATCTAGATAAATTAATTCTTAAAATAACGGATTGGGAATAAAATCAGAAATCATATTGAAATTTATAATATCCACTAAGGATATTTTCAGATTTGGTTCCTTCAGAATACTTTTTGAAGTGAATAAAGCGAACCTGTGCTATGATCTCATGGAGAGGTGATGAAGGATAAGTCAGGAAAGGATGTTGCCATGCTTTGCAACCTGAAACATGTGAACAAAGTGCTTTGAGTAGAAAAGAATGAAACTACTTGTCTAAGAACGCTTAGGAAAACACAATTCCACTGTTATGAAAGTCAGTGTCATAGGAATCTGGTTACAGTTTCATGAAGCAGAGAAAGATTTTAAAATTTATTATAATTCATTATTTAGCTCAAAATCTTACTTTATATTTCTTGAATTCTTGTATAACTAGGCTATACTGACCCAGGAATAGTAGAGTATAGGGCTTTAGGAAGGAGAGTTGTGAAAGCCTTTGATTTAGCAGCAGTAACCAAACATGGATATTTTGGAACGCCACATTTTAAAAATTTTTTTCTTTATTTATTTTTCAATTTTTGTGAGTACATAGTAGATATATATATTTATGGGGTACATGAGATGTTTTCATACAGGCATGCAATGTGAAATAAGCATATCATGGAGTATGGTTTATCCATCTCCTCGACCATTTATCCTTTGAGTTACAAACAATCTAATTACATTCTTTATGATAGTTTAGGCTGGGCACAGTGGCTCATGCCTGTACTCCCAGCACTTTGGGAGGCCAAAGTGGACAAATCGCCTGAGGTCAGGAGTTCGAGACCAGCCTGGCCAATGTGGCGAAACCTTGTCTCTACTAAAAATACAAAAATTAGCTGGGCATGGTGGTGCACGCCTATAATCCCAGCTACTCAGGAAACTGAGGCAGGAGAATTGCTTGAACTCAGGAGGTAGAGGTTGCAGTGAGCCGAGATTGCGCCACTGTACTCCAGCCTGGGTGACAGAGCAAGACACCATCTCAATATACAGTGTTACTATTGATTATAGTCACAGTGTTGTGCTACCAAATAGTAGGTCTCTATTAGGGTACTGCAGAGGGACAGAACTAATAGGATATACACATATGTGAAAAGGAGTTTATTAAGGAAAATTGGCTTCTGTGATCTCAAGTTGAAGTCCCATGATAAGCCATCTGAAAGCTGAGGGAGAAAGAAGCCAGTAATGTCTCATTCTGAGTCCAAAAGCCTCAAAAGTAGGGAAGCTGACCGTGCAGATTTCAGTCTGTGGCCAAAGGCCTGAGAACCCCTGGCAGACCACTGGTGTAAGTCCAGGAGTCTAAAAGCTGAAAAACCCAGAATCCAATGTCCAACAGCAGGAAGAATGGATGGAAGCATCCATCACAGGAGAAAGAGGAAAGCCAGAAGACTTAGCAAGCCAGCTTACCCCACCTTCTTCTGCCTGCTTTGTTTTAGCTGCACTGGCAACCAATTGGATGGTGCCCACTCGCATTGAGGGTGGGTCTTCTTTCCCCAGTCCACTGACTCAAATGTTAATCTTCTCTGGCAGCACCCTCACAGACACACCCAGAAACAATACTTTACCAGCTATCTAGGCGTCCTTCAATCTAATCAAGTTGACACCTAATATTATTAACCATCACTATTTTCTTACCTTTCGAGACTTCCATGTGGGATGCTAATGTTTCTTTATTTCTCTTTTAGCCAATAAAATCTTCCTACAGACCAATTTGATAGTTTCTACACTTCCCCAGTTCCACCCTTAATTTTGGGTCAAGAAAAATAATTTCTATGGCCTGTTGATATAATAGATTGCTTTATTTTTCTCCCAAGAGTGTTAGATATTCTTTTTAAAATGATTTTGGGGGACTGGACCTGATATCTCAGTATGTGTGAAGAGAATATGCCAACTGGAATTTCTACTAATTTTTACTATAATCCATAAGGCTATAACATAGTGGACTATTGACAAATGAAAGCCCTGGTGAGAACTACTCACTTTACCCTGCATAGTAGGATGATCCTTGATTCCAGGTTGACTTTTCTCAAATCCTCTATCATTCATAGAGTTCTAAAGGTTAGGTTTTAAAAAAAATTGTTCATTGCTACCTGGTGTGAGAAAGAGAAACGTAGGTGCATGTTTGCATTTAGCAATTATTTCTAGATTAGTAGGAAGGTCACTTTATCTTTAGACCAAGAAAGATGTGTCTCCTTTGACAAAAAAATAAATAAATAAATAACTTTTGAAGTGTGTAGAGTCACTTGTGCATACTTAATATACTGACTGTCCCATGCACACTCATGAATGCATACATATGCAAAATTTACAACAAACAAAACAGTCAGAACAGACTGAAGTTGCTACTGTGATTGTCAGTGATGACTTCCATGTATATGAACTGTTTAAGTCCTGTTCATGATTTTTTTTTTTGTTTCTTTTGATATTCTGAAGCCTGATATTGTGACACAGGTTTTGTTTTGCAATAACAGAAAATATTTTTTTAACTTGTCTCATCCTGAAGTGAAAATCACAATTGAACTGTGTGTATGGTTTTCATCTTCCCACAGCCCCAGACACTACCCTGTATCCTACTTTGTATCAGAAATATTGGGATATCTTCATTAATTGTGATAACAGTGCCTTCTATCTTATCAGGTTAGGGTATTGGATTAATAGTGCCTTCTACTTTATTGTGTCAGTATGTTGTACTTTTTGGAATTAGAAAATAAGATCTTAGTTGCCCTTGTGATTGTTACTGTTATTTATCTTTTAATCCCAGTAAAGCCTAGCAATAACATCATAATACGATTTAATATATCTACTTACTGTATAAAGTGGTAAAAGGTAGAAAACCAACATTTGGACATACCCACCCATATCTATGAATTTAGATGGCACTTTAGCTAATGGGAATTAGAAAACTAAATTTTGAAATTCTAAGACGTTTTTACTGATTGTATCTGTAGCATAATGAACTCCCAATATTGTTATAAACTCTTGTTTAGAATTGCCACTCAGAAAAATTTAATAGCAGAGATAATTTTCACAAATAATAATTTCCTGCTACTGTGCTACTTTCTTTCATTCTGTCTTTCTATATATTATATATTTAATAAAATTTTAAAGTGTCTTTTGGTTTCAGTGAATATTAGCAGTTGCCTCCTTCTGTACGTCACCATATTTTTAGCCTTTAGGTACTTTTTAAAGCTTCTTATTACATGTGACATCACACAGGGTACCTGTTTCTGGGCTTATAATCTAAGAAAAACATATCAGTTAAGGCAGACCCTGCTCTTTTCACATGTTTGAGCTCTTTCTTTTCAAGAGAACTAGACAAGTTAATATTGGTCCCCTAGTTTCCAGAAGGCAATTTTGTATTATGTAGTTTTGGATTCATTATATCTCTGTGTTAACGATTTGTTACAAATTGGGAAAATAATTAGTTCTCAATGCAGACCTTGGCTAAAATTCATGATCAGTTCCATGCAGTGTTTTCTGTTCAGTCTCTGAAGATTTCTGAATTAAAAATTTTACTTATTGACCTCCTAATTAAATATCACAATTAGAATATAGAAATGTGAAATTTAAATGCCTTTAGTTTTCAATTACAACTGATAAAAGTTTCCCTATAAAAATTATAAATGATTAAAAAGAATGTTTTTTTAAATTTATTATTATTATTATACTTTAAGTTCTAGGGTACATGTGCATAACGTGCAGGTTTGTTACATATGTATACTTGTGCCATGTTGGCATGCTGCACCCATCAACTCATCATTTACATCAGGTATAACTCCCAATGCAATCCCTCCCCCCCCTCCCCCCCCATGATAGGCCCCAGTGTGTGATGTTCCCCTTCCCGAGTCCAAGTGATCTCATTGTTCAGTTCCCCACCTATGAGTGAGAACATGCGGTGTTTGGTTTTCTGTTCTTGTGATAGTTTGCTAAGAATGATGGTTTCCAGCTGCATCCATGTCCCTACAAAGGACACAAACTCATCCTTTTTTATGGCTGCATAGTATTCCATGGTGTATATGTGCCACATTTTCTTAATCCAGTCTGTCACTGATGGACATTTGGGTTGATTCCAAGTCTTTGCTATTGTGAATAGTACCGCAATAAACATACGTGTGCATGTGTCTTTATAGCAGCATGATTTGTAATCCTTTGAGTATATACCCAGTAATGGGATGGCTGGGTCATATGGTACATCTAGTTCTAGATCCTTGAGGAATCACCATACTGTTTTCCATAATGGTTGAACTAGTTTACAATCCCACCAACAGTCTAAAAGTGTTCCTATTTCTCCACATCCTCTCCAGCACCTGTTGTTTCCTGACTTTTTAATGATTGCCATTCTAACTGGTGTGAGATGGTATCTCATTGTGGTTTTGATTTGCATTTCTCTGATGGCCAGTGATGATGAGCATTTTTTCATGTGTCTGTTGGCTGTATGAATGTCTTCTTTTTTTTTTTTTTTTTTTTGAGACGGAGTCTCGCGCTGTCGCCCAGGCTGGAGTGCAGTGGCCGGATCTCAGCTCACTGCAAGCTCCGCCTCCCGGGTTTACGCCATTCTCCTGCCTCAGCCTCCCGAGCAGTTGGGACTACAGGCGCCTGCCACCGCGCCCGGCTAGTTTTTTGTATTTTTTAGTAGAGACGGGGTTTCACCGTGTTAGCCAGGATGGTCTTGATCTCCTGACCTCGTGATCCGCCCGTCTCGGCCTCCCAAAGTGCTGGGATTACAGGCTTGAGCCACCGTGCCCGGCCTGAATGTCTTCTTTTGAGAAATATCTGTTCATATCCTTTGCCCACTTTTTGATGGGGTTGTTTGTTTTTTTCTTGTAAATTTGTTTGAGTTCTTTGTAGGTTCTGGATATTAGTCATTTGTCAGATGAGTAGATTGCAAAAATTTTCTCCCATTCTGTAGGTTGCCTGTTCACTCTGATGGTACTTTCTTTTGCTGTGCAGAAGCTCTTTAGTTTAATTAGATCCCATTTGTCAATTTTGGCTTTTGCTGCCATTGCTTTTGGTGTTTTAGACATGAAGTCTTTTCCCATGCCTATGTCCTGAATGGTACTACCTAGGTTTTCCTCTAGGGTTTTTATGGTATTAGGTCCAACATTTAAGTCTCTAATCCATCTTGAATTAATTTTCGTATAAGGAGTAAGGAAAGGATCCAGTTTCAGCTTTCTACTTATGGCTAGCCAATTTTCCCAGCACCATTTATTAAATAGGGAATCCTTTCCCCATTTCTTGTTTCTCTCATGTTTGTCAAAGATCAGATGGCTGTAGATGTGTGGTATTATTTCTGAGGACTCTGTTCTGTTCCATTGGTCTATATCTCTGTTTTGGTACCAGTACCATGCTGTTTTGGTTACTGTAGCCTTGTAGTATAGTTTGAAGTCAGGTAGCGTGATGCCTCCAGCTTTGTTCTTTTGACTTAGGATTGTCTTGGCAATGCGGGCTCTTTTTTGGTATTAACAGTCACAATCATGAGGTCAACTAAGATCCTATTTTCTATTTCTTATTTAAATAGTCAAGAGTTCTGTCATTTTATTATTTTTTTTTATTTTTATTTTTTTTTTTTTGAGACGGAGTCTCGCTCTGTCGCCCAGGCTGGAGTGCAGTGGCCAGATCTCAGCTCACTGCAAGCTCCGCCTCCCGGGTTCCCGCCATTCTTCTGCCTCAGCCTCCCAAGTAGCTGGGACCACAGGCGCCGCCACCTCGCCCGGCTAATTTTTTGTGTTTTTAGTAGAGACGGGGTTTCGCCGTGTTAGCCAGGATGGTCTCGATCTCCTGACCTTGTGATCCGCCCGTCTCGGCCTCCCAAAGTGCTGGGATTACAGGCTTGAGCCACTGCGCCCGGCCCCGAGTTCTGTCATTTTATATAAATTTTATTTAGAATTGAATTATGATTCATCTGTATTTTTAAATAGAAAAAATCCTTTAAAATGAACCATATTTTTGTAACTGCCCAACAGGTTAGCCTTGCCTGCTGCCTGGACAGAGAGAATTTATCAAGACAGTAAAAGTGCAACAGAGAGAGACTTTAATTCACACAGAGCTGGCTGTACAGGAGACCAGGCCAGAGTTTTATTATTACTCAAATCAGTCTCCCGGAAAACTCAGGGATGGAGGTTTTTAAAGATAATTTGGTGGGTAAGGGGTGAGAAAGTGGGGAGTGTTTATTGGTTGGAAATCACAGGGAGTCAAAGCTGCCCTCTTGACCTGAGTCACTTCCTGGGTGGGGGCCACAAGACTAGATGATCCAGTTTATTGATCTGGATGGTGCCAACTTATTTGTCAAATACAGAATCTGCAAAATATCTCAAGCATTGATCTCAGGTTTTACAATGGTGATGTTTTCTCCAGGAGCAATTTGGGGAGGTTCAGAATCTTGCAGCCTCCAGTTGCATGACTCCTAAACTGTAATTTTTAATCGTGTGGCTAATTGGTTAGTTCTGAAAAGGCAGTCTAATCTTCAGGCAGGAAGGCAGTTTGTTTTGGGAAAGGACTGTTACCAACTTTGTTTCAAAGTTAAACTATAAACTAAGTTCCTCCCAAAGTTAGTTCAGCCTATGCACGGCAATGAAAAAGGACAGCGTGGAGGTTAGAAACTACATGAGGTTAGTTAGGTCAGATCTCTTTCACCATCATAATCTTCTCAGTTATAATTTTTGCAGAGGTGGTTTCATTTTATCTCTGGGTTATGATGTTTTATTGTATTATTTAATAGTTTGCTATAGATTTAATTTTATACTGGTAAAATACAAAGCTGTGTATCATTGTTCTCATTACTGTATGTACAGGTTATTGATATATGTGGTTTCCTCTTTAAGCAGAACTGAGAAGACCTTTGATATGGAGGAGATTATATTTTTGTATACTTCAGACACTGCCTAAAGTAGAAAGAAACGAGAGACAGAGTAAAGAAAGCAGGAGCTGAAGAGTTTACATGTGTAGTGGAGAAAAAAAATATTTTCCCTCTCTATCCTCCTAGCTCCTTTGGCTGGGCTACAAAATAAATTGACATAAAACAGATTAACTAGAAAAAAACAATTTTCATTGCATTCATACACACAGGAGCCCTACAAAATATGAGATTCAAAGAAGGCCCAGATGATTGAAGCTTATATAGGATCCTGAGCTTTTTAGAAAAGAATAGGGGCTTGGGGCTTACAGAAAGAAATAAGTGGGTGGCACTAAATTATGGGAAGGTGAAGGGAAGATATGTATGGTGAATAAAGGTTGCATTGTTAGGCATATAAAAAACCCTCAACTGATAAAAGTTGGCTGAGACTTGTTCTCTTTCTGGTATAGGTAGCTTTAGTAATGAAAATTTTCTTTATAGATGTAAATTTCTTTGTAAAAGGGGAGTTTTTCAGAGCTACTCCTGTGCCTGTAGTTTCTCAGCATAACCAGCTCAAAATAATCAATATGCCACACTTTAAGGAGTCATATTCACATCTCCTCTAGTCATATTTTGGTTTGTATGTCCTGAGCCCAAATACATGGCTCATATCGATTTATAAACAATCTGTCAACAAGTATTGGTGCTCAAAATTAGCTTAGATATTCGAGGGATAAAAGGGTAAGGGTATGAGGGTAGGCATGTTGCCCTTATACCTCAGGGATTTTTCATTCAAGATATGGAGATAAAACTGTTAAACATTAACAATAACTGAACTCTACAAATGAGTAGACATTAAAGATGATTAACTGGAAAATTCATATTACGCTACATGTTTAGTTCATAGGAACAGATAATAATGAACTTCATTTATGTAAGTCAATTGTAATATTTTAACAAATGGAAGAAACACTGGAATTGGAATTAGAAGTTATGAGTTCTACTGCCACCTCTGCCACTTATTACATGTGTTGCTTAAAATATTGCATAATCTTTCCTAATATCTAAATAGATCATATGTTCATAGTAAATTTACATACACACTAAAAGAATAAAAACAGAGTTTGTAATCCTAAATTGGTTGAAGAAAAATATGAAACAAGAATAAAATATCATTAAAAATTTTGGTCAATAAAAAGAAGAAGGCTGGGCACAGTGGTTCATGCCTGTAATCCCAGCACTTTGAGAGGCTGAGGCTGGCGGATCACAAGGTCAGGAGATCGAGACCATCCTGGCTAACATGGTGAAACTCGTCTCTACTAAAAAATACAAAAAAATTAGTGGGTGTAGTGGCAGGCACCTGTAGTCCCAGCTACTCGGGAAGCTGAGGCAGGAGGATGGTGTGAACCTGGGAGGCAGAGCTTGCAGTGAGCCGAGATGGCGCCACTGCACTCCAGCCTGGGCAACAGAGTGGGACTCCATCTCACAAAAAAAGAAAAGAAAAAGAAAGAAAGAAAAAAGAAGAGTGGATGAAAAGGAAAAGTGGAACAAAGTAAAAATTAAAAGATGAGATGTTAGTAAACCAGTTATTGTCAGTAATCACAATAAATTTAAATAGACTGAAATTGCCAGCTAAAATTTATAGACTTCTAGATGAGATTAAAACATGAAATTCCAACTAAACATTGTTTACTAGAGACATATCTAAAACATAAGGAAACATAAATTTTGAGTGTAAAAGAATGGAAAAAGAAGTACCAGGTATGGTCTAATAAAAAGAAAGCCCTGGAATTTTTTTTTTTTAATTTAAAGATTTTATTTTGAAGTACAGTTGACCCTTGAACGAGATGGGTTTGAATTATGCCGGTCCACATAGTGGGTTTTTCCAACCAAATGTTGATTGAAAATCTAGTATTCTTGGGATCTAAAACACACATATACAGAAGACCAACTTTTGGTTTATGTGGGTTTCATAGGACATACTATGGAACTCAAATATGAATAGATTTTGGTAAACGCAGGGGTCTTGGAACTAATATCCCACGTATACTAAGGGGTGACCGTAGTTGTAAATTCATACGCAGTTGCAAGAAATGATACAGAGAGGTCCTGTGTACCCTCCCCCCATTTCTTCCAATGATAATGCCTGAATAATTAGAGCACAGTATCACAACTCAGAAATTAACATTTGTACAATACACTGACCCTGTTCAGATTCCACTGGTTTTATGTGCACTTACTTTGGTGTGTGCATTTATTTATGTGCAATTTTATCTCATGTGTAGATTTATGAACCTTGCCACTTTCGGGATACAAAAACTGTTTCATTACCACCAATATCCCTTATGCTATCTTTTGATAGCCACATGCCAACCCCAGTCTCTATCCCATGGCAACCCCAAATCTATTCTCTGTGTATAACGTTGTTGTTTCAAATATATCACCTAAATGAATGATAAATTTTTGATGTATCAAATATATTAGGTTAAAAAAGAGGAAAACTTTAAAATTATAAAAATTTGAATTTTCCAGGAAGGTAAAAATATTATAAAACTATATAATAATGAAATATAATGAAAATAATAACATAACTATAACAAATAGTACAAAACATACAAATACACATACAGAATTTTATAGATTACTAACATCGGGGATATTTTTAATTTCCTCTTTTAATTATATATAAGTTAAGCAGACAAAAAATTAATTAACAAAGACAATCAATCTAAAAAAATTATATGACTTTATCTTATAAAGTTGTATTGTTTCTGCTCATGATATACTCTACAGAATTCCTGTATATTTCTACCAGGAAGCATTAATTAGAATGTTCACAAAAGCACTGTTCATAATAACAAAAAAACTGGAAGCTATCTCAATAACCATTGATAGGAGGATAGATAAGGTATTTTCACACAGTGACATATATGCAGCTGTGAAAGTGAGTGAACTAGGGCAACTCACAACAATATAGGTGACTCTTAGAAATATAATATTGAATTGAGGAAGACTAATGAGTTATAACAGCATTTTTATTAAACTAAAATATAAAAGAACCCAGACCAGATATTATATATGTGCTTATGTTCATGTATACTAAAACAATTTACAAACAAGGGAAAGTTAATTTAAAAACTCAGGATAATAGCTACCCTTATGAAATATGTAGCTGTATGACATTAGAGAGAAGCCACTGGTTTCTTCAAAGTTACTGATAAAGTTTAGTTCTTACACTTGGTGGTGTGATCACCATTGTTTGTGATATTATGCTTCATTACATAACATTTTACATATGCTTTGTATATATGAATTTATATATAATAAAATTTTAAAAAATAAATAAATTGAGCCTAATGTTTCCCTCATTCTAATGGTATCATAAGGATATTTTAAGGATAAACAGAACTGGTGAAAGGGAAAGCTCCTTGTCAAATATAACACTGGGTACAAGTATCAGGCAAAGTCACGAGAAACACATTGCTGCCTCTAGAGAGCTAGTGAACTTCCTCTCTGATACAGTCTTAACTTGCCTGCATGCCTAGTCCTGCTGTTACTGCTATTGATGATGACATTGACGCTCTGCCCACCTTCAGAGAGAAAGCTTTCCTACATCTTTCTCTCTTATAGCTTGAAGCAGAAACTCTCCTAGGAATAGAACTGCTTAGTGTCTGGCTCCAGGCCCTAGCTTCCAGGAATATTTTAAAAGAGGAAAGTGGTGCCCCTCCCTCCCGTCTCCCTATCATAAATGAGGTTGTGTCTCATCTCTATATTACTACAGGAAACTGATTTTATCCCCTTCTTACTTTCCCACTCAGGAAGCTCTTTCTTCTAGCATTCATTTATCAGATTTAACTGAAATCTTATGGGAGTTTTTAGTAAAAAAAATGTTTTCCTATGTGATTATATGAATGCATAGTGGGTAGGTGTATTTTGAGGCAGACAAAAATAATGAAATAACAGTAAAACAACCACTTCCTTTTATAACAAACTGCTTCATAATTTCCTAATTGTTATATAATCTCATTGGATTAGACTTCTTCCTTGGTTATTCTATAAAATCGTTGACCAGATTATCTTCTCGCTTTCAAAAATACCATGACTGATAGACAATACATATATAAGATAAAATGCTTTAGCATATTATTTTATTGCCACAGAAATACAAGATAGAATCAGATAATTGAAAGAGCTGATTATTGTAATAATCTGACTTCTGAAAATTTTAAAGGATTCATTTTTACTGAAGACACTCAAACATTTCATAGAGAAAAGAGAATACACTTTCAGGGAAAACAAATTGTGTTGACAAGGTAAGAGATAATGATATGGTTAACTGTTGAATATTTACATAATGCCCAGGATAATATATGTTGGGCATTCAAATAGGAAGATCTCAAACTGAATTCAGAGAGGTTAATTGGCCTTCTGGTCTCTCTTAGAGCTCTACTTTTTAAGTAGCATTTTTTCCTCTCGAAGACTCACAGCAGCTTTCAACTCGAAAAGTTATTTAGTCAGAATTCTATAATCTCCATCAGTCTCCATAGTGTCGCTTTTTTCATAGTTAGCTAACTTTACATTTTTACTACCTCAATCTGTGCAAGCTCCTTGATGCGTTTCTTCCCATATATTTATTTTTTGTTTTTTGCTTTTCATTCACAATCTTAAATTTTATTGTATTTTTCTCACTTACTTGTTCTTGTCAGTTCAAGCCCGACCATTCCTGAAAATGTTCACATCCAATGTTAACACACAATGAACTGAGTAATCATGGACAAAATAGAAATGTATATAAGAAATGCAGAATAGAGTCTAGCAAGTAGAATAAGCTCAATGAATGCTGGTATGTCTATATCTATATCTATGTTCACTATGATTACATCTACCATCTGTCCATCAATCAATCAATCATCTGTGTGTGTGTGGGTGGGTGTAGCTATATCCACCTTCATCTGTATACATGGTGAGAAAAACAGAGAAAGAGAACAAATTATGTATGTGGTAATATAAGAAGAAAGGAGACCTTTTTCTAAACTCTATAAAGTAAAATGTTTACTAGTTCAATAGGGTGAAATAAAAGAGATGAAAATCATATTTGAAACTGATATGTCCTAGGGGTATCTTGCCTTTGAACAGAATTTCTGAGTCTCGTATTCTCTTATTAAGTGCTCCAACCCATCAGAGAGCTTCTCTATTCCACATTGCAAGAGAAACCATTCTAAAGGGATCCCTGCTGTTTATGCGTAATAAAAAAACCTTCAGACAACCCCATTTTAACAGATCATTAAATATTACTGCTTGTGAGGGGGTAAAAATCCAAGATTCCAGATCAATGTATTTTTTGTTTGTTTGTTTTAATCTTTCTAGTAGGATACTTAAACAGAAAGTGCATAACATTTCTAAAATAACAAACCCTCAAATACAATCTATATCCAAGGAAATCAAATGCTCCTTAATAAACAAAGAAACAAATAAAATCCTCCCTTATTACCTAGAGATTTAGATCATGGACAAAAGATGAACCTTAAACTGTTTTGTAATTTCCTGTATCTGGATACTGGTTACCAAGTCAGAGCCAACACGCATTGCAGATGTAAACGTATCCTCTCTAGTTTTGTTTTGCCCTACTAATATAATGATGCAGCCTTTACTTTACTTAGTTTTTGCAGTTTCTCTAGGTAGGGGAGATTCCAATTGAGTATTATGAGGACATATGAATTGAAGGGCAGGGCAGTATATGAGCAAAAAGTTGAAAGTTAAGAGGCATAGGTCTTCAATAACTGTAGCCCAATTATTCTAACTCCTGGACAAGAAGATCATTTTCTTTTAGGGTGAAAAATTTGCATACATTGTACTATGGGAGCACACCAAACTTCTTATTTGGTATTATTTTGTGGTTTTCAATATAATTTGTATTCTATCTTGTGACCTGATATGATGATCCTAATTAGGAAATGCTTCGTGTTATGGAAGTAGTGATAAGAGATGGAGGTGAAGATTAAAAGGCTACTCATTAGGATGCAGTCTGAGGGTGCTGCCATTCTCTGAAGATCCCTGTGGCTGTACTCTCAGGTAATTACTTCCCCTGCTAGTTGGTCCTTCACAGTGCCAGGATACACAGGGGCAGATATTAGATGTGACACCAATCGGTATTGACTCAGTAAAACTGTTGTAAAAATAATTACTAATGGTGCCTTTGGTTAAACACATTGCAATTACTGTATTACAATGATGGAAAAGAATAGTAGATAATAGCTGGAGATATTGAGAAAATTTCTAAGAAAGTTAATTTGAACCCCTTCTTAAAGGCTGTGGTCACCTTTTGTACCCAAAGAGGAAAACTGTGGTGGACATAGCCTATCACAATCTCCTGGAATTTCTTCAGCACTTCTCTCTTGAGGTCCAGAAGTTCTGATATCACCAAATGGGTCAAGGGGGATCATCTCAGCTAGGTCTTTGCATTTTTGATTCCCATCCCTTCTTACTCTGCCTCCATTTATACTGCTAGCAACTCAGCAGCAAGCCATTCCCCATGCTTATAGCACCTAATGAAACTGCTCAGGCAAAGCAATTTCATCTTCTAGCATTATCTTAGGCTTCCCGTGGAGAAAACAGTATATTTTGTTGTTACAAAGGGGTTTTTGCTATATTATATTCAGTGCTTGTGTAGCAGTTGACAGAGGTGTCATATACTGACAGGGTTCCCACTATGCCCCCTGCCCACAGAATTAAGGAGATATATGTTTGTTTAAATACACTTAACTTTACATATTGACATGTTGACACACACATTTGGTGAAAATCCTATTTTGTACTCCAAAGATATAAGAGAG
Organism: Macaca thibetana thibetana; assembly: GCF_024542745.1. Taxonomy (NCBI): domain Eukaryota; kingdom Metazoa; phylum Chordata; class Mammalia; order Primates; family Cercopithecidae; genus Macaca; species Macaca thibetana. The sequence continues at coordinate 142,407,282 of NC_065582.1, forward strand.
AGGAGAAGCGGAGATGGATGTGCAGGGACTTTCAATAATTCATTTATTGGTTTATTTATTCAATAATTCAACACATATTGTCAAATACCTATAATATGTAAGGTAGATGGGAGAGAGCAGTGCTGGAGCTTTTATTATAATGGGATAGAGGGAGAAATGAACAAGAAACATAAAATGAAAATTCTATCATATGTTGGAAAGATCAGGAGGGAAATCAGGAAGAAGTGAGATGGGGTATGATTTAAAATAGGGTAGCCAGGGTAGAACTTCTTACCAAGAAGATGATATTGATCAAATATATGAAAGATATGGTGTAACATTCATATAACCTTACCATTTGCACTACATTTGGAGCTTTAATTTATTTTATAATATTTATTGAATACTTACTGGGTGCAGGCACAATGCCTTGTAAATGATACATTTTAGTCTCTATTTTACATATTAGGAAACCCACGTACCAAGAGTTCAAGTAACTTGTTCAAAGTTACACAGCTGGAAAGTCACAGCACAAATGTTAGAACCAAGACCTTTGACATCTCCAAGTATTAGGTTGCTTATCTGATACTTGGCCACAAATATACTATCTCACAACTTGTAAAGTCAGCTCTTAAAAGGACCTGACAAATAGTAAATGTTCATTTTGAATGGTTATTTTTTTATTTTCTAACTTTTACAATTATAATGCAAGACTACTGTGTGAAAAATACTTAACCTGCATAGCATGCCTTATGTAATCCTTAAAACAGTCGTTCACAAATGAAAACACTGATTGTAGGGAGACGTTTCAATAACTTCCCTAAGGTCGCCTTCAGCCAAGAAGTGGTTAAGCCCAAGTCAAAACTCAAGTCTTCAAAGCCTGAGCTCGTAGCAACTGTTTCAGGCACAATTCCTTCTAAATAGAAGCTTTCAATCTAATTGGGGATACACAGAGACTCACAGGAATTTAAAGGAGATAATCTGGAAGTCTGGCTCCCAGAGTGCAAAAGAAGAGCAGTCAGCAGGTCTGATAGGGACAGCTTTACACAGCCCTTTGGGTCACTGGATACACAACTCTCCTTCTCACTCATCAATCAATGGAAGGCCTTTAAAAAAAGGCGGCAATAACCTACATATTTAATGAGCAAAAGCTTCATCTTGAGTGCCACTAGCCTTGAACATTTGGTTCACATGCTGTGGGCATGTGGCTGGGGCTGTTGGAGTCAAGTGAATAGTTATCAAGCCCTTTCCTGCAGTAAACATTGGCCCTAAATTCCCATATCTTTTTACTAAAATGTTTGCAAATTTCAGAGCTGAAAAGGGTCACCCGATTACCTTGTAATTGTTTCCGCCATTGAACCAGTAATGAATTAGGGTCCAAATTGATGGAGTTCATTCTCGAAGATAACTCCACTTGTTAGCAAATCTGAGACTTGAAGCCAGGGCTCTTGTTATGTCTCTCCACCTGAATTGTTAATCACCAAAGAATGCATACATATTTACTGTAAATTTAAAAATATATATAAATAATCTAAGAAAGCTTGCCTTCACTGTTCCCAGTACCAGGCTCTTTTCCCTACAGGGACCTTCATTATCAGATTGATATGTTTCTTTACAGCCTTTTGCCATCTTTTATTTAGTACCTGCCTGTCTCCAGAAAAAAATGTATTTTGCTTTTCTCCTCTATGCCATTAGCTTTAGAGGGGCCAGCATTCCACAGGGAGTGGAAAGAGGTCTATAATTGTTCATTTCTACCTACGACATGGTAAGTTGAATTCTGCAAGCAGTGATAACAAAATCATTTCTCCCTCACACCTAATCCCAAGACTTCCAATGATTTTATCACAAAACTATGTGACATTTTGATCTCCATCAGCCTGACTGCTTTGTTTATGTCTCAGCTGGGTTTGAATACATTGTATTTGTTATTACCTTAGTTTGTTACTTGTCCTTAATGCTACAATGGTAACTTATAGAAATTTTATATTTATAAAACAAATCTCTCATGCTTTACTTATTGCTTCTGAGTTTTGTTTATGTGTATTAAACAGCAAAAAATTATTTTTAAAGAACTTTACAGTTACTTCCAGTACGTTAATAGCTTTATTGAATATATTCAGGTCTTTATTTCATCCAGCATATATTTTTGTATATGGTGTGAGACAGAAATATAAATGTGTTTTCCAAATGGATAGCCAGTTGCCTTAAAACAATTCATTGAATAGTACATTCTTTTTTGTTCAAACTAAAATTCCAAATTTCTTCAGGTACATTTCACATTATCCATTACACTTCACCAATGTAATTTTCCAGATTGTTACAGTCATGATAAAGTTTTATATATGCTTTGGTATCTAGGAAGGCACTTTAAATTTTCTTTCTGCTTCAAAATGTTGTAAATTATTCTTACATGTTTCCTTTTCCAAATTATTTAGGATCAGTTTGTCAAGTAACATGAAATATTTTCATGAGATTTGCATTAGTCTTGCATTGCATGTACACATTTATTTGAAAGATAATTACATCTTTATGGTATTATTCTAGTAGAGAACACATTACTTCTATTTTTTCAGTCTCTCTAGGTTCATCAATAAAGTCCACTAGACTCAAAGGTTTATGCTTTTCTTTGAAATTTTGTTGTTACACTAAGTGTAATTTTCTATATTTTTTTAAAATTAATATTGCTGATTTAGTCTTGTGTCCGGATTCCATATAAAACTCTCTTATGAGTTTTCCAGTTTTAGATAAGCCATACTATCCAATGAAAATAATATTTTATTTGTTCCCTATATTTATACTTATATTTCTTTAATTTTAAAAATCTTATTAGCATATCATTTAGTATAATATTGAGGAGTGGAAATAATAGAAAATTTTAGCTTATTTCTGACTTTAATGTGTAGCAGGATGAGTCACAGACAAAACCCCTCAAACACCAAGTTAAAGAAGGAAGGGCTTTATTTGACCAGGATCATCGGCAAGACTCACATCTCAAAAACCTAGCTCCCTGAGTGAGCAATTCCTTCTCTCTTTTAAGGGCTCACAACCCTAAGGGGCTCCGCATGAGAGGGTTGAGATCAATTGAGCAAGCAGGGGGTACGTGACTGGGGGCTGCATGCACCTGTAATTAGAGTGGAACAGAACAGGACAGGGATTTTCACAGTGCTTTTCTATACAGTGTCTGTAATCTATAGATAACATAACCGATTAGGTCAGGGTTCGATCTTTAACTACCAGGCCCAGGGTGTGGTGCCAGGCTGTCTGCCTGTGGATTTCATTTCTGCCTTTTAGTTTTTATTTCTTCTTTCTTTGGAGGCAGAAATTGGGTATAAGACAATATGAGGGGTGGTCTCCTCCCTTAAATGGAAATAGTTCTGATACTTCATTCTGAAGTTAAAGGTGTTTTCCTTCACAATTTCTTATTTACTATTTTTAAAACTTAAATCATTTATGGGTATTAGATTATATTCAAAATTTCTTTAAAACTATGGTGGTAATTATATTATTTTTGTTGTTTTATCTGATAATGTAATATATATTTCAGAGTGATGAGCTGCCTTCATTTTTTTGTACTGGAAGTAACTGTACAGTTACATAGATTTTATCATCTCCCCAGATATTTGTTTCCATAAGGGCATTTGCACATGCTTTTTCTTTTGGACTAAATCTTGAAATTATTTCTCATTTCTTTTATTTATATATATTACTTCATGTTTTCTATTTTTTATGGAGCCTAATTTGATAATTTATATATTTTAGAACATTATTAATTTGAAATGTATTTATGTAAATGTATTAATATTATATTGTTCTCATTTTAAATACTCTCCATGTTAATTATTCCCACTCTATCCGTCTTCATGTTTTTTGCTCTTTGCTGTTTATCAGATATACCACAAAATCTTTCATTTTCTCAATAAAAAGGTTTTCATTTTATTTATTTTCTTATATTTGTATTTTATTCTTTCTTATTTTGTGCTTTTCTTTCATATTAAGCTCCTATGTATTTTTGTGTTGTTATTTTGCTCTATTTTCAGTCCATTGAGCTGAATGCTTAGTTGAATGCTTATCTCATTTATTTTTATTCCTTTTTTTTTTTTTTTTTTTTTGAGATGGAGTCTCGCTCTTGTTGCCCAGCCCAGGCTGGAGTACAATGGCACGCTCTTGGCTCACTGCAAGCTCTGCCTCCCAGGTTCAAGCAATTCTCCCAAGTAGCTGGGATTACAAGCACCCGCCACCATGCCCAGCTAATCTTTGTATTTTTAGTAGGGATGGAATTTCATCATGTTGGTCAGGCTGGTCTCGAACTCCTGACTTCAGGTGATCCACTCACCTTGGCTTCCCATAGTGTTGGGATTATAAGTGTGAGTCACTGCCCCCAGCTATTCTTTCTTAACTTTAATTAGATATATTTAAGACTACAGTGATCTGTCTTTAAGGATATCATTTATTTTACTTTGGGTATGCCCTACAGATTTTGGTATGTGGCAGGCTCATTAGTCTCCATTTGTAAATAAATTGGTTAAAGTCTTTCATTTACATAATTAGCATAACCCATTATCAAATGAAAATGTAGGATCTTTTGTTCAAAAATCGTGAAAAAAAGCTGTTAAAAGTACTAAAAGATAAAGCTTTTTTCTTTGTCTTTGGTCCCTCAACTTGTCATAGATTTTGTGTGTATGTGTGTGCTAGTATTTTCCTATTTAATACTGCTCTAAATAAAGAAAATTTTCAATTTTACAATTATTAGCATGAATTGTAATATTTATTTTTATATTGTGCAATGCAAGTATTATTTTTATTTTTCATCCTTTCAATTTTACTTTTTGTTTAGATTTTGTATTTGTGGGTGCATGTGCAGGTTTGTTATGTGGGTGTATTGAGTGATGCTGAGATTTGACTACAGATGTTCCTGTCACCCAGATGGTGAGCATAATACCCAACAGTTAGTTTTTTCAGGTCTTGCCCCTCCCTCCTTTCCTACTCTAGTAGTTTCCAGTGTCTATTGTTCCTTTTTTCCATATGTATTCAATGTTTAGCTCCCACTTATAAGTGAGAATATGTGGAATTTGGTTTTCTGTTTCTGCCTAAAATTGCTTAGTATAGTAGCTTCCAGCTGCATCCATGTTGCTGCAAAGGATATGATTTTGTTCATTTTTATGACTGCATAGTATTTCATGGTGTATATGTACTGCTTTTTAAAATCTAATCCACTGTTTGATGGGCACCTAGGTTGATTCCATGTCTTTGCTATTGTGAATAGTGCTGCAATGAACATATGAGTGCACGTATCTTTTTGTTAGAACAATTTATTATCCTTTGGGTGTCTACCCAGCAATGGAACTTTTAGCTTTAATGGGAGCTGTGTTTAAAGTAGTTTGAGAGATCTCCAAACTGCCTTCTACAGGGGCTGACCTAATATGCATTACTGCCAACAGTGTATACGTATTCCCCTTTTCTCCACAGCCTCATTAGCATCTGGCTTTTTGTTTGTTTGTTGTTTTTTTGTTTGTTTGTTTTTTTACTTTTCAATAATCACCATTCTGACTAGTATAAGAATGTATCTCATTGTGGTTTTGATTGGTTTGTCTTTGATGATTAGCAATGTTGGGCATTTTTTCATATGCTGGCCACCAATACATCTTCTTTCTAGAAGTATGTGTTCATGTCCTTTGCTCTTTCTTTAAAGGAGTTATTTGGTTTTTGCTTGTTGATTTGTTTAAAGTTCCTTGTAGATTCTGGACTCTAGACTTTTGTCAGATACATAGTTTTTGAGTATTTTATCCTATTCCATATGCTGTCTGTTTACTCTAGTAATAGTTAACTTTTTCTGTGCAAAAGATCTTTAGTTGAATTAGGTCCCATTGTCAATTTTGTTTTTTATTGTAATTGCTTTGGAGGCCTTAAAAAAATGTGTTGCCAAAGCTTATATCAAGAAAGGTATTTCCTAGGTTGTCTTCTAAGATTTTAACAGTCTGGGGTCTTACATTAAAATCTTTGATCCATCTTGAGTTAATTTTCATATGTGGTGAAAGGTAGAGTCCAATGTAATTCTTCTCCATGTAACTAGCCAGTTATCCCAACATCATTTATTCAATGGGGAGTCCTTTCTCCTTGCTTATATTTGTTGGGCTTGTGTAACAATAATAGTTGTTGGTGTGTGGCTTTATTTCTGAGTTTTCTATTTTGTTCTATTGTTCTATATGTCTATTTTTGTGCCAGTATCATGCTGTTTTGGTTATTATAGCCTTATGGTATAGTTTGAAATTTGGTAACGTGATGCCTCCATCTTTGTTCTTTTTGCTTTGAGTTGCTTTGGATATTTAGGCTCTTTTTTGGATCCATATGAATTTTAGAATCCTTTTTCCCAATTCTGTGAAAAATGATATTGGTAGTTTGATAGGAATATAATTGAATTTATAAATTGCTTTGGACAGCATGGCCATTTTAACAATATTGTTTCTTCAAGTCCATAAGCATGGAAGGTTTATCCATTTATTTGTGTCATCTCTGATTTGTTTCAGCAGTATTTTGCAGTTCTCCTTGTAGAGTTCTTTGACCTTCTTGGTTAGCTGTATTTCTAGGTATTTCATTTTCTTTGTGGCTATTGTAAATGGGATTATGTTCTTGATGTGACTCTCAGCCTGGTCATTATTGATGTATAACAATGCCATTGATTTTTGTACATTGATTTTGTATCCTGAAACTTTATTGAAGTTGTTTATCAGTTTCAGGAGCCTTTTGGCAGAGTCTGTAATGATTTCTTTGTATAGAATCATATCATCAGCAAAGAGAGAGGGTGTTTAAATAATTCTTTTCCTGTTTGGATGCATTTTACTTTTTTCTCTTACCTGATTGCTCTGGTTAGGACTTTCAGTACCATGTGGAATAGGAATGGTGAGAATGGACATCCTTGTCTTATTCTAGGTCTCAAGGGCAATGATTCTAGCTTTTGCCTGTTCGGTATGATATTTGCTCTTAGTTTGTCATAGATGCCTCTTATTATTTTGAGGTATGTTCCTTCAATGCCTAGCTTGTTGATGGTTTTTATCATGAAGGGATGTTGGATTTTACTGAAGCCTTTTATACATCTATTAGGATGATCGTACTGTATTTGATTTTAATTCTGTTTATGTGGTGAATCACATTTATTGATTTATTTATGCTGAAGCACTCTTGCATCCCAGAGATAAAGCCTACTTGATTGTGGTAAAGTAACTTGTTGATGTGCTGCTGGATTCTGTTTTCTAGTATTGTGTAGAGGATTTTTGTGTCAGTGTTTATCAGGAATATTGGCCTGTAGTATTTTCTTCATTGTGTCTGCCAGATTTTCATGTCAGGATGATGCTGGCTTCATAGAATATGTTAGGGAGGAGCCCCTCCTTCTTGATATTTTGGAGTAGTTAAATATGATTGGTACCAGTTCTTATTTATATATCTGATAGAATATGGCTGTAAATACATCTTGTCCAGGATATTTTTCTTGATTTTTTTTATTATTATTATAACAGATTCAATTTCAGAACTTGTTATTGATCTGTTCAGGTTTTCACTTTCTTCCTGTTTCAATCTTGTGAGGTTGTGTATTTCCAGGAATTTGTCTGTTTCCTCTAAATTTTCTAATTTGTGTGCACAGAGGTGTTTACAGTACCCTTTGAGGATCTTTTTTTATTTCTGTCTAATCAGTTGTAATGTCATCTTCATAATTTCTGATTGCATTTATTTGGGTCTTCTCTTTTTTCTTTCTCTGTTAATCTAGCTAATGGTTTATCAGTCTTGTCTATACCTTTGATAATCAACTCTCGGTTTCATTGACCTTTTGTATGGTCTTTTACATCTCAATTTCATTCAGTTCTTCTCTAGTTTTAGATATTTCTTCTTTCCTGCTAGATTTGCAGTTGGTTTGTTCTTTTTTTCTCTAGTTCCTCTAGGTGTGATGTTAGATCATTAATTTGAGACTTTTCTAACTTTGAAGGCATTTAATACTATAAACGTTCATCTTAACATTGCTTTAGCTGCACCAAAGGTTTTGGGAAGTTGTATCTTTAATTTCTTTAATTTCAAAAAATGTTTTGATCTATGCCTTAATTTTGTTGTTCACCCAACAGTTATTCTGGAGAAAGTTGATTAATTTCCATGTATTAGTGTAGTTTTGAGAGATCTTATTGGTATTGATTGATTTACATTTTTATTGCCCTGTCGTCCAAGGGTATGCTTGGTATGATTTCAGTTTTTCTGAATTTACTCAGATTTGCTATATGGCCGAACATGTGGTTGATTTTTGAATACATTCTAAGTGTACATGAAAAGAATGTATATTCTGTGGTTTGGGTTGGGGGTAGAGTATTCTATGGATATCTATTTGGTCCAAATGGTTGAGTGTCAAGTGTAAGTCCAAAATTTCTTTGTTAGTTTTCTGCCTCGATGATTTGTCTAAAGCTATCAGTGGGGTGTTACAGTACCTTACTATTATTGTGTGGTTGTCTGTGCCTTTTTGTAGGTCAAGAAGAACTTGTTTTGTGAACCTGGGTGCTCCACTGTTGGGTGTATATGTCTTTATGATAGTTAAGTCTTCTAGTTGAATCGAACCTTTTTTCATTTTATAATGCCCTTCTTTGTCCTTCTTGATTGTTTTTAGGTTAAAGTCTGTTTTATTCAATATAAGATGAGCAACTCCTACTCTTTTTTAGTTTCCTGTTTGCCTGGTAGCTCTTTCTCCATGTCTTTATGTAGAGCCGTCATTACATGTGAGATGGGTCTTTTGAAGACAGCAACTGTTGCATCCTGTCTTTTTATCTAGCTTGCCACTTTATGCCTTTTAAATGGGGCATTTGGATCATTGGTATTCAGGGTTAGTATTGATATGTGATATTTTGATCCTGTCATCATCTTGTTACTTGATTGTTTTGTAGACTTGATTGTGTAATCACTTTATGTTGTCTGTGAGCTCTGTCCTTAGCGTGTTTTTGTGGTAGCTTTTGTTTTTATGTTTATCATTTCCTTAAGGACCTCTTATAAGGCTGGTCTGGTAACACATTACTTTAGTGTTTGCTTCTCTGAGAAAGATTTTATTTCTCTTTCCCTTATGAAGCTTAGCTTGGTGGGATATGAAATTTTGGGTTGGAATTTCTTTTCTTTGAGGATGCTGAAAATATGCCGCCAGTTTCTTCTAGCTTGTGAGGTTTCTGCTGAGAGGTCTGCTGCTAGCCTCGTGAGTTTCCCTTTGTAAGTGACCCAATCTTTCTCTATATCTGCTTTAAGATTTTTTTCTTTTGCATTTGTCTTAGTGAGTCTGATGACTGTATGCTGTAGGGATGGTCACCTTGTATAGTGTCTAACTGGGGTTCTCTATATTTCTTGAAATTGCATGTTCACCTCTCTAGCAAGATTGGGAAAATTTTCATAGACTACATCCTCAAATATGTTTTTCTAGTTGCTTACTCACTCTCCATCTCTCCCAGGGATGCCAATGAGTTGTAGATTTGGTCTTTTTACATAGTCCCATATTTCTGAGAGGTTTTGTTTATGTTTTTAATTCATTTTTCTTTACTTTTGTCTGACTGAGTTGATTTTAAGAACCAATCTTGAGCTCTGAGATTCTTTCCGAGACTTAGTTTAATCTGTTGTTAATGCTTCTGACTGTATTATGAAATTTTTTAGTTAATTTCTCAATTCCAGAAGTTCAGCTTAATTACTTCTTCAAATAGCTATTTCTTATTTCAGCTCTTGGATTATTTTGCTGGATTCCTTGGATTGGATTTCAACTCTTGGCTTGTGATGAGCTTCCTTGACATCCAGATTCTGAATTCTGTCTGTCATTTAAGGCATTTCAGTGTGGTTAAAAACCACTGTTAGAGTAATACTGTGTTCCTTTGGAGGTTAGGGGGACACATTGGCTTTTTGAATGCCAGAATTCTTAGGCTGATTTTTTCTCATCTGAGAGTGCTGGTGTTCCTTTTACTGGGGTGTAATTTTAGTCAACTGGTTTTGTTTCTGTGCACTTTCAGAAGGCCAAGGCTCTGTACAGGATCTTTACTTGTGGCTTAATTTTTGCCTTATGTTTCACAGGTGCTGTATCATGGCAAATTATTCTTGGATTTTTAATTTGAGCTGTTTTTCAACAGATGTTGCTTAAGCATGATGGCCAGCAGATTGGCTCTTTTGTATTTTAGCATGTTCATAGACATACTCGGTGGTGGGGGAAGAGAGATATGACCCCCTCACCAGATCTGCTCCTGGGTCTTGGAGGAACCCCTTGTGATTACTGTTGCTGTTCTTGCATTTCCTTTTTTACTTGTTCCAGGCTGTGGGGCTCCCTCAGGCAGGGGCCAGGGGTGGTAGACAGGCTATACCCTTCCTGGACTTGCCCTGTGGAGGGAGGCATACCCTACTCCTCTGCTGGCCTATGAACCTGGGCTTCTTATCACTCTTGGTGTTCTGAGAGTGGGACCTTCTCTCCTGCTTGGACATTACCCAAACCAGTGAGTCCTGTCTGGCCAAGAACAGCAGGAGTTCAGAGAGTCACACAATCTGCCATCTGCATGTTTTCCGGGGGAACACAGAGCCGTGCCTGCCCACAGTATTAAGGCAGGGGTAGGGCCACTGAGCTGGAAGCCCAAGCCAACAAGTTCCACCTGGCTAGAAGCAGCTCGGCCACTGTGCTGGAAGCAAAAGCGGAGCCTTGTCTGGCAAGGAGTGAGGTAGTCTGACTGCTCCCCAGCATCCCAGCTGCGGCCTCTGTTGATATACTAGGCTATTCAGGGATCCAGACCTGTGGGACTCCCTGTGTTCTTGAGTACTGCCTCTGCAAAATCTCTGTGTGGCTCTCCTTTTCATTCTAGAGGCCCAGGGAAGGAGGCGGTTCTCCTGTTCCCAAGATTTCACAGATCCTTGTGGGAAATGTGGATTCCCTGGGAGCTCTTCCTCTCTCACCTTTTTCCTGTGTTAGGAAGCTTCTTCTGGTCTCAGGTGGATGGCTGCCCAGTTTCATTATTTTCCGTTCTTCATGTGTTCCCTTACTCCCTTAATGGATCCTGACATGGTTTCTTAGACAATTCACCTGAAGAGTCAATATTTACTCTCCACTTTGTTTCCTCTTCATGAGAGCGGGTGCACACAAGTTGCTTCCAGTATGCTATCTTGAACCCCCTTCTCCAAGGAAGGTTTTAAATGCAAATATAAGAGCATTTAATCTGTGTGTAGAATCACCAAAATTACACAATTTGTATTCCCTTGCATATCATGTCTTACCAGAAAAGTGAAAGATTGTACAAAATTAACTTAACATTTTATTTGTATTCTACTTCTTGATAGGTGTACATTCCACCAAAACTCTTTGCCTTTGGCTTACTGGTAGGTAAAGAAGGAGTGTAAAAAAGAACTATGGATTTCTCTTTCTCTTTCTTTCAATGCCATCATTTTCACCATAATGATGAGTAAGAAAGAGCATGATAGTATTGCTTTGTCATTTGTGTTTCTCAGAATGTAATTGGTTTCTTTCTGCATTCAAGCAAGTTCTAGTTGGCACAAAGGATGTGGCCTCTGGAGGGCTGTCAGTGCCCCCACCCTTACTTCCCCTTTACTTAGTATTAATGTAACATGCTTATTTTATACAAACTTTTAATATTTGTTTTATTGTTCAATCGCTTTGTTCCATTTTACCTTTTACTTTTAACTATTTGACTACGTATGCCTTGTATTTTTATTATTCTAGTAGGTAGTTTAAAAATTAACACATGCTTTACATAGTTTCCAATGATGTATAGAATTAACCAGCATCTATATTCTCTTTTTCAACAAGACAATATCCTTAGTATGCTGTTACTTCCTCTCAGCCCTCTTACTTCCCCTGTTGTAATAGTCAGGATCTTGGTTCTAGAATGTTAGTAACCTTTCAGATTGTTACCATATAAAATACTCTATTTGTTATTAATAAAGTAGTTAAAGGGTGGAGCAATTTGGATACATAATACTAAAGATTTTAATTGTAAAGTTTTTTCTAGTTATATGCATATTATTGCTATTATAAACAAAAAATAAAAATCAGTAGAATGAAACCAATAAAAAACAAACATCAACAATTCTCATTTGCTCTTTGATCTACAAAATCAGAATCTTCTTGGTCTTCTGTATGATCTTTCCTCTTAACCTTACAGTTTCACTTGCAAAACATGTCATAGCACATTGAAGGCAAACAGAAAAGCTGACTATTCAAGCAAAGGAGTATGAGTCCCTAGTCATCGGTTAATATTGTTGGGTTTTATTTTGTAATTCTCTAATGCCAATATACAGCTACAATTGTATTAAAATTAATTATATTGTAAATCATAATTCTTAATTAGGACTCTTTACTAGTCAATCCTTATAACTGGATAATTATAGTTCTAGTTTAGTTCCATGTTATAGAAATTTTTATTCAAAAAGAAAAGTATGTATTTGGGTAGGCACAGTGGCTCACACCTGTAATCCCAGCACTTTGGGAAGCCAAGGTGGGTGGATCACATGAGGTCAGGAGTTCAAGATCAGCCTTACCAACATGGTGAAACACCATCTCTATTAAAAATAAAAAATACAAAAATTAGAAATATAAAAATTAGCCTGGCGTGGTGGCACATGCCTGTAATCCCAGCTACTGGGGAGGCTGAGGCAGGAAAATCACTTCAACCCAGGAGGTAGAGGTTGCAGTGAGCCAAGATTGCACTATTGCACTCCAGCCTGGGCAACAAAAATGAAACTCCATCAAAAAAAAAAAAAAAAAGAGAGAGAGAGAAAGGAAAGAGGGAAGGGAGGAAGGGAGGAAGGGAGGAAGGGGGGAAGGAAGGAAGGAAGGAAGGAAGGAAGGAAGGAAGGAAGGAGAAGAAAATATTTGAATTTTTCATTCAAGTAGCATGTAATTCTTTTAAGTAATTTTTATAAAGTGAGCAAAGAGTAGGCACCCCGATTACTTTCACTGAACCACATGAAGTCAAAAGAAAATATTCATCTCTGTGAATTCTGTGTTCTCAGCACTTCAAGGAAAGTTATGAGTCACATAAGTCATACCAAAAGCATACTCTGTTTTTCTCTACCTCCAAGCTCTTAATGAATAACCATTAATATAGCTCATAATTAAATACGCTTTTTCCAAAGTATTTCCAGTGCAAATTTACCCCTGACATAACATTTCCATTGATCTACATAGAAGGTGTTACCAGTACATCTTTTTACCTTATAATGGTTTCATTAGTAGCATTTCATGATCTTTTACTTTTAATCTGTAAGACTTTAATGTCAGAAAATAAGATTGATGTTAATGGTGCTATTGAAATATCAGGTTTAGACTAAAGTGCACTATAAAGTGACAGGAAAAGTTCAAGGCATCTCAACACTGACAGAATCTGCTCATTATTTAATTAGGCTCTGAAAACTCTTAGCAGAAATTTCTGGCCTTCTGTCAGAAGCTTTCTGGATCATGTGCTGCACATCATTGAAAAGTTTGGTCTTAAATGTATCTTATCGTAAATATAATTTTGATATTTTGGAAATTATGTAACCTGACAAGTCATGGGTTCTAAGTAGTCCTAAGAATAGTCTTAGGATTCATCCTCTCTATTCTTTCTTTGTTATGTTCCCTCTACATCTTACCTATTTTCCTAATTTCACTCTGTAAATTTTACTGTTGGATTTACATTTTTAATATATAATTTTCCTTTAAACCATAGTTGCTTTTTATAATGGTTCCTCTAATTAATATAAAATAGACTTTTTATTGGTCTGAATTCACAGAAATATGTATGTCAGAGGATATTGCAACCTCACCATTTCTTTGTGAAAGAACAACAACAACAACAAAAATCCTTACATTTGATAAATAGACATTGGTTGGTTAAAGAGCCTCAGTCTCAGTAACTCCCAAGGAACTGAGTTAGAAAGCAATGTCTAATTTTCCTATGTATAGCCTTTAAAAATTTGTTTGTTAAAATAGCTAGATGTAAAATAAAATAATGTTTTATTGCTTACTATCTAAATAAATGATAATACTCAAGTACAGTTAAGCACACTTTTATCCCCAAATTTTCAGATATGCATCTTAGTTTAATCCTTAAGGGCTTGAAATTATGAGTAATTATATCTCTAGTTTAGAATTTAAGGAAAGCAGCTTTCTTTAAATTCTGAACTAGAGATATAATTACTCATAATTTCAGGATTTTTGTGAAATTACTCATAATTTCAGGATTTTTGTGGCAGCATATGTATCTCAGAGCTTAACTCAGCATAAGCTCTAAAGTCAGACAGATCTACATCTGCCTCTGCCTCTTCCAAATATGACCTGTCAAGTTTCATAACCTCTCTAAACCTCAGTTTCCTAATGTGTAAAGTAAACATAAGAGGCCTCTACTTTATGAAGTTATTGTGAGATGTAAATGAGATGCTATGTATGGTGCGCTAAGCATGGTACCTGATCCAGAAGTATTCAATAAATATTATATATTATTATAACTTTACTTGTTAAAATATAAACTAAGTAAAATTATACTTATTTTATTACTAGGTTTGTTTATCTCAGCTTATTATCTTTTTCAACTAGTGATATATTAGGGTTCTCTAGAGGGACAGAACAGATTGTATAGATGTATATATAAAGGGGTGTTTATTAAGGAGTACTATCTCACACCATCACAGGGTCTCATGATAGGCTTTCTGCCAGCTGAAGCACAAGGAAGCCATTCTGAGTCCCAAAGCTGAAGAACTTGGAGTCTGATGTTCAAGGACCGGAAGCATCAAGCATGGGAGAAAGATGTAGGCTGGGAGGCTAAGCCAGTCTAATCACTCTGTGTTCCTCTGCCTCCTTTTATTTTGGCCATGCTGGCAGTTGATTAGATGGTGCCCACCTGGATTGAGGGTGAGTGTGCCTCTCACAGTTCACTGACTCAAATGTTAATCTCCTTTGGCAACACCCTCACAGACACACCCAGGATCTATACTTTACATCCTTCAATCCAATCAAGTTGACATTCATATTAACCATCACAAGTGGCTATACAAGAAAAGGTGACACATAGTGACATGTTGCTAAAGGATGGTATGAAAAACTTAGTTTACTACAAAACATAGTGATTTCTATATTTAACCACACTTGCATAGTGAAGTATTTATCAGTTCTGTGTATGTGCGTGTGTGTGTGCCTGTGTGTGTGCATCTTTGCTTACCTTGCACCCCATATACTTTTTGAGATAGATTTTTTTCCCTCAGGACATAGGAGTGGATGAGGAGCTCAGTCTAGGCCAGTAATAATAGGGTAAATAATACCCATCCTAGCCTTAAGGAATGAGGGCACATGACCCTATTAATAATATAATAGTAAATTTCTAGGACTCTTTTAATTGTTTATATTGCTGTCATAATAATTTGCTCATAAATATACAATGATTAGATTTGTTTTGGTCTGATTTTCTCCAAATTTCTCCAATTTCTTTGGTCAGTAACTAGAAATGTGCATTAAAAATTTAGTTTATGCATTAAGCATTTATCGGGGAAACCCACCCCCAATATTTCAACGTAGGTTCTTCCTATTTTCCCTAAGTGTCGGCCGATCTGAGAAATAAAGGGAAAGATTACAAAGAGAAGAATTTTACAGCTGGGTCACCGGGGATGACATCACATATGGGTAGGTCCATGATGCCCACCTGAGCCGCAAAACTAGCAAGTTTTTATTAGGGATTTCAAAAAGGGGAGAGGGTGTATGAACAGGGAGTAGGTCACAAAGATCACATGCTTCAAAGGGCAAAAGGGAGAACAAAGATCATGTGCTTCTGAGAAAAAAGGGCAAGGACAAAAGCAAATATCACAAGGCAAAGGGCAAAATTAGAATTACTGATGAGGGTCTATGTTCAGCTGTGCATCTACTGTCTTGATAAATATCTTAAACAACAGAAAACAGGGTTCAAGAGCAGAGAACTCGTCTGACCTCAAATTTACCAGGGCGGGATTTTTTTCCAACCCTAATAAGCCTGAGGGTACTGCAGGAGACCAGGGCATATCTCAGTCCTTATCTCAACAGCATAGGACAGACACTCCTAGAGTGGCCTTTTATAGACCTCCTCCCAGGAATGCAATTACTTTCCTAGGGTCTTACTATTTAATATTCCTTGCTAGGAAAAGAATTTAGTGATATCTCTCCTACTTGCACATCCGTTTATAGGCTCTCTGCAAGAAGAAAAATATGGCTCTTTTGCAAGACCCCGCAGGCAGTCAGACCTTATGGTATCTTCCCTTGTTCCCTAAAACTGCTGTTATTCTGTTCTTTTTCAAGGTGCACTGATTTCATATTGTTAACACACACATGTTTTACAATCAATTTGTACAGTTAACTCAATCATCACAGGGTCCTGAAGTGACATACATTCTCAGTTTATGAAGATAACAGGATTAAGAGATTAAAGTAAGACAAGTATAGGAAATTATAAAAGTATTAATAGAGAAGTGATAAATGTCCATGAAATCTTCACAATTTATGTTCAGAGATTGCAGTAAAGACAGGCGTAAGAAATTATAAAAGTATTAATTTGGGGAACTGATATATGTCCATGAAATCTTCACAATTTACGTTCCTCTGCCACAGCTCCAGCCAGTCCCTCCATTCCAGGTCCCTGATTTCCCGCAACAGCATTAAGTATTAGAGTTCTCCAATAACAAATGCAAACAACACATAACTCAACTTGTTTCAGGAAGAGAGTTCTGTTATATTTCAAGGGTATTTGCATCTAATAAAATACCTAAATTTATAAGATAAATTTGTTTTATAAAATTTTTATTTTATTTGGTCTAAAATACTTGCCTAACAGTGGAGTTGGTAATAGAAATCACTGAACCAGACATCCAAATACTGTTAGGATTTCCTTTTGGCTGTCATTCTCCCCTATTGTAGTTGGGATTGAGGGACTTAGTCCCCTACAGACATATCTGAGAGGTTTTTGGCCAAAGATGTAAGGGCATTCTCATTCTTTCGCCTCATGAACAGTTTGAAGTATTCCAGAGATTTCATGTTATTGAGTCACCCAGATTATATACCTCACAACCCTCATCCTTACTGTAGATTAGGGGGCTGATTAGGTAGGGCATTATGATTGGCCTAGTCTGGGTTAGAAATGTATACTTTAGCCTGGTAATTAGGCTCTGTCATATAAGATAGATAGAGCACCACCTATATTCTCAGACACACATACCCACACAGTCAATAAGAAATTTACTCCATCTAAACAAATATCATTATAAATAGATCTCAACCTATAATTCACATAGGTGAAGAATTAAAGACAGGAATGCATGTGATATGTAGGCTAATATTAATTCCTCCAATTTCACTTGAATGAAGGCTGAGAGTAATAGAAAATGAAGTGTGGACTTTAAGCTCAAACTAGGCCAAGGAAAGTCTTGTCTGTGGAGCTAAAAGATTTGGATATATTTCTGAAAGCCATTGAGGTTTTCAGAGAACAGGTGCTGTAATAAGAGCTATGTTTCAGTGCAATGTTGCTGACATCTTTGTTTAGTATGGATAAAAGGATATAAAGATTAGAGATGAAAGACTCTCTAGAAGGTTATTACAGTTGATTCAGTAAGAGTTAATTGGGATCAAAACCATGAGAGTGAAGACTGAAGGTGAGGAAAATGATACTATTATCAAAGTATCAAGAGGACTAGGCAACTGTTCGTTGGGGGAGGGTATCAGTAGAGGGGTAGAAATTGTAATAGCAAAAATGACTGAGATTTGAAACCTGGGTAATTAAGAAGACTGTGGTGCTTCTATAAAAATAGGAAAATAGAAAGCATAAGAGGAGAAACTGGTTTAAGAGAAAAAGAATAATTAGGTTATTTTTGACATGATTTTTTTGAAGTTTAGAAGGTGTCCAAAGGCAGTAAAAACATGAGACTAGAATGAAAAGGAATGATCAGGTTCTGGAAATGTGTGTAGAGTCAGCTATAGAGAGAGACAGTTCTGTGATTGTGTGTGTGTGCATGTGTGTTGGAATGGGTAGATGGGTGGCTATGTTTGAATGTTTGTAGAAAGAGAAAATAGAGTCTTATGGGAACAGAGATAAGGTGAAGTGGCTATCCCTATTAACCTCATTATTCAAATAATGATTGATCTATATAATTGGAGAGGACTTTGACTAGATATGATAATGGTTTTCCAAAATATTAAGGACCCTTAGTTAAAAGCAGGGAATAGATTCATTCTGTGTTGCTCCAGAAGGTAGACATAGAATTAGTTAATGGCACTATTTGAGGAGACAAATTATGGCTGAGTATAGGAATTTTTTAACATTAGGGATAACCACCAAGTAGAATGATTTGCAGTACAATATTCTGGGCTTATCACTACTATAGTAGCTTAAAGAAACAGGATGACAATTCGATAGAGCCTGCAAAACATTTTATTTTAATAGAACAATTAAGATTCTACAATTTAGATCCAATAGCATTCAGTTATTAAGGACAATATTATGTTCACTTATGTAAGATGACATAACTCAGTATCTACCAACGGCCAGGAATTACACTAAATCACTTGTATTTGTTTCTATTGGCTACTATGACACATTACCATAAGCTTGGTGACTTACACAACCAGAAATTTATTCTCTCACAGACTCCAGAGTCTAAAGTCAGTTTCACTAGGCTGTCAGCAGGGCTACACTATCTTGAGATATTCTAGGGAAAAATTTGTTGCTTGCTTCTGATGGCAGCTGACATTCCAGAATTTGTAGCTGCATCACTACAACATCTGATTCCATGGTCACATTGTCCCCTTCTCCTCTGTAAGTATCAGATCTTTCACTGCCTCCCTCTTGTAAGGGTACCACTGATTGAATTTAGGATCCAGTTGGATAATCCAAAATAATTTCACCATCTCAAAATCCTTAATTACCTCTACAAAGACTTTTGTCATGTAAAGTGACATTTACAGGTTCCAGGGATTCGTGCCTGCTATCTTTTTTTGAATCACATTTTAGCCTACTACAAAGGCCTTCCTCACATTTATTTTGACTTAAAGTAACCCTAGGAGGGAGGTGCCATATTTCTATTCCTTTTTAGACAGAATAGGAAAATGAACCTTAAAGACACATTTGGCACCTAGCTAATACATATCAGAACTTCACATCAAGCACAATTCTGCTCTATTCAAAAGCTGAGCACTTTTTTATTGTACTATGAAATGAAATTAAACTCTGCTATGCACATATACGCCTTCATCTTTCCTTCATCATAATGATTCTGCACCGAGCTGCTGCCATAACAGGCACACTTTTATGAATTTCAAAGTAGAAAGAAGCAGTGCTCATATTCGATAGTATGGCAGCTACAAGAAGTTGCATATGACTGAGGATTGTTGGAAATACTTGAAAACATTTATTGGCAGGCAGGCACTTAAGATCTGAAGAGATCCAACAAATAAAAATCCACTCAACTATGGCTTCTGCTGTCAATTGTAGCTGCTCCTGCAACACAAGAGTGTTA
This sequence comes from Macaca thibetana thibetana, assembly GCF_024542745.1. NCBI lineage: Eukaryota > Metazoa > Chordata > Mammalia > Primates > Cercopithecidae > Macaca > Macaca thibetana. The sequence goes on from NC_065582.1 coordinate 142,426,758, forward strand.
CACTGTTTTTTTTGTGTGTATGTGTGTGCATCTATATGTGTGTGTATCTGTGTGTGTGTGTGTGTGTTTACTTCTTCCACAATCTCTGCTTCCCTTATTGTCACTGAGAGATTTTTCCTCAGGTCTAAGGCAGCTGTTTAGTATTGCATAACAGGCAACAATAATTTACAACCAGCATGGTTTTATGTTCATATAAATTTGTTATACACAGCCCTCATAAGTGTACCCCCAACCTATATTAACAGAGTGCCTTCGTTTTTCCTCCCGGAGCCACCAGATATGTTGTAAAGACAACATCTCATTAATCATTGCTAAGCACCTTGTAGGTGTTATGATACACATTTTATAGATGTGAAACAAGCAGGCATAGGCTTGTGTTCACAAATTAGAAAACCAAATAAGTCATCCTTCTCATAAAACATGTGCTTGTGAAAAAGAAGGTCATTAGAAGGTTGTTACCTGGGCATGTGAAAAACAACTATGCCAATGACAGTGATAAGGAATGGTAGATTCAGACGTGGGAACCTTGGAACGAGCAGGAAGTAGTTCAGTAGTCTTCATTCCAGTTTCTAAAAGGAGCCTAGGCATCTTTGTGTGGAGTTTATGTTTTTGATTTAAGCACAAGAAGGGTGAATGTGGATAGAATCCTGGCTTCCATGGGGGAAATGAAGAGATGAGTTTTAAATGAAGAGCTCTTGCAAGGTGTCTGTAACAATTTTGCATGTGATAAAGGCTTCTGAGAGGACAAATGAACACCTAATACGTTTTCTACTACGAGCATCAGGTACAATCATGTAAGTGAGGTAGCATTCTTCTTCAGAAAAAAGAAAATTATTTTTCCACATTATGTGTGGTTCTCAAGTCACTTATTTCTCTTTAATAAACTAAAAGGAATAAGGTAGGAACTTTTCCAAAGGAATGATATTTTCATTAACTAGAGAGACTGTGAGGCTCTTCGTATTACTCACTGCTAAATGGTTTATCTTCGACTCCCCCATTTCTTCGTTTTTGTTACACTCCTTAAGGTGAGTTACACTCTTTAAGCTGAGTTACACTTGGGTTTATATAGTTCGGTTAAACCAAAACAAAACAAAAATAAACTTCTTTAAGAATAAAGTAATCCCCTGTGTGCTTAGACAATATTTTGTAGATAATATTAATTTCATTTAATTCAATTAGATAAACGGTTACTGAATTCTTATGAGCCTAGCCATGTGGTGATACTTCAGGAAATACCAAGACGAAAAGGAAAAACTCTCTATCCCATAAGTGACTGTGAAACGGGAAAAACTTCCTTGTCCCCCTGGCAGTGCATGTGATGCGGGCGTGACTCACTTCCTCGGTGCCCCACTGCTCAGAACCCCTAGGGGTAGCATGCAGACGGGCAGGTCTTGGGGAATGTGGGCTCCGACCCCACGGCAGCGTCTAGGGGTGAATGTTTACAGCTCCTTAGGCCCCAGAGGGCACGTTACAGTGTGTTCTTTTAGTTTTGCCATCTGTAGGAGGCTTGTGTTAATCAGCTCAATTAGAGCCTCTTCCTTATCACAAGGACAAAGGGCTTTCTGTATCCCAGGGTTCTTGCCTTAGTGTACCAGAAAAATTGGATTACATATGGGCTTGGAGAATGAGTGCAAGTTTTCACTGGGTGTTGGAAGTAGCTCTCTGCAGATGGATGGGGAGCCAGCAGGGGTATGGAGTGGGAAGGTGTTTTTTGCCTGGAGTAAGGCAGCCCAATTCTCCTCTGACTGCTTCTGCCAAATTCCCTTCAGCCTCCACATCGTTCCCCCAGTTGATGGCCTGCTGGCCTCTGCCAGTGCCTGTCGGTGTGTGCTCTTCCGCTCCTCTGCTCCTCTGGACGTGCAGCCACCTGTGTGCTGTTCTGCCCGTATGTTCTTGATGTCCAGCCTCTCGTGTCTGTGCCGGCTAGGGTCTTGGGGTGTTTATAGGCCCAGGATGGGGGCATGACAGGCCAGAGTAGCCTTGGAAAATGCACACTTGGGCACGAAAACAGGGGTGTCTGTCTTTACCTAGGTCTGTGGGCACAGGCCCGACCGTGGAGACCTCACCAGGGACCCCGTCCTTCTCCTCCCAGCACTTAACTACCCCACTCCAGTATTAACTCTATTGGTGTATATGTGTTTTGTGTGTATATTTGTGTGTGTGTGGTGGGGCAGAACACAGGGATGAAAGTTAAACTGAGTACAGAAATAACTGTTATTTAAGACAAAATAGGCTCAGTACCTTGAGATGGATTCAAACAAACTATGGGTTATTAAAAAAAAAAAAAAAAAAAAAAAAAAAAACAGGAAATCACAAGGAATTACGTCCAAATATGACAATGAGAAGTTTTATGCTGAAAGCAGCATGTGGATCAGGCTTTTAAGGATAGCTAAAAGGGGCATGGGCAAGGAAAGGATACAGTCCAGAGAAAAGCAAGCATTGGTAGAGCAAGGCATTCACCAGAAACAAGTATATTGGAATCACCAAATGGGAAGCACTAAAATATGATCTGGGGTTATTTGTGTTACACTGAAGATAGTCTCCAAAGCCAAGATGTCATAATCAAATTTTATCTTATATGCAGAGGAACTATTTAGAAAGTTTTTGCACAAGGATATACTTAATGCAATTAGGTTTTAGGAGTGTATATTTAGCAGTGGCGTTGAGAATAGTTTGAAGTAGGACTAAAGTGGAGTCAGAGAATTGGTTAGAAAATACAATGAGAAACCTGTCATAGGTGGTGGAAATTGGAACAGAGATGAATAGATAGATTCAAGAGTTGCTGTAATGGTAGAATTGATAAGACGTAACAAGTGATTGAAAATAAAAGATGAATCCACTGGATAGCCAAAGGTGATCTTGGGCATGATCTACAGAAATAACTGAGTCATGGGAAGATACTGATTTGTACAATAAGAGAAAGGCAATAAGATTATTTTTGGACACCTCTTCTAATGTATGTCTCACTAAACAAATATATTTTCTGATATTTCTTTTCTCGTGCTGCATTAAATTTTCTCTGATATTTCTTTTCTTATGCTGCATTACATTTGCTTATGCACATTGCTATTATAGTATTGCTTAATCAGTGATAATACAAATCAGCCTCCTGAACTGTCTAAGTAATACATGCCATCTAAGCCCTCATGGAAATTATAAACTCTGAGGGATATGGGACACCAAAAGTGTGACCTCAGGACCAATTTTTATTTGTGTGGGGTGGGAGCATTCTTACTAGTCTGTGGACATCAAAATGAATATTTACTAACCTAAAAGGTAGTAAATGCTAACTTCCAAGTGAATAATGTAGTTAGTATTAAATACTATAGAAATTCAGAGGCATGAAGATAATTTTACTAATTTTGTTAAGCAGCTATTCTGATGAAGGCACCATGAGAGAATAGAAAAACACAGTTTCTGCCTTTGAGTTTACAATTAAAGACTGAGAGCCACACACTATGAGTAGGTAAATATGATAAAAATTAAGTTCAGAGAGTATCAGAAGAGTGGGTTTCGGATGACCATGTCAGGATGAAAAAAGGAATATGACCATGTTTCTTTTTTCAAGTCACTCCTCTTTTCTTTTATTTTGTTATACTCTTTCACCCATAAAAGCAGTTAAGTAATGCTAATGGAAATTATAGAAAACATAAATAAATGAGTTCAATTTTTCTCACATATAAATGAATTTTGTCTTCTGTTCTAAGAGGTACACGTCTCCTATATGACCTGTAAGTTTCAATTAAGCATGCCAATTTTACTGATTAATTTTTAAAAATGACCCCATTCCTTGGCTCACTCCAATCACAAATCAGCCTCTTTTTATTTTACTCCTTGATCCCCTGTCCATGCCCATTCACACTTTAGCTACATCTGCCCTTGTCACCCCAAGCCTGAACTACTTAATATCAGGGACTGTGGTTGTACAGGTGTGTGTGCACATATGTGTGTGTCCCCAGCCTTATAACTAACACTATGCCTTATACATAATAGGTGCTCAGTAAATGTGAAATCAAAATGGAGTTTTTCCCTTTTGAATCAACTGCTTAATACTTAGAAGCATGTGGTGCTAATATTTAAGGTAGATTGGTTCATTCTGTTTAAGTACCACATAACCATTCACACATCATTGAGTTTAGCATTATTAAAGGATAATTTCCCTTCTAGGAATTGTGAGTGTTGCAGACACATTTTACATATCTATCATTTTTTATCACCATTGGGCAGGTAAAAAGATTAAAATGAAAAGGTTTTTTTTCAAATGTGCAGCTGTGTACATAGACTTTATTTGGAAATGCTTGTGTATTCAAGGACAAAAATATAGAAATACTCTTATAAACATCCCCACACCCAGAACTACCCAGAAATCATGCAGCCTTTTTAAAGACAAAAATACTGACATTTCGTTTCTGTACCTCATTATCTATTCAAATAACTGGGAAAAGCTGTCTTTTCCTCTTTTCTATTTTAATATAATAAAACCCAAGGGAACTGATCAAAAGCCCTGTCTTGCTGAGTTTTACAAGTTTGGGCCCATTGTGATATTTTCTATTTGTGACATTTTACTTAATAAATTTTTTTTTACTACTGCTCTTAATTCACACATTTTTGATAGCTTATACCAGGGTCTTTGTGTTTTATTTTCTTAAATAAATTCCCTTTTGAACATAAAAATGTAATATTTCATACATTTGTAAATGATAGTGTGTAAATGATAGATGATTCTTTTTTTTATTATACTTTAAGTTCTAGGGTACATGTGCACAATGTGCAGGTTTGTTACATATGTATACATGTGCCATGTTGGTGTGCTGCACCCATCAACTCGTCATTTACATTAGGTATATTTCCTAATGCTATCTCTCTTCCCTCCCCCCACCCCAAAACAGGCCCTGGTGTGTGATGTTCCCCTTCCTGTGTCCAAGTGTTCTCATTGTTCAATTCCCACTTATGAGTGAGAATATGAAGTGTTTGGTTTTCTGTTCTTGCAATAGTTTGCTGAGAATGATGGTTTCCAGCTGCATCCATGTCCCTACAAAGGACATGAACTCATCCTTTTTTATGGCTGCATAGTACTCCATGGTGTATATGTGCCACATTTTCTTAATCCAGTGTGTTATTGATGGACATTTGGGTTGGTTCCAAGTCTTTGCTATTGTGAATAGTGCCGCAAGATTCTTGACTATAAACTAAGTTTACTTTGTATAGAACTTTACAGCTTACAAATTGCATTCACATATATTATCTCATTTGCTTCTTACCATAGCCATGTGACTAGATATTTCTGTTTTAATTTCATTTTTAATAGATAAAAATTTAAGAAAGAAAGAAACTGAGAGAACTGTCTGCAATTCATATGTGCCTAGGGGTGCAGACCCAGAATCAGTGTGGAAACATTACAATTATCCAATTAGTACTCTCAAATATAAAATTAAAGTTTTAAATTATCCCTGGAAGCCTGCAATTAACAGGCATCCACAAGAAAACTGGGCAACTAGAGTAATCATTATTTACCTAAATTAATTAATTTTTCTCAATTTCATGTCATAAAAAGCAGCTAAATCAGTTTAAGTTATTGTATCTTAGTCCCAATTTAAATCTAGTAAGTTATCAATAATAATTTAAAGTATGCTTAAATGGATAGCAATGAAAACTGATAGCATAAAGCCAAAAAAGACTATTAGTGATCCCTAATGATTTATGCAAAGAACCGTCATATTATTCTATTATTTCAAAGCTGTACACAAAATAAAGCTAAGCATTCCCTTTTAAGTCCTTATATAAACCTCTGAATCTATTTGGTCTGATTGAGAGTCCACCTTGCCTAAAGATAGCATATTAAATAGGATTAGCAAAACATGAAAGAACTTGAAAAAAATATATATATATACTATGTGTATATATATATAAAATATGTTAATATATATTTGTTAATTCTAATTAATGTGTATAACTATTTTAAGTTCTTTTTATTTTTAAAGCTCTTAAAAACACAGTAAATTCAGGTTCCCCTTTTCTTCATAGTTCTTGAAGTCTACAGAAAGAGATATTCTAAAATATCCCAAGCATTTCAAACACTGAATAATTATAAAATACTATTCTCTGATAGACTTTATTTCCGACCATGCCCTGACCCATGTTATTTGTCATTGGAAAGACAAGAGGGAAGAAAAGAGAGGGATATAGATGACGTTTTCAAAGGTGGCAAAGAAAATTGAAAAATAATTGAAAAGTAAAAAGTGAAAAAAAAAGCTAGTGTAGGAAATTCAGTTAGACCCATTTGGTATGGAGTGCATCTTAGTTCATCTTCCCAGAAAATTATAGGGATCCTTGGCCACACATGTAAAATCTTGTCTCTGCATCTTTTTGTCCTCACCCACTTGGAGCTGAAGAAAGCCTGTGAACTTCATCAGGCAGAGAGCTCATCTTATCCATATTTGTGTCTCCTCCAGAACCTAGCCCTGTGTCTGGCGTATAGTGAATCCAGAGCTCTCAGCTGAACTCATTGATCCCTTCTTCAAAGAGGGCTTCCTTAATCTTCTATCTTGCAAGACCAATTAGTTTTCATCACACAAATGTTGCATTCTATTGTCATTAAGCATTTTTTTCTTCCTCTCAGTGAATAGAAACAAATAGAATAAGGCATTTACTTTGGTAGTATCTAGTACTTTCTTTCTGAACTGTCTTTCACTTTGATGTGATTGCTTTTCTGCCTGGGTAACTCTATCTAATGCTCTGTTACCCTGCCGATAAACAGGAAATTATTTTTTCATCACTTATTTATCCTTAATATAAGTTGGTTTGCTTAGATATTTGCAGTTTAATCCTTTAGTCATTATTGGGAATGAAAATCATAGATTCCTTTGATAGGGGCTTTTGTTTAAAGTATAGCAAAATATTGACAGAAAGGGTAAAAAAACCTACAATTATTTATATACTATGTTGTATTAGGGTGTTGAATTTCATACTTGCTTGGGTTCACATTCAGCCATAAAGGTAACTAAAGAGATGCTGCATCTCCTCCACCACTCCCAGCTTCATATAAACATATACATTACCAGTCCTTCACACTGAACTAGAAACCTCTAGGGATGTATATGACATATGTACATTCAAAAAATTCCACTGATATACTTTGATATGCTGTCATTGTTGAGAATCCTTATACTAGGTCCTTTTACATGATATCTTATTTAATCTTAAAATGCTCCTATGGGCAAAGTAGTTTTACTCATATTATAGATGAGCAAATTAATGCTTAGAGGAACTAAGTATCTTGTTCAAAGCCACAAGGCTAGTATTTTCTGCAGAGCCAGAATTTGAATCCAAGTCAGTAAGACTCCAAACCTATTTATTTTCAAATTTTATTACCACATACATCTGGTGCCACTAAAAACTGATCCTTCAAGTAACATCCCTCTAGTCAATGGAGAAGATGGCTGGTGGCCAGAGTGGGTCTGATAGAGTGGATCTATCAGAAACCCAGGAAGAGAGAGAAGGCGCACTCAGCTGGAACATTTAAGAACATTTAATATAGGGCAGTTTACAACAGTGTAGGAAGTACCCTAAGATTAGTTATGGTACCTAAATGGTTAACACCTGTATTAGTCCATTTTCATGCTGCTGATAAAGACATACTTGAGACTGGGAAGAAAAACAGGTTTAATTGACTTAAAGTTCCATATGGTTGAGAAGACCTCACAATTATGGCGGAAGGCAAGGAGGGGCAAGTTATGTCTTACATGGATGGCAGCAGGCAAAAGAGAGAGCTTGTGCAGGGGAACTCCTTTTTAAAACCATCAGGTGTCATGAGATGTATTCACTATTGTGAGAACAGCACAAGAAACACCTGACCCCATGATTCAGTTACCTCCCACTAGGTCCCTCCCATGACAAGTGGGAATTGTGGGAGTTACAATTCAAGGTGATATTTGGGTGGGGATACAGCCAAATCACATCAACAACTGTAGGCCTAAAACTATGAGCCTCAAGAGGGGTGGTAGAAAAGGGAAGGAGAATAAAAGGGAGAGGGAGACAGAGAGAGCTTCCTGATAGGGCTGTAGCCTCTAGTCCAGGGATATAACCAGATCACCACATTCCTGGGGGTGGGGTGGGGTTAGGGTGTTATCTTGCTAGTCTTTGTTGTTGACTGAATCCAACTGAAAGCCACAAGGCTAGGGAGCTTAAGAACATAGTCTATACGCATCAGCCACTATGGACAGAGGAGAATAGCGAATGGATCTGGGTAAGTCCAACACAGAGTGTTAGCAGTGCATTTTCTCCACCTCACCCCAAAGTCTCAGCTGACTCTCCCTGACAGAGAGAGGGTTAAAACAAATAAAACCCAACAAATTTTTAAATCTTTGGTTGCAAATACTTCTGAAATGTAATAGTGTAATTCCTTACTAAGCAATTATAAGCATTCACATCTGTCCTGGTTTTATGATATTGCAGACAAAGGAAGTTTGAAATATTGCTAAAGACTTTCCCTGAGATAGATAGATAGATGATAGATAGATAGATGATAGATAGGTAGATAGATAGATAGATAGATAGATAGATAGATAGACAGATAGAGATAGAGACATATAGACATATATACTGTATGTTTCTTTGTTGTTTTTGTTTTTCCGGAGAGGGAGTCAGGTTAGTCAAGCTATAATTTACATACAGAAAAGCTCAACCATTTTAGGTATACAATTCTATCAATTTTCATAGTGTATACAATCATATAATCCACACCATAATGAAGAGATAGAATATTTCCATAATTCCAAAAAGTTGTAAAACTTTTAAAAATCTTTAACTCAATATTTGGCATTGACTTGTGTTTCTTCTAATAGAAAAAAATGGTGATAGAAACCAGCAGAATGTTGCACATAGGAGCTGCTTTTAAGAAGAGTTTTTTTGTCTCTTAATCCTTTTGAGTAATATCAACTACCCATGTTGGCTATTAACCCATTTCACATATATTAGACTGATCAGTGGTTCATAACCTTGGATGCACATTGAAATCTTAAATGGCCTGATGGCCAGGTAGCACCCTATTAAATCAGGAGGTCTGGGGTTGGTTCCAAGTTATAATAATCTGAAGCTTTGTAGGTGATTCCAGTGTGCATCCAAGGTTAGACCCTCTAAATTAGAACAGTTGTTCTCAAGGCTGGCTGCACAATAGAACTCCTGGGCAATTGTTTAAAAAGACTGATGCCTTCTTCCTGATTCTGATTTATACAACTTGTTCAAAAATTTGACTCTAAGAAAATAAAATAAGAGTTGAGTAATTTAGATCTCTGAATTGTTGGGCTCCACTTAATGAAGGTTTTAGAACAGCTCTGGGTGTGTGGTAGTGTTTAACAAATGTTAAATGGAGATCCTAATCTCACAGTGGAGTCAGAGAGAATAAAATATGCCTTTTCTTGGAAACACACTGTGTATCTGAAATAATTATCTTTGCAAACTATCACTTTCCGAAAATTGTCTTCCTAAGTAATTTACCTCAATGGTAGGTCTTATATTTTAAGAGAATACCATATTTCAACTATATTTTCACACCATAATATTAGACCCCGATATATCTTATAGCACTTCCACAATTTTCCTCAAGGAAATAGACATGAAACAAGATGAAGAGACTAAGAATAAGATTTAAAGCAGCCTCCCCTTTGGAAGCATAAATGATGTGATTGTGGCTCTGGGCCTGGAGAATACTGCAGCTTTGTAAAATATAACAGTGGTACTTTCTTGCTTTTACAGTGGCAGAATATATATACAAAGGACACCTAGTGCAGTGGGTAGAACAAAAGTGAACTAAGTGTCTAACAAAACAGATGGAAGGCTAACAAAACATTATTATTTTTTTTATATTCCAGGAGCTGGTAATTAAAATAACAAAAATCTTCTTTTCAGTATGAAGCTGTTGATGGTCTCTAAGACAGAAACTCTCATTAAACAAATTTCTCAAACTTTATTGTTTTGAATAATTAATCAGCATGCTGCATCTTCCCATGTACACTAAAGACCCTAGGTCTTATTCCACAAACCTAGACTAGTGCAACAAGCACCATTTTTATTAAAATAAATGTTCTTGGTTTAAAATAGAAAATATAGAGTTCATTTAATTTTACCTTCACACTTCTTATTCAACTGTTCTACTCTTTTTCTTTTTGTTTTTTTTTTCCTCTTTTTAGGACCACCTCAGAAAATAGTATCACCTAAACAAGAACATGAAGATAGGAAACAGGACAAAGTCACTGATAAAGGAAGTGAAAGTGGGACTTCCTGTAATGAGCTCTCCACTTCCAGTTGTGACAGCCATTCAGAGGCAAGCACTCCCCATGACAATCCGTCCAGTGCCCAGCAGGCAACAGCTCACCAACCGAATACCTTAACATTGGATCGACCCTCTAAAAAAGCACCTGTGCAATGGATGCCCCCACCAGACAAACGCAGAAACAGTGAACTCTTTCAGACACTCATCAGCAAGTCCCGGGAAACAAATCTGTCCAAAAAGAAAGTCTGTGAGAAGCTAAGTGTGGAAGAAGAAATGAAAAAGTGTATTCAGGATTTTAAAAAAATCCACATTCCAGATTATTTTCCAGAGCGCAAACGCCAATGGCAGTCTGAACTCTTGCAGAAGTATGGGTTATAGTAATTATCACATTCCCACAGTATTTTGATGACATTCAATGTTTACTACAGTGTCAGCACCTGACTGGTGTCCTAACAATGGTCAGTGTGATTCTTGCTGCTCTTCCTTGTTGTGAACAGTGGATGTGGAACAGTATTTTCTTTTATTCTTTTGTTGTTGTTGTTTTTAGAAACATAATTAAAAAGAAAAAAAAAACAATAAATGTTAAATCAAAATGGAATATCTGATTCAAACCATTTTACAAGAATGAAAGTACAATGTGCATGATGAAGCTTAGAATCTTGATTTTTGAACTCTGGTCAACTGGACATGTTTGTCACTTTGTAACTTATCAAAAACAAACCATCATATCATACCAACTAAAATGATATATGGATGAAGCAACATCAAGTAAAATTTTAGACGATGGTTATAGGACCGAAATCTAAAGTTGTCTAAATGTTAATGCAATAAAACAAGTATTATTTTTGCATGAGTACAATGTTACACATAAATCACAAGAAATAGGGAAGCTATGTTTGTTGCTTGGAAAGAAAAAATTACAAAAAAACAGCCAAAAAAAAAAATACTTTAGGCAAAGCCTATAAATGTAAGCTGTCTAGGAGACTGAATTTTCTTTGTTCTGGATCTGTGACTTTTTTGTGTATGTGTATGGTGTTTATGTATGTTAAGATGGTGTAAATATGCCTTATACTGTTATTTATGGCATCAACATTCATTTATTACTGCTAGTCATGGCTATTACTGTGAAATGAGTCTTTTACATCAGGCTGTGAAAATTGGTATAACGATACTTTGAAAGATCCTATTATCATGTTAATCAAAATAATATAGGGAAATGGTAAAGAGCTTTATGTATTTATTAAAAAAAGAAAAATGTATTAGAATTTCTTGATTTCTATTGACTTTTCTTTAAAAATATTCAACTGTCATCTTGTTTTCAATTTTCCTTTAAAACTCCAAGCTATAGAATGATTTGTTTAGACTTAATGTTGACAACTTTAAAACATAATTCAAAATGGAGATATAGTCAGATCCAGATAGCATTGGTATGGATTAACAAATACTTAGCCCACAAGAGAAAAAGTCTTCTTGTAAAAATACACTAAAATGTTATTTTATCTATTAACCAGATTGAACACTTCTCCAAAAACAACTAGTAAGTTATCTCTTACAGATCAAGGCAATGGCAAAACTAAAAGACCAGGCTTTTTGAAAAATGATTTCTTCCTGGTTGTACATGTGGAAAGAAGCTTTCTTATCATAAGCCAAACAATTTTGCCTCGCCATATCCACAGAAAGAAATGTATAATATCATGAAATTTCACTAAAGGAAAGGCTGAGAGAGGGTAAAAGTATCTTCAAGAATTAAAGGACTCGTTCTCCTCTGTGGTTAGTCAAAATGGAAGTTGAGCAGCATTTGTGGTAACATTTCTTTCAGCACAATAGAAGAAGATGAGCATTATCAACTCAAAGTTTTAAAAATCTGCATTCATTTTTGGTTGTATTGTTAGATTTCTCACTGTACCATTATATAAAATATCACCTACTGTGGACTATTCAAAGAAACTAATATATATGATTTACCTTGAATTATCTATCATGTTTTAGGCAAACAGCTACTTTCAAGTTCTGCATTTCGTTTTGGGAAGGTTGGCAGTCCCAAAATGGCTTGATGTAGCTGAAACACACTGGTGAGAGGATAGAGCTTGGCAGTAGGGTTTCCACAGTTCAAATCCCACCTGCACTACTTACTATCTGTGATCTTAGGGATAATGGGAATAATAAAGGAGCATAATACCACAGAAAACATTTAAATGATGTAATTGAAGTAACGCATCACCATCACTACTGGAGCTGGAGAGAAAAAAGAAGGTGTTTATCTTACTGGAGTCTAGGAACCAGCTCTATCAAATGGGAAGTTTGTAATACTCGGGGGTAAGCTGTCTTATAAGAACTATAGCTTCTAAGGAGTCACAATCACTTTCAAAGATGCTTCATGAAGCACAGAAGAGACCATTACTCTAGTTTTCCATTTCCCCACATTCTGATTTTACATCAGCACTTTCCCTCTTCCCAATATAAGTAGGAGCCAGTTGTCCAAGCAGCCTAGGAAATGTAATTTGTACAAGGGTTCCCCTTGTGACACAAAGTCCAGCTGCAAAAGGCAAGGAATCAAGGAATAAATCTGAAAACCTTGCACCTCGCTCTGTTTTTTTTCCCAATAAAATAGCTCAAATCGAATTGCAATGGAAATAATTTGGTAACTGGGAACTCTGTCATCTCTTCATATCTCTACACTGTAAAATAAGTGAGGCCAGTGATAATTGTCTATTCTAACAGTACTTGCTAAATTAGAATAAAAGTTCTGAACCATGGGATAGAAGGGAGCCCACTTCAACAACCATCTTTTGAGTACTTATCATACATCAGGCATTTGTCTCAAAAGTCAACAGAAAATTCAAGAAACACAGATAACCAGCTGCTGCTTTTGGAAGGAAGCTTACAGTGGGTCTGATTCTCCCAAACCATCATGCTTTCCCCAGAAGCTAAAACCTAGCTGGCCTCTATTTGGGTTAAAAAGGGATCAAGGGAAGCAGCTAGAATGGGGACTCTTCCTTGAAGAAAAGGAGACAGCAAACTTTAATGGTGAGTTGGGCTAAAGTTGGCATATAAAACTCCCTTTCCAAAAGCCTAGTAGATAAAATCTGACAATCACCACAAATCAGAAGACTGGAATCAGGCACTGAAGTTGAATATTTATTCTTCCCCACGTGTTTTATATTTGTTTTGTATACAGTAGATATTAAACTTGCGACCTGATGTGTTACCATTGCTAGTTTAAATGGAAACATTTAGTACTAAGATGAGAGAAAAAAAAATAGAAGTCAAGTGTGATATTTTTGATTCTGAAAAAATGGATAGACTACCTTTTCCTATTCTTCCTAGTAAGTGTAATTAAATCCCTTTACATTATATTTAAAAAAAAAAAAAAGTAAGACTACAAAAGGCTGAAAGAAGAGGAAAGACTAGCTAGGAATAGTGGGTGGTAAGTTCCCTGAGGTTTCCTTTTGCCTCATACATCCCAGACTTGAGCCTCACACATCCCAGTAACACCAATAGGTGCAGACAAAACAAGCCCCGACAAAAGTCTGTTCTCCTTAGTCAAAAGACCATGAAAGGTGTAGCAAGACAGAAAACATTTAGATAAACTCTGTCAGGTTGGGGAGAAGTGGACAAAATTGCATTACTTTTTTTAAGGCTCCCTACTTTTCATACAATAAAATTCAAACACTGTATAGACCATAATATAGGCTCTCAATAAAGTGGCTCCATATCAGTTTGCTTTTATTGGGCAACAAACCATTCGAAAGCATAGTGGCTTAAAAAAAAAGTATCTGCTTGCAGTTCTGTAAATTGGCCATTTGTCCTGAGATCAGCTGGGCACGGATCTCACCTGGGCTTACTTACCTGGATAATCCTGGTTATTTGGCAGGGGATGAATAATCTATAGCATCCTTATTGAATGTTTGTCCATTGACACGTTTCAATTACAGTGACTCAGTTGTCCATATAGCCCCTCCAATAGTCTAGCTCAGATTTATTCACATTGTGGCAGTGTACGAAAGAGTGTTCAAGGCCCTGAAGGTGTAGCTCTGAACTTCTGCATCATATTCTCTGTATTCTATTTGAGATGGTCAAAGCAAGCCATTCCAAATTAAAGGGGGTGTGGAAATAGCTCTATTTCTTCATAGGAAGAGCAGCAAAGATTTTGTGACCATTTGCAACCTACCATAGTTCTGACCTATGCTTTCACATCTAGAAGCAAACTCTTTGCACACCAGTTACTATTGATTTATGATTACCTATACCCTAAAATCAATACCATCGCACACTCCTCTAAAACCCAAACACATACAAACTTCTTCATCCACCTTTTGAAATCCTACCCATATTATGTGTTTTAATTCAAATGACACCTACTCTTCAAAGTTTTCTTTAGTTTATCAGAACAGAATTATTAATCATTTCATTCTCAGATATCTCAGATCACTTTAAAAACATCCTTTCTGTACCTCTCATTTATGTCATAATATGCAAGGGTAATGGTGTACACTTTTGGTTTTAATTAGTTTGAAAGATGTTTCATGTAGGTTAAGATCTTACTTTTCTTTGAATGGGAAAAATAATGAGTAGAGAGTTTCTGCGCACAGTGGGTAAAATAATTTTGGCAAATTAATAAACATCCTTTTCAATGCAAGAATATCATTAAGAGCCCTTGATACTCTTCCTGCCTCCCTAGGATTGCTAAAAGCCATTTTACAGTGTTTCCAGGCCAAATCTCACTCATTGATTTTACATTCCTAATCCCTAACAGAGAGATTACTCAAAGGGATATCTTAAAAATATTTCACAGTTTGTTCTAATTTGGATGAATGTGGTTTTGGCATCTCCTGCTTGAGATGCAGTGATTAAGCTGAAAATTATTTCTTCTCTCCTACAGTGTTTCCCTTTGGTTTGGCATACAGTAAACGTAAGTTGTGACCTGGTATATTAGTGATTTGTAGTTTAGAGTGTTAAATAAATTTTACCAAGGCCTAGTTATATTTGTTTATGAAAGGATGAAATTTGAAAGAGTTTCCTATAAAATCCTTAAACATCAAACCTATTTTCAAATTACCCTCTCTCACCATTCCACAACCCTAAAAACAATTACTTTGAAACATTACATACAGGGATTAAAAAGATCGTCAAACTACAGAGTTGAAAGAATCTTGAAAATCGTGTATATTTTCTATACAAATGAAACCAAAGTAATCTATGCCTATTTCTAGAATATGCCCATGGGCTAAGTACTTTATCAGATATATCAAAGATACAGCCATAATAAAGGCACCTAAGAGCTTATGGGTTTAATTTCAGCTGTAAGATGTGTACACAATAACTATGATACAGGGTAGACAGTAGGGGAGGGTTTTATAAAAGCACAACTATTGCTACATGGATTTAGAGGAAAAGCCAGCTTTATGGTAGAAATGGTATGTGACATGGGACTTGAAGGAAAGGTGATTTGGATTTGTAGGTATAAGGATGTTGAAAGGGGACTATGCAAGGAAAGAGACAAGTCTTTAAGTTTAAATGTGTAAGATAACTAGTAGATAAAGCTATTTTAGAAAAAAAATTACAAAAATATTATTGAATACATTTCAAAGTTTTAATGAATATGCCATTCTTACGTTGAAGAATATAGTAATGCTGACTGTTTTAATCATAATTTTCATACTCATGATTGTATTCTTATGAGTAAATTCTTTTTATACTCACCCAGTCTTTTTCTCCAGTCTTCAGTTGCAGCAGCAAGTTGCTAAGGTAGAGGCAAATTAAATTCTCTTTAAAATGCCTTTAAGAAGATGAAATGGAAACAGATCAATTAAAACTGACAAAAAGAAATAAGTCAATTAGAAGTTGGACTAAAAAGTAACATTTTTGAGGGGAGAAGTATTTTAACATTCACATTATTTTGAATTGCCAGTGCATAGTGATAATAAAAAGCAGATTAATTTTTAGTTAGTTTTATTGACATTTTAAAATTATCTACCCCTATTTCCTCAGCTCTCATCAACTGTGCTTAACACATAGTACAGTTCAGTGCAGAAAACAGACAGTTATAGTAGAGTTTAACAAGTGCTAAGCCAGAGACACATAAAAAGACTGTCTTGCCTGCAACTGCAAGTACATACCTTCATCATTTTCCACTTCAGCTACAGTAATAATGACTACATTGGTCTCTGCCTTCAATCTTTTCTCTTCCAGTCCATCCTTTGTACTGCTAGGGAAGTGATCTTCCTACAACAACAATTTTTCATTTTTATTATCCTCTTGTTTAAATCTCTTCATTTCACTGCCGATTGGGGAAAAAGACTTAAACTACTTTATATAACTAATAAAGTGCTCTATTCTCTGTCTCCTTTCTTTCTCCAGACTTATCACCATACATCCACATGTGCACACACACACATGTCCTTTTTTCAGCTATTTTTAACTACTTGCAATTTCCAAGTAGAATTTGCTGCTCCTTTCATTGTGCTCACCAATACAATATTTTTATGACAGAGACACAATTTTCTAACATGTGTGCATGTTTTCCTTTACCTCCCACTAACTAAAGATGAGGATTTGCCAGCACAGTCCTTACATGTTTGGTGACATAAAATAGAGTTTGTGCATGCAATCCCTACCACACCCCATTCCTACCACATTTTCACCTTTCCTTTTTCTTCAAAGCAGAATAAGTTATAGAAATAGAATTTTACTATTTTGTGAACCCTAATGAAATAATGGATTTAAACACCAACCACCCATGGCAGCAAAAATTACATGAAGGGATAATAGGAAACTTTATAATGACAGATTGACAGTATCTGATCCCACTGCCAAATCTTAACATCATGCATAGGAAGACAACCAGACACTAGTGCCTCCTTATATGAAAGAATAGGAAGCTCACAGTACCACCTATGATATATTCTTACCCAAAACAGAGACGTATCTGATAGGTCCCTAGATCTAACTCCAGTTTGCTGGAAAACAGGGGATAAAGAAACCTAAATAACAACAAAATGACACAGTCAGTAATTTCTAGGATGGAGGTTCTACATGACAAGTTAATTCTTCAACAATAAAGTGGTAAGGGAAAAACAAAGAGTGAAGAGGATCTATAGTCAAAAGATATATCCTATAGATGCTATATTGGGAGTTCATGTGGGTCCCAGTTCCCATCACACCAACTTTAATATCATCATCATCATCAAGGAATTTATTCATCTTAGGTAAATGTTTAATGGTAATAACAAATTATTATTTGTTAACAATGATATCGTGGATATGTTGAAAAAAGTGTCCATATTTTTTAGAGATACTCTCTGAAGTATTAATGGATTAAAATCTAAGATGTTCACCTTTAAAATAACACATGGGGTAGGAGCAATGTGTTCAACTAGATGAAGCCAGGTTGGCCATGTATATAATTACTGAAGCAAGTGACAGATACTCATGGTTTCTAATTTAGCATATGTTTGGAGAAGCTCATAATGAAAAATTAACCTTTTAAATAAAAAAAAGCATTCTCAGAAGGTGAAGAATGTTGACCCAAGAAATATCCTAGGAACTCTGAGCAAGGTTCAGAAAGTTAAGAGCATTTTTGAGGTTGGCGAACAAGAATTTATAGTGATACCAATTTATCTTATTGCATAACTTTCTGAAGGAGCATAGGCTTCTGTGGTAGAGAGTAGGTGTGGGGGTGCTAGTATAGATAAGGTGTATAAAAGTAATTAGCTATGTATTTGTTTTTTAACCATCAGAGAAATATAATGAAATATAGAGTGGCAAGAGAGATACAAGTAATGGTGAGGGTGTTAGTTAAATTATGGACCTTGTAAACTCAACTGGATTTTTTAAAATGAAGTGAATAAAGAAGGTAATAGACTGGGGATTGAGAAATGGAATAGATACTAGCCTGGAAATCTTATGAATCAAAGCATGAACTCACAGAAAGTGATTGCATATGAAATCTAGAAGAAATGGTGATTGTGGTCAGTTAAAGGGATTCTTCTAATTGATAATTTTAATACTTCATATTTTGAAGGCATTTCAGAGGAGCCAAAAATCACTTGAATCTATTTCAGCTTTCTTGGCTAATGATTTGACTTACATAATTCTGACCCTGTTGCATGACAGATTACTGTAATGGCTCCCTAACAGCTCTTCCTATAACCCCTCTAACAAATAATCTGTACCAGGCAACATTATTCTTCATAAAACACTGCTTTCATAATGTACCCCCTCACACAAGAGTCTCAGAACAAGGAGCCATCTGCGAGTCTTGTGTGACTGAACCTGTCATTCCCAGGCCTCTCTTAAGTGGCCAAACCCTGTACATTTTTGCTTCCCAGTTGCTAATTCTCATCAGCCTCAGCTCCAAGAAGACACGTCTTCCCATTACTTCTTTACTTTTTGTTTTCTAAATTTTGAATTCTTTTTCTTCCCTAATGCTTTTCCACATCAAATCAATAATCCCATCAAAACCGAGATAGACACAGCATAACAAAAGATGTCTGTGTGGGTTAAAACCCTAGCTTGATCACATATTAGCCAAATGCAACATGGTGGTGATAATGAGTACTTATCCTAAGGATTGATAATGAGTACTTACCCTTATGTAATCTTACATGTATTACATATAAT
The DNA here is from genome assembly GCF_024542745.1 of Macaca thibetana thibetana. NCBI lineage: Eukaryota > Metazoa > Chordata > Mammalia > Primates > Cercopithecidae > Macaca > Macaca thibetana. The sequence continues at coordinate 142,445,650 of NC_065582.1, forward strand.
ATTACAGTATTACACATTATATGTAATATATGTAAGATTCTTAAAACAATATTCACCATTACTCAACCATTTTTTCAATTACTTATGAAAAGCCCTTTTTGCCATATTTCATTATTTGATTCCCTTTAGTAGAGATACAGAATTGCTGTATCTCAAAATAATTACACATGATGTTCAATAAACATAGATTTGTTCTATAATTACATGAAAAAATAATTACAGCCTCTACTATCCTTGTATTCACTATGTTTAAGTAGTGTTTTGCATCATTAGTTACTTAATAATGCTTATGATTAATCAAATGTTAAATATCTAAATTAAATAAAAGAAGCAAACAATATATTAATAAATGAGTCTAGGAATGAATTACTAAACAAAATAGCATAAATTTATCAAGTGAAGTTTAAGAGAAATAAACTATCTCAAATTCCCAACTTGTTCTAAAGTAGGATGCTAATTTCTCACTCTGGGTTCAACATTAACAATCTTGAGTTATACATCCAATTAATTATGCATCATTTTTCTGCTTCAAAAAACCAAAGCATGTGTACTTCTTCTCATTATAGTTGCCCCTTGTTTGTTAGTAAAGTTAATTTGTTATATAAACTTTCAAGGAAATATGCAATTTTAGAGAAGTTTCAAAAAGATACTTAAGCTTCATAGAGCTCATCTATGTACTGAGGAAATTTTAAAAAGTAAACTCCGACACAAATCAATGTTGACATCTTATGTACTTATTAGGGTAAATATTCACTCACTCTGAGATTCTATTCTATCCATATCAATATAGTAAAAACTGAATTATGAGAATACAAATATACTTTGAAATTCTGCTGAGGATTTTTTTTATGGGGGGCAGGGAGCTGCTACTGTCCTAAAGGTAATATTTCTCTTAAATGTTTGTTTAATATTATGACATGTCACTAATTGCTATTTCAAATATGTATAAAAATTGACAACAAAGTGAATTACTTTTCTCTTTTTCTTTAATGAACAAAATTTATCAGTGTTTTTCTTATTGAGATGTAATTCACCTATTTAAAGTATACCATTCAGTGGTTATTAGCATATTTACAAAGTTATGCTACCATTATCAGTGTCCGGAGTATTTTCTTCATCCTAGGAAGAAAGGCCATATCCTTAGCAGTCATTTATGAATCCCATTTCCCCGCAGGCAGCCCCTGACAACAACTAATCTACTCTTGGTCTCTGTAGATTTGCCTATTCAATAAATAAATATATAGAGAGAGACAGAGAGATATAATCATACAATATGTAGCCTTTTGTGTTGAGCTTCCTTCATTTAGCATACTGTTTTCAAGATTTATCCATGTTGTATCATGAATCAGTACTTTATTTTTATAACTAATATTCCAATGTATGGGGCTACAAAATGTTATTCATTCCAGTTGATGGACATTTGTATTATCTCCACTCTTGGCTGTTATGAATAATGTTGCTATGAACATTTATGTCCAAGTTTTTGAGTGCATGTATTTTTCCAATTCTTCTGGGTATATACCTAGAGTGGAATTGCTGGGTAATATGGTAATTCTCTGTTTAATTATTAGAAGAATTGCCAAACTGTTTTTCAAAGTGGCTGCAACATATTACATTTCCACTAGTAATTTATGCCTTCATAAATTACAGTCCTACATGCTTCATAAATGCAGTCTTCTCAACATCCTCAACAATGCTTGTTATTTCTTTTTTTTGTGGTAGCTGTCCTAATGTATGCAAAGTATTATTTCATTGTGATTTTGATTTGCATTTCCCTAGTAACTAATGAAATTCAGTATCTTTTATAATTTTTTTTAAGATTTTTTTTTATTATACTTTAAGTTCTAGGGTACATGTGCATAACGTGCAGGTTTGTTACATATGTATACTTGTGCCATGTTGCTGTGCTGCACCCATCAATCGTCAGCACCCATCAACTCGACATTTACATCAGGTATAACTCCCAATGCAATCCCTCCCCCCTCCCCCCTCCCCATGATAGGCCCCAGTGTGTGATGTTCCCCTTCCCGAGTCCAAGTGATCTCATTGTTCAGTTCCCACCTATGAGTGAGAACATGCGGTGTTTGGTTTTCTGTTCTTGTGATAGTTTGCTAAGAATGATGGTTTCCAGCTGCATCCATGTCCCTACAAAGGACACAAACTCCTCCTTTTTTATGGCTGCATAGTATTCCCTGGTGTATATATGACACATTTTCTTAATCCAGTCTGTCACTGATGGACATTTGGGTTGATTCCAAGTCTTTGCTATTGTGAATAGTGCCGCAATGAACATACGTGTGCATGTGTCTTTATAGCAGCATGATTTGTAATCCTTTGGGTATATACCCAGTAATGGGATGGCTGGGTCATATGGTACATCTAGTTCTAGATCCTTGAGGAATCGCCACACTGTTTTCCATAATGGTTGAACTAGTTTACAATCCCACCAACAGTGTAAAAGTGTTCCTATTTCTCCACATCCTCTCCAGCACCTGTTGTTTCCTGACTTTTTAATGATTGCCATTCTAACTGGTGTGAGATGGTATCTCATTGTGGTTTTGATTTGCATTTCTCTGATGGCCAGTAATGGTGAGCATTTTTTCATGTGTCTGTTGGCTGTATGAATGTCTTCTTTTGAGAAATGTCTGTTCATATCCTTTGCCCACTTTTTGATGGGGTTGTTTGTTTTTTTCTTGTAAATTTGTTTGAGTTCTTTGTAGGTTCTGGATATTAGCCCTTTGTCAGATGAGTAGATTGCAAAAATTTTCTCCCATTCTGTAGGTTGCCTGTTCACTCTGATGGTAGTTTCTTTTACTGTGCAGAAGCTCTTTAGTTTAATGAGATCCCATTTGTCAATTTTGGCTTTTGCTGCCATTGCTTTTGGTGTTTTAGACATGAAGTCTTTGCCCATGCCTATGACCTGAATGGTAGAAACTCAATCAAAACCGCTCAACTACATGGAAACTGAACAACCTGCTCCTGAATGACTACTGGGTACATAACGAAATGAAGGCAGAAATAAAGATGTTCTTTGAAACCAATGAGAACAAAGATACAACATACCAGAATCTCTGGGACACATTTAAAGCAGTGTGTAGAGGGAAATTTATAGCACTAAATGCCCACAAGAGAAAGCAGGAAAGATCTAAAATTGACACTCTAACATCACAATTAAAAGAACTAGACAAGCAAGAGCAAACGCATTCAAAAGCTAGCAGAAGGCAGGAAATAACTAAGATCAGAGCAGAACTGAAGGAGATAGAGACACAAAAAAACCCTCCAAAAAATCAATGAATCCAGGAGTTGGTTTTTTGAAAAGATCAACAAAATTGACAGACCACTAGCAAGACTAATAAAGAAGAAAAGAGAGAAGAATCAAATAGATGCAATAAAAAATGATAAAGGGGATATCACCACTGACCCCACAGAAATACAAACTACCATCAGAGAATACTATAAACACCTCTACGAAAATAAACTCGAAAATCTAGAAGAAATGGATAATTTCCTGGACACTTACACTCTTCCAAGACTAAACGAGGAAGAAGTTGAATCCCTGAATAGACCAATAGCAGGCTCTGAAATTGAGGCAATAATTAATAGCCTACCAAGGAAAAACAGTCCAGGACCAGATGGATTCACAGCTGAATTCTACCAGAGGTACAAGGAGGAGCTGGTACCATTCCTTCTGAAACTATTCCAATCAATAGAAAAAGAGGGAATCCTCCCTAACTCATTTTATGAGGCCAACATCATCCTGATACCAAAGCCTGGCAGAGACGCAACAAAAAAAGAGAATTTCAGACCAATATCCCTGATGAACATCGATGCAAAAATCCTCAGTAAAATACTGGTAAACCGAATTCAGCAGCACATCAAAAAGCTTATCTACCATGATCCAGCAGGCTTCATCCCTGGGATGCAAGGCTGATTCAACATACGCAAATCAATAAACGTAATCCAGCATATAAACAGAACCAAAGACAAAAACCCCATGATTATCTCAAAAGATGCAGAAAAGGCCTTTGACAAAATTCAACAGCCCTTCATACTAAAAACTCTCAATAAATTCGGTATTGATGGAACGTATCTCAAAATAATAAGAGCTGTTTATGACAAACCCACAGCCAATATCATACTGAATGGGGAAAAACTGGAAGCATTCCCTTTGAAAACTGGCACAAGACAGGGATGCCCTCTCTCACCACTCCTATTCAACATAGTGTTGGAAGTTCTGATTAGGGCAATCAGGCAAGAGAAAGAAATGAAGTGTATTCAGTTGGGAAAAGAAGAAGTCAAATCGTCCCTGTTTGTAGATGACATGATTGTATATTTAGAAAACCCCATTGTGTCAACCCAAAATCTCCTTAAGCTGATAAGCAACTTCAGCAAAGTCTCAGGATACAAAATTAATGTGCAAAAATCACAAGCATTCGTATACACCAGTAACAGACAAACAGAGAGGCAAATCATGAATGAACTTCCATTCACAATTGCTTCAGAGAGAATAAAATACCTAGGAATCCAACTTACAAGGGATGTAAAGGACCTCTTCAAGGAGAACTACAAACCACTGCTCAGTGAAATAAAAGAGGACACAAACAAATGGAAGAACATACCATGCTCATGGATAGGAAGAATCAATATCGTGAAAATGGCCATACTGCCCAAGGTTATTTATAGATTCAACGCCATCCTCATCAAGCTACCAACGAGTTTCCTCGCAGAGTTGGAAAAAACTGCTTTAAAGTTCATATGGAACCAAAAAAGAGCCCGCATCTCCAAGACAATCCTAAGTCAAAAGAACAAAGCTGGAAGCATCACGCTACCTGACTTCAAACTATACTACAAGGCTACAGTAACCAAAACAGCATGGTACTGGTACCAAAACAGAGATATAGACCAATGGAACAGAACAGAGTCCTCAGAAATAATACCACACATCTACAGCCATCTGATCTTTGACAAACCTGAGAGAAACAAGAAATGGGGAAAGGATTCCCTATTTAATAAATGGTGCTGGGAAAATTGGCTAGCCATAAGTAGAAAGCTGAAACTGGATCCTTTCCTTACTCCTTATACGAAAATTAATTCAAGATGGATTAGAGACTTAAATGTTAGACCTAATACCATAAAAACTCTAGAGGAAAACCTAGGTAGTATCTTTTATATTTTTTTTGTTGATTTGTGTTTCTTCTTTGAAGAAATGCCTATTCAAGTCCTTTGACCCTTTTTAAATTGCATTATCTTTTTACTTTTAAGTTGTAAGAATTTTTCTTATATTCTGGATATCAGATATTTAGACAGTTTTCAGATACATGATTTGCAAATATATTCTTAAATGTCTAAATTAATAGGCTTCCCAGACATTGCCAATGAACTATGTACATGTGAGAGCAAGGCTTCAACATTCAGGCAGACAGATTATCACTCCATTTTGGTGTTCATACACTGCTTACTCAGAGCCTGATGGTCAGCCAGCAGTGAGAGCTTAGTACCTTCTCAAGTCTTTCCTGGGCATGTACGTAGCCCTTCATATGTATGCGACCTTCCAGATTCCCAGAAATATTTTGGAGTTTTCCGAAGTCTTCTCTATATATCTAATTCCCCATTTTTTTCTTTTAATTATTTTGTTTAGCTTATTATTTTTCCCAACTGTTATCATTGTCTCAGGTAACGGTGGTGATAAACAATTGTCACTGATTATTTCGAAAAACATCTTCGGGAAAAGACTGTTCATCCTGGGGAGAGTCTGAGTCAGGTCAAATGAAAACAAGATTTATCAGTGGGGTTTTCCAGCAAACCATGGGAATTGCTTTGAAGGAACTCTAGTCCCAGTATTTTTCTCTTCGGAAGAGGCTACGCTGCTGGTTTTCACTTTGATTGGTAGCTATTGCTTTTCAACGCTACCACAGAGTCAGGGAGAGGTCCTAGGACTAGGGCATTAAAATGCCACAAAACTCATTTCTCTTACTGGGATTCTGCTATTTTTCTTGAGTAAAGACTCTCGTAACTATTATAAGTCTTTGGTTAACTTTCAGAGTTTAAAAAAAGTTGGTTTTGAGCATTTTTGCCAGTATTTTTATAGTTTTTGTGGTTATATTTTCTATGATTAAAATAGAGAAATAATAAAAGTATGATTTCACAATCCACATGGTTTATTGTCACAAAAAGACTTTTTTTCCCCCACAATGTTCAAAAAAGAGGGAGAATAATGAGAACAAATCTTACAGGAAATACACTTGATGGAGGAGGTATTTTAAACCATACAGTGAGTTCCAATTTCATTTAGAGTCCAATTATTAAAGTCTTGTTGCTCAGTTAGGATGGAAGCAGGCCTCTTTGTATATAAAGCCTAATCAAAGTTTGAGGCATACTTTTCTATGAGATGTTCTCAGAAGAGACGATTTGACCAACACAGTGGAGATCTGGGAAAACACACAACATCGTTTGGCGCTAGCAAGCATTGTAGATGTGGGCAGGGAGGACTTGGGGAATAACTCAAAGACTGGCCAAGAGTAGCCCTGCCACAGCCTATGCTCTCAATGTGTTTGTCAAAGTCTTGAGTTATATGTTTTGGAGTATAGCAGTTGAAGCCAGTAATTCACATTTATAGTCTGTTAAGGTATGAGGTAACATTCTTGAGGGGAAAGGGATTACGCTCCATGTTCTTACCTTAGCAAAACATTATGTCATTCAGGTAGCAAATCTTGTACGTGCTTGGATTCATTTCAGAGCTACGTAAGAGGAAAGGATTTTGGGGGCCCTTACCCATTCCAGCTCTATTACTGTTTTTGAAATTGATATAATTTTAATGTTTGTCTTTTTCTGAGGGAAGTTTTTCATTGAAAGGAAATCATATATTTCCTATGCACAGGGGAACTGTGCACATCCAGTGGTATTATATAGAATCTTCCTAGATCAAGCCATTTCTTCCCGTCTTCTCAGAAGCTTGTATTCAAATTCAACATAGTTTAACTTGTATGGAACAGAGACCAGAGAAACAATTGTTTTCTTTTTTAGTTATATTTTTGTTCTTGATTTTAATACTCTGTGATTATATTAAAATTCTATGATGAATTATGCACCATACAAAATCAGAGTACAGTGGAGTAACATAAATCAAAGAACAGGTGATATGTTGAAAGTTACATTTCTCATAACTGAAAGTACTGGCAGTTCTGATCTAATAATAATAAAAGCACTGACTGTTGTATCTAGGTTTTCTTTCCTGGACAAAGAAGGATAGTAATCAGCAAATAATTCATTTTTCATAACTGCCTCCATTGTTCTAGAGTTCCTTGAATTCTAAACATCATAATAACTACCTGCTTCCGTACCTAGAAATCACATGCCTGCATGGTAGAAGCCTAGCCGGCAACTGTGACAAAGTAATAAATCCAGTCCCTTCAGAAGAGCTCGTACATTAGTCTTGATTAAATCAGGCTGCTATATGAAGTTTGCTATTTAGAATAGTCACCTTTTCCAAAACACTTGTCAGTGGAAGAATTATTTAACTTGAAAAGTCCTATTAAGAGAAATAAAATCACCAGCAACCACGGGCAGTGGAAGTTCAAAGCCTTGGTTTATGAGTGAGAGTCTGGTTCACCTTGAATAGGACATGTACAGCTACACATGGACTGACTGGTAACAAGATAGTATAACATTGCTTTAGAATATATTTTTAAACGAAATCCTTTTGAAGCCCAAATGAAATGCTTTCATTATCATAGTAATAAACTCTAAATCCAACTATATCATTAGCGTATATGATGGGAAACGTTCTCACTTTCCCCTCATGACTTCAGCAACCTGTCTTGTTATGGTTTGTACTGAAGAAACTGCAAATGTGGAGATAAGACAGTCTTTTCATAATCGCGTGAACTGCTCATAAACAGTGTCAGCAATATTTCAGCAAAAAATTCTGAATTTACCTATACATAAAACACGCTTAATTTTTATCTAATCTCAAGCCAGAATCTTCCAAATAATAAATAACTCTTCACTGAAAATGTTGTTTCTTGCCACCTGGGAACATGAAGTAAATTAAAGAGTGCCGTAAATATGTTATTTTGTATCTGCCAATCTTGCTCTTAACAATTATCATGGCAGTCCTGTATAAAGAATATTTATTATTTTAAGGAAATATGTAGGTCATTATTCCTAGGATTGAAAGGAACCAAGTAAAATATCATTAAATTATTCAGTATTCTGCATATTTAACGGAAAACCCTTAAATGTCTTGTCTGTGTGTTTTAAAGCAGAAATTCCTAAATTCCACCATTTGAGATTGGAAATCACAGTTGGAGAGTACACAGGATCTGTCTTCAAATTAGGATGAAATTTCCATTTCACATGTACTGTTGTAAATATCTGGATGTTGAAACAGATGCATGCATGGCACAGTGAAAACACGGTTGAAATTTTAATTCTGAATAATCAAAGTTTCCTATGCTGCTCTAGTGTCCCTCTTCACTGCATTCAACACTATGTGCATTTATTCTCTCTTTGCAAAACATCATATCTCACATGTTAATAGCTGCCTGATGAGGTACCACGACTGTAGAAAATACCCCATACGTTGGCATGTGCTTGTCATACTGGATTTTAAGTATTTTTTTAACTTGAGCAATTTAAAAAAATGCTAAATGGAATCCTGGCTAGACAATTATCAGTTTGCATTCATATTTCTACCTAGTATTTTATTTGTACATTCACTTAGTCATTGCTGGGTTTTTGTTTGTTTAGTCCAGTTTTCTTTCTTTTTTTTTTTTTCTCACTACAAAATTAGACATTAATGCTGCAGTTATAAGTAATAAAGACACAACGGCCTTACAGATTTTATCATCCGGAAACAATTCCAAGTGTAAATAAATAAAGCTAAAAAATAGTGATCTGGGATTAAAATGTCTCCCAGAAGACATCTGGCCCTGCATCTAAATAATTAGTAGGTGTTTTCTAGACAAAGGAGTGACGGGATTACTCAATGCTTTTGTGGAGAGAATGGATTTTCAAATTCAAGAAGAAGCTTGCACAAACGAGAAACTGAAAGTAATCCAGAAGGCAGGATGTAGAGAGGTGAAGCTGCAGAGGTCAGTGGAGACCAGAACATGGCGGGACTTTTAAGTTATTTCAAAGGCTATTTCAAAAGCTATTTCAAAGATTTTTTCTTAGGGACAATGGGAAGCCAAAGACAGTTTAGAAACTTGAGAGCAAATGAACAAAAACTTTTCAGACTATCATTTTGGGTGCAGAGGAAGGTAAGAGTTTGCGTATGACCAGTTTTGTGTATGACACAGTTATCCAAGGAGAGAGATTACATACAGTACTTGAACAGGGGGCTGAACATTAGGTACAGAAAAAGTGAAGTAATTGGAAAGACCCAGGGCTATTAGGAATATGTTCTTTTCTTAGGATGTCTCCATACATCTGACTCAAATGCCTCTGGTAGGCTTAATCCTTTCATAAGCCTTGTATAACCATTATAAGTAGCTTTTTGGTGGGAATTAAACTGTCAATAAAAGAGCAGTGGACACAATTGGAACTTCAGCTTGGTTTTTTCCTACCTACCAACAGTCACTTACCCTTTTGGAATTAGTTTTTCCTAGGTTATAGAGTGGAGATCTACAATGTCTAGCAGATAATACATGCATAGAGTATTTTGTAAATCATATATAAAAATAGCACTATTATTTAAAGAAAGTAAATTCAAGTAGATTAATAGAAATAATTATGCACCTTGAGGAAAATAGGAGTGTAGAGAAGGGGAATAAGCTATCTCAAAAGATCATTTGTGAAGGAGAAGTTCAGTACTCCATTACACAAATTACATAACAGTCTGTTGATTTCTTCACCAATTCATCATATCAAACATCTGCAAAAAGCCCCTTAACCTGCTCAAACCAATTTGGAGTCCGGCTTTGCAACTATAGTACCAGTCTCTCTTTCTATCACATATTATATGAACATCATAACATTTCCTTCCCCTCCTGTGTAGACCACCAGAAAGTTGACCCAGTATTGTCTAGCTGCTATATCTGTGATATTTACATTATTTATACCATGCCTCTACAGGGCCAGAAAAATGCATGGTCGGTGTCCCAAGTGTCCTAAGGTTGACAGGCATACTTCTTATATTTTTGATGCCTCTTTGATAATGGAAAAAAATTTACAACTACCTCTGAATTAAGTTATTGTAGAATTTCCTGGCATAAATCTATGTTTTCTGAGTTCCCTATTAGGAAATAATTTAAATAATTAAGTACTGACTTTGAGTTTTTTTTCATTTAAATCACTCTTTGCTGCAAGAGTAGTTCTAAATGGCCACATACAAATATCCTCCTATTATTGGAGAAGATGAAGTCATTGGAATGCTTCTCTGGATTCCACTAAATAATCTTTTGGATGGATTCCAGATGTAGAGATGTTTAGATATGCAACACCAGTTTATACATAGAGGGATACTCTTTATTTTACTGCCAAAAACTTTATTTCTTTCTTGAAGGAGGCTTGTGCATTTTCTTTGGCTTAAAATTCTATAAAGCACAGGTTAAAGGCAAATATGCCTTTGATCCTAAAGTTGTGCCAGTTAATGTCACTAGAGGTCCTTGTAAAGGGATTTTTGTGTTTGCTTTTTCTTCCCTGCTTGACTTTGCTACATTATTCATGCTCACCTTTAGTCCATCTGGCAATGCATTTTTTTCTCTCTTTATTTGTAGTGCCACAAATATGTGATATTATCATGAAACCTGGTAATGTTTATCTAACACCCTGTAGTGTGAAAAGTAACTAATGAAAGGTGTTCAGTGGAATCTCACTCCCTTGTCTCCTGACTACCCTAATACCAGCGACTAGTTGCTTGGACAGCAGTGTTACTGAATCTGCTCTCCTTTGTGCTCATTTGAATCGTCTGCCAGTGTGATTTCTGGTTTGATTCCCAGACAACTGTAGCTAGTAAATTTCCAAAGAACTTCAGATAACCATAACTGTTTGTATGCTTTAAATGAGCTGGATCTTGCTATGTGAATGGTAATAGGTAGATAAATGAGAATAATTCTGGGACATATATTATGGTAATATTTCATTGCCCTGTATTTTTGCAGAATTTGAGGTGTTGATTAAGGTAGAGTTTGAGGTGTTGATTAACTGAGCTAAGTGCCCCTTTCATTTTAGATAGATAGACTTATCATAGATATACTTAGATATACTTATCATAATAAGTCTAATAGAATATGACCGACATACTTTTTCTTGAGAGTGAGAACTTTGCTTCAGTTTTAACTCATTTACAATTTCAGTTACTTATATAGATTTCTGTCAACAGGCCAAGAGGGTCAGTTGAACATTTATGGGCCTTTCAATATATCAAAAATATGATTAATTTGCTATAATTTTTTTCCTTTTATTTGTTAGTCAACTAGTTATGATAAAAATCCTTATATAATTACCATTTTTTGCCTCTTTGTCATAAACACACAATGAGCCCTAACTCCTTAGGCCAAGAAGAAGAAAACTACTTTGTTTTATTGTATAGAATGATTTGAAGGGCCTATGGAGGACTCCATTGCAGCAATATGAAAATAACCACCTTATCTGGTACCAGTGTCTGGAATTTTGCCACTAAGAGCTCATTCCTATTTCCTTTAACTATATTAGCTCTTCTTTTCTCTTTAAACATGTAAATAATTCTAGAGTAGATAAAAGAAATTAAACTGGTTTACATCAAGATGTAAGTGACCTAAGTCATTTTTCCTTCCGACAGGAAAGAGGCAAGTAAAGAGAGTATTGGGAATTTGTGTTATGATGGTTGAAGGCTGAAATAAAGAAGGAGTTGAGGTGCCCCTAAAGCACACTTGATTGATTCTATAGTGATATGCTTTGGTGGTGTTCTCACCCAAATCTCATCTTGAATTGTAGCTCCCATAATTCCCACGTGTTGTGGGAGGGACTCAATGGGAGATAATTGAATCATGGCGGTGATTTCCCTCATACTCTTCTCGTGTGTAGTGAATAAGTCTCACAGGATCTGATGATTTTGTAAGGGTTTTTCCCTTTTGGTTGGCTCTCATTCACTTTTCTGCTGCCATATAAGATGTGCCTTTCACGTTTCACCATGATTGTGAGGCCTCCCCAGCCACGTGAAACTGTGAGTCTATTAAACCTCTTTTCTTCATAAATTAGCCAGTCTCAGGTATATCTTTATCAGCAGTGTGAAAACGGACTAATACATACAGTGTGTCCATAAAATGAGTGGCTGTCACTTGGACTCAGTGACGGTCATCTAGGTCTGCACTACTCAAGCAAAAACAAAAACAGAAACAAAGTAAACAACCAATGAGAGAGCTTGTCCTCAGCCATTTTTCAGTTTTTCAGTCTTCTTAATCTCCAGTCTACCAGTAAAGATTTAATAGCTTCCTCAGTTAACCTATCATCTTAAAATTGAGTGCAATCTTGTTTTGCATCACCCTTGTTTCATTTCAGAGCATATTTATAGCTTGGATCATTGTGCCAGAGGGTCCTCAAAAAATCCAGCCTGTGCACGCTGAGATTCCTTTTTTGATATTTGCCATGAGACAGTGTTTCCTTCAACTATGAGCACATGGATTCAGCACACTGTTCCTGAGTCTAAGTGACTGTAAAACCTAGGCCATTTTACTTCCAAGAAATCGTTTATATAATTTATAGCAGAAGGAAAGAGCACAAAAGAAAGCATAACATTTCTTCAGTGCTCCCATCTTTCACTGTCAAGAGAAAATTTTGTTCGCTTGCAACTCTGCGATAGCTCTGTTAGCAAATAAAAGATTCCCACACTTCTTTGTGCAATAAGTGATAAAGAAAAAGATGTAACTAGACACTATATTGTTAATTTTGGAAATAAAAGGAGAAAGAAAATCACTGAAAAGGAGAGAACAGTGACTACAGCATGTCCTCTAACTTTGTATGTGGATAGTCCACTAGGGCTATTGTAATTGTTTCAAATAAAACTCCTTGTCAGAGGTCTGAAAAACCAGTAGGTAATATTTGATCATTACTTAATGTTATCACAAGTAGGAAATAAAGGAACTCTTAAAACTGATGTCTCTGGCTTGAATAAGTGAATCTTCCATTCACTCATTCAGTGACTTATTAAAAAATAATTAATTTGAAGCTTTGTCAGAACAAAAGTCTTCCTTAATCTTGGGGGCAAAATTATTATGTACCAAAAATAAGTATATTTGCTGCAAATTTCTTTCAGTATATTTATTGTTTTCTTTAAATAGTTGGACCCAAATTATATGCTACTCTACTTCAGAAATTCACATAATTTACTTATGTTTCTACAGTGTGATCATTTTCATCTCTAAGGAGTTAATTGTTAATAATTTTGTCAAAAGGTATCTCTGAGGACATTTATAACACAAATGGTAAAGCCTCGTGCCTTTTTGAGGAAATCTTCCAACTTTGCACACTTTGGAGAACCTAAAGTCCAAATAGTCACAAATGGAGTGTTCATCTCTACGTTATCGGCTTTATCCGTTAATTTTTCTGCATGAGCATATAATACTGCCATTAATCTAAGAGACTCATAGAGCTGGTGTTTTCCTGGTTTTGAGACTGACAATCGGTCAGTGTGGAATGGTCACTTGGATAGCCTCAGCAGGAAGACAGCGCATGTTCTTCTCCCAATATACCTGCCTCAGTGGCTTTCCTTTTGTCTCCTCATTAGCATTGTCCTCTGGCAAGACATAACATTTACATATCACAATGTAGTCCTGTGCTTTTTTCAGTTCCAACACTTTTCAACTTTATATACCTATTATCTAGCCAAACAGATGCCAAAATTTTTTATCTGTAGCCTTACTTTACACTATTTTGCTGGAATTTCCGTCTTCACCCAAAAACAGGCAACTATTCCTTCAAAAGAATCCCTAATGGCACCTCCTAATTGGCAAAGCAGGACCTAATCTGTCCTCATGTGAATTCCCACAGAACTTGACTTGTACCTTTATAATTACAGATTTATAATGATTTACATTAATAGTCATTTGTGTATTTATCTCATTCCTCTCCTGGTATGTAATATGTCTAACAGGCCCAAACCTACACTGTGTGCCTGTGTATAAAGTTTTATTTGTTATTATTAAACTTAAGTTGAAATGAAGGATGAAATAACAAATGCTTATCATTCAGAAGAAATCAAAAATAAAAGCAACATTTATTCATCATGACTACTGACAAACTTAACTCACAATATCAGAACTAGCTTGAGTTTGGAAAAACCTAAGGGCAAGTGAATTTAAACATTAAATCAAATACACATTTATTGAGTACCCACAATGTGTGTGTGCTTCCAAACTTTTCAAACATTTATTTAAATATCTATAGATTCCTAATAGTACATATATGCTTACATTTGTTTTTATTAAATTGAAATCACATATATACATTAGTTTGCAACTTGCTTTTTTCTTTTAACAATTTAAAACAAAACTGCTGTACATCAGTAAACAAAGAACTATCTGATCTTATGACTGTTTCATGTTCTATAATTTGTGGTATGTCATAATTTACTGATGGACATTTAGCTTGCCTCCAGTTTTTGCTGTTGTATGCAATACTTGATAGAAATATCTTTGAATCTGTATAACAATATTCTCAAATTTTATTTCTTAGGGATAGTTTGTTAGAGGTGGGATATTTTATAAATAGAGTATACGTGACTACAGTTTTAATATATCACAATTAAATTCAATGGAGATTACAGTAGTACTTAACAGTACCTGTTTCCTTACTGTTCCATATATGATGCTGCTAATCTTTGAATTTTGCTTTTAAGTTGATGGTAAATATATTCTATAGCATTTTAATTTGCATGCCCTTCATTAATTAAAATTTACCTTTAGCATAGTAACTCTTTGGCATACAAATTTCCATTTCCCCACGCTTTTTCCCCAGGCTATAAGTAATGTTCTTTCTGGTTTAACCATCATTTTTTCAATATTTTGGCAGTATCTATGTGAGTAAGGCTTTATGCTCTCTTGCCTGATATGCAAATGAATAAATAATTCATTTACATAATTAGTTACTGACATGATAATTTAATTTTGTCCATTTTGTCTACAAAGAGATGGAGAGGGGAGGTGTTTACTTTGTAATTTTCTTAGATGCTTCAGAGTCCAAAGCATAATACCATGAACTTAATTTCAATGAAATAGAAGGCTTGTTTACTTGACTTAGACAACGATCTCTTGGAACAGCATTATCTCTGTCCTAACCATTCTGCTCAGTCTACACAGTCACGAGGCACTGGAAAAGAAATCATTGATAAAAGTGTGATTTCCAAGATGTACTCCTGTGTACATATGTCTTAATGCACTAATAAATGGTATTTGTAGTGTATATGTTTGAATGACCTTTATTTTGTAAAGTTGTATTCTCATTTTCAGTTGTAGTTGCAACTATGTATTGAATGTATATATCAAATATATATACATATAAAATTCAGCAATATATTCAGTGTTGTTTTAACAGCATCACTCATTTTAGATAGCAATTTCATTTTAACTTCAGTATTTATGCACAAATACATGAAATGTAGACAATTATATGTCACTAATACTCTCTGTTTAATTTTATTTTTATCTGTCTTTTTCTGTGCTCTGCATCTCAGAGTCAGGAACTCTTTCCTTCCACATCACATGCCCTGTCAACTTTCTTGTGTCTGAGTAATTTTAAATGAAATCCTATTTATCATCACATGCTTGGTTTTATATAACCTTCTTGATTCAAAGATTATTGGACTTTGTTTTGCATGTACAAAATAAGAAAACATTCCTTTGAATGACTACTCAGGGAAATCAGCATTGTGCCTAGTTATCTTTTATTCTTTAATTTTTTTTAACTAAAATCCCTAAAGCTGGTGGTACTATTTCCTCTTTTCTGCTATAACTGATAGATTTTAATTTTTAGAGTAACATTTCTAGACTGTGAATGCACAAAGGATAAATTTTATAAAAATAACCAAAATTGTGTTCGGGGGTGTTAGCAAACAACCATCACAGCCTCCAGCAATTGAAATGGATACGGGTTCTGGTGCTGGCTGGCATGATAGAAAAGGTTGCATCTATGCAATTTTAAAATTACAGTCATGGCTAAAATGTAAAAAAGTCAGCCAAACAATAATTTTGAAGTACAATGTTAAATAATCTCTTTAGTAACGTATTTTCCCTAAATTGTTTCCATTTTACTTTCCTTTTATTGAATCATATGCATATTCTAAGTTACCAAGATTCATCAAGCAAGGCAAAATTATCCTTTCCATTTAAAAGTCTTCTCCATTAGTCGTATTTAGCAATATGAAAAATAGAAGAAAAGGCTCCTACTGGGAGCTTTGATACACAAAATCTTGCTAAAATCTCAAGTATGTCATGAAATATCAAGGAAATTCCAAATGTTTCTGGTCAGCAAATAGGAATTTAAAAAGATCTTCAGTAAAAGAAAAATCCTCAATTACATAAAGCTGATAAGCACAAGGTTCTTTACGCTGTTCCTCAGGATTCTTAGATTTTCTACTTTAATCTCATCTTTTTTAAATTTTTTAAGAGTTTTATCTTTCATGCTAATATGCCTAAGTCTTTGTTTTCATATTACATGCAAGACAGAAACAAGAAGATACACTTTAATCAAGAAGAACTTTAATTTATTTTTAAAAAACTGGAGATTTATCATATTTTGTATCTTTTATTGTTGAAGTTTCTGATAATTATATTAATTAATTCTTGATATTATTATATAATTTTATGTCATTTTGAAATGATCTATTCTCATTTTAGGGGACACTCTATTCTTTTTAATTGTATGTTTTGTCTTTATCTTTTCACTGGAAAGGTGACTATTTTTAATTTTTTTACATGTTTTTAGAAAAATAGAGATGTGTTCTTATTATGCTGCCCAGGCTGGTCTTGAACCCCTGTACTCAAGTGATCCTCCTGCCTCAGCCCCCCAAAGTGGGATTATGGGCATGAGCAACCACACCCGGCCAAGTTTTTTCATTTTAATAATTGTTAACATTGGTCTTGTATCCAATAATGAACTGTTATACTAGAGAACTAGGAAATCCCAATCCAGATTATGTAACATATGTCCAAAATATGGTAATAATTATTTTACAAGCATTGATATAGTACTTTACATTTTATCTACCACACAGATTACTTCTCTCGGGCTCCTCTTCCTTTTCCCACCTTTTAAATGGCAGCTTTCCCTAGGTTTCCTTGACTATTTCCATCATCCTACACATGGTCTCTCCCTTATACTGTGATGGTCTGCTCTCACAGATGGATAGTACCATGACCATGGCTTCCATCCTTCTGCTGACCCATGTGCTCCTTCATGTGAATCCACATAAACCACTGATTCCTTCTTCTGCATTGTATAACTTCTATGAACGGTGTTTTTCCTGCTGTTGTTGGTAACTCCAACAGTATAAAGTAGACTTCCTGAATTTAGAAAGTTTGATTAAAAATTGTGTAAGTCTTTATACCTAAGTATTCCTCCAAACTTCTCCCCTAGGGTCTCATATCACCTTTCAAATAAATCTCTCCTAGTTTCTATTTTAATGGAGGCACAAGGGGAGTTTCGTTTCCATAGCTCAATATTCAGCCAAAGGAAGTGTTCTTGATCTCTCTGCCCTGACAGTATCCCAAGTGTTTACGAGTGATTCTCTTCAACAATTCATCACATACTTTTGCTTTAGGGAGAAGAATGGAAAGAGAATAGTCTAACTTCATGATGCTCTATTTTTCCAAGACCTAAACTTCTCCACTGCAGTTCTATTTTTAGGTTAACCAAACGAGTTGGGTGAAGAGGAAGTGTTTGTCCACTTCCAGTGCTTCCCAGAAAAGCTTTCAGTGCTTAGACTGTGGGCATATTTAGAGCCTTTTAACATCACATTTGGTCACGTCACTGAAATTTTGGTAGTAAGGAAAAATTCCACATAACTCCTCTTACAAACAGAACCATCATCTTCCAGACATGTTGATAATTCTCAATGTTACAAGCACATTACTTCTCATAACTTTCTCAATTTAGGCACAGTGCTATGGCTTTATTTCCCCAGAGGTGTGTTTAAATACTATTTATAGTCCAATATGAATAATTCCTGGTCCTCTTTTGGTGGCTTCTACTACTTTTAATCTAGCATGGTCACAGTCATTACAGTGTTTAAGACTAAAGTGTTATTCAGAGAGATTGTGGGGGCACAGGCTTAGCCTTCCTTCTTGCAAATTCTATTCTTTTGACCTCACCTGATTCCTACTGACCACAATATACCTAATATTAACATTTTATAACTGTGCACATTGATAAGTAGGGGACTTATTTCCCTACTTCAGAAGTTTCTGGATATAAACCTTTTAATCTTGAAAAGAGTGTAATTCTTAATTACCTCACAGGCACTGATTTCCATCTATCCCTCCCTCCCTCTCTTCCTTTCTCTTTTATGCAACTAGCTTGCTTGTTTTGCAGAAAAGCTGATACCAGAGATGTAATGGGCTCTCCTATGTTTTTTGTTTTGTTATTACATGATTTGTGGAGCAGAGAAAAGAGAAGTCAAAAAATAAAAGAATTTTAGAAGCTCTTTTCCCAAGGTGCTTAACTGAATGTGTATCCTAAAATGAGGCCTAGAAATAAATATTTCTGGTAAATGTATCTTTTGCTCTGATTAGCAGTGGTTGGGAGTTCCCTTGATAAAGTCTTCAAATTGTATTCTCCATTCTGAACATTTTACAGACTTTGCTAATGATGCTATTCTACTCCTGCTTATTAGAATTTTACATTTTGAGGCAATGAAATGTAAAACCCAAAACAAAAAATCATCACTTAAGGGCCAAGAGAGAGACATGGGGGAAATAATAAAGCATTACAATGAGACAAGAGCAACGAAAACTATGACTTCATTTTATATTATGGGATGATACGCCGGAACACAGCAGTGAAAGGGAAAATCAGTAGAATGTAGAACACGCTGGAGAAAAAGAAAGATGTTGATAAAAGTAATTCAAAGGAGAAAGTACCACAGGAAAAACAAAGAAAAAAAGAGGGAAATTCAAAGGAACATAATTTAAGAAAGAGAACAACAAAAAAAGGCACAGAGAGAAAGAAAAATAAGCAGGAAAAAAGGTAGGAAAAAAAGATGAAAAATAAGTAGACAAGAAAAACAGATGAAATATTAAGTTAATCAACAAATTGTAGATTTTAATGAAATACACATAGAAACAATAATATCATATCCAATAGTTTTTTGTTTGGATTTATATCAAAAGTAAGTAATTCAGTGCATTTGCAGGCATTTCACATGGACAAGATAAACAAAATGCAAACTATTCAAAATTATACTTTTCATGGTGTTTGTCCTGCTCTTGTTGGTAACTCCAACAGGATAAAGCAGACATCATGAATTTAGACATTTTGATTAAAAATTGTATAAGTCTTTAGACCTAAGTATTCCTCCAAACTTCTCCCCTAGGCTCTCATATCATCTTTCAAATAAATCTCTCCTAGTTTTCTATTTTGATGCAGACACAAGGGGAGTTTGGTTTCCATAGCTCAATATTCAGCCAAAGGAACTGTTCTTGATCTCTCCTTGACAGTACCCCAAGTGTCAAGAAAATAATTTTGTTTTCATCATTCCTGGTTCTCTCAGTATTTTACTTGTATGTATTTGTATGTGTGTTTATAGATTCAAAGCTACTTCCACTTGTAATGTTCAGCTATATCTTTACTTTTGACAGAAATGATTATTAAATTGGATTTTTCTAGGAAAGCTAACATAGAAGAAGGCAGTGAGTTTAATATTCATTTTAATACTACCAATTTGAGGTTTTCAAAGAGACAACTGCTGGATTTTAAATGATTAATGAAATTTTCCCAAGAGAGTGAAACCTCTGCTAGTAAATTAAAATTTGTTTTTATCAGGGAATAGCTGTCTATAACCTCTATTATATTAACAACCAGAGACAAAAGGAAATCATGAGACTGAATAGCCCACAGGAGAAAGAAAAATCATTTATTTCATTGGAGATAGCTGTGATCCAGAGTTCAAATTATTTTACAAATGCAGTATAAGACATCTATCTAATAAGCAATTTTCAAATGGTCAGAGAAAGTGTTGCAGAGGTTTCATGATTAGTTAATGGAGTACATTTAAAGGATTTTGTTGTTATGTATTTAACATTTGCTAATAACTTAGGATCAATGTGATTAATAAGCCATTTTCCCTGCAAATTTGCTTTCTGTGCTACAGAAAGAAATAATAAGCCTCAGTGGTAAAAAAATAATTAAGGCAATAACAATGACTGTACAAAGAATAAAAGCAAAATCTGTCAAAGTAGCTCTAGAGTAAGTCCAAAAGGAGCCCAGTTCTCTTTCTGGATGTTGCCTCTGACAAGGAACGGGAGAACAGCTTTGCCCACACTCACTAGAGATTTTAATTTATTTTAACTGAATGACTTCCAGGATCACTGATTTGTAAAACGTGCCTAAAGCTGAGCCCCTAGGAGCACTTCCAAAGAACAACATATCATTTTCCTCTTTGCTAAATCTGTTTATTTATTATTGAATTCACACAATGCACTCATCCCTCTGGCCTCAGGACAGACTTTTTTTAAAGCCACTAAAAAGAATCCAAGCTATTTTATCTAAGCACTGGAAAGTGTTAAGAAAGGTAAACATAACACAGAAACACAGAAGTGTATATTCTCCAGGAAAAACAGTGCTAGTAAAACCAGAAAGACTCCTGGTGCTAGTGCAGATGATGCATGGGAAATGGCATGTTTCTGCCATCAGAGTTGGTGACCAAAAAGGATGCAAATTTGAATTTTGCCTCCCAGACATCTGGGTCCTCAATGAATTAGTAAGTATGGGTTGAGATGAGGAGGGATGCTTGCCCACATCTTCCTCTCTCTGCAACAAGAACCAGCTGTTACAACCACATAGAGCTGTGTGTTCCCATTAGGCTAGTGGAGATGGCTGTGGGTTGGAAGAAACCACCATGAAAACAGAGATAGGGTTTTCAGTTTTCCTCTTCCATTTTAATCCCTAGGATTTTTGCAGAGAAGGCATTTGTGTCTGTTGGTTCAATATAGATTGCTTCACTGAGCCCTGCACTAACTTTGCCCTTTTTTTTCTGTCTCTAGATATGTAATTCACTCAACAGACCCTTTTAAAATGTTATCCATGCTAAAAAATAATGAATAAAGCAAATTACTAGTATGAATAAATCACAGTATTCACTCATGAGCACTTGGACAATGAGGAGCTCCCAGGCCAAGGAAAGCAGCTTAGGAAAGCAGTACAGTACGTTTCTCTGTTATCCTGCTGCCTCCCTGGGAACCGCTTGAAGGTTGGCCTAAATCGTAGATGGAAGGGAATCTGGAGGAAGAGAAGGAAGGGAACTAGTAAATCTGTCTTTGGCACTGGATCTGATATCAGGGCCCAGATGCAGCATATCTATGCTTTGTTTTATGGGCTAGATTGTATCCGTGAAGGCCTAATCTCTGCCATACCTCAAAACGTGACTATATTTGAAGATAAGGCCTTTAGAAAGGTAATTATCTTAAATGAAGGTCATTAAAGTGACCCTAATCAAATATGACCAGTGTTCTTATAAGAAGAGGAAAATAGGAGACAGGCAGTGACAAAGGGAAGAACCTGTGAAGGCACAGGGAGAAGATAGCTGTCTGCAAGCTAAGGAGAGAGGCCTCACAAGAAACAACCCTGCAGACATCTTCATTCTGGACTTCCAGCCTACAGAACTGTGAGAAAATAAATGTCTGTTGTTTAAACCACATAGTCTGTGGTACTTTGTTGTGGTAGCCCTGGCAAACGAACACATCTTGTAATGCCTAACTTCATGTGGCAATTACCCATCTGTCAGTTCTTGCTTATTGGCAAGAACTTATGCTTAACATGTTCCCAGCTCTTATGTAATTAGGAAGAGTTTGTATTCATTGGGCCTCTGAATGGGGAAATATTTGCAGAAGAGCTAAATGTGCCACTGAGTGAGCTAAGAAAAACAAACTTTGCAGGAAGACGAAACTTTGATATAGGAATATAGGAATACATAACTTGGGGTTTAGATATGACCCCAGAATTTGCTGTCTGTGGTTTGGATCCACAAATGGAGAAAGCAGACTAGGTTTTAGCAATGCCAAAATGAAGCAAGGACAAGTTGAGTGATTAGCAAGTGGGAAACCATGCATCATTTCCCTGAATTTGCAGCAAATTCATGATGTTTATCCTTCCTGACTATTACATTCTATTCTAAGTAAGACTAACAAAATAATTAAGGTTAGGAAGAAGTTTAGTGCCCCCGCTTTTCTTCTTTCTTTCTTTTTTTTTTTTTTTTTTTTTTTTTTTGTTACTGTTGACTGACTCCCCCAGGAAAATGTTTCACTTTGCCAGTTTTTGTCATTGGTAAAGTCTATTTTCTTCTTTCCTCTACACATGCTCATGCTTGTTAGTTGTTTTGGGGGCTCTCTGTCCTGAAACTGTCTGGGAGTGACTCGGTATGAATCACTGAAGAGGAAGAACAAGTTGTGAGTGTTTCCTCCTGCATCCTCCTTTATCTTGCCACCTCCAGAAAATTCTGAGTTTAGGAACTTACTCTAGGGACATCCAGCATAGCACTTACTCTATGACTTTGTGCTGAAAAATTTGGTATGCATTCTTTTGTTTTGTCCCATAACTTGGATAAATTGGCAGATTTTGAACTCAGACACAAGTAGGTTTTTATTTAGGTTTTTGCTTCTTTCTACCTATGTGACTTTTAGCACATTATAACCTTTGTGGGTCTCTGTCTCCTCATTTCTAACACACACTTGATAGTATTTCTCTGAGAGTTAAATAAGATGACATATAAAAAATGATTACTATCCCTAGTACTCTTGGCACATAGGAAGGTAGGCAAAGCTCAAGCTCAAAAGATATAAGTTCCGATAATGCATATGACTAGGTTATAATAAGGATGTATTATTGTCCTCATTTTATAGATAGAAATATTGAAACTCAGAAGAGTTACACAATTTATCCAAGGTCACACAACTGGTAGGTTACATTATTGGAATTTTCATTTAAGTCTGAATTCTTAACCACTGTTTTCTTGCCTCTCAGCTGATGGCATATTGAACATCAGCTCTGTAGTAGGGATGATGTTACCTCTGGAATTCAGAATAAGTGATATGATCCTCTGAACTAAAGGAACACATATCTTATACCTTATGCCCCCTAAATAATTTGGAGACTGACATTAAGGTGCGTATTATACTTTCATTCTTACCGTAAATGAGAATAACAATTTGTTGGGGATGGGGGAAGTGTGTGAGTTTCCATGTCAACTTTTATTTTAGGTTCAGGGGTACATATTTAGGTTTTTCACATGGGTAAATTGCGTGTTGCTGAGGATTGGTGTATAAATGATCCTGTCACCCAGGTAGTTAGCATAGTACCTAATCTGTAGTTTTTGAACCCATGGCCCTCTCCCACTCTCCCAAGAATAATAATTTTTAAAGAAGAATATATGACCATATTTCATTTTATATTACTTACTTATTTTTGCTTTTATGAGAGGATATGCCCTAAGTTATCATGTGAACTGATTCTAGGCTAAGCACTATATTAAATAATTCTGGGTCTCCTTTTGAGCTTTCAGAGTTCCATAGCCATATTTCTTTTATTTTACAAGATGTCTTAATTTCTTTTTAAAAAATTAATCCAACATTTTTTATAATTTGCCATGTGCTTGTTAATTTCATCATTCAGAAAAATTTGGAAGAACATCCATTCCTTCTTTCTTTTTAAATTTTTTATTACCGTAGGTTTTTGGGGAACATGTGATATTTGATTACATGAGTAAGTTCTTTAGTGGTGATTTGTGAGATTTGGGTGCACCCATCACCTAAGCAGTATACACTGAACCAATTTGTAAATCTTTTATCCCTCACGCCACTCCCACTCTTTCTCCCAAGTCCGGAAGTCTTATTTTCTTGAGATCTTCAAGGATGTATTTGGTGGTATGAGCCAATAGCGTGAATAATTATTACATACTATACTTAGAAAAGCCAGATAGCTATCTGAAAAGAATTAGCAAATAAGAGAAGCTTTTCATTATTAGATATTATGAACATAAAAATTCTAGCAACATTGTAACAAATGAACTAAAGGAAGGCAACTGAGAGTAAAACCTTCAAACCTGCCACTAACTCACCCCAAAAGAAATTGCAGTGGTATCAGCACAGTGAACAATGAAATATAATGCCATTGCTTCACTCTAATGGTACACTGAGTTAAGAGACGCTCTGACACAAAGTTATAAAAACAGATGTTTTATTTTGTTTTCTTTCTTGAATGAATGATATTTGTTAAAAAAAAGCATCACTTTTTATGACATTCTATTACTCTTGTAATCTGAAATTTAAGGAAAATTATTTGGATTAGAATAATCCATCTGGTGCCAACTTGATACTATACTATGAAAGTCTTATTTAGTAGCAAGCTTGGGATCATACGCATAGCCCAATATCAAGTCAAGACTGAACAAGATTTTAGATAATTTAGCAAATAAGGAAAACAGAACTTTTCTTCTGTTCTTCTTGTATCAATAAAACAGTTGTTTTAATGATATAAGAAAAAAATCACAGAAGTGTTGAGTCTTAATAATCTAGGCACTTTGAATCTTTGTGACTATTATTGTACCATTTTCTTTTTCATTTAAGAAAGCATTTGAAAATACAAGTAGATGAGGGTGACATTTTAAAATACAGATGATTTTGAAGCTGTTCCAATTTAAAGGACAAAGCAGAGGAAAAATCCTGTATTTAATTATTAGTAACAATTAGCATGCAACTGTCCATCATAGATTGCGCCTCCAGAATATCAAAATCCAGTGAGAGAGATCCACTGGACAGTAAGAAGTATTTGTACACATAATTTACACACATCTCTTTGAAAGGAAACAATGCAGGTACCAATGTGGGATTATCGTTGTTCCCAATGGTACTGAGGAGAGGCTTTAATGAGGAGCTAACATTCCACTTCAGTTCTGAAAGAAGAAAAAATACGTACCAACTAGATATGGGGGACACCAGGTAAGACGGGATATCAACAGATTTTTCAGGGAAAGGAAGCAAAGACATTGAGAGACGTAAAGTAGCATGAAGCATGTGGGAATGTCTAAATAGTTCAGAACGCCAGATACACCTACAGGGATGAGTAGGAAAATACTACAGGGTATAAAACTGAGCAGGATCATTATAATTGGGAGACAGTTTTCAACTGGTCTCTTGTGCTTGTGAACATCTTGCAAAAGCCCTGACAGGTTTTGTTGTAGATTGTATTTTCATAGATGTTATAACATATATTTAAAGCAGTCATAAAGTTTTTTTGGTGCACAGTATAATAAATAATATCTTTTTCCAGGGCAAAGGTCTGGTAGACTTGCTTGTGGTCTATTATGAAAGATCGGATTTCTCAAATATTGTAGTTTCTACAAGCCCAGTGCATGTGCAACAAACACATGGGGCCCATCTCCATATTGGTTTCATGGGATATGGTAAGCAAAGATAATTAGTATAAACATGAAGCTTATACTGTTTGCTGTGCCATAAGTATAAAATTATTTGTCTCTGACCCAGAAGTCTCATGTCTTCTGCCAGCATCCGTGAAACTATAGCAAGTTAATTTATTAGCTTGTGAGGCTGTTTCCTACCTTGATAATTATACGACCTTCAATTTATTCATCCTTTTAACAATTTTTTTTTTTTTGAGACAGAGTCCCGCACTGTTGCCCAGGCTGGAGTGCAATGGCATGATCTCAGCTCACTTCAACCTCCACCTTCTGAGTTCACACAATTCTCCTGCCTCCCGAGTAGCTGAGATTACAAGTGGACACCACCACACCCGTCTCATTTTTTGTAGTTTTAGTAGAGATGGAGCTTCACTATGTTGTCCAGACTTGTCTCAAATTCCTGACCTCGTCATCCACCCGCCTCAGCCTCCCAAAGTGCTGGGATTACAGGAGTGAGATACTGCGCCCAGTTAACAAATATTTTTAAATTGTCCTAATCATTTTAAGCTTTGGGTATAGAGCACTTAATTTAAAAAAATACAAATATCCTCACTCTTATGGAAATTATACTGCAGTGGCATGAGATGAGAGAAGGTCAGAGGAGACACTTCAATAAGTAAGATATCTGGTGTATTAGATATTGATTAGTGTTTTGAAGTAAGGACAATGGATAGACAGTGCCATCTTTGTCCACTTGGACTGCTATATGGAATGCTGTAGACTTGTGGCTTTGAATAACAAAAATGTATTTCTCATAGTTCTGGAGACTGGAAGTCCAAGAACAAATCACCAGCAAACTCAGTATCTGGTGAGGGCCTGCTTTCTGGTGCAGAGATGGCCATCTTCACAATGCATCCTCAGCTGGTAGAAGAGGAGAGGGAGCTCTGTAGGGCCTCTTTTATAGAAGCAGTAACTGTGTTCATTAGGGCTTCAGACTCATGACTTAGTTACCTCCCAAGGACTCCACCTCCTAAGAGTACCACATTGGGGATTAGGATTCAACATACTAATTTCGGGGAAACACAAATATTCAGCATGTATCAGTGTCCAGGACATGGTAGGGGGACAGTGGCTTGCAATTTTAAATTGAATCTTTAGAAAAACCCAAAACAAGAAGTGTATTTTTGAATAAAGACTTTTAAAAGTTAAGAAAAACAAGTGAAGGCCATTTAAAAGTTATTTTATGAAACTAAACATATTCTTACTATACAATCCAGAAATTATGCACCTTGTTATTTATCCAAACAAATGAGAACTCACTCATGTCCACACAAAAGCCTGCAAACAAATTGTATAGCAATTGTTTTTATAATTAGCAAAACATAGAAGCAACCAAGATGTTCTTCAATAGATGAATAAATAAACAAGCTGCAGTACATTCAATGGAATGAATTATTAAGGAATAAAAAGAAATGAGTTATCAAGCCATGAAAAGACATGAATGAACTTTAAATGCATATTGGTAAATGAAAAGTCATGCTGATAAGGCTACATACCATATTTTTCCAATTATCTGATATTCTGGAAAAGGAAAAACTAGGGAGATAATGAAAAGGTCAGTGATTGCCAGGGTTTTTGGAGAAGGTTGGGAGAAATAAGCAAGTGGAATTCAGGAATTTTTAGAGAAATTAAACTATTCTATATAATACTATAAATGGTAAATACATGTCATTATACATTTTCCAAAGCCTATAGAATTTACAGCACAAAGAGTGGGCCCTAGTGTAAACATATAAATTATGGACATTAGTTGATATTATATCAATATTGATTCATGCATTGTATCAAATGAACCACATTAATGAAAAATGTTAATAATAAGAAAGGTGGGATTGGAAGGGTTGAGCAGCTATATGAGAACTCTATATACATTCTACTTCATTTTGATGTAAACTCAAAACTCCTCTAAACAGGTAAAGTTTATTAAAAATAATTTTTAAAGGTGAAGGCAAAATCAATTTGGAGAATCAGTGCAGTGGAATTCTAGCCAAAGGGAAGAAAAAATGCAAAGACCCTGAAGCAGAACCTGCCAACACGTCAGGAGTGAGGTGGGGCTTTGGTCTCAATTATTGTGTCCCCTCAAAATTTATATGTTGAAACCTAATCCCCAGAGCGACAATATGAAGAGGTGGGGCTTTTGGGAGGTGACTAGCTAATGAGAGATTAATAATTTTATAAGATAAACCCAAGAGAGCTCACTAGCCCCTTCCACTATGTGAAGATGCAGAGAGAAGTCACCAACTAAGAGGAAAAGGCCCTCAAGCAGACACTAAATGTGCTAAGTGCCTAGATTTGGTACATTCTAACCCCCAGAATTGTAAGAAATAAATTTCTGTTGTTTATAAATTACTCAGTTTATGGTATTTTTGTTATTTGTAGCCCAAAAAGTCTAAGGAGAGGATCATGAAAGGTTTTGTTTTAGCAGAAGAGTGACATAATTTGGCTTACATTTTAAGTGAATCATTTTGGCTTCAGTGCTGAGTGTATTGTGGGATAGGAACTCGTGGGAAGCAGGTAGGCTATTTAAAAAACTATTAAAATAATTCTGGAGAGAAATAATGGTGACTTGAACATTTGGACCAAAATTTTTGACCTGAGTAACTAGAAAGATAGAGTAAAACTTTACAGAGGTAGAAGAAAGTATGAATATTAAACATTGGAAGAAAAAAGGAGAAATTCTGTTTTGATTGTGCTGCTGAACTTGAGACACCTGATAGACATCAGCATCAATGTATTGATTAGGCACTTGTATATTCAATTCTAGGTAACAGTCTGGCAAGAGTTATAAATTTAGTAGCTGTCCAGTGTAGCCAGTCGGGACCTAAGAATAGAAAAAAAAAAAAAAAAAAAAAAATGTAGATAAGAAAGAGATTTAAGAACTGAATCCTAGGGTGTGTCAACATTTTGGGTAAAAGAGAAGAAAACAACAAAAGGAACTCCAAAGGAGGAGCTAATGAGATGGAGAAAAATCGTATCCCAGAAACCAAATAAAGAAGTTATTTTAAAGAATATAAATAATTGAAAAGCTATTGGAAATGCTGCTGATTTTCAATGATGAACCCATCAATCCTTTGCTTGACCCATGAAATTTTCAATGATGGGTCAAGGAAAGGATTGAGTATCAGTTATTGGTTTTACTTATATGAAAATCATCAGGCCGGGCGCGGTGGCTCAAGCCTGTAATCCCAGCACTTTGGGAGGCCGAGATGGGCGGATCATGAGGTCAGGAGATCGAGACCATCCTGGCTAACACAGTGAAACCCCGTCTCTACTAAAAATACAAAAACTTAGCCGGGCGAGGTGGCAGGCGCCTGTAGTCCCAGCTACTCGGGAGGCTGAGGCAGGAGAATGGCGTGAACCCGGGAGGTGGAGCTTGCAGTGAGCTGAGATCCGGCCACTGCACTCCAGCCTGGGTGACAGAGCGAGACTCCGTCTCAAAAAAAAAAAAAAAAAAAAAAAAAAAAAGAAAATCATCAATGATCTTGAAAATAGTTTTACAGTTGTGTAGGTGTGTTGGAAATAAATCTTGATTGTACTGGGTTCAAGAAGGAATTGGAGGTTAAGAAATAAAGATAGGCCAAATACATAACATTACAAAAATGTTTTGCTACCATATGACATGTAGAAATGGAATAGTAGCTGTAGTGTTATATGGAAACAACAGAGGTTTCTGTTTTTGACTTTTAGATGGAAGAAGAGAAAGATGGCTAAAGTGAAGTTGTTTAGTAGGTTTGAGGTTACTGTGCAAAAGTGGATGGGTTAGTCTTCACTACGGTCATTTATCTGTAATAATAGGAAGGAATACAGACTATAGCGACAGGTATAGCTACATGGGAAAATGTCATGGTGGGAACTTGTGAAAGTTACCTTCTGATTGCTTTTATTTTTTCAGTGAAACAGGGAGCAGTTATCATATCAGAGTAAGGATGAAGTGATAGTGGTTGCAAGTTTAAAGAGAATATAGCAAGTAGGAAAATGCTTGTTTAGGAGAGTAGGGATGTAAATAAGTGAATAAATGTAGAATGATGCAGGAGACCATTGACGACTCACTTGAAATTTGTGGTCATAAGCAGAAGTAAAATCAGTTAGCATGGATCATTTTTTCAATAATATCCAACTAATTGGGTATAGGAATAGAGAATATAAAGAACTGAATTTAATTACGGTTGTAATTTTTTCAGATAACTTGGAGAAATGAAAGAAGGAATGAATATTGAATGAATATACAAGAGACTGACTATAGGAATGGATCATATATTAAGCAGTAAACCAGAAGTGAGCACTTTCAGGGGTGAGGGTCAGACAGAAAGTATTACAGGCAATTACTTTTAGGTCCTGTTGAAGTTAAACATTTAAGAGTTGGTGTATGAGGGAAAGAACAGGAGAGAAAGAAGTGACTATGTAAAGTGGAGTACTTTAAGTTGAGATCTGGGGAGACTTCCAGTCTTTGGTATTGTCAAAGTCTAAGACAAGCTATGGGCGTAACTGTCTGAAGTGGGGTAGAGGTCAAAGCATTAAAAAGAAGAAGTCAAAGAAATGTTGGGGGAGTTTCTGATCTGGCACTTAAGGAGCTTGGAAGTCACTATTATGCCTTAACAACAAGTAAAAGGCTGAACAAACTGAAATCCATAACTTTTCTTTGATCTCTCAGAAAATTGAAGTCACAAGGAAAACTATTGCCTCTCTCACCCAAATTGGTGAGGCAGAAAGGCAGATACAGATACAGATAATCAAGTTTACCAGACTGGAGACCCACTAGCAGAAACCTCTGAGAGAACCAGCAGTGGGGCAGGAAAATCTGAACTACAATTGATGAATTGTTGTATGTTCAGTGTGAACAAGTCTGGAGTTAAAAGCTCCAGTCTTAGGGTGTATGCTTACATTTTTGTGAGCTTTCTCTCCAGTAGCTTCCATCAGGGAAAGGACAAAAGTAGCCAGAGCATTCTGTTCTCCAGAAGGCCTGCCCTCTAGAAAATTTATTTTACCACCTACACTATTGGGGTTTTATCAGAGGCTAACTGACCAGCGAGAAGGAAATTACCCAATTCTAGCCTCCTCTAACCATCTAGTCTTGCCTAAAAGGGGAAAAATCTGAGAAGCACTTGTGAGGATCACAATCTAGAGACACTGGCTCACTAAGAGGCTGAGACCTAATCATAGGATAATAGAATGTTTCACCTTAACCCATACTTTATCGAGACATTCTTTTTTAAATTATATTGTAAGTTCTGGAGTACATGTGCAGAACGTGCAGGTTTGTTACATAGTTATACATGTGTCATGGTGGTTTGCTACACCAATCAACCCGTCATCTACATTAGGTATTTATCCTAATGTTATCCCTCGCCAGCCTCCACACCCCGACAGGTCCTGGTGTGTGATGCCCCCCTGCTCCTGTGTCCATGTGTTCTCATTGTTCACCTCCCACTTATGAGTGAGAACATGCAGTGTTTGGATTTCTGTTCTTGTGTTAGTTTGCTGAGAATGATGGTTTCCAGCTTCATCCATGCCCCTGCAAAAAACAGGAACTCATTCTTTTTTATGGCTGCGTAGTATTCCATGGTGTATTTGTGCCACGTTTTCTTTATCCAGTCTATCACAGATGGACATTTGGGTTGGTTCTAAGTCTTTGTTATTGTGAACAGTGCCACAGTAAACATAAGTGTGCATGTATTAATAATAATCACTGCATTATTAAAGGTCTACTTAACTGCAGTCTCTTTTACTGGTACATCATGGCTGGCCTTCCACAAAAAGTTCCAAGGTATATTAAGAGGCAAAATGCACAATTTGAAGAGAAGGAGCAAGTATCAGAACCAGAGTCAGATATGGCAGACCATGAACTTAAAACAACTATGATTAATATGCTGAGGGCTTTAATGGATAAGATAGCATACAAGAACAGATGGTCAGTGCAAGCCAGTAGACGGAAATTCTAAGAAAGGATGAAGAAAACATCCTAGATCTCAGAAACACAAACAGGAATAAGGAATGCCTTTGATGGGCTCATTAGTAGACTGAGGAAAGAATCTCTGAGCTTGAGGATATGACAATAGAGATCCCCCAAACTGAAAAGTAAAGAAAAAAAAAAAGACTGGAAAAAAAGAAACAATACTCAAGAACTGTGGGACAAGTACAAATGATGTAACATGCATAATGTGATAAAAGAAAGGGAATAAAGAGAGAGGCACCATGGATCAGAATAAACGATTGAAGCAATAATGACTGAGTTTCCTAAAATATAAATTTTGGAGACCAAACCACAAACCTGGAAACCACAGAGAATAACAAGCAAGAGAATGCCAAAAGCAAAACAAAAATAAAACAAACAAACAAAACTTCACCTAAGCATGTAATATACTCAAACTGTAGGAAATGTAAGACAAAAAAAATAATCCTGAGAAAAGCCAGAGGGAAAAATCACCATACCTATAAAAAAATAAGAATTACCAGACTTCTCTTCAGAAACCATGCAAACAAGAAGAGAGTGAAGTAAAATATTTAAAGGATTGAGAAAAAAAAACTACCAATGTAGAATTCTGTGTCTTGTGAAATTATCCTTCAAAAGTGAAGGTGAAATAAAGGCTTTCTTGGACAATCAAAAATTGAGGAATTTTGTTGCCAGTAGACCTGCCTTGCATGAAATATTAAAAATGGTTATTTTGAGGAAAAAAATGATTCAAGTCAGAAACTCAGCTCTACATAAAGAAAAAGCATTAGAGAAGAAATCAGTGAAGATGAAATTAACACTTTTTTTCTTATTTTTAATTGATCTAACAGACAACAGTTTGCTTAACAATTTTGAACTGCTTTGTTCAAATATAATCGTTCAACAACATGGTTGTTCAAGATAATGGTTTATTCAATACAATATATTTAAGGAATATAGCATATATATAAATGAAATGAATTATAAAAATGATACAAAAGGATGAAGAGAGTGATTAGGAATATTTTGTTATTATATGGTGTATTAGTCCATTTTTATGCTGCTGATAAAGACATACCCAAGACTGCACAATTTACCAAAGAAAGAAGTCTATGGGGCTTATAGTTCCACATGACTGGGGAGGCCTCACAATCATGGCAGAATACAAGAAGGAGCAAATCACATCTTATGTGAATGGCAGCAGGCAAAAAGAGAGTTTGTGCAGAGAAACTCCCGTTTTTAAAACCGTCAGATCTCATGAGACCCATTCACTATCATTGAATGTTGCAAATATCAAGAGCAAGCACAGACATTATGCTGAGAAAATAGCCTGGAGCTAAAAATTTAAATATTTAACAAATGAGAAAAAATCTTAATGATCTTTTAAAATCTGTAAGAGCTCCAAAAAAGGTAGTAGGTAGTAACCTAATGACATGTGATTCAAATATGGGGAATTTTAGGAAGGCGGAAGTGAACGTGATCTGGAAGCACCTTGTGAAGAAGCATACATTTTGTCTTGTGAGCAATACGGAGCAATTGAGTATATGATAGAGTATATATACATAATATATATGTTTGTAAGTGCACACATTCCTTAATCAGATAATGTATATGCTTATATAGTTTTTTCATTAAGCTTGAACACTTGGCATATGTATATTCACAACTTTTAAAAATAGAAATTATTTTTCTCTTCAAGCAGATAGTGCGTAAGAAGATCACTCTGACAACACAGTGGGAATTGTATTGGTGTAGTCTATTGGGAGAGTTCCATAGAGAAGAATTGGGAAAGGCTGAAAATAGGGCAAGAAAAGAGGGAATGGCTATTAGAGAGGCAAAGGATATATACACTATATTATATATATAATAGCCAAAGGATTGCTCAATCTATCATCTACCTATGTATTTATATATAAAGTCCTATCTTTCTGACATATATGGATGTGATCATCAAAATAAGGAATAGTATTTTTTTTCTCTCTCTCATGATAAAAAAAAAAAAATGTAGGTAAGTAGTCTAAGTTTAAGAAGAGAATCACTAAGCCAACCTGAATGTACTTTGATAATGGACTGTTCTCCAGCTTTTAATGTTAAATATTAGAGATAAGGAACAAACTTGTAAATTTTCCTGTTAAAACCTAATATGTGAGACACAGTTTGGTTATTTGGACAAAACTAAACTTTTCTATATTTCTAATGTTAAGTTACTTTTATCCCCAATCTACAGATGAAGGAACAGACTCAGAGATGCTAAGCAGCCAGCTCAAAAATCAGGCAGGTAATAAAAGAAGCCTATCTTCTGACTAAATCCCATGCTCTTTCTTTGTAATTTACTTCCATGCTAGGGTTTCGAGCTTTAGGGATGAGGTACTGGGGGAAGGGCAGTGCTGAGAGGTGAGAGAATTGAGTAAAAAGGGCTAAAGTATAAAGTATAGTAAAAAATATATTATTGTAGAAGCTCGCAGTGTTCAGGGGTGGAGAGTAGGGATTAATTAATTATTTATATAATGTGTTTTCCAGAGAATCTATTAGGAATATTTCTTTATTAAAACTATCAATGTATTTGCGTGTGTGTGTTTTAAAACAGCTAAGGAGAGGTAAAATTTGTATTTCCAAGGTGCATGTATATATATATGTGTGTGTGTGTGTGTATGTATCTATAGATTTTTAAATCAGATAATGACTAAGTTTCTATAGTCTTCTATGTCTTCTGTTAAGCTCGAAGACAGCCTATGTATATTCACAACTTTCATAGAAATTACTTTTTTGTAACAATATTCAACGTATAACCTTACTTTTACTGTGGGAGACTGGTAGAGTAATAATTCTCTGCTGACTAGAAAACTACTATTTTCATACATACAAAAGCTACTTTTTTATGCAGCCAGAAAGACATGATTTGAAACTCTAAAGTATTGATAAAAGCCTATTTTATAATACATTATGTCCATTCTGCCAAAACAACACCTATTCTCAAATCTTAGGGATGAATCTGTTGGAATTTGTAATCCATTTTCAACTATAATTACCCTTCTAGAAACACATGTTGGCATATGTCATGCTTTGTGGAATGGCCATATTTTAATAATAGGTAACTGAAGTAGTACAGTATTTGTTATGGGAAAGAAAAGTCATTTCTATCTATTGCGGTTGTGAGTATATATACACTAAGCTTTAAAGTTAACAAAAAACCTATATCAATTAAAATATTATCTGCCTATGAAATTAAAATAATCGAAATATCTGTATTAATGATATCAGCATCATTTACACAGTTGTCACTTAGCAATTGTCTGAAGGGACTTGCTTCAAAGTAATTGGAAATATTTGAGGGAATACAACTAAATCACTTAGAATTTGTTGACAACCAAAATAGATGATAACTAATTAATTTTAGGGCAAAAGTGTTCATTCATCTATTCATGAATTCGTCTATTAACTCATTCTTTCATTTATTCAGCACACATTTGAGCGCCTTCTTTGTACCACACATTGGTACTGTGTGAACCAAGGAAAACAGCACTCCCCTAATGGGAATGTAGAATTTTGACTTGGAGTCTTACAAACATGTATTGGTTTGGGGCTGTGAACACTAACTGTTTTACAAAGTTAAGAACATTTCCCTGGGGGCTGGGCTCAGTGGCTTACCTGTAATATCAGCACTTTGAGAGGCCAAGGGAAGGCAGATCACATGAGCCCAGGAATTTGAGACCAGCCTGGGCAACATGACAAAACACCATCTCTACAAAAAATACAAAAACTAGCCAGGCATGTTGGCATGTGCCTGTTGTCCCAGCTACTCAGGAGGCTGAGGTGGGAGGATCACCTGAACCCAGGGAGGTCGAGGCAGTGAGCCATGATCATGCCACTGCATTCCAGCTTGGGTGACAGACTCAAAAAAAAAAAAAAAAAAAAAAAAAAAAACAGAGAGAGAGAGAACATTTTACATAAAGAGAAAATTTTCGACTCCATATTTTAAGTTAATAACACTTAACACTGAGAAATGCTTTGTGTACATTAAAGAGAAAAACATATTCTTTAACTTTAAGGGACTAATAGCCTAGCGGAAAAAACACAGACATAGACTAAAACGTCTTCTCTTATATGGCAAGTGCTCTTATGGAGAGACTCATAGGCTGTTACAGAATCACAGCCCGGCAGAGAGGTAAGAGGGGGCATAAAGGCTTCCTCAGAAAGATAATCTCAGAACTTAAGTTTTGGAGAGCCATAAGAATCAGCCAGCAGGAGAAGAAGAATAACAAGTACTCCAGAGAGAAGAACTGAATAGCAAAGGCAAGGAGGCACATGGAGAATGGTAAATGTGTTCTAAAAGGTATGCGTTTGCTTGACTTTTCATAGGATAAGTGCAGAAATGATAGGAGGCAGAGCCTGGGGACATGAAGGACAGGTCATGAGGTGACTTATGTGTCACAGGAAGCCTTTAAAATGTTAAGCAGGTAAGTCAAAGTGGCAAGATCAGTTCTAAATGTTAGACAAGCATCATTGTGATGGTTAAATTTGGGACGTGAATATTGAAGGTGGTGAGGCCAGGTAAGAGGTTGTGGTTCCTGGACTTTCTGTGGTCCCTCCTTTCTCCCTTCCTCCAGACCATACCTTTTGTATTCCGTCTTCTCTCTGGGGTTTGCAGATGTCTGAGAAGACCAGCAGCCCCTCAGGGAAAATGGAAAGAGAAACAAAAAGGTGGTAACAAGAGCCAGTAAGAATCTGGAGATGGAGCTCCAGCAGAGTTGGGAGGAAAAATTACTAAAAACAAGAGTTTATGGCAGTAAACCATGTGAGGAAAGGCGAGACTTTACCTAAAGTAATGGAAGGAAGAAAGAGTGAAGGCAAGGGATTTGTGAAAATACCATAGATTTCCTTTCCTTTTGCTATGTACTGATATACAAGGAAGTCTGGTGTCAAAGTAATGCTTTTTCAAGGACTTTAAGAAGGTCTATCTTCCCTAAATATATGTTTTACTGTTTCCTGTTGTCTGAAATACCTTTAACACCAGATGAGTAAATTTAGTTCAGCAGAACAGATTGCAACAGAAATTTATTGACTTGGATGAAGCAGTATATTAAGTTTAGCTAGTAGAAATAGGAAGTGTTGCATCAGTGAATTTAGGGGAGCATACCCAGATTACAACCTTATGGAAAATCAGGGCAGGATAAAAAAGGAGAAAACTGCAGAATGCCTGTATTTTTGTGATTACAAGAGTGAAATGAGCCAAGAACAAAGAGCAAATGAAAGAGCATGTCTCACTGAGGCTGAACCACCCATTATTGCACTTGCAGTGACTCTACTCACAGGCTAAGAATACTGTGCTAAACAAATATGTATCAATTAATTTAACAGAAAACATGGGAAAATTTGCACTAAAGGATTATTATTATTATTATTTTGGTGAATAAAGAATAAGATAATTCTTGGATGGCCTTGGGCTGGATCAGTGGAATTTTACAGAGTCTAAGTTTTTGAGAATTTGAGACATGCAGACCTGATGGAATTGCCTGACTTAATAATTATAAGTAAACAAACTAATACTTTAAGCATCCATATTGTAATACCTAAACTATCCCATAGTGTTAGAGAATGGAAAAAAAAACCCCAAACTAAAGGACACAGTATAGATGAATCAATCTGGAGGAGGCAAGAAATTAAGTTTATAATCAAATATAAATTACTAATATCAGTATGTTTCTTGAGGGTATATTTTAACTCTCTTGAGATGTAAAATATATGAGTAACATGAAGATGACAATAAATATTGGGATGTGGTTTCTTTTATTTTGTATTACAAGTAAAACTAGAGGGGTTTCAATAAGTAAAAATAGAATCTAGTAATCTTTTATTGTAATAATTTTTAATTTTTTAAACTCATATAGAAGTGATTGTTTAACCTGGTCTGGATAGATCATATACTATATAATATACAGTTCATGCATATATTATATATATGAAAAAAATTTCCAGAAGACCATTTTCTGTCTTTTTTTTTTTTTTTTGTCCTAGCACTAATGTGCAGAAAGGCCCACATCTCCACGAGGCAATGTTTTCTGACAGTCCCACAAGTGGCCCTCTCCCTTGGAGAAGGTGAGTGCAGTAGGAGCTTGTTGGGAGTGCTAGTGATACAAAATTGTAATTTGTTCGAAGGAGGTAAGCAAGATCTGTCAAAATCAAAAGTTTGGCATCTTAGAGAATCAAAGGTCATATCAATATTGGAAATGATTTAAAAAAAAAGAGACATCAATGTGGAATAAATATTCACTTTGTGAAGTCGTAAGACTATTGTCTATGAGAAGGCAAATCATATCTGTGGCTCATCTCTCTGTTTTCAAAATAGTCTGGTATTTGGCATCATTGTAAATCTTAAATTTAAAAAAAAGAAGTTAATTCTCTTTATATATGGGTAGTCTTTATAACTACCAACTAAAATAAATGTCAAGGCTGGACATGAGCCATATAGTAAATATGTGTCTGGCTAAGAAGATTTTAAAGAAAAAATTTGCTTTGCACTCTAAATTAAAAGAAAAAAACCCTTCAACATACCCCTTATTTTATTACAGTTTCTCAAAGATTATTAACATAGCTTTTGCAATCTTTTCTGCAAGTACTCTAGTCCTCCTGGATATGTTGAACAGTTGATCTTTAAAGTCCTTTCTAGAGATCTGGACCTGGACTCAAATTAATTTTAAATGGCTAAGTACTCTTACTATAATCTTTCTTATTGAGGCTTAATTTCTTTTTAATGATGTTTACTTTAGCATTTTCTGTTTTAACATAAATCTCTTTAGTTAAGAATTCTGCGGTTAGCTGGACTGCTTTCTTTCTGTTAATGCTATAGTGCTCAATTCAAACAGTTGTCCTCTTGTTTTTTTTCATAATAATAAGCTATAATAAACTATCTTATTTTTAAAAAACAGACCTTAAGTCTTCTTCTCATTATCACAAAATTTAAGAGCCAAAAAAGCAAGTGCTGAGTCAAGGCTCTCTGAATCATTGGCTTGTTGTTGGTTTTCATATCTCTGAGATTATTTTATGGTATTATTCTTTTCATGTCAGTCAGCCTTGGCTATATATCTCAACTTCTTTTTTTCTTTTTTTTTGAAATGGAGTCTCGTTGGATGCAGTGGGGGGATCTCAACTCACTGCAGTCTCTGCCTCCCCAGTTCAAGCAATTCCCATGCCTCAGCCTCCCGAGTAGCTGGGACCATCACAGGCACATGTCACCACTCCCGGCTAATTTTTGTATTTTTAATAGAGACAGAGTTTCCCTATGTTGGCCAGGCTGGTCTCAAACTCCTCACCTGAAATGATCCACCTGCCTTGGCCTCCCAAAGTGTTGGGATTACAGCCATTGACCACCGTACCCAGCTTCAACTTCTTTACGCATAAGTTCTCTGTATACCTGTGCTCATCAGAAAAGCTCACCAAGCAGTCACAATTACCCTTCAGGCAACACTTTTTTATGCTTAATTTAGATTATTAGCATTTGTTCAATCAAATTTTTAAAAATGTCTTCTATCTTCTTTAATTTTTGTGTATGATATTGGCCAAGATAAACCTTAACATTGCCCTCACCTTTATTAAACTTTAGAAAGGCTTTTTCCTCACTCTAGGCCATGACCACCCTTTTCCTAGAGCATTCACTATAGAAAATTTGTATTTGTGAATCTTTTCTCTGCCCGTTTGAGATGTAAATCTTTTGGAAAGCCCTTTGCCAATATTTCAACCCAGAAATGTCTTTCTCAAGGACCTGGAAGCTATCTCTTTGAAGTGTAATCAATGAAGATAGCCTATTGCCCAGTTTCTGTGGGTGGGTTAGTTGTTAACTTCTGATGAAGCCTTCTCCAAGTCCTAAAACCACCTCATGTAGTTGGATAAAGGCAATTAATAAACAGAAATAGTCTTCAATCCCTGATTCCTTACCCCAACACTTGCTTTTAAAACTTTGTGTAGCTTTTTGTTTTAGGTGAGTTGGGTTCAGACTGGGTTCTGACCTTTCTTCCCTATTGCAATAGCCATGAATAAAGTCTTCCTTGCCTGTTTAACTTTGGTAAAATTTTTACTTTGACATTAGTTTACTAATTTTTATCATTTTCAAAATTAATAAATTTTCTTTTAAAATTCTTATATGGGTGGGAGAGATCTCTACTTACTCTCTGAGTTTCCTGTTTTCCTATTATGAAATTATAGTTAATAGTTTTTATATTATTTATCTCCATGCTTCCCCCACATTATGTCAATATTCTAAGCCCAAAACTGTGCTGGTAAAGCAATAATAGGCTTGGGTAAAAAGTGCTTGTCTTTTACGGGCCTACTTTAGTCATTTGCCTTATGGTCAGCTTAGAGTTGCAAGTAGCAATTCCTATCACGTGTTTTTTAGAGGAGGGGCTTTTCAAGCCTTATCCTCATATTTGCTTAAGGATTACGATTCCACTCCCAAAGGAAACAGTAATCAAGTGTTTGGAGCCTCTTTCTGAACTCCCCACATTCCTTTCTTCTCACAGGAAGAGTGATCTCTCACCCCACTGGTGCTGTGAGACGTGTTAAAGTGAATAATTGCTTTAAAAAGCAGTGTTGGTTTGTCACTTTCCTCTTCTTGTATTCCATAACTTGTACTTGGAGCATGAAAGAGGTTTAACCTTGCACTCAGCTGGCTATGTATATGTTCAGAGTTTGCTCTGCAAGCGCAACTTTCTCCCAGACAGGCCCCACAATCTAATCTAGGGGCATTTTCAGAAGGAAAGGTATAGATACTTCCACTTTGGATCTAGGCTTTAACTACATCTTTATCACATTTTAAGGTAACAAAGCTACATTTAATTTTCATGTCCATTTATGTGCTTTGTATTAAATTAGTTAAGCACCATAGTGGAGAGGGCATAAATAAGTGAGATCTCTGAAATCTGAAACAAATCCCTCCATCTTCTGAGTATTGAAACTGTCATCAAGGTAGTAAGAGAGAAGAGGAGTGGCTTTTAGTAGAATTAGAAGCATTATTCTAGATTCACATAATTTCATACCTACACTTGAATATACAGTAATACATGCATTATTTTTACTTAGTGTATCAGTGTGGAATCTACTCCACTTTTAAGTCCTGATCCTATAATTTAAATATCCCCACCGTTAAGGTCTTTCTTCACCAGAAGGAAAAGATCAAGACAGGAAAGAAATTATTAAAAAGTACAAAAATTGACCTCTATGTTCTTGGACATGTTGCTTCAAACTTCCATTATAATAAATTGTCTGGTTATCTCCTATTGTTACCTTCTTGCATCTACCCTTAGGTTTCTGGGTTTCTTACCCATAAATGCAACTTCTGTGAAAATTAATACATAGGTGTCTTATGTAACATGCAGCAACTACAATTAAGTTTGACCTAGAGGATCACAGGTCCTGTCTGGAGTGTGAAGGCTTTTCGTACTAGAAATATTATTTTAAACTATTATAGTTACACTATCAGTTTGCTTCTTACTTTTCTTCTCAAGCTTGACAGTGAACTCATTTTGCTGAGAAAGAACCTCTTTATTGCTTCTAACATCCCAAAAGATACAGCTGTGGGAGGAAAGGGGAAAGGAAGGAAGAATAGCACATTTATATTTATATTTTCCGTTCTCCATTCTGTGCATCCTCTCTGCTTAAATAGATCTTGCCTTCCTGGTGTTTGCACTGGTTCTTAAAGTTCAACCTCCTGGGGCTGGCATTAATGACTTCCCATAAGCCCTATTTTTCTAAGGCTACGGACAGGGGACTTCAATAAGACATTAGCATCTGAATAGGTCAAGAGTCCTGATATTTAATGTGCTAAACATTTCTGATATTTATTCAATTAATTATAAATCAAAAATGTCCAGCATTTGAGGTTCACATGTAATCTAAAGTTTCTTCTCTGAAATTAAATAAAATAGTTACCATAATGCTATTCAAGCTAGTATTATCAAATAGCTACCATATATGCTATTCAATAGCTACCATATATGCTCTTCAATAACTACCATACATGCTCATTCATTATATATGAGTTCTTCATTACATATATATGTAATGGGTTCTTATTACATATATACATAATGTGTATATATGCGTGTATGTAATATGTACACATTATAAATATGTAAGAACTCATAACTTAATGAATTCTTCATTACATATGTTTTATTACATATATATGTAATGCTTAACTTCTGTTATCTTTCATACATACATTGCCTAATGCACAGACACCAAGTTCTATTAATACTTCAAGGTGCACCAGTTACAGTGTCTTGCATGTAGTAAGAGTTCAATGAATAAATAAATAAATAATACATATGTATATATGTAATATACATATAAATGTAATGTACATATATGTACGTTATTATATATATGCTATCTATTTATTACATATATAAATTGCTGATACATTTTTGGAACATATAGAGCATTTACACTTTCTGGGAAGTGAGATTCTATGTAAAGTGTCATGTGTGCTAACACAAAAGGCTACCTGAGGCAGAATGGGGACCACTTTATTGTTGATGAACATGCTATTTGAATGTGGCCTTGAAAGAAAGGTAAAGAATGGAATTGGCAAACCAAGTTATGTGCAGAATTTTTCTGTTGCCAGCTAGCATCTCAGAGTTGTTTTTAATATCTTTAACAGTGTGCCTACATAATGTACATATGTGTACATTATTATATATGTACATTATATATACACACATTATATATATATGTACCCACACATTACACATATATATGTAATGAAGAACTCATAACTTTTCTCTATGGAGGTCAAACATGTGATTTTACGGAGTAGTTACCTCCTATATAACCTTCCTGTTCCTGTCACATATTTATGCTTGTTATCCCTGAATCTATCCCAAAAACTTGTTATCCCTGAATCTATGGCTTATCATTCTGTCTATACGCCTTTACCAACCTATCTATTCCTTTCACAAGCTGTCACATTTTAAGGTGGCTGTTGCCGAAGTCCCTAGATATTGAATCTAAACATGAAGGAAACAGCAAAGAGATATTCATTTCTCTCTAGGTTTCAATTCTTTATTGTCACTACTCCCGATGGCTATGGAGGCTGTCATATTTTGTGGCATATGGAATCTGCAATGAAGAAATATAAGAAACATGAATTACTTCATTTGCAAAAGAAAGAAAGCAATAAATTAAAACAGGGTTAAATGATGTACCCTCAAGAATTTATTTATTGAGCTCTTACTATTTGCAAGACATTCTAACTGTTGCACCTTGAAATATTAATAAAACTCGGTGCCTGTGCATTAGGCCATGTATGTAGGAAAGATTACATACATTAAGCTCTATCTTCTTAACACTGGTATAAATTTGGGCTTTTTTCATTTGTAAAAAGAAAATGATGTTATATCTAGTTCATATTAATATTATGAGGCATGTATAGTTAGTCGTGTTTGCTATAAAACAAGCCTCCCAAACTTAGTGACTGCAATGAGCTGGGTCTTTTCTCTTTATTGCTGTAACTTGGGTCTGTCATACAGCTGCATTCCTATGTCTATTTCTCTGGGGATATATGATCTAGGAATTTCACTCACATATTAATATCTGGTATATGGTGCTAGTTGTTGGCTGACTTGCCTCTCCATGTGGTCTCCTATCTTTAAGGATGCTAGGGGAGGCCTCCTCACATGGCAATCTCAGGAGAGCAGGAGAGGGAGAGCTGAAGCTGGAAGACTTCTTGCAGTTTCAACTCTCAACTCACAAGATATCACTTCTGCTTCATTGTATTGTCAAAACAAATCACAAGGAAATACACATTCAAGGAGATGGAGAAATACACTTGGGAGGCGTGGTAAAGTAACATTAGTGAAAGGTGTGCAAACAAAGAAGGGAAAATTATGTCTATATTTTGCAATCTCCCACAAGGATTAAATGGGATGATATTTGCAAAGTGCTCAGAACAGAGAGCTTAGGACACAGCCAGCACTATATGTTTATCAAATAAATTGCAAATATGGTTTTTGGAGAATATACAGCATTTACACATTCTGGGAAGTGAGATTCTATGTAAAGTGTCATGTGTGCTAACACAAAAGGCTACCTGAGGCAGAATGGGGACCACTTTATTGTTGATGAACAGAAAATTCGCAGAGAAAATGTCATTTGAATGTGGCCTTGAAAGGAAGGTAAAGAATGGAATTGGCAAACCGAGTTATGTGCAGAATCTTTCTGTTGCCAGCTAGCATCTCAGAGTTATTTTTAATATCTTTAGCAATATGCCTACGTAATTCTTCCTCTATACTTTTCTAAAGGTAAAATAGCAGGTTTTAGAGGGGAGGCAATCATGCAAGTTAATAAGGTTGCTATGACTGAGAAATTTTAGATGGCCCTGACTGGCCTTTTCTAATGCAGAATAAATTGCTTTAATCCCCATGGGCTGAGTTTTTCATTGTACTCATTTTATTCTTTCTACTTAAGCAGGTGAGGAAAATAATAATAGCTAATATTTATTGAACCTATGCCAGACATTGTTCTAAGTGCTTTACTTGTATTAATTAACTTAATCTTCACACCAAACCAATGAGTTCAGCATTCAGCATTTGGTATTATTATACCTCGATGAGAAAATTGAAGCACAGAGAGGTTAAGTAACTTGCCCTAAGTCACACACCTAATAATTGGTAGTGACATGATTCAGCTGGAGGTGATCTGGCCCCAGTGCCGTGGCCTCCAAAATGCCATGCTGGACTGTCTCTCTGCTTGCTTTCCAGCTTCTTCATTATATAATAGACTCTAAGGCTGCATATTTTGAGCTTGCACTTTTTTAAACAAAATGAAATTTCTAAACACTGTCAAAACCTGAAAATCTGCAAGAACTCCATACCAGTGAATCACAGAATATGAAATTATAGAACGTTATAGCTGGAAAAGAGTATAAAGCCCATCTGATTTGGCTACCACTTTTTATAGCTA
Source organism: Macaca thibetana thibetana (assembly GCF_024542745.1). NCBI lineage: Eukaryota > Metazoa > Chordata > Mammalia > Primates > Cercopithecidae > Macaca > Macaca thibetana. Next base: position 142,490,133 of record NC_065582.1, read on the forward strand.
AGGAAATGGAGTAATGTTTCATTTATGATACATTGTGAACTATGACATGGGCTAAATGCCAAAGAAAGTTCTTCTATTTGCACATGTCCCTATATGAACTTAGAATTAGGGCATCTGGAAGCTGGAAATGACTCAATGATTGAATTTTGTTCATTTTATATAGATCACCTAGGTCATTTTAAATTTTAGTGCTTTGCTAATTAAGCTCGATTTCCCCAGCTTTATTGTTTTCTGATTCTAAAAGTAATAAAATTCATTTAAAATTTGCATACTACTGAACAATCAAAATACATAAATACGTAAGTACAAATAATATATTAACGTTAAGATTACACATACTCCTACTATCCAGAGCTAATAGCTGCCAACATGTTACTATATTTTTTCATAGAGCAAAATTAAGATTGTCCTGTTTTTAACAAACAGCCCTCAAAGTAAGATCATGCATTTCCATTTAACCTATTGTAATGTTTTATAAAGTCATTGAATATTTTGAAAACAAAATTGGTAATAGCTACATAATATTTTATTTTATGGTTGCAACATTTTCATGCAATGTCTTCATTTAATGAATCCTCTTGACACATATTTTCCATGACCCTGGCTTGGGTCTGGTGTCCTATTTGTCTCTGCAATTTGATACCAATGCAGATGTCACAGTCTGTGATAATCCTAAACTTTGATGTTGCTCAGGGCACCTTTTTCAAGTCTCTGGAAATCAGAGATTATGAAGCTTCAGAAATACATACACATGAGACAAGCAAGAAGTGCTATTTTTGCATTTCAGTCTAAGAGTGAAATAACCTTTTAAGATTTATTTATGTATGCATTTATTTTTTTGACAGTGCCTCTCTCTGTCATCTAGGCTGGAGTGCAGTGGTGCAGTCATAGGTCACTGCAATGTTGAACTCCTGGGCTCAAGGGATTCTCCTACCTCAATCTCCCAGGTAGCTCATCTACAGCCATGTGCTACCATACCTGGATAATTAAAAACAAACAAACAAACAAAAAAACACGTTTTGTAGAGATGTGGTCTCACTGTGTTGCCCAGGTTGGTCTCAAACTCCTGGTCTCAGGTGTAAGATGCACATTTTTGCTCAAAATGAGGTGTTATTTTCTGCATGAAAGTCTCATCAAGGTGTCTGTACATTTGTCATGTCAAATAAAATAAAAGCAACAAAATATTGAATGTAGACAGACTTGTATTTTAAACCAACTTTTTCATATATTCACTCTATACTCAGGTTTACAAAGAGAGAGATTATATTTTTGTATATGCTATTAATAGTTGCTATTTTTAACTAGATAACTAAACTCACTTTTTTTTCTTTTGTTAATGCTATTTTAAAATTTTAGCATTTAGATACTATGTTGAATGTCACTTAACCGGTAGCGTTCTCCAAATGTCAATTTATAAATTGCCTCTATTTGCCATATCTCAGAACATCATGTAGTGTTGATTTCTGAATTCCTCTTTCCCTAGAAAATCTTTCTGAATGATTTAGAAACACATCAGTAAGTTTTGGTGTCTTGCTGGCTGTAGGCCAAGGACCACTCACTCCTCTTAGAGACACCTGAGGTCTTTGTTAGTAGCTCCTTCGATATTCTCTCTCACAAAGTGGCAGCTCACTCCTGCAAGATCCACAAGAGAGCATTTCTGTGCTGAAAACGACTCTCTCCTTGACCAAACTTTGCTCAAGCTCCTATGAGCTCTGTTCTCCACGATGCCTTGACCTTTGGCTTCTGTGTTTGTCATTGCCGAGTCTAATTTTAGCAAGAATCTTACCAGGTCAGTTTAGAGAGAATCCTCTATCCTTGGAATCTGATTAAGTTCTTCATCCCCCATCTTTGATGTCTCAATCTTTGACCTGCCTTTAGCAAAAATACCCTTAGGCCAGTTAGCAAGAATTCACCTATTCTTGATGTCTTCTCTCAGTAATTTTCTACCCACTGACTCACTCCCTCTGCTCATTGGCATAAATCTCCAGTTGTCTTTGTTGTACTCAAGAGTTACACTCAGGCTCTCTCTCCTGTTACAACAGTTTTCCTGAATGAGGTATTCCTTACAATTTTAACAAGAGTTAGAATAATTTTTTTCTGTAACAGTGCTTAAAGAAGTCATGACTATGTTTTTTTATTGAAGGGCTCACCTTCAACACCCAGGAGAATCTCCTTTTGATTAACCTGAAGTTAACTGATTAGAGAGCTTAATTATACCTGAAAAGTCCCTTCACCTTTGCCATACAAAGTGCAATATCCTATCATTTTCACAGTTCCCACCCACACTCAAGGGGAGGGAATGAGGCAAGGGCATGAGTCATTGGGAATCATATGAACATTCTAACTGCCGTACTACCCTACTCAACCTTTTCCAGTTTCTCTGCCTAAGTGTCGCTCATCTTTGCCCTTATCTAAAAATCAGACATAAATTTGATTTGTAGTTGGTGTTGACGTAATTTAATGGTACATGAGAAAAACATACCTGTACAATTTAGAGTAAGTCCTGGGTTTAAATCCTGCTGTCACTATTTATTGGCTACTGAGGTAAGTTATTTCACTTTTGTGAGCCTCATATTTCTTCTCTAAAATGGGGGTAATAACACCATCCTCATGGGTCGTTGGGAGAACCGAGAGAGATCATGAATGCAGGAAACCAAATGCAGCATCGGTTACATAGCAAATGCTCCAGAAATTATAGTTATTATTAATAGCACGATCTTATCATTATACTTTTATTATACATGAGTGCATTATTTATTAGTCTGTGATAACATTGTTTACCTTACAATATAAATCTCAGAAGATGAGGATTGGGAATATGTTTGTTATTTTTTGTTGTTGTTCTGCTTATATATACTTTCGACCATGAGAATTGATAGATTCTTTAACTCAGACTTAAAATATTCATCAACTAAATCAGTGATTCTCAAACTATTTTATTTCTAGAAAGACAAAATTAATGGTATTCACAAATAAAACATATTCCCTTAATATACTTAGGATTATAAGCAATTCTGGGTATACAAGCTGTAACTTCAACCCTTTCTCTCATACTCTGAATTTGCATTTCAGGAGGCAAATGCAAGAGATTGATGTTACTGTAGGACCTTGAGTCCGTGCATATCAATTAAAGAAAGTAAAATCATAAAATATCAGTGACATTCCTCATAAGTGATATGGAGTCATTCTTATGGTTGGGTTTATTTGAGGTAGAAGATAGATTTTGGTGAACAAATGTTTTATTTGTGATCTCCTTTTGCTACAACTTAATGAGGATTTTTTCTTTTCTTTCTTTTTTTTTTTTTTTTTTTTTTTTTTTTTGAGACGGAGTCTCGCTCTGTCCCCCAGGCTGGAGTGCAGTGGCCAGATCTCAGCTCACTGCAAGCCCCGCCTCCCGGGTTCACGCCATTCTCCCGCCTCAGCCTCCCGAGTAGCTGGGGCTATAGGCGCCCGCCACCTCGCCCGGCTAGTTTTTTGTATTTTTTAGTGGAGACAGGGTTTCACCGTGTTAGCCAGGATAGTCTTGATCTCCTGACCCAGTGATCTGCCCGTCTCGGCCTCCCAAAGTGCTGGGATTACAGGCTTGAGCCACCGCGCCGGGCGAGGATTTATTTTCTATATAGTTTAGAGCTCAAGGCTACCCAAAGGCTAAATGCCCCAGCAGGGAAGAATAGTTAGTGAATTCATTCATTACCTGTTTACATTTTAATAACCCAGTAAGATTATCTGCTTTTATCACAAGTGCAAGCTAAGGAAGGATTGTTCATTTAGGTCGAGTTTGGCTTCTCAGAGTGAAATTCCAAGAGTTTCTTGTATTATTAAGCCAATGAGCCAAGGAACGTCTATTCTCTAAACAATTAGCTTTCTTAAATGAAGTGTAGAAAGAAAGGCAATCCATGAATTCATTATTTATTCTTTCTGGGTGCAGACATTAGCTGGCATTAAGTAGCTCTTTGAGGTGTGACATATGAGGTATGATTCAAAAGGAAGAGACTGATTGTTCCTAGTCACCCAGGAAATCAATCACAGCCCTTTATAGTTACAACCACATGCTGATTTCTGTTTATGGGGAAACACGTTTTACCCTGAAAGTGGAAAACTGTGGACTCGGTGCATTTTATTTTTTTCCCTCCCATTCTTGACAATTTATACCTTCCATTTGGAGTTCTCAGTTATCAATATCTTTTATTAGCCATTGTTTCACTTAGATATTATACAGGAATATCCAGATGCCACACAAATGAAAACTGGCAATCCCTCAAATAGTGCAATTCTATTTCAGTGACTGTAAATCAGAACCTTCAGTCAGAACCATGGTTCATTCTGTTGTTTGTACATTGCTTCTGCTATTATAACTAGCTGAGTTGCTTTCGGGTTACATTTATGGCCTCAGCCTGGCAAATTAACTGGAGCAAAGGAAATGGAATACTTTCATCAGTTTAAAAATTATCCAAAATGTGACAGTTAAAAGTTTTTTAAAAAGTTCAATGTAATACTGAAAACTGCTACATAAAACACAGGACTTGGAATCTTAGGTAAAAATGCTGTATCTGTCCTTCTTAGTATAAGTCATTAAACATCTGTCTTACTGCACTTACTCACAAAATTGTGATATGGGATTCTATCTGAGCATCAGTGCTATAAGACAAATGAAAAAATATTGTCAAAGTTTCTGGCAAGTGGAAATATGGGAAAAACGGTGAAGTTGTCAGGCTCATCGACACTGGAATCAGACTAACTGGGTTCAAGACTCAGTTCTAGCACCTACTGGGGTTAGGATCTTGGTCACAATGCCTTGATCTTTGTTCCTCAGTTCCCTTATCAACAAAGTTAGAATGACTATTTTTAGTCAAGATTAAACAAGAGTGGAATGTGGAAAAATCACTTAAAATAGTGCCTGGAACATTACAATAACTATATAGGTATTTACTAATACTATTGTTATTATTGCTGTCATTATTAAAGGTTTTCAAAATATTTATTCCTTAAGTCAATCAACACAACGGCATAGTAATGGAACTCCAGCTTTCATTTTTATTTGTCAAGACATCTTATAATTTCTGGCTCTTCTTAAGCAAAGCAGCATCTGGGAAAATTATTCAGAGGAGAAAATAATATCTTCATAACATTCAGAAGTGTTTATTCTCTTATTTTTAGTCAATTCAAGTATTATTTTTGCAATAAAAATCTCCACATCAAATAAGAAAGCACTTGGGAAACTTCTAATGTACAAATTTACAAATATAATTTCACAATCTATGCACGGTTATATGTTGAGGGCTTGATAGATGTTGTGTTGTTAAATTATCTATTTACATTTTAATCACACAATAATCCCATAGATACAGGATACAGAAAGAAAACAAAACAGTGGTTCAAAGAATGTAATGACTTTCTCAAAGTCACATAGCAGGATGAGTATTTGTAGCCACATCTGCCAGAATCCTAAAGGTCTGGTGGTTAGCTAGTATGTTTCAGGAAAATTGTCTTGCTTGTTTAGGGCTAGAGCTAGCTGTGATTTGTTCCTAGGGACTCTGACCTGATTGGCTAGCATCCTGTGTTGCTCATTGTTAATTTTTTCTATATTTATTCTGATCTTAGGAAATAGGAACTATTGCTAATTTTTTAAGTGCCTGGTGTTGACTTTTGAGGGGGTTTTCAATAATCTTCTGGCCATTTCTCATAAACTTCTAGAAATGAAATTTCTGTAAGTTTTAGGACTTGAAGGAAAACAGCCATTCCTATCATATTTTTTCATGAGTCAGAATAAAAGGTCCCCAAAATATGATACTTGAAACCTCTGTACTTGTTTCTGGAGTACATAGAGAAATGCTGGAGGCAAAACAGATGGGCAAATCAGCTCCAGAATCATTCACCATCAACTTTGACTTTAGAAATATGTCATAACATATTTCATGACATGAACATCATCAAAATAGTGACTCCCCAGCAGGCTTAGAAATGATTACTATTTATTGGAAGTGCATTTGTTTAGTTTCAAGATAAAGTTAATGAACCAAATGCTAGCAAACAGAACATTTAAAACTTCCAGATTCTCATATTGAATTTTTATAAAAATTAATTGTTTGAACTGACCTCATTTCCAAGATAAGTATTGTCATCAATAATTGAATGTTCAAGGCAACACAAAACCCAACAATAACTTCTGTTCTTTGTACACTAAGTTGCAGTCTCCTATGTGGCCTTTTAAAAAAAATCAGTTGATGAATAGATACAACAGCAATGTTTTTATGTGTGTGTGCTATCAAGCATTTATAATCTTTAGCTTTCAGTGGCCTGGGAAAATCAAAAAGTCTTAAGGCCCAAAGGATGAATAATAAGGATAGCATTTTCAATTCAGCATCCTTGCAGCTAATTTCCTTTACAAAATAGCAAGAGTAAGAGCTTAAATACAACTCGATACAACTTGGTTGGCTCTAATCTTCAATGCATAGCAATCAATTCTAAGTTTGTTCTGGGTCTAGGATACAAGTTAGATATACCTTGAAGGGCAGATTTTGTTTCAGTAGTACCCTACACAGTGGATCAGGACAACAGTAAATATGAAAATCTTCCAAGACCTAAGTGGTGAATGGTCGAATTTAATATATTTTATTTATTAATCTACCCTTTCTCAGACTAAGAACATACTTTTCCCATTTAACCTGTCAGTAACATTTTCTAAAGTTATAACATATTTTGAAGACAAAATTTTTAACAACTGCTTAATATTTCATTTTACGGATGCAGCATCACCATGTAATGTTTTTATTTAATGAGTCCTCTTGCCATATATTTTTCATGACCCTGGCTTGGGTGTGGTATCCTTCTTTTTTCTTTTGCAATTTAATGCCAAGGCAGATGTCACAGTCTATACTAAATCTTATGTTTTGATGCTGCTCAGGGCATCTTCTTCAAGCCTCCAAATATCAGAAAAGAAAAGATTCTGAAGTTTCACAATTATATATGCATAAGACAAGCAAGAAGTGTTATTTTTGCATCTTAGTCTGGAGGTAAAATAACGTTTTAAGATGTTATTTATTTATTTATTTTTAAGACAGCGTCTTATTCTGTCACCCAGAGACTGGGTTGCAGTGGTTCATTCATAGCTCTCTGCAAACTTGAACTCCTGGGCTCAAGGGATCCTCCTACCTAAGTCTCCTAAAATGCTGAGATTATGGGCATGAGCTACAGTGCCCAGCCTGAAATCTTTAAAGATAAAATCTTTAAAGAGGTAATTAAGTAAAAATAAGGTCATTAGGGTGGGCTGTAATCCAGTATGTCTGCTGTTCTTATAAGAAGAGAAAATTTGGATACCTACAAATGCAGAGAGCAAATGATGTGAAGACACAGGGAATCAATGGCCATCTAAAATCTAAGGAGAGAGGCCTAAAACTGATCCTTTTCTCGTTGCCCTTAAAAGAAACCAACAGTGCTGACACCGTGATCTTGGACTGCTAGGGTACACATGTATGAGAAAATAAATTTCTGTTGTTTACGACACCTAATATGTGGTACTGTGTTATGGCAGTCCTAGCAAACTAATATACTAATCTAGTCTTATACATCTCTTAATACTAAGTGGACATACTTGTATTGTTTTAGATCTTAGAAGAAATGCTTACAAATTTTCCCTTCAGTATGGTATTAGCTGTGAGTTTTTTATATATGGCCTTTATTATTTTCAGGTATGTTTCTTCTATGCCTCGCCCTTGAGCCTTGAGTGAAAATAAGCAGTAGCCCAAGCAGTGATCACTGCAGGCCTTAGGCGAGACTCAGTGCTGGGCTGACTTCAGGTCTTACCCAGTGTAGTCCCAGTAGTGGTGGCCACAGGGATACTATGTCACCCCTCTTATAGATTAGGCAGCTCAGTACAGAGACAGAGAGACTCTGTTTGTTTGGGGAAAAGTAAGGGAACAGAACAAGCAGACCAAGAGTCTTTACCTGGTGATCGAGGGGAATTTCCTGGAGCTGACCGAAGACCACCAGGGTGGTACGTCTACATGTCTACGAGAGCAATGGTGGTACTGGGCTTCAAGTGCCCCCTAAAGCAGACATGGCTACAGTGACCAAAGATTTAGATCACAACACCCAAGTCCCTGAGAATACCTGGAAAGCGTTTCTATGAAAGATGGGTTCTAACAAGCCCAGACTGCAAAGATTACAATTACAACTCCTCAATGCACAGGCATGAATGAATATCCATAAGTATCAAGACAATCCAGGAAAACATGATCTTATCAAATGAACTAAATAAGGCAGCAGTGACCAATGCTGGAGAGACAGAGTCATGTGATATTTCATACAGGTAATTCAAAATAGCTGTTTTGAGGAAACTCAGTAGAATTCAAGATACCACAAAGAAGGAATTTACAATCTTATCACATAAATTTAAAAAAGAGACTGAAAGAATTAAAAATAATCAAGCAGAAATCCTGGAGCTGAGATATGCAACCGACAGACTGAAGAATACATTAGAGTCTCTTAACAGCAGAATTGACCAAGCAGAATAAATAATTAGCCAGCTTGAAGACAGGATATTTGAAATTACATAGTCAGAGGAGACATAAGGAAAAAGAATTAAAAAGAATTAAGCATAACTGAAAGATCTAGAAAAAGACTCAAAAGGACAAATCTAAGTTATTGGTCTTAAAGAAGAGCTAGGGAGAGAGATTGGGCAGAATGTTTATTCAAAGGAATAACAGAGAAATCTAAAATATTTATATTCAGATACAAGAAGAACATTGAACACCAAGAAGATGTAACCCAAAGAAGACTATCTCAAGAAATTTAATGATCAAACCCCAAAGTTCAATGATAAAGAAATGACCCTAAAAGAAGAAAAAGAAAGAAATAACATAAAATGGAGCTCCAATATGTCTATCAGCAGACTTTTTACTTGAAACCTTACAGGCCAGGAGAGAGTGGCATGATGTATTTGATGTGCTGAGGGAAGAAAATTTAACCTAGAATAGTATACCCAGCAAAAATATCCTTCAAACATGAAGGAGAAATAAAACTTCCCCAGCCAAAATAGAAAAAAAAAAAAAAAAAAAAAAAAAGCTGAGGGATTTCATCAACCCCATCAACCCCCTCCAGGCCTGTTCTATAAAAAATTGTAAAGAGAGTTTTTTAATCTGAAAGAAAAGGATGTTAGTGAGCAATAAGAAGTCATATGAAAAGACAAAACCCACTGGTTATAGTAAGTACAGAAGAACACAGAGTATTATAACACTGTAATTGTGATGTGTAAAATACTGATACCTTGAATAGATATAACAACTGTAAATACATATGCACCAAACACTGAAGTACCTAGATATAGAAAACAAATATTATTAGAGTTAAAGGGAGAGAGGGATCACAGTACAATATTAGCTGGAGACTTCAACAACCATGTCCACTTTTAGCAATGGATGACAATCTTCCAGACAGAAAATCACGAAGGAAACATTAGACTTAACCTGAACTGTAGATCAAATAGATCTAATAGATATTTATAAACATTTCATCTAATGGCTATAGAGTATGCATTTTTTTAATATCATCATATCAATCACTCTCAAGGACAGACCGTATGCTAGGTCACAAAACAATTCTAAAATCATTTAAAAAAATTGAAATAAGATCAAGCATCTTCTCAGAACACAGTGGGGGGAAACTAGAAATTAATAACAAGAGGAATTTTGGAAACTATGCAAACAAGTTTAACAATATGCATCTGAATGACCAGTGTATCAATGAAGAAATTAAGAAGGAAATTGAAAAATTTCTTGAAACAAATAAAATAGAAACACAACATACCAAAACCTATGGGATACATTGAAAGCAGAACTAAGAGTAAAGTCTATAACAATAGTCACCTACATCAAATAAGTAGAAACATTTCAAGTAAATTTTGATGCATCTTAAAAAACTAGAAACTAGAAAACAAAAAGCAAAGAAAAGCCAAAATTGTAAAATAAAAGAAATACTAAAGGTCAGAGCAAAAATAAGTGAAATGAAACCAAAAAAAATTACAAAAGATTCATGAAATTAAAAGTTGTTTTTTAAAAAGATAAACAAAATGTAAAATCTTTTAACAAGACTAAGAAACAAAGAAAAAATAACCAAATTAAAAAATAAGAGATGAAAAAGTAGACATTACAATGAATACTGCAGAAATTCAAAGGATCATTAGAACTTATTATGAGCAACCATAGGCCAATAAGTAGGAAGATCTGGAAGAAATGGATAAATTCCTGGACACATAAAACCTAACAAGATTGGACTGTGAAGAAATCCAATGGTAACCTCACTTACCTCACTTATTACTTGCACTTACCAATAATGAGTAATAATATGAAAACTGTAACAGCAACCATCTCTCCACAAAGAAAAGCCTAGGACTCATTGGCTTCACTGCTGAATTTTACCAAACATTTAAAGAACTAATACTAATTCTACTGAAACTATTCCTAAAGATAGAGGAGAATGAAAAATTTCCACACTCATTCCACAAGGCCAGTGTTACCCTGATACCTAAACCAGACAAAGACACATCAAAAAAAGGAAACTAAAGCACAATATTCCTGATGAACATTGATGCAAAAATCCTCAATGAAATACTAACAAACTGAATTCAACAACACATTAAAAAGATCATTCCTTATGACCAAGTGAGATTTTATATCAAAGATGCAAGGATAGTTCAATATATGCAAATCAATCATATGATATATCAACAGAATGAAGGACAAAAACTATGTGATCATTTCAATTGATGCTGTAAAAGCACTTGATAAAATTCAGCATCGCTTCATAATAAAAACCCTTAAAAAACTGGATAAAGATGGAAAATATCTCAATACAATAAAAGCATAAAAGCCATATATAACAGACCCATAACTAGTATCATACTGAAAGAAGAAAAATGGAAACCTTTTCTCTATGATCTGGTACAAGACAAAGATGGTCATTTTCATCACTATTATTCAACATAAGACTGGAAGTCCTAGCAAGAACAATTAGACAAGAGAAAGAAGTCATATTACCCTTGTTTGCAGATGATATGATCTCATACTTGGAAAAACATAAAGACTCAAAAAAAAAGCTATTAGAACTGATAAACAAGTTCAGTAAAGTTGCAGTATACAAAGTCAACATACAAAAATCAGCAATATTTGTATATGCCAACATTGATCAATCTGAGAAAGAAATCAAGAAAGTAATCCCATATATAATAGCCATGAATAAAATAAAACACATAGGAATAAGCATAGTCAAATAAATGAATAATCTGTACAAAAAAAACTATAAAACACTGAGGCAGGAAATTAAAAGGGACACAAAAAATGGGATGATATTCCATGTTCATAAATTGGAAGAATCAATGATGTGAAAATGTTCATACTACTAAAAGTAATTTACAGATTCAATGAAATTCCTATCAAAATACCAATGATATTATTCACTGAAATAGAAAAAATAATCTTAAAATTTATATGGAACCACAGAAGACCCAGAATAGCCAAATCTATCTTGAGAAAAAAAGAATACAACTGGAGGAAACATATTACATGACTTTAAATTATATTACAGAGATACAGTAAAAAAACTAGCATGGTGCTATCATAAAAACTGATACCATGGTGCTGTCATAAAACAGGTACACAGACCAATGGGACAGAAAAGACAACCCACAAAAAAACTGCACATTTACAGGGAAGTTACTTTTAACAAAACTGCCAAGAACATATATTAAAGAAAGGAAAATCTCTTGGTACTGGGAAAACTGCATATGCATATGCAGAGCAATGAACTAGACCTCTATCTCTTACTATATACAAAAATCAAATCAAAATGGATTAAAGTCTTAAGTCTGAGACCTCAAACTGTGAAACTACTAAAATAAATCATTGAGGAAACTCTCCAGGACATTGGGCTGGGCAAAGATTTCTTTAGTAACATCCTACAGGCACAGACAACCCAAGAAAAAATGGATTAATGGGCTCACATCAAGTTGACAAGTTTATGCACAGCAAAAGAAATAATCAACAAACTGAAGAGATAACCCAAAGAATGGAAGAAAATATTTGCAAACTACCAATCTGAGAAGGAATTCAGAACCAGAATACATAAGAAGCTCCAATAATGCAACAGGAAAAAAATCTAATAATTTGATTAAAAATTGGCAAAAGATCTGAATAAACATTTCTCAAAAAGGACTTACAAATGGCAAACAGGTATATGAAAAAGTGCTGAACATCACTGATCATAAGAGAAATGCAAATCAAAACTACAATAAAATATAATCTCACCCCAGTTAAAATGACTTTTATTCAAAAGATGGGCAATAACAAATGCTGGTGAGGATGTGGAGAAAAGGGAACTCCTGTAAACTGTTAACAGGAATGTAAATTAATACAGCCACTGTGGGAAACTGTTTGGAGGTTTTCAAAAAGTTAAAAATAGAGCTACTATATGATTCAGCAATCTCACCACTAAATATATACCCAAAAGAATGGAAATTAGTGTATCAAAGAGATATCTGCACCCCTATGTTTGTTGCAGCACTAAATATATACCCAAAAGAATGGAAATTAGTGTATCAAAGAGATATCTGCACTCCTATGTTTGTTGCAGCACTAAATATATACCCAAAAGAATGGAAATTAGTGTATCAAAGAGATATCTGCACTCCTATGTTTGTTGCAGCACTGTTTACAATAGTCTGGATTTGGAATCATCCTCAATGCCCATCGAAAGAAGAATAGATATTGAAAATATACACATTGGCGTACTATTCAGCCATAAAAATATGACAGCTTGTCATTTGCAACAACATGGATGGAAATGGAGGTCATTATGTTAAGTGAAATAAGCCAGGCACAGAAAGACAAACATTGCATGATCTTACTTATTTGTGGGAACTGAAAATTTAAAAAAAAAAAAAAAAAATGAACTCATGAAGATAGAGAGTAGAATCATGGTTACTAGAGGCTGGGAAGGGTATTGGCAGGGGAGTGGGGATAATGAATGGGTACAAAACTATAGTTAGAATGAATAAGGTCTAGTATTCGATAGTACAAGAGAGTGACTACAGTCAATTTATTGTACATTTAAAAATAACTAAAAGAACATATTTGGGTTGTTTATAAACCAAAGAATGGATAAATTCTCGAGGCGATGAATACCCCACTTAACCTGATGTGATGATTACATATTGCATGCCTGCATCAAAATATCTCATGTACCCCATAAATATATACACCTACTATGTATCCACAAAAATTAAAAATAAAAAACCCAAAAACCAACCAAACAAACAAATAAACACATGAACAAACAAAAGCGTCCTTTTTCGTTCCTTTTTAAGATATCCTGAATTTCCTTCCTTCTATCCTTTCCATCTTCTCCCAGGGACTTTGGCTCTTTCTTGTCCTCTATGTCATTCAGTTTTGTTTTATTTTTGATTTTTTAAAATTTTACCTCTGGATCACTTTATAGGACTGGTTTGACTGCAACTTGACAGCATCATACAAGTAAAAGGAAGAAAGAATTGGACAACAAATCCAAAACTTAGCTTAAACTTGCATTTTTAAATCTTAAAATTAATTATAAAATTCAGAGGGCTGTAATCAATATCCATTTAAGTTTGTCTGTAATAAATTATTTGGTAATGTAATTAGGAAAGAAGCAATTACCTAAAGCAATTAAGAACCAACTTCTTCCAAGTTGCTAAAGAGATTTTAATAAAAATAGAAATAGAAATCCGTATACTACTACTAGCAATTTATTTTTATGTATTTCAGTGAAATTTCTATACTTTAAAGTGGGGCTAAATTAAGCTCATTGATTTCATGCAGAAAGAGAAATTAACTATAATAGTGAGTTTTTCCTGCGATAATTAATGAGAGCAGTTAATCTATTTTGTAAAAAAGAAAATCTTACAAAAAAAAAACTTTAATTAGTTTCTAAATTATTTGGAAATCACAATTTCTATGCTCCTTCACAGTGGCTTCTGTATCCTTCCTTTTTTTGTTACAAGATATTACATTTCCTAACAATTTGCTCAAACACAATTTCAGCCTCTTCACATTTTATGAAATGAGGTATAAAACAGCTGCTTCCCTCAGACCTCCCTGTAAACATGCTGCACCTTCTACTACTATGTCCAAGAAAGGAAATCAGCATTCTCTTTACTGTCTGCTATCACTTCTAACGAAAGTTCCAGTATTGCGTTTCAGTAAGCAGTCTCTTAATCTTGCTTTCTCTTTCTCTTTTTTCTTTCACTCAAGTTTCGTCATAATGTATTTCTTCTCAATGAAAGATATGAAGAAAACAAATTAATCCATCGTCTTCTCAAAACTGTCACCTCTTCAACTTCTTGAACTAAATATATTGCTGCTCTATTTTAGCTGCCCCATGCTTAGATCAATTGTTCTCAAACCCTAGTATTCATTCAAATTTCATGAGGTTCCAGTTTTCAGTTCTACATATAAGGATCATGGAAGTCATCATTCCATCCCAACCCAAGTAAAAAGCTGAACAGACTAAAAATCAACAATTCTTCTAACATCTGTAACGGGGACAAGGACACAGAGCAGACCATTGCTCCTAGGAAAGGTAAGACAGAAAGGTGAATACAGAGAGTCAAGGCTTATTGGAGCATAGAATCATTAGTGGAAATCACCCTAGAAACCAGGGTCAGGGTAGAAAAACTTGAACTATAATCAACAGTGTTCTGGAGGCACAGTGTAGACAACTCTAATGTTAAAAATTCGAGGGGCACCCAGTAGTGGACGGCCCCCATGGTACTGTAAGATTTATCTCCATGAGATCACCTGTAAACATCAAAGAAAAAGTCCTTGTGCTCCTGGCAGGAGGAGAAGAAAAATAACCATTTTTATCAAAGCTAGAGCACACTCTTCTCTCTTCCCTCAGGAAAAATTTTTTAACCCAAGGTGAAACTGCTGGGTTATTATCAGGGCCTAATTAACGTGAGGGAAGGGATATACCCAACTTCATCCCACTCTAGCCTTTCACTCTGAAACCCACTAGCATCCTCTAGCCCACTAGCCATCCTCTCCCACCTGAGGAAGGAGGGACTGGGAAACATTTGTCAAGGTCAGGATTCAGAGGCATAGACTCTCTAAAATCTACTATATAATCATAACACTATAGAATGGCTCCCCTCCCATCCCGCCTCACCACTGCCTTACTAAAGGCCTGTTCACGGCAGTTTTTTTTCCCCTCTCTCTCTCTTTTTTTTTTTTTTTTTTTTTTTTTTTACCAGTTGGCTGTCAAGGAAAAGTTACAAGACATAATAAAATGCCAAAAATACAATTTGAAAAGGCAGAGGAAGCATCAGAACCAGAGTCATATATGACAGAGGATGAAATTAACAGACTGGAAAATTTTAAAGACTATGATTAGTCTGCTAAGGGCTCTAATAAATAAAGTAGCATACAAGAACAGATGGGCAATGTAAGCAGAGAGATGAAAATACTAAAAGTGAACCCAAAGGAGATGCTAAAGATAAAAAGTACTGTAACAAAAATGAAGTATGGTTTTGGTGGACTTACCATTAGACTAGACATGTACTAGGAAAGGCTTTCTGACCTTGAGAATATGTCAATAGACACCTCCAAAACCGAAAAACAGAGATCCAAGATTTTAAAAAGAGAGAGAGAAAAGAAAAGGAAAAAGAGAAAAGAAGAGAGACAAAAGAAAAGAAAAACAACGGAATATTCAAAGACTATGGGACGACTGCAAACGTTGTAACATATGTGTAATGGCAATACCAGAAAGAGAAGAAAGAGAAAGCCATAGAAGAAAATTTTGGAACAATAATAATTGAGAATTTATCCAAATTAATGTAAGATAGATATAAAACCACAGATCCAGGAGCTTAGAATGGAGGAGAATGCAAAAACAAAGAAACAAAACAAAACGAGAAATTACACCTATGTGTATCATTCTTAAACTACAGACAACCAAAGATATAGAAAAAGTCCTGTAAAAGGCCTCTTGTGGGGCGGTGAAACACCTTACCGATAGAAGAAAGATAAAAGTTACTTCTGACTTCCCTTTAGAATTCATGCAAGCAAAAAGAGAGTTGAGTGAAATATTTAAAGAGTTCAGAAAAATAGCCTTCCACCCTGGAATTCTGTATTTTGTGGAATTATCCTTCAAAAGTAACGGGGAAATAGATTTTCTTAGACAAACAAAAATTAAGAGATTTTGTTACTGGTAGAACTACTATCAAAGAAATATTAAAAGGAAGGCCGGGCGCGGTGGCTCAAGCCTGTAATCCCAGCACTTTGGGAGGCCGAGATGGGCGGATCATGAGGTCAGGAGATCGAGACCATCCTGGTTAACACGGTGAAACCCCGTCTCTACTAAAAAATACAAAAAACTAGCCGGGCGAGGTGGCGGACGCCTGTAGTCCCAGCTACTCGGGAGGCGGAGGCAGGAGAATGGCGTGAACCCGGGAGGCGGAGCTTGCAGTGAGCTGAGATCCGGCCACTGCACTCCAGCCTGGGTGACAGCGCGAGACTCCGTCTCAAAAAAAAAAAAAAAAAAAAAAAAAAAAAAAAGAAATATTAAAAGGAATCATTTAAGCCAGGCACAGTGGCTCATGTCTGTAATCCCAGCACTGGAGGCGGGTGGATCGCTTGAGCCCAGGAGATTGCTTGAGCCCAGAAGTTGCCTGGGCAACATGGTGAAACCCCATCTCTACAAAAAAATATTAAAAATTAGTCAGCCATTGTGACATGCACCTGTGTAGTTCCAACGACCCAGGAGGCTGAGGTTGGAGGATCACCTGAGACTGGGAGGTCAATGCTGCAGTAAGCCAAGATTGAACCACTGCACTTCAGCCTCGCTGACAGAGTGAGAATTTTCTCAAAAAACAAAACACAACAAAAAAAGTTATTTAGTGAGAAGGGTAACAATGTAGATCAGAAACTAGGATCTACATAAAGACAGAACATTAAGGAAGGAATAAGTGAAGGTAAAAATAAAGACTTCAAATTTTCTTATTCTTAATAGATAACAGTTTGTTCAAAATAATCATAGTGTAAGATGGCTGAACATGTGCCACTGAGGGTCTGAGACATCAAGAAGACTGCCATACTCTGAAGAGATCTCCTCAGAGGTATGGCATTGAGAGCAGTCAGAAGGAGGACACAGATGCTGGGCTGAAGAGGGAGGAAGCTGGGAACTCTGCATGGGACTACTGTATACCAGGACTTGCTCCTGGCCACCAGTGACTTCTGGGGAAGATGTGAGTTGAGTGGGTGAGGAGCAATCTATTCTTGCCATGGACCTCTGGATTCCTAGCAGCAAACCCCCGATCCTCATGGACACTTGAGCTGCCAGGATGAGCTGCTTAGAGAGATAATAGGAACAGAACCCCAGCCAGTCTGGAGCTCAGAGGGTCACGTGTAGGAGTGTCTAAGTGGAGCATGGGATGCCCATCCCTCAAGGCTCGCCTTGCTCTCCTAGGAAACTTTAGCTTAGAGGAACTGTTGGACTTGAACAGAGCAGAGCAACTGTGCCCATGAGACAGGGCCAGTCTGACTTGAGCGACCCCTGTCTGCTTGCCTTTCCTGGGACTCACTTGGCCATGCTTGCTTGCAGTAGCATCTAGAATGCCCAGCTAAGGTGCCTTTTGGGGACTTGCATTATAACTCCCATGCCAGCAGACTGTGCCTGATCATTGGAGAGCTCCAGCAAAACAGCTTCTGCTGATGCACACCAGACCACCCGCACTCTCCTTCCACTGCACCCTCCCCTGTGCCTCTTTGACCATGAAAACCTTTCAGATTGCTTGGCCACGGAAACCTTCCAGATTGCTTTGCCCACAAAACCCTTCCAGATTGCTTTGCCAACATGCTTGCACACAGGTAGACCTCCTCTGCCCTTTCCCACCAGTGTGTGTGTGTATGTGCAACCCACTGTGCCACTGCTGTAAGCATGAGTGCACCCCAACCCCCACCATGCTAACATTGCCAATGCAAATGCATTCAAGGAGACTAGTGGCACTGATGCCCCTCCTGAGCTGCCATCCCCGTCCTGAGCTGCTGGTACAATGTGCATATGGAGACCTCCAGTCCCATGCCCACCTGCACCCTGCTCCCATGCCAACACTGCTGTCAGTGAGAATGCGTAAAGGGATGCCAGTGGCCCCACCTAACCCTCCATCCTCACTACACTGTGCCATACCACCACCACTGTCAATGCGGGCATGGAGGCCAGGACTCCTGAACCCACAAACATTATCTTCTCAACCAAAAAGCATCCATCCAACAATGCTGCCACTGCTGCTAGCACATGCAAATGAGCCCAGACACCACTGCCACTGCCTGATGAAGCACTTTGGCTGGCACCAGTCTTTGGAGTGCTGTAACTAGCAGTCTGGAACACGTTGGCCTTTCCAGTGCAGCAGGTTCCTTAACCTTGAGTTACCAGAAAACAAAAGTGTATATGTGATACCAGTCCCCCAGAGTTAGAACACACAGCCCAGGAGTCCTGAACCAAGCTTTGGCCCCCTAAAATCTATTAGAAATGAATTCAGTTGAACTGAACCCACCTTATACCCCAATCAAATTCCCAAGGACATCAAAGAGGATAAAAAAATAAATAAATAAGGGACAGAAATGTTAATGATCGAAGGAACATTAGTCCATACAGATGAGAAAGAACCAGCACAGGAACTCTGGCAAATCAAAAAGTCAGCTGTCTTTTCACCTCCAAACTATCACTCTAGTTCCCCAGCATTGGTTCTTAAGCAGGCTGAAATGGCTGAAATGACAGAAATAGAATTCAGAATATGAAGAGGAATGAAGATCATCGATATGCAGGAAAAAATTGAAACCCAATCCAAGGTTTCTAAGGAATACAATAAAGTGATACGGGAGATGAAAGTCAAAATGGCCATTTAAAAAAGAACCAAACTGATCTGACAGACTTGAAAAAGTCACTTCAAGAATTTCAGGATATAATCACAAGTATTGACAGCAGAATCAATCAAGCTGAGGAAATATATCTCAGAGCTTGAAGACTGGCCCTCCAAAATAACTCAGACAAAAATAAAGAGAAAACAATAAAGAAGAATGAGCAAAACCTCTGAGAAATATGGTATTATGTAAAGACACCATATCTATGACTATTGGAATCCCTAAGAGAGAAAGTGAGAAGTCAAGCAACTTGGAAAAACATTTCAGGATATCACCCACAAGAATTTCCCCAACCTTTTTAGAGAGGTCAACATTCAAATTCAGGAAGTGCAGAGAACCCCTGTGAAATACTACACAAGAAGATCATCCCCAAGACAGATAATCAGAATCTCCAAGGACAAACTGAAGGAAAAAAATTTAAAGGCAGCTAGAGAGAAGGGACAAGATAGCCTGATGGGGAATCTTTTAGCAGAAACATGAGAAACCAGAAGAGAATGGGTCCTATATTCAGCATTTGTAAAGAAAACAATTTCCATCTAAGAATTTCGTATTCAGCCAAACTAGGCTTCATAAGCAAAGGAGAAATAAGATCCTTTTCAGACAAGTAAATGCTAAGGGATTTTGTTACCACTAGACCTGCCTTAAAAGAGGCCCTGAAAAGAGTGGCAAATACAAAAAGGAAAGACTATTACTAGCCACTACAAAAGCACACTTAAGTACATAGACCAGTGACACTATAGAGCAACCACACAAACAAGTGTGCATAGTAACTAGCTAACAATGTGATGATAGGATCAAATTCACATATATCAATATAACCTTGAATGTAAAGTGTTCCAATTAAAAGGCACAATCGAGCAAATTGGATAAAATGCAAGACTCATGCTATGCTGTCTTCAAAAGACCCAACTTGCATGCAATGACACACACAGGCTCAAAGCAAAAAAAAAGCAAGTTCTTAGAGACCTATGAAGAGACTTAAATAACCACACAATAATCACGAGAGACTTTCAGCAGCACACTGACAGTTTAGACGGATCATTGAGGCAGAAAACTGACAAAGATAATCAAGAACTGAACTCCTCACCTCACCAAATGGGCCTAATAAATGTCTACAGAACTCTCATTCCAAAACAACAGAATATACATTCTTCTCATCTGCATATGGCACATACTCTAAAATTGACAACACAATTGGGTATAAAATAATCCTCAGCAAATTAAAAAAAAAACAACAAAACCTTGAAATCATACCAACCATACTCTTGGACCACACTGCAGTGAAAGTACAAATCAATGCTAAGAGAATCACTGAAAACCATATAATTACATGTAAATTAAGCAATCTGCTCCCGATGACTTCTGGGTAAATAATAAAATTAAAGCAGAAATCAAGAAATTATTTAAACCTAATGACAACAAAGGTACAACATACCAGAATCTCTGGAAACAGGTAAAGCAATGTTAAGAGGAAAGTTTATAGCACTGAATGCTTACATTAAAAAGTTAGAAAGATCTCAGATTAACAAATTAACATCACAACTAGAGGAACTAGCAAAACAAGAGTAAATCAACCGCAAAGCTAGCAGAAAACAAAAACAAAATCAGAGCTGAGATGAAGGAAATTGAGATGTAAAAACCATACGAAAGATCAATGGATGCTGGAGTTGGTTTTTTGAAAGAATAAGAAAGATAAACTGCTATCTAGGCCCATAAATTAAAAAAAAAAAAGAGGAGACCTGAATAAACACAATCAGAAATGACAAAGGAGACATTACCACTAGCCTGCACAGAAATGCAAAAAACAACTTCTCATAGTCTGCTATGAACACGTCCATGCACACAAGCTAGAAAACCTAGAAAAAACTGATAAATTATTACAACCTCCCAAGAATGAACCAACTTCATCCTGACAGCAAAACCTGGCAAGACACAAAAAAAGAAAACTTTTCATTTCAAAGAAAGAAAACTTCAGGCCAACATCCTCAATGAACATCAACGCAAAAATCCTCAAAAATATACTAGAAAACCGAATTTAGCAGCACATCAAAAAGCTCATGCACCACAGTCAAACAGGCTTCATCCCTGAGATGCAAGATTGATTCACTATACACAACTCAATAAATGTGATTCACCATAAGTAGAACTCAAAAACAAAAACCATATGATCATCTCAGTAGATGCAGAAAAGACTTTCGATAGAATTCAACATTTCTTCATGTTAAAAACTCTCAACAAACAAGGCATTGAAGAAATGTACTTCGAAGTTATGGGCCTTCTATGAAAAACCCACAGTCCACATTACACTGAATGGGCAAAGGCTGGAGTCATTTCCCTTGAAAACCAGCACAAGACAAGGATATCCTCTCTCACTACTCCTATTCAACATAGTACTGGAGGTCCTAGCCAGAGCAGTCAGGAAACAGAAAGAAATAAAAGGCATCCAAATAGGAAGAGAGGGAGTCAAACTATCCCTATTTGCAGACAATAAGATTCAATACATAGAAAACCCCATAGTCCCTGCCCAAAAGCTTTTTGATCTGATAAAGCAACATTTCAGGATAAAAATCAATGTATAAAATTCCATAACATTCTTATACACCAACAACCTCCAAATTGACAGCCAAAGCAAGAACACAATTCTATTCACAATAGCCTCAAAAAGAATAAGATATCTAGGAGTACAGCTAACCAGGGAGGTTAAAGATCTGTACAATGAAAATTGCAAAACACTGCTCAAAGAAATCAGAGATGAAACAAATGGTAAAACATTGCTTGCTCATGGATAGGAAGAATCAATATTGTTAAAATTGCCATACTACCCAAAGCAATTTATAGATTCAGTACTATTTCTATCAAACTACCAATGACATTCTTCACAGAATTATAAAAACTATTTTAAAATTCATATGAAACCAAAACTGAGCCTGAATAACCTAGGTAATCCTAAGCAAAAGGAACAAAGCTAGAGGCATCACCCTGCCTGACTTTATACTACAAGATTGCAGTAACCAACACAGCATGACACTGATACAGAAACAGACACATACACCAATGGAAAAGAATAGAGATCCCATAAATAAGGCTACGCACCTACAACCATGTGATCTTAAACAAACCTGACAAAAATAAACAATGTGTAAAGGATTCCTTATCGAATAAACGGTGCTGGGATAACTGGTTGGCTATATGCAGAAGATTGAATCTGGACCACTTCCCTACACAATATTCAAAAATCAACACAAGATGGATTGAAGACTTAAATGTAGAACCTAAAACTATAAAAACTATGGAAGATAATCTAGGAAATACCATTCTGGACATAAGACCTGGCAAAGACTTCATGATAAAGATGTTAAAAAGGCTGGGCATGCTGGCTTATGCCTGTAATGCCAGCACTTTGGGAGGCCGAGGCAGGCAGGTCATGAGGTCAAGAGATGGAGACCATCCCGGCCAACATGGGGAAATCCCGTCTCTACTAAAAATACAAAAATTAGCTGGGCATGGTGGTGTGTGCCTGTAGTCCCAGCTGCTCAGGAGGCTGAGACAGGAGAATCGCTTGAACCCGGGATTCAGAGGTTGCAGTGAGCTGAGATTGTGCTCCAGCCTGGCAACAGAACAAGATTCCGTCCAAAAAAAAAAAAAAAAAAAAAAAAAAAAAGCCAAAAGCAATGCAACAAAAGCAAAAGTTGACAAATGGGACCTTATTAAACAAAAGAGCTTCTGCACAGCAAAAGATACTCTCAACAGAGAATCAGACAACCTATTCTGTAGAATGGGAGAAAATATTTTCAAACTACGCCTCTGAAAAAGGCCTAATATCCAAAATCGCTAAGGAACTTAAACAAATTTACAAGCAAAAACCAAACAGCCCCTTTAAAAAGTGGGCAAAGGACATGAACACTTTTCAAAAGACAACCTATACATGGCCAACAAACAACTGAAAAAATGCTCAACCTCACTATCAGAGAAATGCAAATCAAAATCACAATGAAGTACTTTCTCACACTAGTCGGAATGGATATTATTAAAAAGTCAGAAAATGACAGATGCTGGCAAAGTTGTGGAGAAAAGGGAATACTTACAGGCTGATGTCTCTACGGTCCGGGTGCCCTTAGTTTCTTTACATTGAATGTATTGATTTTTCTTATTATAAAAGAAATTAATGATTTTTTACTTCCAAGAAGGATATCCTTGGTAATTTAAACCAACTTTCCCAAAAAGGAAAATTGTTAAAGGAAAAAAAAAATAAAAATGAAACAAAACAAAAATACTATAAGGCATCAGAGTCCTAAAAAGTTAATGACATGTTAACAAGGTGAGATCTACAAAAAGTAGACAGAAGTCAGGAGGAAGGGAAAGGGTATCCTCAATATGCTGAAGGAAAAGCCTGCCAAGTTGGACTTCTATACTCACTGAAAATTATCTTTCTAGATTCAAGATGACCTAAAAGCATTTCAGAAAATGAAAACTGATAAAAATTTTTAACAGCGTATTTACATTACAGAAATTTTTTTTCTCACTAACACTCTGATTTATTTTTTATTTTTTATTATACTTTAAGTTCTGGTATACATGGGCAGAACGTGCAGGTTTGTTACATAGGTATACACGTGCCATGGTGGTTTGCTGCACCCATGAACCCGTCATCTACATTAGGTATTTCTCCTAATGTTATTGCTTCCGTAGCCCCCTACTCCCCGACAGGCCCTGGAGTGTGATGTTGCCCTCCTTGTGTCCATGTGTTCCCATTGTTCATCTCCCACTTATGAGTGAGAATATGCGGGTTTTGGTTTTCTGTTCCTGTGTTAGTTTGCTGAGAAGGATGGTTTCCAGCTTTATCCATGTCAGGGAAATAACAACAAAAAAATTATCCCACATGGAAACTTGACATGTAGGAAGAAAGGAAAAGTAATAAAAATGTAAATTTGTGAGTCAATTGAAATGAACGACAAACTTATAAAACAATATTAATAATGTCTTGTGAAATGTAAATTATGTAATTAAAATACATACCAACAATATCATACAGTGGATAAGTGGAGTTTTTATGCTGGAAGAGGATAAAAGTACAGATTTTTTTTTAAGTTTCCTTTTTTTGAGAGTCAAGGATTCATGATGTAATCTGTAGCAGATATATATTTAAAAACCAACAGAATAAAAATAATTGAATAATGAAAACTATTCAATCATATAAAAAATAGGAGATTGCAGAAATGAAAGAACTGAGATCAAAAGAAAACAGCATTCTCAGTCAACATTTAAATATATTGTCAATTTCATTAAATAAAAACACAACATGTACACAAATTAAAATGCAATGATTATTAAACCCAAAACATTCAAAAATTTTTTAAAGAGAAACATATTAAAATAAATACAAAGAAAATTTAAAAACAAAAGCATAAAAAGCAATGTGTCATCTAAGTGACTAGCAAATGAATGCCGTTGTACCTTCATTAGTATCTGGAAGATGTTAATATCAGAAAGTAGTTGAAAAGTTATTAATATCAAGCAGTTGAAAATTAATAATGGACAGTATTGTGATAAAACATTCAATTCAACAATAAGATACAACCGTTCTAATGTATGTACCTAATAATATAGACTCACATTTGAAAAACAAAAACTAAACAAATTGCTAGGCAATATAGACAAATCTATAATCCTAATCCTAATGGGAGATTTTAATCCCATTATCCATTTTTGATAGACTCCATAGCAAAGAAATAATTAAGCATATAGAAGCACTAAATTACATGATTAACAAATGTTAAAATACAGAATATTTGCTCTATATGTTTGACAGCATTCTCAAAACATATATTATAGAACAATGGACTCCAAAACTGTAGTATTGATACTCACAAGTATAATAAATTTGAAAATATTAATGTCACAAGGAGCTGTTACTGATTTAATAAAAGCAATCAAACTAGAAATCAGTTTTTTTAAACTTTAACAATTTTATATTTAAAAATCATATATATATTCATAAATTATGAAAATATAATCCTTAGGAAAACGAGTCAAAGGCAGAAAGTAGAAATTGGAAATATTTTAATTGAAAAATAATGAAAAGGATGAGAGTGAAGTTCATAGTCTCAAATTTACCTATTTGAAAAGATAAAAAATTAAAACACCAATGAGTTAATGTTAAGATATTAGAGACAGAACAGTAAAATAAATCCAAAAACTGTAGAAGGAAGTAAATAACAATAACTAAAACTAGAAAAAAATAAAATTTTAAAAATTCCCTATAGATACTCAACAAAGCCAAAGGTAAGCTCTCAGGAAAGTGTTATAACACAAGTAACCAATGTTAGGAATGAAAAAAAAAGTCTTCGTTTCAGTTCTGTGAAAATAAAAAAAAAAATTATTATATAACATAAAATAAAGCTACCAAGCTTTACCATTTACCAAAATAGATCCAAGAAGAAAAGAAAACTTGAATAGTTTTGAAACTATGGAAGAATATAAAATTATAATGTAAACATTTTACACAATGAAAGCTCCAACTTCACATGTCTTTACTGGCCCGTTCAATTAAAAGTCATGTTAATCTTACAGTAATTTTTTCAGAAAATACAAAAACTGAAAGACCTCTCAATTTGTTTCATGAAATAAGCATAAACTTGATACTAAACACCATAAATTATGTTATAAAAAAGGAAAAGTACAACAAGGAAAATTAAGATATGTAATAAAAAAGGAAATTGTTCAAAATCATTCTTGAACATTGTGGCAAAAATTGCAAAGTGTTATCAAACCAAATGTGAAAATGTACAAAGAGCACAATGCATTATGTTTAAGATTGTTTATTACTAAAATGCAAAGTTGATTTAATACTAGAAAATAAATAGTTCATTGATAAGACTAGAAAATTTTAAATTATTTTGATATAGAAAAGGCAACTAATAAAATTAAATATATCAATTTATGATTAAAAAAACTATTAATAAATGTTAGTTCTCAAATTGGTAAATTCACTGCAACCCAACAAAATCCTTAGTATTTTGTTTTTGTGTGTGGGACTTGACAAACAATTCTAAAATCTCTTCTGGGAATGCAAAAAGCCAAAAATAGCTCACGCACTCTTAAGGATCAAGATGGAAGAATTTGCTATACTAGAACGTATTTTATAGGATACAATAATTAACACATTTTGGAACTGGTGTGAGGATACACAAGAGAAGCAGAAGCAGAGGATACACAAAGAATGAAGCAGAAAAATGAGCCCAGAAAAAAATCCCATACCTACTTGGTCAATTCTTTTACAATAAAGTTAGCACTGCAAAAGGGTTGGGAAAGGATTACTTTCAAAATAAATGATCTAGAATTCATCATTTAGTGGGGATTCACATGTGGAAAACTAAAACTTAATCTCTACCTCATACCATACACAGTAAATCAATTCTGGATGGAATGATTACTAAATGTTAAAGTGTTTAAAACATGAACGCATTTAGAAGATAATAAAGAGAATATTTTTATAACCTCAACGTAGGAAACCAAACTGGATATAAGAAGCATTAATCATTAAGGAAATTATATTAAATGTAACTACATAAAATGTAATCTATGAGAAAACAGAATGGCTGAAATTGCAAAAACTAACCAACATATAAGAGTGAATGAGAAAGTTAAGCTCAAACATTTTCATACTGCACTGGTGGTGGTGTAGTTGGTCTACCTTCTTCGGAAAATCCGCATATCCACTCACACCAAGATAACCAATGAAATGCCAGTGTGTGTGTTCTAGGAGGCATGTGCCAGTAAGTTTAGTGCAGCATTATTGGTAATAGTTAAAAATGCATGTAACGTCTTAAGAAATCAATAAGAAAATGAACAATTAATTTCTGGTATATTCATAAAATGGAAGACTATTCAGCAGTTAGAATGCATAAAATATCACTGCATGTAACAACATAGATAAATCCCACAAAAATCACATTGGGTTAAAAAAAAAAGTCACAAAATAACATATACAAAATGAATATATTTTCTTTAGAAATGCATGCTTGGGAGGCTAAAAAAATAAATAAATAAAAAGGAAAAGCCAGAGAGCAATTACCACATAAGTCAGAATATGCTCTCCTCTAGGGCAGAAGGAGGCTGATATAACAGAGCAGGTACTGGTGGGAGCTACTGTGGTATGGGCAATGTTCATTTCTTGACCTGGGAGGTGGTTATACAATAGTTTGCTTTTTAATAATTATTTAAGCTGTACTTTAAATTTTAATTCACTTTTCTCTGTATTTTATCTTAAGCAATAAAATAGAAACAAAAAGCAATACATACTTATTTTAAAAATTTATATGATATGGAAATATAAAAACAAATGAAATTCTTCTGTAGTTTCTGCCTTCACAACTACAAGTAAACATTGTAAAGAGTTAATTGTCTGGACTTGGAGAACTTTATATAAACAGACAAATGTAAATATAAATATATGTATAAATATGAATGCATATGTACATATACTTGTAGCTACGTGAATTCATATATATATATATGGATTAACACAATCTAAATATGCACCATTCTACATAGAAACATGTATTCAAAGAGGCAGCATAATATATGTCCATAAGCAGAGGTTCCTTCAAGGCCTCACATGATCTACTGAGAATACCTCTCTGCCATTTCTTATTCTCACCTCTTCATGCTGTGTTAACTACCTTGGCCTCCTTTGCCGTTTCTAGAACTTGTACTTCCACCGTAGTATTTTGCTTTAAATTGTTACTCAGCCTGGAATGCCACTCCCTCAGATGCCTGCCTGTCTGAATCTCTCACCCATTTAGGTATCAAATCTCATCTTCCTCATGAGGCCCGTCGTCACCACTCTCTAATATTGTGACCTCTATCTCATTGCTGCCTTCATTTCTTATTTTCTTACTTGGCTGTTTCTATTTTCCTCCTTTTTTTTCTAATATACTTTATAAAATTATTACCAATTTTATTATTTATTATTTGACTTTTCCTACTAGAATGTAAATTCACAAAAGCTGGGCTATGTTTTATTCACTGATATCTCTCAACCACCCAGAATAGTCTCTAACCCATAGTAGATACTCCATAGTATTTGGATGAAGAAATCTCCCCTTTTAAAGAAAAAAAATAGAGACTGGGCACAGTAGCTCATGCCTGTAATCCCAGCACTTTGGGAGGCTAAGGTGGGTGAATCATGAGGTCAGGAGTTCGAGACCAGCCTGGCCAACATGGCGAAATCCCGTCTCTACTAAAAATACAAAAAATTAGCTGGGCATGGTGGCAGATACCTGTAATCCCAGTTACTCAGGAGGCAGAAGAATCACTTGAACCCAAGAGGCAGAGGTTGCTGGGAGCTGAGATCACAGCCATTGCACTCCTGCATTCCAGCTGGGGCGACTGTGGGAGACTCCATCTCAAAAAAAAAAAAAAAAAAAAAAAGAAAAGAAAAAAAAAAGAAAAGAAAAAAGAAAAGAAAAGAAAAAATCAGATCATGTTATATAAAGCTAGTACTCTAACTTTGTTTTATTTACATCACAGACAGCTTTCTATGTTAGCACTTACAGATGTAAACTTTTAAGATTTTTAATATATATAGATGCAAAATAACTTATTTATCTTTTTTTTCATTTGATGACATTTTGGTTATTTCCAATCTCTAAAAATCTTTGCAATTAATATCCTTTTACCCATATCTTTTAATTATTAAATTGCTTTTCGGAGCACACCAAGGGTCGGGCTGCTTATTCTTGAAATCCAATAATGAAATACAGATGAACTGAGAAAAAATACTTCATTTCTGTAACCGGGTACAGTGAGAATGTCTGGAAAACATTGCCAGACCAACTCAAAATTACAAAGTTTTCCAGAGTTTATATACCTTCTAAGATATATGTCTACATGTGAGTGTGCATGCATCTAAAGACATAAATGATTAACTTCTTCTAACCTATAACTAAGTTCTGAGTCCTGAAGACCTTCCTCTGAAGTATCAGTAAATTAATCTAGATGGGTCCAGGTGACAGAGGTGATTACCCTTATCTTGTCTCCTGCTAAATTCTGGAGGTTTTAGGAGTTCCTTCAGACCCCTAATAAACTTGTTTGTGAAGGTTTGGGGAGCTCCTTGAGACCCCCAATAAAACTTGTTTAACCCTAAATGGGTCCTGCTAAGAATTCTTTTGTAATCTTGTCATCCTTCAAGGCCCAGGAAAGGCCTAGGCAAAACTCTTGGTGGGCTTTTATGACATTCCAACCTTTGTATAAGAACAATGGCTCTTTCGGCTTTTAATATTTAACTTAACCACTCAGTCAGTGCTGAAATAGTTGTTACGGAGGTTTGCCTGTTCAGTTTATAGTGAGACCTGGCCTGTCACAAAACTGTGTTCTCTAAAAGTGAAGTTGGTAAATCAAAACTACATATAACTTAAAATTTGATGCATATTAGGAAAGTCCATTCCAAAAGCTTATATAATAATTTATACTCTTACTAATTTTATGGATGTTTATTACATTATAAACTACAATTTGTTTTCCATCTCTGTCTCTAGCAAAGTATCATAAATATGCTATTCTGTACTTTGGAAATTATCTCTTTGTTACATTGGTTTTGCAAGATTCGGAGGAGGTAGTGCAGTGTGGTAGATAGAAAGCACAAGCTTTGGAGTCAAATACAATTGGACTTCAATTCTGGATCTATAAATTGCTAGATTTGCTGGATCTATAATTTGCTCATTAAGCAAGTCTCTCAAATTCTCTGAGACACCATTCTGTGAACTGTAAAATGAGGAAACTAAAACCTCACCGAAGAAATTTCAAGACTTACAGAAGATATTTTGAACATAATGCAGAGCAAAAATAAGTATATGCAAATATATTTGCAATAAAAGAGAGAGTATTGTATTTACCAGCTGCACTAAAAATGACTTTTTGATTGGGTCTGGAGTGATCATTGTTTAGTTGCTTTCTTAGTCACAGATTTCTTCCTCCTTACCCCTCAGATTAGTAAAACTCAGATTAGTTCTTTGGTAATCCAATTCTCTTTTCCTATATGGCAGTCATTTGGATGGGAGTTAGCTTCACCTCAAGCTCCATGAATGCACACTGATGGACATAAGCAAAAGGTACAATCCCAATCTATGCTGCTACAGGCATGGGTTTGAGAATGAGCGTCACCCCAAGTCTAAGCTAATGACTATGCTCTGGTTACAGTTTTTGGTCCATCTTGGTCCAATCAAAGTGAAACTCCGAACTTTCATTTAATAGTTGTGGAAAACTACAATCTTGCTTCAAAAGTGTGAATGGGGAAAATCTGGAGCTATAATCTATTATGTTGGGAAACATTTTGCAATGAAGGAAGTCAACCACAGGGAGAAGCCAAAACAACAACAACAACAACAAAAACCCCAAGCCAGAAGAATTATTGAGAAATTGATTACTCTTCTTGTTAAAATGATAAGAAAAAGGAAACCCATGTGTTTTCTAGCTCAGCTCTGTAGCTCTCTTTGTGTTTTCTCTCAGCTCTCACTTCTCCCCCACCTCACACACCCTAAGAAACCTCACTAAAGAGCAATTCCTTCTATTTAGCTCAATAATTCTTCCCTTGGAAACACAAGCAGCTCTCATGTTTCTCAATGGGGATATCTTTTCCCTTCAGGTCCTCTGTCTGACTAAGGTAAAGTTACTGCAGCATCTTTGCTAGTCCAACGGAAGGAAGCCGGAGGGAGATGACTATTTGAACTAGTTTGGAATTTCAGAGCATAGCATATGACCAGGAAGATCACTTATGAAGAACTCTCGTATTCTCTGTGAATAAAAGAAGAAGAATAGAGGCGGAAATGTATGGATTGCATAATATATACTCCTATGCTCTGTATTCAAATGGCACCCTGCAACTATTTTATGACATATGTGTTATTATTATTCCCAAGTTACATTTGGAGTGACTGAAATTTATAAAATTTAAATAACTTGCCAAAGGCCACACAGTTAGTGGTGAGAGATAAAGAAAGCATCATAGAAATTAGTTACTTGAGTTAACAAAATTTCTTAAATATTTGGGGAATCCTTAAAAGCTATCGCTTTTCAGAACTCAATGATTCGGTTACATCTTTTTTTTTTTTTTTTCATTTACAATGAGAATAGTAACCAAGAATAATTATTTGCTATGTAGATATTTCCATCTTCTATTTCTCTTAGATTTCAGGGATAAGCCATGCCTTAGAACTGATATTACTCACTGAAGACAGGATTTGAAAGAAAACATCTTTTAAAAATAGACTTGTCCATTCTTAGAGTAAAAAGAGACTTCAGAAAGTTGATTGCAAGAAACTGTTGAGTAAGGAGTTGGACTGAAAAATTAGACCATTTCAAGGCTCCTCCAGAATCATGTGTCTGCAACATCCTGCTGAAGACTCATTTATACAGAACTTTCCAGTTTATGTGCCTGTTATCTCTACTGGCTAAGTGGTGTGAGAGCAGGACTATATCTTATTCAACATTTTATTCATGGAAGTTGCTAAGCGTCAGTAGTCAATACCTCTGTTTTATATCCATTATCTTTTTTGATTTTTAAAACAAATCTGTGATATATGTCACAGTAGGTTTCTTTCTTTTCTTTTCTTTTCTTTTTTGTTGTTGTTGAAATGAGGACACTGAATTTCCAAAATCACCCAGTTATTGAATGAGAAAACCTAGGTTTTAGACCCAGGACTTATCACTTTAGGATCAGAATTCTTTCCACTATGCCAAATTTCTTCAATATTTAGGCAGACCTATCATAAGTAAATAAGCATACAGAATAAATATATTCAAATCAACTAGAAGTGACACTTGGGTTATCTATAGTAATGGAGAATGCATTGCTCAATTCCCCTACCCTCTTGTATTATGATAAAGTTTACTTACTATCATATCATTCATTTAGTCAATAAGAATTTTAAATCATCTTGTGCTTTAAGAACTTTGCTAGTATTGGTGCCAAAAAAAAAAAAAAAATCAAGCTTTATTTCTTAGTGAAGAATAATCATAATGAAACTAACTTTTATTCCCTAAATGCAATGAGACTCCTGAAGTAGGCTTCTTCTCTGAGAGGGGTTAGTTGGTTTTCCAGACTTAAAATAATGAGCAATTCTTCTTCTGAAACAAGAATATATATATATATTCTTTTCCTGTAAATTCCAACAATACTTTTTATAATCTTAACTATTTTAATGGTTTTTCCAAGTCTCTTCCCACAAATATCTCGATTAAGAGATCAATATTCCTTCAATTAATGATCTTGGGAAAACTGGATATTCACATTCAAAAGAATGAAATTGAACCCTACCTCATACCACATACAAGCATTGACTCAAAATTGACCATAGACTTAAATGTCAGAGCAAAAACTATAAAAAGCTTAAAAGAAAACACTGGTGTAAATCTTTGTGACCTTGCTTTAGGCAATGGTTTCTTAGATACAGCACCAAAAACACAAGAGACAAAAGAAAATGAACAACAAAGAAGGGCTTAATTGAAATTGAATACTTTAATACTTCAACAACACCATCAAGAAAGACAACCCACAAAATATGAAGAAATATTTGCAAAGCATATATCTGATAAGAAACGTGCATCCAGAATACATACAGAACATATACAACTCTCAAATAAATAAGAAAATAATCTAATTTAAAAAGTCAGTGAAAAATCTGTACAGACATTTTCCCAAAGAGGTTATACAAATGGCACATAAGCACATAAAAATGTTGCTCAACATAATTAGTCATCAGGGAAATGCAAATCAAAACCACAATAAGATACCACTTCTCATACACTAGGATAGCTACAAAATAAGACAAACAATAACAAATATTTGTGAGAATGTGGATAAATTGAAATCCTCATATATCTGTGAAAGGAATGCAAAATGATGCAGCTGTTTAAGAAAGAGTCTGGCAAGTGCTGAAAAAGTTATATACAGGGTTACTGTATTATGTCATTCTACTGCCAGAGAGTATCAAATCTAATACAAGAGAATTGAAAACTTATGTCCACACAAAACTGTGTACACATATCTTCATAACAGTTTTATTTATAATAGCCACAAAGTAGAAACTCGCAAATATCCAACAACTGATGAATGCATTAAAAATGTGGTATATTTTTACAATGGAATTTATTCAACAACAAAAAAGAATACAATACTAATACATATTACAACATGGATGAATCCTAAAACATTTTGCTAAATGAAAGAAGCCAGTCACAAGAGACCACTTGCTGTACGATTCCATTTATATAAAATGTCCAGAAAAGAGAAGTCAATGGAAATCTAAGGTGGATTAATGGCTATGCAGAGCTAGGTCCCGGGATGTGGGCCTAATGGAAGAAAAACCACTGTTAGTGCTTATGGGTTTCTTTGGGGATGGCTGAAAATGTTCTAAAATTAGACAGTGGGGATGGTTGCACAACTTTCTAAATAGTGCATTGATGGGGGTTAATTTTATGATATGTGATTTATATCTCAATTAACATATTTAAAAATGAGATATATTTGAATTGGCCTGGACCATTTAATTTGAACAAAGATTGTAATAAAATGTTGAGGTATAATTATAAATAAATTGTAAAGTCATTTTTAACATGGGTCTAACATATATAAAGTCATAATTATAATATTGCTATTTCTTAGTCCACTTGCTTTGAGGATTTGTTATTTGAAGGCAGTTAACTATCCTTCAAAAAAAGCAGTCCACATCTTTTATAAAAATTTTTTCCATAATTAAATATTATAGCTTTAATTTGCTTCTTTCTAATTATTATTCATCAAATTATTTTATTCATCTCCCTGAAAATCTAGACAGCTAATTGGGCTTTGCTGCAGTGACACTTATTCATTCCCAGTATGATTTACTACATTGGAAAGAAAAAAAAGGTAAAACAAATAAGAAAACATTTTTTTTAAGTAGACAGAAAACACAGTTTTTACTTTTGTAAGAAATTCGAGGCCGGGCGCGGTGGCTCAAGCCTGTAATCCCAGCACTTTGGGAGGCCGAGACGGGTGGATCACGAGGTCAGGAGATCGAGACCATCCTGGCTAACACGGTGAAACCCCATCTCTACTAAAAAATACAAAAAACTAGCCGGGCGAGGTGGCGGGCGCCTGTAGTCCCAGCTACTCAGGAGGCTGAGGCAGGAGAATGGCGTAAACCCGGGAGGTGGAGCTTGCAGTGAGCTGAGATCCGGCCACTGCACCCCAGCCTGGGCGACAGAGCAAGACTCCGTCTCAAAAAAAAAAAAAAAAAAAAAAAAGAAATTCGAGTCTTCTTAATTTACTTTATTCTTTTACCATCCTCAATTAATATGACTCTGAGGGCCGAGTGCGGTGGCTCATGTCTTTAATCCCAGCACTTTGGGGGGCCGAGGCAGGCAGATCACCTGAGGTCAGGAGTTCGAGACCAGCCTGGCCAACATAGTGAAACCCTGTCTCTACTAAAAATACAAAAAAAAATCACCTGGCCATGGTGGCGGTCACCTGTAATCCCAGCTACTCGGGAGGCTGAGGCAAGAGAACTGCTTGAACTTGGGAGTTGGAGGTTGCAGTGAGCCAAAACAGCGCCATTGCACTCCAGCCTGGGTGACAGAACAGGACTCAGTCTCAAAAACAAACAAACAAAACAAAATATATATATATATGAGAGCTATCATATTATAAAGAAAGTAAAATCTGTGAGGGCAAGTAATTTACTCTTACCAACAGATTCAGATGTGTAACCCTCCTATGTATTCTTCAAAACTGATTAGAACTTTGTCCCTATAGGAAACACATCTCTAGCTCATGATATCCTTATTCTAAGAATTCTTCTCCCACCAGGCAGCTGTATGCATATACTGTGACCCCATCCTCCTGCCCATAGGTGATTGCCATGGGATACAAATTTGACATAAGCTGGCCTTCTAGAGAATTCCAATAAAGTGTGTTGTGTCATATTTCCATGTGAATCAAATATTTTTTGGACATACACTGTATAGGTTCTTAGTGGTTCAGAGTGCATAACCAGATAAAAAGACCACTGGAGAAAGAAAAAAGAAGTCTATAGTGTTGGACTACTCTGCCATCTTCTTGACTCCCCAGTACCTGATATTTGTAGAATCTTTTCACTGTTCTGGAAGTTTGTATTCTTGAATACAATAATAACTAGAGAGAATTAAGAAGGGGGATGCTCCAGATGTTCTTGCACATCCTCAAAATCTTCTAATCTTTTGATGACTTTACATCAGCAGAATTTACCTTTATACTTCTGGGATCTATGGGAGGCCAAAGTGAGAGGAAAAGCAGAAACTATAAACAGACCATGGAGGAGGATATTCATTTTTGAGACATGAAAATGCTGAAAAAAGTGTAATGTGTTTATTTCAGACAAATGAGATGAAAGGCTTCATTGGAGCAGAACATTATTCACATTGGAGTAAACATTATTCATATGGTTTATAGTGCATTTGTGCTAATAAAGATATATAAAATTTATTTTTTTGAAAATATAATCACCATTTGCTTACGAATGCAAGGATAAAGAAGGCTTTTTGGGGAAATGACCTTCTGAGAATTTGGAACACTTCTGAAAATGCAAGTCACTCAAAATACCTTGATTCCAGTAATAAAATATGTTTGTTTAATTACTTCTACTATTTTTAAAAGTATACTTCTTTGACAATTGAGAAAACAAAAAATTGGACATCATTAACCTTGAATGCCTGAGGGCACAAGTTATTTATGCTTAGTGTAAAACAATTGAATCCAAGTTGAGACACTTGGGAACAATTATAGAACAAGCTGCTTATTTTCCACATCCCATGATGTCTTTTGGGAAAGCCATGACTTCCTTCTTAAAAACAAGACAAAACAGTCTCTACATTATTTTGGTCATCTAGTTTCATCTTTCATCTCACCTTTTCTTCACTGCCTTTGCATGCTCACCTCTGTTCATTAGCTGAAACTAATACATTTTTTTTTTCAGATGTAAACATAATCAGTTTCTCTGAAGTATTTGATGTAGGCTTTCCTTCACTTGTCTTCCATAAACAAGTCTCTCATAGTTTTCTGTTCTGTTTCTTTTTATCTTTGTCTACTCCATATAATTTCTTTTCAATTCAGTTGAATTTATATTCTAGAAAGTTACCATTTTATGTGCCAAGCCATGTGTCAAGGTGTTGAGAACATTAAGATTAATAAGCAAGCCTTTCTCTGCAAGATAGTAAGTATCTCATTAGAGAGAGTAGGTTAACAGATAATTGTCCATGAGAGCACATAAAAGGGATGCTTCACCACAATTGATGGGGGCAGGAAAGGTGCTTCAGGGAAGATGCTATGTGATCTGGATTCTCATGGGCAAATAGGAGTTCCCTATGTTGGGCAAATCTGTCCACCGTTGTCTATATTTTTTTTCTTCCATGGCAATGGAGTTGTATTTGGGGTATTGTTGCCCAGCCAAAGGCTATCAATCCCAGCTGACTGGAGAGTGATAAGACTATGTGATTAAGCTCCTGCCAAAAAAAAGTGAGCAAAAGTCATTTGTGTCACTTCCAAGAATGGCCCATGAAATTTGGAAGTACAGTAAATCATCAATTAACAAGGTAGATAGGTCCTTGGAAATGGCAGGTTTTAATGAAACGACCTGTAAAGACACAAAGTCTACTGTAGGCTAATTGATGTCAACAAGAGTTTAATTCTTCTGGAATGTTTCTGGTCACAAAAATATTACCAAACTTCTAAAGATCAAAACTGCTAATGACCACTGAACTAAACAAGAGCTGTACATACATTTAAGAAAGATGAATAAAACAGGGTAATTTTTATCCAATTATTCTAGTTTAGGGTCATAAGTGGCCGCAGCCTCTTCTTGCAGCACAGAGTGCAAAGCTGGAATGACCCTGAACAGGGTGCCATCCCATGGCAGGATGACTCCCACACACTCACACTCACACTGGGAACGTGTATACACCAGGATACCAGGATTAACCTATCATGCACATCTTTGGGATGTGGGAGGAAACTGGAGAGCCTTTTGAAAACCTACACAGACATAGGGAAGCCCTGCAAACTCCATACATACTGTGGCTTCATTTTAATGAAACAATGCTGAGAAAATTGATGTTATTTGAGGACCTGCTGTACACTCCTCCACAACTTTTACTTACGATGCACCAGAATAATGACTATAACAGCAACCTTAATACGTATATGCTGATGGCAGTGACACCATTAGCTTTGAATTCTGAATAACTGTGCAGGGAAGAGCCCCATCTGTCCCCTTCCCGGTCCTGATACAACACCCACCCCGGACTATTATATAACACCCCCCCTGCCAAAAAAAAAAGAGAAAAAGAAACCTTCTATCACATCTGAGTCATTAGATTATTTTTTGATGTATTTTTTCTAGTAGTTAAGTCTATTCCAACTAACATACCATGCTATGGGATTAGGAAAGGCATTCCTGTCAAAGAGTGTGCGTCAAATAGTTAATTGTAACCTGGGCAGAGAATATGAAGAAAATATTAGCAAGAAATGAGGTTGAATTGAGAGGAAAGCCCAAAGAATGACAGATCTTATGGACCCTGAAGAGAGGACAAATTCTGTACATTAAGAAATGTGAAGGCATTGCAGGATTTGATGACATAGAGTAAAATGACTTAGATTTGGATGTTATATGGATTGGAAGGTGACAGTGCAGTGGGAAGATGACAGTTAAGAGCTACTGCAGAAATGCAGGTGAGAACTGATGAAACCTAAAGTGTTGTGATTGAGAATATGAGTTCTGGTGCTTAGGGTCATTGGATCTTGGCTGTACCATGAACCATATGAATGACATTCTATAAAATAAAGGTAATTTGGAACTCTATTTTACAAAATTAATATTTGGGTTAAGTGTGATATTCTACATAAAATTGTTAGGAACAACCCTAAACAAATAGTAAGCACTACTGTTGCTACTGATACAATACTACTATTATTTTTAAGGCAGCAAGGATGGATAGGAGGACATTTTGAAGAAAGATTTTCCTAGTAAAATTGACAGGATTTGGAAGCCAGTCGAATTCATAGAGTGAGAAAGACTCAATAATTCTTCCCACAGTTCTAATTTAAGGATCAAAATAGATTTTGAAGCCATTTTAAAAGATTTTTTTAAAAACTTAAGAAGAAGAGAGATAGAGATAGAAATAGAGAGCTAGAGAGAGAGAGAGAGAGAAGCAAGAAAGAGTGACAAAAGAGAGCTGAATTGAATTTCTTCCATTTTCAGCAGTTGAATTTATGGATCATCTAAGAGAAAATATTCAGTAGTAAATTGAGTGTATTGTTCTGGCATCAAGAAGAGATATGTAAGCTGAAAGCTGATCAAAAGTATTGGTGGTTGTTGAATTTTTCGAAGTGACTGTACACTAAGTAGAGGCTTTAGAAGCATTACCACTGAAGGAGAGTGATACCAGAGCTCCTCATTATTTATCTTGGTAATTGTGTTTTTGACTGCATTTTGTAGTTATAAGCCAGCTTCTATAATAACTTTCAAAACTTTCAATGGATTAACATAATAGATGACTCTTTTTTGTTTCTTTCTTACACAACACTTCAGTACTGATTTCTTCATTGCTTGGTATTTTTCGTATATAAATGTACATCAATTCAGGAACACAGGCACTCTCTTTCTTATGGCCCCATTATCTCCTAGTGTCTTGGTTTCCTCTTCATCAAGGGGAAGGCAAATGAGATAATGGAATCAGCAAACATGAATTTTTAACTGCTTCGGCCTGGATGTGACTCTGCTATCTACTCAGTGTCACAAGAGGAGTTGAGAATTTGTTCCTTGAATGCACAACAGTGCCACCTCATGAAGTCTGTATTATGGAAGGCAGAGGGGTATCACACATTTTGGTAGATGATTTACAATCGCTACTGCAGTCTTCCTCATTGACCAACAAAATATCCATGCACGTTCTTATTCTCACCCTTAGAAGGAATTCATCCATCTCAAAAAGAGGCAACTCAAAATTTCATCAAATTTCTATATCCCTTAATCTCTAGGTTATCCATTAACTCTGGTTATGGCTCATAGATTGCAGTCTAGCAACTAAAATACTGGCTATTGCCTCACCTTTCACATACACATCCACTATACAAAGATGGGGAAAAGAAAGATAAATCCATTTAAGAATTTGGAATAATGAGAAATATAATATAACAATGATGTAATCTTCCAGGGCAGGCACTTTGAAGACTAAGCACTTGGCAGTAAGGAAGTTTCTTGTTCTTGTAATCTGAGCAAACCTTCCTTTTTCATAGCCCTTCAAGCTGCTGGTTTCACCATCTGGAAAGTTCCTCCTGATTCATTATTTTCCTTGGGCACTTATGAATTGAGCTTTGTGGAGTACGACCTTTGCTTCCTTATTTGTGGGATGCTCTCTGCCTGGCAAGTTTGTGTGACAAGGGTTATTTTACAAACATTTGCTTCTTTGGACCAAACTCATGGTTTCTCCCTCATCAATTCTTCCAATAAAAACTCAGTATGTTTTTGTTTCATTTGTTCTCTGACAGGAACCATAATCAAAATTATTTACCAAATATGAATATCTAGTCTGCCTTCTTTCTTTGCTAACTCTTCGCTATGGCTTTCTCCCCAACAAACCTTAGCAATGTGTTTATCTTGAGGTTATCTGAAATGGAGACTTATGTGGTTTGATGGTGTTTTATGTCAACTTGCTCAGTTATTCAATCAACTACCAATCCAGAGGTGTTTCTGTGAAGGGAATTTGTAAATTGATTTCAATTTAAATTAATTCTAAATTAATATTAGTAAGATTATCATAGATAATGTGGATAAGACTGATTAGAGCAGAACTTAGATATACCTGAAGAAAAAATTCTGCCTGTGAACTACAGTATTAACCTTTGCTCAAGAATTGCAACTGGCCTTTTCTGAGGGCCTGCCCCATGAATTTTGAACTTGGCTCATCAACTCTCATAATCTTGTCTCTTAATGTATTATCCTGCTGGATCTGGTTATCTGGTGAAACTTGACTGATAAAGGAAGGAATCATTCTTAGTCGAATCATTGTAGAACTGATATCCTCTACTTAAGTGACTTGGCTCAAAGTTGTTTTTTTTTTTCCTCTCAATTTTATTTATTACATTTTGAGGTCTACAAGGAATATCTTTAGTTTGTATATTTTTGCATAACAAAATACTGAAAAATGCAATGCCTTACAAGAAATTTTGATAACTTGAGGTCAAGAGTTCAAACCAACCTGGCCAACATGGCAAAACCTCATCTCTACTAAAAATACAAAAACTACCAGGCATGGTGGTGGGTGCCTGTAATCCCAGATACTGGGAAGGTTGATTCAGGAGAATTGCTTGAACCCGGCAGGCAGAGGTTGCAGTGAGCCAAGATCACACCATTGCACTCCAGCCTGGGTGACAGAGCAAAACAAAACAAAACAGTAATTTTATTTTGATCAGGATGTTATGGGCCAGAAATTCCTAAAGGGCTGAGCTGGCTATTCTGTCTCTGATGCATTTACTGTCAGCAGACGTGTCTGGGGCAGGGAAATCTACTACCAAGGTGGCTTCTCCACTTACGTAATTGGTACTTTAGTGCTCCATCATCTACCTCTTCCCAAAGGGTATCTCAGTCTGCAGTTCTCTTTGTGTGAACTGGGATTCTGATGACATAGTGTTCTCAGAGTAGCTGTATTTCTTATATGGCTACAGCCATTAACAGGTAGGCAGAAAAAGCTATCAAAGATTTTAAGCCTGTGCCAGGAAATGGCACACAGTGACTTCTGCCATTTGCTGTTGGGCGAAGTCATCTCAAGGCCCATCCAAACAGATTCAAGAGGGTGGAGAAACAATCTCCACATCTTCACTGGGAGTAGCACAGTGACATCACAGAAGAGTATATGGGACTAGATGATATTGTTGGTAACATTTTTGGACAATATAATTTTACATATCTACTTTTTCACACTTACTAGGTACCTAGCTTTTGAGCTCAGTTTTTCAATCACTTCTGCTTTTAAACTAATTATCTCTCATAATATGCTATGTACAGTTATAAAAACCAATTCAGACTACTAACAAAATGGCTTTTCCATTTCTTCATCATGAACCACTTATTCTAAATGGGCATTTTTAAGTCAAGAAAAAGATAAGCTATTCACTAAGTGGTATTGGGACCATTGGCTCTTCACAGGAAAACTGATAAAATTAAATTTAATTATTTCATACCACACACATAAATTAATTAATTTTACAATTAATTAGTTAAAAAAAAGAAAAAGGAAAAGTGGCTCTACCACAAGTAGAAGGGGAAAGGTTTAAAAAGGTACAAATTGTAAGAGTTATGGATTAAACTCTATTAAGATTCACAAAATATATGTGAAACATAAACAAAATGATACATGATTTTAAAAAGACCCGTGAAAAACTGAAAGGATATATTTGTAGCAAACAAATAATTTATATTTGGAATTTGTTAAAATGCTTATATATAAATGAAAAAGAGATTAACAATTCAAAAGATAAATCAAGAATAACATGAAGCTAGTCAAGTTTTAGGAGAAAAAAACCCAAAAGATTCCTACACTCTAATAACAAAAGAAATAATCATTTTTTAAAAAATTCACACATATCTGAATGAAAAAAATGTCTGAGAGTATAGTTTTTGAAAGAATCTGAAACAAGCTGAAAATTCTAAAATCTGCTGGAGAAAATATAGTTTCATAAGATAACAATTTATAGTCTTACTGAAAACAGAAATATATGTTCACTAGATCTAGCAATTTTTATTACATATAATACTTTTCGTAAACATTTACAAAGATACACTTGCTTTGACACAATAAATAAGGCATGTACCTGAAAAATAAACCATCGAATGAAAAAAACAAGTATTAAAACATAGAAAACAATATAAAAACACTGTTAATGGACACATACTTGTTTATGCAGTATAACAGCTGGGTTTATATTCTGGTTCCAGCATTTACTATGTATGTGACTTTACAAAATTTATATAAGCTCTCTGTGCCTTAGTTTTCTCATGTACAAAACCAGTTGTTTTGATAATTATATTATCTAAGAAAAGTCCCTGTTATATAGTAGGTTCTCAACAAATATAAAAAAGTAATTATTCTTTTATCCTTCTCCTCCTTCTCTTCCTTCTAATTATCCTTTTTCTTATTGCTAAAATATAGACTAAAAAATATACACCAATTTATGATAGTGCTTATCTGTGGAGATGAAGATGAGACCAGGAAAAAATTATAAATGGGGCTTGAACTTTATCAGGAATATTTGTTTCATTTATCTAAATCTATAAAACAAATTTAATAAACTATTAATATTAATGTATTCTATGTAGTGGGGCAAGGATATTTGTATATTATTCTCTAAACTTATTTGTACTGGTCAGGCATGGTGGTTCACATCTGTAATCGCAGCACTTTGGGAACCTGAAGTGAGAGGATTACTTGAGCCCAAGAGTTTGAGACCAACCTGGGCAACCTAGTGAGATCCCATCTCTACAAACCATGAAAAAAAATTAGCCAGGCGTAAAGGTGCGTGCCTATAGTCCCAGCTTCTCAAGAGACTGAGGCAGGTGGATTGCTTGAGCTTGCAAGATCGAGGCTGCAGTAACTTGTGATCACAGCGCTGGGTGACAGTGTCATTCCAGCCTGGGTGACAGCATGACCTTGTCTTCAAAAATAAAAATAAATAAATAAATAAACCTGTCTGTTCAAAGCAATTACATCAAAATATGACGAAGCATCTCAACAT
The DNA here is from genome assembly GCF_024542745.1 of Macaca thibetana thibetana. NCBI lineage: Eukaryota > Metazoa > Chordata > Mammalia > Primates > Cercopithecidae > Macaca > Macaca thibetana. The sequence continues at coordinate 142,532,877 of NC_065582.1, forward strand.
TTTAAATATTAGTTTCACATTGGCTGTGTTTTACAACAGTGAATAAATAGGTAAGAAAATGAACTTTAGCAGATTACTAATAAAAAAGATTGGCAAAAGAGCATCCCCGTTTCCTGTTAGCCAATTGAACAGGGTTAATCGTGAGTCTGTGAATACAGTATTACATATGGTATGAAATACATTTTGTTGAAGCAAGGTTGAGAGTATCCAGTCAGGCTTGTTGGAGAAGGCCTGAAGTTAGCATTTTTAGAAGGAAAACAGTGTGACATTTGTCCCCGAGTGCCCTTTAAAGAATTAAAATAGCATAGATAGAGGTACTTGCTCACATCAGCAAGAAAGGCAGAGCCAAGCCAGATGGGCCCATCAGCCCTGCAAGGGACATTCATTTACTCTGTTTTAAGGTGGGGGTTCTACATTCTGGAATTTAATGAACAACCCTGATTTTAATGAACTTGTCTTATTCTCTCTGTAAATACAATTTCATTACAGGCTGGTTATCCCAACTTTTGGTTTCAGAACCATCAATGAAGTGTCTATCATGAAGTTCACAGTGGCAAAATGGTTTATTAAGATTGTATTGCAAGCTGATTATTTTCTCAGTCCTTAGAAAACACATTTGGAGGTGATTGCTCTTTTGAAAGAGTAAATCATATTGCTAAGTTGTTGAAGAAATATAGCCTCCATTCTCATCTTAAATGTTACCTCACTTTATATACTGGGATGACCCTGAGGCATTCTAAGCCCTTTCACTGTTTACCAGGAAGGAAATAAGTGGATGTTACTCTAATGGGAGGAATGGGGTGGTTGAGTTTATTTTCATTTGCATTTCTTACAACCTTTATTTTAAAACATTTGATCAGCTCTAATTATATAGTGTATTTAGCATGTCAATCAGAAAGAATTTTAGCTTGCTAAGTAGAGTAAGAAATTAATGAAAATATCTAATATTCTTAACATTCATCCAAATGAAATAGGAACATGTGTGTTCTGAAATGCAAGGGAAACATATATATTATATATAAAACAAGTACACTATATATAAAAAACACATATGTTATATATAATATATGTTTTATGTATAATTGGAGTTGATCAAATGTTTTATATATTATATAATTTATGTATATAATATATAGATATATGTATATATTATATGTGAGAACCATATTATATAGTATATATAGGTTTCATATGTACTATATATGACACATATATATGTTGGTTTCTTTTTTTTTTTTTTTTTTTTGAGACAGAGTCTCGCTCTGTCGCCCAGGCTGGAGTGCAGTGGTGCAATCTCCGCTCACTGCAAGCTCCGCCTCCCGGGTTCACGCCATTCTCCTGCCTCAGCCTCCTGAGTAGCTGGAACTACAGGCGCCCGCCACTGCGCCCAGCTAATTTTTTGTATTTTTAGTAGAGACGGGGTTTCACCGTGGTCTCGATCTCCTGACCTTGTGATCCGCCCGCCTCGGACTCCCAAAGTGCTGGGATTACAGGTGTGAGCCACCGCGCCTGGCCTATATGTTGGTTTCTTATATATGAAAGAAACATGGGCTTCCAAACCAACCCAGCCAATGCATAGAAAAGAAATTAGGACTAGAGACTACATTTTTTTAAATGAATGAAAGCTTTCAATAAAAAAATAATAATTTAAAAAATCTAAAAGAAGCAATTTTAGCCACGGGAATTACATAGAATAAGTAGAGATTTTACAATGATATTCAGCAAAAAGAGATACTAGAGAGTAAATAAATGAGAGACATGAAATTAATATTGGCTCTACGATGTTTAAGACCTATTTAATTATCTTTTATGTTTATCTTTAAAAGACATTTAAAGAATAAATTATGGCACAAAGTAACCATGTTAAAATAATAAATATATATGAAAAACAGAAACTTACTTTAAAGGGAAAAGCACATAAATCTTAAAGTTTATTCAAAGAAGATAAAAGCTGGACAGTGAAAAGATCAATGTACTTTTTAAAATGAACTGTCATAATAATTTAGCGGTAGGAGTTATGAATTGAAGTAGGTAAGAATTATGCTAATGGAAAAATGAAAAATTTCCAGAAGGTACCAAAATAAATATAGTATAATGAGAGAAATATTTCTACATTCTAGAGACCAATAGAAGTATAAATATTCAGTAACACAAATACTAAAATAAAAAAATCCTCTGAAACTCTAATTTTTTTAACATTGTATAATTTAATAGAGTAAAAATTACACAGTATTTGGATTTCTTTAATCTTTTTGATACAAGAAATGGCATTTTAACTTTATTTTAAGTCTAAGGAGGATTACAGCACAGGCTATCAATTTAGCTGAAGGCTGTAAATTGAAAATAAGGTGAATAATGAGAGAAGAGTCTAGTTATGTTTTGAGGACCTAAATTGCTTAAAATTGATTAAATTACATGAGACTACAACGTCTTACTTGGCAAAATGATAAACAAGAACTGATTTACCATTCTTGAATTATTATTTGGAAATGCAAAATCGAGGGGACACAGCTCTACTAACCTAGCTGATGAGGGAAACCATCAGAGTAAGAGGAGCTGCTTTATGATGTATCATTTCTCTTCTTTCCTCTTAAAGATGAATCATATTCTAATTTGAGAGACTGGGTGCTACTGGCTTCAGCAGGAGGCATAAGAGGAAATAAAATCCTTTAAAAGAAATGACTCCACTAATTGCTAAGAAGAGGTGAAGTTAGAATAGATACAAAATAGAGGGGCTACTTGATATTGAGAGTGGGTAAAAAAGAAAAAAAATAAAAAGACCTCATGTATTATATGTAATGGAAATGGATATAAAAATCAATATCAGTTATTTGGTGAGTCTTCAACTCCATACACAATTCAGTTTAGCCAACTTTTATCATGGATGTGACACTGCATGGCTGGGCCATGGGATTGCTTCAAAGAGCTAGTAGTCTAAAATAAGACACACAAATTAAAATGACCATTCAGAATACAGTAGGTTAAGAAAATGTGAAATGAACCAGATGGGAAAGAATACAGAATAGAAAGGATTATAGCAAATTTAGAGTACAGATACCTCTAAAAGGAATACCTGCTACTCAGGATCTAATTGTTACCAAGAAGTGATATTGACCCAGAGGTGTTAATAGTCTTCTCTTATACTCTTTTCTCCTCCTTTCTTTGCCCCATGCTTTCCCTCTCATCATTCCCTTTCCTTCTACTTTCCCATCCATTCATTCCCTTCTCTTCCACCCCTACCTTCTCCTATTTTTTTTTTTTTTTTTTTTTTTTTACTTTTTCTCTTCTCTTCCTTTTTGTTTGCATTTTCTTCAGTAGAAGTCAGAAAGACTGATTCTATGCAGCCTCCCAATTTTCAATGCTACCAACTAACTACAAGAAAACAAACACTGGAAGGCCATACAAAACATGTATGTAGGAGCAGACATAATCCATGTACTGTCATTTTCAAACCCTGTTCTAAATAGTTTAATTGCCACTGATGGCAGTGGTGGCCTGTGTGGAGTGGCTGCTGCCATCATGCTGGCTGCAGCAGGGAGGCGCTGCCATGGCTGCACATTCTGCGGAGCTGGAGGGAGCTGGGGACAAGTGGGAGCACTGCCCTTTCTGGGTTGGTGAAGCAGAAGCTCTTCAGGTGCAGCTTCAACTGCCCAAGTCATGACTGCAGACCTGGGCTTCCCACTCCACAGAGCAGGCAGGAGCCCCACCCTTCCAGACGCAGCTGCAGCTGCTCAAACCATGGCTGCAGACCTGGGCCTCCTGCTCCATGAAGCAGGTAGAAGCCCCGCCCCACTGGGTATAACTGCAGCTGCTCAAACTGTGCCGCGGACCAGCACTCTTTGGGGCCCTGGAACGTCCCTGCCCTCGCAAGCTCAGAAATGTCTGCTCTCACTGCCTGGTCTCTCTCCACTGTCAGCACCCACTCAGATCTCAAAGCAGTCAGCACCGAGCCTGGGCACTGTCACAGCCTGGCTGAGTGTGCAGATGCTTGAGGCAGTGCTGACACACCAGTGCCTTGATGCCTCTGGCCCCTCCTGACTTTGGGTGCCCATGGATGTAGGAGGGAAGATGATGGGGGCTCAGGGCAGCTCAGTGCTGGCCTTGGCACCTACAGCCTGGGCACTGTGAATGGCAGCAAGAGGCAGATACGTCTCTGGGCAGAAGGGGGTGGGTCCCTATTGAGGCTCCACTTTTAGACCAGGGAGGCCCTGAAGGCTGGGAACCACAGCTCTTCTGTGGGCTGCCAGTCCCACAGACCAGAGTGGGAATTTGCGGCGCCTTTTCCAGGCCCAGCCATGGCAGCCCATGGACCAGTTGGTGCACCTGTTCTACCCTTTGAGGACCATAAAAGCTCACTGAGCAGATGTTGGGAAGACCAGCTGCAGAGAGGAGCTACCCACTCCAGGGTCTCCTTTCTGCTGACAGCTACAGATGTTGGGACCATCAGCTGCAGAGAAGAGCCATTCACTCTAGGGCCTCCTCTCTGCTGACAGCTGCAGAGATGACAGAACTACCTGCCTGCAGAGATGAGCCACCCGCTCTAGGACATTCATTGCTGCCTAGAGCTGCAGATGATAGGAGAACCAGCTGCAGAGAGGAGCTGCCCTCTTTGCTGAGAACTGAACACTTGTTGGGACAACCTGCCTGCAAAGAGGAACTACCCTCTCTGTGAGGAGCTGAACACTCCTCAGGACACACTGGCTACAGAGAAGAGCTGCTCACTACGGGACTCCTCTGAGCTGTTCTATTACTCAATAAAGCTCCTCTTTGTCTTGGTCACCCTCAACTTGTCTGCATACGTCATTCTTCCTGGTCACAGGGGAAGAACTTGGGACCCGCCCAATGGTGAGGCTAAAAGATCTGTAATACAAACAGGACGGAAACATGTCCCTTGCTTGCCACATTGAAGGCTAAAAGAAGGAGAGAAGAGCGGCAGCCCTTTGGGGATCCCAGACCTGGGAGCTCCCTGAGCCAGGACTGTGCCTCCCTCTTTGGGACCCCGCAGTTCCTGGCATCTCTAAGCTTCTGGGTGCCACGACATACCCCAGTGCCAGCCAGCGAAGCTGCTTGCAGGGCTCCTGGTCCAACTACAGCTTTGCAGAGAGCCAGCACCCATGCTGGCACCTGGAGCTGCCTGCCCCACAGCAGCAACTAGTGTGCCTGACTGCACAGTGGCCAGACCCCACGCTCACTCACACACCCCTAGCTCTTCCATGTCTGACTCAGTCTCCCTTGGAGATACGAGATACAGGCCAGTAGTGTGTGCCAAGCACAGCCTGCCAGGCCAAGTGGGTAGAATGAGCCCAGTGGGCCTGAGCAAAACTCGGGCAAATGTGCCACTGGCCACAGACGTTTTTGGACAGAAAAGTGACACCCCAAGGATCCTACAACACCACCATTTAAATTAGGTAATTACTTTTGGATTGAGGACAATTCAAAACATTGCTGGTGAATTGCTTGTTCTGAGACAAATAAATGTTAATGAAGTGGAATGGAGACAATCTATAGAAGCCGATTTCTCTCTGCATTCTCTGATGGATGACTTAGAGAATGGTACTTATGGTAGGTTTATCTGTTAATAGTTTTACTTCACTGACCACTAACAAAATAACATGGTCTTTTCTTATTACCATTACTTAATTTAGTATGTGGCTGTAAATTGGGAATTGTCACAGATATATGATTAAGAGAATAAAGAAATTATTCAGAAGATCTCCAGATATTTCCTAAGAGTAAGATCAGTTGTGCCAAGATTGCCTTTTGCAAGGGACATTGTGAAAACCCCACTGCCCAGAGCATATGGAGTTAGACTGCACAGAATCAAAGATATTAACTTGTACAGAACAATCCTGCTGGTCCGCTGGGGTGTAGCCTAGATAAAGCAATAGTTAGTTTTCATCTTTAATTTAAATATCTCTAAGACAGTATGAGATTTATCATTAAAATCTTCATTGTAGCACAATGTATTTTAAACTATATGTTTAACTAAGATGGTTATTCTAAGTGTGAAGATAAAATTCTTTTCATTGTATGTATGCCCTTTGAAAAATCTTCATCTTTCGCCTTATCTTATAGTATTAAAAACAGTTAATCGTATTCTAACTCATTAAATATCTGCTTCATGTCCAGAAGTGAAAAGAGCTTTATAAATTAAATTGAATTAAATTAAATTAACATGTTTTATCTTCTTAGGTCTAGTTTTCCTCATCTTTTTTTTAGATCCTTCAGTCTAACGTAAAACACAAAACATCTAGGGGCTTAGCAGATCTTTATCAAATGGAATTGATTAAAACTTAGCGTGTGAAGTCAGATGCTATTAGGAACTATGTGAGACTTAGGGCAGATCAGAAATGAAACAGAAATGAAAATACTTATCTTTATTTTAGGTAAATAACATTTATAGCAATTAAATAATGACAAGCATATTTAATATTTTTTGGATATTCATAGTTTCTATTTTTCACTGCCACATTACACTAGCTATAAAAATGAAATACAAATATTTCACTTCATTTTAGGTAAAGGGACACATCCATGGCGATAAACTACTACGTTTTTTATTGTTATTGTTTATGTTGAATGGCTCTTCTGTTGTAAACCTTACCATTTACTATGTTCTGGCCTTTTACTATATCCTTTTTCTATAGTAAAAAGAATATTAGAAACTAGCTAATAAAAATATAGATTCTCGTCCTTTTTAAAATCATGTTCCAGTGAAATGGGCTGGCTATGTCAGTTACATTTATTTATTTATTTATTTATTTATTTATTTATTTATTTGAGATAGAGTCTTGCTCTGTCGCCTAGGCTGGAGTGCAATGGCACGATCTCTGCTCACCACAACCTTTGCCTCCTGGGTGCAAGTGATTCTCCTGCCTCAGCCTTCCTAATAGCTGGGATTACAGGCATGTGCCACCATGCCTGGCTAATTTTTTGTATTTTTAACTCCTGACCTCGTGATCCGCCCTGCCTCAGCCCCGCAAAGTGCTGGAATTACAGGCGTGAGCCATGGCACCTGGCCAATGTCTGTCACCTTTCTAAGAATTAACTTCTTAGCAGCCTAGAAGAAAAATGTTTGCCATTTCTGTGTCTGAAATGGTTGAGATTTAGATCAAATAACATAATTGATGTGAAGTGTCTTTACTGTCAAATACAAGTTGTACTTTTCCTTCATAGCCATATCACAAATATAATTGTGTGACATTTAAGAATATTTGCTAATCTTAATAATCTCTGAGCACAGACAGGCAGCATTCACAATAGATTAGGTTATGCTGTATAAAAATACACCCCAAATGTCTTTCTTGGACAAAAAGCATTTGTTTTTTGCTTCTGTGATGTCCATTGCAAGTCACTGGGACTATCTTCTGCATCATATTTTCTTTTTCTTTTTTTTTTGAGACGGAGTCTTGCTCTGTCGCCGAGGCTGGAGTGCAGTGCATGTTCTTGGCTCACTGCAAGCTCCACCCTCTGGGTTCACCCCATTCTCCTGCCTCAGCCTCCCCAGTAGCTGGGACTACAGGCGCCCGCCACCACGCCTGGCTAATTTTTGTATTTTTGGTAGAGACAGGGTTTCACCCTGTTAGCCAGGATGGTCTCGATCTCCTGACCTTATGATCCGCCTGCCTCGGCCTCCCAAAGTGCTGGGATTACAGGCGTGAGCCACCGCGCCCATCCTGCATCGTATTTTCTTTATGACCAAGACTGATGAAGCAGCCACCACATGGATTCCTGTCAGTAGTTTTGGCATACTGGAACACTGCCACTATGGCCAGGGAAGAGCATGCTGGACAGGTTTAATGCTCACAGTTCACAGGGACTGAATTAGTTTGCTAGGGCTGCCACAACAAAGACAGTAGTTGATTTTCTCTCACTGCTTCAGGCTGAAAGTCCAAGATCACGATGTTGGCAGGGTTGTTTCTTCTGTCCTGTCTCATTGGCTTATAGATGGTTGTCTTCTCCTCAGTTATGCAAATGTGGAGGCTAAAGCAACTCCATCTTGGATGCAGATTCATCATATTGACTTCTGGTTAACTCCTGTTCTGGGAAGACCACTAAGATTTCCAGTTTACCTGTTGTTTCTTGTGTAAGATCACATACTTACCATAAATTCTGACCTATGGTCAAAACAACCTTGATGCTATCATCCTTCAATTGTCCTGCACATCCCTTCTGAATCATGATTATACTTTTCCTATGGTATGTAAGCCCTGGGTCTGGGGTAATCGTCAGGATCCACCATCTTGTCTCACTGCCATCTAAGACACAGGCATGGCTTCTGTTTGTAAGTTTGTATTACATATTTCTTTCTGAGAAACTGGTTATGTCAGCATCTTTCTTTGGTCTCTTCATTTCTTCAGATTTTTGGGAGTAGGTTTGCATAGGCCTACACTGTGGAACATCACATTATCTTCTCTTTGTGTACATCTGCATCCTAATCTCCTCTTCTTATGAGGACATCAGTCATATTGGATTAGGGCCTGCTTTAGTGACCTTATTGTAATGCACTCACCTCTTTAAAGACCCTATCTTCAAATACAGTCACATCCCAGGTACTGGAAGTTAGGACTTTGACATATGAAATTTGACAAAGGCAGGAAGTAGATGTACAACTCTAATATCTACTACAACTACTGTGTTAAAGTATCTGAAATGTTGTTGGTATTTAAAACAAACAAAAAAAAATGCTGGTAAAGTATTAATACATCAGACATTTTAAAATGAAATTGTAAATGTATATTTTCTTATATTAGTATAATTTTGTATATAATATACTTTATGCCATCTACTTTAATTAAAGCATGTTTCCGTCATCTTATTATAAATGAATTTCCATGCAACCCTTTCTAAGGATATAATTTAGGCTATATATGTTTTCTGCAAATCACCTGGCACTGATGATAAGAAATCTATTTCAGAGAGGGCAAAAATACAGAAAGCATCAGTAAGTCATTCTTACAGGCCTAATATTTTAGCTGACTTATTAGAACATGAGCTTGCTCAACTTAAAAGGAAATGAAGCTCTGTCTGTGAGGTTAGTTCCAGAGAAAGTGGCAGGGAGTAACTCTGTGGGACAATATATTCTCCTACTATTCTATTTTAAATATAATATAATATAATATAATATAATATAATATAATATAATTATGTGGGACATCATATTAAAGTTTTGAAGAATGCTAAAGCACACTTTGTCACCTACATGGAGTACTTTCTTAATGATTTGTGCCATCCCTTAAGAAAATTAGAAACCTCAGGCCAAGCATGGTGGCTCATGCCTGCAATCCCAGCATTTTGGGAGGCTGAGGCGAGCGGATCACGAGGTCAGGAGTTCGAGAACATCCTGGCCTACATGATGAAACCCTGTTTCTACTAAAAAAATACAAAACAATTAGCCGGGTGTGGTGGTGTGCACCTGTAATCCCAGCTACTTGGGAGGGTGAGTCAGGAAAATTACTTGAACCCGGGAGGCAGAGGTTGCAGTGAGCCAAGATGGTGCCATTGCACTCCAGCCTGGGTGACAGAGTGAGACTCCATCTCAAAGAAAAAAAAAAAAAAAAGAAGAAGAGGAAAATGAGAAACCTCAGGGAATTATTTTAGATATATCAATACAGTAGAATCATTACCTTATCTACCGCTCATTTATGGTATAATGTCATCTTTGCTCCAACAATCAGAGGATGGAAATGGATATTGATCATTTGTTTCAGCGGTGGAATAAGAATTTCAGTTTAATAATTATGTAATAACATTATAATGGCAAAGACTGGGAACAACACAGGCTTATTATTTCACATGTAGGACAAATAGCCTTGGCTTTCTTATAGCATTAATTTCCATATGATTTAATTATTACAGTCTCATTCAATATAAATAAACTGCAGTGTGCAGAGAGCTGAGTCCTTTAAAAATAGAAAAGAATGGCAAATTTAAACAGTCCTGTAATCAGGAACTCTATTAGATTATTTTATTTGAAATATTAGTCCTTTAATTTTATTATTTTTGATATGCATTGTTGTCCCAGGAAAGCAAATTTTCTTTATTTTTATAAATCTGAATGCAGTTTCTCTATCAAGATCACATTCTGCGTGATGATAGAAAATGTAATCTAGTAAATGTCAAATTTTATGAGTCACTTCTGGGTCTTGTAAATCATTTCAGGTTTAAGCTAAGTCAAATCTGGAATCTCCAGAAGGGATGAAGAAGTTTCACCTGGTCCATGCCAGTCAATTGGAGCGTTCGTGGCTTGCAGCTTCCATCAAGCTTTCTTTCTCTCTTCACCCCTCACATAGACTTCTCTCCTCCCAAAGGATAGATGTCAGAGTTAGGGTTAGCCTGAGTCTGTAGCTACCTTCCAGAGTTCCACTGCACAATTCTACTGTAACTACTTCCTGGAGTTCTCCAGAGTGCAGGATGCACTGCACAGAAGACTTTCCTACATGGCTTGGTATTTCCTGGGCCTTAACCCAGGAAGTTAGGCATAGATTCTCTATTTTCTCCGATGCATCCATAAACTTAAAGGGGCTACAGGTTAGGCCTTGGTTTGGGGTGGAAGACAGGAGGTGTGGCTTTCAACTATGTTCAAATTTCTTGTGACTGCCTTTACAATTCTTTTCTCTGCCTTCTTCTCAAATAATCTTACTTACTCTGAGAATGGGACTGGGTAGATCAGTCTAGTAAAACCAATACGTCTCTCATTTTTCAGTCTCTTACATAAACAAAGGCTTTTGAATGTAAGTGTGGAATTATAGTGTCATTGTTTTCTGGTTGTGCTGTATTGCCCCTGCCTTGGGGGAGTGGCTATCATGGAAAAAATGGCAGAAGGAGGGCCTCTGGCCAATAAAGAAATTGTCAGGAATGAAAAGCAAAAGCAATATTGAAATATTGCTTCTGTACTCACTTAAGGGTAGGAATTGGGGAGGGAGTATTTGCTCTGAATTTGACAGAAAGAACTGGGTGATAGAAGGATTATGGGCATCGGTACCGGGTGTTTGCATCTGGATTTGCCACTCACACAATTCTTGGTCACATTTTTCAACATTCGAATTTACTAAGACATTTAAAAAATATTTACCTCTAAGATTACACATAAATTTTTAACACTGTTTAATATATAATCTTTGGGTAATATCTGATAGCTATCACTATTAGTATCAGAGCTACTTGTTAAACAAAGTAGCTCTTAACATTTTTTCTACTTACATCTGCTTTGGCTTCTATAAATATAACTTGAAAAGGCTATTTCTAATGTCCTTATTATACTGTTTTAAAGTGCATATTTTTTATATTATAGATGAAGTAAAGTTAAGTAGATATCCTTGAACTCAATTTCTTTTACATCAGTTTTTTTCTTTTATTTTCATTTCACTTTCTGAAAGCTGTATTCTTATGGTCTAGGACAGTTAAGCAGATTTCAAAAGCCCAATTTTCTTTTTATCAACACGGTAGTATGTTTGAATTCTATAGTAATATTCTTTCATGACATCATTTTGTTTTAATTCTTTCATGTTGGTGTAAAATACTTTCCACAACTTATTTTGCATAGAATTTGAAAATAGGTTTTCCTCTGGTTGAAATAATATGAGATAGTCGATAAAGGATAACTTACATAAGGTGATATAGGATTTAAATCTATGCTATGTCACGTTGGTTGTGTATTTGGTCATCAATTCACTTCTTTAGACTTTAATTTTCTGTCTTAGTCCACTTTGTGTTGCTATAAGGAAATACCTGAGGCTGAGTAACTTATGAAGAAAAGAGATTTATTTGGCTCATCATTTTGCAATGTGTACAAGAAGCATGGTGTCAGTATCTGTTTCTGGTGAGGACCTCAGGAAGCCTCCACTCATCACAAGAGGGAAAGGGGAGCAGGCATCACATGATGAGAGATACAATGAGAAAGAGAGAGGGGAGGAGGTGCCAGGCTGTTTTTAAGAATCAGACATAGCAAGAACTAATAGAATGAGAACTCATTCATTACTGAGAGGATGGCACCAAGACGTCCACCCCCATGACCCAAACATCTCCCACTAAGCCCCATTTCCAACACTGGGGATCAAATTTCAACATGAGATTTGGAAGGGAAAAACATTCAAAATGTATCACTTTCCATTGACCCCCTAAATCTCATGTTCTTCTCACATAGCAAAATATAATCACCTTTTTCCAGTAGTCCCCAAAAGTCGTAACTTATTCCAGCATCAATTCAAAAGTCTACAGTCCAAAGTCTCATAAACATTCCCATTCCAAAATGGTAAAATTGGTCAAAAAAAGGGTAGCAGGCCCCATGTAAGTATGAAAGCCAGCAGGGCAGACATTAAATCTTAAAGCACGAATACAATCTCATTTGAATGAATCCATGTCCTGCATTCTGGGCACACTGCTGTTAGGGGTGGCCCCTGAGACCTCGGTCAGCCCTACCCCCATGGCTTTGGTGACTGCAGTTCATGTGGCTGCTTTCATGGCTTGGAGTTCAATGCCTGTGGTTTTCTAGGCTGTGATAGCACACTGCTTGTGACTCTACTCTTCTGGGGTCTGGAGGGTGGTAGCCTCATTTCTACAGCCCCATTAGGCAGTGCCCCAGTCGAGGGGCTCCAACCCCACATTTCCCTTCTGTTCTACTTTACTAGAGTCTCTGTGGGGGCTCTGCCCTGGAGGCAGTCTTCTGTCTAGGTACACAGGCTTTCCATTACATCCTCTAAATCTAGGTGGAGTTTGCCAGGCCTCCATCACTCTTGAAATCTGTGCACGTGTACAATGAACACCACATGGACGTGATCAAGGATTATGGTTTGCACTCTTTGGATTGGTGGGTGGCCTGAGGAGTACCTGGGGCCTTTTGTGCTCTGGCTGAAGCCACAGTAGCCAGGATGTGAGAATTAACATTGTCCCTAAAACCGCTTTGTTTTCGTAGGACATTGGGCTTTCCAAGAGAGAGGCTTGGGCACACTTTTGATTCATCCCCTGAAAATGTTCTTTCTTTCTTTACCACTGACCAGGTGGCAAAATTTTCAGTTTTTTATACTTTGATTTCCTACTAATTTTAAGTTCCAAATTTAGGTCATTCGTTTGCTCCTACATCTGATAAAGAAGCAGCCATACCACTTCTTTGAACACATTTCTGCTTAGAAATTTCTTCTGCCAGGTACTCTAGGTAATTATTCTTAAGCCCAGTTTTCTGCAAAGTCTTAGAGCAGGGGTGTCCAATTTCTTGGCTTTCCTGGGCCACGGTGAAAGAAAAGAATTGTCTTGGGCCACACATAAAATACACTAACACTAATAATAGCTTATGAACTAAAAAAAATTGTGAAAAAATCTCATAATGTTTTAAGAAAGTTTATGAATTTGTGTTGGGCTGCATTCAAAATCATCCTGGACTACATGCGGCCTGTGGGCTGCAAGTTGGACGGGCTTGTTTTAGAGCATGGACAAAATGCACCCCAGTTCTTTGTTAAGGGATAGCAAGGGTTTCTTTTGATCCAGTTCCCAATAAGGTTCTCGTCTATATCTGGGACCTCCTCAGCATGGCTCTCACTGTGTATATTTTTATCAGCATATTGGTCACAATCACTCAAATAGTCTTTAAGAAGTTCCAAACTACACTTCATCTTCCTGTTTTCTTCTGAACCCTACAAACTGTTCCAACCTCTGCCCATTACCCAGTTGCAAAGCTGCTTCCACATATTCAGGTGTCTTTATAGAAATGCCCACTCCATGTACCAATTTTCTGTCTTACTCTATTTTACATTGCTATAAAGGAATACCTGAGACTGCATATTTTTTAAGGTTTATTTGGCTTGTAGTTTACAGGCTGTACAAGAAACATGGTGCCAGCATTTGCTTCTGGTAAGGGCTTTAGGATCCTCCATTTATGGCAAAAAAGGAAGGAGAGCAGACATCACATAGTGAGAGAGGGAGCAAGAGAAAGAGAGAAGGTGCCAGGCTCTTTTTAACAATCAGATATAAAAGGAACTAATAGAGCAATAAGTCACTCATTACCATAAGGAAAGTACCAAGACATTCATGAGGGATCTACCTCCATGACTCAAAAACCTCCTACTAGGCGGCACCTAGTGGCCACGCCACCTTGGTTCCACCTTGGAGATCAAAGGTGCTCCTTAATGGAGAGAAATAAATGTCAGAAGATAAAGTGTCTGAAACAGTCATGAAATCTGTGTACCTGCAGACTGAACACCACATGGAAACCATCAAAGATTATGGCTTGTATTCTTTGGATTGGTGGCCTGAGGGATACCTGAGCCTTTTGAGCTCTAGCCAGTTGCCAGGATGCAAGGAGTAACATGGCCCCCTAAATTACCTTTAGGAAATATTACTTCTCTAATTAATAACATTTAGAGAAGTAATATTTTCTAAAGACAATTATATTATGAGGTAAATAATTAATTTCTTTTTAGTTTGTTTATGTGCTATAAATATGTCAGTCTTACGATTATAATTTTGATAGAATTATTGGGTTTCATTTTATAATAACCTGTTGCTGAAAACCCAATTTTCTTTACTACTAACAAACTGCACTTAATAGTTGAGTGAAACTATCTGTAAAACTATTGGTTGATACTAAGCTACATGTTTGAAGGCGAAGTTGAAAGCTGGTATGAAAAAGATTGAGAAAGCAGAGGAATATAAGAGAGTGCAATTCCACACATCTCAACAAAATGCAAAAGGTGATCTTCATTAAAAATGCTCTGGGTCAGGTAGGCTGTATGCCTGTTTACAAATAAGTTGTTCTCTTCTAAGTTTAATGTTGGCTTTCACTCTTCAAGAGAAAAAAATCGAATTCTCTCTTCTTAAATCTTCTTGATGTACAAGAGGAATGAAAGAAGGGACATTTGGAACAGCAGAGCACCCTTTCCCTCAGTCCCCTGCCCAGCTATGATGAAGGCACAAACAAAAGATGAGCTTTTCCAAAAAGCTCACAAATAGAATTGGCTGACATCTGTTTTGTTATTCATTAGTAAACTAGTAAAATATCTACATAGAAATGTTAAAATTATAGAGCAGTGGTTTAAAATACCACTATTTGTTGATGGATAAACTTGGTTTTGTATCTAAGCTCCACTAATTTCCAATTGGCTGCCCTTGGAAAAAATATTTAATCTTGTTTGATAATAGTACCTTCCATGTATGTTGGTATTTATAGGTAATGTTAAGGTAAAATGAAACAATATATGGGTAGCTATTACATACAGTGTTGTATATAATTAGCTTGAATAATTTCTAATTGTTTTAAGTGAAAATACAAAAAGACAAATGGGGCAATGCTATTTTTTAGAGCAAAAGGTGTAAAAAATATAGGAAAATTGGAACTATATAACATCTAGTTAGGCTCTGTGCTCCCCATCAAAAAGAATACTTTTAAAACTAAAAGGAACAAAATAAACAGTAAAAAACACTTTAAAGCCAGTGATGAATGAAAAGCTGATATGGTCTGGCTCTGTGTTCATACCCAAACCTCACCTTGAATTGTAATCTGAATTGTAATCCCCACGTGTTGGGGAAGGGACTACACGGGAGGTGATGTTCTCATGATAGTGAATGAGTTTTCATAGTTCTACTGGTTTTAAGGTTTCTCCCCTTGTTCTGCACTCATTCTCTCTTGTCACCTCTCGTACCTTCCTCCGTGATTGTAAGTTTCCTATGGCTTCCCCAGCCATGCATAACTGTGAGTCAATTAAACCTCTTTTCTTTATAAATTACCCAGTGTTAGGTATTTCTTTACAGCAGCATGAGAATGGACTAATATGGAAGCTAATACAAGAATCAATCACTTTTTGAGGAGCCATCTTGTCTCTTTGCCTCACTTAAGGTCTCATCGTCTCTCATTTGAATTATTCACTGGTGCAATAACCCCCCAGCCCCTAGTTTCTCACTGGCTCCAATATTCCATTTATTCTGCCAACAATTGCCAAAAAAGAAATTCTACAGATCGTTATACAACTCTATTAAAAACCTTAATGCCTTTGATAACTATAGGATAGATTTGGAATGGTAGTCACGGCTCTTGTCAAACTGCAGCCACATTTCCCTCCACCCTACTTCTGGCAAGTATTCATTGTAGTTACATAAAATTGTGCACTGTTACTGTAGTAACACGTTTTCTTTTTACTTCTTTATGCTTTATTATATATTACTGTCTTGACGAAGAGCACTTTTTCTGCTCCCTATTATAACTGATAAAAAAAATCCCTTTTTCTTAAAAATTTAGTTTAAACATGACCTTTTTGAAGACTTTCTCAAATATTCAAAGCCTAATTTAATTTGTTCCTCTCCCAGATTCTTCTGTATTTTTTCAAGTCTATCTCTTTTACAGTATTCTGAGTTCCTCAAGGGCAGAGACCATGTCTTGTATTGATTGTTGAAATATCAATGTTCTAGTGTGATGTCTGGGATACTTTATTAATGGCTGTTGATTGAATGAATAAATTAATAAATGAGTGTGTTAAATCTTAGGACATTTCCAGAACATATTTCAAGCAATACAAAAAGTTCACATTCTAGGAATCAGTGGAAATTTCCTTAAAACAAGTATGTGAAAATAAGCTTTTTCCTTTGTATACTTACAGTGTGTTTATAGCAGAATCTCATCATTGTCTCCCTAAATCCGTTCTGTTTATTTTATAGTAATAGAACACCTAGTTTTTAATTGGGAACATGAGAATAGAGAATAAATGAATGCACTTTGTTATTTTCTTTGCAGCAAGATATGACCATATGGCTAACTTTTGGACAGTGAGACATAAGCAGAAGTGTCATGTAGCAGCTGCTGGAATCTTTTCCTAAAATACATCTGTATTGTAGATTCTTCTTTATCTTTCCTCTTTTCTGATGCATAAAATGTGGATGTAATAATTGGAATTTAAACAGTCATCATGAATAATGAGTCGGTTTCAAGATTGGAGGCTATGAATGATGAGGAAACAAGATAGGACAAACCTAGAATATTGAGAACTCTGTAGAACAGAGCATTCCTACTAGCTTTGGACTGCCTATCTGAAACTTTTAAGTGACAGTTAAATTTCTACTATTTTGAGCACTTTTACTCGGTTCTCTGTTACGTTGATTGTGAATTAGGTGGAAGAATTAACAATGTAACTCATTATTAAGTATACACCTTACAATATATAAATTGCAGAGACTAACTAACTTACTGGATGTCATAGGGCTAGTGTGTAGTGAGATACAGAAAAGCACTTGGACCTCTAACCTTCTAGTTTGTGACATCATGTACCTATATAACTTCCATAAACCTTTGTGTCTTTGTTTGTGTGGCCTAAAAAGGCTATCCTAGAAGGTGGTCATCTATTAGATGATACATTTTGAAGGTTTAAAGACTCAATAAATGTCCACTGCTTTCCTCACCAGAACCACCTCTGCCACATCTGTGAGATCAGAGAAATATTACAGAAAACCTTTATCAGAATTCTAGGAAAGCACTTGGTAAATGTTCTTGGGTATAACATGGTTGTAGATAAGATAGAGAAATGTGTGTTAAGTGATGGAACAGTTTCATAAATGTATAGCTACCCCCAAAGGTGTTGTTTAATGAACGATTGCCACCTTGGAGGGAGGTGTCTTGTGACATGTCATAAGATTGTCTGTTTAGCCTTATAAATTTTCAGCTGTGACTTGGATGAAGGAACATTTATCACATTTGTAAGTGATGCAGTACTGGCAAGGGAAACTAATGTTTTAGGTGATTGAATCAAGGTTCAAGAGTTTTACCCAACAGTCTTAACTTGCAATCCTAAATTAACACGAATCTTAACAGATAAACCTTCAAATTCTAAATGTACAATATAAAGATAAATTCCAGAAGTACAGGACTAGGATACTTGGATAAACAGAAGCTCAGATTTAGTTTACTTTAAAGCTTAATGTGAGTCAATAGTATTAAGAACATGTTGATATCATTTTTTTGTTTGTTTACAAAAATCTAGATAAGTGCTTCTCAAAATGTATTCTGCAAACAATTGAGGTCAGAATTCTTTGGTATATTTCTTAAGTATTTAGGTTTTGAGGTTCTAGTCCAAATATACTAATATCTGAGCAAAAGCATTATAATAAATGTCCCCAGTTTCTGGGGGGAAGTGGGAGTTTAAATCTGGAAAATCATTTGTTTGGATGAGTCCCACTTTTAGAATATTCTCTTCCATGCAGGAAACTGCATTTTAAGAGAGATATTTGACCCTGAAACCATACAAAATCAGACCTTCATTTAGCAAAGGATTAAGACACTTTGTTTTATAAGGGAATAAATGAGAAATTGAGAATATTTATACTGTGAAGTAGAAGATCAGCAAGGCTCATAGTGTAGCAGGACGAGCGGCAGACAAAACTCCTCAGACACTGAGTTACAGAAGGAAGAGGTTTATTCGGCCAGGAGCATCAGCAAGCCTTCAGTCTCAAGAGCTGAGCTCCCCGAGTGAGCAATTCCTGTCCCTTTTAGGGGCTCACAACTCTAAGGGGGTGCACGTGAGAGGGTCGTGATTGATTGAGCAAGCAGGGGATAACTGACTGGGGGCTGCATGCATTGGTAATTGGGTAATTGGATTGGAACAAAACAAGATAGGGATTTTCACAGTGTATTCCTATACAATGTCTGTAATCTATAGATAACAGAACCAGTTAGGTCAGGGGTGGATCTTTAACTACCAGGCTCAGGGCGTGGTGCCAGGCTGTCTGCCTGTATATTTCATTTCTGCCTTTTAGTTTTGACTTCTTTCTTTGGAAGCAGAAATTGGGCATAAGACAATATGAGAGGTGGTCTCCTCCCTTAATAGTAAGTCTTCAAATATTGGGAGGGTATTCATTTAGAAGTAGAAAGTAGAACTGAAATCATGGAGTAAAAGTTACAGTGTCACATAAGGAAGAATTGTAATTTAATCAGACTAAATACATGCAAATTCAAGGCTGTCATTTTCCTGAAATTATTTAGGCAGAAATGCGAAGATCATACTTGTCTTAATTTAATTTAATAATTGTCTTAATTTAATACTTAATTTAGGAGAGCTAAATAATTAAACATGAGGCCAAAGTACATAAGAAAGTGGCAGTCTTTTATTGCAAATATGCACACACTCTTGGGCAAGGTTATCCGGTCCTCAGGTATGGGGCCAGGGAAGTCGACCCTGCACTCTCCGGTGAGGTTCTCCGGTCCACGAATGCGGGGGGGTGGGGGGGGCAAAGAAGTCACGTGGGCTCCTGCCGGCAGCGGACTTTTATGCATTGGTACTGGAAGAGGGAGGGCAGTGGGTGGGAGAAGGGCGTGATAGGGGCATCTCCATAGGCGTGGCCGGGTAAGTTTCCATCTCTTCAGATTGACGTCACCTGGCGCATGCTCAGTTGATCTGCATCTTCCCGGGCGCGGGCTGCATTTTCCCGCGCATGGCAAAGTTGGTGAGGAAGAACCCGGAAGCAACATGGATTGTGCCTTCTTGTTCACCTTCCTCCATCTTGTCCTTTCTCCCTCACCCAAACAATACTTCCAGTACTTCTCATTTTAGAAGGGTTTTATTAAATGATATGTAGTATTTCTCCCTTTTTGGAGAATCTCCATGCTTGCTTTTAGCTTTTTGGTTCTTCCAATCATTCATTGATAGATAACCCAGGATTTCTGTGCTAATACTTAAAAACAAAACAAAACTATTATTTCTAGTTGGCAGATAAATTAATTCAAATTGATATAGAGAAAAAAATTGCAACTTTCTCAATGTACTCTAGAAAATGTAAGATAATCACTAAATCCAAAGTACATTTCCAATAAAAAACTAAACACATTGTGAATTTTTAAAAATTAATGAAATGACTACATTGATATTTTAATTTATTGATAAGAAGAATATGACACATGTCATATTTTCATGTGGAGTAGATTTGTATTATTAAAATCATGGTCTATGTACAGTGAATATATTTTTTGTGTCCTTCAAACTATCCTAAAATCTCAATGACAACATGTAATCTATATCTAGATTTGGAGGAAAATGTTAGTTAGCATTATTCTTAAAGGCTGTTCCTAGATGGACTCATTGCTAATATGTTACAGACCATAGGCTGTTTAGCTCCACATGTAATGAAAATTAACACTGGGCCAAGCATATTTCCCAGAGAAGGGTTTTATTTCAGGGCTTGTGCTCAAGCACAAGGAAGACAGCAGAGGTGCAAGAATCCTCTGGCTGACTCCCTACAAAGCGCTTAGGAAGTTTTTATTATGCAAAGTGTAGGAATTGACATCATAGGTAAGGTTCTCCAGCTGGGCTAGGAGGGAGGGTATGCTGGTCAGCATATCTGGTTGTGATGATTATCTTGAATAATGGACCACCTGGTTGTTTGACTGATGGCAACAAGGCTGTAAATCTGCAATGTATATTTGCTGTTTAGATTTCCTGAGGCCAGTTCCTGGAATTCTGTAAGCAAAAGGCATTGTTAAACATTATGGTTTAACCATGGTTTATCAGTGAGGTAGTGGGGTGGGTTTTGTGATCAGTGGGAATGCATGAAAGAATGCTTTAGTAGGGGTGAGCTGAAGCCAAGCCCTGTCCCTCCTGTGTTTCAAATACATTTGGTCAGCATTTGCAAAGGAATTCTACAGAGTGAGCATTAGTGCTGAAAAGAGATACGGCGTGTTCAATTTCACAACGGGTGAAATCATTGATTTGCGTAACCTCTTTCCTGTTAGTATCTTCAGAACTGACTGAGCTAGCAAGAAATGCAGAATTTATCTCACCATATCTTCATATGATTTTATTTATTGTCCTTGGAATATGGTTAAAAATTAATTGAGCTCTAGAGTCAAATTTATATTAACATTATTGTAAAAATCAGTTTAGTTCTTAATGTATTAAATTTTAATAAAACTCATAGGCTACTAATTTTTTACCCTCTTTATGGTGTAAGGGAGATTATATTTGTAGGTAATAAATCCCAAAGTGATTTAATACTATTTGTTGTCAATTTAATATATTAAGCATTCAGCAAATAGCTATAAAATATATATTTTTAACTGTCAACTAACTTCTATTGTGCACAGAACATGTACATTGCAAAAGTGTCTTAAAAATACAGATGCTTAGCTCCTGCATTCATAGTGGTTGGGAAGTGAAAACATAAGAGCAAAATAAATTGCGTAAGCATGAGTTAATGTGTTGAAAACAGGTTGTTAAGGAGTAGGAAAGTGGTAATGATGATAAGTACTGGTATAGCTTTCGGATTAGATTTTTTACTGTTTCTAATTTTGAGGAGGTAGAGGAAAACATACCCCAGAAACTTGAAATGAAGCAAATAAAATTAGGAAATTAAAGTATAAAAATTACCACATAGGGATTAGAGCACAGATGTGCGAATATTTACTCATTGGAAACAGAATGACTTCCTCACCTGGAAGATTTGCTGTAACAGATTTATGTATTAACATATCTAAAGAAAGATTCAATTGTGTCATTTCAGAGAAGTGCCACTTGACCTGAGAGACAGGAAAACGGGGTCTCAGAGGCAAATATGGCTGATGTATATACAGACCCTCTGTGCAAGTGGAAGGGAATGGGATCAACAGGACAATCTCTTTAGAGGCAGGCACATGGATGTCTCAGGCCTGGAGTGAGACATGTGGATTTTCTTAGCTTATCATTTTAAGCAATTTACCAACAATTTTTAAATTTGCATTTTTATTATATGGACATATATATCCACAAGGGCACTTATTCATATTCCTTAAAAAAAAGCAGTTGTCTTTAACCTCCCTTCCTCCCAGCCTGCCTTCAGCAAGTCCTCCCTCTGCACTCACCTTCATCACACTTTCTTAGCTGGTTCCTTTTAGCATTAATATCCATATTAGTTTATATTGCTATTTCTTATTTACATCCTATTATGAATGATGTTGACTTAGTTCTACTACACCTAACCCTGATACAGGTACTTACCTCTCCCATCCTCCAATACAGTTGTATTATAATTTTGTAGTTATCACTATTCAGTTCTTATGATATGAAGATGTGAACAGATGAATGATCTAACAAAACTAACAACAAATTCTTCTATGCCATTTACTCTGTGCAAGAGAGCAAGTTTATTTCCTTTCTTCTACATGCCTATTTTTGCAGTTTAAAAATTTACCTCACACCCTCTTTCTAATTATTCAACTATTTTAATGTACCTTTCACAATTCACCTACCAAGTATGTTTCCTCCTAGCACACTAAAAACAAACAAACAAACAAAAAACAAGTTCACTAATCAATTTTATCTTTTCTCGGATATCACTCTTGGAGTCTTTTCTCCTGCTGTTCCCATCTGATTGTTGTCGGATAGAATAAGCAAAATCATCCTGGCAGCTGCCTTCATCACCATCCCATGGATTCCCTTCAAGGCTCTTCTTGGTAGCAACACTTTTATGGTGCGGAGGGGGAGAGATGGAGGGGAAACTTTTTTTCTTTCTTGGCTGAATTCTTCATTTTTCTAGCTCAGAGCACATCTTCAAGTCACTTTCTGAGAAGTGATTTAAGACATGATTGTTTGATCTATTGATTATCTGAAAATATTTTTATCCTATTTTCAAACTTAAGAGCTTAATGATGCCTAGAATTCTAGGATGAAATTTAGTTTTTCTCTAAACTTTGATGATGATGCTTCATTGACTTCCAATGTTGCCGTTGAGAAGTCTGAAGCCATTCTGATTTCTGAAACCTGTAGCTTTTCCTCCCTCCCTTTCTGTCTCTCTCGCACTCTCCCCTCTTTCTCCCTTTCTTTTTAAACATAGTTTTTCTTAAACTCCATTAAGTGCTTTGAAGTGTATCTTTCTTTATCTATTGTGCTGGGCAGCAAATTATACTTCTACATCTGAAAGTTCAGTTATTTTGGTTCTTTGATATTTTATGATTTATGTGATAGTTTCTTTCCCTTTGTTTCTTCTGTTTTTTATTTTTAATTCATATTGTTTTACTATTAAATCTCCTGCTAATCTTCTTATCCTTTCTTTTCTATTTTATATTTTAATCTATATTTCCTGTGGTAAAGATTTTTCATATTTACTATTATATTTCTAATTTCTTTCTTTCTTTTTTTTTTTTTTTGAGATGGAGTCTCGCTCTGTCGCCCAGGCTGGAGTGCAGTGGCCAGATCTCAGGTCACTGCAAGCTCTGCCTCCCGGGTTTACGCCATTCTCCTGCCTCAGCCTCCCGAGTAGCTGGGACTACAGGCACCCGCCACCTCGCCCAGCTTGTTTTTTGTGTTTTTTAGTAGAGACGGGGTTTCACCGTGTTAGCCAGGATGGTCTCGATATCCTGACCTCGCGATCCACCCGTCTCGGCCTCCCAAAGTGCTGGGATTACAGGCTTGAGCCACCGCTCCCGGCCTATATTTCTAATTTCTTAAGTCTCTCTTTCACTATCTGAATGTTTGTCTGTTAGTAGTCTTCCGTGTTTTTTTTTTTCAAAGTGGTAACATCTTCTATTTTGTCCCTAGGACACTAAGTAAAACCTTTGGAGTCTTCTTATCCTCTCTTCCCTCCCTAATTTCTCTGACTTTTCTTTGTTTGTTTTGGTCTCTTTCACATCAAATGATTTTCTGAAATGACTACTGATTTTTCCTTATATGTTTATGTTTAAGACAAACACACAGAATCTTTGATTGGAAATTTTGTCTTTTGGGGAAAATAAAACTTGTTGTCAAGTAGGATTCATAGTATGGTAATGTGACAGTTAATTTCTTCCAGTCTTCAGCTGTGACACTGATCTCCTGACTTCTGACTTTGACTTGGATTGAACCATAACTTTGGCTCTCTTGTGTCTCCATGTAGCTGACTGAAGATCTTGGGACTTCTTAGCCTTCATAATCTTGTGAGTTAATTTCTTATATTCTCTCTCTTGTTCTGTCTGCCATCTTATCACTAATGCAGGTGACCTACTGGGATCCCCAAAATTCTGGGTATATCCATATATCTCAAAGTTTGTACTTATTTTCTCTTGCAACAGTTTTTCTTAATAATGAAATAATCTGTGTCTTACCTGGAAAATGCACACCTGGCTGCAAACATTTTAAAAAATGACTGAGGGAAAGGGTTAGATGGTGTTGGTTTTCCATATGGTACCTTCTGTTGTCACCTGTCCCAGGCCTCCATCCCCACCATCCACTCCTTTCTGATTAATGTCACCAAAAAGGGAATTATGAAAACAAATAGGTACTTATATAAACTTTCAGTTACCACATTTCTATCCTTACTACACTTGTCCTTTCAGAGTCTGAAGGCTTTCCAATTCATCTTACTTTTTCTGGATTCTAAAGAAGATCAGCTTGTTTTTTGGTTTCTGTGTCACTTGAGTTTCCACTTTATCAGGGCAGGCACATTAGTTACCATTTGTCTATTGGCATTACTTTTCTCAAGTTTTTTTCTTTGCGTTTATTAGTTTTGCCTCCTTTTTGTAACCTACTGGGTCTTGAAAAGTAGAAGGTATAAATCAATCTTTAAAATAAGGTATCAGAGGACATTATAAATATTTTTATTTCAAGGATGGCAAAACTAACTCCCTGAAAATGTAATTTGAAGAAAAAATAAAAATGATGCTACTTTTTAGATATTAAGTGAGAGCCATTGACATCGACTACATTTGCCCTGGTAATGGTATAATCAGGAATTGGACAGAGCCAAATGTTAGTTTCTGCAATTTTTCTATAACTATTGATGTTCAAAGAGCTGGTTAAAGTCAAGAGACTTTAATGATTTTTCTGATTATCCTTCATGTGAAAAGTAAACACATTCAAATAGAAACTAAGGAATCCTTCATTTAAGTTTCCAAGAAGTTCTTTCTTTAAGGTAGAAAATACATTGTCTGAGGACACCGACGTAGTAGTTTCAGAAGTTATCGTCATCACTATAAACCAGTTATTTCTATATTTTATGATCAGTCTTATGAGTTTTTTGTGTAAGCCTACACCTGAAAAGCAGATGCATTTTTGATGTGCTGACAAACCAAGTTTTGAGTAAGCAAAGTTTAAAGGCAGACCAACACAATTTCAGCAAGGTAAACGTGGTGCTGAGTCTTCCTGGGAGGCAGTCAGTTAGCATTCCCAGGCCAGCATACTCCCTAGTCTTGTCTGGTGGCCAATACTCATTTCTTTAAAGAACATCTTCAGCTGTATTTTTTTGAGAGCCAATTATGTGCTAAGAACTCTGTTAGATGCTTTATATACATTGCATTTAATCTCACAAGTATGGAAGAAATTTTGTAGATTAGAAATTGAAGTCTGCCAATTATTAACTAATAACTAGATTCATACTAAGATGTGTGATCTAAAGCTCCTGCTCTTTGTACTTGGAGCATTATTCAAAATTATTTCTTATATGATAGGAATATAATAATTTAAAATTATTCAGTATTTTTATGTTACTAAGTAGGCAATTTTTTGATGGTTTGTGTAGAAGAAGTTAGCCTAGATCTTTATATTACTAGATTTATAATATGATTTTGAGGTTGAGAAAATGTTGAATAGACTAGTGTTTGGAATTCATTCAACTGACCTACAAGGAATGTACTATCTTTGGTTTTTAATGAAATATATGCTTAATCACGCAGTCCTGTAGGGGTCTCTGATTCTGGCACAGGCATGTTATTTCCAATTGCTCCTTTTACTATGATATGGGAATCATTCTATATTTTGGAAAAAATACTCTAAGGTGGTCTCAAGCCTGGTCTGCCAAGTTAAACCAAGGAGTCGTTTCTTTTTGGGGGGACTGCTTTCTCATAATCTCTATGAAGAACTCTCTGTTTCTGTATCCCAAAATCTGCTTGGAATTTGCCATCTCCCCAGACACCATTTAAAGGAGCTTGATCTCATTCCCTTTTCTCAGGGATCATCAGGGTCTGTAAAATCACTGTGAACACTTAGGCTCCCTCCAACTAAAGTAAGTTTAACTTTGGCAATAAGAGATAAGTTACTCTTATTCAAAATTCTTTCCCCTCCAAATTTGTCTAAGATATACACTATTTATTTTCCTAAGTGGGACTACATTTGAAAGTAAAAGCTCAGAACAAAATGTATTTTCTGTCATGTGATACTGAATACAGCAGAGACTGGCTGCTTTAATGGTGATAAAAAGAAAGTAGAATACAATGCTGGATAATTTTTAGTTAATATTTTAAAAATATTCCTGTTACCTCAGGAAGTAACAAAAATATTAGCAGTTCTTTTTTGGTAAGACTGTTTTCTCATTTTTTTTATCATTTAAGAAAAAAAATGTTTCCTTAAAACACTGTCATCCACAGTAAAAATTATTATTACTGTGGTAGAGCACTAATTTCCGAATTTACTTTTTATGGGGGAGTGGGGAATGCACACTTACTGTAGGACTCTATAAAAGAGGTAGAGAATAAGTTATCACTTCTTTCTTGCTAACAGTTATATATTTTAAGAAGGAAAGCATGTTGTATTAGACAAGATTCTTAAACATAAAACTGCTTCTGATTCATTAAATTCCTAATATCCTTGTTACAGTTGTACTGAAGTGACTAATTGGTTCACCGGAGTCTTCTGTTCAATGAATGCTTCATTCTGGGTGACCATAGATAATAAATTAATCAATATTTTACGCTTGTGTGGCTGCCAAAAATAATCCTTTCCATGACTAAGTGTATTTTTATTGTCTTCTTAGACAATCGGGACCTATAGTAATCCTCAGATTCTCATCATTTTCCTGACAGTTTTTGACAGAACATATAGGTTAGATTTACCAGGACACGCAAGCTAAGAAGGAGTTTAAAAGTGTAAGAAATTGGCCGGGCGTGGTGGCTCAAGCCTGTAATCCCAGAACCTTGGGAAGCCAAGGTGGGCATATCACTTGATGTCAGGAGATTGAGACCAGCCTGGCCAACATGGTGAAACCCTACCTCTAATAAAAATACAAAAATTAGCCAGGCGTAGTGGTGCATGCCTGTAATCCCAGCTACTCCGGAGGCTGAGGCATGAGAATGAGCTGAGATCATGCCACTGTACCCTAGCCTAGTGTCAGAGTGAGATTCCATCTTAAAAATAAAAAAGAAAAGTGCAAGAAATTTATTGGGAATAGTGCCCGTGAAAGGTAAAAGGGAAAGGGATAGACTAGCAAAATCTTCAGACCATCATAAAGGTTTGAAAGCTATAAAATGAGTGAAGGAAGAAAGAATAAGAAGCTAGAGCTTCAGACTTGGTGTGGCTCTGAAAATGTCTTGGAGCCTTATAGGAAGCCCAAGCTCCAATATTGTCTATAGACAAGTCTCACATTGGGCAAACGTGGGCAAGCCCTAGCACACTTGCCATCCTTTATTGACTATTGGCTGAGAAGTGTGCAGCAAAAGAGAGGCTTTGGCCCAAAAGTTCCAGTATGTCTCAGTTGGGTGCCTCGGTTGCAGCTGATTGGAAAGTACTTTCCTGGAAGGGTTATCCTAGTGGTACACCTTCCTGGCTCTCATGCAGAACCTTCTGGGTTTCAGCTGTTCATGAACCAATGACCTTAATTTCAAGTATCAGAAATGGACTTTAGTAGGCTTTTGAAAAATTCTTATTTTTAATTTTTGTAGGTACATATGTTTATATATTTATGGGGTACATGAGATTTTGATACAGGCATGCAATGTGCTATAGTCATATAATGGAAAATTGGATATCCATCCCCTCAAGCATTCATCCCTTGTGTTACAAAAAAATCCAATTCTACTCTTTTAGTGATTTTAAAATGTACGGTTAAATTGTTTTCATTTTAGTCACCCTGTTGTGCTGCAAAATACTAGGTATTGCTCATTCTTTCAAACTATTTTTTGTATCCATAAACAACTTCCACCTACCCCTTTCCCCAAAGTCCATTACCCTTCCCAGCCTCTGGTAACCATCATTCTACTCTCTATCTCTATGTGTTCAATTGTTTTGATTTTCACATCCCATCCCATAAATAAGTGAGAACATGTGATGATGGTCTTTCTGCACCCAACTTATTTCACTTAACACAATGACCTCCAGTTCCATTCATGTTGTTGCAGATAACAGGATCTCATCCTTTTTTATGGATGAATATTACTCTATTGTGTAGATATATCACAATTTCTTTATCCATTCATCTGTCGATGAACTCTTAGGATGTTTCCAAATCTTGGCTATTTGTGAACAGTGCTGCAGCAAACATGGGAGTGCAGATATCTCTTCGATGTACTGATTTCCTTTCTCTTGGCTATATACCCAACAGTGGGATTGCTGGACCATATGGTAGCTCTATTATTAGTTTTTCGAGCAATCTCCAAACCATTCTCCATAATGGTTATACTAACATTCCCACCAACAATGTGCAACAGTTCCCTTTTCTTCATATCCTCACCAGCATTTGTTACTGCCTGTCTTTGGGATACAAGTCTTTTAACTTGGGTGAGATGATATCTCATTGTAGTTTTAATTTGTATATCTCTGATGATTAATGATGTTGAGCACCTTTTCATATGCCTATTTGCTATTTGTATGTCTCCTTTGGGCAATGTCTATTCAAATCCTTTGCCTTTTTTTTTTTTTTTTTTTTTTTGAGACGGAGTCTCCCTCTGTCGCTCAGGCTGGAGTGCAGTGGCACGATCTCCACTCACTGCAAGCTCCACCTCCTGCATTCATGCCATTCTTTTGCCTCAGCCTCTCGAGTAGCTGGAACTACAAGTACCTGCCACCATACCCGGCTAATTTTTTGTATTTTTATTAGAGACTGGGTTAGCCAGGATGGTCTCGATCTCCTGACCTCATGATCCTCCCACCTTGGCTTCCCAAAGTGCTGGGATTACAGGCGTGAGCCACCATGCCCGGCCACATCTTTTGCCCATTTTTAAATTGGATTATTGTATTGTATTTTTTCTTATTGAGTTGTTTGAGCTTCTTATATATTCTGTTTATTAATCCTTTGTCAGATGGGTAGTTTGCAAATATTTTCCCCCATTCTATGGGTTGTTGATTATTTTCTTTGCTGTGCAGAAGCGTTTTAACTTGATGTGATTCCATTTGTCCATTTTTGCTTTGGTTGCCTGTGCTTGTGGGGTATTACTAAAGAAATCTTTGTCCAGTCCAATGCCCTGGAGAGTTTCCCCAATTTTTTATTACTGGTTTCCTAGTTTGAGGTCTTAGATTTAAGTCTTCAATCCATTTTGATTACGTTTTTGTATATGGTGAGATATACATGTCTAGTTTTATTATTGTACACATAGATACCCAGTTTTCCCAGTACAATTTATTGAAGAGACTTTTCTTTTCCTGATGTTTGTTTTTGGCACCTTTGTCAAAAATGAGTTGATTGTAGATATATCGATTTTTTTCTGTGTTCTCTATTCTGTTCCACTGGTCTATGTGACTGTGTTTATGCCAGTATCATTCTGTTTTGGTTATTATAGCTCTGTAGTATAATTTGAAATCAGGTAATGTGATTTCTACAGCTTTGTTCTTTTTGTTTAGGACAGATTTGGCTATTCTGGGTCTTTTGTGGTTCTGTGTAAAGTTTAGAATTCTTTTTTCTATTTATGTGAAAAATGTCATTGGTATTTTCGTATAAATTGCATTGAATCTGTAGATTTATCTGTATAGTATGGACATTTTAGAAATATTTATTCTTCCAACACATGAACATGGAATATCTTTCCATTTCTTTGAGTAATTTCTATTCTTTTCATAAGTGTTTTATAGATTTCATTATAGAGATCTTTCTCTTCTTTAACTTCTAAGTATTTATTTTTATTTGTGGCTATTGTAAATGGAAATACTTTTTAATTTTTTTTTCAGATTGTTCACTGTTGGTATATAGAAATACTACTAAATTTTTATGTAGATTTTCTATTCTGCAACTTTACTAAGTTTATAAATTCTAATACTTTTCTTGTGGAGTCTTTAGGCTTTTCCAAATATGAGATTATATAATCTGCAAACAAGGATAATTTGATGTCTTCCTTTCCAATTTGGATGCCTATTATTTATTTTCCTCGTCTGGTTGCTCTACCTACGACTTTCACTACTATGTCAAATAACAGTTTTGAAAGACGATATGTTTGTCATTGTCTGGATCTTAGAGGAGAGTTTTGTGGTTTTTCCCCTTCAGTGTAATACTAGCCATAGGTCTCTTGTATATGCTTTTTATTATGTTGAGCTATATTTCCTCTATTGCCAGTTTTTTATGGATTTTATCATTAAGAAGTGTTAAATTTTAGCAAATGCTTTTTCAGCATCAATTGAAATGATCATAGAGTTTTTGTCCTTCATTCTGTTGACATAATGCATAACATGATTGATTTGCATATGTTGAAGCATCCTTGCATTTCTGGAACAAATCCCACTTGGGCATGATGAATAATCTTTGTAGAGTAATGTTGAATTTGGGTTGCTAGTATTATGTTGAGGATTTTTGCATCATTATCAGCGACATTGGCCTATAGTTTTCTGTTTCTGATGTGTCTTTGTCTGGTTTTGGTATCAGGGTAATACTGGCTTTGTATAATGAGTTTGGAAGTATGTCCTCCGCCTCTCTTTTTCAGAATAGGTTAAGTAGGATTGGTATTAGTTCTTCTTTAAATGTTTGGTAGAATTCAGCAGTGGATTCATCAGCTCTTGGACTTTTCTTTACTGAGTGACTTTTTATTTCACTGTTGATCTTATTACTTGTTGTTGGTCTGTTCAGGTTTTGGATTTCTTCCATTTTGGTAGGTCATATGTGCCTAGAAATTTATCCATTTTCTCTGGAGCTTTCAACTTAGTGGCATATTGTCATTCATAGTAACCCTAAAGACCTTTTGAATTTCTGCAGTATCAGTTGTAATATCTACTTTGTCATCTCTGATTTTATTTATGTGGGTCTTCTCCCCTTTTTTCCTCATTAGTCTGGCTAAAGGGTTGTCAATTTTGTGTGTCTCTTTAAAAAAAACAAATTTGTTGATCTTTTACAGTTTTCTACATTTCAAATTTATTTATTCCTGCTCTGATTTCAGTATTTTTTTCTTCTACTAATTTTGGGTATGGTTTGCTCTTGCTTTCTAGTTCTTTAAGATTCATCAGTAGGTTATTTGAAGCTTTTTTTCCCTTTTTTGATGTTAACACTTAATAGCTGTAAAATTCCCTCTTAGTACTGCTTTTACCGTATTCAACAGGTCTTGTATATTGTGTTTCCATTGTCACTTAAGTAATTTGTCAATTTGCTTCTTAATTTCTTCGTTGACCTGCTGGTCATTCAGGATTATATTGCTTAATTTTCATGTGTTTACTAAAAGTTTTACTCCATTATTTTCAGATAAAATGCTTGATATTAATTCAATTTTTTGAATATTATAAGACTTGTTTTGTGACCTAACATGTGATCTATTCTTCAGAATGACTCATGTGCTGAGAATAATATGTATTTTGCAGCCTTTGGATGAAATGTTCTGTAAATATCTATTAGGTTCATTTTTTATATAGTGCAGATTAAGTCTGATGTTTCTTCATTGAATTTATGTTTGGGAGATCTCTCCAATACTGAAACTGGGGTGTAGAAATCTCCAGCTATTGTTATAGTAAAGTCAATCTCTCTCTTTTTAGCTCTAATAATACTTGCTTTATATATCTGGGTATTCTAGTGTTAGGTGCATATACAGTTATAATCATTATGTCTTCTTTCTTGATTCATTTTTTCAATATATAATGATCTTCTTTGTCTCTTCTTACAGTTTCCATCTTACATATTTTTTTTTTCATATGAGTATAGCTATTCCTGCTCTTTTATGGTGCTCAGTGTCATTGAATATGTTTTTCCATCCCTTTATTTTCAGTCTATGTGTATCTTTATAGGTGGATTGTTTTCTTATAGGCAACAGATCAATTGGGTCTTGTTTTTTCATTTATTCAGCCAGTCTTATGTCTTTGATTGGAGAATTTAGTTTATTACACTCAATGTTATGACTAAGTAGAAACTTACTGTTGCCATTTTACTTTATGGTCTTCTCTTCCTTCTTTCCTTTCTTCCTGTCCTCCTTTTAATGAAAGATATTTTCTCTGGTGGTAAGATTCAATTTCTTCTTTTTTTTATTTTTTGTGGATCTGTTGTACATTTTTCAATTTGTGGTTACCATAAAGCTTGCAAATATTATCTTAAAACCCACTCCTTTAAACTAATGACAACACTGATTTCATAAACAAACCTGCAAAAAGAAAACTAATAAAAATTCTACACTTTAACTTCATCCCCCACTTTTTAACTTTTTGTTGTTTCTCTTTATGTCTTATTGTACTATGTCTTGAAAAATTGTTGTAGTTATTTTTATTGGTTTGTCATTTAGTCTTTCTACTGAAAATAAGAGTAGTTTACAAACCACAATTACAGCATTGTAATATTCTGTGTTTTCCTTTGCGTTTACTATTACCAGTGAATTTTGTACTTTCAGATGATTTCTTCTTGCTCATTAACATTCTTTTCTTTCTCAATGAAACACTCCTTTTAGCATTTTTTGTAGGGCTGGTGTTGACAAAATCCCTAAGCTTTTGTTTGTCTGGAAAGGCTTTTATTTCTCCTTTGTGCTTGAATAACGTTTTTGCTGGATATACTATTTTAGGGTAAAAGTTTTTTCCTTCAGCACTTTAAATATGTCATTCCACTCTCTCCTGGCCTGTAAGATTTCCAGTGCTGTCAGACTGATTGAGGCTTCATTTTATGTTATTTGTTTCTTTTCTCTTGCTGCTTTTAGGATCCTTTCTTTATCCTTGACCTTTTGGAATCTGAGTATTAGATGCCTTGTGGTAGTGTTCTTTGGGTTAAATCTACTTGGTGTTTTATAACCTTCTTGTACTTGAATGCTGACATCTTTTTCTAAGTTTGGGAAGTTCTCTGATATTATTCTTTTGAATAAATTTTCCACCCCTGTTTCTTTACTTCCTCTTTTATGTCAATAACTCTTAGATTTGCCCTTTTGATGCTATTTTCTAGATCTTGTAGGTATTTTTTCTTTTGTATTCTCTGACTGTGCATTTTTAGATAGCCTGTATTCAAGTTTACTAATTCTTTTTTTCTCCTTGATCAATTCTGCTATTAAGTGACTCTGGCGTATTCGTCAGCATTTTTCAATTGCATTTTTCAACTCTAAAATTTGTATTTGATTCTTTTTAATTATATCAATCTATTTGCTACATATATCTAATAGAATTCTGAATTCTTTCTCCACGTTATCTTAATTTTTTTTGTTACTTCAACACAGTTATTTTACATTATCTGCCTAAAATATCACAAATCTCTGTTTCTCTAGGGTTGGTCCTTGGTCCTTTATTTAGTTTATTTGGGGAGATCGTGTTTTCCTAGATGATCCTGATGTTTGTAGATATTCATCTGTTTCTGGGCCTTGATGAGCTAGGCATTTATTGTAATCTTTGCAGTGTAGGCTTTTTTTGTGCCATCCTTATTTAGGATGCTTTCCAGGTATTTGAAGGGACTTTGGCTTTAAGTCCAATATTGCTCTTGTTTTTGCAGGCTCATAGGGGGTATTACTTTGGAGGTCTTTAATAATATCTGGAAGAATTCTATGGACTACCAGATAGAAACTCTTGTTCTTTTCCTTTACTTTCTCCCAAACAAATTGAGTCTCTCTCTCTGCACTATGCTGACTGGAACTGGGGGGAGGGGTAGTAATGTAATTACCCATAGGGCCACCATCGCTGGGAATGCACTATGTCAGACCTGAAGCTAGCACAGCACTGGATCTTGCCCAAGTCCTGCTGTAACTGCTACCTGGCTACTACCTGTGCTCACTTTAGGCCCTAGGGCTCTATAATCAGCAAATAGCAAGGCCTGGTAGGTCTGTTCTCCTCCCTTTAGGGCAGTGAGTTCCCCCAGGCACTGGGCATATCCAGAGATGCTTTCTGGAACCCAGAAATTGGTGCCAAAAATCTTCTAAATTTGCGTGATATTCTATTCGATTGTGGCTAAGCTGGCACTCAAGTCACAATATAAACTCCATCTTGCTCTTTCCTATCCATAGGCAGAAGAGCCTCTCCCTGTGGGCACCACCACCATGGGCTTACAGGAGTGTTCTGCCAGGTCACTGGCAATGTTCACTTAAAGCCCAAGGGCCTTTCAGTCAGCTTGAGTCGTATCCTGCCACTCCTGGGACTCATGATTCATGGCGGTAGGCTCCCCTCTGGCCCAGGGCAGGTCCAGAAATGCTGTACAACAGTCTAGTTCTGGATTCAGGGACCCCAAGAGCCAGCTAGTTACTCTACCCCATTGTGCCTGAACTGATACTTAAGGGTGCAAGACAGAGTCCCCATTACTTTCCCCTCTGCATTTCTCAAACAGAAGGAGTCTTTCATCATAGCCATCACAACTGGGAGTGTGCTGGGTCACATCTGTAGTAAGCATGCCTCATAGCCGAAGGCCCATAGCATACTACGTGGATATTGCTGCTGGTTATTCAGCGCCAACAGCTCCTTTGTAAACAGATGATGAATCCTTCTAGGACTGGGTGCTTAGTTCAAGGCAGTGGGTTTCCCTTTGTACCAAGGTATGTCTAGAAATGCCTAGAAGTGATGGCCTAGAATGGTGGCCTCACAACCGAGTGCTATATTCTACTGTGGCTGAGCTGGTATCCAAGATGCAGGACAAAGTCTTCTTTACTCTTTACTCTCCACTGCTTGAACAAAAGGAACCATTTTTGTTGCTGTAGGCTGCACTGCCTGGGTTTGTGGGAGGGATGGCATAAGTACTTCTTTAGCCACCCTGGCTGTTGTCTCCCTAGGCCACTTGCCACCCTCATCTCTGGCTCTGAGTCCAGCCCAGCACTAGAAGTTGCCTAGGAATTGCAGTCCTTGTGTCCTAGACTGCCTTTAAAGTTTACCTAGGACCCCAGAGTACTTTAGTCCATAGCTGCAAGGCTTGCCAAGAAACTTGAATAGTGACTGATAAATGGGTGATTCCTCTTTACCTAGATCTGGTCCAAATGCTTTCTCCATGCATAGGCACTGGCTGAACCCAGCATGGCTTTACTCTTTATTATGACAGGGCAGCACTCAGTTCAATGTAATGTCCCCCAGTCACTATGCTCTTCCTCTTCCAAATGTATAGACTCTCCATTCCATGTGGCCACTGCAAATGAATAAGAGAGGCGTGGCATCTATGATTCAAGACTGTCTGCCTTGTCCTCTTCAATGCCTCCTTCCACGATACGAAGTTAAAACCAGGTACTGTGATTACTTATCTGATTTTTGGTTCTTGGAATGATGGTTTATTTGTGTGTGTGCAGATGTTAAAATTTAGTGTTTTAGTTGGGGTTATGAATGGTGTAGGCTTCCATTCCACCATCTTGCTCCAAGCGTCTCTCTAGTAAGCTTTTGTTAAAAGAAATTTATTAAAAAGTTATCAGGTTATTGCAAAACTGCTTAAAGATTGGGAGAACAGGTTCAGAAAATGAATTAGAAAAAAAGAGAAGTGGGGCAGTTGGTATTTCAAACACAGACTTGATTAGGGAGGAAAAAGAAGCCATTAATTTGGAAGCAATGGAGGTTTTAGCCAGAACCTATTTGCATATGCCCCAGAAGCTGGATGTTCTAGTCAGAAACCATTTAGCAAAACAGAGCTTATATGAGAGAGTTCAACAAAAGATCCCTCTATTTCCATACAAGGAACTTATTACAGAGGTGTTAGAAGAGGCTGAAAGTCACCCAGGGATTCAGTGAGACAACCAGGAGTTAGTCATTACCACTTTTAAGGCAGAAGGGGAAGATGAAGGAAATGACTACCGGACTCTAAGAACTAGGGCTTCCTGGCAGAAGCTGAGACAACAGCAATGAATCTACTATTGTGGATTCCATAGGAACTGGAGAAAGGGAGAGGGACAAATTCTCTGTTTTATTCTTTCCTCCTGCCCGCCAATCTTCCTCCAGGGCTTCCCATTGCCTGACCCTAACTGAAGTCAGTTGTTAGGGGATCCTAGAAAGTATAATTTTAAAGGACCACAGAAGGGAACACAACTAGGAGCAAATGAATAAAAATCTGGCACTTCGAGTGATGCTCTCTCCCTAGGTGTGGTATTTATAAACCCAGCAAATAAGCAGTGGAGTGGCAAAAGACAGCCACACTAACTTTCTGATTGAGTCATTTTGAACACCTTAATATTAGTGGCTTCCTCTGTGATGAAGTTCTCAGTAAATGTTCACGTGGCACAGAATCATTCCCACGGTTTGAACCTATTCCTGAGTTGTACGTCTTTTAACATCTTCTCTAAAGCTTCTAGCTCCTTCCAAATTCCAGAAAAATCCAGAAAGTCCATAAGACATTCACTAGAAATTAGCATATATTTTTTACTTTAGAGTTTCTCTTCATTGTATAAAAGAGACAACAAGAAATGCTAGTAAAACTTTATTCTAGTGTGAAAATATCAATTTTTGTCTGCCCTTTTCTACTCTACTGATTTCTACAGTTTCACATCTGGAATAGCAGCTGCAATCAGAAACCCCACTAATTAAGCTTACAATAATTCAGTCATTCTCAAAGACCCATCTGTCTTTGAAACTGGTCAAATCAGAGAGTTAAATGGTCTGTCATATAAATCATTACTCTGCATCTTCAGAGTCTTTCATGGTGGTACTTATATATGGTGGTACTTTTCTAGTGACATAGTATTGCTTCTTATTTATAGTTTTCTTAGAGAAGATGAACTATAGTAGCCTGGCTCCTCCTTTTATAATTTTATCCAAGATTCTGCCAACTGCTTGTATTATTTTCAGAAACCATACACTCTACAAGTGGGGATGCCAAAAACAGACCAAAATTGCAGTTTTATTTAAGTTTCCATGACTTCTTACTTATTTGCTAGGAAATAGTATCAAGTCAGAGCCAGTTCCCAGTAGTAAATTTGACAAGTTTTTCTGGGGAAGGCCAGGAGGTATATTCTTAGTATTTATTTGTGATTTCATTATAGGATCTTGCCTCATAAGTGCCTGACATCCTCTTAATTCAAGGGTACCAGGTCTGCTAGGAATTTAGTTCTGGAGCATTATTGAGAAGTTATGACTCTCTACTGTAGTGAATCACTTCAGAATTCTGCACATCCAATTTGGAGTTTTTTAAGCTATATAAATATAATATATAAAGCTGTATAAATACAGTATGATCCTTCCTAGTACACATTCTATATCAATGCTGTTGTCAAAGTGCTTGCTATAAAGATCACTAGGGGTTAAAGGATGGTAATAATTGTGATGTTCTGCTGCCTGAAGTGGTTATTCACACAAATCTTTTGTATGTCACTCTTTTGATTCACCTACCTGGTAACTTTCTGGCCACCGAAATCAGGGAGTCCATTTCACCTGCAGCATTGAATCATCTCTAACACTCTAGTCCAGGGAAATAATGTATTCATTTAAATAATTTCGAAGTTACTGGTGCTCCCAGCAAAAATGCATTTCTCAAGGTCTATCCTGAGACGGGCATGTCTTCTGGGAAATAGGGGAGGTGGCTAGGTGAGTCATACCTGATAAATCCACTCAAATATTCCTGTTTCACAGAATAATTAGATGCCTTCCTCTACATTATATCAAGTTTTTTTTTTTTTTTTTTTTTTTTTTTTTTTTCTGGCATAACAACTCTATTTGGCAAAGGCCATGCTTTGGTAAACATTTCAGTTACCCAACTGAGAAAGCCAATAAAACCATTCTCAAATGTTCAGGGTCACACATTGATCCTGAGATCTGTAGTAAGTGCACACATATTAAAATTATAGCCTCATCCAACATTATTCTCCTCTATTTCTAGTGCCTTTACATTAATTTTCCTTCTGGTTACTCAAATCTTTGCTAATATAAATTAGTAAAAGTAATAAAAGATTGGCATATGCCTCTTAGCTTTCCTGGGCTGACATTTTAACTTCCTTCTTACCGTTTGGAAGCAGGCTATGGCATGACTCTGGCTATGGGTCTGGAGATAATGGGGAGAACAAGGATGGAATATGGAGAGAATTGGCTTCCTTTTTTATTATGACAGTGTCTTTTCCATGAAAGAATACTTTTAAGACAAATGAGAGACAAGACAATTTTGGCCAATTCTGTTTGTGGGTTCAGGGTGTGCTGAATTTTCTGAATCCCCCAAAAAACGTCTATCCAGTTCTGGATTCTTTTTTCCTTGCCAGTGCCATAGTCTTCATATAACAATCCTGAAGCAGCTGTGAATTCACCTGATGTCAAACTTTGCTAATATCCAGGGTAAAACTGAGTGTGCTGTTTGAGATGTGTCTGTCCTGTGATACTGAAAGCTTGGCAATTATTTCAATATTGTTATTGTCTCAATGCTTCTTCCTGTACCTCGAGCCAAAATGATAGATATTTTGAAGACTTTCCCTTGTCATTCCCTTTTCTGAAGATATTCAATGCTGTAAAGGCAGCTACCCCATCCCACAGTTTTTGACTTCTTAATGCACTTTATGTTTCAAAAGTACTAATAAAGGCCCTAAAGGTTTGCCTTCATTACAAGGAGGATAATAGATTGCTTTGTCAGGGTACAAAAAACAAGGGGTGCCAGATTAACCCACTACTGAATTTTCAGTCTTCAGGTTATATTATCTAAAACTCAAGACCTTGATACTGTTATTTAAGGAAGTTAAACAAGTAAATATATAAATTTTAAATGTTGATTCATAATATTATTTCAAAGGAGATTTATTTAATATCGATAGATTAAAAGAAGAAATTGTGAAAAATTGACTTTAGTATATTATTTAGGAGGTAGGAAAATTTTCAGACTATGGCAATATCCTATTGTCTACGAAAGTCAGATTCATTATTATCACTGTGAGTACAAAAAAAAAAAAAACTTATTTACTAATTCAAAATAAAGATCAACTTCTATAGTTTACGCTCTCACCACTACTGATGTTTAAATACATATGAATGAATGTTTAATCTTTATGCTTGTCATGAAATGTGAGAAAATAAGTTACCAGTAAAACATACATAACATTTAACAAAGATTTAGAAATTGGAAGAAACACAATATGTTGTGTTACTTTGTAACTGCTGTCGAATGAAATTTAATTAAGCCTTAGAGAAGGATGAGTATCTGGAAAGGTCAGCAGTATTATCAGCATACGAGTTTATGCAATCTAAAGTGAAAAGCATTCTCTTATACTACTAGCATTTGACATTGTCCGTGTTTTTAAATTGTGTGTGTCGTAAGTATTGCAGTTTGCTTTTCTTCTTCTTCATTCCGTCAACATTCTGGTAGGTCTTCCCAATGCAAATATTGAAAAGCTAAAAGCTACATTTACAATACTCCTTTATAGCTAAGATTATTGATGTTAATTGTTTTCCATGAGAAAGGTCCACCCATATGAAATTTGAAAAATCTAAGTGAAAATGATACCATTTTTTGTCCTTTTGCTGTTTTCTGTGGGTAGGCAAGGTCCTGGAGATGC
Organism: Macaca thibetana thibetana; assembly: GCF_024542745.1. Classification (NCBI taxonomy): domain Eukaryota; kingdom Metazoa; phylum Chordata; class Mammalia; order Primates; family Cercopithecidae; genus Macaca; species Macaca thibetana. The sequence continues at coordinate 142,572,292 of NC_065582.1, forward strand.
GAAATTTTTCTACAGAAGTATTCCAGCTTCTTTTTTCCAGCTTCCTCATTGTAGACAGGCAGTTATCACGTGCCTGAGTCCAAGCACCAGCTTTGTATGTTGGGAGACATTTGTGGTCGTGATGGCTTCTTGACTCTCTGGCTTTCTGCTCTCTGGAACATAACTATGGCAGTATGATCATCATCTCAATGGCTTTTGTGGTGGCTTCAGTGAGAGCAGCTTTCTTGGCAGGCCAGTTCTTGGGGTCTGGGTGTCGTTCCTTAGGTACCAGACTAGCATGAATTTCTCCAATTCTTCTAGTGATTTTGGTATCATTTCCTATTTCCCTTTATGAAATCTCTTTGTAAATAAACACAGAGTGCTTTAGTGTTTTCTACTTTTTGCCTAGAATTTTGAGTGGTGAAACATTTTTAAATAATTTACCAGTTCATTTGTCTCCCCAAAATGAATTATAGAATCAAATAAAATGTAGGGAGGAGGTCATTTGAAGATGAATGCATCTTTGAGAGGTAGGTCGTCAGATCTCCTTTCCCAGAAGAGTTTAGTTTTAGCTCATCTATGACTTCCTTAAATATGTATGACACAGGAAAGATGTAGAACAGAACAAACTGCAAGTCTTACTCAAGTGATTAGTGGAGGAGTCACCATCTTCTCTATGACCTTCAATCCTAACTCCTGAAAGCTAATTTTTCACTAATACATTCATAACTCTGCTGCTATTACACCTTGACTTGAAATCCAGACAAGAAATCTAATATGTAATGCTAGAATTGCTTTAGATTCCCAAAGAGATGTGAAAATCAGATATGGAAAAACATACCCATCTGTCTAGTTTTCTAATTAGACTTCATTATATCCATTATCAAACGCTTTATTTGGTTCATTTCACTCCACTCAAAATAAGTGGGTATCTCCTTCTCAGAGATGACTAGACTTGCACTTAGTGATAAAGCCAAAATATTGTGATGGCTTTCCTGTATATTTGTCTTCTATTCATATGCATTAAGGTTTATGAAGGTGGTAATTAGTGAACTACTTACTTTACAAAAATATCTTCCTAGTAATCAGGAGTTCACATTGACAATTATTACTCGATTCTTCAGTAACAAATAAAAAGCATTTGGAGCCATAAAATATGTGCCGTTTAATGAAATGAAAATGCTGGCTTGCCAGAGTACTATACATGATGACATATTGCTAGAAGGAAGTCCATTTTACTAAGAATGAATAAACACTGGTGTGAAATAAATCTGTTTCAGAGTTCAGATGCAGTTGTTTACAATATTGTACCTAAGGGTGAAAAACAAATAAGGTAAATGAATTTGTATATGCACTCTATGATTTTCCAGTGGTGTTATAATTAAGACTATAAAACATTGCCTTTAGCAAACAGCTATTATGGGAATTCTTTCAAGCAACCTTATGCAAGGGAGCCACATTTTGTTTGTCTTAATTTCCTCTGACAACAATTGCAACTGTCTTCTGAGAGAAGGGGAAATGTAATTTTATATAAAATTGTTTACAAAAACCCAAGTGCTATCAGGATTAGCTCACCCCGATTTGCGTCTGAGAAATAGAGATCCTTTATGTGTCAAAAAATAATTTTTTTTTCATAGACCAGAGGAAACCCATTTCCATGTTTTGAATGGAACCAACAAGGCTCTGAGGGTCACTGGTCAGGGTCTCAGGATATTGTCAATTATACACAGAATTGCACAAATTCTAAGATATATGAGTGAGCTTAGTTGAATCTCTACATTGTCAATGTATCTGTCTATTCTTTTGTACACTATCCTGGATGTGACTGTATTCACTTCATTTTCGCTTAAAGGATGGATTGCACCCACATCATATTCCAACATCAGTGCTCTACTTGTAACACTCGATATGGTAGCCACAGGCAACTTTCCACAGCTATCTATGTATTCCCTACCAAATCCGTTTTCTCCTACCCAGCTGACTCTTCTGTATAGTTTCTTCCATTGTCCCTTCCTCTTCTTTCTATTATCTGTCAGCAGTTCACAGTGCTCATTCCTTTTGCCTTCTCTTCTTCATGCACACTCATTGTTTGGGTAACTTCATGTAGGCCCGTGGCCATAAATACCATGTCTATGCTTATGATCACCAAATTAATATCACCAAACTAGACTCTCCCTTGTTTATAGACTCTTATATTAAATTGCCTACTTATTACGGACACTTAAATTTAAACATGTTAATAAAAGAACTCCTGATTCATGTTTCCAAATGTGCCCCCTTTCCCTGAGGTCTTCACCACCTTTTCATAAGAACACAATTCTTGGATAGTGTATGTTCTTTTTCCTTCCCAAGTCCTCCAGTGTATTCCAAAATATATCCAGAATTTAATCTCTTTTTACTGTGTCTATCAATGCTGCTCTGTTCAAGTCACCATCAAGTCCACTTGGATCATTGCAATATCTCCAGTTGATCTCACTGCTTTCACTCTTCCTCTCTCTGTCCCCATCACACTTAGCTTCAAGTCTATAGTACATATAGCTTTAAAACTTTTATCAGATCAGCTGAAATTTGAATCCTTCTAATAGATTTCACAGCATTTAGAATAATTCAAAGTCTTCTTTATGGCCTAAAAGACCCTCTATGATCTGACCTATGACTATCTGAGTTACACGATGGCCTTTGAATTTTCTCAGCTCATTCAATTCTAGCCCCACGGAGTGCTTGACTCTTTCTTCAACAGTAACTTTGTTTTGGAGTCTTTACAGTCGCTTTTCTTCTCTGGTGTTACTCAGCATCCCTAGTTATTCAACCTAAAATGCAACAGAAAACATGCTTTCTTTTTTTCATGTCACTGAGAAATTCCTCTTCAAGAGTACACTTTTATTTTATATTTTCCTTTCATTATGTGAATTTGCTTACTTGTCTCTTCCTTTCTTCAAACAGAATATAGGTTCTGTAAGCACACACTCCTTTTCCTTGTCTACCACTGTGTCTACAGTGTCTATTCCCCACAGCCTGGTGAATAGTAGATACTCAAGCACTATTTATTAAATACATGTATAAATACAATTTAGTTTTTTCTTTCTACTCTAGACCCGCCTCTCCTGAATGTACTGACACCAATGCCAATTCGATTCCCTCTTGACATTCATTGTTAATGTATATTATTTATTTAAGTATATCCCACTCTCAACTGGAAAATCGTTATAGCTTTTCTTTGTCCTCTACTATCAATTTCAGCTGACTCTATATCTGACATTTCTTTAAAAGTGTCTGGTATTTCACTCTCTCCAAGTGCAAATATACTCTGGTAAATGGCTAAGTCCCTTCAGGTAAATATCTGGGGAAGATTTATCACATATCATTCTGATAGAGCCTGGGTCTTTGAACTGGCTTAGATATGATAATGGGTAAGAGCCAGTTTTTCTTTGAAACAGTAGATGTTAAATTTCTCCTTGCAGGGTTTAAACTTTTTGGTTTTATTGATTTATATTGTTTGTTTGTTTTAGTGTGAGTCAATCGACAATCTAGTTTGCTGTCTATGGCTATCGGTTCCTTTGGTACAAGGTATTCTGACCATATTCTAACTTGTTGCTCATTATGGAAATTGCTATGACCTCAACTCCCCAATGCTGACAGTCATCCTGATGATGTGCTGCCAACCAACCTCTGCTATTCTCATATTTTATCATCTCCGCTGACACTAAGAAGTTCAGTTCCATGACAGCAATTACTAATGACAATCTCCAACTGCAAAATAGAGTTATTACTAATAATTTTATAGATGCTGATGTTCCTTCACAGCAGTGGAATCTTCATTGATTTAGCAATGTTAGTCTTCTTCTCAGCAAACATGGTCATGGATGAGTACTGTCAATCTTTAACTTTTTCTACCTTCCTAACCCATCTAACTTCTTGCTCTAACTATGTCAAGGTATTTCTGGCAACACTACCTTCTTATCTGTCAGCAATCTTTTTATCTAAGCTTCATGTGATTGTCATAGCTGTCTTCTAGCCTAATTACAGGTTTTTTGAGGATGTTGAATTCCAAAGTCAGAGGTGACCCATTACAAATGGTCACAGACTTAGTGACTTAAGAGAGTATCTGTTCATGGTTATTCCCTCAGAAGTCTCGGCATATAATGGCTGGGATTCTTGCTCAGAATATCACAAGACTAAAAGCAAGGTGCAGTGGCTGCATTCTCATCTGGAGCTTGGTATCTTCCTACAAGTTCATTTAGGTTGCAGGAAGAATTCAGTTGATTGCACCTGAAGGAATGAAGCTCACCTAAATATTCTCTTCCCAAACCTTAGGACCTACCCTTACCTTATAAGAGCCCTGATGTTGACACAGAGGACCTCTAGATTACGTGCTGAATCTTCTTTGCAGCTTTGCCTCCCTTACAAATAAAGTCCAGCTTTATGTTCAGGACATTGTTCTTCTGGGAATTAAGATTTCCTTATTTTCATTGAAGCTGCCTTCCTTTCACAGGAAGAAATGAAGCGTTTGACAATCTAAGAAATTACCTTTATTTAAGATTTCAAATATTGCTAGCAAATCTAGCCAACTCCACAATGCTGACAATTGACATCGCCTCATTCCTCTCATGTATTATAACTCCTATGTAACTCAACTTTTCACCAGTTACCTGTGATTCAACCCAATTTCAACACAGGTGAGAGCATTCTTAATTGTGATATTGCCATAATACTGCTACTTCACATCAGGGTTTATCCACACTTATCAATTTCTATTGTATCTAACTTGTGAACAAGCTCAAAAATTCCATCTCAAGGGTTTCTTTTTCAGAACATAGTACCAGCAGTCTTAGACTGAGTATCCTTCGAACAACTGTCAAGACAAATATTTGCAGACAGAAAGGTTGAGAATGTGATCCTAAAGAGCAAGAGTGGAATAAGAATTAAAAGAAATTAAAAAATATGTAAGCAAAAACTCAGTTGTATGCAAGAAAACCCAATTCCCCCCAAAGCAGGGAAAGAGCTGGAGTCCTTTAAAAATTGACTGCTGCTTTTCTGTGGCCAGTCAGCCTTATCTCTCCCTTTCCCAGGCATTGTGAAGACTCTGTTTCTCTAGCTGTGCAGCTGCAAGGTCACTAAACAGATCATCTCAAGTCATAAAACATTTTGTTCCTTGAAAAGTAGGAAATAATGTAATGCATATCTTAATTGAATAACTGTCTTTGTTTCTCACTTCTGTAATATGCATCCACCTGCACAAATCTCCCCCATCCCCACAAAATGCTTGAAAGGTAGCTTGACTCTTTGTTCGGGGCTCAATCCTTTGGATGTTAATCCGACTGGATCGGTGCACCTAAATAATTAAATAATTCCTCCTCAACTCCTTGGTCTCTCTGATTCCTATCCTGCTGCAAGAGTGGAAGGAGGACAAGGTAGTATGAAAATGAGTTATGACGCATAAGTACTTGAATTTGTAAGATCTTCTGAGACTTCTGACATGCAGCTCAGAACTGTCTATTTTGTGGAGCAAGAATAAATATTTAGCCATTGGCTTTTATTTTCATTGTACAAGGGTACAATGGGTATTAATCCCTTCACATCTGGGTGGGTATGTGTGAATATTACAGTATTTCCACTGATGTCTTAGTCTGTTGGTCAGAGAAATCCTTGGGCAAGACGGAAGTCATGCATTTTGGCTCTGAGGCAAGGTGCTGTTGGGTAATAATGGGCAAGAAGCTGGTCAAAGCCTTGTTATCACAAAAGTGAAGTAGGAGTAAGAGGTGGCTGGAAATTTTTTTTTGATACATAACATGTTACATATTTATGGGATATGTTGATATTTTATTACATGCATAGACTGTATACTGATCAAGTCAAGGTATTTGAAATGTCTGTCACTTTGAGTATTTATTATCTGTATGTTATGAACAGTTCAAGTCCTCTCTTCGGCTACTCTGAAATATACAATACATTGCTGTTAAGTATAGTCATTCTACTCTTCTGTCAAACAATAGGACTTATACCTTTTATCTAACTATATGCTTGTATATGTTAATCTACCTCTCTTCATCCCCTACTCCTGCCTACCCAGTCTTCCCAGATTTTACTATTATTCTACCCTCTACTCCATGAAATCAACATGTTTAGTTTCCAAATATGAGCGAGAGCATGTAATATTTGTCGTCCTGGGCTTGGGTTACTTCACTTCACGTAATGATCTCCATTTCCATCTACATTGCTGCAAGTAGCATGATTTAATATTGTTTTATGACCAAATAGTATTCCATTGTGTATATATATCTTATTTTCTTTATCCATTTGTCCATTGATGGACAGTTAGGTTGATTCTGTATCTTTATTATTGTGATTAGTGCTACAATAAACATGTGTGTGCAGGTACCCCTTTGGAATATTGATTTCTTTTCCTTTGGATAGATAACCAGTAGTAGGATTGCTAGATGGTATGGTAGTTCTATTTTTAGTATTTTTAGAAATCTCCATACTATTTTTATAGTGGCTATACTAATTTACATTTCTAAGAACAGTGTATAAGAGTTCCCTTTCTCTGTAACCTCATCAGTATTTGTTATTTTTTGTCTTTTTAATAACAGCCATTCTAACTGGGGCAAGATGATATCTTATTGTGGTTTTGATTTGCATTTGCCTGATGATTAGTGATGTTGAACATATTCTTATATATCTATCGGCCATTGGTATGTATTCTCTAGAGACTTGTCTATTTATGTTCTTTACTCACATTTTAATGGGATTATTTGTGGGCTTTGTTGTTGTTGTTTGAGTCCCTTGCATATTCTGAATATTAGTCCCTTGTCAAATGTATATAATTGTTTGGGAATACTTACTCCCATTCAAGTGGTTGTCTCTTCCTTTGTTCTTTCCTTTGCTGTGCAGAAGCTTTGTAGTTTAATATAACTCTACTTGTCTCTTTTTGTTTTAGTTGTCTGTGCTTTTAAGGTCTTAGCCATAAAGTCTTTGGTGAGACTAATGTCCTGAAATGTTTTCCCTTTATTTTAATTTAGTAGTTTTACACTTTGGGGTCTTATGTTTAAGTCTTTAATTAATATTGAGTTGTTTTTTGTATATGGTGTGAGTTAGGAGTCCAGTTTTATTCTCTGTATATTGATATCCACTTTCCAAACCCCATTTATTGAACAGAGTATCTTTCCTCAGTGTATGTTCTAGTTGCCTTTGTTGAAAATCAGTTGGTGTTAAATATCTGGGTCTATTTCTAAGGCTTCTATTTCTGTTCCATTGATCTATGTGTCTATTTTTATACCAACACCATGCTATTTTGGTCACTATAGAATTTTACCGTTTGAATTCAGGTAGTGTGATGCCTCCAGCTTTGTCTTCTTTGCTCAGGAATGCTTTGATTATTAAGGCCATCCTGTGGTCCTATAAAAATTTTGGCTTTTTTTTTCTATTTCTATGAAAAATTATGTTGGTATTTTGATAAGAATTGCATTGAATATGTAGATTGCTTTGAGCACTATGGTAATTTTAACAACATTAATTCTCCTGATCCATGAGATTGGGATATCTTTTCCATTTGTTTGTGTCCTCTTCAACTGCTGTCATCAGAATTTTGTAGTTTTCTTTGTAGAGATCTTTCACCTCCTTGGTTAAATTCATTTCTACATTTTTTGGTTTTTTGTAGCTATTACAAATGGAATTGCCTTCTTGATTTCTTTTTCAGCTACTTCCTTATGGGTATACAGAAATGCTACCGATTTTTATATGTTTACTATGCATCCTAGAACTTTACTGAATTTGCTTATTATCTCAAAAAGTTTTTGGTATAGTCTTTGGTTTTTATAAATGGAAAGATCATGACGTCTGCAAAGAGGGACAGTTTGACTTCCTACTTTTTAATTTGAATGCCTTTTATTTCTTTCTCTTGCCTGATTACTCTAACTAGGACTTCTGGTACAATGCCGAATAAAAATGGAAAAGTGAGCATCCTTGCATTGTTCCAGTTCTTAGAAGAAAGGCTTACAACATATCACCATTCAGTACGATGTTAGCTATGGGTTTTACATACATGGCTTTTATTATTTATAGGTGTGTTCCTTCTATGCCTAGTTTCTAAAGAAGTTTATGAGGAAGAAATGTTGAATTACATAAAATGCTTTTTCTGCATCTATCAAGATGATCCTATTGTTTTTGTCTTTTTTTCTGTTGATGTAGTGTAGCACGTTTATTGATTTGCATGTGTTAAAACAGCCTCGCATCCCTGGTATAAATTATACTTGAAAATGGTGTTCTGTCTTTTTGATGTGCTGTTGAATTTTGTTTGCTAGTATTTTTTGAGGATTTTTGCATCTGTATTCATCGGGGATATTGAACTGTTATTTCAACTTTTTTTGTTCTTGTCTGGTTTTGGTGTCAGGGTAAATCTGGCCTTATAGAAGGAGTTAAGGAGAATTTCCTTCTCTTCTAGTTTTGGAATAGTTTGAGGAGCATGGATGTTAGTTTTTCTGTATATGGTTGGTAGAATTTGGCAGTGAATTTTTCCAGTCCTGGGCTTTTCCTTATTGGTAGACTTTTTATTACTGATTCAATCTTGTTACTCGCTATTGGTCTCTTCAGGTTTTCTATTTATTTCTGAAACAAACTTGGTAGGATATATGTTTTCAGGAATTTATCCATTTTCTCTAGGTTTTCCAAGTTGTTTAGCATATTGTTATTCACAATAGTCTTTGATGATTTTTGCACTTCTGTGATATCAATTGTAATGTCTCCTTTTTCATTTCCAATTTTGTTTATTTGGATCTTCTTTTTTCTTTTTTTTTTTTTTTTGAGACAGAGTCTCGCTCTGTCGCCCAGGCTGGAGTGCAGTGGCGCGATCTCGGCTCACTGCAAGCTCCGCCTCCCGGGTTCACGCCATTCTCCTGCCTCAGCCTCCCGAGTAGCTGGGACTACAGGCGCCCACAACCGCGCCCGGCTAATTTTTTGTATTTTTAGTAGAGAGGGGGTTTCACCGTGGTCTCGATCTCCTGACCTTGTGATCCGCCCGCCTTGGCCTCCCAAAGTGCTGGGATTACAGGCGTGAGCCACCGCGCCCGGCCTTCTTTTTTCCTTTTCTTGGTTTCTACAGTTTTATCAATATTGTTTTACTTTTTTTTTTTTAACTTTTATTTCATTCATCATTTGTATTTTGTTAACATCTTTATTTTGTTTAGTTCTGCTCTGATCTTCATTATTTCTCACCTTCTACTAATTTAGGGTTTGGTTTGTTCTTGTTTTTCTAGTTCTTTGAGTTTCATTGTTAAATTATTTGAAGTATTTTTATTTTGATGTGAGTTTCTATTGCTATGAACTTCTCTGTTAGTCCTACTTTTGCTGTATCCCACAAACTGAAAGAACTTAAAGTGGTACACAGAGGTTCATTTCTAAAAGTTTCCACCTTCACAGCTGAAAAAAGTGAAAAAGAGAGAGGGTGAATAACTTGTCCAAAGTTATAAGAAAGAGGGAGAGTAGACTCTCAGTTTGATTTAACCTATTGAAATGTGTCTATTCAATGAGCATTACCTTCTGCCCTCAATAAGTACAGATGTTGCTATTTTTCTACCACCTGATTTATCAGTTTTATTAACCTACAATAATAAGAATTTTACATGCTTTCACACTCAGCCTACTCTTTTGCTAACAAAATCTGATGCTCAAAATCCAGTAAGCAGAGAAAACTGAATGCCACTGTAATGGAGCCTATGTTCTTAGCCTCCTGCACTCAGGGATCTAATGACTTGAACTCACTTGCCTGACAAATAGTGCTAATTTTATTGTAATAATTTTCAAAACTCTCAGTTTATCTAGAAAATATATGTGTAAGAACTAAACGATGGGAACATATATGTTGTACAAGTTCAATATCCATTAGAAATATCAATGGATAATGTCTATACTCATTTATATTACATGGTTTTTGTTATTGGATTAGGTTAACTAGAGTGTCCATGACCACTTCTAGTGACGCTTAGCTGTTGCTGCCTCCGATATACCTAGCACAAAAATAAATACATAGAATTTGCCTCTGGATTCTTTCAAATTGTGCTTCCACGTTCTCTTTTGTATATGCATTCTTTTCCCGGTGACCTTTAATTTCCTTTTTCCTCCAAAGTTCTTCACTATAGGATTGTATATACACTTGTTTCACTTCTGTTGCAAGTTAGTTTCTCTAACTTGGAACAGTTAGGGAAGCTGATTCCTAAAGTGTGTGGATTTTTGTTTTGTTTTGGTAATGCCTTTAGTATCACAATTCATGGAAGGAAGTGAAAAGCAGCAGAATTTGGCTGAACTGAAGCTGTGATGAAAGCACAAAAAGTAGCATTGACTGAACCCAGGGTGTACTAGAGAGCTAAAATGGCCCAAGAGTTATTCCTCATTGAAATTAAATAGACAGACATTTATACTTCTACCTTTATCATTCAATGTACGTGGGCTATCCCTGGAAGAGGATGTTGAACCAGGTGACTTTGAAGCTGAGGTGATCTCTGAAGGGGATGAGATGAAGATTGTCTATGAAGAGTTCTTCTAGCAGCTGGGCAACAAGTGTGTTTTTGAAAGGTGTGGCTTATCTCAATCTCTAATAATCCATATATCCAAATTACCCTCTTAGTTACAACTTAAGATCCATTAAAAACATCCAAAAGTTACTCTGCTTTCAAAGCATGTCATAGTACATGGAAGGCCAGGCACAGACATTGTAAAATAATGAAAGATACAACTCTTTGTGGCAGAATGTGGCAGGACAAAGCATTAGAGAAAAATAATACCTTTTTGTGTGTAAACAATAAGAGCAAGTCACACATCTGATTAGAAATACATTTTGGTTTATTCTACTAATATTTAAGATTAATAATTGTTTTGTCATATCCTCATCAAAAACAATGAAGAAATTTATTGTATTAGATTTTAAGAAACGTGTAGTGGTAGTTCTCAAAATGTAGTCCCTTGGCTAGCAGCATCACTGGCACCTGAAAAATTATTAAAAATGCAAATTCTTGGGTTCTTCCTTAGACTTAATTATAAATTTTGGTGATGGGTCAAGCAATATGTTTTAACAATCCCTCTGGCTTTTTAAGTTTGGAAACCATTGGTATATAACAAAATCTACATGCAGTAAAGTTTTTTTCCACTAATAACTGAGAAATTGATAAAAATATAAAGAATACAAGTAAAGGAATTGAAAGCTTACAAACATAGCAGACACAAGTTAGATTTGCATGTGATTATAAACTTTTCTGACAGGTGTTCGATTGTCTTCTCTTATACAAATAGAACATGTAGTACTCTTATTAATCATAATAGTATTTTATTTTTTCTAATATATTTTGGCTATGATATTTTATCCTTTAATAAATCAGAAGGAAATGAGAAATAAAATTAAAACATTTCACAGATATTAATGAAAAATCCAATTCATATATTTTTTAAATGGCAGAGATTAATTATAAAGCATAGTTTATCATCAAACAGCAACATGTGGGATCAGGTTCCTTGACATCTAAGCTTTAATCAGAGGAAATAATTAGAAATTGCTCACTGTAATAACTTATTTTCAGCAATTTGGAGTGTGTTATATATCAACTGAAACAGACCAAGAGAAGGGCAATGGAGATAAATTATGTTCATAAAATGCTCATAATATTAGTAAATGAGTAATAATTTTTTGAAATACAGATGTAAAAGCATAAATTCTAATTTCGGCTTAATTTTTTTTTCACACATTGCAAAGTGCTGAACCTCTATAGTCTCTGTTCTTTCATTAAATGCTTCAATACATGAATTGGATTGCTTGAAAGTTTTTAAAACACAAGGATCTTACAGCATTAGAGATGTACACTTGAAGGCCATAGGAGACTTCTTTGTATATCCATACTATCATCTCCCAGTGATTTTTTTGAACAACTGAGTTACAGGAGATATTATCTATCATTTGTAATCCCAGACACTTTTCTCATGATGTTGTACTTTGAAAAGTTCTTTGATGAGTGGTGAGACAGATGTGGGGCACAGCCTAAACAACTCTATATAGGAAATGAGAAAAATTGCCAGTGAATTGGGAAGAGAAGTTATGAGTTACATGGCAGCAGGAGTTTGAGAAGAGAGACATTGTGTGAAGTTGTATGTTGTGTATAGTAATACCCTTCCATGGTCTCTTCTAGAAATCTTCAGTAAAATGTAAATTGATCTCTACTACACAGTAGGCTATGGTGAGCTTGTTGTACTAAAAATTCAATCAACCTAATGGTTCAGTTAGAATTAAGTAAAGAAATGTGTAACTGCTAAGACAAGGATTTATTTCTATGGTACCAGGGTTAGTCCTTGAATGCTGACATGCTTCAGTATCTGAATTTAAAGGGTCCCAAATTTCCAGCCTGTTCTGATTGTACCAAATTCTCCTTGCATGCCATATATGGAGACCATCTAATTATTGGCATGCTTCCCAGAGGAAAATTCAGGACCATTGAGGGACAGTGTGCCCTTGCTTTTTATTCTTAACTGTAGACACTTTGAATTGGCTTACACAAAGTGAAAGCAATGAGTCAAATCTAAGTCGTCTCTGTCCATGAGTCTCAAACCTGGACCCATCATTATGGATTGGCCTAGTTTACCCTTAGATTGGACAATCTCTGAAGAAGTATAACAATATGTGCTTCTATTTAAGTTTTGGTAGGTGGGTAAAAACAGAGGATACAGTTGGTGACCGTCAAAAATCTAAAATGGATGGCAAGCAAGATGAGTAGAGCATATTAGTAGTATTTCAAAGCCCACAGTATAAGCAATCCAAATATACCTATGGGAAGGGAGCAAGGCCTCATTTACTGAAGTGCTATAAAGAAAAGGATAGAGAAACAAAGAAAATGCTTGTAATTTAACTCAGTCCCATCTGATCACCAAGCAGAGCAGGAGGAGGAGAAGAAGAAAGAAGGTAAGGAGAACGAGGAGGAGAAAGAAATAAGAAAACAAGAGGAAGAGGAGAAAAAGGAAGAGGATGAAGGGGATTTGAGAAATCAGTGGTGTTCAGATTTCTAAATTTCATTATAATCTGTGTCAGAATCGCTATGTGCTTTATCATCTGTAGGTTGATGACTTCCACATTTTATCTTCAGTTGAAATCCTTTCCTGAATTCTAGACTTAAATATTCAACTGCTTATTCTACATCTCCTGCGGCATGCCTAATTGGCATCTCAGACTTAGCCATCTAAAATGGGACCCTGCAAATTTTCTTGCCAAACTTTGCAAACATAGTCAATGAAGGATGTGAGTTGTGGGTTCCCCCAACCACCCAGATGTCAAAACAATAGAAAATGAATTATTGTGTTGACTAGAACAAATAATGTATGATTTGTATACTTTACTTCCCTTACCTTTTCTCTTTTTTTCTCCTTCTCTTTACTATTTTTATATTTCATGGAGATCTATTGACCTATATGTGTAATCTTGAAAAATATCAAGTAATACCAGTGGAATGGAAAGTACCTGAGGTCAAGAATTTGGTAAAATTTGTTTACTACTGTATTTCTAATACTTAGAATAGTGACCGAGTGCTCAATCAACATTTAATGAAAGTTGAATTTCAGGTAAACCCACTTATTTTATAAACCTTTTTACAAATTGCATTATATCGGGGTATCTGTTGGATAAGGACTGGATAAATACATATGTAGAATTTTCTGAGCATGTCTGCAGTATGACATGTTTTCACTGAAAACATTTAAAATTCAAAGTAGTGTAATGAATATAAATTTTACGTATTTTAATTAATGTGCATTACTGTCAACTTCTTCATTAAAATATTATCCAAATTATATCAATGTGTTCTCTGAGAGAAAATGTGGTATAAGAAATAAGTGGAAAGGCATTTTACAGTTTTTAAAGAAAAGAATACCAACAGCTTATCTTTTTTTAATGTATTGTAAAGTCACTAGTGGAGTAAAAGTGAATAGGAATTCAGTTGTTTATCACTTACAAAAAAGACAGAAAAGTATTTCAAACATCTGTGGCCCTGATGACTGGGGAACTGAGTTCATAAAAATTTGTAGCAAAACTGGTAAAAAGGACAGTTGCAGGTGGTAACCCCCCTGGGTGAGTGACACTCTCAGAGCAAGCATCATTTGGGATATTATTTCCATCTTGGGTTCCCGAAAAGTCACTGAGGATTCTTGTGTACAGCACAGACGTCAGAGAATAGATTGGAACACCAATGGAGAGCTGGGCCCTGTGAATTCTCCTATGATTGAAAATTATTTTATTTTGGAGCTATTTGAGCAACAAGTAAATTCCAGTTTCAGAGCATCAGTTCATTCTCAAATTGATTTACATCTGAAAGTAATTTTTAACAAATCTAGTGTTTCATTGTCACTTAGACTGTCCACAGAAGGCTTTTTATGGTACTCAGGGAGAGTAGAAACATTTGTTGATATTTGAAAATTAAGATGAAAATTTCTTATGATCTTTGAACAAGTGAAAAATGATGAAAAATGTTAACTTTATATTATGATGATTTAATAATTCTCTGTCTCTGTTTTCATTAGATTTTATTTGTATGGAAGTTTTATATATGCAAATGAAGAATTATCAAACAGTTATTATTAACCAAACTAGCAATTTTGCCTCCCCATTCGCATCAATACTTGTCAGAGGCAATCACTGATCAATTAATGTAGGACTTGTACTTTTCCTTCTTGAACTTTCAGTTTCAGGGTTTATTAAATTCCCTCCATGGAATATCAAAGAGAGCTTAGCTTGCTTTTACTAGAACTATTCACCATTAATGGTATATCTTTTATATCTGCATTCTTTTAAAACAGCTAAATAATAATTTTGATCATATGAACTTTGACTACTTACATAACGATTATTATGTTAAAGCTAGTGTCTATCTATATAACAAAATACAATGTTTTTCTCTAACAACTGCATGTTAGCCCTGACATTAATTTTTTTTATTTGATTGCATTTTTAAAATATTTATCTCAAGGAGAAACATGCCTTTGCATATTCATCACAGCCCTATTTGTAGCAGCAAAGACATGGAATCAACCCAGGTGTCCATCAACGGTGGATTAAATAAAACAAATGTGGTACATATACATCATGGAATACTATGCAGCCCTAAAAAAGAACAAAATTATTTTCTTTGCAGCAACATGGATGAAGTTGAGGGCTGTTATCCTAAGCAAATTAATGCAGGAATGAAAAAGCAAATCTGGCTGGGCGCGATGGCTCAAGCCTGTAATCTCAGCCATTTGGGAGGCTGAGGTGAATGGATCGCTTGAGGTCAGGAGTTCGAAAGCAGCCTGGCCAACAGGGTGAAACCTCATCTCTACTAAAAGACAAAAATTAGTCAGGTGTGGTGGTGGATGCCTGTAATCTCAGCTACTCGGGAGGCCGAGGCAAGAGAATCGCTTGAACACAGGAGGCATATGTTGCAGTGAGCCGAGATCAGGCCACCGCACTCCAGCCTGGGCTATAGAGCAAAACTATGTCTCAATAAATAAATAAACAATTAAATAGGCAAATACTGCATGTTCTCACGAGTGGGAGCTAAACATTGTATACTCATTAACATAAAGATGGCAACAATAGAAACGGGACCACCAGGAGGGGGGAGAAGGGTTAAAAACTAACTATTGGATACCATGCTCAGTACCTGGATGATGGGATCATATGTAACACAAACCTCAGCATCATGCAATATACCCAGGCAACAAACCTACACATGCACCCTTGAATCTAAATAAAGGTTGAAAAAAAGATGCTTATCACAAATTCATTCATAAACTGTCTTCCAATTGTTTATGTTTCCTGTGAATACAATCAAAAGCTTCAGGCATTCTACCAATATTGTGTTTTCTGTTGATTGCCTCTGCACTGTGCCAGTTTAGATTGGTTGTTGTCCAAGACTGCTGTACAGAATTTACTGTTATTTTCCATCACCATCAATGAGAGAATTTTCCTGAACTTTCTCTGTAGTTCAGATCATCTGCTTCCTGGATCTCAGGTCTTCGTCTTTATTGGATTATGGTAAGTTTTTCTTCTTTGAGCATCTCTTCCAATGGCTTCTTGAGAAAATGTACAAGAGAGAAAATGTTGTAAGGTTTGAAAATGTCCCTACTCTACCCTCACATTTAATTGAAAACATGGCTAGGTATAGAATTCTAGGTTCCTCAAAAATTAAAAGGCATTTAAAAAAATTTTATCCTACCTTTGATGTCATTTTTAATAAATCCAATGTCTTTCTTCTTCTTTATCTCCTCAATAATACTGGTTTACTTTTTATTTTGTTTTTCGTTCTCTTAGGAAGCATATAATTTTCACAGTATTCTGAAATTTGAGGATAATATGTCTTGAGATGGATGTATTTTCATTCACATTGTGTTGGGCGCTTTAAGAGAATTTTCCATCTGGAATGCTTTTAGGATGATGTCTTGAAATATTTGATGACTTTTTTCTTTTCCATATTACAACTCTCATATTTTGTTACTTTACTTGTTTTTTTTTATTTTTGATATTTAAAAATATATGCATTTGTGTAATTTATTTCTTTGACGTGGGTGAGGGTATGTACTTATTTGTTTGATGTGGGTGTGTGTGTGAAAGGACATGTACACAAATATTTCTTATTGGTTTCCTAATGATTCCTTTCTCCCATTCTTTTGGATAATTAATGTATATATTCCTTTTAGAAAGTTAACAATACAGAATGTTTTACCATAAAAAGGCATTACTTCTTCACTTCTCCCACATGTATCCAGTCTTCAACTCTCAAAGTAGGTGATTTTATAAATTCTGCAGAGGTTTTTATACAAATTAAAATACATGTTTCTCCTTTTATACACAGAAGGGAGACTGCTTCCTTGCTTTTTGCACTTAATGAAATTTGCATGCCTTTTTTGGTATCAGTACATTGGAAACTTCTTTTTTATATACAATCATTTACTTAATGAGTCCTCTCTTTATGAGCATTTGATTAACTCTCATCTCTTGTTCTGAAAGTAATATTGCAATAAATAACCCTGCTTTTAAGAGGTTTAACGCATGGGCAAACATGCTGTAAGAAAATTCTCAATAGGGCAATTTCTAGGTCAAATGTTATACACATTTGCAATTTTGAGAGATCGTTCCAATGCTGCATGCCATACTAAGCTTTGGATTTTGTCAATTTAAAAGGTGAAAAAATAACGACATCTAAGCATATCTTTAATAAACAAAATTTCTCTTATGATGAATGAAAACTTTTATATCGAGAAATCTTTGCATTATATATTCTACAAATTGTTCATGTCTTTCACCGAATTTTATTTTCTCTTTAGTTATTATTTTATATCAGTGTTTAGTTTTTAAAAAATATACACTGGGTAAATTAATTTCTGTTCATGATGTCATTTATATTTTTTCCTATTTGTCCTTTGTCTTCTGATTTTACTTATGGAGTTTTTATTTCCTTATGCAATTAAAAATTTTATGTATTCATACTTAATACATATTTTATGAGTTTTGAATTTTGTGTCATAAAGTGGTCTTCTTCACCATTGCTATGAAATATTTTTCTATTTTCTTTCAGTGCTTTTATAAGTCTACTTTTACATTGAAATATTTATTTGTTTGGAGTTTACCTGCCATTAGCTGTAACTTATGAATTCAACTTCTTATATTTTCTAACTTATGAATCTAACTTTCTTATATTACTCAAATGTCCCCACATCATTCATTTCATCTTTTCTACACTCATTATGAATGTTAGTTTTACTGTTTCTTAAATAAACATCAATCAAATTTGTTTTTAGATCTACCATCTCTCCTGTTTCCAGAAATATCTGACTTCTAGGATTCTGAGCAATTTGCAGGTTTTGATTTACACATTATGTTCCTTTGATTTTTTTCCTAATTTTCCTAAAACTGGCCTAGGATTTAAGTTTCTAAGTTATGTCAATCACTAAGAAATTTTCCTTTTTTTCTAGATCTTAAAATGTTATTGCTATATGTTCTTTTCTTTGTCTTAGTGAGTTTATAATTTAAAAAATATATTCACTGCATTTTAGGGGAGCTTTGGGAACAGATGAAGATAAATGCACATGTAAAAAATCTCTTAGCTAGGTTTCATCTTCATATTAATATACAGTCATGTATCACTTGACAATGGGGATACATTCTGAGAAATGCATAACTAGGCGATTTCATTGTTGTACTAACATCAATGAGTGTACTTATACAAACCTAGATGTTATACCCTACTGCACCTTCCATGTGGTAGAGCCTGTTGTTTCTTAGCTACAAGCCTGTACAGCATGTTACCATGCTGAATCCTATAGGCAATTTTGACACAGTAATATTTGTGTATTTAAATAAATCTAAGTATAGAAAAGACACAGTAGAAATACACTATAAATGATCTAAAAATGGTACACCTGTGTAAGGTACTTACTGTGAATGGAGCTTCCAGGACTGGATGTTGCTCTGAGTGAGTCAGTGAGTGAGTGAGTGGTGAGTGAATGTGTAGGTCTAGGATGTTACTGTATACTACTGTAGATTTTATAAACACCGTTAGGCTATACTAAATTTAAAAAAAATTTCAATAAGTTAAACTTAGCTCACTGTAACTTTTTTTTTACTTTATCAACTTTTAAATTTTGTCTTAACTTTTTGACTTTTTCCTAATAACACTTAGCTTAAGCTGAGGCAGGAGAATAGGGTCTTGATGCAGGGAGCATAAGGCTGATTCTTACTGACTGGATATCAGAGGCTACTCCCTTTCTAACCCCTCCTTTTTCTGCGTGGCAGTGGCTGCGTGGCAGTTGCAGCCCCTCCTTTTTCTGCGTGGCAGTGGCTGTGTGGCAGTTGCAACCCTTCCTTTTTCTGTGTGGCAGTGGCTGCGTGGAAGTTGCAACCCCTCCTTTTTCTGCGTGGCAGATGAAAATGAAAGTACCTCCAACCGGTTCCCTCCTGCAACAATCAGACTGATGGGTGACCATTACTTCATTTGCACAGAATGAACCAGTGGGAAACCTATAGAGGGTATTTAAACCCCAGAAAATTCTGTAATCGATGCTCTTAAGCTGCTTGCTCAAGCCCTTTCCTTCCCTATGGAGTGTACTTTCGTTTACGTCCCTGCCTTTACTGCTTTGCTTTGTTTGTGTGTTTTGTCCAATTCTCTGTTAAAAACACCAAGAACTTGGACAACTACCCTCAATGGGCAACAAAACACAAACGCATTGTACACAAAAATATTTTCCTTCTGTATAGCTGTATTCTAGAAGCTTTTTTTCTATTTATTTATTTATTTATTTTACTGTTAAAACTTTCTTTGTTAGAAAGTAAGACCCAAACACACATGTTAGCCTGGGCCTACACAGGTTCATTAAGACATCACTAAGCAACAGGAATTTTTTCAGATCCATTATAATCTTATGGGACCACAGTGTATATGCAGTCTGTTGTTGACCAAAACATTGTAATGTGACACATTAATGGGGTGAGGATACTATTCTCTATTATTATCTTATATATTTTTAAAATGCCATCAGATGAAACACAAAGGGAGCACAGAGCTGCCTGGTCCTGCAGCTATCCTGGAGTGAGGTGGTGCTGCCAATCACTGGAAGCGGAAGTCCAGAGGCTCTATTCAGTCAAGGGATAATGAACTCTCTTTGGGTCTGGAGACAGGCTGAAACTGGGATGAGAGTAAGTAAAGAAAATCAAGTGAGTAGAAAAAATTGGGTGAAAACAGAGAGTAGATTCATTGTTACCAGACACCTGGAAGGGCGGGGAGGAAGGGGTGCATTAGTCTCTTTCCACACTGCTGTAAAGAACTGTCTGAGACTGGGTAATTTTTAAAGAAAATATGTTTAATTGGCTCACAGTCCTGCATGACTGGGAAGTCCTCAGGAAACTTACAATCATGTTGGAAGGAGAAGCAAGCACCTCCTTCACAAGGTGGCAGGAGAGGTGAGGGGAAAGTGAGGGAAAGCACCACACATTTATCAAACAGCCAGATCTCCTGAGAGCTCTATCATGAGAATAGCAAGGGAGAAGTCTTGCCCCCAGGACTCAGTCACCTCCCACCAGGTCACTCCCTCAACACATCGGAATTACAATTTGATATGAGATTTGGGTGGGGACATAGAGCCAAACCATATCAGAGCAGATAAAGAGAGGTTGATGAATGGGTACCAATATGCAGTTAGGTGGAAGAAATAAGTCCTGGTGTTAGATAGAGCAGTAAGGTGACTATAGTTAACATTTCAAAATAGCCAGAAGAGAAAAATTCAGATGTTCCTAACATCGTAAAAGATAAATATTTAAGGTGTTGCATATTCCATTTACCCTCATTTGATTATCCGAGTGTATCAAATCACATGTACCCTGAAAATATATATATCTATTATGGATAAATTTAAAATAATTTTTAAAAGATATCATTAATAAAAAAGAAAAGGTCGAGTAAAATTTGAGCAGTTATCCTGAGGGGGAACATGTGAGGACCAGATCAGTGTTTATGAATAAACTCTGTAAGTTTTTAATATAAAGGTGTCTATTTGATGTTGCCAGGATTACTTTCTTAATTAATCAATAGGAATAGTCTTTATGTTTCTTCAAGATACTTGGAGTCACATTTGGTTTACTTTTGTTTTTGTTTTGGAGACAGGCTCTTGCTCTGTTGCCCAGGCTGGGGTGCAGTGGCACAACCATGGTTCACTACAACCTCCATCTGGGCTCATGCAGCCCTCCCATCTCAGCCTCCAGAGTAGCTGGGACTATGACATGTATGCCCAGCTATTTTTTTTTCTGTGGTTTTTGTAGAGATGGGGTTTTGCCATGTTGCTCAGGCTTCTTGAACTTCTGGACTCAAGTTATCCGCTCCCTTGACCTCCCAAAGTACAGGGATTCCAGGTGTGAGCCACCATGCCCAGGCCCACATCTGTTTTTTTGCATGTGACTTTGTTGAGTCTGACCGTGTGTTATTCTGTTTTCTAGTTAAGAAATGCATACATTTTGTTTATAATAGCGTTGACAGTTCCAAAATAATTCTAGAAAATACATTAGAAATTAATATAAATTTACATGCTATATCTGCAAAGATAGAGTAAAATTTAAAACAAATAATAAGTAGGTGGAAACATTGTAACATCTCTTTTTGAGGAAAGCTTGATTCATACCAAAATTCTAATTTACAGGTGTATTAATCTGTTCTCACGCTGCTAATAAAGACATACCCAAGACTGGGTAATTTATAAAAGAAAGAGGTTTAATGGACTCACACTTCCACATGGCTGAGGAGGCCTCACAATCATGGTGGAAGGCAAAGGAGAAGCAAAAGCACATCTTACATGGCAGCAGGCAAGAGGGCTTGTGCAGGCGAACTCCCATTTATAAAACCATCAGATCTTGTGAGGCTTATTCACTATCATGAAAACAGTGTGGGGGAAATTTGCCCCCATGTTTCAATTATCTCCAGTTGGCCCCACCCTTGACACTTCGGGATTATTACATCTCAAGATGAGATTTGGGTGGGGATACAGCCAAACCATACCGACAGGTAAAGTAAGCCTGATGCTCTTGAAAATTTTCTGGTGAAGGGAAATAAGCAGACATATTTTTGAAGAATGTAAAAGGAGTTCATGGATACTGTTTTACTTTCCTTCCTATTGCTGCTGTAATAACGTACCAGAAATATTGTGGCTTTGAACCATACAGGTTTGTTTACTACCTTATAGTTCTGGAGGTCAGAAGTTCTAAAATCAAGTTGACAATGGAACTACAGGCTTCAGAGAGACTGTTTCCTTGCCTTTCTCAACCTCTACAGGCCCCATCCTCAGTTTGTGGCCCCATCGTGAGTTTTCTACCTACCATGAATACATAAAAGATGAAACAACTACTTTAGCCTAGGGAATAGAAGGATGCATTTTATGATAGTTCAGGTTAAAAACTCTTGCTCCTTTTCATTCATTCAGTCATTTTCTATTTTCTCTCTCTCTTTTTTTTTTTTTTTTTTGGCTTGTCAACAAAATCATTAAATCAAAACAAGCAAGAAGGGGAAAAATATGCCAGGCAAGAGAAATGGCTTGAGAAAAGATGACTCTGTGGAAGAAATGAGCAGTGTCTTAGTCTTGTTGGGCTACTATTATAGAATTTTACAGCCTAGGTAATTTGTAAACAATAGAAATTTGTTTAACACAGTTCTGAAAGTTGGGAAGTTCAAGATGAAGGGAATGTCAAGTTTAGTGTCTGATGAAAGCTTAATCTCTGCTTCCAAATGGTGCATCTTCTAGGGAAGATGAATGCTTTGTCCTCGTATGGCGGAACGGGCAGAAAGGCAAAAGGGCAAAAAGGGCCTACCTCATTCTCTCCAGCCCTTTTATAAGGGACAATCCCATTCATGAGGGCAGAGCCTTCATCCTGCTCACCTCCTAAAGGTTCTACCTCTTACTACTGTTGCATTGGCGATTAAATTTTAACATAAATTTTAGAGAAAACAGAACATCAAACCATTTCAGGTTGTCTGTGGTTGTCTGGGTTGTATTTGTGTGTGTGTTGTATATGTGGGTGGGTTGTATGGGTTGTATATGTGTGGTGTTGTATATGTGTCTGTTGTGCTTTAGGAATGTAGTTGGTACACTACAGAGTGCTATGATCTAGGAATGTAGCATTCTGGCTATATTTGGCTCTGTAGAAAGAAAATTCTACCAATTTTTTGGCAGGATTATTATTTTTTGTATTATTTTTGATTTATGTACCTTGTTGTAACAACATTGGAAATATGTCAAAACAAATTCCCTCATCTGGAAGTAAATTACAAAAAAGTAAACAACTGAGAAAGTTTCTAAAATAACTCTTAATGAAAGCATTAAATCAGGCATTACCAAGAAAGCTTGAGTAGGATTTGTTGATTCAATTTGATAAAAATAGGAATTGTAATTTTATATATAGTCTAACATGATATATGAGGGGCTTAGAACTGAGTATGAATAATTTAGAAATAATAATGAATCTTACAACAATAAATCACAAGGTGCTTATTGACTAGAGTACCTTCATTTACAAAGTTATTGCAACACTTCATCATTTAGGATGGGTAAGAGCTTTCATTGTGCTATGATTTGGCAAATACATGAGTGTAGATAGTTTGATAAGATAACAAAAAAACATCTTTGTGGATCTGCAATCTTGCTTTTAAAATCAATATAGAATGCCTTTAATTAAATTCAATGAAAACTCAGTTATTGAATTAACTTTAAGAGGTTTGTTTCAATGTTTCTAGAGAAGTAGACAACAGTAGAATATTTACATTCCCTCCTTTACAATAATAGTTTCTTTTATTGGGACGATTTGCCTCACATTTATGGAAAATGATACATAAATACAGACCTTATATTTTAGGTGACAGAAACTGATTTCTAGCTCTGTGAGTTTATAGCAAAAGTAGAGAAAGAGGAAGTCAGAAAACACATTTGCTCTGACCATGAAAAACTATACGCAGAAAACCTGGTGCGTCTCACTCCTTAGTTTTAGTCCTTGTTTATACAGCAAACAGTCAAATAAATACAGACATTTTTCTTTGCACTGTTTTCCCAAAATAGAGAGAATTTATAAATTATTTATGAGTTATTATATAATGGTTTCATAACTAAAAGTGATCAAACTAAAAAGTTTCCTGAGTGAGGCAGATGTAAAATTTACTCTGTCACAATAACCAATAATGTTATGATACTTTTGGCATTTATGTGTTGATTCAGGTATGATACTTTATATTGCATTTAAAATTGCAATCAGTGTAAGCAGTTAATGAATCTATGTTTGCTGTCCCTGGAATATTTTTTATAGGAATGGTAAAAGTTGTGGGTGTTAACTTAGTTTCTTTGTTACATAAAGCTATGTAAAACATACTGTCATTGAGCGATACTCTGTCTCAAAACAAACAAACCAAAAAAAAAACAAAAACAGAAAAAAAGATACTGTCATTAATATAATATTTATTTCTTATTGTATTCTTCTCTCCAGTAATTGGGACATTGTTATCATCAGTTTATCTAAGAATCTGTATCATTATATTTCTCTTTGCATTGTATTGCATTTTTTTCCTCCCTGATTTTTACTCTTTACTACTGTTTTCTCTCTGCATAGCACCTTCTCTCATATGATAGATGTATACATCAAATATATGGTCTTAAATGTGTGCATCCTTATAACACACAAATTTCTTCATACTATTTTCTGTTTTTTTCCTACCATTTCAGTTTATTTAAGAACATTGGTCCACTCATTTTCACTTCTTCAAATTTAGCATTTTACAATGATTTCAATAATCCTTTTATCTATGATTTAAAATTCACTGATATGTAATATTAATATGTATTTCATAATGTACTTAATCTTAATTGTCTGAATTATTTTCTTATTTGGCTTTACTTCATCTTCTCACTTCTTATATTTGATTCTTTTCCAGGGAATAAGATTTTCTGTCATTGGTATTTTCAAAGATTTGTCTTTTTGGCCTCTTTAAAAATGTATATTTAATTAATTTCTGTTTATTTTTATTATTTCCTTCCTTTACTCTTCTGACTTTCTTTATAGAACTCTTTCTGTCTGCTTGAGTTGAATATTCATTTGTATTCAGTTATTTTATTATTTCTTCAAAAAAAGCTACAAATATATTTTTAAATATTTTCAGCTCTATTCCATGCATTTAGTTTTGAGTATTTTCATTGTGATACATTTCTGACTATTTTATAATTATCCTCCTGATTTAATACAGAGTTTATTTATTGATTAGTTTTCAAAGTATGTAGTTTTTTTTCTAGTTATTCTTTTCAATTTTAAGTTTATTTGGAATATGAGTTCTGTGTTGTTTTAAAATCTTAAAGTTTATTAAGTTTTTTTGGAATAGACTAATATCAGTTTTTACTAATGTTTCATGTGTACTGGTAATCAAGTGTAAAATGTACATACATACACACACATAAAGTATGTACATGCAATGAGGACATTAATTGTAATATTAAAATTGGAATAATTTTATTTAATATTTTTCTGACAATATTTCAGCTTCTGATAAAAACGGAATTTTAAAATCCAAATAAAAATGTTGATTTATCTATTTCTCTCTTTGGTTCTGTAAGTTGTTCCTTTATTTATTGTTTGAAGCTCTATTTGCATATAAACATAACCCCAACATTTATTTGCATATAATTATGAAGACAACATTTCATTAAGCTTTATGTTTTATTATTATATAATATTTATATACTTTGTAATGTTTTGCCTTAAATTTTATTTGATAATATGTAAAAATTGTACCAACATTTTCTTGTGACTCATAATTGCCTTGGGCGTATTTTTCTGTTTTTTAATTTTCATCCTTTTTCACCGTTATATGTTTCTTTTTTAGTACATGTTACTGGGTCTGTTTTGAAAGCTTTCTTTAAATTTGTGAATCTCTATTTTGATAAGTGAGTTTAATCAACTTATATATACATAAAATGCAAATACCATTATATTGGGGTGTTTCCTCTGTCTTATTTGTTATTTCCCATACTTTAAAATATATTTTTCATACCTATCCTGTCTTTCATTAATTAAAGCTAATACTGTCCAATTAATTTTTGTGTGTGTGTGTGTGTGTGATTATCTCTGACACTTACCCCTGAATTTCCTGAAATTGTCACAACTTGACCTTCAGACAAAACAAATGTTTTAGAATATTCTACTTTTTTGTGTGTGTGCTAGTGGAAGAAAGCTAGATGATTAATACTTTCATTCATACATTTATTTTAATTGTAATTTCAGTTTAACATCTTATGTTATCCTTAACCAATTAAAAGAAAATAAAAACCTGTACAAAATGTGAAAGGTCTTGCCTAGGAAATCTATAGTCTTCTTGACATCGCAATGGATAGAGAAAAAAGCACGGGTAGTTAAACATCATCTACTTCTGTCCTGAGAGGGGAGATTTCTGTGAAAAGTAGTGAAAGCATGTTCTCACCACTCCTGTATCCAGCATCGATTTATTTTATACAACATGAATCTTCATAATTATTAGAACAATTTTTATAATGCTAATATATATTATAAATGTAGAGTAAAATTATTAGCA
Source organism: Macaca thibetana thibetana (assembly GCF_024542745.1). Classification (NCBI taxonomy): domain Eukaryota; kingdom Metazoa; phylum Chordata; class Mammalia; order Primates; family Cercopithecidae; genus Macaca; species Macaca thibetana. The sequence continues at coordinate 142,598,370 of NC_065582.1, forward strand.
ATTAGACTACGAAGATAATCTGTTGATTAAAACTAACAAAGGGTATCTCTAAGTTGTTGTAAATGGTCTATAATAGTAGTGATTTATTATCTTGATTAACATAAAAATCCACTGGCCTGTTCTTTTTAAACAAACAAAGAATAAGCATTTATCTAGTGTTCTTCCATTTATTGCTTTGTAGTACACGAATTATATTTATTTTATTTATTTAATTCTGTCTGACTAGCATTACATTCCTTCTCTTGTCTTCCTTCCTCCTTCATTTGGGAGCTGCTCCTTTTTTTACAATTCCAACTGCTCCAGTGGAAATGGAAACATTAAATAATCTACTCTTTGACCATAGTTCACAGGCAATGAGGTGGCTAGTTATCAAGAACCAAAAAACTCACTGGGACCAAAAAGTAAATAATCTGATGGCAGAAAGCACGGGATGTGATGTTCTTAGAGTATCTGTGCCTATATTTCCCATTATGTGGAGAAACTCTTAGTCTGTTTGGGTCATTGTAACAAAATATTATAAACTACCCAGAAATTTATTCCTAACACTTTCGGAGAAGTCTAAAATCAAGGAAACGGCAGATTCTGTGTCTGGTGAGAGCCCATTTCTTGGTCCACAAGATGTTGCCTTTTCAATGTGTCCTCACATGGTAGAAGAGGCTTGTTAACTCTCTGGGATTTCTTCAGAATTCCATTCATGGGCTGGGCGCCATGGCTCACGCCTGTGATCCCAGCACTTTCGGAGGCCCAGGCAGGTGGATCACTCGAGGTCAGGAGTTTGAGACCATCCTGGCCAACATGGTAAAACCCCGTCCCTACTACCAAAAAAAAAAAAAAAAAAAAAAAATTAGCCAGGCGTTGTGGCACGCACCTGTAGTCCTGGCTATTCTGGAGGTTGAGGCAGGAGAATCATTGAATCGCTTGGACCTAGGAGACGGGGGTTGCAGTGGGTCAAGATCAAGCCACTGCACTTCAGCCAGGAAGACAGAGCGAGACTCTGTGAAAAAAAAAAAATCCCATTTATGGAGTCTTGCCTCTCGTGACCTTAATCACCTCCCAAGTAACATCCTGATATCACCTTGGCAGGGCAGGATTTCAACAATGAATTTTGAACACAAATATTCAGACCATAGCACACTCTGTGGAGAAACAAAATTGACAGGCTTTAAAGATACAGATATATTTATATCTGTATCTTCCTGGAGAGGAAGTGGGAGAGACAGACAGAGAGGCTGTCTTGTCTTCCCAACACTCTAGTTAATCCCAAAACTCAGTAGTTTCTCTGCCTTTCTTTGTTTCTCCTTCTCATAGACTCTGTAATACAAAACAGTCTATTTTCTAAACTAGATTGAATTTAGTTTCCATCACTTGCAATCAACACTCTCCTGGCTAATATATGCTTAATATTTATGCAGCCGAAATTTCAAACATCTAATTATATGATATTTAATAAAGGTAACAGAAGGCTACTGTTAAGGAGAAACAGAAAATAAACTGAATGACAGCAAAACTAAGTTGTTGGCATTTACTTCATACGAATGATTACCAATGCAGAGATCAAAAAGAAATCTCACAAGGGAGGTAGAAAAATATAAAGAAACAGATAAAGTTTCAAATAGATTAACATGCATGCAAATATACCATACTTGTGTGTGTGTGCATGTGTGTGCATGTGTGTGTGGTGTTTGAGTGGCCAATACTCTTCTAAACAATAATTGTTAATAATTCAGATTCTCACCAAAATCACGAATCCAATTCTAGCTTTCCATTTACTCTGCAAGAAACAGGTATGATGCAGAACTTATCTGTGCCTCACCATCTTTAACTACTAAATGACAGCTATATGAATACTTTTCTAAATAAGCTGTGAGATTTCAATGATAGGCAGACAGGCAGATGATAGATAGATAGATAGATAGATAGATAGATAGATAGATAGATAGATAGATAGATAATAGGTAAGATTGAAGATAGGTAAATAGAGATAAAAATAAATTAGAATAATACTTGGAAAGAGAAAGTACTGCTCAATTTTATTTATAACTTTCATTAACTGCTTAATGCTGACTTCTGTATACTTTTCTCCTCGACAGAAGTTATGTCTGTATAGAATAATTCCCACGTCTTCTCCTAAAGTACACTTTAAAAACCCCTTAACTAATTCTTTCCTGAGCCACACCCTAGTACCACCATCTAAAATGAACTTCTTTCACTAAATAGCAAAACAACATTGGCAATTATCAACAAAATCCTTTTTTTTTTTTTTTGAGGGTATGGGGTATTTGCTATTTGTATTTATTTTAAAAAATGTTGTTGATAGTATCCCCAAGTCTGTTTTTTAAAACTTTTTAGTTGACAAGTAATAATTTTGCAGTTGACACTTGAACAATATAGGTATTAGGGGCACCAATCCTCTACATAGTCAAAAACCTGCATATAACCTTTTTTTTTTTTTTTTCTTTTTTTGAGAGGCAGACTCCTGCTCTATTGCCCAGGCTTGAGTGCAGTGGAGGTCATGACTCACTGCAGTTTCGAATTCCTGAACTCAGGTAATGCTCCCACCTCCGCTTCATTCCAAGTAGCTGGGAATACAAGTGTGTGCTACGACCCCTGGCTAATTCTTTTTTATTTTTTGTTAAGACTGGTGTCTCGCTGTGTTGCCCAGATTTCTTTTGAATTCCTGGCTTCAAGTAATCCTCCCACCTCAGGCTCCCAAAGTGCTGGGATTACAGGCGTGAGCCACTGTGCCCAGTTAAAATCTGCAAATAACTTTGAATCTCCTTTTAACTATGAGTAGCCTACTATTTACCAGAAGCTTGACTGATAACATGAACAATTGATTAACATATATTATATACATATAAAACAGACAGTGTATATCTGTTTATATGTAGATACATATATAAACACAGAATACATAATACACTGTATTTTCATAATAAAATAAGAGATGAAATATGCTATTAAACAATTATAAGAAAGATAAAATATATTTGCTATTCATTAAATGGAAATGGGTCATCATAAAGGTCTTCGTCCTCATTGCCTTTACACTGTAATAGGCTCAGGAGGAGAAGGAAGAGGAATGGTCGATCCTGCTGTTTCTAGGCTGGCAGAGGCAGAAGAAAATCCATGTATAAATGGACCCACACACTTCAAATCTACGGTGTTCAAAGGGCAATTATACATATTTATGGGATACAATGTGATATTTTGATATGAGCGTACATTGCCAAATTATTAAACTAATATTTTTAATTTTATTTTTAACTTAGGTTTTTGTTATGAACTTTTTGTTGTATCTGCACAGCAGTAACTTGTGTCTTGCATGACTTATCCTTATAAAATATAATGGGTTTTATATATCTGTAACATGCTGTGATTTATATATACATATATTTATATATACATATATTTATATATGTATGTAGAGAGCTACATCTATCATCTTTAATCTGTTGTTCTGTAAGATTATAGGGGACAGAGGATACATGTTTATGTTGCAAACTATGATGTCCAGTGAAAAATAAAAGATATTTAATAGGTGGTATATAATAAACAGGCTAGTGCTAGTAATTATATTTCTTAAACCAAATTGACTGAAAGGTGTAGAGATATAGAATCACTTAATATATGCTATTTTTGAATGCTTTAAACTTAAATAATTTTATGACAATTTTTAGAAGGTCATTTTAGTTTTAGAACATTCATTTTGTATTGGTAAAAATTGTTGCATATTACTCTCTATTAGTCACAATATCGGAATAGGAAAAGATTGAAACTCAATCAACACATGAAGTTTCATTACTTTCAAAGGATTTGAAATAGATTTTGAGTGTATGTATATATGTGCATACAAATATGTATACCTAAAATATAACTTTGTGTCATTCTTATGCACATTTATATATTAAGGTCATGTATTTTTGTGAGTTCATTTTACAGAGTTTAACACACATATAGCTAAATTGATTTTTAACGTGATAATATAAAAACTAAACAAGGAAGAAGGAATAAAGTTAAATTATTTAAGAATATTTGAGGGAAGAAATGGGAAGTAGAATCAAGGAAAATTCAGCAAATCTGACAAAATGTGTCAGGATTAATGTTACAATGTTTGGATAAGGAGTTTATGAAGTCAAAAATTACAGCTTTAGTTACCAGGATACTGAGTGAGCTGATTTATGTCATTCTCAATGTAAGATTTACAGTGAGTTTTGAATGAGGTAATATGTGACTAGGGACAATTTCATAAAAGAACTGAGCAGATCAGATCATTGCTTCATGGGTTTAGCCATGAAGCCCATTTGAGAGATGAAGTCTATTTTTACCCCAATGCAATATGCACATCTTATTTTTTCATATTCTCAAAGTGAAAGATTCAAAGAACCTTAGATACTTTCCTTACACGTAAGTAGTTTTCAAGACTTCTACACACTGTTAGTTTTTTTAATATTTCAAAACTATTTTTACTATATATATTCTGATTATTTCAGCTTGAAAGGATATTAGTACTTAAGAAAAGAACTGCAAATTTTTTCTTTTCCTGGTAAGATCATATATTCTTCAGTGAATTTGAAAACATTTTTAATTTAGAATATTCTTACACAGTCAGATCTGATTTTAATTTTTCCAATGTACCTGACATGTCTGCAACGCCCCGTGTGATGGAACAGTATCTAAAGACCTGAATTTAAATACTGCCTGTCAACTTTATATACAGGCTAGTCTCAAAGATAATTGATATGTGTGGAGCAGTAAAAATAAGCCCCAATACTCAATTATGTATTTGTTGCTGCTGTGCCATAAAGTCCAAACTATCTCATGCTTATGCATTTTATATTCTACTTGCAGGAATGAGTGCTTCTAGTGACTCTGTCTTCACGGTAAAATTAGGCTTTAGAAACATGATTTCAATATGTACTTAATTTTTATCCTACATAAGAAGATAAACTTTCTATATCCTATGCTAAATGTTTCCTGAGAAAAAAATATTTAAAAGACTGTATTTCTCAACAACATTGAAGAAAAAACACTTCCAATAGTCCTAGAATATTTTCATAGGAATTTTTCTTTCTTTTTTATTATTAAATAAAAATCGACATGGGCTTTGATGTATTTAAATTTTAACTGGTGACGATACTAAGATGGTTAAGAGAAACACACAAGTAAAAATGTCTGAAAGGGCAAGAGAGAGGACATTATAAATAACATCAGGGTATCTTAGATCAAACACTCCTTCTAGCATGTGTATTTTTTTTTTTTTTTGAGATGGAGTCTCGCTCTGTTGCCCAGGCTGGAGTGCAGTGGTGCGATCTTGGCTCACTGCAACCTCCCCCTCCCAAGTTGAAGCAATTCTTCTTCCTCAGCCTCCCGAGTAGCTGGTACTACAGGCGCGTGCCACCATGCCCGGCTAAGTTTTGTATTTTTAGTACAGATAGGGTTTGACCATATTGGCCAGGCTGGTCTTGGACTCCTGACCTCGTGATCCGCCCACTTCAGCTTCTTAAAAGTGCTGGGATTACAGGCTTGAGCTGCTGCGCCTGGCCAGAAGGTACTTTTAATTCATACATCCCTAACTGCCACTACTGAAATCTCAAAATACGTTACTGTCAGCCTACCTGCAGCATACAAAGATGCATGATTAAGTTTATTTCTGTATGTTTTGAGACACAAAGTATACATTTTCCTGTGAAAATATAAGAATGGCATTATAATGTTAAAAGTAACAAGTTTCTAAACAAGGCAATGCAGTCTTATTTAATCTGTATATAGTGTAACTATAAGATTAAATAATGTACAGTTTGGCTAAGACTTATAAAATTAATTCTATGGGAAGTGTTTTCAAGTTCTACTCTGACATTTGAGAAACATACCTTCTCCTCTGATTTGGCAGTGATACTTCTAGTTTTCAGTGGATGATCTACAGGTTTGTATGTTTAAGATGATTTAAACTCAAAGTAAGTATTAATTGATCAGCTCAAAGGAAACTCATTACATCCCCTCCTGCTATTGCGTTTCTTATCAAGATAATGATACTTTTAGTTGACATCACTGTATACCAGTAAACCAAATCCATAGTTACAGATGAAGAAACAAAGTTAGAGTGATTCAGTGATTTTCCTAGGATAACACAGCAAGTATGGTAAATCTGAAATCAGAGCCAGCTACATAATCTGTGAGGTCCTATGGAAAATGAAAATATGAGACCCTTGTTCACAAATCAATTAAAAAGATTTTTCCTTTCTTCGACATTCTCTCTCTTCAGCAATCATGGTGGTTTTAATTTGCTATTTAGTGACATGATCCTTTGGGCATGAGGATAGTCATGGAGTGAATGCCAACCCTTAAAGGATGAAAGGTACAGGGAGTCCTGCCTTCAATGCTGCATAGGGCCGGTGTTCAACCCGAACCCTCCCCGTGCCTGTGCCTAGACTCCCACCATAAGGAAAGGGTGGTGGCAGTTGGCAGGTGGAGGGAGCACAGCAGGGGGCAGAGAACTCACCCACGAGAGGTGGGAAGGTGCACTGGGGGTGGGAGACAGGATGTGTTGAAACAGGCTACAAGTCCCCAAAACATGCATGCTCCATTGCCCTATCAGCCTTCACTTCTAAAACAAATTCAAAGATAAAATTAGTAAGAATTTCAAGACAACCACTGCTGAACATTAAATTCCCCAGGTTTGGGGCCTCTTTTGGTCCCTGAGAAAGTTATATGCACTTGAAGCTGGTCCTACCCAGGACACTAAGCCAGGTGATTTTATTTCAGAATTGTATATCTTCCTTTGTATTAACTCCCTCTCTATGTTGAAGCTTATTTGTAGAGTGACCTTAAAAGTGTAACATTTTTATGGAAAGGGTCTGAGATTTGAGGTCCTAAGACACAGAAGCCTGGACAAATGGCTCATAGATTTTGACTTTTGAATTTACTCCAACGGTATGTCCTGCATACCGAAGTCCACGTGCTTTACATTCTTGTCATCAGCAGCAGTTGACTCTCCTTAGCAGAACAGCGCCTGTGTGCTTGATATCATACAACTCACTAGGTACAACATGTACAATTCCTTTGGGACTTCTTGACAATTAGTTACTGAAAGTGTCAGAAGTAGAAGCTAGCTTTCAGTTTCATGTTTGATCCCTTTCTTCTTTCACCGTGAAGACCTTGCCTCAGCTGACTTTGAACATTGAGCTTCGGCTGGTTCATGATAACATTCTAGATCCACCAAGGGCCCCTCAGTGTTGCAGCTTTTACATTTCCGTATATGATGGGACTTAGATGCAAACGTTTGTATCTGTGATGGGATTTAGGAGCAAATTGGTAAACGAAATATGAAAAGGAAATATTATTCATATCAATCTTAATAAATCAATTATACTTTCTCAAGAAAATTATTGATTCAATTTATATTGCTCTGTTGCTTCATCAGTTAGTATTCAAATTCTTAAAGATTTTTAGGAAAGTGAGCTTGGTTCTATAAATATAAACAGCATTTATATTTTGTCTAGCAAAATTGTTCGTTTTGAAATACCGAGTATCTAAATATACTGTCAATTTGCTTACTGATAGTTTCTCAGCTACATAAGCAGTTTGTGTTCATCTTTGTTTTTATCATAAATGTGACAGGCATTTTAATGGTAGTGGCTTGATCTAGAATGATAGTTATAGCTTTTTCTCTGTCTCTCAAAAGCACTCTAAATCTTTGTAAGTAAAGGAAGATAGTTGAGATTGACGGTGTTTTCCGCATTTGCTGAGATAGAATTTTCTAAATATTTTATGTGCTCATGTGAAAAGTTGTAGGACTGCAGTATTTATTTTGGTATGAATTAAGGGGTCAGCTCTATCTATGATTGATTTTGGTTATTTCTTATTTAGCAGAGTGAATAGGAAAGTGGTGTTACTTTTTTATTTTTTCATCTTGAACCTCCTAGTTGCCCAATTGATCTACCTCAGTTGGATAAGAAAGTAAGTTCCATTTTGTATCTGTCATTGTTCTCTTCTTTGCAGATCCACCAAAAGTAGGAGGGTGCAAATGAAGAATAAATGATTCTCTCACCTCTTCAGACCTATTGAATGAGAATATTCAATAGTAGGGAACCGATAATCCTCATAAGTGATTCAATCCCTACATGATTTCTTTGCGGTCAGGCTAAGTCTGAAATATCTTCTTCATTTAAATTCCTGGAATCCTTCTCCTATTCTTTTTAAGATCCTAATCACATCAATGTTTTCTTATATTATTCAGATTTCATATTAAAGGTCTCTTTTCCAGAAGAGTTTTTTCCTGCTTATCTAGCTAAATTAGGTATCTTCCCTCCTTGTTGTATCCCCGTCAGAAGCCATTATGCTTCTTAACTTTCTTTGATGTATTGACTTGAAATTGCCTAATTTACTTATTTGTTAATGTGTTCATTGTGTAAATCCCACTAGAAATTAAGCTGCATGGGCGGAGCAAGATGGCCAAATAGGAACAGCTCCAGTCTCCAACTCCCAGCGCGAGCGACACAGAAGACCGGTGATTTATGCATTTTCAACTGAGGTACTGGGTTCATCACACTGGGGAGTGCCGGACGATCGGTACTGGTCAGCTGCTGCAGCCCGACCAGTGAGAGCTGAAGCAGGGCGAGGCATCCCCTCACCTGGGAAGCGCAAGGGGGAAGGGAATCCCTTTTCCTAGCCAGGGGAACTGAGACACACAACACCTGGAAAATCAGGTAACTCTCACCCCAATACTGTGCTTTAAGCAAACAGGCACACCAGGAGATCATATCCCACACCTGGCCGGGAGGGTCCCACGCCCACGGAGCCTCCCTCATTGCTAGCACAGCAGTCTGTGATCTACCGGCAAGGCAGCAGCAAGGCTGGGGGAGGGGCATCCGCCATTGCTGAGGCTTAAGTAGGTAAACAAAGCTGCTGGGAAGCTCGAACTGGGTGGAGCTCACAGCAGCTCAAGGAAACCTGCCTGTCTCTGTAGACTCCACCTCTGGGGACAGGGCACAGTAAACAATAACAAACACAGCAGAATCCTCTGCAGATGCAAACGACTCTGTCTGACAGCTTTGAAGAGAGCAGTGGATTTCCCAACACGGAGGTTGAGATCTGAGAAGGGACAGACTGCCTGCTCAAGTGGGACCCTGACCCCTGAGTAGCCTAACTGGGAGACATCCCCCACTAGGGGCAGTCTGACACCCCACACCTCACAGGGTGGAATACCCCCCTGAGAGGAAGCTTCCAAAGCAAGAATCAGACAGGTACACTCGCTGTTCAGAAATATTCTATGTTCTGCAGCCTCTGCTGCTGATACCCAGGCAAACAGGGTCTGGAGTGGACCTCAAGCAATCTCCAACAGACCTACAGCTGAGGGTCCTGACTGTTAGAAGGAAAACTATCAAACAGGAAGGACACCTACACCAAAACCTCATCAGTACATCACCATCATCAAAGACCAGAGGCAGATAAAACCACAAAGATGGGGAAAAAGCAGGGCAGAAAAGCTGGAAATTCCAAAAATAAGAGCGCATCTCCCGCGGCAAAGGAGCACAGCTCATCACCAGCAACGGATCAAAGCTGGACGGAGAATGACTTTGACGAGATGAGAGAAGAAGGCTTCAGTCCATCAAATTTCTCAGAGCTAAAGGAGGAATTACGTACCCAGCGCAAAGAAACGAAAAATCTTGAAAAAAAACTGGAAGAATTGATGGCTAGAGTAATTAATGCAGAGAAGGTCATAAACGAAATGAAAGAGATGAAAACCATGACACGAGAAATACGTGACAAATGCACAAGCTTCAGTAACCGACTCGATCAACTGGAAGAAAGAGTATCAGCGATTGAGGATCAAATGAATGAAATGAAGTGAGAAGAGAAACCAAAAGAAAAAAGAAGAAAAAGAAATGAACAAAGCCTGCAAGAAGTATGGGATTATGTAAAAAGACCAAATCTACGTCTGATTGGGGTGCCTGAAAGTGAGGGGGAAAATGGAACCAAGTTGGAAAACACTCTTCAGGATATCATCCAGGAGAACTTCCCCAACCTAGTAGGGCAGGCCAACATTCAAATCCAGGATATACAGAGAACGCCACAAAGATACTCCTCGAGAAGAGCAACTCCAAGACACATAATTGCCAGACTCACCAAAGTTGAAATGAAGGAAAAAATCTTAAGGGCAGCCAGAGAGAAAGGTCGGGTTACCCACAAAGGGAAGCCCATCAGACTAACAGCAGATCTCTCGGCAGAAACTCTCCAAGCCAGAAGAGAGTGGGGGCCAATATTCAACATTCTTAAAGAAAAGAATTTTAAACCCAGAATTTCATATCCAGCCAAACTAAGTTTCATAAGTGAAGGAGAAATAAAATCCTTTACAGATAAGCAAATGCTTAGGGATTTTGTCACTACTAGGCCTGCCTTACAAGAGACCCTGAAGGAAGCACTAAACATGGAAAGGAACAACCGGTACCAGCCATTGCAAAAACATGCCAAAATGTAAAGACCATCGAGGCTAGGAAGAAACTGCATCAACTAATGAGCAAAATAACCAGTTAATATCATAATGGCAGGATCAAGTTCACACATAACAATATTAACCTTAAATGTAAATGGACTAAATGGTCCAATTAAAAGACACAGACTGGCAAACTGGATAAAGAGTCAAGACCCATCAGTCTGCTGTATTCAGGAGACCCATCTCACACGCAGAGACATACATAGGCTCAAAATAAAGGGATGGAGGAAGATTTACCAAGCAAATGGAGAACAAAAAAAGCGGGAGTTGCAATACTAGTCTCTGACAAAACAGACTTTAAACTATCAAAGATCAAAAGAGACAAAGAAGGCCATTACATAATGGTAAAGGGATCAATTCAACAGGAAGAGCTAACTATCCTAAATATATATGCACCCAATACAGGAGCACCCAGATTCATAAAGCAAGTCCTTAGAGACTTACAAAGAGACTTAGACTCCCATACAATAATAATGGGAGACTTCAACACTCCACTGTCAACATTAGACAGATCAACGAGACAGAAAGTTAACAAGGATATCCAGGAATTGAACTCATCTCTGCAGCAAGCAGGCCTAATAGACATCTATAGAACTCTCCACCCCAAATCAACAGAATATACATTCTTCTCAGCACCACATCGTACTTATTCCAAAATTGACCACGTAATTGGAAGTAAAGCACTCCTCAGCAAATGTACAAGAACAGAAATTATAACAAACTGTCTCTCAGACCACAGTGCAATCAAACTAGAACTCAGGACTAAGAAACTCAATCAAAACCGCTCAACTACATGGAAATTGAACAACCTGCTCCTGAATGACTACTGGGTACATAACGAAATGAAGGCAGAAATAAAGATGTTCTTTGAAACCAATGAGAACAAAGATACAACATACCAGAATCTCTGGGACACATTTAAAGCAGTGTGTAGAGGGAAATTTATAGCACTAAACGCCCACAAGAGAAAGCAGGAAAGATCTAAAATTGACACTCTAACATCGCAATTAAAAGAACTAGAGAAGCAAGAGCAAACGCATTCAAAAGCTAGCAGAAGGCAAGAAATAACCAAGATCAGAGCAGAACTGAAGGAGATAGAGACACAAAAAACCCTCCAAAAAATCAATGAATCCAGGAGTTGGTTTTTTGAAAAGATCAACAAAATTGACAGACCACTAGCAAGACTAATAAAGAAGAAAAGAGAGAAGAATCAAATCGACGCAATTAAAAATGATAAAGGGGATATAACCACCGACCCCACAGAAATACAAACTACCATCAGAGAATACTATAAACACCTCTACGCAAATAAACTGGAAAATCTAGAAGAAATGGATAATTTCCTGGACACTTACACTCTTCCAAGACTAAACCAGGAAGAAGTTGAATCCCTGAATAGACCAATAGCAGGCTCTGAAATTGAGGCAATAATTAATAGCCTACCAACCAAAAAAAGTCCAGGACCAGATGGATTCACAGCTGAATTCTACCAGAGATGCAAGGAGGAGTTGGTACCATTCCTTCTGAAACTATTCCAATCAATAGAAAAAGAGGGAATCCTCCCTAACTCATTTTATGAGGCCAACATCATCCTGATACCAAAGCCTGGCAGAGACACAACAAAAAAAGAGAATTTTAGACCAATATCCCTGATGAACATCGATGCAAAAATCCTCAATAAAATACTGGCACACCGGATTCAGCAACACATCAAAAAGCTTATCCACCATGATCAAGTGGGCTTCATCCCTGGGATGCAAGGCTGCTTCAACATTCGCAAATCAATAAACATAATCCAGCATATAAACAGAACCAAAGACAAGAACCACATGATTATCTCAATAGATGCAGAAAAGGCTTTTGACAAAATTCAACAGCCCTTCATGCTAAAAACGCTCAATAAATGTGGTATTGACGGAACGTACCTCAAAATAATAAGAGCTATTTATGACAAACCCACAGCCAATATCATACTGAATGGGCAAAAACTGGAAAAATTCCCTTTGAAAACTGGCACAAGACAGGGATGCCCTCTCTCACCACTCCTATTCAACATAGTGTTGGGAGTTCTGGCTAGGGCAATCAGGCAAGAGAAAGAAATCAAGGGTATTCAGTTAGGAAAAGAAGAAGTCAAATTGTCCCTGTTTGCAGATGACATGATTGTATATTTAGAAAACCCCATTGTCTCAGCCCAAAATCTCCTTAAGCTGATAAGCAACTTCAGCAAAGTCTCAGGATACAAAATTAATGTGCAAAAATCACAAGCATTCTTATACACCAGTAACAGACAAACACAGAGCCAAATCATGAATGAACTTCCATTCACAATTGCTTCATAGAGAATCAAATACCTAGGAATCCAACTTACAAGGGATGTAAAGGACCTCTTCAAGGAGAACTACAAACCACTGCTCAGTGAAATAAAAGAGGACACAAACAAATGGAAGAACATACCAGGCTCATGGATAGGAAGAATCAATATCGTGAAAATGGCCATACTGCCCAAGGTTATTTATAGATTCAATGCCATCCCCATCAAGCTACCAATGAGTTTCTTCACAGAATTGGAAAAAACTGCTTTAAAGTTCATATGGAACCAAAAAAGACCCTGCATCTCCAAGGCAATCCTAAGTCAAAAGAACAAAGCTGGAGGCATCACGCTACCTGACTTCAAACTATACTACAAGGCTACAGTAACCAAAACAGCATGGTACTGGTACCAAAACAGAGATATAGACCAATGGAACAGAACAGAGTCCTCAGAAATAATACCACACATCTACAGCCATCTGATCTTTGACAAACCTGAGAGAAACAAGAAATGGGGAAAGGATTCCATGTTCAATAAATGGTGCTGGGAAAATTGGCTAGCCATAAGCAGAAAGCTGAAACTGGATCCTTTCCTTACTCCTTATAGGAAAATTAATTCAAGATGGATTAGAGACTTAAATGTTAGACCTAATACCATAAAAACCCTAGAGGAAAACCTAGGTTGTACCATTCAGGACATAGGCATGGGCAAAGACTTCATGTCTGAAACACCAAAAGCAATGGCAGCAAAAGCCAAAATTGACAAATGGGATCTCATTAAACTAAAGAGCTTCTGCACAGCAAAAGAAACTACCATCAGAGTGAACAGGCAACCTACAGAGTGGGAGAAAATTTTTGCAATCTACTCATCTGACAAAGGGCTAATATCCAGAACCTACAAAGAACTCAAACAAATTTACAAGAAAAAAACAAACAACCCCATCAAAAAGTGGTCAAAGGATATGAACAGACATTTCTCAAAAGAAGACATTCATACAGCCAACAGACACATGAAAAAATGCTCATCATCACTGGCCATCAGAGAAATGCAAATCAAAACCACAATGAGATACCATCTCACACCAGTTAGAATGGCGATCATTAAAAAGTCAGGAAACAACAGGTGCTGGAGAGGATGTGGAGAAATAGGAACACTTTTACACTGTTGGTGGGATTGTAAACTAGTTCAACCATTATGGAAAACAGTATGGCGATTCCTCAAGGATCTAGAACTAGATGTACCATATGACCCAGCCATCCCATTACTGGGTATATACCCAAAGGATTATAAATTATGCTGCTATAAAGACACATGCACACGTATGTTTATTGCAGCACTATTCACAATAGCAAAGACTTGGAATCAACCCAAATGTCCATCAGTGACAGACTGGATTAAGAAAATGTGGCCCATATACACCATGGAATACTATGCAGCCATAAAAAAGGATGAGTTTGTGTCTTTTGTAGGGACATGGATGCAGCTGGAAACCATCATTCTTAGCAAACTATCACAAGAACAGAAAACCAAACACCGCATGTTCTCACTTATAGGTGGGAACTGAACAATGAGATCACTTGGACTCGGGAAGGGGAACATCACACACTGGGGCCTATCATAGGGAGGGGGGAGCGGGGAGGGGGGAGGGATTGCATTGGGAGTAATACTTGATGTAAATGACGAGTTGATGGGTGCTGACGAGTTGATGGGTGCAGCACAGCAATATGGCACAAGTATACATATGTAACAAACCTGCATGTTATGCACATGTACCCTAAAACTTAAAGTATAATAATAATAAAAATATATATATATTAAAAAAAAAATGTTGAAATAAAAATGGCATCCAACCAAAAAAAAAAAAAAAAAAAAAGAAATTAAGCTGCATGTGGGTCTGTCTCCATTGTTTATTGCTACATTCCCATAACTAGAATGAATTTGGCTTGCAGTAATTGTTTTAAAAATAATGAATGAATGAATGAGTTGTATAGCTGTATTATGTTGGTGACAGTCACAAGTAATTTTCGGCCTTCGTGGAAAGCAACCATACTTCATTTATTTCTCTGCCTGGAAAACTATGCTATAAAGATAGCAAATTATTTCTCTAATGTCTCTTTCCAAGATAGCATTCTACATTTAATGTCAAAATCAAGGCCAAGTAAAATATGTCATTAAAAGGGAGATTGTTAGAGCTAAATGAGAAATGGGCAAACATTCTTATAATTATTTTTATTTGGGAAATGATAAGATCAATACAGAATGAATAAGTGATTTATTTAAAGACACAATGGTTCATGAGAGAACTAAGCCCATAACTTAGATTTACTAATTCCTCAATTTAGCAGTGTGTTCACAGCTTTCAGTTGTTTAATGGGAATTCTTACTGTTGGAAATCAAACTCAAATAAAGGGAATTTGCTTACTGCACAAGAGGAAGAGAACCAATTTCAGTCCCCTTTAGAGTTTAAACCTTGTACCTGGCATGTGTGCATTCTCTCTCTCCATCGATCTTTTCTCTGTTCCTCTCAATGTGGTGATCACTGTTTTTATAAACAGAAATAAGCTTCTTCAATGTGGCTTCAGATAAGGTCCATGAACACTTCATTCTACAAGGCTTCATATAAAATTTATATAAAAAGCATTGGCTAAATGCTTTCTGATTGGTAATTTATCAGCTATAAATGGAGTTATTTCTTTTTATCTAAAACTTCTGACACCTCTTTTGGGATTATTGTTGAGTTTTTTAGTAATCTTTTCCAAACCGCATTTCAAATGGGAAACAGATTAGTGTTGTTTGATATACATCATAATTCACAAATTAAAAGAAAATATTTTCAATAGCAGAAAAAAGACATAAAACTGATTTTAGTTCATAAATATTAATTAATTTTATGAACAGTTTTACCATGGCTATTGTGAGTAGCTGTCCAAACTGTTAGTAAAATTCAGCTTCTAGGACAACCACCAGGTCCAAGTATGTTCATAGCATTCAAGAAAAATGTATTAGAGCACATGAAATATCACTTTTGTTTTTTAATTTCTTGCCATGACAGACCTTTGTGCCAGCTCCCTCTGCAAATATTGCCCCTCCCATAAATCAAGATGTCCCCACTATTTCTTAGAAAAAGAAATATTGATCAGCCCTTTGAACTATATCTTTAACAAGAGAGAGAGGCAGTTTCTGTAATTATCCACAGGAAGTCAATTCTCGTCATCAGAGTTGATAAGAATTTTCTAAAGGTTTAGAATTCTGGATGAAAAGTAAAACTAAGCTTATGACTACTGCAAAATTTCTTCCCTTAGTAATCCTTAGTGTGTGACCCTGCTCCCTTTTTCCTGTACTACAAGCAAATGGCATTGATAGGAATCTATCATCTCCATGTTTCAGAATCCCAAAAAAATTTTTTCCCAATACTTAGAAGGAAATGAAGTTTCCTTAAGGACTAGTTGAAGCCTAGTCCTTAAGTCTTTATTTCCTGAATAATTTCCTGGATAATTTGCAATGGGCAAATCTAATCCTTTTGGGAAAATCTCAACTCTCATCTACATGGCTGCTTTCAGGGCTTCTGGAAGCATATTCAGAGCCCATGTTTGAATTTGGAAAGGCATCTCCTGCAGGCAGATAGAAAGCGATGCCTCTCAGAGGATCACATCTACAGAGTTTACAGTTCAGTGAGTAGATTCCACTTCTGTGCAAAAAAAGACAAAGATATTCCTTCCTTCCTTCCTTTCTCTGGTGGGAATCACTCCTGTGCCGGGTTGGATTCCTGTCTCTTATCTGTCTCCAGACACGCTGCTTTTGTCACAGTGTGCAAATTGCATGGCTGTGCATAGTAGCATGGGTATAGCTTTACAGGAGGTATCAGAGGAAGATAGTTCAACATTAGTGCATTTTTCTAAGATCTAAATAAATTTAGTCAGAAATAATAGCACCAGTGCCCTCAAAGTTTACCACATCATCATTCTGAGCCAAGTTGTACTTTGTCAACACCATAGGAGAGCTGTTTTTATCGACTCTCCTATGATAAGAGGTGAACAGCATACTGGTTGGAACCCCGGTTGTTTTAAGGGTCTACATTCCAGATCCCTCAGGAGCTACTGCTGAACAAGAGCATCCCAAACTCTGCAAGAATAAGTCATGCCTTAAAGACATAGGACACTTTAAATTTTTCTTTGGAAGAAACAAAACATTAATCTAAGTGAAACCTGTGCAGGGATATAAATTTGCTACAATAAATGGTAAATTTACCCTGGTAAATATAACAGTTAAATGTTTGATCCATAAGTTATTATTTTTAGTTGCTTCCCTGTATATAGTCTTGCCTAACTCCCAAATTTCTGTGAAGTGATTTATCTTTCACTGTCTAAAGGCGAATGGCACACAAAAAAATTCAAGTTTTAATACTTAGTTAACAGAAATTCCTTTTCACTTTTAAATGATAGTTTCCTAACCTATAAAACAATAATAGCAACTTAGGCTCTGTCTCCAACTAGGGAAATCCCTATATTGTCAGAGAAAATCTTCATCAGCAACATAAAAAAGTAATGTAGCAATGAATTAATTAAGTTCCTAAAGTGATCTTGAGAATAACACAGCTCTACTCTCTCTTCATTCTCTTTCCATTTTACCTTCCCTCTACTGCCATTAGCTATGGAATATTTCCTTTAAAATTTTCTCAGTTCTCATAAATGTTCACCTAAGGAGGATCACCCAAGATAAGTCTGAATTCCACGAGAGGATGAGGGTTAAACAAGAAATAAGAGGCTGATTCCAAGATATGGATTAGGTTACTTCCTTGTTTACAATATAGCCCATCTCTGGTTTATAGTTGATCTCCTCTGTGTTGATCCCCATAGCGAAAGTGATTGGGCAACAGTGGAACAGAAGTGATTTCTTTCCCCATGTAAATTATCCACCAATACTTTAGCATTAAGCCCAATTTCCCCTTAATTTCGTTTTGACTGATCCAAGTGTGAAAGCATACCAGCTTCTCTAATACTTTACATACCCGTTTCCCCTGTATGAAACTTAATTAAAAGTCTGTTTGGGAAATTTGATTTTTTCTTAAAATATAACTTTTTCTTTAAATGTATAAATTCTGCTAACTACCAAAATTATACAATCTTATTTAGAATTTAATATTTCAGCCACTTCTCAGATAGCATAAACTATTGGCTGGTTCTATATTATGAATATCTAGAGGATGTCAGAGTGCTAGTATTTTAATCCATACTTCAATTATTTAAAATGGGAGCATCACCTCTATTTGTGTATCAGTAGAGAAGAAAAACACAAAATAGCTGACACTTGATTATTGGACCAATATGTCACTTGGATCCATTAAAAATTACTAACTTGTATTTGTACAGAGAAGGTACTAGGTTATTTTCAATTACACTTACAATGCAAAGTGAATCATTATTTATTAAGTATAAAGCTATAGTAAAAAAGTGCCACCAAATTATAAGACAATCATTGATGATGTGTCAGTGTCAGCAAATTTCAAATCAATTTTGATGAACTCTTACTGATTTATTGTTTCTTAAAGTTACTATCACATTTTTCTTATATATAGAAAAACAATAGTAAAGTTATTTTTAATCTGCTAAATGAGAAAACTTCAGAAATAGAGTACAAGTCCCAATTATTTTCTTGTATATTATCCACATTTGCTTCCTTTACATATTTTTCAGTATCTGAAATTAACTCATTTATTAATTATACATTTGCTCATATTCCTTTTTACCAATCAGAATGTAAACTAACAGGTCACTCTTCTGTGTAACAAAGTGTCTCTAGCATCACATTCAGCTGTGACAAATTCTAGACTCTGGCAGAAAGTAGACACCTCATAAATATTTATTTGAATGAAAAATGGATAATGAAGTATACTATGCATTGTATATATTAAAATATTCGTTCATTAAATAAACACTTATTTGCACCTCAGATGCAAAGAAATTTTATAAAACGTAAAAATTATATTATCTTAAATAGACATAGAGAATAAAATCAGATACATATGTGCTTTGTTTTCCAGCTATTCTAAGACTTATTTTACTTTGGTTAGATTAAGATTTCTGATTTAAGAATGAATAGAAGTCAGAAAAAATCTATTATTGTCTGATTAGCTAGTATTAACTCTTAATTGAGAAAATGCAAACAGAATGTTTTATTTTTATTTTTATAGATTTAGGGAGTACAAGTGCAGTTTTATTAGGTATAAACATTACATAGTGGTTTAGTCTGGGCTATCAGTGTAACCATTATCCGGATAATGTACGTTGTATCTGTTAGATAATTTCTCCTACCTCCCTCTCCTCCCATCCTCCCATTTCTTTGAGTCTCCAATGTCTTATTATTCCATTATATCCATGTATACACATTATTTACCTCCTGCTTATAATGACAATAATTGACTTTCTGTTTCTGGGTTATTTTACTTAGGACGATGGCCTCCAATTCCATCCGTGTGGCTGCAAAAGACATAATTTTCTTTTTTTTATGGCTGAGTAGTGTTCCATGGTCTCTCTCTCTCTCTTTCTCTATCTCTCTCTCTGTGTGTGTGTGTGTGTGTGTGTATGTGTGTTTGTGTGTACGTGTGTGTGTGTCTTTGTGTGTGCATGTGTCCACATGTATGCCACATTTTCTTTACGGATTCATCCATTCATGAACACTCAGGCTGATTCGCTATCTTTGCTATTCGGAATAGTGTGATAAACATGTAAGTGCAGGTGTCTTTTTCATATTATTTCTTTTTTGGGGGGGGTAAATAAATAGCAGTGGGATTGCTGGATCAAATTCCAGATGGTAGTCGTATATTTAATTCTCTGAGAAATCCCTATTCAGTTTTCTATAGAAGCTGTAGTAATATACATTCCCTCCAACTTTATGTAAGTATTCCCTTTTCTCTGCAACCTCACCAACATCTGTTATTTTCTGACTTTTTGAAAATATCCATTCTGACTGGTATAAGATGGTATCTCATTGTGTGTTAATTTGCATTTCTCTGATGATTAGTGGTGTAGAGTATTTTTTATATGCTTTTTGGCCATTTGAAAAGCGTCTGTTAATGTATTTTGCCCACTTTTTAGTGATTTTTTTTTGATGTGTTTGAGTTGGTTGAGTTCCTTGTAGATTCTGGACATTATTCCTTTGTCAGATGCATAGTTCACAACTATATTCTCCGATTCTGCAGGTTGTCTGTTCATTTGTTTGATTTTTATCTTTTGCTGTGCAAAACCTTTTTGTTTAATTAAATTCCACTTGTCTATTTTTGTTTTTGTTGCATTTGTTTTTGAGGTTTTAGTCGTGAATTATTTTCCTAAGCCAGTGTCCAGAAGAGCATTTTCCTAGGTTTTCTCTCATAATTTTTATAGTGCAGAATAAAAGTTTAAAATAAACTAAGCAATGTTTAGTTTAAATAATGCTTTAAGAGGCTTAGTAATAAAACATATTTCTAGTTTGAAATGGTTAAATCTCTTGAAACGTAATGACTTTCAACTTTTAAAATGACTAAAAATTTATTCCTTTATTAAAATAATAAAAAAAATCCATTTTTAATTGAGGGGCCTTGTTTAGTGTAAATTCATTTCAGACACTGGTCATTCAGTCAAACCACAGTTAGCTAACGTACGGCCAACTAACTCTCTTATCAGTAATTGTTTATATGTATACATTCTTTCACATAATACTTTCTTAACTATAAATATTGGTCGTTTTATTTTCCACATCTATAACACAGCTAAAAGAAATTTTGTGCTCCCTTTGTGTCATGAAAACAATGAAATAAATTTGAATGTATGTAATTATCCTATATTATCATACATCATTCCTCACTTATTGTTCGTGCATTTGTTGAGTGCCCACAGTAAGTCATGCACTGAAAGGCTTGCTATGAATAACACAAATAGTAACTATTTCCTGTAATACAACCCCAAATCTTACATGTTAAATTGATGATTAAACTAAAACACTTACTATACTCCAAAATAAGTAGAGCATATATATTTACAATATACTGGAATTCCTGATATTTTAAGTATAGATTAACTTACCTTAACTAAAATATTTTAAAAATATATTTTATTATATATAAGTATACAACATAATATTTTAATTAAATATACATAATGAAATGATTACTATAGTTCAGCCGATTAACATATCCACTATTTCAGTTACCTTTTTTTTATAAGAGCACCTAAAATATAATCTCTTCATAAATTTCAAGTATAAAGTGCTATTAACTATCTTTCTCATGCTGTACGTTGTATCTCTAGACTTACTCATTCTATGTATCTGCGACCTTTTGCCCTCCAACCTCACTCTCTCCATTCCCAATCTCTCCCATCCACCTATTCATTGCCTTTGGTAACCACCTTTCTGCTGTTTGTTTCTAGTATGGTGACCCTGCCATCTGTGACAACATGGATGCATCTGGAGGACATTAAGACAAGTGAAATAAGCAAGACATGGAAAGAAAAATATAGCATGGTCTGTCTTATATGTGGAATTTAAAAGTTCACTCTGAATACTTTGGATTAAACTGGTCAGTAGAACAATTTCTATGATCTTAAAATAGCTCACTGTACAGGAAAACCTACATTTAAAATGTTAGGTAGATTTTTGTCATTCATTAGCTTTTCCTCAATTAATAAACCTTTGTTTAGTAGTTAGCAAAACATAGCTATCAGCTCAGCACAGATTAATGTCAGTTATAAATTACTTAACTGAGTATAAATAAGAACTCTCTCTTTTTGAGGTTTATGATTTGCAAAGGATTACTAAAAGGTATTCTAAAGTTGATGTCACTGGACCTATTTATAAATAGGATTCTCAGGAGATACACTTTGTATGTGATACTTTATGGGAGAGGAAGACATCTATGTTATTTCCCAAGGTCATGTCTACTTACTGTGTCTGGCAGGCACATTTGTAATATACAATAACTCTAAAAAGTGCTGGATCAAGTATTTACCAGGTCACAATTTCATCATCCAAAGTCAATGGCTGCTGTCTAAAGATTTGCAACTACAGCAGAGACATTGAAATTTGTTACAAATGTCTAACAGTTCCCATTCCAACTTCTGCCATATGAAAGGATTAATGCTGTGCCATTTAAAAGAAATGTTTTATCTCGCATTAACTTTCTTGATGATTAGTGGAGCTTTAATCAAGTAGGATAGAAAGACCAGCTATTCAAACTACTGAATACTGAAAAGGTCATAGTATTGCAGAATACTCCTGTAATTTACTGTCTCCTATTACATACTCTGAAAACGATCACACTCCCTTCTCAAAGGCAAAACACTAACTGTTTGACAAAGTCACCATACTTCCTGACTCCCTCTAGCTTAGGTCAAAGCTGATAACATCAGCCTGTATAAAAGCATTACTCTGATTAATATGGCATAATAGAATTAAAACCTACCAAATTCAACATACAATCATATTTATCATTAGGAATGTAAAAGAGAATCATGTTTTATAAATAATAACATATGTTTTTTAAAAAACCCTTGACGGCACATGTTTAATGGCTGAACGCTTCCACTATTCCAGATGCAACAGTCATCCAAGAGATGTCCACATATGTACTCCTGTTAAGGTTAGTTTCTTTCATTGAAGCCATCAGAGATTCTCCCTGAATCTCATTCTTGGGGTAATGTCCTATACTTTTTAAAAAAAATCTCCATTAACTCTTCTCCTTAGTGATTTTAAAGGCATACTTACACAATACTAGAGTGAAATTTGTGAGTCAATGTTAATTTCCAGGTTCATAGTCTCATAGCTTGAAAACAAACTATTCAGACCTTTGAAATTACCTTTATTTCTTTACTTCCAGAGTAGCTGATTTTTTATTCTCTGCTGGAGCATTTGGACTAAATCATCACCACCTCCCCCACCATTCACTGAGTGTAGCCACTGGTCATGGCTGCCTTTTCTGTTATTTTGTGGACCCAAGGCTGAATCTATAAAGTGCTTCCCTTGGTACCTCCCAGAAACTTTTTATTGCCTGTCTCTTTCTTTCAACTCAGTTGCAGAAAAATACATTTTATGGCTCCAGTAATTTAAGAAAAGTATGTTTAAAGAAGAATCATAAATGTTCATCTTACATTGTAAAGAGGTTGTTGGTACAGGTAGAATTTTTGAATGATTTTGTTTTCAGTTTTATCAGAGGATCACAGAAAGCTTATAATAAATAATTTCAGTTCCCCTCTAACCCCAATCCCACTATTCTAAGCACTTTTAATTCTCTTATACTTTCTTATCTTTTTCACTAGCATACTGTTAAAAAATGCCAATATTGCTCTTTATTGATTTACTAACTTCAGACATTATCTACTGACTTTTTACTATGGTAAAGTTACATTAAGCATATGTCAACACTCACCCCTCTTTTTTGCCAAGAGATCATATTGTTATTTTTATTCTTCTATTGGCTACTTCTCTAACTTTCAATAGTACAGTTAGTTTAAAAGTGTGTTGCACCATCACCTGTGGACAGCATCTCTTGATTCCTCATATTTTGAGGACATATGATTAGCTCCTATATACCCCTTTTCTTCTCCTCACTGCACCCAACTTCTTTGCATTGTATGTGTCTATTTTTAACGTCGTGTGTTAATGTTTTATATTTAGTCGGACATTGACTATATAGCAAATCTAAAAGTTAAAATCAATCGATAAAATTTTTATAATTATGACCAAGGACCATGCAAATGAAGTTAGTTATATGTCAAGTAGTTTGATTATGCTTCCTCTAGGTAATTTTGTTTTGTTCTGTTGTGTTATAAATTATTAAGGATAGTAAAATATGTGTCTCTCTCTCTCGGACTCTCTTTCTCTCTCTCTCTCCTGAAGCTATCTTGCTCTCTTGCAGTTTTCCATTTTCTTCCTCTAATCTGAGCATTTGGTTTTTAGACTATCTGTACAACTACAGTACTTTTTAGATTAGTTTATATTTACTTTCTTGTAATGAATTCATTATTTCCTAGATTCCATGTTTTCTTTTTCTTATTTAATCTCTCAATTTACTGAAAAATATTTTAAGAATAAGTTTGTAAGATTACTTTTTTTGGAAAGCTTTTATTCAACCCCCCTTTTAAACTGATCGTATAGCTTAACATTAATCTGGCTCATTAAGTTTCCATGGTATTCAAAGGAACCCTGAATATTTTTAGGATTTGTCAGCTGTGAGTCTTTTTTCCATCATTTCTCAATGTGGCATTGTGGCAGGCCAATTCTCCAAGCCTGTCTGTCACACAGACAGGCCTGCTGACAGTCACACAGACAGGCCTGTGTAGCACTCCAGTTACACAGACAGATTTCCACAGCACTGCCTTAACATTGAGCAAATAGTTAAACCTGGGGAAATCGGTGCCCAGCCATCAAAGCTAGAAATGAAACATATGGTCAGTAGGAGCCTTGCATAGTCTTCTCCATAACCTGGAGCAAGTCAAAATAATAGAGACAGTCTTACATTCCTAGTGCCAGGACCCATCTCGGGTCGATGGAATCTGAGATAAGTCAAGGTAACAGAAGCCGCTGTGCAAATGGATTCCATTGGAGAGTCTAAGGTGGCTCTCCAGAACAAACTGTAAAGGGGATAAGACAGAAATAATCACTCTGGTACCATAGTAGACAGGCTTTGAAGGTACTGTGGCCCTTTTTCATCAGACTTAGCCAGCATTTCTTGCCTCTGACCTTCTAACTGAAACAAAATTAGTTACCAATAGACTTAGGCAAATGCTGTACTGCATGTAGGCACATAACACCAATATATGTAAGCACTAAGAAAATTTTAACACTTTGAGTTGGTCTGGTGGAATTATCTCCGGCCTTCTCCCTGTATCCAGATATAGTAATAAATCCCCTTCTTTCCTAGTTTGTCTGCTTCTTGTTATTGGGCCTCAAGAAAATGCAGCTGAACCTGGCTTTGTTCCAGGAACATCATGGGGCCACCTTCAAATTGAAGGCATGTATTTAAAACACTTTTTCCTACTTACTCTATTATTTACATCTTAAAATGTAAACTGTCTAATGTTAACATTGCTCCCGTATTTCTTCTGGTTGTATTTCCATGCCACATATTTCTCATGCCTTTAAAACTTTCATTTTATGTGTGCCTTTTAAAAACAACATACAGCTGGATTTGTATCTAATCCAGTTTGAATACTCTAATTTTTATAGAATATCTTAATTCATATACATTTATTGGAATTATTTATATATTTTGACTTATTTCTGTCTTCTATTTTGTTTTTGCCTATATGGTTAATGTTGTTTCACATGCGTAGATGAAAAAATACGATATTTGTGTAAGTCTGCTAGGGGTCCCATAACAGAATGTGACAGACTGGGTGAATTAAACAACAGAAATTTATTTTGTCTCAGTTCTAGAGGCTGGAAGTCCAAGATTGAGTGGCTGGCAGGGTCAACATCTGACAGGACCTCTCTCCTTGGCTTGTGGGTGGCCACCTTCCCTCTGTTTCTATTCCCCTGTGTGTGAGCACCCCTGTTGTCTCTTCCTTTTGTTAAAGAACAACAATCCTCTTGGATTAGGTCTCCACCCTTATAACCTCATTTAACTTTATTATGTTTTTGAACTCTGTCTCCAAAGATAGTCGCACTGGGGGTCAGGGTTTCAACACCTGAATTTGGAGGGGACACAAATTTTTGTATGATTTAAATTTCTGAAATATTCTTTTTTACATCCAAGCAACTTTTCTATAAGGAAGGCCATGAGGTGAATAAAATTCACTTATTTGTATTATTGTGTAATAATTCTGGTTGTTTGATCATGGTAGAAGCTTTCTGTGTTACCTTATTTGAAAATAATAATATTTCTACTTACAAGAAGTTGGTAAAATATTGCGGGAAGCCCTTGAACAGGGAATTTTTCTCTGTTTGTTTATTTTAAGAAAGGCAGTGGAGTGTAAAGTGAGATAAACAATGAGCAGGAAAGTTGACTTCTGTTGAACCATAATTTAACTTGCCTCTTCTAATATTTAACAGACAACATAACTGGGGTTCGAGTTATTTCTGCATTTCTCTAGTCACAGTAGAGAATATATTGACAATTAGGTGTCAATAGAGGAAGGTGATCATCATGATTACAAAAAACAGCAACTTGTTAGTAGAAGCATTATCAAGGGACAAAGGCTAGAATTTATTGAGCACCTACTAGGCTCAGGTATTCTCATGGCATTTTGATAAATGTTATTTTACTCAAATATTAAATCTTGTGAGTATTATTTCAGTATATGCTCTGAAAGAAAGTAAAAAAACTACTAAAATTTACTGACATAAATATATAAGTAAATATGAGCTTTATCCATATTATTGATAATTTAAAAGAATGAGTTTTTGATTTTACTTACTTTCTGAAATTACTTCTTAAACTTTTTAATATTTGTTTATATCTTTATTTTTGTTTTCCTTCTCCTTACTTCGCACTTAACTTCCTTTTTACTTTTTTTGATTATTTAAAGTAGAAATGTGGGGTATTGATTTTAGGCTGGGAGTTGAAAAAGTATGACTTGCAAGCCAAATTTAAGCCAAGGCTTATTTTTCCATGACCCTTGAGCTAAGAATGGATTTTATGTTTTGAAAGAATTGTAAAAACCACATAAATAAGTAAAGAAAGAATATTTACAGAGACTATAGGTGGCCCTTAAAGCCTAAAATATTTACAATCTGGCCCTCAACAAAAACATTTTCCAATCTCAGGTTTAGACCATGTAGATTTTATGAAATTATTGAGATTGATGATGTTAAACTTACCATCTTGCTATTTGTTTCTTTATGTTTGATTTGTATTTAGTTCTTTTTTCTTCCTTCTTTGCCATCTATGGAATTGAGCTATTTTTATGCTTCTACTTTATCTTCATAATAGGATTATAGCTATCACTATAAGCTATAGCAATAACTCTTGGTTTTAATTTTTAGTAATTGCCCTAAAGTTAATAATACATGCATTTGCTTATCACAATTCCTCTTGAAAAGATATCTTGCACTCATAATATTGTAAAATCCTTAAAAAAGTGCATGTTCATTTTACTACTCATGTTCTTTATTCAATTGTAGTGATATATTTCATTTCACAATATGTTATTAGTATTTTTGCTTTAAGCCATCAGTTTACCTCAAAAGATGTTAAAAATGTTAAAAAAATATTTCATATTTGCCATATATTTACCAATTCTGTCACTCTTCACTCATCTGTATAGGTAGACATTTCCATAATCGTTATTATTCCTGAAGAACTAACTTTACCACATTTCTTGTAGTAATGCTCTGCTTGCAATACATTTTCTGTTTATATTTTTTTCTGAACAATCTTTATGTTCCCCATTTTTGGAATATCTTTATTAGCTAAAAGTGCAGGCTGACATTTATTTCCTTGCAATATTTTAAGATGTTATTCCATTGTTTTCTGGCTTGCATAATTTTAGATGAGAAATTTGCTATAATTTCTATCTTAGTTTCTTGGTACAAAATATGTTTTCCTTCAATAGATGTTTCAAAATTTTCTCTTTATCAATCCCTCTGCTCCCCCCGACTCCTTTCTTTTGAGACAGAGTCTCGCTCTTGTCGCCCAGGCTGTGTAGTGCAATGGCACAATCTTGGCTCACTGCAAACTCCATCTCCCGGATTCAAGGGATTCTCTTGCCTCAACCTCCCTAGTGGCTGGGAATACAAGTGTGTGTTACCACGCCCAGCTAATTTTGTATTTTTAGTAGAGACGGGTTTCACCATGTTGGCCAGGCTGGTCTTGAACTTCTGACCTCTGGTGGTCCGCCCTCCTCAGCCTCCTGAAGTACTGGGATTACAGGCATGAGCCACCCTACCTGGCCTATCAATCCCTTTTAACCATTTTATTATGATACCTCTGGATGTAATTTTGTAATCTGACTTTGGTTTCACTGAGCTTCTTATATCAAGAGTTACAGTTATTAAATTTAGAAATATGTTGTTTCTGGTTCCCTGGGTTCTCTTCTGTTTTTCTGGGGCTGCTTGATAATTTCCCCAAAGTCACTGAGTCACTCCATCTGTGTACTTCATCCGAAATGTTTCAAAAACTGTCACTTAAAATTTGCTATTTGTTTTTCTTCTTCTTGTATGTCTAATATGATATTAAACTCTTCCAGTGTGTTTTTCGTTTTAGAAACTTTTTCATCCCTAGATGTTTCATAATTTCTTTCAGTTCAGTTCTTATTTCTGAAATAATTTTCATTTTTGTAATTCATTGCTGAAATCTTTTAGTTTTCTTTCTGTATCCTCCTATTGCTTAGTCATAAAATTTTAAGGATTTAAAAACTATATAAATATCATTATTTTTTGTCTTTTATTTTGTTGACTTTCCTGTCTTATTTTCATATTTGTTTGATTTTTATGTTTAAAAAATTTTGATTAAATTTTCTTTCAAAGATTGTATCCCTTTAAAACAATTTTCAAATACTATTTTAAAATGCTAGATTTTATTTTTAGTTTTTTTTGTGAACATGTTTTATGGCTTATTCTTTATTGTTATTAAGAATATCAGTATGGGCTGGGTATGGTGGTTCATGCCTGTAACCCCAGAACTTTGGGAGGCCAAGGTGGGTGAATCACGAGGTCAAGAGATCGAGACCATCCTGGTCAACATGGTGAAACCCTGTCTCTACTAAAAATACAAAAATTAGCTGGGCGTTGTGGCACATGCCTGTAGTCCCAGCTACTCCAGAGGCTGAGGAAAGAGAATCTCTTGAACCCAGGAGGCAGAGTTTGCAGTGAGCCGAGATGGCACCCCTGTACTCCAACCTGGAGACAGAGTGAGACTCCATCTCAAAAACAAAAACAAAACAAAACGAAACAAAACAAATTAGTATGTTTAGTTCTTCAGCTTAAAAAAAATAATTTTAAATATTTGAATGCTATACTTTTTAGGATTCTATATTTAACATATATGGCCTTTATGTGCTATTAAGACAGGAATTTCTTGAGTAACTTTCCAAGTTGCATGGCTCAGGTGTCTTCTACTTCCCTGTTTGTGGCCAATTATTTGTTTCTCAATGCTCTTCTAGGTCAGGAATATTTTCTACCTGCACCCTTATACTCCAGCACAAGATGGTGATTTAATCCATAGATGTTATATTTGATGCTTGCAGAC
This sequence comes from Macaca thibetana thibetana, assembly GCF_024542745.1. Classification (NCBI taxonomy): domain Eukaryota; kingdom Metazoa; phylum Chordata; class Mammalia; order Primates; family Cercopithecidae; genus Macaca; species Macaca thibetana. Next base: position 142,627,332 of record NC_065582.1, read on the forward strand.
CCTGCTGGGATCTATTTCTCCCAACCAACTGTGCCTCCACTGGTATTTCTGTTCTTTTCAGTTGGGTTACTGTGTCCCTGTGATTATCTCTTTGGGCTAGATTCCTCTTCTTTGGGAGATGGTGTTAATGCTATTATAATATGTCAACTTGCCTAGGCTATAACTCCCAATAATCCAATCAAACTCACATTCAGCTTTTGCTTTAAGGATATTTTGTGGACGTGATGAACATCTATGGTCAGTTCATTTTAAGCAAATGAAATTATCCTAGATAATTTGAGTGAAACTGATTCAATTGGTGGAAAGGTGTTAAGAACAGAAATAAGGTTTCCCTGAAGAAGAAATTCCACATGGGGACTGCAGCTTCAGTTCAGGGCTAAAAGTTCCAGCCTGCACTTGCTGACAGCCTGCATTATCGATTGGATTTTTCTTTATGTATATGATTCTGTTTCTCTGGGACAACCTGGCAGATACAGGGAGTATTGTAATATTTCTAAGATTCTTGAAGGTCTCACATGTTTCTCAGATCCCATCAAGATTTTCCAGTTATTCTTGGAGCCATTTGCTCGAGTTTGCACTTAGAATTAGTACAAATAAATCTTTTCTTTCATGAGTATGGTGGATTTGGGAGTGCATTGCTTAGATCCATTCTAAGGAATATAGTTAGAGGCATTATGCACTGTGAATACTTCTGGGATATACGTCAGTGTCCACACCAAAACCAGGATATTTCTGTGTTGCTTCCCAGCACATGACAAGGATAGTAGGGTTAATAGGGCTGGGCCATTCCAGTCCAATGTAGAACTTCTCTAATGAGCAAACGGCTCATCTCTGATAGGACTTCACTAATCTTTGCTAATCTGAACCCCATTTGCTTGATTTAGATGTTCCCAGAAGTACATTACACCACCAATTTCTAACAATTACCTCGCCATTGCTGAGGTTTTAAATTCACATTCTTTTTTTATTTTTATTTTTTGAAACGGATTCTCACTCTACTGCCCAGGCTGGAGTGCAGTGGCACAATCTTGACTCGCTTCAACCTCTGTCTCTTGGGTTCAAGTGATTCTTGTGCCTCAGCCTCCCATATAGCTGGGATTACAGGCAGGCACCACCATGCCCGGCTAATTTTTGTATTTTTAGTGGAGACGGGGTTTCACTATGTTGGCCAGGCTGGTTGTGAACTCGTGACCTCAGTTATCACCCGCCTTGGCCTCCCAAAGTGCTGTGATTACAGGTATGAGCCACTGCACCTGGCCAAATTCACATTCTTTATCTAGTGTTGGCATTTTATCCCTAAATAATGTTTTAAAGATCCTGGATCTCACTGATGTGTTTTTATCTCAGAGAGTTGTACATGTTGTTCAACCAGTTTTTGACTTGAAAACTTGTCCCAGTTTTGTTATAGGAGCTTCTTTACACTTATGTTTGGTTAGATTCCACCACTAAATTATTTTCTTTTCTTGTCTTTTTCTTTTCTTTTTTCTTTTCTTTTCTTTCTTTCTTTCTTTCTTTCTTTCTTTCTTTCTTTCTTTCTCTCTCTCTCTTTCTTTCTTTCTTTTCCTCTTTTTTCTCCTTCCTTCCTTCCTTCCTCTTCCTTCCTTCCTTCCTTTTCCTTCCTTCCTTCCTTTCTTCCTTTCTTTTCCTTCCTTTCTTCCTCCCTTCCTTCCTTCCTGCCCCTCCCTCCTTCCCTCCCTCTCTCCCTCCCTCTCCTTCCTTCCTTCTTTCCTTCCTTCCTTCCTTCCTCTTTCTTTCCTTTCTTTCTCTCTTCTATCTCTCTCTTTCTTTCTTTCCTTGACTTCTTTCTTTTATTGAGACAGGATATCACTCTGTTGCCCAAGCTGGAATACAGTGATGTGGTCACTGCAGCCTTGACCTTCAGGGGTCAGGTGATCACCTCACATTTCAGCCTTCCAGGTAGCTGGAACTACAGGTGCCCACCACCATGCCTGGCTAATTTTTGTATTTTTTGTCGAGATGGCGTTTTGCCATATTACGCAGGCTGGTCTTGAACTCCTGTTCTGAAACAGGACTGAAACAACTGTCTCGGCCTCCCAATGCCCTGTGATCACAGGTGTGAGCCACAGTGCCCAGCTCTTCATTTTTTAACTTTTAAGTTCAGGGGTACGTATTCATGTTTGTTATATTAGTGAACCCATGTCATGGGGGTTTGTTGTACATATTATTTCATAACCCAAGCATTAAGCCTAGTACCCATTAGTTTTTTTTTTTTTATCTTCTCCCTTCTCCCACCCTCCACCTTCCAATAGGCCACAGTATGACCCAGAAAACTTATTACTTGGTATATATCCAAAAGAATATAAATTGTTCTATCACAAAGACATATGTATGCATATCTTCATTGCAGCTATTCACAATAGCAAATCCATGAAATCAATCTGAATAGTAGATCAGGTAAAGAAAATGTGTTATATATACACCATGGAATACTACACAGCCATAAAAAAGAGTGAGATCATGTCCTTTGCAAGAATATGGATGAAGCTGGAGGCCATTATCCTTAGCAAAGTAACACAGGGACAGAAAACCAGATACAGTATGTTCTCACTTATAAGTGGGAGCTAAATGATGAGATCACATGGACACATAGAGGACAAGTTCTTTTCTCTTCTTCTGTCCTTCCTTCCTTCCTTCCTTCCTCCCTTCTGCCTCCTTACTCCCTTCCTCCCTTTCTTCCCTCCCTCCTTCCCTTTATCCTTCCCTCCCTCCATCCCTTCTTTTCTTCCTTCTTTTCTTCCTTCCTTCCTTCCTTTCTTCCTTCTTTTCTTCCTCCCTTTCTTCCTTCCCTCCCTCCCTCTCTCCCTCCCTCCCTGACTCCCTCCTTCCCTTCCTTCCTTTCTTCCTCCGCTCCCTCCCTGTCTCCTTCCCTCCCTCCTTCCCTTCCCTTCCCTTCCTTTCCCTCCTCTCTCCTCCTCTCCCCTCCTCTCCCCTCTGCTCTCCTCTTGTCTCCTTTTCCTTCCTTCCTTCCTTCCTTCCTTCCTTCCTTCCTTCCTTCCTTCCTTCCTTCCTTCCTTCCCTTTTGCCTCCATTTTTGGTTTATAATGATGAAGTGTTTTGGTAAAAAATTTTTGGACATCTTTCCTCAGAACTTGTCTTTCAAGTTTGAATTATTTTATTCTATCAACACTATTCTATAAACAGTATTTTTCCTGAAGTATTTGTTACTTTAAATTTGTCTTTATGCTATGGTATACATGTGTAATTTTGGTTTAAAATCATATATTATACATATGCTAATTTTTAAGTAAAATATGTTAAAATATGTGATTGCTTTTAAAAGTAAGCTTGTGAGACCAATTTCTCTCAAGTTTGATTAAAGTACTTACTGTAAAAATATTATCAAGTATTCTCAAAGGCAAGAGATTAAGATAAAACATATATTATAGGCTAAGACAGGAATTAAGTTTAAATTTCCACTATTGGGTTGAATTGGAGATAAAGGACTCGAATGAAATTTACTCTTAAGATCCAAAAAAGTGTGAGAGAAAACCTATTTAGTTAGTAATACTTTGACAGGCTTCACCTTGAACTTTTCCATTTTTGTACACAGGCTCCTATGCTTAATTATCTTAAGTCTTTTCAACTTTTTTTAATCCTTTTTGTGCCTTTTCAAAATCACACAGAATCTTTTCTTCCACTGCTGAATCCTTGCAGCATGTGCTAAGTGGTAAAGACTATAGTTAGAAATAGAGTGTCATTAAGAAAAATCCATCTAGATAATTATTTGCCAAATACCTACTAAACACACACCTAGAGAGACACACACGGGCACACACACACACACTCACACAGCCATTTATTGATTTTATATTATAAGTAGTCCTTGTGCTAGAAACTTGACATAATTTATTTCATTTAATCTTCACACAAATCCTTTGACTGTTACTATCTGTAACCTAAGAAGGCGAAAAGTGACTGAGATAATTAAGTAACTTTCAAAGTCTCTTACATGTAATGAATAGCTGGTCTTGTAATCAAAATCAAATTTACCTGGTTACAAATACTACGCTTTTTCCATTACATGTTACATTCCATACATTCCAAAGAACATAGTATCTATATTCAAGAGTATCTATACTACAAGAGCAACTACAAGTATCGATACTACAAGAGCAACAAAAATAATTATAATAACTTAAAATGTGTAAAGGTATCAAATATCAACCTAAACACCTCACCAGTTATGCTGACTCTTCATTCTGCACAGTGTTTTTCCATGTTCTATTGCTCAAGGTCCAAATACCCTTTCATATTTGTGACTTATTTCTAACGTTTTCCTCTCTTTACAGTATCATATTACTTCCTTAAGGATACTTCTTTTATAGTATCTGTAAATGATAATTCATGAATAATACACACTCTACACAATTGAGTGGGTTCTTTGGGCAATTCACATATTTATTGGTAGAATATACATCCATTTTCACAGGATAATTGAGGTACCATAATGGATAGTTGTCTTAAGAAAATATTTTATTTTACATTTTATTTTTTAAACACCTAAATCAAGGCTATGGAGTCATAGGGAGCTAGTGACAAAATCACCTGGTAGTGAATAAAAGTTTGAAACAAAGAACTGACTTGATTGGATTTGAATTTTAGGAAGATTAATAAAGAAAAAGAGGGACTGGAGAGAGGAATGACAATAGGTAGAGGAGCTCTTCTAACACCAATTGTTATATTCTGGAGAGGGATGATGGATGCCTAAGATAAGGTAATAGTGAGGAGTAAGTGGAGGGGACAAGTGGAATAAGAAGGTATAAATGACAACACCATTATTAGATCAGTAGTTCTCATGTGTGTTTGTGTGTGTGTGTGTTTGATGAATTTTAGAGAGAAACTGGACAAGAAGGAAGTAAAGATTGTACCTTGTACAGAATGCAAACCCAACTTTTTTCTTCCCCCCCCCCCATTTTACAGCCCTGAAAAATCAAATCTGTCCATGGGAGTGCTAGCATACTATCTATCAGGTATGTCTGCAGTGTGGGAGAGGGAGAGAAGGTTGAGAACAGCTTGATCATGCACAGTAGGAGAGGGAAAGTTAGATCTCCAGGATGATTACGTAGTTTCCAACTTCAGTATCTGTATTATAGTGTTAATAATTATGAATGTAAGAATAGAGGAGAAATAGACTGAGAGTGAAGACTGAATTTCACCTCAGGAACAACAACTTGAAGAGTTAATGCATTTATAAATAAAAGCAAAGTGTAAATTCCTACAGAATCCTAGCCATTTTCCTTTGGAAATATATACTATTTCTCACTTATATTCTATATGATTCTTCCGCATCATTTCTTGAGCAGTACAGTGATATAATTGTTAATTTGCAATTGCAAACTGCTTAATTTTCCAGATTACCTTTTTAGCAGTCTTTTCTGTTCCAGATTGTGTGTTACTTTTACAGTACTTCAGTGAACTATCATTGTAGCCTTTACATACACAAACATGAATATTGGGAGTATCTTCAACCAAGGAGCAAAGTCATTTACTAACTCTTCTACTTACACAGGAGTCAAGAGGGGAGGGAATGCCGGAAAGAAGCTAGAATAAGCCCTGGGACATCTTCTTCCAATCATAAACCCAACCATAGGAAAATTACAACCACTAAAAATTTCCATTTGAGTGGGGTTGTGTTTTTCAGAGGATAAGCGATACTGCAGTGGTTATAGACAAGGTGTAAAAACATTGGGGAAAAAAGCCAGAATAGCAGAAAATCAATAGTAATAGTTTATTCATAAGACAAAAAGTATAATTAGTTGAGTCTGACACTTTCTGTACCTCACAAATTTTGTGTTCCACTTAGGACTGGCAGATTAATCGTACAGAAGCTTTAGTCAGCAGATTTTTTCCATGAAAAATTACAAAGAGACAAACACTTCCTGAATGCCCCCTTTTATGATTATTTTAAAAATAAAGTTGTTGATGTCAATATAAACATGTTATTAATTCATTTCTTACTTGCTTGTGAATATACTTTTCAAAATATCTCTCCTGGTTACACATTTTCATACTCATTTTCTCACTTCTCAAGGAAAGTCATTGCAGTGAAGAGTATTTTCAACTAATTTTCAAGTATCTATATTAGCCCACGGGGAATGCTTCTTCATTCAGTTTACCTTTTTTTTTTTTTTTTTTTAAGTCACAGATTAAATGAAGCTGTAAGCGTCTTTGAAGTACAAATGATACTTGGAAAGTAAATGAAACTGGGAATACTTGCAAGTAAAATATGGGAAGTCAAAGAGATTATAGGATGAGAACCAGAAATTGCTTATGGCCAGTGTCCTGAGGAAGCCTTAGAATCGCATCCTAGAAGCATCAAGTTCTTGCGTTACCATATGGATCTAAAAAAAGACTTCCTTAATTTGATGTAGTCTGCAGACGTCTCATCATCACAAAAACTTGAAAGCTCTGACGGCACTAAGAAACTACCTTTGCAGATTGTAAGAAAAGAGAGAATCCTACTTAGCGTCTTGATCACGATCACACCTGCTTAATTCCCCAAGGTTTTACTGCAGGGTTACAGAATGAATAAGCATCTAGTTATATCTAATAAACTCCATGCCTTATGGCTGATTCTAAAGGCACATGACTTTGTTACATTCGCTTGAAGCTCTGCTTTATTTTCTAAAAATGGTTGCATATAGTGGTCCCTTGCAGTCCATGGTGATAGTTTATAGGGTGCTATGTTATTTTTGTTTACTTGAGTGGATATTTATACACATGCCTCTTTGGATTCAGGCGTTTTCATTTTTTTGGTCAGGAGTTTGGTATGCATATGCAGAAAGATGCTAACAAGTCATTACATTTATCTATTGCTTAGAGAGATGAAGATGGGTCATAAACCCAGATATTTAAACAAACAACCAGAATAGTTTGTTACTTTCAGGTAAGATTCCTGATCTTTTGTTTGTTTGTTTGTTTGTTTGTTTGTTTTTCCCTGCAGTGAAAGAGGCAGCAGAAGGGAGTCAGATAAATAACCCTCTAGCATATTGTATTTACTTGTAATACTGTTATGCCATCAAGTAGAACAAAAATCAATATAATTGCTTTATATTTATTAACTACTCACTCTGTGCCAGTTTTCTAAATGTTGTAAGTGAATTAATGCATTTAATTCTCAATACCACTCTGTGACGTATCTACTCATATTTCCTGATTTTTCAGATGAGATACTGAAGCACACAGTATATAATAATTTGCTCGACTTCACAGTTGGTAGGTGGTAAACCTGAGATTCATGCCTGGAAAGTTTGGTTCTAGAACCCACATGGTTAACTACCATGCTATAACTGTTGATATAAGCTGAAACCTGGAAGAGTAGAATGGTCAATTCGCAGCTTAAAGCAATTTGTGAGTAGTGTCCAACCAAATCAATTATTATAAAATTTATCTGGTTTATAGAAATAATAAAATACAGGAATTGGTCACTGTAAGATTTGGTTCTGAAAAAAAGAAAGCAAGAAAGATGCCATACAAATTAAGATAAAAATGATGTAAAAATTGATAATAAATATTATAATCATATACACTAATTGTATATCACAAATTTTAAATGATTTGATTTTTTTTTAAATTTCAACACCAAATTGTTAAAGCAGAATTATCAAAATAGCAGAAAATAGCTAATGAAATAATTATCCAAAATATGAAAATACTACATGTAAAAGTCACATCATTACATGTTCACTGGTGAAATCTTTAGAAGTTAGAAGAAAAATATAATTATCACATTATGTTGTCTGTTTTAAATCATGAAAACAATGTGAGATTAGGAAATTCATCATATGAAGTTAATATCTCAATATCAAACTTGACAATAATTTAATTCAAATAGGAAAGTTTATACTGATTTCATACATGTATGTAATAAAACATTCAGATAGAAATACTAACAACTACAATGAAACATGATGCAACATTACAGAAAAGATTTGATTCAAGAATGAAAGTTACTAAATCAATAAAAAATTATTTTATCAATGAAATGTAAGCTCAAATGAGTAACTTAAAAGACCCATCTCAAGTTTTAAAATTGAGTTTAATAGTATTAGAATGATTTTTCTTTATTAAAATAATTGAAATAAAAATTTTATTTTATTTTTGCAAATTTATGGAACACATAAGAATTTTTCTATATGCATATAATGCCTTGTGATAAGTCATATTTAGGGTGTCCATCATCCAAGTACAATACATTTTAAAAGTATAGTTATCCTACTCTGCTATCAAACATTGAATTTTGTTGCAGGAAGTCAGGGACCCTGAACAGAGGGACCAGCTGAAGCCAGGGCAGAACATTTCATGGATATTTATTAGTTCCCCAAATTAATACTTTTATAATTTCTTATATCCATCTTTACTGCAGTCTCTGAACAAAAACTGTGAAGATTTCATGGATATTTATCACTTCCCCAGTCAATATTCTTGTGATTGCCTATGTCTGCCTTCAATCTCTTAATCTCATCTTCTTCTTAAACTGAGGGTGTGTGTCGCCTCAGGACCCTGTGATGATTTCATTAACTGCACAAATTGTTTAAACAATATGAAATCTGGGCACCTTGCAAGAAGAACAGGATAACAGCGATGTTCAGGGCACAAGGGAGATAACCATTAGGTCTGGCTGCCTGAGAGCTGGGTGTAACAGAGCCATATTTCTCTTCTTTCAAAAGCAAATCGGAGAACTATCTGAATTCTTTGTCTCAGCAAGAAACATCCCTGAGAAAGAGAATGCGTTCCTAGGAGGAGGTCTCTAAAATGGCCACTCTGGGGACGTCTGTCTTTTGTGGTTGCAGATAAGTGATGAAATAAGCCCTGGTCTCCATAGCACTCCCAGACCAATTAGGACGAGGAAATTCCTGCCTAATAAATTTTGGGCAGACTGGTTGTCTGCTCTCAAACTCTGTCTCCTGATAAGATGTTATCAATGACAATGCATGCCTGAAATTTCATTAGCAATTTTAATTTCGCCCCGGTCCTGTGATCTCGCCCTGCCTCCATTTGCTTTGTAATATTTTATTACCTTGTGAAGCATGTGATCTCTGTGACCCACACCCTATTCGTACACTCCCTCCCCTTTTGAAAATCACTAATAAAAACTTGCTGGTTTTGCAGCTTGGGGGGCATCATGGAACCTGCCGACATGTGGTGTCTCCCCCGAACACCCATCTTTAACATTTCTCTCTTTTGTACTCTTTCCCTTCATTTCTCAGACTGGCCGACACTTAGGGAAAATAGAAAAGGACTCACGTTGAATTATCAGGGGTGGGTTCTCCCGATAGAATTTAATTCTTCTTACCTACAGCATGTTTGTACCCTTTAATGTATTTCTTCATCCTCTCTGTTCTTCATCATTCTCCCCAATCTGTGTTACCTATCTTTCCACTCTTTACCTCCATGTCTTCAAATATTCTAGCTTCCACATATACATGAGAACATGTGATATTTGTCTTTTTGTGCCTGGCTTATGAAATCAAAATTTTAAAACTTTGTCTTTATATTGAGGAATGATTGTATGATTTCTCCTTCACCACTATTATTTAATATAATTTAGAAATTTCATTCTCATCAATGATGGAAGCCAGAAATTAAATTAGAAGTAATAAATGATGGAAAGGGAGAGATAATCATATTATAGGGAGATGACATTTTATCCCTAGGAACCTAAAAAAAGTCAGCCAGAAATGAACTTGAATTTAGTGACATTGTGGATAATTTTATAAAAGTCAATCTGCCAGCAATACCAGACAGGAATGAAAATGAGCCATAGATAGTGGACAAGTAGAGATGTGAGAAATCCACATTCTCTTGTAATGGTTAGCACAGGCTTCCTGCAGGATATTGTCCTTGAACTGAAAGTTGAAGGGAAAAAGTAATGAGCTTCTTGAACCAAAAAATGGAAGACATGCTTAGTAAGAGGGAAAACAAATGAAGCTGGCCATTTGACTGGCTCTCTCTTTTCTTATTATTGAATTTTTTGGAGGTTTTGGTAACACCGCTCTCCTATCTCTAACTTTCCTGTAGGTTTTTCTCCTGTCTGTTTTTATACATGATGCATTTTATCAAGTTCTGCACAGCACTCCTCATACTGTTGAACTTTACATTCAATTGTTTGGAATTAATAAATAGATCTGTTATTTTGTAATTAAGTACAAATGAGACACTGTATGTTTCTCTAAATGTAACTCAAAGTTTTAAATTTTCTTCACTTTTATGAGAGGCCTAGATGTATAAATGATAATCTATACTATGAATGAACAGGACCTAGTTTTTCTTAGAATAGTTCCAATTTAATTCTCTTACCACTCATGGGTAAAAATGCCTTCATTTTTTTTCTTTCCTGTCTTTGACTCAGAGTTAAGGTTGAATGAATTGAAGACACCTAATAATTCTTGTTTCTATTTTCCCTACTTCATATATTTAAATCCAGTGATACACCAAGTAATATTATTTTCCTCCCATCTCTTTCAGGCACAGAACAATTTCTAAAGTAACAGCAAACGCTAATGTTTAAAATAAATCTTGTATGTGTGTGTGTACGTGCACATATGTTTTAGCCAAGTAAGTGAACTGCAACCTGACTCAATTCCAAAAAGAAGATGGTTCTGGAAACCATTAAAAGAAATCCAAGTACCAAGGAAGGCCTTCAACATAATCACACGTCTCTATCACTATTGTATTTATATGAGTTCAAATAGTGGGTGTTATGGAGTAAAACTGTTCTTTCCCCCCTAAATTCGTATGTTGAAGGTCAAAACCCCAGCGTAACTATTTAGAGATAAGGCCTGTGAGGAGGTGATAAAGGTTTAAGTAAGTGAGGCTCTAATCCAACAGGGCTGATGCCCTTATAAGAGGAGGAAGAGACAGTTAGAGTGGTCTCTCTTGACCATGTGAAGACACAGCAAACAGGAGGCATCTGCAAGTCAGGAGGACAGCCCTCACCAGAAAGTAAATCAGTGGACACCTTGACTTGTGAGCCATCAGAACTGTGAGAAATAAACATCTGTTGTTTTTTGTTTGTTTTTTTGTTTTGTTTTTGTTTTTGTTTTTGAGACTGAGTCTCACTCTGTCGCCCAGGCTGGAGTGCAATGGCGCGATGTCAGCTCACTGCAAGCTCTGCCTCCCAGGTTCACGCCATTCTCTTGCCTCAGCCTCAGTCTTGCCTCAGTAGCTGGGACTGCAGGTGCCCACCACCACGCCTGGCTAATTTTTTGTTTTTTAGTAGAGATGGGGTTTCACCATGTTAGCCAGGATGATCTCTATCTCCTGACCTCGTGATCTGCCCACCTCGGCCTCCCAAAGGGCTGGGATTACAGGTGTGAGCCACCATGCCCGGCAACATCTGTTGTTTAAGCCACTTATTGTATGATATTCGGTTATGGCATCCCAAGAAAACTAATACAGGGGGATATTTTAAAACTCAGCTCTTTTAGGAAACACTGAACAATTATAAAGGAAAAGACGAAAGAGTATGGGTCACACGATAATACTGTATGTATTCCATACTAAGGTCCTAAGGGGACACATAACCATGTCTTTCAAGAAAAACCTCAACTACCAATTCAATGAGTAGACATGGAACTGCTAATAAATAGAAGAGAGATTAAAGAGAGGATAGGGCTTAAGCTCTAATAAAGAATCACAAAGATAGCAAATCCAGAAATATTTTCACTTCTAGATGGTTTATTGTGCCTTAATTTGAATTTTCAGTCCACATAGACACAGCATATTAAAATTATGCACAACATACATGCACCTACATAGAGAAAGAAAAAGAGGGAGAGAAAGAATATATGTGATTGGACTTTTCGGAGAATACACTTTGTGTCAAGCATTGTACCTATCATCAAACAAATCCTATAAGGAAGTATCATCCCTATTTTTGAGGATGATAAACTGAGACACAAACGTATAACTTGAACATGATTCCACTATTTGTGAATAAAATAACAATTCATTTTCAGTTGGAACATGGAAGTCCATAACAATAAAATTGAGCCATATTGTGACCCTTATATCAAAAAGATCCATATCTCCAGAGGTTCTGAAGAATACATTTGGATAAGCAGTGCATTATTCCAAATGAACTTTCTAATAAGGCTTCATTTGGCATTTGGCATTAATAGTAGTCACAATTATGAAAAAATTGGCTTACAGTCTTTTAAAAAATTTTTAAATTAGCAAGGGATCATCTCACTGAGTTATCCAGAACAAAATGAAAATTTGTTTGATTGCATTGTGTATGGATACCAAAAATAATTGCCTGATTGTATGTTATATAGAACTGAAAAACCTGCCAGGAATGGAGGCATTTATGAACAAGCTACTTGTGTGCCTGTCTCTCATTCCTGGTGTGTGCTTATGGCAACTCAGCTTATTTTTGGGTCTGCTCACGATTTCTGCTTCTTTACCACATTTGCTCTTTGTGACCCCACATAGTCCCCATTGTATTCCAACCCTCTTAAAATAGTTTTCCAGCTTTATCTTTGAATACAAATTGCCTCATTATCTTGATATTTGCTAGATCAAATTTACACATCAGGGAGAGTATGATTAGACTATTTGAGCTTTTTTTGTATTATGTCATATCATAGGACTCTCCCTATCTTATGAATTAGCCACCTTTGAATTACATAGGTTCTAATCAATGGTGGTCAGAAAGGAGAGGGCTAGTGGGGAAAATAAAAGCTTAATGATAGTTATGTCTTAAGCTGGATTTGTAACTATTCATTCTGTTATTAGTTCAACAACATTTATTAGATGCCTACTATGTTTCAGACATTGTTCCAGGCTCTGAGTTACATCTGTGGTCAAAATGGACAAAATCTTGATCCAGTTTAGGTGAAATTCAAGAATGGAGAAATGCACAGCAAAGAAATGGATACATAAATATTCAATATCTCAGAAAGTAATAGGTCTTCTGGGGGAAATAGAAAGCAGGATATAACTGTGAAATGTGATAGGACTGCTATTAATACTATTGCTAAGTTAATTAGAGAAGACTTCTCTGATAAGGTGACATTTGAAAAGAGGCATTAATTAAGGTTGAGATGGAGGAAGCCATATAACTATCTGGGAGAGTGGTGTTCTAGGTGTCCTGTGATATGAGAATGCTTGGAAAGTTTGGGAAACAGCCAAGGATGACAGTGTTACTGTAGCAGAGAGCAGCAGGAGAGTGATAAAAAATGAGGTCTATAAGGCAGTGAAATTTTAGGCCACAGAAAGGACTTTGAATCTTACTTTTTTAGTTGAAAATTCATTTGAGCATTTGAGCAAAGTAGTGATATCAACTGATTTACGTTTTTAAGGAAACAGTATGAGGGCTGGCTGTGGAATATTTAGTAGAGTGACAAGAATGAGAAGAGGGAATTTCTTTTTAAAGCAGCTGTGGATAATGCAGGCAAAATGATTGATGTCTATTACAATTACACAGAAAGTTTGAATGATTGACTCCAGCATACAAAGTAAAACAATCTAGTGTATTTAGTATTTATAGGGTAAACAAAATAGTCTCCGACGTTTTAGAAATTCATATTTTAGGAGGATATTAATAATAACCATAAATATTTATATTCATGGAGAGTGCTTCTTATATTCTTATGAAGTCCAAAATTTACTATCATCAGTTAGTTCCTTCTGCTAATGTATTACGAAGAGTTCTGTGTGCACTCCCAGTATGACCTATTCAATACATTCTCATTAAGAAATCAGTGTTTTTCAAGCAAATGTTACAAATGAATATTTAATTTAGTGGCAATTAAGAATGTATATTTACAGAACATTTCTTATTAATTAACACAAACCTAAATGGCTAAACATAGAAAAGTTTGACCTTCCACTGTAACTACTCACCCGGCTCTGCATTATTTTCAAAAGCACTGGAACTTGATCCGACCTGGTCATGTCTCCCTCTGTAAACACATCTCTTCCTAATGAGTTCCTACTCCCCAGGTGGAATGCAGCAAATTCAGTTCTTTGCATTTTTCTGTAGAGTCCAACACTTAAATATCCAGCAGATTCTGAGGAAGGCTTAATATCCAGGAGCAATTCTGACAAGCAGCTGTTATAAAATGCCTTTCCATTCCTATTTGAATTGAGCAAAATGAGGGAGTTACCTTAAAATCAGGTCTTTAGTACAATTCGTGTTTAGATATACACATGAGCTCTAGCGCTCAGAATCACAAATTAGAGGAAAAATTGCATATTTATTTAACAAGTTTTCTCCCACTTTTTTTCTCCTTGCGCTTTTCTTCTCATTAAAAGTCAAGATTGACATCAAATAGTAGCAAACTATGTTGTAAAATTTTTACCAAATCTGTCAACTAATTTCTAAAAAAAAAGATTTACATCTTTTATTTGTCCCATTTATTCAGGACATATGCATTTTTCAAGTAAATGAATGAATCACAAAAAGGGGACCCATTTTGGGTTTTTATGTGAGCATTTTATGATACATGTTTCTGAGTTCTCACAGCCCTAAGCGAGAAAGTTATGATCTAGGTTTCGCAGGTAAAGTTCTTAAGACATACAGAAGTTAAGCAGTTTGACCCAACTGACTCAGTAAGTGGTAAAGCCAAGATCTAAACCAAGATCCATTCTTACTCTATTAATCTTTAAAGAATATTCTTTCTCATTTAATTTTGAATTTCTGTATCGTAATGTTATTTTGTATAACATAGGTATATAGACTCAAAATTTTTGTTGCTTTTTTAAAAGAAAAATGAATGCAAAAAGAAAGAAAACATTACAGAGCAGGAAGATGCTAACTTAACAGACACATAGCTATGGTGTAGTAGTCAAATTTGGGACTTAGAGTCACAGACTTGATTTAAATTCTTAAGATGATTTCTTTCATTAGACACCTTAAAATTGCTGAGAGTGCATTTCTCCTTTGCTTTAAAGAAATAGTAATAGCTACTCTATAGGGTTTTTGTAAATTCAGTGTTCAATATGTAACACTTGATTTTATTATTTTTTTAATTTTAATTTTTTATTTCAATAGGTTTAGTGATATGAGTGGTTTTGGTTACATGGATGAATTATACAGTGGTGAAGTCTGAAATTTTAGTACAACTGCCACCCAAGTAGTGTACATTATATGCAATAAATAGTTATCGATCCCTCCCACTGCTCCCACCCTCCCGTCTTCTGAGTCTCCAGTGTTTAATATACCACTCTGTGTGTCTTTGAATATTACATAGCACTTTAAACTAAAGCTTTTTATAAATATGAGAGTGTGTTTATTAAAGACTGGGGGGGGGGGCGGGGAAAGCAGGTCATATCCTGCTCCTGGAAGCCTACAGAAATTATCTATGTTCTTCTTCCTCATCATAATTCTCCAAAGAAAAGATTATAAACGTATTCTGCTTGTGTTATACTTATTCAAACATTAATTAAATACAATACCTAAGCCTCCAAGTCCCAACTATAGACCATAATGGTTTTACAGTTCACTTCTCCTCTTTAGGATAAATAGCCTGCCACCCAAGCCACTATCAGTGCTTACAATTTTTTAAAAATCGTCATCTTTTTGCTAATTATAGAGTCACAGAGAAATAAGAGATAGTTTTATCTACTACTTTATCATCACTAAACAATGTGTTCTTGGATTTTGAAATTGGTCTTTTGTTTGTTATGTATTAGCCATGGATAAGAGAATTAATGGGACCATAGCTATTTTCTCATGAATGCTATGCATTAATGTTTTGAAAAGGTTATTTGAGGGTGGGTACTTAAGATTGTTAGAACTAGTAAACAATTAATCATTGCAGATTTATTCCATAATGCACTTAAGTAACAACAAGTGTTTTTTTCTTAAATGTTAATTTTGTAAGTATCCCTCAATTTATACAACTCTGCAATGTTTCTATTGCAGCATTGAACTATACCACTCATATGGCCCAACTTGTATTTATGCCGACAACTATTTTTTATGATAATCAGTAATGATTTACATCTTTTATTTGTCCCAGTTATTCAGGACATATGCATTTTTCAAGTAAATGAATGAATCACAAAAAGGGGACCCATTTTGGATTGCTATGTGAGCATTTTATGATACATGTTTCTGAGTTCTCACAGCCCTAAGCGAGAAAGTTATGATCTAGGTTTCGCAGGTAAAGTTCTTAAGACATACAGAAGTTAAGCAATTTTACCCAACTGACTCAGTAAGTGGTAAAGCCAAGATCTAAACCAGGATCCATTCTTACTCTATTAATCTTTAAAGAATATTCTTTCTCATTTAATTTTGAATTCTATATCATAATGTTATTTTGTATAACATAAGTATATAGACTCAAAATTTTGTTGCTTTTTTAAAAGAAAAATGAATGCAAAAAGAAAGAAAAACATTACAGAGCAGGAAGATGCTAACTTAACAGACACATACCTATGGTGTAGTAGTCAAATTTGGGACTTAGAGTCAAAGACTAGATTTAAATTCTTAAGACGATTTCTTCCATTAGACACCTTAAAATTGCTGAGAGTGCATTTCTCCTTTGCTTTAAAGAAATAGTAATAACAGCTACTCTGTAGGGTTTTTGTAAATTCAATGTTCAATATGTAACACTTGATTTTATTATTTTTTTAATTTTAATTTATTTCAATAGGTTTAGGGATATGAGTGGTTTTGGTTACATGGATGAATTATACAGTGGTGAAGTCTGAAATGTTAGTACAACTGCCACCCAAGTAGTGTACATTATACCCAATAAATAGTTTTCGATCCCTCCCACTGATCCCACCCTCACCTCATCTGAATCTCCAGTGTTTACTATACCACTCTGTGTGTCTTTGAATATTACATAGCACTTTAAACTAAAGCTTCTTATAAATATAAGAGTTCATTGTTTCCTTTATGAATGTAGTCCTTGTCTTATGTCATCTTATGTTCTATGTAAAGATTATTATTAGACAATTCATTTGACACACCTTTGCTGTCCTCTTATTAAACATTAAGTAATACACAAGTTGGGTTATGTATGTGATCTGGGTAATTTTGCCAGAACAGCTAGATGCTCTTTCTCATTTCCCCTCCTTTCTCCCCTGATAGTAATGGTGTGCAGTTGGAAGAACACCTGTAACGGATTTTAGTGATAATCTACTTAAAACTATTTTTACAAAAATACATGAAGAAACAGATGTTGAGGGAAAAAATGTAACTTGTAGTCAACTTGATTAGTGTCTCAGGGTTCTCTCTAAATGACCTCTTCCTCCTTGGTACATTACTGGGCTATGAATGAGGAAGACATTAACTTTACAAGATAATAATAATGAGTCATTTGACAAGTTTTCTACAGAGGAAAGCCATGATCATTTATGACTTAAAAGATGCCTTGGGATTATTACAAATATTAGAGCATCCCTTCTAAGTATCACCTTGCTAAAATATCATTTATCAACTAGCATGACAGAAGCAGTTGTTTCTTTTAAAACATTATTCTACTGATGTATTCTGCAAATATAATTGCACCAGACATTGTTCTAAATACTTAAATAGAGGAAAGGAAAGTGACAGTATATAGGATATGCATTCAAGGTGAACTTTCACTTTTAAATCAGATCTAGGTTTTCAGTCCATTTTCACCACTAATACTGTGAGAACTTAAGAATTATAATTAACCCTTTTAAGTGGATCCAACTTATTACATTTGTACATCATTTACTAAGGGTTCGTTTTGTAGCAAGCATGTTTTAAGCATTCTTTATTTAAAAATATATTTAAGTTTACAAATGCTCAGAATGATAAACATTATTACCTCTATTTTACAAAATAAAAAACACTGAAGAGAATATAATTTAAGTAGCTTGCTCAAAATCGTACAACAAATACATGAAGAACTAGGATTCTAATCCAGGTATCTGCCTCTAGGGTAAGTTTTTAATCATTACCTTATACTCTATCTTTCCTACATTGTACAGCTTCACCATTTAAGGACTGACTAGAGATAATTCATGCAAAGCACTTAACACAGTACATACCTCATTTTTAGGCCTTTATATAGTATGCCAATCTTAGCAAGTCTTAGGCATCACTGAAAGTCAAGTGGAAAATATACAGGACTAAATGCATTCTATGCCTTAGCTTTTATTATGACAGCATCAATACTCTATATTTTAAAGAGCAAATAAACAAAACACGATCTTTTGTTCCCATCAGCTCCTTTATTCGCTCTGCTGCTGTTTTTGTCACTGTTTCACTGTTCATTAACACCTCCAGGAGAGGGTGAGCTGAGTCAGGACACCTTTGTGGAATTCAATTATTTAATTTATCAGCACTTATAAAATACATGGATTTAAAAGAAGGGGAACATAGATATGAAAGATATTGTTTAGAGTTGGCCTCAGGAATTTAAAGATACCAATTATTTATGCTACCTATTCCTGTCATGCCATCTATAATAGAGTCCCTAAGTGTCTCCATTCCACTTCATTACTCTTAGCCAACTTTGAGTATAAACTCTCAAAAATATCATATTATTTTCATTAATAGAAAATTCAGTTTCAGAAGGTGCAAAAATCATGAAACCCATCCAAGCATTTTAGAAACTCAGAGAACGTTTATCTTCAGTCTGTTCTGTAGCCTTCCATCTTTTCAGTGGCAGTTCTTTATCCACATTGGTCACAATTGCTACAGAATGGTAATTCCCCCCTGGTTTGTGCTGCACCCAAAAAGTTCCACAATGTTCAAAATATAGGCTGGAAATATATATCTTCATTTTGTCCCTGGTTTCAGCCTGCTGTATTCAAGGGGATAATGGTACTGTTTTAGGGTTTCCATGTTCTGTTTATTGAAGATCAGTCTGTTTGGAATGGGAGAAAAGCTGAGTTAAATTCATCTACTTTACTTTATTCTCCACTTTAATTGTCTGTCAAAGATAGCTCATGTTACCAATAGCAAAACTATTCTAAGCTCTATATGTGCATTTGCAAATAAATGAATAAAGTTTTATACTGTTCTCAGCAGAAGTTCCCTATGTTTTCTATTGAAAACTAATTAGTTGAATTTAGATTTTCAATTACTGTTAGAAGAGAACTATACAGGAAGCCACAAAACATTAAAATAATTCCATGATGTTTGTGTGAAAGTTATCTCTTTTTTTAATGTTTATTTCTGAGGAGATCTTCCAATAATATTGCTATGAAAATTATGTTATAGTAAAAACACCAAACTACTGAATTCTGCAATGATTCAGCAGAAGAGAGGAATCATGATGCCACTCTTTTCTTGTCCTCTATAGGTTTCTAATTTGTAGTGTATTGGTAACACTCATAAGGGAAGCAGAAAATAGATGTCAATTTTACTTCTGCCTGTAAGCACCCAGCAACTTTCAGTGCAAGGAAACCTTAAAGCCCAATTAAAAACTTTGACTTGGACTGAATACAAAAGACGAATATTCTATTTTCCACTCCGCATTTAAATTTTGAGGCTGGTAACCTCAGATGTGCCTCTGGAAGTAAGCCTAAGCCTAGACATTGTTTCCTCTTACCCAAATAGTTACATGGATAAAGATTACAGGACTTTATAAGTGAAAGAGAATGACTATGTGAGTCCTTCTGTTGGGAAAAGTGAAGACATGCTCAGATATTCCTCCCATGGGGGACAGAAGTTTAAGAGATTTAGTTGTGGAGGAGACAGAAGAAGAAATAAGTGACTAGATGATAAACTTGCAAAAGATTGCTCGGAGAATTTACACTATTTATTTCAGGATTACCATAACCCTATAGTAAGCCCTGTTGCATTGGCTTAAAGGTAGACAAATGGATCAATGAGAGAAAGCAGAGAATGCAGCAATAAACCCCTAATTACATAATCAATTAACTTTTGGCAAAGGTTGTTAAAGTGATTTAATGAGAATAAGAAAGTCCTTTGAACAGATGGCACAGAAAAATTGGATATCTATAAAACATAAAACTAGACCAGACTTCATATCAAACACAAAAATTAAATTGAGATGGGTCATACACCTAAATGTAAAAGTTAAAAGAAATAATCTTCTAGGGGAAAAGAAGAGAATATCTTAATTAACTTGGAGTGGGTGAAGATTTTTTTGACAGAATATGGGCTAGAGCAGCAGTCTTCAAACTTTTTGGCACTAGTGACCAGTTTTGTGAAATGTACTTTTTCCATGGAGAGCAATAGTGGGGGAGGGATGGTTAAGGGATGAAACTGTTCCACTTCAGATCTTCAGGCATTAGATTCTCATAAGGAGCACGCAACCTACATCCCTCACATGTGCAGTTCACAACAGTGTACACTCTCGTATGAGCATCTAATGCCACCACTGATCTGATAGGAGGCAGAGCCCAGGTGGTAATGCTTGCTAGCCCGTGGCTCACCACCTGCTGTGCGGTCCAGCTCCTAACATGCCACGAACCAGTTCCAGTCTGTGGACCTGGGGGTTGGGGATCCTTGGGCTAGAGTATGTATATGTGATTGAAGATTTTATTTTGAATATGTAAATAATCCACAATTCAATTATAAAAAGACAACAACTGAGTAAACATGCAACAGATGTAAGTGGGCACAAATGAAGGAATATAAATGACTCAAAGCACGTGAAAAAAAATGTTCAACATTAGTCGTCACTAGCATGCAAATTAAAACCACAATAAGATACTCCTTCTCACCTAAAAGAATGACTAAAATTCAAAGACCTGGCAATATCAGGTGTCTGTGTATGTGAAACAACTGAAACTCTCATACACTGCCGGTGAGTGACAATACAACCACTTAGGAAATAATTCTGGTAGTTTCTCATATAGTTAAATGTATGTTTGCCCTATGACCTGACAACTCCACGTCTATATATTTACAAAGGAAAAATTAAAACATGTCCAAGAAAAGACTTATACAAAGTATATATAACATCTTTATTCATAATAAGCCCATAATAGAAACAATTTAAATGTTCATCAAAGAAAGAATGGATAAACACATTACGTTGTGTTAAATCCATACAATGTAGTTAGATCCAGCATCTTAGTTCAGGCTGCTATAACAAAATGCCATAGACTGGCTGGCTTACAACAACAGAGATTGTATTTATCCCAGTTCTCCAGTCTGGAAAGCTGAAGATCAGGGTGGCAGCATGGTTGAGTTTTCAGAGGGTCCTCTTCCTGGCTTGAAGATGTCTGCCTTCTTGCTGTATTTTTACATGGAAGAAAGAGGAAGCTCTGAGGTTTCTTTCTCCTATAAGGTTACTAATCCCATCATGGGGGCTCAACCTCAACGACTTTATTTAAACCTAATTCCTTTGCAAAGGTCCTGCTTCCTAATCCCATGACTCTGGGGTGTAAATCCACAACATATGCCCTTTGGAGGGAAATGAATATTTAGTCTAGAACACTCAGCAATAAAATCAAATACACTACTAAAACATAAAACAGCATGGATGAATCTCAAAAGCATTATGCTCAATGAAAGAAAACATGTACAAGAGTATCTACTTTATGATTCAATTCATATGAAGTTCTAGAAGTAATCCTAATAAATAGTGAAAGAAATTAGAAAAGTGGTTGTCTACTTGTTTGGGGTGGGAGCTGGGGAAGACAAGGAGCACAAGGGAACATTCAAGGGTGATAGAAATGTTGCAAAGAATGTGGGTTACAAGGCTGGGCGCAATGGTTCATGCCTGTAATCCCAGCAGTTTGAGAGGCCAAGGCAGGCGGATTCCTCGAGGTAAGGAGTTTGAGACTACCCTGGCCAACATGGTAAAACCACTGTCTCTACAAAAAATACAAAAATATTAGCAGGGCTCAGTGGTGGGCGCCTGTAGTCCTAGCTAATCTGGAGTCTGAGGCAGAAGAATCACTTGCACCGGGGAGGAGGAGGTTGCAGTGAGCCCCTAGACCACGCCACCGCACTCCAGCCTGTGCAACAGAGTGAGACTCCATCTTAAGAAAAAATAGGATGTGGGTTATAAATTTATTTATTAAAATGTCATGTAAGCCGGTCATGGTGGCTCACGCCTGTAATCCCAGCACTTTGGGAGGCCGAAGTGGGCAGATCATGAGGTCAGGAGATCGAGACCATCCTGGCCACCATGGTGAAACCCCATCTCTACCAAAAATACAAAAATACAAAAATTAGCTGGGCGTGGTGGTAAATGCCTGCAATCTCAGCTACTCTGGAGGCTGAGGCAGGAGAATCACTTGAACCAGGGAGTCGGAGGTTGCAGTGAGCTGACATCGTGCCACTGCCCTCCAGCCTGGCAACAGAGTGAGATTCTGTCTCAAAAAAAAAAAAAAAAAAAAAAAAGTAATGTAAATTAGACTTCAGTAAAATTAAAAATAATATTTTCTACTCAGCGCAAAAATTCTATGGACAATAAAAATAGGTAAAAATTAAAAGCACAAAATTTTTTCTTATCCAATACGTCATCAAATTCTGTCCATGTTTTCTTCAAAATACATCAGGATCTAGAGACTTTCCACCACTTGTACTATTACAACTTTTATTAGTCTTTCTTAGACTACCTCATTAGCTTCTTGTGTCTAATTCAATGCTTACTTGCTTACAGTTATTTTGTCCTTCAAGCAATGTCAAAGATAAACAGAGCCAGACACTAAGGTGGTAAGGATAGATTTATGCAGTAATTACTGTTGCAACAGGGAAGAGAGTACACCATAAGCTGAACTCAACTTGGATTTGTGCAAAAATGACTAGACATTTTAAAGGGAAAATGAGGAAATAGGGAGCAGCAACACCAATGTCTCTGCTGGGGCTTGAGCAGTGTCAGGAAAATGGGATTCTTATTTTTTATTTTATTTATATTTATTTATTTATTTATTTATTTATTTATTTATTTATTTTTGGGATGGAGTCTTGCTCTGTCACTCAGGGTAGAGTGCAGTGGTGCAATCTTGGCTCACTATAACCTCTGCCTCCCGGGTTCAAGTGATTCTCCTGCCTCAGCTTCCTGAGTAGCTGGGACTACAGGCACCTGCCACCACGCCCGGCTACTGTTTTGTATTTTTAGTAGAGATGGGGTTTCACCATGTTAGCCAGGATGGTGTCCATCTCCTGACCTGTGATCCGCCCGCCTCAGCCTCCCAAAGTGCTGGGATTATAGGCTGGTGCCACCGCGCCCAGCCAAAAATGGGAATTTTTAAAAAGCAAAAAGCAGGGGTTCACCAATGTGATTAGGCCGTGTACGTTTGAGAACTGGCTCTTTATTGTAGAGTTAGGCTGCTGCTCTTCCACAGACACTGAGACAAGGGCCCTGTGTTCAGGTATTAGCTGGAACAAACTTTATATTCTTTTAGCAAACTTAGTTTTCCCGCAGGGTGCTTAAGGGAGCTCACTTTGCCTTCCTAAGGACATACCTTGAACTATCAGAAACTGTGCTTGTGTTTGTTCACATCTCTTAGTGTGTGTATGTGTGTGTGGGTTGGGGGAGGCAAGGTGTGGACAAAATCATTTGTACTGAGAGTTTGTAGTTTAATAGGCCAAGGTTGAGGCTTAGTCAAGAAGAAGACTCAAAGGAACCCGACGAGTTTAGACAAGGAGACAATCTTTGTCAGCAGCCAGAGAAGTCTTTTTTAAAAAATTTTTCTGTTGTACCCTACAGAAAACTCTCCAATAGCTCCCCATAAGACTCAGAAGAAGAATCAAACTCTTACTGTGGTGTCCAAGGATTTAAATAATTTTCCCCACTGTGTCCATCCAAAGTCATCTCCAACACGCTCCCTTTGCTTACTCTGCTCCAACTGGCTAACATTTTTTATTGACTATGCCAAATACTTTATTATCTTAGGACTTTTGTACTTGCTGCTCCATCTTCCTGCAATCTTCTACTTCATACCTTTACATGGCCTGCTCATTCACATCCTTTAGGAGTACTCAAATGTCATCTCAGAAAACCCTCTCTCATCTACCTATCTAGGATTGCACTCCACCAGAAGTCACTTCCTGATTTAGTTTTATACAAGCACTTTGACTTCACACATGGAACTTTTCAATCCCTTGCAGTGTTCTCTTTTTTTTCTTTTTTTAAATTATACTTTAATTTCTAGGGTACATGTGCACAACATGCAGGTTTGTTACATATGTATACATGTGCCAGGTTGGTGTGCTGCACCCATTAACTCGTCATTTACATTAGATATATCTCCTAATGCTATCCCTCCCCCCTCCCCCCACTCCATGACAGGCCCTGGTGTGTGATGTTCCCCTTCCTGTGTACAAGTGTTCTCATTGTTCAATTCCCACCTGTAAGTGAGAACATGTGGTGTTTGGTGTTCTGTCCTTGTGACAGTTTGCTCATAATGATGGATTCCAGCTTCATCCAAGTCCCTACAAAGGACAAGAATTCATCCTTTTTTATGACTGCATAGTATTCCATGGTGTATATGGGCCACATTTTCTTAATCCAGTCTGTCATTGATGGACATTTGGGTTGGTTCCAAGTCTTTGCTATTGTGATTAGTGCCACAGTAAACACACGTGTGCATGTGTCTTTATAGCAGCATGATTTATAATCCTTTGGGTATATACCCAGTAATGGGATGGCTGGGTCATATGGTATTTCTAGTTCTAGATCCTTGAGGAATCATCACACTGTCTTCCACAATGGTTGGCCTAGTTTACAGTCCCACCAACAGTGTAAAAGTGTTCCTATTTCTCCACATTCTCTCCAGCACTTGTTGTTTCCTGACTTTTTAATGATCACCATTCTAATTGGTGTGAGATGGTATCTCATTGTGGTTTTGATTTGCATTTCTCTGATGACCAGTGATGATGAGCATTTTTTCATGTGTCTGTTGGCTGCATAAACGTCTTCTTTTGAGAAGTGTCTGTTCATATCCTTTGCCCGTTTTTTGATGGTGGTGTTTGATTTTTTTTTGTAACAGGCAACCTACAGAATAGGAGAAAATTTTTACAATCTACCCATCTGACAAAGGGCTAATATCCAGAACCTTGCAGTGTTTTCTACGTTATTAATGTGTGTATTATTTAAGCCATTGTTTTTCATAATGACGTAGACACTGGAGGACATGAGCGACTTTCTTTTTCACAGCCATCTTCCGTGTGTCTAGAAGAGTGCCTAGAACTTGCTAGGTGTTCAGTAGATGCATATAATGGACAAAAGAAAGCATGGAGTGATTTTCCACATGTACCCTTATATTTTTATTTGAAAGTATTTGTGTTGCGATGTGAAAGTTTGATTTCAATTCTAATTTCAGGACAGCAACTGACCACCCACCCAGAAAAAGGGCCTATTCCTTGTGAAGTCGACTTAAGCTTATTCCCAAAATAAATTGGCCATTTCAGGGCATTATAATTAGATATAGTTAGCCCGATAAAATCTAATAAAGAATCAAAATATTTTTTGACTAACAACACATTCATTAAAAAATAAGCAGTGGCCCAAACATACAAGACTGGCAGGCAAAGGAGAACATTTAACATGCTCTCCTCAACAGTGTGCTTACCTGAATTTAAAACTCCTTTCATTTGAGTCAAATTTATACAACTCACTGCTCAGGATTTTTTTTCTTATGTGATATTTCTTTGGTTAGGAAATTAATAGAGCTCGTCTGCCTACAAAATGTCCACCTTAGACCTTTCATCAACTTGAAATAAAGTAAGCAATTACTTGAACGAAAAACGAATTGCCAGTTGATGGTGATGATAATGCCTTATGTACTTTACATTTCTATAGGATTAATGATTAGACATTTGTCCCAGGGACACGGATTTCTCCTGAATGATCATTAATCTACATGAAACCACCTGCACTTTGATCGTTATCCTTGAATTAAAACTTAGGGAAAAAAAGAGAGCACAAGGTAACTGATCATGATTCTCTCAAATTCAGGTAACAGATTATTTTCTGATAAAAATTCTAGTCTCATAGAATCTTGTAATAAGTGACTGAGGAAAATAAATGAATATGTTTATTTCCCTGGGCCAAAAGACTGAGAAATCTTGGTCCACTTATATATCTAAGCAATAACATGATATGTATGCAAGTATTTTTAAAAATTTATATAAAAATTACTGAAAATACACTTTTACCTCTACTTTACTAATTTTAGACTTTAATAATGGGGTATCCCTCACAAAAATATGTTTGAATATTGAGTATAAGAGTAGCGTTGTGGAGGGAAATAAAATGGGAGAACGATTGGAGATTGAAGGTGAACAAATGGTCATCATATTGTCAGCTCTCGGGGCTAAACAGTAATAGTAAACAGGAACTCAAGGCCATTTCTCTATATAATAAATTGTGAAAGGGCCACACACTAAAATTACACAAGTGAAACTCATGTGCAGGCCATGGGTGAGCTGTGAGGCAAAGAGATTTCATTAAATTCAAAGTAACGTTACTATACTTTCTTAAGGCAAAGCAAAGCAGTGGTGCTTTCTATCATACTAGAGAGGCAAATTGTCTTTAGGAAACCTAAACTAGTAGATTAAAAATAAGGTATGGAATTAAATGCGTGCTGCTGTAGTGTGCATGTGCATGTGTAAATAAAAAGCACTCTAGAATTGCTTTAAAGAAGTTATTAACCTTGGCTACCTTGTGATGAGAACAAATGAATAACTTTTTGAAAGAATTTGTCAGAGCTGGAAAAAGGCATCATAATAAACAAAAACAGAAAGGCATCACTCTACTGAGTAGTGACAGAGGAAGTGGAAGAGAAGAATGAAGTACAAGAGATGCAAGTATAATGCATATTTAGGTAGGATAAAGTTGTCTAAAAGCAGGGAGAGAGTTTTCTGGACCCTTAGAATAAACAAAATCCACTGATTCTCAAAGCAACTGGAAATTAGATTATTTTAACCATGACATCACTACCTGGCCTTTCAACAATCTTAAAAAGTCTCGGTAAAATTTAATGAATGACCCATTATCTCACTGGCTATTGCATCCCTATTTTCTTTCTCAGTTCCTCTTCTGAACCTCTTAAAATGCTTCATGGTAGAGTCCTTGAAACCCTTTTCTATTTAACTCAATCCTGGATGGTGCCCTAAAATTCAAATGCATGTAACCAACTGTTGACTGTATCGTCATCTAAATATCCAACAGATACTTTAATTATAATACCTAAAAACAAACTCCTAATATCTCTACCTAAATGTACTTCTCCTTCAACATTTCGTTTATTCATTATAGACAATTCTGTTACTGCATTTGCTCAGGCAGAAACACATAGAATTATACTTTAGCTTCTTCACACTTATCATGCCTTATATTGAAGCCATTAGAAAATCAGGTTGGCTTTCCCTGCGGAATGTTTTTATTATTTGACAACTCCTCACCACTACCACTGCTGCCACTAGTCCATACCATCTTCATCACATGCCTGCATTATCATAATATGATTCTAATTGGTCTTTTGGCTTCTACTCTTGTAATTCTAT
Organism: Macaca thibetana thibetana; assembly: GCF_024542745.1. Taxonomy (NCBI): domain Eukaryota; kingdom Metazoa; phylum Chordata; class Mammalia; order Primates; family Cercopithecidae; genus Macaca; species Macaca thibetana. The sequence continues at coordinate 142,654,720 of NC_065582.1, forward strand.
ACTCTGTCTCAACAGCCAGAAAGACGCTGTTAACATTTGCGTCAAGTAAGTTCACTCCTTTGCTGAAAATGTTCCAAAGTCTTCCCATCTCACTCAGTCTATGAGTATGACCCAGATTAAACACTTTACTGGAATCTAATCATCATTATATCCTTAATCTCATCATCTACAGTTCTTCTCTTCTATTCCTGTGCTCCAACCCTACTATTCTTTGACCACACCAGGTACTTTTACAACTCAGGGTCCTCGCACTGTTTCTACTTTTGCAAAGTTCTTTCTTCATATCTTCAAATTGTTCACCCTTGCACCTTCTTCAAGGGTTTCATTGAAGTCATCAGGCTGTCACTGACATTCTGTTTAATTTGTGAGTCTCTACTCCCATCTCTACCCCCCAAATCCTTATCTCCATTTTTTATATTTTTTTCCAGAATAGCTATCACCTCTACATGCTATATGTTAAAATCTATGTTGTTTTAAGTTATGCTGCTTGGTTGTGTTATTTACTTGTTCACTGCTGTTTTTTAGCAGTTAGAATTTGATGGGCACATAGTGGGAGCTCAATGAGTATTTTGGGGATGAATCAATGAGGGATGATATATTAAATACTGCCAGGCAATAAGCAAACTCTGTACCTGATTTTTTTTTTTTTTCCTCGAGAATAATATAGCCGAATTACTCAGAGCCTTCACTGTTTTACCATTAGGCAGGGTTTGATTGTTTACAAATGTGTAAAACTAGATACCAACAATAAAGTCAGCTGTTTAAAATTGCTTACTAAAATCTTAATTTTTTCATTCTTTGAAAAAACTCCTTTACTTTCTAGCATATTTTATTTTCAATCAATTTGTCAAAAGGGCAATATGTATTTGAAAAAAATGATCAACCTGAATACATACTCGTGGAAAATTCAAGTAAAATAAGAAATAGCATGTCATTTTTGCCCTGATGTTTGACAAAAACTCCAGGCAGACATAAAAGATGTATATTGGTAAAACCATTCTGGAAAACAAGTCAACACTACTTTGTGATGTTTAAATATACATATGACAGTCAAGCGGTTTCAATTCTCGGTACATGTGCCAGAAAGAAACTCTTGGCAAGAGGTATCAGCTCGTATTTACAAGTCATTAACTTGTTTATAATTGCACATAGGAAAAATAGGTGGAAACTGTTTGTAGTCATTTGCATCCTTATTTATATTTTTCTCTTTACCCTTGACACATTTCCCCAATGGTAGAGTATATTTTCAGACACTATTCATTTCAGGTTTTGCTGTGTAACCTGACTTGACCAGTGGAATGTGGGCAGAAATGACATGTTCTGCTAGATCTTTTTAATTTAAATCATCTGGAGTGAATTGTCTTCTTTTGTGAGACTTAGGCTTATACATACACAGTATTCTTAAAATTCCATGATTTATTCACTTACAGTAGCATGCAAATTAAACATAAAATCTAAGACTGTCCCCCACCTACCCACTGACTAAATGGGCACCCTCTTGGCCAAGGCAACCCCAGAAAAAAACCTTTAAACTGAGGAGTTTTTAGCCATAACAGGACAGGGGGTCAGACATGCCTCGTCATACCCTCTCCCTTTTATGGTTTAGACAAAACAAGTGACCAGCTTTACTGTTAAAATAGAAATTATAAGACTGACAAAGCAGACTCTTTGTAACAATAAGATGCCAAATTATAAATAGGACCTAAGGCCATGACAGGCAAGAGTTAAGTCACCTACTCCTACACTTAAAGAATATGTTATAACTGCCACAATATTTTTCTTTTTTTGTTCTAACAGCAAAACAAGGACTGGCCTCAAGATAAGCAATATTGAAACAACTGCAGCACATCCACTGGCAGACACTGACTAACGAAATCCCTGTTCTACCAGCCATAACTACAGCTCTGGTTGGATAAGAGATTGATGTTAATAACTTTGCCCTGGAAAGGAGACCATCAACCATGGACTAGTGCTGGCTGATTTACACAGGCTATGAACTTGCATGTCTTTGTGTCCTAAAAAAAAAAAAAAAAAAAAAAACAAACTTTTGAAATATAAGGCCTAATACATATAAGAGCTGAGTCTCCAACCTAAAATGAACAGAGGTCATATGTTTCATGCAGGTTTGTTCAATAAGCTGTGTCAGGACCACCCTCATGATTATACATAGCTCCTCCTGTACCCTATTGAATATGCATGTTTGGCCAACCTTTTCAGCATATAGCTTCTACCCTAACACCTTCTCCTCCAAAGGACTGTGTCTCTGGTCTTGGCTGAAGGCATGATTTCCAACCTGTGGAATGGCCACTATGCAGGCTGTAGCCCTTTGTAAGAAATAGTCTCCTTTCCTTTTTCTAAACTTATAGCTTATGATTTTTTTAAAGTTAACTAATAATTGCACCAATGGTGCTCAACTGAAATATAAATAAACTTTTCTGAACTGGACTAGACAGTTTATTAGGTAAGGCTTCTGAGAAATAAGCATACAGAAAAGATAAAGGGAAGCAAATACAAGATTTATTTCCATGTACTGTTAAGCCCCAAATCCAAGGAAGCTAGGACACGTTACACAAAATCTCATCTCTCCCAGAATCCCAGGATCTCCAGTTGGCAAAATGGAGACACAGGAGAGCCAATGGTATAGGTCCAGTCTGAGTTTGAACACTTGAAAACTAGGAGAGTTGATACTGTTTTAGTCTGAGTCCTAGTCTGAAGGCAGAGGACTGATGTTCCAGCTCTGTAGTCAGGCAGAGAGGGCAAATTCTCTTTCACTTTGCCTTTTTGTTCTATTCAGACCTTCAGTTGGTTGAATGAGGCCCACCTACATTAGGAAAGGCAATTTTCTTTATTCAGTCTACTGATTCCAATGTGATCTCACCCAGCAATACCCTCTGATGTGGTTTGGCTGTGTCCCCATCCAAAATTTCATCTTGAATTGTAATCCCCACATGTCAAGGGCAGGATTAGGTGGGGGTGATCAGATCAGGGGGCGATTTCCCACCATGCTCTTCTCCTAAGAGTGAGTGAGTTCCACGAGATCTGATGGTTTTATAAGTGTCTGGCACTTCTCCTGCTGGCACTCATTCTCTCTCCTGCCACCCTGTGAAGAGGTGCCTTGTGCCATGATTGTAAGTTTCCCGAGGCCTCCCCAGCCTTACAGAACTGTGAGTCAATTATACCTCTTTTCTTTATAAATTACCCAGTATTGAGTAGTTCTTCATGGCAGCCAAAGAATGAACTAATACACCCTCACAGGCATATCCAGGATAATACTGAACCAATCACGGCTCACTGCAACCTCCACCTCCCGGGTTCAAGTGGTTCTCCTGCCTCAGCCTCCCGAGTAGCTGGGACTACAGGTATGCACCACCACACCTGGCTAATTTTTGTAATTTTAGTAGAGATGGGGTTTCACCATGTTGGTCAAGCTCGTTTCAAACTTCTGACCTCAGGTTATCCACTCACCTCAGCTTCCCAAACCGCTGGGATTACAGGCGTGTGCCACTGCACCAGGCTCATATTTTTATCTTAAAAATTATTTGGGGAAAAATGTGTTTTACTTAATTCAGCCTAATGTTTTAATAGCATGAAAAAATTCACTGTAGTTATATTATATAAGAAATATAGTTCTGGCTGGCGCGGTGGGTCACGCCTGTGATCTCAGCACTTTGGGAGGCTGAGGAGGGTGGATCACGAGGTCAGGAGATCGAGACCATTCTGGCTAACACGGTGAAACCCTGTCTCTACTAAAAATACAAAAAATTAGCCGGGCGTGGTGGCGGGCGCCTGTAGTCCCGGCTACTCGGGAGGCTGAGGCAGGAGAATGGCGTGAACCCGGGAGGCGGAGCTTGCAGTGAGCCGAGATCGCGCCACTGCACTCCAGCCTGGGGACAGAGCGAGACACCGTCTCAAAAAAAAAAAAAAAAAAAAAAAAAGAAAAAAAAAAAAAATATAGTTCAATAATATAAGAAAATAGAAAATGAAAAAGAAATTAAATTTAACTTGAAAAAATAAATATGCCTGGATTCATTGTCTACCACAGTATGGTGACTGTATCTACTTCAATATCAGTTCTCTACCATATTAACAGAGCCCAATAAATTTGGTGATTTAATGTTCAGCTTATGTGACAATGTTTAAGGAAGTTTTTAGAGCAGAAACACTTGATTCTCTATCTTACAATTTTATTATATCTCCAAAATGGATTTCAAAAATCACCGGCACTTTGAATTTAAAATAATTTTGCATGAATTCATTCATGAGTCACCTAAAGTTACCATATCATACATTTAATTTGTAAAGTAACTATTTCAACAATTATAGAATACTCAGAAGTGCACTGCTGTGAAAAGCTACAGCATTTATGATGGTATAGAATTCAGGTTTATATAGATAAAATGGTTTTGACATAAAATAAGGCTACAAAGTCAACATAAAAAGTAAATATATATAAAAAATGCAATTCAAGTGGTATGTTTGTTGTAATGCCACTGAAAATCTGACGATGCTTAGAAGCTCAAGATTTAGAAGAAACAATTTTCATGTTCATAATCACTATTTCTGATATCTCATCATAGACAGACATGGAAGAAGAATTTTGTATTGCAAGATTTACTTAGAGAATAGAAAGATGACGTATTTCAAATGAAATATAGAAATATATCACTTGTTTACAATTATGCAATTGATGCAGAAACATCAATTGTATACAATTATGACAATCATAAATGAAGATAAAATCATTTTCAAATGACTTGGTTTTCAAATACTTTAAACATATGACCTTTAATACTAGTCTGCTTCCAAGTTTGACATAAGCAGATGACAAAATTCATTATTAAGAGATAATATGATTTTCTAAAATTAAATCATAATATAATTTGCAAAGTACATCGTGTTGGTTTATGTTACAAAATAAATACATAAAATTGTTTCAGTATGATGTTTCTTGATTAGCCAAGCAAATAATCTACAGTTATTTCAATTGAGTTTCCTGAAAACTGGAAATTATATTTCAATGGTACAGGAAACAATAGTCTTTTTTTCTAGAGAGGTTGATTCTCCAAAGACAGGTATTGAGATTGCCTTTTATTATTGAACTGAAACAGTTCAGAAAAACAAGCTTATTTTCCCCTCCCTGTACTGTATATATACTTCCTATTTCTCTTTTAAAGAGATGCAAGTACCTTAAATATTCTGTTGATCGTGAAATAGATTTTATCATAATTGTATAATGAATCAATATCTGGTCTAGTACATACCACAAATAAAAATAAACCAGCTAATTCAGGAAAGAAATCTATAAACTTTCGGCCATTTCCCTAAACTGTGTTTAAAGTACCTATTTATAATTCTTTCATGCCTTGGGTAATATTGTTTTCTGTCTTAAATGGCTTCTGCTCCTATTCTGCCTCAATTTATATGACATTCACTCTGAATTGTCCACAACTTTTGGGCCAGATTTGCTGCTTCCTTTTATATTGCTCCTATAGACTTTTGATCATATCATCACAATTGGAGCATCCATCATGCTATATTGCTTTATTTTATTTTAAAATCTCTTTCTCTCAGATTTGGATCTCTTAAAGGAAGAAACCTTGTTGAATTCCTCTTTGTAGCCATAATGCTTAGGATAGTAAGGTAAAAACAGGGTTATCGAATATGATTGTTTTCTATATCTAATTTGTTAGATTTAAATACAGATAAGGAGAAGGACCTCACTGAAGGTATTTTTAACATAGTGTAGAACAAAGAATACTAGACAGGTTTTGTATGAATAAAAAAAGAAGTCATTAGTTTACTCTCTGAAGCCATTCCTGCTTCCAAATGGCCACAGTAACTACTCATATAGGGGACTGCACATCATATCGATGTATTTCTGGAGCCCAACTAAATGTAATTCCAACTCAATGACCCCATAGCTGATCGCCAAAAATGTCCCTGACTATTCCAAAGACACTTGACACCTAACATCATGGAAAATGTAATGGAGTGATAGTTAAAGTTGAAAAAAAAATCCAGCATTATAAAATGATTGCAGTTAAGATACTTTTGCAAAATCTATAAATAACACTATTATGTGGACACAATGCTTGACCACTCCCAGGGCTTTGGATGGGGCCAGTGAAGGTGAGAGGACCTGGGGTATCACTTTGATTAGCTTCAGAAAGCAGCCACTGTGCCAGACAAGATTTAGGAGACTTGTATTCAAGTTCCAGTCTCATCACTTACTAGTGTTAAGTTTCTGTTAAAGTTCAGTTTCCATTTCTATAGAATAAAACACTGTCACGTTTATTCTGGTTTTGGGATTATCTATCACATTCTAAATGTCCCAATATTTTACTGTATTTTAAAGTTAGTTAATCCTTAGTCCACAAATGAAAAAAAAAATGAAAGTTTATAGAGATTAAGAAGAATGACATAACTGTAGAGTGAGTAGATAGCAGAGTCAAATTGAAAAATTAATGCTAATGCATTTAGTACAGAATATACTGCCTCCATTGGTCAAGCTGGAAATTTAATATAGTTAAGTTGCAAGGAGAGTCTGAACCAATGCAATCAACTTTTCTAATCCTTAATTATACAAAGAAGTATAATCATACTTCGTCATTGAAATAATGCTAATTAAGGCTTACAAGTAAATTTAATTCTGTATATCCATTTAAAAACTAATGTTTATAAATAAGGAATTATTACAAAACTTCAGACCATACTATTCCATAATTTACTATTTCAAATGATAATAATATATCAGCAAAGTAATTTGTTGTTAAATGCAGATTTCATCATAATTCTAAATGGTTTCCATAAATGACCATCTTTTATTTGACTGATTTCCTATTAATTGTCAATCTAATTTTAACTATTCATTATTATACATACTGATGACATTAGTGATAATGTTTTACAAATGTGTATTTCCAAGCTAGACTTTTTCTTTGAGACCCAAATCCATATGTGAAACTGCTTTACTTACTTTTTTCTATTTGATTATAATTAGGGGATTGGAAACTCAACATGATCATAAACAGTGAGTGATACTCCTTCTCTGTCCTTGTTTTCCAGCTCTTTCCTCTCCAAGAATGAAGCCACCACTATCCTTTCACAAAAACCAGAGATTGCAAAGTTGTTATTGGAATCCCTCTCTCTATTAAACTAAATATGCACACAAAATATGTGGTATTTATTTCACTCTTGTATAACTTTCAAACTATTACCTCCTTTCTATTTTTATAGCTTTCATACTAGTTAAATCATCACATTTTGGCTGTTTTCCAGGAAGTCTTATACTTTCATGAAGTCTTGCAACAGGTTAAAACTATACCCCACATATCAATAAAAATATTTTTGAAATACAAATAGGATCATGCCATTTTCTGCTTGAAATCTATAATAGATTTCCCCTTGCTATTAGCATGAAGTAAATACCCTTGATAATTTATATGTATTTGCATAGTCTGGCTTCGCTACATCTCACCTACCTTCATCTCATTCCACCACCCAATGCACTGTCTACACCACTCATCACAGCTTGCTTTCTCTCATTCATCATTCTCCCTCCTACTTTAAAGTATGTGAGTGCTTTGTTATGTTAAAATTCTCATCATCTTGATGAAGGAATTGATTAATTATTGTTCAGTTGTCAACCAATTACATAAATTGATAATAATGAACTGGAGAGCAAGCAGAAATCATGGGAAGGATAAAGAAATTTAAACACCAGGAGATTAAATTGATAAATACACTTTTAAAAAGCATAAGCCTGATTAAAATATAAAAGATTAAGGCAAAAATAAACACGCTTAGAAAACAAAAAGCAAGATATATTGGTGTGACTAAAATAATTATAAGATAATTCCACATGCAATTTTTTTGGTGAGAGAAAAATGAATGAATGATTGCCAAGGAAATGGATAATTTTCTGAAAGAAATAAGTTAACCAAATTAACCTTAAATAAACCAAATACCTAGTTAGACTATTTATCTTTAAAAACAATCTATTGAAGTCCTATCAGTAAAAATAACATCAAGACCAAAGATCCACTAATTCTAATATTACTTAAATAACTCTTGGCCATAAGAGATAAAACTGCCAGACAGTATTAACGAAACTTGATTAGAAGTAGCTCAAAAAAGAAAATCTATATACTAATTTATAGGATTGTAGTGATAGATAAATAATTTGAAACAATTTGAAACAACAAAACTCAATGAAGGATAGTTAAGAAACTCTTCAAAACATAGGAATGCAAAAACTATAATTACAATCTCACTAAAAGGAATTCAGCAAGATGTTAGAAGAATAATGCTATGAGAAAATAAGGCTTTAATCTAGGAAACAAGGACAGTTTAGTATCAGGAAGTAACATATAATAAAAAATATAAGCAAATTTAAAAAAATGATATCAGATACTTTTGAAAAGGGAACACAAAATGTAGTCATACCTGTAAAATTTAATCATAATAAACATTTCTCAAATAAATATAATAATTGATTTTTATCCCAAATCAATAGCAAATACTGTGCTAACTATTGAAATTCAAAAGCCATGCAAAATAAAGCCAGAAACTTGGCAGAGATATCTCATTATTACTTACTGCTTACTAAGATATTTTACAAAATGCAGTAAGGCATTTTATTACTTAAAATAGTAAATCCCTGTTATAATCACCAGAAAAATTGCAATAGCAACATTTTTTCTCTCTTTTTGTTTTTTTGCTAATAATATGCATAAAAAACTTGAGTGATAGAAATGAGAAATAAAACAATAAAAATTAATGAGACCTTGGTTAGTGACTAGATTCAATATAAATATTCATAAACCAATAGTCTCTCTCTCTCTCTATTCAGTTAAAAAGTATCTAAAATGAAAACATGAAATAATATTCCATTTGAATAGCAACAAAACTATATGAATCTTGAAAACTATTAACACTTTTGGATAATATTAAATGGCCCAGGAACTCTATGAAAGATACTATTCTTTCATATGTATGTTTCTAAATATATATATCATATATATTCAGATAATACATACATATGTAAATGTATATATAATATGGACAACAGGAAGAAATAACAAATTCCGAATGAGAAGACTTTAGCTAGCAAAAATATCAATTCTTTCTACTGTAACAAGAAATGTGTTGCCATTCCAATTACAATCCTAAAAGACATAATAATGGGATCTGAATGATAAAATGATGTCAACATGTCTATGGAAGAATACCAGAGACTAACCAAGAAAGAAATAAAAAAGAGTAGTGAGAAGGGAACTTATTTAACTAAACACCACATCATACTGTTCTAACGAATCTAAGCAATCAAATCATTTACTCTGTGTCTCAAAATAAACAAGTAGTACAGAGGAATAGAATGAAGAATCTATAAATAAATTCTTGAAATTATGAGAACACAATATGTGGTATTCTTGATAGGTCAATTCAGGAAGAAAATAAATAGGACATTTCATAAAATATGATGGTACTGCTAGCTATGGGAAGGGGAAACCTTAGCTCAATTTGAAATCTCTAAATTTTAAGATTACAAGTTTACTCTTAATCCTACAAAGATAAAGTTAGATATATTCAACTATAATAAAAATTTTTAATGTATACAAGAGTCAATTACAAAACCATTAGACAATAAAGCTAGAAAAAAGATAACACAGAAGATAATATATTAATATTTATAATCGACAAAGCACCAAGTTGACAAATAAAAGTGTGCAAAACATAAAACTAAATAACCCTTTGGAACAATAAATATTTGAAAAATAAATCTGTGAGAAAAAATGTTCATCCCACTCATGAAAATGTAAAAGGAAAAATAGCTGTATAAATCTTTGTATCCATCAGACTAGTAAAAATCAACAAGTGCTATGTCACCTATTCTTGAAAGTGATGTGTCGGAAAGGGCTCATATGTTGCTAGTGGAAATATAGTATCATAGACTCTTCAGGAAGTAATCTAGAAATGTCTACAAAAAAATGCACATATCTTCGATACCTTCCATCACAACAATCCTATTCCTGGAAATTTAGTCTACAACAAATACAGCAAATATATATTTATCTATAAAGTATGCAGTGTAACTATATATACATATAAACAGTGTAACTATATATGCAGTGTAACTATATATATGCAGTGTAACTATATATACATATAAACAGTGAAATAATATGTTTTATGTTTTGTGAATATACATATATGTATACATGCATGCATATTTTTTCACCATTTTACAAAGAAGAGAGTCATATTAAATACATTTTTATTCATTTTTCTTTTCTTGCCCAGCAATATCTATAGGAAATCCTCAAGTCATTTATCATGGTTTAACCATTTTCTTGTGAGTATATAATATGACATACAAGTATGTAGATACTTACCTTGCAGAAACACACATGCACATAGACCCACAGGCACAGCTGTGCTTTCTTTTTTAATGAGCTAATGTGGATGAAGGAGACAAGGGGAAAGAATCCAGGAAAAGAACACTTATGGGGGAAAATAAACCAAGTATATGATTATATTTATGCTTAAATACATACATTTACATAAAATTACATGTATATATAAAATAATTTTTAAATTATTATATTTTAAAACTTCAAAATGAAATGAATTTTTTTTTTTTTTTTTTTTTGAGACGGAGTCTCGCTCTGTCGCCCAGGCTGGAGTGCAGTGGCGCGATCTCAGCTCACTGCAAGCTCCGCCTCCCGGGTTCCCGCCATTCTCCTGCCTCAGCCTCCGGAGTAGCTGGGACTACAGGCGCCCGCCACCTCGCCCGGCTAGTTTTTTGTATTTTTAGTAGAGACGGGGTTTCACCGTGTTAGCCAGGATGGTCTGGATCTCCTGACCTCGTGATCCGCCCGTCTCGGCCTCCCAAAGTGCTGGGATTACAGGCGTGAGCCACCGCGCCCGGCCAGAAATGAATTTTTTAAAATGGTGAATGAGAGGTAAAGAAGCTGAAATATCAGGTTAGAAAATTATTTTGTGAAGGGTTTTGATGAGGAGAAGCAAGTTTGAGCTAAGAAAAGAGCAACAGTAGTGTAAAAAAAAAAAGAATTTTTTAAGCCAGGCAGGCAAAACTGTAAAAGATGTTGACATGGATGAGGATATCAGTGTAGAGGGAGAGAATGATAGCACAGGAAGGACAGCAAAGAACTGAAGGTACAAAGCCCTCCTGAGGGTGAGGTAAATGGAATTCAAGCGCGAGTGGAAAGTTCTGCTGGTGTTACAAGGAATTTTTCCCCCTTTTGAAAACAAGAGGAAAGGTAGTGAGACCAGCCATTTTGTATATTGTCCTGTAGACACCGTGATGGAACAGGAGCTACTATATGTTTTGTGGTTATAGCTTCTCACTGAAATACACATATTCCCAAACCGTATATCAAATTATACTCATAAGAAAATATTATAACATGGGAACGTAAAGTTTTCCTTCCCCACATTTCTTTCAACAATGAGTATTTTTAGTCTTTCAAATTTTTACAAACTTGATAAAAATGCGATCTCATTTTATTTGCATTTAGTTGGTTATTGTTTGGAGGAGTGTGTTAATTTTCTATTATTGCTGTAATAAATTACCCCACATTGAATGGCATAAAACCTACAAATTTAGCTTACAGTTATAGAATATAGAAATCCAACGTAGGTCTCACTAGTATAAAGCGAAGGTGTTAGCAGGGCTGCATTCCTTTCTGTAGGTTCTGGATATGAGTCACTTCTTTGTCTTTCTAGCTAGTGGAGGGCTCCCACCTTTCTGACTCACGGCTTCTTTCTTCCATCTTGAAAATCAGCAACAGTGGGTCAAGCTCTTTTCATATAGTATCACTCTGACTCCTTTCACCACCCTCTTCCAGTTGTAGGAATCCTTGAGATTAAATTGGGACTAAATGTATAATCCAGAATAATGTCTTTAATGTCAGCTGATTAATAACCTTAACTCTATCTGCAACCTAAATTCCTTTTATCCATGTAATTTAACAGATTCATATGTCCCAGAGATTAGAACACGACCATCTTTAGCGGACCATTTCCCAGAGATTACAATATGACCATCTTTAGCTGATCGTTGTTCGACATGCTACAGGGAAGATGGTTTTGTAGAGGGGAGAGAGAGAGAGAGAGAGAGAGAGAGAGAGAGAGAGAGTGTGCATTATTTCTTCTGCTTATATTATTTACTTTGAGATGTTTCTATTTTTTATTGATTTGCCATTGAAATTGTTATTTGATTTATTCATAAAAATCACCTTAAATTTTGATATCTGTTGTGAAATTAATTTCTGCCAAGTAAAATGCAATATGAATACCTAGAAATAGCAGTGGAACACCTTTTTCAAACTAAATATTTATAATGAGTGTGTGTGTGAGGGGGTGTGTGTGTGTAGTTTACTTTAGCCCTCTATACTTCAAAGAAGGAAGAACAGCAAAGTTTAGAATTAACTCAGCTCTCATTTACCATGTGATTTGATATCTTTATAGATTAATTGTTCAAGTACATGGACCACATTATTTCTCCTTTTTAAATCCTTACTGGATTTAGGATAATTGGTTAGTTCACAATTTGTGATATGCCTTTTTCTCAGTGCAAAATATTTGTTTGATCCTGTCACTGTAGTAGTCAGTAATTAGGATGGCCCCCAATTACCCGAGTCTCTTGAAATTCACTTTTGGGTAATCCCTCACATACTATAACCAGGTGGTTCTGTGAGATCAATAGAATATGGCACTTTTGAGGTTAAGTTATAAAATCCACTTTAGCTTCTCTCACTTTCTCATATTCTCTCTCTAAAGTCATTTGCTTTGTTGGAAGCCAGCTGCCATAATTTGAGGACTTTCAGGCATCTCTGTGGCTCTCTACCCACATGGTTAGGAACTGAAGGCTTCTAGCAAATGGTCAGCAAGGAACTGAGGACTCCTGATAATAACAATATGTGGGAACCTTGTGGCAAGCAATCCTTAAACTCCAGTCAAGTCAAACCCCAGTCAGCACACTACAGTTGACAGATTGACTTCAACTTCATGATACCTTCTTAACTAGGAATGCTCGGCTAAGTTGTGCCAGTATTCTTGACCCTCAGAATCTTTGAAACAATACGTGATTATTGCTTTAAGCCATTAAGTACAGTTGGCCTTCTCTATGAGTGGATTCCATATCCATAAATTCATCCATGGATATATCAAAAATATTTGGAAAAAATAAAATACAATAAGGAAAACACAAATATAAAAGCAATATACTATAAAAAACTATTCACATAACTTTTACATTATATTAGGTATTATAAGTAACCTAGAGATGATTGACGTATACAAGATGTTCATAGGTTACATGCAAATCTATGCTGTTTTATATAATATATCGGGTATTCATGATTTTGGTATCCACAAGGTGGTCCTGGAACCAATCCTCTATGGACAGTGTGGGGTGACTGCACTAGGGTCATGTGCTGTGCACTGCTAGATAAGTAAGAAAGTCACTGTAGTTACAAAACAAAAATAGACATAGACTTTTCATTTTCATCTTTAAAATGGGCATGATAAGAACAGGCAACACAGCATTTGAAGACCAACAGACGAGAGATCTTTTGATTTGTTTATTTTAATTTTAACCTTGGTTTATTAGAGTTCAACATATTTCAAAATACTATGGAAAGAAATTGAACCAAAAGTTAATTGGATAAATTATTTGCATTTTAAAAGTTTGTGGATTTTTAAAATCATTTGACTTTCAATAGCTCCTGGCACGTGAGGCCAGGTCTGTAGCAATCCCATAAAACATAAACTTTGACTGTCACTGAGTGCAGCAGGTCATGCTATGTAAGCCATCTCGGGCAGTTTTCAGTATAGTTTAATGACAACATTTTTCCATTTTTGTATTTTTCTTTATTCTATTACCGTGATACCATTCTCTGTCTTGTTTGCAATCATGAATTATATGTACTATACCAGCTTATGCTGGGGTTCACTTAGGTTTTAATTGCTTTTCATGTGCTATTGATTTATCCATTGTTAAGTGTCAAGTCTTGTGGAGTATTAGAATAAAATCCAGGTTCATGTATTTATTGGCCATAAAGATCCCCTTTCATGCATTATCCCTCTCTTACAATTTCTTTTTCTAACGATGTATATAAAATCTGACTCTTAACATTTATCTTCAGAGACTAGCAAACATAGATGGAAAAATGTCATGTTGGGCAACGTAATTGAGTAATACGGATTCTTTCTAAAAATCTCGAATAGCTATATTCTGGGTCTCTGCCAAAACAGTAACTGGATAATCTTTAAATTTTGTATGCTGTATGTGGTGAGCAACTTTGCCACTGAAGCGGAGAAGCATGGTTCTCAAATTTCACCATCCCTTATTACATGAATTTGGTAATTCATTTACATTACCATAAACCTCCAGGATTTAGGAGTTATCTTTGGGGTTAATCTAAACTTGTAATGATTTATTTACTACTATTTATGTTCATATTGAAGAAAATATACAACACCCATAGAATTATCATCAGCTTTGTTTGTACAGTATGTAATTCTATTATAGGAAATTTTCAGAGGTTTGGAAGAACAAAGGAAATTTAGGAACATGAGAGTATTCAGCAAGCTCCAGTGGCTATATATAGGAATTCAAGGATAGGCTACAATGCACCCTTCAATGTCAAAAATTCATTTATTTGTAAGTTTTGTCCCTCAGAGACCTTTGATCTGAATCCTATTTCCCATCTTGCAACTTCAATATGTATAATGTTGATTCATTATTTTCTGACATTTTGTTTCCTAGTGAGCAGGTGAAACTCTAAAATGGCACATAAAGGCAATTTCTAATGTTCTTCTTGACACCTAAGAGCCAATTTATTTTTCAATGGCTCATTTGAATGCAGAATCTCAGATATGAGGCTCTGAATTGAGGATTTTATAAAAATTTACACCTTTTTTACTTTACCGTACAACTCTGAGGCTTTAATAATTAAAACAAATCTGTTGTAGGTGTGTGTGTGAATTTTCACTATGAGAATTAGAAAGTATTCCTAAATAAGCATGTGAGCTGATATAAATTTTTGGAAGCCATTACTGTTCCCCTAAAGCATATTTATTACTTTATAGTGAACAATAATGCATTTATGCCAGTAACCCTCTCCATATGCCACTAGTTACAGAGAATATAAAATAGAAGGCAAATCACACTGCATTAAATATCAAAATAAAAATGACAGTTGCCATTTAGTATAGTTAAGGGGAAAAAACCTTACACTTTGGAAAGGAGGGAAAGAGAGGGCATTATGTACTTTTCTCTCTTTTCTTTCTTTCTTTCTTTCTTTCTTTCTTTCTTTCTTTCTTTCTTTCTTTCTTTTTTCTTTCTTTCTTTCTCTTTCTTCCTTCCTTTCTCTCTTCCTTTCTGTCTTTCTTTTTTCTTTTTCTTTTTTATGGTGTTTTCACTTTTGTTTCCCAGACTGGAATACAGTGGTGTGATAGGCTCACTGCAACGTCCACTTCCTGGATTCAAGTGATTCTCCTGCCTCAGATTCCTTAGTGGCTGGGAGTACAGGCACATACTACCACACCCAGCTAATTTTTTTTTGTATTTTTAGTAGAGATGGGGTTTCCTCATGTTGGCGAGGCTGGTCTTGAACTCCTGACCTCAGGTGATCTGCCCTCCTCGGCCTCCCAAAGTGCTGGGATTACAGGTGTGAGTCACCATGCCCAGCTGGGAGTATATTCTTTTCATATCATCCTTGGGCATTGTTTAACAAGCCTACCTAAACCATAGTCATCTTTTCAGGAAGATGTATTTGTGCTTGTCTTAGTAATTTACTCTTAATTAGAGTTCATATTCTGTAATTATAGGTAAACATCTAGATTTTTGTGTGACAGTTATGCAAATAATTTTTCCTGATAGAAATATCCTCAAAGATTATGGCTACAGTTTCATTACTTATAGAGTATTAACTAGTTTTATATGTAATTTAACAATTTCATTCCCATGTTTATTTTCTAGTGGTTATAAATTACTCAGTTCCAGAAATACTAGTTCAATCAGCTTTACCGTTTCACTGGTTTCTTCATGCAAAAGTTAAATAAATTTTTGACAAGTTTATGAAATAAGTTCAGTATAGTTGACTAAAAGTAATAGACATTCTTCAGGTTGTACTACAATTGTGTAAGACTTGTTTGAAACATATTTTGAAAATTATAATTTGATGTTTTTCGCCAGGTGCGGTGGCTCACGCCTGTAATCCCAGCACTTTGGGAGGCCGAGACGGGCGGATCACAAGGTCAGGAGATCGAGACCATCCTGGCTAACACGGTGAAACCCCGTGTCTACTAAAAGTACAAAAAAAACTAGCCGGGCGAGGTGGCGGGCGCCTGTAGTCCCAGCTACTCGGGAGGCTGAGGTTGGAGAATGGCGTAAACCCAGGAGGCGGAGCTTGTAGTGAGCCGAGTTCGCGCCACTGCACCCCAGCCTGGGTGACAGAGCAAAGACTCCGTCTCAAAAAAAAAAAAAAAAAAAAAAAAAAAAAAGAAAATTATAATTTGATGTTTTTCAACCATAGCCTAGTAATTTAATCTGTTTAAATTTGGTGCAGCCCTTCTGAACTTATTTAACCATGGAAACTCTTCGTCTACTATGCATCAAAATCCATAATATTAGTGATGAAAACTGCCTGGGATATGGTTGAAATGGGAGCCTACTGAAATCTACAAGTTTTGTAATACCACTGTCACCACAGAAACTAAATGTCTTGATCATCACAGTGTATCTCCTAATGTGTTACCAATTCCCAATGTCAGTTTACTACAAATTTTTATAATTATTTCCTCATATTTAAGAATTACTAGTGAATCATAACCCCTAGTAAGCAAGTTATGTGCAAACCTGAAATATCTGAGTTTGCCCCAATGTATTAGTCAGGGTTCTCTACAGAGACAGAACTAATAGGATACACACACACACACACACACACACACACACACACATCATATGAAGGGGAGTTTATTAAGGAGTATTAAACTCACATGATCACAAGGTCCCACAATAGGCAGTCTGCAAGCTGAAGAGCAAGGTGAGCCCGTCCAAGTCCCAAAACTTCAGAACTTGGAGTCTGATGATTGAGGGCAGGAGGCATCCAGCACAGGAGAAAGATGTAGGTTGGGAGTCTAGGCCAGTCTAGTCTTTTCATGTTTTCCTGCCTGCCTTATATTCTAGTTGCGCTGGCAGCTGATTAGATTGTGACCACCCAGATTAAGGGTGGGTCTGCCTTTCCCAGTCAACTAACTCAAATATTAATCTCCTTTGGCAACACCCTCACAGACACACCCAGGATCAATACTTTGCATCCTTCAATCCAATCAAGTTGACACTCAGTATTAACCGTCATACAGGATATTACCAGGAGTAACTGGTAGTCCTGGGACTAATGACTGTGTTAGCTTCCTGGCAGAAAACAGGTAAATTTTCAAATGAGGTAATTAAGGACAGAATAAATGAATAAGCTAGTGGTCTAGGTATGGTCTAGGTTAGAGGAAACCAATGAGGAATGTTGAAACATTCCATTATTAGCCACAGCAGGGCACCATTGCCAATTCTTGGCTTGAAGAAACAATGAAACAAAGAGTAGTTAGCCAGAAGGAGCAAAAGATACATGAAAAAGGAGTCTGACTAAACTGTGGCCTCTGATAGAAAAACAGAAACTTGCCACTTACATCCAAGCAGTAAAGAAAGCAGGAAAATGAATGCAGCTATTTTCTACTGGTGCCTGTCACTGGAAGTCAGAAGTCAGTGGGGCCCGGTTGATGCAGCCCACAGGGCCATCTTTGCGGAGCATGAAGGGTAAAGAGTGGAGCTATGGGAACAAATAAAGAATATTCAGAACAATTCGCTATTGTCTGATATTTGCACACATTTTCCTTGTAAAATAACATGTCTTAATTTTTATTTTAGGTCAATATAACTACAGAAAAACATCAAAGCTGAATATGTAATCTGATAACCTCAACATTTGCACTATAGATGCATGATTCAGGAACATCCTAATTCCAGAATGAATAATATTTGATTCAATTTTTGACCAAGTTAAGATCTGATGTTTTACATCGTTACACTAGTATGTAAACATCAACAACTGTAAAGGTGGTTGAATCGGTGAGTCATTTTCTTGAAACCTAGCATCTTAGAGAATTCTAGAAAATAGAAAACACAGGGCAAAACCCCCTCATTATCCAGAAAAGAACTTCCTTTCCTAAAACAGGTACAAAACTCACCAAAATAGCGAGATATTTGCTGGGTTGATTTTATGATTTTAAGAAGGTCCTTGGTATCTTTCTGTTGCCTAATTTTTTTTTTGTTTATTTGCCTTTTGAAAATTCTTTACAGGAATAACTCCCCCTTTCAAAAATTTTAATGATTGGAATACTCACCAATGGTAGTAAGGAGACACCAGAGGGTGACAATGGAGTCAATAACAAAACCAATTTAAATCCTGTGGCAAATTCCCAAGAAATGTTTTTATTTCATTCTAATTTTCCACTCATAGTGTCAGAGGCATTTGAACAAAAGCAACTCCATCTTGAATAGCAGCTGGGTAAAATGAGGCTAAGAGCTACTGGGCTGCATTCCAAGATGGTTAAGGCCTTCTAAGACACCGGATGGGATAGGAGGTTGGTAGCACAAGATACAGGTCATAAAGACCTTGCTGATAAAACAGGTTACAATAAAAAAGTGGGCCCAAACCCACCAAAACCAAGATGGCAACAAGAGTGACCTCTGGTCATCCTCACTCCTACATCCTCACCAGCAGCATGACAGTTTACAAAGGCCATAGCAACATCAGGTCTAAAAAGAGGAGGTATGAATAATCCACCCCTTGCTTAGTATATAATCAAGAAAAAAGCATAAAAATGGCAACCAGCAGCCCTCACGGCTGCTCTGTCTATGGAGTAGCCATGCTTTTATTCCTTTGCTTCCCTTAATAAACTTGTTTTCACTTTACTCTATGGAGTTGCCCTGAATTCTTTCTTGCATGAGATTCAAGAACCCTCCCTTGGGGTCTCGATCAGGACCCCTTTCCTGTAACAATATCTTCTTATAAGACCCATATTCACCATGCGCCTTCCAGTCTTCTGGAGTCTGAATGCCGTAACTCGTATCAAACTCCAGTGTATAACTAAGAAGTCTCCTGAGCTCTGAATACTCTTGAACCCATAGTACGTACAAAACAAAGAGCAGCTTCAAGCAGTTCACATGTGTGAATCCATCTTTAGGGATTTATTATCACTATTGGTGCTACTACTACTACTATTATTCGTGAGAATTCTTGGCAGGTGAATGGAATTAATTCAAGAACTCTGAGCAGATGCAACTCTTCCAATGTCCTTTTCCTGGTCCAATATTCCATTCCTACTCAACCCTCTAGCACAGTACCAATAAATATTAAGATATACAAAATAATACAGGGTTGAAAAATTATTATCTGTGAAGTCAAGGGAGGATTTTGGACTAGTGAAAGCATTCTGTTTCCATGAATATACACTGAAAGTTCCTTTCATCCTTTGGATAAATGTAGAGTACATATGTACAACAAAGTCCATGTTCTCATTCTACAATCAGCAAGCTACAGGATTCATGTATTACAGATCTATAGGATTCTGTACTGCATTTCTCCAAAATTGTTTCTAAAAGTATTTATATTTGTTTCTATAACTATTAATCTTTGTAATTTGATATTTAAAATTTTAAAGCAAATGCTGAAAAAGTTTCACTGATGTCAGAAAAACAGGACTCAAGATTGTAAAAGCCAGTTTTGGGGTTAATTTGGCCAGAGTCATAACAAAGTGACACTGTGTAATTTGAGCAGAACATAACAAAGGTTCTGCTGTGTTGCAGGTACTCCCATATATTCTTCTGTTATCACCTTGCTGGTTTTAGTATCACCTATGTTCAATGCACAGAAGAGGTAATTGTGGCAGTGGGTGAACAAGTTTTCCTTGAGACAGTAGGAAGAGGAGACAGGAACCCCTGCTCACAATACATACATACTCAGAACCAGCTTCTCGTTGTATTATCTTGCTTTTCTTAATGTTGTAATCTTATGAGGAGTTATTGAAGGGTAGTGTTTGGACACAAGAAACAGTTTTTAAGCCATTCTTCCAATATTTGGTTGTTGGAGCATGGTATTTTGTTTTTTTCCTATTGAATCAGGATTTTTTAAAAAGTTAAGGTTAAAACATAAGAACAGCATACTGAGCTTGGAAAATAGAAAAACAACTCTGATTTCAACTTCGAAACTCTCATCTCCCATCTGCAGACTAAGTTATACAGGGTCAACAGAAAAGGGGTGTCCTTATTAGGGCTCTTTTGGTAGTGTATGACAGAAAGAAATCCTAACTGTTGTTTGTTTGTTTGTTTGTTTTCTAATGATTTATTGAAATAAAATTTATTTATGATAAGTGTATAGTTGACTGTTTTTAGTAAATTTATAGGGTTATGTTACCATCACTGCAAATCAATTTTAGAACATTTCTATCACTCTTGAAAAATTTATATGAACTCTTTTACAGTTAAACCCTATTCCCAACCCAATTACCTGTCAATTGCTGATCTTATTTTTGTCTCCAACAAGTCATATTTTCTGGATATTTCTCATAAATTAAGCTGTTTGTATTTGGCTTCTTTCACAGCACGCTGTTTTTGAGGTTCATTCATGTTCAAATACGCATCAGTATTCCATTATATTTTATCTGTTTTTTTTTTGTGAACCATTTCCGTAGGCATGCAAATATGCTAGAATTTTCCCAGTTTTAAAAACCAAACAAGTAAAAGCTCTGTCTTGATACCACATTCTGTCCACCTACTGTTCTCTTTACAGAGAATTCCTCAAAAGAGATGTCAATACTATTGTCTCCACTTTTTATTTTCCTCTTCTGTTGAAATCCTATTTAACCAGAGCTTTTCCCTCACTTGTCCAATAAATTACTGTTTCCAAAGTCTATAGTGAGTAAAACCTCAGTTTTTATTTTACTTTACAGTCTGTTATTGGTATAGCAGCTAGAAAAAAACCCTTTCCAAAGGTAAGTCTGATCACTTCACTCCTCTGCTTAAGTTCCCCCATTCTTTACCATTTCATTCTGAATTAAAGTCAAAATTCTGTCTTACAAATATAGTACATGGTGTGATTTCATGTCCCCTCCCCCTAGTTAATTTGAGTATTCACAATAACCACAATGGCATCCTTGCTGTATTTGCAAGACACCAAGTATGCTTCTGTTTTTGAATCTGCTATTCTGTCTTCCTAGGAGGAAATAAGGAAATTTACACAAATATTATTCTTTTTTTTTTTTTTTTTTTTTTTTGAGACGGAGTCTCGCTCTGTCGCCCAGGCTGGAGTGCAGTGGCCGGGTCTCAGCTCACTGCAAGCTCCGCCTCCCGGGTTCACGCCATTCTCCTGCCTCAGCCTCCGGAGTAGCTGGGACTACAGGCGCCCGCCACCTCGCCCGGCTAGTTTTTTGTATTTTTTAGTAGAGACGGGGTTTCACCGTGTTAGCCAGGATGGTCTCGATCTCCTGACCTTGTGATCCGCCCGTCTCGGCCTCCCAAAGTGCTGGGATTACAGGCTTGAGCCACCGCGCCCGGCCACAAATATTATTCTTGACTTGTTTCTCTTCTTCTTATGTGTGAGGATTTCCCTGAGCACATGTTGAAAACAAGCCCATCACATTTTAAATTATCTTTTTAGTAATTATCAAAATCTGACAGTATCTGACTATATAGTTCACTCATTTACGCCTCTTTTTTTTTTTTTTTTTTTTTTTTTTTTTTTTTTTTTTTTGCCTGTTTCACCATTAGAATGTACACTTTACACTGGCACATATTATTACGTGCTTGATGAATATGTGTTAATTGACTGAATCAATTTCAATAATTTTATTTTTTTCCCTGCAAATAGCTTATATTAGTCCATTTTGCACTGCTATAAAGAAATGCCTGATGCAGGGGAATTTATAAAGAAAATAGGTTTTTTGGCTCGTAATTCTACAGACTATACAAGAAGCAGGGTACCAACATCTACTTTCGTTGAGGCCTCAAGAAGGCTTTACTCCGGGTGGAAGGCAAAGGGAGAGCAGACATGTCACATGGTGAGAGAAGGAGCAAGAGAGAGGAGGAGATGCTAGGCTCTTTTGAACAATCAGATCTTGTAACTCATTACCATGAAGAGTGCACTAAGTCATCCATGAGGGATCAGCCCCCATGATCCAAATACCTCCACCTAGGCCCCACCTCCAACACTGGAGATTACATTTCAACATGACTTTTATAGACTTGTTTTTAATATCCAAAATATTAATATATGAAAGGTACTATTGAGTAAAACAGAAGAAATCAAAATTCTGTAGGAAAATATGATTAGCACTGTGACAAATTTATTTTCATGAATAGTACTGATTTTTCATGCTTTTCCATGTCCTTTCCCTTTGGAGGTTGCCATCTCAAATTGACTCTGTGCTCAGCCATGTGAATAGCTATGGCTGATGGAACTGTAGCCCACTTGATACAAGTAGGCACTAGATACTAGAAGGAGGGCTGCATGCTGTCATTCTCTCTTTCTCCACTGCCTTCTCTGCTAGAATATCCTTAGCTAGCCTGCTTCAGGATGAGACATAGAGAGCAGAACCAATTCAACTCAAAATCTTGAGCATTTTCGTGTTTGTTGGCCATTTGTATGTCTTCTTTTAAGAAGTGTCTGTTCATATCTTGAGCCCATTTTTAATGGAGTTATTTGTTTTTTTCTTGTTCAACTGTTTAAGTTCTTTATAGATTCTAGATATTAGACCTTGTTGGTTGCATAGTTTGTGAATATTTTCTCCTTTACTGTAGGTCGTCTGTTTACTCTGTTGATACTTTAATTTCCTGTGCAGAAGCTTTTATGTATAATTAGGTCCCACTTATCAATTTTTGTTTTTGTTGCAATTGCTTTGGAGGACTTAGTCACAAACAGTTTCCCAAGGCTGTTGGGAATATTCCCTAAAATAATTTTTCCTGCCTTTTCTTCTAAGATTCTTATAGTTTGAGAAATGCAAATCAAAACCACAATGAGACACCATCTCACGTCAATCAGAATAGTTATTATTAAAAAGTAAAAAGGAACAGATGCTGGTGGGGTTGCAGAGAAAGGGCAATGCCTATACACTGTTGGTGGGAATGTAAATTAGTTCAGCCACTGTGAAAAGCAGTTAGGGGATTTCTCAAAGAACTTAAAACAGAACTACTATTTGACCCAGCAATCTCATTACTGGGTATATATCCAAAAGAAAACAAATCATTCTACCAAAAAGACCCATGAACTCATGTGTTCATTGTGGCACTATTCACAATAGGAAGGCACGGATTCAACCTAGGTGCCCATCCACAGTAAACTGGATAAAGGAAACGTAGTACATATACACCATGAAATACTACACAGCCATAAAAAATAATGAAATCATGTTTTTTTGGAGTCACATGGATGCACTGGAGGCCATCATCCTAAACAAATTTACACAGGAACATAAAACCAAATACTGCATGTTCTCACTTATAAGTGGGAGCTAAACATTAGGTACTCGTGGACATAAAGATGGCAACAATAGAAACTGGGGACTACTACAGTCTGGAGAGAGGCAGGAAGGCAAGGGTTGAAAAACTAACCATTGGGTACTATGCTCAGTACCTGGGTGATGGGATCATTCCTCATCCAAACCTAAGCATGACACATTATACCCAGGCAACAAATCTGCACATGTACCTCTTGAATCTGAAATAAAGGTTGAAAAAATAAAAACCCCCAAACATGTGACAGAGCCCAAACAAGATCTATCAAACCACAACTGACAGCAATTGCATCCATGAGCCAAATTAAACCCAGCTCAGATAAAAACAACTGACCAGACAACCCATAGTCTTGGGAGCAAATGTAAATATTTATTTTTATATGCCACTGAAGTGCTATGGTTGTTTGCTACATGGCATTATCATGGCCAGAGACAACTCATAAAAGAATGATTTTATACTAGAATACCTGAGATGTAACTGCATACATCAAGTATTGGTGTAATGATGGTGACTCTAAAAATGAGAATTTAAAGAATGGAAATAAAATATAAATTTAAACTCATAAAGTACAAAACTTTAAGAGACTTTGAGATAAGAATGAAGGAAGAAACTGAAGTATGACCTACAGAACTCCAAAATTAATACTCGAATATCTATTTTTGGACTCAACCTGTAACTTAACTATTGGGTACTATGCTCACTGCTTGGATGATGGGATCATTCATAACCCAAACCTCAGCAGCACACAATATATCCAGGTAACAAATGGGTTAAGTCCAAAAATAGATGCCAATATTTGTGTTACCTAAAAATCGATACTAGATGTCAGTATTTATGCTGGGAGACAAATAGTAGGTCTGAAATGAAATATAACACTAATGCATGAAATTAACAACATACATATATATATATATATATATATATATATTTTTTTTTTTCTTTACAGACAAACAGGAATGCAGCCTTCAATTTAAGTATCTCTCTTATCATTTAAAGAAGACAAAATATAAAGTTTCTTCATAAAATAAAGCAAAAGTATAATGAATGATGGGACTTTAAATTTGAATTGAAGATTTTCTTTCTTAATCAGGAATGTGCTTATACCCAAAATCCAATTGTCTTAAAACAATAACACAGATAGGGAACTGTGAATATAACAGCAACACACGGGCAGTGTCTTAGCTAGGTATAGCTGCCAACAAAATACTGATCTACAGCAAAATGGTCCAGATAATGAGCTATCAACCATGGGAAGGAAAACACAAACCTGCAGCTTAGTTGATTAACCTTTTGCACATGCAAACAAAAATAATCTCAAACTAATAAAGTACATCTCTGTTTAACAGAACAGGTTGCTCATTTCTCATGGCAATATTCTGCTAATGGATGTCAAGAGTTGAGTTCTTATCTGTGATCTAGGGATCTAAACCAACATGTTGGATAAATTATACAAGATATCACAATTAATGTGATTTGATCTCCATATGAAAGTTAAATAGGACAGGAGACAAATAATGAAGGAAAACAAATTGGAATCTATGGACTAATTTTACCTAGCTCCTTTCCTTTTTGTCAATAAAGCCGTTAGAGGGTTAAAAGATTTAGGAAGCTGTAAGTGAAACCATGCTTTTCAAAGTAGCAAGGGGCCATAGTCTTCTGTCTCTATGGCTCTAGCATATCTTTACTTACTTTCAACCTCCATGATTCGTACTTGGTACCAAGTATCAGAAGAATTCAAGTATGCACTAAGGTCCTACATTTTGGGCAATTTACCATTCCCAGTCAAAATGGTGATGCAGATGAGATTTGCTTGTAGGACAAGGCATCTGATATCATAGATTTGGTGACAGGAGCTTCTGTGTACATGTGATATGTGAATACCATTTTTTGAGCACTTATATTATTTCCGGTATAACAAAGTATCTGAGGCTTATTTTATACTTAGCCTGCCACAGATCTGAAAATGCAATTTCTTCATAAACCCTGGTTCTTTTTAGTTCTATAATTCTACATATTGCTACATATAATAAACTATGTTACTAATATAGTATATGGTTTATAGTAATATATATGTAGTTAGAGTTATATAATTAAACATGTAATTAAAATAAAATTAAATTTTAAAAATATATAATTATATATAATAAACTGTGTACTATATTACTGTAATTATTATAGTAATCTGTAATACATACATTTATTCCCTTTTATCTTTTACCATATGGGTAAATTCTTCCAGTGGTAATGAGCAAACCTAGCACTCAGATCTAGTTTTCTAATACTTTTTCCCAACTAAAAAGAACCAGCGTTTTTGAAGAAATTGCATTTTCGGATCTTTGGCAGGCTAAATATATAATGAGCCTGAGATATTTTGTCATACCAGAAATAATATAAGTGCTCAAAAAAATGGTAGGCACATATCACATGTACACAGAAGCTCCTGTCACCAAATCTAAGGCATCAGAGGCAACACCAAAGTTATTCAGTAGAGAAATAAGTTATAAACAATTGGACAAATTTGATTCTATGATACTAATAACAGAAAGTACAGATGATAAATAAATTAGATAGACATTAGGTAGACAGATAGATAATAAATGAACAAATAGGTAGGTAATCGATTATAAGGGAGACATTTTTATTACAGAATGCCAAGTGTTAATTCATTAACACAGAAGAAATAGGATTGGCAAATTATCATTTATAACCTTCACTTTAAAGATTTGTTCAAAAAAGAATGATTGATGAATAATAAACCAAGGGAGAAATTTTGATGAGGAGAAGAGTATTTGTCTCTAGATAGATTGCTTAGTAGTGTCAAGGGAAAAAGCAATACCTATATTGTAGAGAAATCAGACAACACCTTGACCAATTAACATCACAGATAAGGGCTAGATGGACACTGCATGTCTCCTACAAAAGACACAGCTTTGTTTTGTAATACTCTGGCCAGGAATGCATACACTGAATTTAATCATGACAAAACACAGGACAACTAAAAATGAGGGAAGAGGCACAATTAAAAGTAAACCAATTAAAGGAAGTAAAATATTCAAAAATGTCAATGCCGTTAATGGCAAAGAAAGGTTGTAGAAACATTTTACAAATAAAAGAGAAAAAATAGCTGTGACAATCATATGGAGTATATTTGATCCTATCGTGGATTATACAAAGGACATTACTGAATCAATTGAAAAATTGTTATATGAGTGTTATAAAGTAGTGCAGCAATTTTAAATTTATTGACGTGGATAACTATATTGTAGTCATCAAAATGTCCTTGTTCTTAGGAAATACACAATGAAATATTTAGAGATAGAGGACCACATTGAACAGAATACATTCTAAAATGATTTGGGGAAAAATTGTATATATAAAGAGAGAACAATTATTAAAGCAAATAGCATGCAATATTAATTAGTGAATCGACATAAATAGTATATCAGGCCGGGCGCGGTGGCTCAAGCCTGTAATCCCAGCACTTTGGGAGGCCGAGACGGGCGGATCACAAGGTCAGGAGATCGAGACCATCCTGGCTAACATGGTGAAACCCCGTCTCTACTAAAAATACAAAAAACTAGCCGGGCGAGGTGGCGGGCGCCTGTAGTCCCAGCTACTCCGGAGGCTGAGGCAGGAGAATGGCGTGAACCCGGGAGGCGGAGCTTGCAGTGAGCTGAGACCCGGCCACTGCACTCCAGCCTGGGCGACAGAGCGAGACTCCGTCTCAAAAAAAAAAAAAAAAAAAAAAAAAAAAAAAAAATAAATAAATAAATAGTATATCAATATTTTTTCTTCCTCCAATCCCCCTCTAACCCCCCCCTTTTTTTTCTGAGACAGGGTCTCACTCTGTCACCTAAGCTGGAGTGTAGTGGCAGAATCTTGGCTCACTGCAGCCTTGATCCCCCAGGCTCAGGTGATCCTCCCACCTCAACCACACAAGTAGCTGGGATTACAGGGATTCTCTACCAGACCTGGCTGATTTTTTGTACCTTCTGTAGAGACAGGGTTTTGCCATGTTGCCCAGGCTGGTCTTGAACTCTGGGCCTCAAGTGCTCCTCCCACCTCAGCCTCCCAGAACGCTAGGATTACAGGCGTGAACCACAGCACCTGATCTAACCCTTGAATTTGAAATTATTTCCCAATAAAAAGCTTTTAAAAAGCATATTAAAATATAAATTTCAAAGTAGGCAGAAGAAGGAGGGATAACCTTGATTGCTGAGTCTTCTGGTTTTCTTCTTTCTCCTTTGCTGGATGCTTCCTTCCCCTCCTCCTGCCCTTGGATATCAAACTTCAGGTTTTTCAGCCTTCGGACTCTTAGATTTACACCAGTGGCTTGCCGGGGGCTCTTGGGCCTTCAGGCATAGATTGAAGGCTGCACTGTAGGCTTCCCTAGTTTTGTGGCTTTTGAACTCACTGAGCCTCTACTGGCTTCTTCCGCAGCTTGCAGATGGCCTATCACGGAACTTGGCCTTGTGATCCTGTAAGCCAATTCTCCCTAATAAATTCCCTTTCATATATACATATTTCCTATTAGTTCTGTCCCTCTAGAGAACCCTAATACAAAGAACATGTTGCAGTTGGTTCAAAGAAGAATTCAAAAAGCAGAGACATATACAAGTAATAGAAACTTTCAAAATTATATTACAAATGCATGAATTTGCATTTCCATGGGCAATAATTATTCACATTATATTCAGTTTTCAACAACTTACAGATATGTGAAATAGATCAAGATAAATATGGAGATAACCTTGATTAGTGAATTAGACAGGACACCCAAGAATGTATTTTTGCCTTTTCAAGGTATTTTGTGATATGCGTATACATGCCACGCATGTGTGAATGCACACATGCATGCACACAGTTTGTTTGTTTAACCTTATGATATAATTTAGGGGACCCTGAAATTTTCTTTAGGTTACATTATCTCCAAATACTTATATTTCCTTCAAACAAACCTCTGAAAAAGAGATTTGCTGGTCTGTTTGTCATACCCCCACACCATCCAAGACAGTATATAGTATACAGTTAAGAGTTATGTTCATAAATTACTTGAATTTATTTTCTTTATTTTTTCCTTTGGAAACATAATTGTCTTCCTTTATTTTAGTTTTAGGCATTTTTCCCTTTCTTATCTTTATTAATTTTATTTTATTGTTTGGACATGTAGAACATTATTAGGGTTCCAAAATAAAATCTAAATAGAAAGTTACTCAGAAGAGAGATGTTCCCACTCCTCTCATACCTACTTCCTTCATCACTTGTGTGCATCCAATTTCATTGTTGTCTAGCTTATTATTCCTGTACTTCTTTTTGCAAATATTAACAGATATATTGATGTCTTCTTATATCCCTTTCTTTCTTATGCAAATAGCATATTAAATATGCTCTTTTGGACTTTGCTTTTTAAAAATTGAATAATATCTCCTGTAAGTCATTTTACATGATTTCCTAGATATCTTCTTTATTCTTTTTTAATTTATTTTATTTTATTTTTATACATTTAGCGGGTACAAGTACAGATTTGTTACATGCATATATCACACAGTGGGGAAGTGTGGGCTTTTAGTGTACCCACTAACCAAATAGTGAACATTGTAACTAGTAGGTAATTTTTCAATCTTCATCCCCACATACTTTGTATGTCTATGAGTACCCATTGTTTAGCTCCCACTTATAAGTGATAATATGCAGTGCTTAACTTTGTTTCTGAGTTATTTCACTTGGGATAATGGCCTCCAGTTCCATCTGTGTTGCTGCAAAAGATATGCTTTCTATCTTTTTTATGGCCAAAGAGTATTCCATGATGCATATGTATCCCACATTTTCTTTATTCAGTCATCAGATGGACATTTAGGTTGATTCCATGTATTTTGTATTGTATATAGTGTTGTGATAAACATACAAGTGCAGGTGCCTTTTTCCTATTATAATTTATTTCCCTTTGGGTATGTACTCAGTGG
This sequence comes from Macaca thibetana thibetana, assembly GCF_024542745.1. Taxonomy (NCBI): domain Eukaryota; kingdom Metazoa; phylum Chordata; class Mammalia; order Primates; family Cercopithecidae; genus Macaca; species Macaca thibetana. The sequence continues at coordinate 142,684,279 of NC_065582.1, forward strand.
TGGGATTGCTCAAATGATAGTTCTATTTTTAGTTCTTTTAGAAACTTTCATACTATTTTTTATAAAGGTTGTGCTAATTTTTTTTTTTTTTTTTTTTTTTTTTTAGATGGAGTTTCGCTCTTGTTGCCCAGGCTAGAGTGCAATGGTGTGAACTCTGCTCAATGCAACCTCCACCTCCTGGATTCAAGAGTTTCTCCCACCTCAGCCTCCTGAGTAGTGAGTAGCTGGGACCACAAGCACCTGCCACCACGCCTGGCTAATTTTTGTATTTTTAGTAAAGAAAGGGTTTCACTATATCGGCCAGGCTGGTCTCAAACCCCTGGCCTCAAGTGATCCACCTGCCTTGGCCTCTCAAAGTGCTGAGATTACAGGCATGAGCCCCCACACCCTGCCCTGACTGGTGTAAAATGGCGATCTCACTGTGTATTTCACTATAGTGTTAATTTTCATTTCTCTGATGATTAGTGATATTGAACATATTTTCTTATGATTGTTGGCCACATGTATGCCTTCTTTGAAAAACATCTGTTCATGTCTTTGCCTACTTTTAAATGGAGTTATTATTTTTCTTGTTGAGTTGTTTGAATTCCTTGTAGAGTCTAGCTGTTATTCCTTTACCAAATGCAGAATTTGCAAATATTTTTTCCTATTCTGTAAGTTGTCTGTTTACTCTGCTCATTGTTTCTTTTGCTGGGCAGGAGATTTTGAGTTTAATTACGTCCAATTTGTCTGTTTTTCATTTCTGTTCCATTTGCTTCTGAGAACTTGGTCACAGATTCTTTGACCAGACCAAAGTCCAGAAGAGTTTTATCTAGGTTTTCTTCTAAGAGTTTTATAGTTTTGAGTCTTGCATTTAAGTGATCAATATATCTTGAGTTAATTTTTGTATAGAATGAGAGATGTGTTTCAGTTTCATTATTCTGCATATGAGTATCCAATTTTCCTAGCACAATTTATTAAATAGAGTGTCCTTACCCCAGTGTAAATTTTTGGTGACATTGTCAAAGATAAGTAGGTTGTAGGTATGTGGTGTTATTGCTGGTTATTTTTTCTGTTCTATTAATCTATGTGTCTATTTTTATATCATTACAATGCAGTCTTGGTTAGTTTTTACTTACAGCTGCATTATACTCTATTGTGTATATATATCATAGTTTATTTAATGATTTCTCATACTTGGGCTTGTAGGTAAATAGCAGTATTTTTCAGCTACAAATAATGCTTCCATGATGAACTTGGAGGATTTTGCATTAGTGAGGTATATTGCAAGGCAAAGTCCTAGAAATGAAATTGCTGAGTTAAAAAGTAAATGAACACAAAGTTTGTTAGATATTGTCAAATTTGCCTCCATAGAGGTTGGACTATTTTGTGTCTCTACCAACAATGTATGAGACACCTGGGTTTTGTACTAACATTGTGCACTGAGGTTTTTTTTAATTTTTGACAATCTAATGGATAAGAAGGGATAGTTCTCTATAGTTTCATTTTCATTTCTCTTTATGAGTGAAATCAAACATTATATCTCATGCTTAATGGTTATTTTTATGTCTCTTTTGTAAATTTTCTATGTATATTGTTCACTGCTATAGAAGCTTTGAACATTATCTTATTAATTTTAAAAGTCCTCTGTAACTTAGAAATATTAGCTCTTGTGATTTATGTTGTTAATATTTTCTCACAGTTGTGTCATTTTCCTTTTACTTTAATATATATATTTTGTTGTGAAATAACGTTTTCTAGTAAAATGTATTATTTTTAAAAATTGCATTTAATATTTGAGTAATAATTAGAAACTCTTCTTCTCACCCAAGCTTTCTTATCCAACATACTTTTAAATCATTTATCTTATATTATTTTGCAAAAACAGATACCAATAATTTTAACATTAAATTTTGGGGTCGACAGCCAAAATTTATTATCATCAAGGAGAAACAGTTGATTTGAAGAATGAACCAAAGAAGAATTTAGGGTATCTTGAAATTTTCTTTGTAGGGTACAATATGTCCAAATATATAAATTCTCAGTACTCAAATTATCCTATCAGCTTTGACCCACTTCTCAGAGTAAGAGGCAAAACAATCCCTATTGTAAATCATGACTCATAATTATCTAGTTTCTCAGCTTTCTGTTGTTCTATCTCCCAGCAAAAATAAAGATGCTTTAGAATAGAATGACTTTAATACGCATCTCAATCTAACATTTTCTTAACTCTTACTCTTCTGAAATTATGAATCCACTACTCAAGTTGGATTAGTTAACATTTTCTCTTCTAATATAATCTTTATTCTTGCTAAATTTTTACTTGTATTTTTCTCCCTTTTCTATTCACCAATTTAAACATCTTATAAGAACTAGTTTATATCTATAATTTTCTTTTTAAGAGACAAGGTTTTTCTCTGTCTTCCAAACTGAAGTGCAGTGTCATGATCACAGCTCACTGCAGCCTGGAACTCCTGGACTCAAAGGATTCTCCTACTTCAGCCTCCTGAGTAGCTGAGACCATAGGCACGAACCACAGCACCAGGCCTGCAACAGCTTTTATAATGAGAACATAGTAATAACTAGGCTTCCTAATTTAATTCAGTAAAATTAATATATTCATCATATATTTATTAAAGACTTAATGTCTATAGTAGATGAATTGGTATGAATTCATAGACTTCTTAACATTATGTATTATTGATACTGATATTTAAGTATTAATATATACTTAATTGTATTGGCATTTTAATGTTTTAATTTGCATTGTTTAAGACCATTCAAAATTTAAAAGAGTTGTTGAAGAAAGAGAATGTTTTATAATTCCTTTAGGGTGTGAAATTTTGCTTTGGTTGCCTAGGAACAATTTCTTCCCAAACTGTCCTGGTGCTTCACTGGAAGGAGACCTCTCCCTCATGACGAGCATTGCACTCTGGCCTCAACTAATGGAGTAATCTCTCCCTTATTAGTCTAATTAGCCTAGAGCGCAGGGTTTCCGTTTGAAAATGGTCACAAAACATGTTCCTACTTTTGGACAAGAATGAAGAAGGATTTACTGTATAAGTCATTGACAGCAAACTTGGGTCCAAGAGCAGATGTATTTGATGGATATGACTTCACTGCTAAGGCAGAGGGAGGCCAGAAAGAGGAATTATTGAGCCAAAGCCACTATTCCTTCTATAAGTTCCATCTCCAGTTTTTACTACTAACTTTTAGAAAATCAGGCACTGGGTTAGTTCAAAAAAAACAAAGAGTCTTATATTGAACTGAAAATTTCTCCAGTCAGGGTTATTAAGTATTGCTGTTGCTAGTTAATATTGTGATATCTTTATTTATTTATTTTTTATTTATTTATTTTTTATTATACTTTAAGTTCTAGGGTACATGTGCACAACATGCAGGTTTGTTACGTATGTATACTTGTGCCATGTTGGTGTGTTGCACCCATCAACTCATCAACACCCATCAACTCGTCATTTACTTCAGGTATGACTCCCAGTGCCATCCCTCCCCCCACCCCCCTCCCCATAATAGGCCCCGGTGTGTGATGTTCCCTTTCCTGAGTCCAGGTGATCTCATTGTTCAATTCCCACCTATGCGTTAGAAAATGCAGTGTTTGGTTTTCTGTTCTAGCGATAGTTTGCTGAGAATGATGGTTTCCAGCTGCATCCATGTCCCTACAAAGAAGACAAACTCATCCTTTTTTATGGCTGCATAGTATTCTATGGTGTATATGTGCCACATTTTCTTAATCCAGTCTGTCACTGATGAACATTTGGGTTGATTCCAAGTCTTTGCTATTGTGAATAGTGCCACAATAAACATACGTGTGCATGTGTCTTTAGAGCAGCATGATTTATAATCCTTTGGGTATATACCCAGTAATGGGATGCCTGGGTCATATGGTATTTCTAGTTCTAGATCCTTGAGGAATCACCATACTGTTTTCTACAATGGTTGAACTAGTTTACAATCCCACCAACAGTGTAAAAGTGTTCCTATTTCTCCACATCCTCTCCAGCACCTGTTGTTTCCTGACTTTTTAATGATTCCCGTTCTAACTGGCGTGAGATGGTATCTCATTGTGGTTTTGATTTGCATTTCTTTGATGGCCAGTGATGAGGAGCATTTTTTCATGTGTCTATTGGCTGCATGCATGTCTTCTTTTGAGAAATGTCTGTTCATATCCTTTGCCCACTTTTTGATGGGGTTATTTGTTTTTTTCTTGTAAATTTGTTTGAGTTCTCTGTAGGTTCTGGATATTAGCCCTTTGTCAGATGAGTAGATTGCAAAAATTTTCTCCGATTCTGTAGGTTGCCTGTTCACTCTGATGGTAGTTTCTTTTGCTATGCAGAAGCTCTTTAGTTTAATTAGATCCCATTTGTCAATTTTGGCTTTTGTTGTCATTGCTTTTGGTGTTTTAGACATGAAGTCCTTGCCCATGCCTGTGTCCTGAATGGTATTACCTAGGTTTTCTTCTAGGGTTTTTATGGTATTAGGTCTAATATTTAAGTCTCTAATCCATCTTGAATTAATTTTCTTATAAGGAGTAAGGAAAGGATCCAGTTTCAGCTTTCTACTTATGGCTAGCCAATTTTCCCAGCACCATTTATTAAACAGGGAATCTTTTCCCCATTTCTTGTTTTTCTCAGGTTTGTCAAAGATCAGATGGCTGTAGATGTGTGGTATTATTTCTGAGGACTCTGTTCTGTTCCATTGGTCTATATCTCTGTTTTGGTACCAGTACCATGCTGTTTTGGTTACTGTAGCCCTGTGGTACAGTTTGAAGTCAGGTAGCGTGATGCCTCCAGCTTTGTTCTTTTGCTTTCGGATTGTCTTGGCAATGCAGGGTCTTTTTTGGTTCCATATGAACTTTAAAGCAGTTTTTTCCAATTCTGTGAAGAAACTCATTGGTAGCTTGATGGGAATGGCATTGAATCTATAAATAACCTTGGGCAGTATGGCCATTTTCACGATATTGATTCTTCCTATCCATGAGCGTGGTATGTTCTTCCATTTGTCTGTGTCCTCTTTTTTTTCACTGAGCAGTGGTTTGTAGTTCTCCTTGAAGAGGTCCTTTACATCCCTTGTAAGTTGGATTCCTAGGTATTATATTCTCTTTGAAGCAATTGTGAATGGGAGTTCATTCATGATTTGGCTCTCTGTTTGTCTGTTACTGGCGTATAAGAATGCTTGTGATTTTTTGCACATTGATTTTGTATTCTGAGACTTTCCTGAAGTTTCTTATCAGCTTAAGGAGATTTTGGGCTGAGACGATGGGGTTTTCTAAATACAAAATCATGTCTTCTGCAAAGAGGGACAATTTGACTTCTTCTTTTCCTAACTGAATACCCTTGATTTCTTTCTCTTACCTGATTGCCCTAGCCAGAACTTCCAACACTATGTTGAATAGGAGTGGTGAGAGAGGGCATCCCTGTCTTGTGCTAGTTTTCAAAGGGAATGCTTCCAGTTTTTGCCCGTTCAGTATGATATTGCCTGTGGGTTTGTCATAAATAGCTCTTATTATTTTGAGATACATTCCATCAATACCGAATTTATTGAGAATTTTTAGCATGAAGGGCTGTTGAATTTTGTCAAAGGCCTTTTCTGCATCTCTTGAGATAATCATGTGGTTTTTCTCTTTGGTCCTGTTTGTAGGCTGGATTATGTTTATTGATTTGCAAATGTTGAACCAGCCTTGCATCCCAGGGATGAAGCCCACTTGATCATGGTGGATACGCTTTTTAATGTGCTGCTGGATTCAGTTTGCCAGTATTTTATTGAGGATTTTTGCACTGATGTTTATCAGGGATATTGGTCTAAAATTCTCTTTTCTTGCTGTGTCTCTGCCAGGCTTTGGTATTAGGATGATGTTGGCCTCATAAAATGAGTTAGGGAGGATTTCCTCTTTTTCTATTGATTGGAATAGTTTCAGAAGGAATGGTACTAACTCCTCCTTGTACCTCTGGTAGAATTCGGCTGTGAATCCATCTGGTCCTGGAATTTTTTTGGTTGGTAGGCTATTAATTACTGCCTCAATTTCAGAACCTGCTATTGGTATACTCAGGGATTCAACTTCTTCCTAGTTTAGTCTTGGGAGAGTGTAAGTGTCCAGTAAATTATCCATTTCTTCTAGGTTTTCTAGTTTATTTGCATAGAGGTGTTTATAGTATTCTCTGATGGTAGTTTGTATTTCTGTGGGGTCGATGGTGATATCCCCTTTATCATATTTTATTGAATCTATTTGATTCTTCTCTCTTTTCTTCTTTATATGTCTTGCTAGCAGTCATCAATTTTGTTGATCTTTTCAAAAAACCAGCTCCTGGATTCATTGATTTTTTTGGAGGGTTTTTTGTGTCTCTATCTCCTTTAGTTCTGCTCTGATCTTAGTTATTTCTTGCCTTCTGCTAGCTTTTGAATGTGTTTGCTCTTGCTTCTCTAGTTCTTTTAATTGTGATGTTAGGATGCCAGTTTTTGATCTTTCCAGCTTTCGCTTGTGGGCATTTAGTGCTATAAATTTCCCTCTACACACTGCTTTAAATGTGTCCCTGTGTTCCATGTAGTTGAGTGGTTTTGATTGATTTTCTTAGTCCTGAGTTCTAGTTTGATTGTCCTGTGGTCTGAGAGACAGTTTGTTATAATTTCTGTCCTTGTACATTTGCTGAGGAGTGCTTTACTTCCAATTATGTGGTCAATTTTGGAATAAGTGCGATGTGGTGCTGAGAAGAATGTATATTCTGTTGATTTGGGATGGAGAGTTCTGTAGATGTGTGTTAGGTCTGCTTGGTAGAGAGTTGAGTTCAATTCCTGAATATCCTTGTTAACTTTCTGTCTTGTTGATCTGTCTAATGTTAACAGTGGAGTGTTGAAGCCTCCCATTATTATTGTATGGGAGTCTAAGTCTCTTTGTAAGTCTCTAAGGACTTGCTTTATGAGTCTGGGTGCCTCTGTATTGGGTACATATATATTTAGGATAGTTAGCTCTTCCTGTTGAATTGATCCCTTTACCATTATGTAATGGCCTTTTTTGTCTCTTTTGATCTTTGATGGTTTAAAGTCTGTTTTATCAGAGACTAGGATTGCAACCCCTGCTTTTTTTTGTTCTCCATTTGCTTGGTAGACCTTCCTCCATCCCTTTAGTTTGAGCCTATGTGTGTCTCTGCATGTGAGATGGGTCTCCTGAATACAGTGAACTGATGGGTCTTGACTCTTTATCCGATTTGCTAGTCTGTGTCTTTTAATTGGAGCATTTACTCCATTTACATTTAAGGTTAATATTGTTATGTGTGAACTTGATCCTGTCATTGTGATATTAGTTGGTTATTTTGCTCGTTAGTTGATGCAGTTTCTTCCTAGCATCGATGCTCTTTACATTTTGGCATGTTTTTGCCATGACTGGTACTGGTTGTTCCTTTCCATGTTTAGTGCTTCCTTCAGGGTCTCTTGTAGGGCAGGTCTGGTGGTGACAAAATCTCTCAGCATTTGCTTGTCTGTAAAGGATTTTATTTCTCCATCACTGATGAAACTTAGTTTGGCTGGATATGAAATTCTGGGTGAAAATTCTTTTCTTTAAGAATTTTGCAGAGAGTGTCCCCCACTCTCTTCTGGCTTGTAGAGTTTCTGCCGAGAGATCTGCTGTTAGTCTGATGGGCTTCCCTTTGTGGGTAACCCGACCTTTCTCTCTGGCTGCCCTTAACACTTTTTCCTTCATTTCAACTTTGGTGATTCTGACAATTATGTGTCTTGGAGCTGCCCTTCTCGAGGAATATCTTTGTGGCATTCTCCGTATTCCCTGAATTTGAATGTTGGCCTGCCTTACTAGATTGGGGAAGTTCTCCTGGATGATATCCTGAAGAGCGTTTTCCAACTTGGTTCCATTTTCCCTCTCACTTTCAGGCACACCAATCAGATGTAGATTTGGTCTTTTCACATAATCCCATACTTCTTGGAGGCTTTGTTCATTTCTTTTTCCTCTTTTTTCTCTAGACTTCTCTTCTCGCTTCATTTCATTCATTTGATCTTCAGTCGCTGACACTCTTTCTTCCAGTTGATTGAGTTGGTTACTGAAGCTTGTGCATTTGTCATGTATTTCTCATGTCATGGCTTTTGTCTCTGTCAGTTCATTTATGGCCTTCTCTGCATTGATTATTCTAGTTATCCATTCTTCCACTTTTTTTCCCCAAGATTTTTAGTTTCTTTGCGCTGGGTACGTAGTTCATCCTTTAGCCCTGAGAAGTTTGATGGACTGAAACCTTCTTCTCTCAACTCGTCAAAGTCATTCTCCATCCAGCTTTGATCCATTGCTGGTGATGAGCTGCGTTCCTTTGGAGGAGGAGATGTGCTCTTATTTTTTGAATTTCCAGCTTTTCTGCACCGCTTATCACCATCTTTGTGGTTTTATCTGCCTTTAGTCTTTGATGATGGTGACGTACTGATGGGGTTTTGGTGTGGGTGTCCTTCCTGTTTGTTAGTTTTCCTTCTAACAGTCACGACCCTCAGCTGTAGGTCTGTTGGAGATTGCTTGAGGTTCACTCCAGACCCTGTTTGCCTGGGTATCAGCTGCAGAGGCTGCAGAAGATTGAATATTGCTGAACAGCGAGTGTTCCTGTCTGATTCTCACTCTGGAAGCTTCGTCTCAGGGGTGTACCCCACAGTGTGAGGTGGGGGGGGTGTCGGTCTGCACCTAGTGGGGGATGTCTCCCAGTTAGGCTACTCAGGGGTCAGGGACCCACTTGAGCAGGCAGTCTGTCTGTTCTCAGATCTCAACCTCCGTGTTGGGAGATCCATTGCTCTCTTCCATGCTGTCAGACAGTGTCTTTTACATCTGCAGAGGTTTCTGCTGCTTTTTGTTTAGCTTTGCCCCATCACCAGAGGTGGAGTCTACAGAGACAGGCAGGCCTCCTTGAGCTGCCATGGGCTCCACCCAGTTCAAGCTTCCCAGCGGCTTTGTTTACTTAAGCCTCAGCAATGGCGGGCGCCCCTCCCCCAGCCCAGCTGCTGCTTTGCAGTTAGATCTCAGACTGCCAAGGTAGCAATGAGGGAGGCTCTGTGGCTGTGAGACCCTCCCAACCAGGTGTGGGATATAATCTCCTGGTGTGCCATTTGCTAAGAGCCTTGGTAAAGTGCAGTATTGGGGTGGGAGTTACCCAATTTTCCAGGTGTTGTGAGTTTCAGATTCCTTTGGCTAGGAAAAGGTATTCCCTTCCCCCTTGCACTTCCCAGGTGAGGTGATGCCTTGCCCTGCTTCAGTGCTCGCTGATCAGTCTGCACCAGCTCACCAGCACCGATTGTCTGGCACTCCCCAGTGATATGAACCCTGTACCTCAGTTGAAAATGCAGAAATCACCTGTCTTCTATGTCACTTGTGCTGGGAGCTGAAGGCTGGAGGTGTTTCTATTCAGCCATCTTGCTCAAAATCCATATTTTGATATATTTAAAGAGTAAGATGTTATTTGCTGAAGTATACTTTTCAATCAATGCATACTATTCCCTTTGAGGTTTTGCAGATTAAATATTTATTTCAAAGGATAGATAGATCTACACCAGAAAGATATTTTGGAAGGTATGTAATAAGAAAGTAAACTTTTACATTTAGTTTGTAATTGATAGAGTTAAAATTTTCTTTTAATATAAAGACATATGCATGTGTAATTTAGCATATATATGTATGTATAGAGATACTTTTTTAAAAAGTAGCATAATATATGTATTTTATCAAAATTACATCATTTAAAAAATTTCTCATCATCTATCAAATTAAGAATTTGTTGCTTACTGAATCAATGGCACTCAAAAGTTTTGTCCTCATAAATGTATTTAACTTGAATTAAGACTCACCAGCAATACAGAAGAATATTACCATGAGACTTAATATCAATTACTTCTAATATGATCTGATATTTTTCAAGAGGGAATTGTGCTACTTATGATTATCATATTTTTGCTCCAGTTAAGGACAACCTTACTTTGTCATTTTTTCTCTCTGTGTAGTTTACAAAAGGCACCAGCCCCCCGTAGAAAATCTTTCTTATAACTTGGACTGGTTTCCTCACAAAAAATTGTGCCACTTCTGATTTGAAGAGCTCAAATTATTATATAAGTTTTTGCAAAGCTTCAAGCTCATTAGCAAGATAAAATGTGCTGTGGCTTGCAGGGGAATTCTTTGATCAAAACTCTTTGGTTCCCTAAAATTCTACCTGTGCCACAGTGTTTCAGTAGAGGAGAGTTGAATGAGCTATTGATATTCCAAAGTTCTCATAAGAATATGCATGATTAAAGATCTAAGTAAATTACAGAATTGAAAACTTCAGAGGCACAAGATGAGGCTCAACAAGAACAGAAAATTCAGAAATACTTCAACACAATCAGAAAATGCTTTCATAAAGCACAGACATTCAAGTAACTCTTTCGTATTGTGGCAAACTAGGAGCTTGGAATAGAATCTGGCTTCTTGCCAAAAAACGTTGTAATGCTCCTGAACTTATTATTACTTTTTATAAATGAAAGAAGGTAGAGAACATCATCTCCAGCCTTGGAAGGACACCATCAATGCACACAAGTTTCTACACATTTTAAATTAAATTTTGTGGAATGCTGACACAAAAATGTATCAGTAACAGAGATTTAACCTTTTATAAGAATTTTGGATAAGGTGGAAGGGAAAGGCTTGTTAAAATGGTCTTCACTGAAAGAGAGCTACTATTTTAATTTGAATTTATTTTGTCCAGATATGTAAATTTTAGTTGCTAAGCAATGCTGACCTGTTTTGTGAATACCCAAGATACACTTAAGCCAGATTTCTTATTTTCTTTCTTGTTTCCTTTATGTTTACTTAATTCCTAAAGAAATAGTGAAAGCACTCACTTTACTTAAACAAATACTAACACCAAAACAAAACCAATAAATACAACTTTAAATACATAGTGTTTTCGAAAGTCAACCAGCCTTAAGCTTGGCTAAGTACCTTATTAGAAATGACCTACATGGACAAACAAAGACTGCTTTCGTGGCATAATATTATTCTATTGTATTGAATTTAGCAAAAAGACTGTTAAACATTAAAAAGTGTTGTTAGGTTTGTGTTTAGTAAGATGTCACTGGAGTTAAACTTGATTCTTTTGGACACCTATGCCTATATTAGAATTTAATATAACCTCTAGCTTTTACTTATTGGGTTTAAATTTTTTTTTGTCCCTGAGTACCAAGAATTTTATTCCCTTACTACCAAGTGTATTAAATCAGTGTGTTCAGTAGAGTGAATTATTATTGCTCTTTTGCTTCTCAAAATCCTGATTCATCCCCTGGGTAAACTTTAGACACTGAAAAGAATATATACTCATCATTTTTCTTCAAGCAAGGGATGTTCTAATGGCCCTCATTTTATAAAGTGTTATTTTTTGTCTATCTTTTTCAAACAATCTGGCTACAGCCTCTCTCTATTCCAGTTCTTTCCTCTGTAAAATAAATATAGTAACTGCATCAGATGATTGATCTAAGGTTCACATGAAGGTACACAAGTGACCTAGCACATTGCCAAGCACAAAGTTAAGTGTTATATTAAAATAATGTGTTGTTGTATTAGTCCATTTCACACTAACATAAGGATATACCCAAGACTGGGTAATTTAAAAGAAAAAGAGGTTTAATTGACTCACAGTTCTGCATTACTGGGGAGGACTCAAGAAACTTAACAATCATGGCGGAAGGTGAGAGAAAAGCAGACACATCTTACATGGTGGCAAGCAAGAGAGGGCAAATGAGCAAAGGAGGGAGAGCCCTTTATAAAACCATCAGATCTCATTAGAACTCACTCACTATCACAAGAGCAGCATGGGGGAAACCAACCCATGATCCAATTACTTCCACCTGGTCCCACCCTTGACATGTGGGGATTATGGGGATTACAATTCAAAGTAAGATTTCGGTTTGGACACAGATCCAAACCATATTAGTTATTATTTTTAATATCAGGTATTGGAGAATTATTTGAGATTTGTATCTTTAGGCAAAGTGTGTGGCAATATCTGGTACTCTAAGAAAATGAGCTACTTAATTTTTTTAAATAATCAAACCTTATTCTTTCAGTCAATCTCAAAAAATTTATTCCAAATTGAAGTCTTTCTAAAATATACCACATACTTTGCTTTGCCTAAGTCAGTTAGAATATATAATAATTAAAATTTGTTCTTGATTAGGCCCTTTATGAGGAGTAAATATTACAGATATATCTTAGTAACTGCTTACTATATGCCATGACCTATGCTAAATACCACATAGATTATCTCATTTCATCTTCCTCAAAAACGTTCAAGTTAGGTACTGATAAAATATTTATAAGCAATATAACTGAACGTTATGAAGGTTATGAAGCTAAAGAAACTTACTCATGGTCAAAGAGAGTAATAGCAGAGCTACATTTTAAATTTAAAATTGTCTAATTTGAAAACTTGCAGATTTAATTATTATGAATAATCTTTTTCACATACTGTTTTTGTGTATGTGAGTTTTGTGGACAAATAGAATTATGTCTATTTCATTTGCACAATAGGTAAACTAATTAAATTAGATTACATATCTCGCTAAGTTTGTATAGTAACTGGTAGATAGTTTTTCGCATTCTTCCTATATATGTTGCCTAAATGAGGGACAGAATGTATGATGAGATGTGAACCTAGTTTTCATTTAAACAAATGAGAAGCAGTGTATTACTTAACAGAGTCTTGTGTGGTGTCTACTCTTGGTTTAAAAATTAATTGTAAACTTGGGTTGTACTAATATATAATAGTGTTTGAATCAAGAAAGATCCTTTTTTTAATTGTACTGAAGGTGATATTTACTGCCGTTGGTACAATTATCTATAGGACACAGAGAATTAAGACAAATTAAGAGCAGTGTAAACAATATAATACAGGGTTTACAACTCTTGTCTTTGAGGAATATTTACAAGTGCTGAAGAATTCAGCTCTAGAGGAATTGGCAACACGATTTCTGTTTTTGAAAATGTGGAGCCTGGAGGAGGAATTAGAATTACGTTCCACAGAACTACAGAAATGGGCTCAAACCATCGAATGAAAGGTGAACTTTCATTTCAATATAAGAAGGCGCTGCATGGTGGATCAATCCAACAACGGAATAATTTGCTTATATGACTAGGGAATCACATCCTGAAATGTTTTTTCTTTTCCAAAAAATGTGTTGTAGGTTATATAAAACTTAATAGTGTGTAAACCATATGCCTTGATGAAAATTTTTATTTTTTTGGTCACAAACATCAAATAGGTGCTCATTACTCTCAATTCTCAATCTCTGTAGAAATGGAAAGTAGCACATGAATAAAATCTAAAGCAAATCCCTAAATCTCATTTGAACAATTAAATTTCCAACTTCTTTTTATATCAAAATCTTCCTTAAGTTATTAACAAGTAGTCTTACTAAATTTATTTGCATTTCACAGCTTCTTCACTTATCTGCTTTGTGCAACAATGGGGAAGTGAGAGGTGGGGTAATAAGCAACAGAAAATAAATAACAAAAACACTAAAAGTTTGTAGATGATATTTTGAAAGTGATAATTTATTTGAATATTGACTCTCCACTGTATGGACTCAATATCCTCATACTTTCCATAATAGTAGATGTTTGCAAAGTTTCATTAAAACTAGTTTACTCATTTTCTTTTTTGAGAACAAATGTCATTCTTTTTAGTCTTTCTCTCCTCTGAGTACTCTTCTAGCTTTCCATACTATTTCTCAGCAGTGACCTCACTTGTAATTTCATGATAAACTGTCAATTCTTTCATGAAGAAACAATGTCAGTTTAACCTTCATTTGTATTTATGTTTGTCGAGTTAAATTATACTTGATGCCATTGCCACTCAGTGAGTGGTAGTAGGACCAGCAGCACTGGAATAGGCTGGAGTTTTTAGAAATGCAGAACTTCAACTCCCATCTGAGACCTAAAAAATTATAATCCTCATTTTACAAGATTCCAAAGTGACTTCATGCCACAACAAAGCTTGAGAATGCTCTCTGTCTATTTATAGATGCTTTCAAGTCTCCAAACCCTCAATTTCTGCCTCTATGCTGATTTGCTGATTTGTTTGCCTGTTAGATCATTCAGCTACTTTTTCATTAGAGAAATGTTTATTGAGGACCTATTACGTGCAGATCACTATTCTAGATGTTAGGCATAAGGCACTTAAAAATATAAGCAAGACTCTGACCCTCAAGAAGCTTATATTAGCAATGAACGGATAAACAAGCAAAAGAAATGATTTCAGATGCATGCTGTACAAATATTCATTATACACTCTATGACTTGTATTTGTATTATTTTAATACTTTTTGAAAAGCAGCAAGTTTAAAAATTAAAATTTTGATGAAGTTCAGTTTACCAAGTTCTTATTTTATGGCTTGTGCTATAGTGCTACATCTAAGAAATTTTTTGCCTAATCCAGGGTAACAATATTTTTTTCTTTTAGAAGTTGTATGGTTTTAGGTTTTACAGTTAAGTCTATGATCCATTTTGAGTTATTTTGGTTTATGATATAAAGGATGAATGAAAAATTATTTTTTGTGAGGCATATCCAATTAACTAAATGCCATTTGTTGAAGAGACTATTCTTTTTACACTGAGTTGCCTTTACACATTTGTTAGATATTAATTGTCCATAAATGTTTGTCTATTTTTGGACTCTCTATTCTGTTTTTTCAGTCTGTTTGACCACTTTTACCCCAATACCCCCATATGGGATTCCTCGGATCACTGCAGCTTTGAAATCACACTTGAAATGTAGTAGTGTTTGCCCTCCAACATTATTATTCTTTTTCCACATTGTTTTAGCTATTCCAGGCCCTGTATATTTACATAACAATTTTAGGATATGTTTTCTGATTTCTACAAAAACAAAAGCGTGTAAGAATTTTGATTGTTATTGTGTTGAACCTAGAGATCAATTTGGGAGATTTATATCTTACAACACTGAGTCTCCTAACTCATGAACAAGATATATTTATCCATTTATTTAAGACTTCTTTAATTTCTCCAAGCCATAATTTTCAGTTTTCACTGTATATATTTTACTCATCTTTTGTCAGATTTATACATAAATATTTTATATGTTTGATGACACTGTAAATGACATTATGTTTTTACTTTCAATTTTTAATCATTTGTTGCTGTTAAGTGTCATTTTTTGTATTGCTATCTTATCCTGCGATGTCTCTAAACTCAACTTATTAATTATATTAGTTTTTTTGTAGATTCTATCAGCTTTTCTACATAGATGATCATCGCCACTACAAATAAAAAATGTTTTACCTCTCTCTTTTCAATCTGGATTCCTTTTACTTCTTTCATTTTTGCCTGAGAATCTTCAGTACAATGTTTATAACACATACTCTTAAAACTCGTTAATAAAAAAGCAAATAATGAGATAAAAAAGGACAAAAGATTTAAACAAACATTTTACAAAAGTTGATGTGTACATGATAAAGAAGTGTATGAGAAGATGCCTAATATTAGTCAATAGGGACATGCAAATAAATAATACAATGAGCTTTCACTATACACCTACTAGCATGACTAAATTTGAAACAAACAGAATTTACTCAGTGTTGGCAAGAATGTAAAGGCACTGTAAGTCAGATACACCACTGCTAGGAATACAAAGCAGAAACAATCACTTTGGAAAATTTAGTCTTTTAGTTAAAGTTAAAATTCTCCTATTGTATGATTGAGACATACTGCCTGTAGTTATTTACTAATACAATAGAAAGATAGGTCACACAAACACTTTTTCATAAATGTTTAAAGCAGCTTTATTTGTAATATTCCAAAACTAGAAACAATTAAATGTTCATCAACAAGTTACAGAACAAACAGATTATGATATACCAATACTAAGGAATACTACTCAGAAAAAAGTAATAAATTGTTGATACACAAAAGAAAATGGATAAATCTCAAAAGGAAGAGAAGCCTCACACAAAAGAGAGTGCATCTCCTATGATTCTATGAATGTATAATGAACTACAGTAATAGGAAGCAGTAAAATTGTCACCTATAGGTGAGAGGGGAATGAAATAGCTGGGAAAAAAATTTTGGTAAAATATATATGTTCACCATTACCACAGTCAAGGTCACAGACTATCTGTCTATCTATCGATCTATCTATAGATCGATCTATCTATCTATCTATCTATCTATCTATCTATCTATCTATCTATCATTTGGCTATCTAGATTCAGGCTAGATATATACATATATGGTTTTCTATATGTCAAATATCGAATTATAAACATCAAATATTCAGTGTTGTTATAAAAATACTTTGGTCATTAGACGATTTAATACAGAATAATATATTGGAGGGATTACAGCAAACTTGGTCTATGAAGATATTTCTGTGAGGGAGTAATCATTCTGATGAAGCACAAAGCGTGAATCTGAACCAACGTCTCTAGACTCCAGTTTGACCCCATGAGCCTCAGACTCACATCTCCATTATGTACTACATAAATCCCTTTTGACATAACAAATGCATTTATAGCTTGTGTTCTTATCTGAACTTGTCATCTTTCCCAGGATACACTTCGGTTTATCTATACTATCTCAATTAGAGTTAAGTCTATCCTTCCAATTTCTTACACCTTCAGGTTGCTGTAATACAGGTAGGACAGGCAGTAAATGTTGCTTGAGGAGGGTTCTCTAAAGGAATAGAGCTAGTAGGATACATGTATATATGATGGGAAGTTTATTATAGGAGTATTGACTCACACGATCATAAGGCGAAGTCCCACAATAGGCTATCTGCAAGCTGAGGAGCAAGGAAGCCAGTCCAAGTCCCAAAACCTCAAAAGTAGGGAAGTCAATGGTGAAGCCTTCAGTCTGTGGCCGAATGCCTGAGAGCCCCTGGCAAATGACTGGTGTAAGTCCAAGAGTCCAAAGGCTGAAGAACTTGGAGTCTGATGTTTGAGGGCAGGAAGCATCCAGCATGGGAGAAAGATGGAGGCCGGCAGACTCAGCACATCTGCTCTTCCATCTCCTGCCTGCTGTATTCTAGCCCTGTTAGCAGCTGATGAGATGGTGCCCACCCAGTTTGAGGGTTGGTCTGCCTCTCTCAGTCCACTGATTAAAATGTTAATCTCCTTTGGCAACACCCTCATAGATACACCCAGAAACAATATTTTCATCCTTGAAACCAAACAAGTTGACTCTCAATGTTAACCATCACAGGAGGCATGGAGAGGAGAGTTCTTATCTTAAGTTCAGATTTTTCCACTTTGTCTCACCCCACAGTGAATCAATTACTAATTTCTGTTTATTCTACTCTGCGGTGTTCTTCAAATTTGTATACTATGCCATTTTCTTCTCCTAGAGTTCAGGAAACCTCCCTTATAATTCAAGCTTCCCAACTGATATACCTGCCTCCTCTTTTTTACTCTCTTCAATCAATTTTGTGCCCTGAGACCACAGTAGTCTTTTCTATAGGGCAAATGTAGTTGTCCCCAAAGCCAAAAACAGTGCTTATTACGTGGGGCACTCAATAATTATTTCTTTCATGAAAGAATGGATTAGTGTCATTTTCCAGATTATAATTCTTTAGTAGCTTAGCATTGCATGCAGTGTAAAACTCAAATTGCTAAGCATAGCCCAGAAGTTCTTTCCAGCCTAATATCCCACATCAACCCTATCTAAAGCTGAATACAACTTTTGAACTAAGTACAATTCCCTGAATGCATCCACTTTCATTTGTTTCTTGGTCCTGTACTTGGGGACGGTAACTACCTGCACTGTGCTTCCTCTCTTCTTTAATGGCTTACTCAGGTTTCAGGACTCAGCCAAAAACTCTTGGTTAGGAAAATTCCTATGCTTCTATCTATTTCTGAGGCTATTTATCTACACTTCCTGTGTGTTCTCAGACTATCCCCAAAATAGAGAAGCCATATACTGGTGAGTAATAAATAACTGATTACAAAAAATTCCTTGAATGCAGAGACTAAGCCTTCTTAATTGTTCCTTCTGCACTGCACAGCTCTGAACCACAGTGCGTATTCTATTAAAATGATTTGAATAAGTGGATTATATTTATTCAGTTTATGATCTCCCTAAAAAGATTGGGAACAAATCTGAGTTTGAGACAAAATGCATTTTATATTCATCTACGGAATATAGAATCATTGTACTTATAAATAGAAAGGAGCCAATGGTCTAATTATGAAGGTAAGAACACATAACCTGCAAAATTATATTGAACTTGATTTGGAATAACCTGCAAAATTATATTGAACTTGATTTGGAATAGATTTTGTTTTGTAGTATTGTTCATTCCACTAACTGAAACTGTTATGGGCCTATTGAACTGTTATTGGTATATTGATTTAATCATACATTCATTCATTTATTCATATATTCAATCAGTGTAGTACATACTCCATGAATTATTTAATAATTATTTAATAATTCTGTAGAATAATGATTGCATACTGTCTCAGAAAATAGATTCTGGACCCAAAGTGCCTGGGTTTACTCCTGGTTTTACCAGTAGTATACCGTGTGATCTTGAACATACTGTTTAACCTCTAGGCTTCTAAAATTTATAATGAGGCAAATATTAGGAACAGTAATGCCTCAGGGAATTAAATAAATGGATTTAATAAAAGTTAAGCAGCTAGAGAGCCAAGTACTACGTACATATAAAATACTGCTGGCCATTTATTTAACACTTAGGAGCAGCCGTTGCCTTTCACGGCTTTTACATTATTTCTCATTGCTTCCTTTTTTTTTTCTATCTGAATATAAAAATGTAGGCATCTAGATGGCTCACAAAACTTGCATAGGACCTTCAGGGAGGAATTTTCAACTGAATGAATTCAAATTCTCTGTATGCACTAGGTGTAGAATGATATAATCAAATGGAAAAGGATGTTAGTAGAAAACCTCATTCAGCCTTTTTGTCCATAAAAACCTGTGAATATAATGAATGATGCCTTCACAGCTGAAAATCAGCAGGCATTATAAATACTTACAAAGTAGGTTAAGAAAATGTCTTTCTTCTTATGGGAACAGCAGTTGAAAGGCCTAATGACGCTAATTATAATAAGTAGCTACTCAGTGTCTCATCAGAAACACTGACCCGCAGTCCTAGCAGGTGCTCATTACATGTGCTAAATTTTGCTCTTAATAACCATTTACCCTCTTGTGATGTCTACATATGTAGTAAAGAAAAAAAATAACATTATGCATTTTGCTGGAGAAATTCACGAGGCTGTAAAAAAGTAATATAAATACTGTAGTAAAATGTTTTCATTTCTCAGGCATGAATACAGGAAGCTAAGTTTTATATACGTGTAGTTTTGGGTCACAGAATGATTTTAAGAGAATGCCAATTTTAGATAAGATATTTAAAAGGCCCAGCATTGTATAGTTTTTAAAACTATGTTAATAAATATTTATTAGAAAAAGGACACCTTGGAATAAAGTAATATCTCGGTTATTTTACCTTGTTAATTTATGATTCACATCAGAAATTCCAACTAAAAGGAATGTAGGTGGCTCAGTTACAATTCATCCAGCATAGTACAGGACAAAATAGTGCTTTTAAAAAGTAAAGTAATACATTTACTTGGTTAAAAATAAAAAGCTATACACAACTATACGAAAACAAAAAGTTATACAAAGGTTTACAGGAAAATCCTCATTCGCTACCCTTTCCCCTCCTACTCCATCACCTATAGAGAATATTCTATTCTATTAAGCTCTATCACCTGTAAGTGACTAATTATGTTAACATCTATTGTTTCCAAGGAAACATGACCATATGTAATTACAATTTTATTTTTTCCATGTAAGTTAGCATAAAATATGCATTTATTTGCATCTTCTTTTTCTGTTTGCTTGTTTTGGATTCAACAATATGGACCAAACAAAATTGCCTGAGTACTATCTATTTGGCTCACCAATTTCATATTGTTCAACCTAGTATCTTGGAGCGCTATTTATACTAATATGTTGAGAATTTTCTTAGTTTTCTTTCCTTAATGTTTTCAAAGGTTACAGAGCATTCCATTATGTAAATATTTCAGAGTTGATTCAATCTGTCCCATATGAATGACCCCTGGTTGTTACTAATCCTTAGTAATTATAAAAAGGATCAATTAATAAACACTCAAATGCATTAATCATATTCATTAATAGCTACAGTATGTATTCTTAAAGGTAAAGTTATTGGTCAATGGGTAAATGTATTTGTAATTTTTGTAGAAACAGGTAAGATTATTCTAGGCTTCTTTATTGATTACTAACAAAAGAGTTAAAAAATGAAGCTGCAGCACAGCCTTAGGGGCATCCCTTTGCCCGGAACTTTCGTATCTACTACGTAAGTATCTTCTGGACGGAGCTGGAAGTTTCATAGTTTGTGCTTCACTTGGCCCAATATATTGTACATGCCATACTTCAGAAGTAGCCAAAACTTCTGATAATTTTTTTTCTACCCAAGTGTCTGATGTAAAATGCAACTTTTCTAAGCTACTAAAATATTTTCCTCAGGGAATAGTCTGTAAAGAAATAGAATATTCTTCCTACACAGGCCACACAGGAACTGGTGCATAAATAAACACTGTCTAAATTAGGTGTTTGGGGACCTGCTTTTAGCAGATGAAGAAAATTAAAAATTAGAATATCTTTGTTTACATGTAAAATGATGCATCAAAATCTGTTAATGATGTTCATCTTTTTAATTTTAAGACAAAGTTATTTTTCCCTGGGTAATGCTGGATTCCTTCCAAATTATCAGAATTTCTGACCAAATGGGGTTTAAATTAATAACCTCTCTTCAAGGAGAAGTCAAATAATAAAGTACCACCCACACTATTTCCATAGTGACATCTGAAGGACATCCTCAACTTATAGATTATATTATATAAGATTCCAAAAGAGCATTTTGTTATTTGTGATGGAGATTTTTTAACCTAAAAATAGATACATATTTTATTATTTTATTTCCTATAGTCTTCCAAAAATAATATAAAATATTCAAAGAATACAAAAATTACAGTAGATGTTTGTAAATGAAACAATATAATTCATAAAACATTAGAATAATTTCAGAATCCGAATAGTCCAGAAAACAAGTGTTAGTTCTGTTTATACTTCAAGGCCTCAAAACCTAGGCATTTTCTATCCGAGTGCTCTGTGATGCATCAGGCACTTAGTTCAGGACAGTGACATTTACATTCAGGTATCCATGTTCTAGGAAGTAGGATGGAGGAAGAACTGAAGAATAACAGAACTAAACTTGATGCCAGTTGTCTCTTTAAAAAGGTTCTCTTGTAAATGTGTATAAGTTCCTTGTAGATTCTGGATATTAGACTTTGTCTGATGGGTAGATTGCAAAAATTTTCTCCCATTCTGTACATTGCTTGTTCACTCTGGTGACAGTTTCTTTTACTGTGCAGAAGTTTTTTAGCTTAATTAGATCCCATTTGTCAATTTTGGCTTTCGTTGCAATTGCTTTTGATGTTTTAGTCATGAAGTCTTTGCCCATGCCTGTGTCCTGAATGGTATTGCCTAGATTTTCTTCCAGGGTTTTTATGGTTTTCAGTTTTACATTTAAGTTTTTAATCCATCTTGAGTTAATTTTTGTATAAGGTGTAAGGAAGTTGTCCAGTTTCAATTTTCTGCATATGGCTAGCCAGTTTTCCCAGCACCATTTATTAAGTAGGGAATTCTTTCTCCATTGTTTGTTTTTGTCAGGTTTGTCAAAGATCAGATGGTTGTAGATATGTGCTGTTATTTATGAGGTCTCTGTTATGTTCCTTTGGCCTATATATCAGTTTTGGTATCAGTACCATGCTGTTTTGGTTACTGCAGCCTTGTAGTATAGTTTGAAGTCAGGTAGCATGATGCCTCCAGCTTTGGCAAAGAATATGAACAGACACTTCTCAAAAGAAGACATTTATGTGGCCAAAAAACATGTAGAAAAAAGCTCATCATCACTGGTCATTAGAGAAATTCAGGTCAAAACCATAGTGAGATGCCATCTCATGCCAGTTAGAATGGCGGTTATTAAAAAGTCAGGAAACAGATGCTGGCGAGGCTGTGGAGAAATAGGAACACTTTTAAACTGTTGGTGGGAGTGTAGATTAGTTCAACCATTGTGGAAGACAGTATGGTGATTCCTCAAGGATCTTGAGCAAGAATTGCACTACTGGGTAAATGCCCAAAGGATTATAAATCATTCTATTATAAAGATACAAGTGCAGGTATATTTATTGCAGCCCTATTTACAATAGCACAGACTTAGAACCAATCCAAATGCCCATCAATGACAGACTGGATAAAGAAAATGTGGCACATATACACTATGGAATACTATGCAGCCATAAAAAAGAATGAGTTCATGTCCTTTGCAGACACATGGATGAAGCTAGAAGCCATCATTCTCAGCAAAGTAACACAGAAACAGAAAACCAGACACTGCATGGTCTCACTCATAAGTGGGAGTTGAACAATGAGAACACACGGACACAGGGAGGGGAACATAACACACTGGAGCCTGTCAGGGAGTAGGGGGCAAGGGGATGGAAAGCATCAGGACAAATACCTAATGCATGCAGGGCTTGAAAACCTAGAAGACAGGTTGGTAGGTGCAGCACACCACCATGGCACATAGCTATAACAAACCTGCACATTCTGCACATGTATAGCAGAACTTGAAGTAAAACTTAAAAAAATTAAAAAAAAAAATGGTTCTCAAATCTGCCAAATAATTGTTTCCATCTGCTTTTCACTGACCAGTCTTAATCACCTGGCCATACTAAGAAAGGGAGCTGGGAAATGTAGGTTTGTTGCCAGTCAGCCAGTTTCCAAGACAGACAATAATAGGGGCAAATTGATAATGGGGGAAAACCAGCCATTTCTTCCTATATCCTTATCCAGTCCTTAAGGATAACAATATGTTACCTGTAACAATATGTCAGCCCAAACTTTACTACCAAATAATGGCAGCTGAAAGTAGTCATATAATTCAAAACAAAACATGTATATCTTCCAGAATAAAATAGTGTCTGGCTAGCAGCCTCTGAAGTGCTGGCAAAACAGAAAAGTAAAACAATAGTGAAAACATTTTAAAAGATAGAAACATGCGACAGCACAGAAAATTAAAATGTTTGGTCCAATTGTTCAAGGGAAGACATTTCATAGGCTGAAAAGCTTCACTGGGAGACAGATGGATCAAACTTAAATACATTTTCTTAGTTGATGCCTACCAGTCTGAGCTAACCAGGAAATATTGCCTCTATCTGTTCCAGATTTGGGGGATTTGGGGTCTGCTCTTAGCCTCCAAATTTTTAGACTACAATTCCCACAAAAATACAAAAGTGGGCTTGCCTATGGTACCATGAATATAGGGAAAGGAAGTAAAATCCTATAAAATTCAATGAAAGCCTTAGTGAGACCAAAGGCTGGGAATTATTGGTTTTTAATGTGTGTGTGCATGTGTGTCTGATAAGGAGTTAACATGTATACATAAAATTTCCTTAGGAATTTGAAAGCTACTCTCATATAGTAATGGGAATAAAGTAGTTAGAAGCAAAAAAAATGTGTGGGTTTTGGTAACTAAAAAGGCTACATTAACGAAAAGTTTTATTGTTGACATAGTGAATTAATTTTAGTGCGGCTTTTGATTAAGAGATGCGTGATCAATAATAGGTTGAATAAGGATCACCATGGTTATATGATATTGATTTAGATTTGTATAATGATTAGATCGAATATATTTAAAGTTTATTAAGGAAGGCTGAAAGCAATGAACACATTTATCATTATAATGCTATTTCTTTGTATCTCACAATAGAATGTAAGCTTCTCGATGGCAAGAGCAATGGAAGTCAATTTACCTTTGTATCTAAAACACTGGACACATTGAACATGTTCAAATAATATTTGATTGATGAATAAATTTATGAATAAATGAAAAGCAACTGAAAGCAATTATTCATGTCATGCCAGCGCAGATATTTTTAATTTGAAAGTGTCAATCTTATTGCACTTTTAATCCCCAACTTTTTTTCTTCTAAATTTCTCACTATGTCAGCATCACAAAATTCCAACCTCTCACCCTTTCCTTTATTTCTATTTATTCATTTTCCTATTATTTATTATAGATCCTATGACCCTTCCATATCCATTATTCTCTTATTCATATCCTACATTCTTTTACTGTCCTTGATTTCAGCCACCTTGATCTAGGCCCCTGTCCCTGATACAACCAAATGTAGCTGAATCCAGGTACCCTTTCCTGTTTTATCACAGATTAAAGTTGTCAGAGAAAACTTTTCCACTTATATAAATGCACGGTTATAGTTTCCAACTAGACCCCTGCATATCTGCCTCTCCAGTACGAGAGCAACTGTTCACATGTGGTTATTTAAATGTAAATTAATTAAATTGAAATGAAATGTTCAAAGTTGTTCAGTTGTGCTGACCACATCTAAAATGCTCCATAGCCAGATGATTTTTTTATAACTTTTATTTTAAATTCAGAAGTACATAGAAGTACATGTGCAGTGTGCAGGATGAGCAGGTTTGTTACATAGATACATTGTGTCATGGTGTGTCATGGGGGTTTGTTGCATGGATTTCATCACCCAGATTTGTGTGTGTGTGTGTGTGTGTGTGTGTGACGGAGTCTCACTCTGTCTCCCAGGTTGGAATGCAGTGGCACGTTCTTGGCTTACTGCAACCTCTGTCTCCCAGGTTCGAGCAATTCTCTTGCCTCAGCCTCCTGAGTAGCTGGGATTACAGGCACCTGCCACACTCAGCTGATCTTTGTAGTTTTAGTAGAAACGGGGTTCCGCCATGTTGGCCAGGCTTGTCTTGAACTCCTGACTTGAGATGATCCTCCCACCTTGGCCTCCCAAAGTGCTGATATTACAAGTGTGAGTCACCACGCCTGGCCTATCACCCAGATATTAAGTCCAGTATCCACCAGTTATTTTTCCTGATCCTCTCCCTCCTCCCACCCTCCACCCTCTGGTAGGCCCCAGTGTTTGTTTCCCCTCTATGTGTCCATGTGTTCTCATCATTTAGCTCCCACTTATAGGTAAGAACATGTGGTATTTGGTTGTTTGTTCCTGCATTACTTTGCTAAAGATAATAGCCTCTACCTCCATCCATGTCCCTGAAAAGGACATGATCTCATTCCTTTTTATGACTGTATAGTGTACATGTACCACATTTTCTTTATCCAGTCTATTATTAATGGGCATTTAGGTTGATTCCATGTCTCTGCTATTGTGAACGGTGCTGCGATGAACATATACATGCATGTATCTTTATAATAGAACAATTTATATTCCTTTGGGTATATACCCAAAAACAGGATCACGAGGTCAAATGGTATTTCTGTCTCTAAGTCTTGAGGAATCACCACACTGTTTTACACAATGGTTTTCCTAGTTTACACTACCACCAACACTGTAAAATCATTCCTTTCTCTCCACAATCTCACCAGCATGTGTTATTTATTTATTTATTTATTTTACTTTTTAGTAATAGCCATTCTGACTGGTGTGAGATAATATCTTACTGTGGTTTTAATTTGCATTTATCTAATGATCAGTGATGTGGAGCCTTTTCTCATGTTTGTTGGCCACATGTATGTTTTCTTTTGAGAAGTGTTCATTCATGTCCTTTGCCCATTTTTTTTTCTGAAGCAGAAAGTATTTATTGTATTGTATAATAATAATCTTCACTTAGGACAATTTAGGGTGTTAAAATGAGGTACAAGGGGAGTTCATAATGGAAAATAGGAGGAAAACACAAATTTTAGTTTAATATGAGACATCACTGCTTGGAAATATCTGTTCAGGATAGAATTCAAAATGCAATGTTATAGATGTTGGATATTATACTTTTGTCAGATGCCTAGTCTGCAAAAAATTTTCTCCCATTCTATAGGTGGTCTGTTTACTCTGTTTATAGTTTCCTTTGCTCTGCAGAAGCTCTTAAGTTTAATTAGATCCCATTTGCCAGTTTTTGTTTTTGTTGCAATTGCTATTGGCATGTTTGTCAAGAAATCTTTGTCCGTGCCTATGTCCTGAATGGTCTTGCCTAGATTTTCTTCTAGCGTTTTTAGAATTTTGGGTTTTATATCTGTCTTTAATTCATCTTGGGTTGATTTTTGCATATGATGTAAGGAAGGGGTCCAGTTTCAATTTTCTGCATATGGCTAGCCTGCTATTTCAGCACCATTTACTAAATAGGGAATCGTTTCCTCACTGCTTGTTTTTGTTAGGTTTGTCAAAGATCAGATAGTTTTAAGTGTGTGGTTTTATTTCTGTGTTCTCTACTCTGTTCTACTGGACTATGTTTCTTTTCCTGTATAAGTACCATACTGTTCTTGTTATGGTAACCCTGTAGTTTAGTTTGAAATCAGGTAGCATTGCCTTTGCTGTTTGGGCTCTTTTTTGATTCCATTTGAATTTTACCACAGGTGTTTTTTTTTTTTTTTTTCCCAGTTCTGTGAAGAATGTCAATGGTGGTTTAATGGGAATAGCATTGAATCTATAAATTGTTTTGGGCATTATAGACATTTTTACAATATTGATTATATGTGCCCATGAGCATAGGATGTTTTTCCATTTGTTTGTGTTATCTCTGACTTCTTTGAGCAGTGGTTTATAGTTCTCCTTGTAGAGATCCTTCACTTCCCCTGTTAGCTGTATTCCTAGGTATTTTATTCTTTTTGTGGCAATTGTGAATGGGAGTTCATTTGTGATTTGGTTCTCGGCTTGCCTGTTGTTTGTGTATAGGAATGCTAGCAATTTTTGCACATTGATTTTGTATCCCGAGACTTAGCTGAAGTTGCTTGTCAGCTTAATAAGCTTTTGGGCTGAGATTATGGAATTTTCTAGATATAGGATCATGCCATCTGCAAGCAGAAATAGTTTGGCTCCCTCTCTTCCTATTCGAATATGCTTTATTTCTTTATCATGCCTGATTGACCTGGCCAGAACTTCCAATACTATGTTGAATAGGAGTGGTGACAGAGGGCATCCTTGTCTTGTACTGTTTTTTTCAAGGGGAATGCTTCCAACTTTTGCCCTTTCAGTATGATATTGGCTGTGGGTTTGTCATATATGGCTCTTATGATTTTGAGGTATGTTCCTTTAATACCTAGTTTATTGAGAGTTTTATAACATGAAATGTTGTTGAATTTTATTGAAAGTCTTTTCTGCATCTTTTGAGATAATCATTCAGTTTTTGTCTTCAGCTCTGTTTATGTGATGAATCACATTTATTGATTTGTCTATGTTAAACCACACTTGTATCCCAGGGATGAAGCCTACTTGATCATGGTGGATTAGCTTTGTGATGTGCTGCTGGATTCATTTGCCAGTAATTTGTTGAGGATTTTTGCATCAATGTTCATCAAGGATATTGGCCCGAAGTTTTTGTTGTTGTTGTTCTATCTTTGCCAGGTTTTGGTTTCAAGATGATGCAAGCCTCATAGAATGAGTTAGAGGGGACTCCCTGCTTTTCAATTTTTTGGAATAGTTTCAGTAGGAATAGTACCAGCTCTTCTTTGCATACCTGGTAGAATTCAACTGTGAATTTGTCTGGTCCTGGTTTACACAATGGTTTGATTAGTAGGCTGTTCATTACTGCTTTAATTTCAGAAATCATTATTGGTCTGCTCAGGGGTTCAATTTCTTCCTGGTTCAGCCTTGAGAGGGTGTGTGTCCAGGAATTTATTCATTGATTTTCGATTTTCTAGTTTATGTGCAATAGTAATTTTATATATAATACATATGCATATTTATACACATATATGTACACACATATATGTATATAACACATATATTATTTATACATATTTGATTCCTACATATTTCCTACAACATATCTTAAGCCAGGAAAGCTATGATTATTCACATATATGTTTTTCGGGGAAGGATCAGGTTGGCAATATCATTAAGAATCATATTTGAAGCTGTTGCATCAGGTAAAGTAATTAACATATAAATTGTAAATAAAGGAAGAACAAGCAATATAGGCCCCTACTTACTATAATATTTAGAGGTCTATTAAGGACAAAAAGCCAACAGTGAAAAGCCAAGCATAAGTAGGCATTCCATGAAAAAGTGATATTCTAAAACTCAAGAGAAGAATGTATTTAGGTGAGGAAATTGTCATCTGTAACAAATGTTGAAGATGGTTTGGAGTAAAATGAGCCAGAAAATTGGCTTTTGGGTTTGCAAAAAGGTGTGAGATATAGTACCAAAAAAAAAAAAAAAAAAGAAGAAACATGGAGATGCCTCTCGCATTATAGTAAGAAGGAAGACAGTGTATGGTACAGATGTCAATGACTTGTTTAAATTAATGGTGAGAAGAAGTCGTCTCACTTGATGCTTACATTTTTTTTCTATGAAATACAGAAAAGGGCATTAACTGAGATTTAGAAGAGCAAGACAGAATAAGACATTGTATAAATAATAGTCATAGATTATAGGCAAATACATATTTAAGAAAAATGCAGTGGCATGTTCTGGTAATATAGAACAATCAGTATTTCTGGACATAATTAGAAGTGATTTCAGTCAAAACTTTTTTATATTTTTGTACAGCAACTTTGGCTTGACAGCAGTGAGATTCCTGGATTTAATCAGGGTTGGAATTTTGTCAGGTGAGAAAGAAACAAGGGATAAAGAAACAGTTATAGGTGTCTGCAAAGGAATGACTATAAAACAGGACCATTGAAATTTGTCTGGGTTTGAAAGAAATTGACAAGAGAATGTACTGTCTACTGCAAATGTCATTGTGTCTCTAATCATCAGAGTGGAATACTAAGGCAGTGAAATGAAGGATGGAGATGATGGCTATAAAGTGTCATGTTTCAAAATGAGACTTAGGTACATTTATGAGGGATAACAGTAGAGGTAGTTAGATGGTTCAGTGAAGAGATCAAAAAACTGAGTTAATGTGAGTGGATCGTTGATGGACCTCAATGTTTAAATCACATATGGAAGTTAATCAGAGTAGTAAAGGAGTTGAAGGCCAGTGATCTAGGTGTGGGAGTCCTTAGTGAAAGATTAAGAGGAACTGGGAACGCAGGAGATGCCTGCAGTCAGGAAAAGATGTGGCTTACTTAGGTTGGAATTGGGGAAGCCTCTGCTGAATTTCTTCCTCAATCTGATAAGTGTGGGTCTCAGACATCCTAAAAGAGATTAATGCTAACACCAATGTCTGTAACTACTTGCAATCTGATTTTACAATTTACCCAAACACATAGAATTTAAGATAAATAAAAGTTAGCAGTTAACTCTTTTATAACCTGAGAGTATGTAAGCAATGTAATTATGAGCAATGGCTCATAATTCAGATACTACTTTCTTGTGTGTTTTTTTTTAATTATTTTGTTGTTGTTGTTGTTAAGTGATTAGTATGCAGGCATTACTCTGATTTCAACTCTCACTAAAAAGGTCTCTTAAATATATAAATGTGTAAGGTTAGCAGAGAGAAAGGATGAGTAGACACAAAGTCAGGCAAGGAAGTTTTATTGTCCTGCGGGGCTGCTCCTTGACAGGCAAAGGAGTCAGCCTCACTTATGGACTACAGCAGGGCTTGATAGGGCGAGGAAGTGGGTTGGGGTGTGCGGACTGAGTGGGGATACAAGTGTCCTAACCGCATCCTGGAGAAGTTTTTTGCCAGCTTTGTTATGCAACGTAGGCAGGTATTCTGACCGCATCCTGGAACCATCTGCCAGTTCAGCTGAAGTCTTTTGAATAAACAATTACTGGAAGGGTCAGTGTGTGGGGGGGTCTTCTTCTAGCCTCAGGGGAGTTGTGTGTGGGGGGGTCACAAAAGTTTGTATTGAAAGGAGGAGAGAACAGTCTAGTTGGATTGACCCTAACCAAATGTATCTCTCTGTCTTGGTAGACAGCATGAAACATTAAAGTATATTTTTAATAGTTAAGGATGTTGCAATGTCAGCTATCATGATTCAGAACATAAATTTATTAATATGGATGTGTGTCATAATAAATCTGAATCAATATAACTTCAGAATTGCTTTCCTCAAAATATGTGCCTTTATTGATTTTAAAAGCCCAAAATAACTTGTTCTTATCATTTGAGTGACCTTACACAAAACCCTAGATTATTGAGCACTCCTGTGAATCTTTTAAATACATTGTCTTTAAAAACAGAAGCTTTAAAAAGAGAAGCCTTTTCAAAAACGTGTATAAACTACTTAAATTTTGAGTACCTTCTATTAAAATATACCTATCACAGCAAATAATGATGAAAAGTTATTTTAACTGTAATATTACGTTTTGTTTCTGAGCAAATAAAGTAATCCGATATTTTCTTTTGATATAATAGCAAAATAACTTTAGTTTTAATTCTGAAGGATGCTAGTAGTACTACTGTGGTGCCATTGTTATAGGCATGAGGAACTGGGTTCATCTAAATAAGGCAGAAGAAAATAGAAAAATACATGAGAGATTGGCAAACATTTTCCCTTAAAATGCAGAAACTGTATTCAGTTTGGCTGCTTTGACCATTAGATTTAGAAATATATATCTCTAACATGTTTTCAATATGTTCAATTTTCATTTCTTGAGTTTCTCTATATTTAAACATCTCACTGATTTGACACCATAGTAGCACCTTATATTATAACTGTATTTCTTTCTTTCTCTCTCCTTCTCCTTCA
The DNA here is from genome assembly GCF_024542745.1 of Macaca thibetana thibetana. Classification (NCBI taxonomy): domain Eukaryota; kingdom Metazoa; phylum Chordata; class Mammalia; order Primates; family Cercopithecidae; genus Macaca; species Macaca thibetana. The sequence goes on from NC_065582.1 coordinate 142,714,974, forward strand.
TTTCTTCCTTCCTTCCTTTCTTCCTTCCTTCCTTCTTTCCTTCCCTCCCTCCCTCCTTCCTTTTCTTCCTTTCCTTTCCTTTCTTTCCTTTCTCTCTCTCTCTCTTTTCTCTTTCTCTCTTTCTCTCTCTCTCTTTCTTTCTTTCTTTCCTCTTTTGAAATCTTGCTCTGTTGTCCAGGCTGGAGTACAATGGCGTGATCTCGGCTCACTGCAACCTCTGCCTCCCCCGTTCAAACAATTGTCCTTCCTCACCCTCCTTAGTAGCTGGGACTACAGGTGCATTTTTTTTTAATTTTTAGTAGAGATGGGATTTCACTGTGTTAGTCAGGATGGTCTCCATCTCCTGACCTCATGATCTGCCCGACTCGGCCTCCCAAAGTGCTTAGATTACAGGCGTGAGCCACCGCACCCAGCCGTAACTGCATTTCTTAGTAACTTACCTTTTCATTGGAAAATGTTCAAAATTCTGGTTTGTTAAAAACTTCATGTTAATTGATTTTTCTTCTCATAATATGTAGTTGAACAGAACAAACCTCTGAAATCTTTTCCCTGAAGAGCTAAGTTCACCATTATATTTTTTAACTGGTCAATTTGATGTGCATAAAATAAGAGCTTTCTAAAAATAATTGAATTTTCCATTGAAAGTAAAAATTATTTTACCTTATTTTTAAGTCTCCCTTTTAAATTACACTCACATATTGAACACTACAATGTGTCAAGCTGTATATCAAACACATTACACATTTGTAAATGTGTTCTTTGTGGTTACTCTAAACCAATATATTGGGTTTAGAGTATTTTGCAGTTTTAGAGTATTTTGCAATTTCCCATTAACAACATATATTAATAGATATGTTGTATATCAGAGAGAAAATGTCATGAATATCTTTTAAAATATTTGAAAGTAATTTATTTTCATTAAAGCAAACAGTATAATCTAGACAAATTAGAGTATTACTGTGCCCTAAAAAATAATAGCAGTAATTAATTCAATTAATGAGAATGCCTCAGTAACAGTGTAGAGTGATTACTGAATGTGTAAGTAACTAAAAAAAGAAATAATGAAAGTGGTGAATATATTACATGCCACATACTTCCTTGTTAAAGTTGGCATTCTTCTCTTGATAATTTTTACTTTAGGTGTATTCCAGTACATGTTAGAGTCTAATCAAATATTTAACTTTTACCAAATTTAGAAAGCATACATCTCAAAAAGAGACATTAATTCCACCCAAGTGGTTAAGTCTTAATTCCCTGAAATAGACAAATTGAGAATGAATATAATGCTCATGGAAATCTTAAATCAAGTAGCAAAAAATTTCAAATCAAAATCACATAAGAAGTATATATTTAAATACAAAGGTTGATAAAGCATTGATTTTTTTCTGGGACAATCTCATGTGTCTTTACATGGACCTACAAGGGCTGTATAGTGTATCGATTAAGCCCCTGCCTTTCTCTGAACCCCACCCCTATCACTACTGTCAGCTATTTCATCTCCTGAAGCAGAAGATGAATGAATGAAGCAAAGATTTTACCTCCACCTCTATTTTCTTCATCCAAAATCAAGAGAGCTTCTTCAACAAAACATTCGCTAATGCTTCTTTTCTTGATTTTTTGAATTCCCTGGATTTTTTATTTTGAAACTCCCTAATTTTTAACATTATATTTTATGTATAGTAGATCCTTATTTTTAATGGATTACATATTTTCAAATTTACCAACTCACTAAAATGTCATTGTAACTTCCAAATCCATCCTCCTAGTGTTCCTGTGGGCGTTACAAACATGCCAGTTGAGTAGTAGTGAGTTGAGGTGCGAATGCTCATGTTTCCAGCTGAGGTTGAACGAGGCCATGTTGTCTTCTTGTTTCAGTTCTCATACTGTAAAAAAAATTCCTTTTTGTGTTATATTTAGTTCCATGTTTTTTTCCACAATTTGTGCTTTGTGTTGTTGATTTCTCCTCAGGCATAGTGCTGAAGTGCTGCCTAGACCCCAGTGGGCGTGTGTTACAGGGTGCTCTTTAATTTAGCTGTCCATAGGCAGTTTGTGTTAGCCCAATTAGACCCCTGCCTTACCGCAAAGACAGAAGGCTTTCTGTATCCCAGTGCTCTTGCCTTGGTGTACTGAAATAATAGGATCACACGCGGGCTTAGAGAATGAGTGCAAGGTTTTATTGAGTAGAAGTAACTGTCAGCAGATGGGAGAGCCAGACGGGAGATGATTTTCCTCTGGAGTTGAGCCACTCGGTGGTCTGGGCTCTCCTCCGACTGTCCTGGCCAAACTTTGCCTTATTCCACAGGTCAATGACCTGCAGGCATAATGGCATCTGTGTTGTGCTTTTCTGCTGGCATGCTTCCCTAGATGTCCAGCTGCTTGTGTCTTCTTCCACTGATCTCCTCCTGTCAACATCCAGCTATTTGTGTGTGTGCCCCCTAGGATCTCAGGTTTTTATAGGGAAAGGATGGGGGCATGGTGGGTCAGAGTGGTCTTGGGAAATGCAACATTTGGGCATGAAGGTACAAGTGCCTATCCTCACCTAGGTCCACGGGCACAGGCCTGGGGTGGAGCCCTCACCAGGGGCCTCCCCTTCTCCACCCAGCACTTCCCTGCCCCTCTTCCTTATCATTTCCTCCCTCTGATAAAGTGTATCTAACTGCCATTAGAATATGGACGACGACTGGTCTTAGCTGCTTGCTGTTGACAGGGGGCATTGCTTTGGGGAAAACAGCAGTCAGACTCCTCCCAGAGGTCTATCTAAGGGTTCCTAGCAAAGGGGAGACATCGTCCAATGCTTGGATTGCCTTTTTGGAGTTTGATGCTTCTTAGGCATGAGAGAAAAAAGTTTCATAAGGTTAAGTTTGTGTCATAAGGTTAAATTGCATGTGTATTATACGAGGAAAGAATTCAGTGCCAACAATTACAGAGATAAGAAGTAAAATATACTAACAACAACATTGTACCCTGAGCTGTCTCACCCTAGTGAAATAAATTAAACCTTGTGTGAGAGCAGTTAAACTTTAGAAGAGAGATGACAATTCTTGCCGTCTCTTTAGCAGTTAATAGGTGTACCTTGGGAGTTTGGGGGTTTGTGGGCTTGCACAGTAGCCATTAAAGCTTCTGTCTCCTTCTTGTGTCTCCTTTTCTCTATTGCAGAAGGCCGAGGTGGCCGCTTTCAGGAGGTCCTCTAATGTACTATCTGGTTCCAGGGTCCGTTTCTGCAACTTCCTCCTGATGTCAGGAATTGCCTGAGTAACAAATTTATCCTTCAGGATTAGCTATCCCTCAGCTGAATCAGGCGATAGAGAGGTGTGCTTTACTAATGCCTCTCTTTGCCTTTCTAGGAAGGCAGTGGGATTTTCATCAAATCCCTTGTCGATAATGGACAACTTAGTATAATTGAGAGGCTTGGTCTTAGCCCTAGGTAAGCCCTCTACCTGAAAGCATCTCCTTTTCTAGTCTTCCATCTTGTCATTTGGATCCCATTTAGGGTCATTCATTGGTGTACTGCTTATCTTCCAGTTAGATACTGATCGTCCTTTCCTGATACTCCATGTGATACAAAGCTCATCCCCAAATCTCCCTCCTGCTTGCAGAGCAGCCTGTTTCTCCCTGTCTGTAGGGTCTGATTCAAAAGTAACATAATCATTCTCTAGGATAATTCAAATATTTGGGTAAAATTCTGGAAAACCTCTACCTACCACGGTCATCTGAAAACTTGCCAAGATCCCCCTTAATTTGCTTTAAGTCCTGTAGGGAGGAGGGGACTTGGACCTTACTGGACCCAAATTCACTGGGCATCTGTTGGAGGGGCAAGAGTGAGACTGGGGCTTGTTTGGGGTGAGGATTTCTAGGAAGAAGCAAGTGAGAGGCTGAAGCTGAATAGGTAGGTCGGGGTGGACCTGGAGGAACAGGACTGGAGGGAGCTGGCACCTCTGCTGGGAATGCCTCTGGGATTTGTATCTTTAATTCACTTGACTTGTCCCTTGCAGACTTCCCTGAGACAACAAACAGGAGGGCTGGATCAGCCCTACATGGTCGGCAAAGGGCTGGATTGCCTTGCAAGGTATAGAAAGCCTGCACATAGGGGCCTCAGACCATCTGTCCTCACGTCTACAGAAAAGTTCCAATTGCTGGACGGTATCAAAATGAAAGGTCTCTTCCTAAGGCCAAGCCAGTTCTTCCAGTAAATCATAATTTGGCCAAATCTTTGTGCAGAGGGCTATGAGGTGCTTTTCCTCCAGATTCAGAGGGTCAAAGCAGTCCTAATAGTTCAGGATACACTCCAGAGGAGTATAAGCTGCGGGTGGTGAAGAGAACTGGTTGCCCATTCTGAAAGGCAGGGAATAGATGTGTCCCTCACTCCCTTCCTTCTTTCAGTGAAAAACTCAGGATGTGATGGAGAGAGAAAGTGAGCAACCTCCCTTTACCTTCTACCTCTTGTCTGTGAGCCCCAGTGACATTGGCAGGTGCCAGCCATAGGTACCAATACAGTATGCACCCATGAAGCAGGGAAATTCTGGAGAATAGGAATCAACCACCCTCACCCATGCCTCCCTTTCTCCCTGCTATAGGCAAATCTTGAGTTCCCTGAGCCTGTTTACGCCACGAAGCATGGCCTCCTTCCATGTGGTGGGGCTCAGTTGGCAGGAATAGGTCCTGTCCATTTACATTGTGCCTGTTGCCTGACTTTGGATCCCTCAGACCTGGTTTTTCTTTTTAGGGCCTCTGCCTGAAGCTTGGAATCATGTATGGGACTGAAAAGGTATTTCAGAGGCCCTTTGTGTCCGTGTAGAATCTCTCAAATGTGCCCTGCTGAATTTGCAGTTCTCAGTCAGCAAGGGTCATTCGTCCATTAACTTGCCTATCAGAAACAGAGCTGGGAGGGAGAGCCTTCTCACTTAAAGAAGGGGGAAAAAAAAAAGAGAGACACAGAGAGAGAGAGAGAGAAAACAGTTAAAGGGCCAAAAATAGGGGGATTCTGGGGGGAATCTTTTGCTTAGTGCAAGTGGGCCCCTCTAATCCTTATAACTTTCCCATCCTTCCCCTAGTTCAGACAGGTTGAATTCCTGGGCCAAGGAAGGAAAGATTCCATCGGCATGGCAGCCAAGAAGCACCCTGTAGGGTCCTGGCTACTGCCTTGGCTTTCTCCCACCCCCTTCGTGGCTGCTGGGCTGGCCTTAGCCTGCTGTGGGCACGCCCAGGCACCCATGCTGGGAGGAGAAAGGATAAGGAGACGTGCCCTGAGCTGTATGTGCCTGCAGCTGTCAGTCGAGGCGGGGACGTATACGGCACCTCTAGGAACAGCTGGTTTGATTTGCACCTTTGGGGGCTGAGCCAGTTGCTCATTTTACTTAGTAACATTGCCTCAGCCAGTAGCCAAACTCTCAGTGTTATAAAGAAAGAGGTAAGAGCCATTCCAAACTGTGAGAGAAAAGAGACAAAATCAGGGGTTTTGACATGCCCAGTGAGGGCAGTTTAAAACTCTGTGAAGGGAAACAGAGCCTCTTATCTGCAGGAAAGAGAGAGAGGCAGTAGGGTTTGGGAAGAAAGTCAGACCTGACAGTTTTACATTTGCTCACACTCATTTACAGAGATCCCAAACAAGCCCACAGTTGAAACAGAAAATGTTGTCTTGTCGCTTATCCCCCTCGCAGGGCATGCCATGGGGGTGTGGCTCACTTCTTCAGTGCCCTGCTGCTGAAATCTCTAGGGGAGCATACAGACGGGTAGGTTGTGAGGCTCCGACTCCACAGCAGTGTCTAGGGGTGAACATTTAGAGCTGAAGTCCCAGTGGGCATGTGTTACACGGTGCTCTTTTTGTTTAGCCATCCATAGGTGGCTTGTGTTAGTCAGCTCAATTAGACCCCTGCTTTATCACAAGGACAGAGGGCTTTCTGTATCCCATAGTTCTTGCCTTGGTGTACCAGAATAATCAGATCACATGTGGGCTTGGAGAATGAGTGAAAACTTTTATTGAGTAGAAGTACCTCTCAGCAGATGGAGGAGACAGAAGGGAGATGATATTCCCCTGGAGTCAGGTTGCTCTGCAGCCCGGGCTCTCCTCTGACTGCCCTGGCCAAACTCTGCCTCGTTCCACTGGTCAATGGCCTGTCAACATGCCAGCATCTGTTGTGTGCTCTTCTGCTGGCATGCTTCCCTCGACGTCCTCTTGATGTCCAGCCACTTATGTCTTCTTCCACCGATCTGCTCCTCTAAATGTCCAGCTGCTTGAGTGTGTGCCTGCTAGGGTCTCGAGTTTTTATAGGCGTGGGATGGGGGCATGATGGACCAGGGTGTTGTTGGGAAATGTAACATTTGAATGTGAAGGCAGGAGTGCCTGTCCTCACCTACATTTGTGATGGGGTGGAGCCCTCGCCAGGGACCCATCCTTCTCCTCCCAGCACTTCCGTGCACCTCTTCCATAACACTAGGACTTCTTGAGAAAATAAGTGTGTTAGACGTATGAGTTATATTGCTGCTGGTTGTGAGTTCAATGTTAATTATTCAAAATATATATTAAATAAGATGTCTAAACAGACACACATAAAACCAAGCTATGTATTGACCATTAACAAAACTGTTGTGAACAGAGTCTCACAGGAAGCTAACCCTGCATTTTCCCTAGGAGAAATAATTCAGTATGTGCTAATTTAGCATTTAGGATGACTTTATAAAACATAACTGCCAAGAATAACAAGAATCAACTGTATATTATTTTATATGTAACTATTTATATATGATACTTCTGTTTACTTGACTAATTCTTTTTAAGTAATTAGTTCTTATGTCTTGTCTACTATCAATTACTTTATTCATTTAATGTATTTGTTATTATATTGCTATGATTTTCTCTCATTGTTGTAAATATTTTTATATTTGGATTTTTATCTATTTAGGATATTTTATGCAATGGCTGGTCTCTTTGTCTAGTCTTCAGAGGAAGAAACTTCACTGACAGCTAACCTCATCTGATTTTCATATGGAGCCAGAGTCCATGGGTAAAACAATAATGTGCCATGTCTAAACTCAGGTTCCAGTTATACACAGCTATGCTTACTGAGTTTGAAGACCAGGGGAGAGATCTTAAAGGAAACTACTGAACAATGAAGTTCATAACACAAAAATTGCCAAAAGTGAGGAAGGATGTGCCTGATCTTTAGTATATTTATGTTGTAGGAGATCAGAGAATTTAAATACAGTGTAGATATTTACTTAAATCAACTCCAACTCAACCCTCCGTCAAAGAACATTCCTATGTGGCCTACAAAAGAGATGTGTGCGAAGTCAAATGGAAAGAATGGAGATTTTAGAGGCTCTTGAAATTCTTTGGTGGGACCCTCCCAGCGCCATGTAATAAAATGGCAAGAACTAAATCACTCGGGTGCATCAGTTTGTTAGGCACCTGCTGTGAAGCACTTTTGATCCTCATGCAGCCTCCTTTTGTTCTAACTACCGCTACCATGATCAGCCTCTTCTGGGCACTGATCAGGGCCAAGAAGATGCATCTGACAATACCTCAGCCTTTTACTTCCCACTCCAGACTTTCTTTTGATGTTGTTAAAAGAAAATCCAGAGCCTGACAGTAACGTGGTGAAAGCATATTTTTCTATTGCAGCAGGGGAAAAGAGACCTCACTATAAAACGGCTCAATTCTGACAGCAGCATGGACAAGCGGGGATTTACAGCCAATAAGCAGACTGGGGGTCAGGGCATAGAAAATTACTAAGTGGAAACATCAGGAAAATTTCTAGCAAAACCGACCTAACATAATTCTTGCTGAAGGCAAGTGCGCGTAATTAGGTATCACCTGGGGAACGCTGGAGGACGAGAAACCCGGTAAGATATGGAGAGTGATCAGCTATGAGTGGTGCGGGGTTCTTATTAAACTGACTTAGCAGAATTCTTGCTCTTGAGTATAAGGCCCAAGGACAGAGACTTGTCAAAGCAGGGAGGAGAGAAGCCTGACTAGAGTTTGGAGAGAGTCGTTGTCAATGTAAATTTTCAGGACACCTTGGGACCCTGTTGAGCACCCATATTTTTCAACCCAGAAATAGGGGGAGACATAGCAGTCTGTCTATGGGCTTAGCATTTCACCAATGAGAATAGGAGACAATGGGTATATTTACCATTCAGTTTCTCCACACCTTCCATCACCTTCCATCACTGGACTATTTCTTTGTCTACTATATTGACTTCTCAGAAGAAGATCCTAAGTGACTACGAATCAGTCATCCCTAATGGCCTCAAATTGGCTCTCTGTTTTTGCCTGTGATTTTCTTTGTCCTCACGTTTGCTTCCTTGGATTGAACAACCTAATGAAGTAGTAGCAAATAAAATATTTCCTGAGAGTTGGCTTTCTAAGAGTCACAGGTTAAGATACTCCGTTCAAACTTTTGTTGTTGCTGTTTCAAGTTGCAGAACATCCAAACCAGAAATGCCTGGTGGTATGCAAGTTTTAGAGATGAATCAATTCAGGGCACAAACATTATCAGCAGGATGTGATTTCTATCCAATTCTTGCTTCTGTTTTGCAATTTCTTGTCTTTATTCTGCAGCTTCGTTTAACAACAAAATGATAGTGTTTATCTAGTTCTTGAATTCCAGGTCTCAGAGCGAAACTAAGTGAACTTTTCGTATAACATACTGCCAATATACTTTTAATGTAATTGTCCTGATTGAGTCATATTTCTATCAAATTACCAAACACTGTTGTAATATTAGCTTAAGACATGTTCTCATTCCTTGTGTTAGAATTGGTGTCAGCTTGACTTGAACTCTAATGGCCTGAAAGTGAGAGCAGTGATGTTTCACCAGAGGGAAATTGAAGTTTGGTTTTAAGAAGAAGTCTGAGTGGCTGCTGCAAAGTCAACATTTGTTATCTACATAGGACACAAGCTGATCTCTTATAAAATACCATCAGAGATACAGCAGGCCTTTTCCTGCTTCAAACTTCTAAATCAGAAGCATTTAGGAACATAGCTGTAATTGGTGAAGCACAGAAATAAAAAGACATTTCTAGGTGAATCAAAGTCAGAGGAAGCCATTGTCATTGTGTGCATGGTTGAACAAAAGCATCAGGGAGCCCAGCAGAGTGGTGCATTAAAGAAATAAGAAAAGCAACATCTGCCAGCAGTCAAGATAGGTGTCTGAAGCAGCAGTTGAAACAGATGTGAAGTAGAGGCAATGTCATGAATGTCAGTTGTGTGTTTTAGTGGATCCCACTGACTCTCAGAGATTAGAAAAAAAGAAAAAAAAAAAAAGATGAGCTTAAATTTTGTTGTTTGGAAAGTGAAAGCTATTGAGTTAGTGGATTTGAGCATAAACTGCTAAATAGCCTATCTACAATATCACCAGATTGAATTCATCAATTCCATTTGATGAAGTTTAGTAAAGCCTTAGTTTTCATTTATCTTCATGTTATATTAATTCATATTAATTTACATTTTAAGTTTTCCTCTTTTTATAGAGTTTGGATCTCAGATTTCTACTTATCTATAATCATGAGAAAATTATTTCCTTTCTACCTCAGTTTCTACATTTCTAGTAAAAGCTATTTTATAAGATTGCTTAGTTAAGAGAAAGTGTTCTGGAGGCCGTCTACCTGCAATCAGATATCACCTCTACTAGTTATATGATCTTCAATACCTTATTCTCAAATTCTCAGTTTTTTCTTTCATAAAATAGGGAAAATTAAAGTATTTACTTTGTAGGTTTAAGAATTAACTCTTGTGAACTTATTAGAAGAGGGCCTGGCATAAACAGGTACTACAGCATTGCTTGAAAATAATCAATCCATGTTTGCTTCTATTCATCACAAGTTAATATAAATTGGAAAGTTAAATCAAACCACCACTTTTGAAAAATATGCTAATTAATTAGGGAAATTCACGATAGATACAGTTTTTGTTACTCATACTCACCTGTGTACTATAGAGAACCTTGGAGTGTAATATTTCTGTTATATAACATTTAACATCAGGCAGAAATAACTGTTAAGTTAATTTAGGCTAACAATCAAGATACTACTGTATATTGTGAAATGAATATGTCTCTGTAATAGAGAAAAATATTAGATTTGTGATAGATGTCTACAAATTGAAGAATTCAGTAGTGATTGGCAATTCTAGGGAGCCAAATTCAATTCAATATAAGTTTTATCTTCTTTAAGAAGTGAGTGTCCAGTGCTGGAATGGGTCTCCCTAACAGGTCACGAGCTTGCCCTCATTAGAGGTAAGCAAACTTGTCCTACATTTATGTAGCTTTTATTGTAGAGTCCATTAAAAAATCTGTCGGCAAATGGGTTTAATACTGTTTTTAATCTTTTTTGTCCCAGAATGCTATGATACATGTCCATTTCCTTCAAATTTAAAGAAATCATACCTTTTCAAGAGAAATCAAAAAGAAGCCAAATAACTATGTTTACTAGAGGAACTGAATCTAAACCTAATCCTTATGGATTCATGTCACAGCAAGCTCTCTTCTGCTTTTTTTTTTTCTTTTAATTTTTGAGTGATCTGAACTCCACTGTAAGGCAAAGGAAGCATTTAGAATTTTTAAAAAGACAGCTGTGTCAGTTAAATCCTGCTACTTAACCAGTGAAGACTTTTCCTTCTTATGCTTTGCTGAATTCCTAAACATGCCTCACATTACATTGCTGTAGTGATTTAAACCTGTTTCTCTCTGACATGCAAGTAAGAAAAGCCCTTTATTTTTTCTTTAAACTGGACTCCTTGTGGGGTGAAAAACCTCTCACAGTTTTAATTTTCTTGTCTTCATTTACACAAGAGTCATAATCTGCCTGGAGACTTGCAAGCGTCACATGGCTTGTAGAAATTGAAAGATGATAAAAGCAGCTTTATATTGAGCCACCAAGCAGTAATTTCAATGAAATGTCATGAACACCTCTTTCTGTTGCTTTTACTTGTCCTATCGAATTTTGTATCGAAGATCTGGTGACAATAGACAATTTAGGAATAGATAGGAAATATTAAATAAATAAAATATACTTATCCATTAAAATGATTAGTAACATCCAAATACAGGAATAATTTTAGCAAGATATTAGCCTCAGTGACAATAACCAAAAACAATTATAAGAAAATTACACAAGTGAAAAACATGAAGGGCTGTAGGAGAAAAAAAGTAATATATTTTCTCACCCATCATTAGGTTCACAGCTCAGACTGCAATAGACGCAGAAAAGGCCTTTGACAAAATTCAACAGCCCTTCATGCTAAAAACTCTCAATAAATTCGGTATTGATGGAATGTATCTCAAAATAATAAGAGCTATTTACGACAAACCCACAGCCAATATCATACTGAATGGGCAAAAATTGGAAGCATTCCCTTTGAAAACTGGCACAAGACAGGGATGCCCTCTCTCACCACTCCTATTCAGCATAGTGTTGGAAGTTCTGGCCAGGGCGATCAGGTAGGAGAAAGAAATAAAGGGTATTCAATTAGGAAAAGAGGAAGTGAAATTGTCCCTGTTTGCAGATGACATGATTGTATATTTAGAAAACCCCATCATCTCATTTCAAAATCTCCTTAAGCTGATAAGCAACTTCAGCAAAGTCTCAGGATACAAAATCAATGTGTGAAAATCACAAGCAGTCTTATGCACCAATAACAGATAAACAGAGAGTCAAATCATGAGTGAACTCCCATTCACAATTGCTTCAAAGAGAATAAAATACCTAGGAATCCCACTTTCAAGGGATGTGAAGGAACTCTTCAAGGAGAACTATAAACCACTGCTCAATGAAATAAAAGAGGACACAAACAAATGGAAGAACATTCCGTGCTCATGAATAGGAAGAATCGATATAGTGAAAGTGGCCATACTGCCCAAGGTAATTTGTAGATTCAATGCCATCTCCATTAAGCTACCAATAACTTTCTTCACAGAATTGGAAAAAACTACTTTAAAGTTCATATGGAACCAAAAAAGAGCCCACATTGCCAAGACAATCCTAAGCAAAAAGAACAAAGCTGGAGGCATCATGTTACCTGACTTCAAACTATACTACAAGGCTACAGTAACCAAAACAGCATGGTACTGGTACAAAAACAGAGATATAGACCAATGGAACAGAACAGAGCCCTCAGAAATAATACCACACATCTACAGCCATCTGATCTTTGACAAACCTGACACAAACAAGAAATGGGGAAAGGATTCCCTGTTTAATAAATGATGCTGGGAAAACTGGCTAGCCATATGTAGAAAGCTGAAACTGGATCCCTTCCTTATACCTTATACTAAAATTAATTCAAGATGGATTAGAGACATAAATGTTAGACCTAATACCATAAAAACCCTAGAAGAAAACCTAGGCAATACCATTCAGGACATAGGCATGGGCAAGGACTTCATGTCTAAAACACCAAAAGCAATTGCAACAAAAGCCAAAATTGACAAATGGGATCTAATTAAACTAAAGAGCTTCTGCATAGCAAAAGAAACTACCATCAGAATGAACGGGCAACCTACTGAATGGGAGAAAATTTTTGTAAAATACTCATCTGACAAAGTGCTCATATCCAGAGCCTGCAAAGAATTCAACCAAATTTACAAGAAAAAAACAAACAACCCCATCAAAAAGGGAGCGAAGGATATGAACAGGCACTTCTCAAAAGAAGATGTTTATGCAGCCAACAGACACATGAAAAAATGCTCATCATCACCCATCATCAGAAAAATGCAAGTCAAAACCACAATGAGATACCATCTCACACAAGTTAGAATAGCAATCATTAAAAAGTCAGGAAACAACAGGAGCTGGAGAGGATGTGGAGAAATAGGAACACTTTTACACTGTTGGTGGGACCATAAACTAGTTCAACCATTGTGGAAGACAGTGTGGTGATTCCTCAAGGATCTAGAACTAGAAATACCATTTGACCCAGCCATCCCATTTCTGTGTATATACCCAAAGGATTATAAATCATGCTGCTCTAAAGACACATGCACACGTATGTTTATTGTGGCACTATTCACAATAGCAAAGACTTGGAACCAACCCAAATGTCCATCAATGACTGACTTGATTACAAAAATGTGGCACATATACACCATGGAATACTATGCAGCCATAAAGAAGGATGAGTTCATGTCCGTTGTAGGGACATGGATGCAACTGGAAACCATCATTCTCAGCAAACTATCGCAAGAACAGAAAAGCAAACACCGCATCTTCTCACTCATAGGTGGGAACTGAACAATGAGATCACTTGGACACAAGAAGGGGAACATCACACACCGGGTCTCTCGTGGGGTGAGGGGAAAGGGGAGGCATAGCTTTAAGAGATATACCTAATGTAAATGATGAGTTAATGACTGCAGCACACCAACATGGCACATGTATACGTATGTAACAAACCTGCACATTGTGCATGTGTACCCTAGAAGTTAAAGTATAATAATAAAAAAATAAAAATAAAGAAACTGGGAAGTGGAGGCTGCAGTGAGCCCAGATCACACCACTGCACTCCAGCCTGGGAGACAGAACGAGACTCCATCTCAAAAAAATAAAAATAAAATAAAATAAAATAAAATAAAATAAATAAAATGAAAAGACAAATTGACAAGGGCAAAACATATAAATATATTTAATAGAAGTTTTATATGAGAGCCTTCAGAAATGAAGACCCAAAGAAGCAGAGAAAACTGTCTTCATGGACAGCTGTGCAGAAGTATAATTGGAGGTGAAAATATACAGTCTAATCATAGTGAGCCGAGGGCAACTTGGCAAGGCCTTTTTGTTTAGATTCTTCTTGGCATCTCTGTGTGTCATTTTTTTCTTGTTAGTATAAACAGAACCTCTTTGGAATGAGAATCTTATGATCTCTTTTAGAGGAAGGTCAAAATGTTGACCTGCTTTTAGCCTGCTTTAGAGTAGAAATGCAAGCGGAAGGTGAGTGTGAACTTCTTGCTTCTCCTGTTACCTCAGACGCCAAGCTGTTACCAAAAGCCATTTTGGAACAAGTTTCTCAGTCCCAGAAATAGTTCAATCCAGTTAAACAGTTAACACTGGGTCCTCATTTCTGAAGGCCCTCATAACATGTAAGACTTCTATCAAATAAACGTTATGCTTTTTTCTTGTTAATCTATTTTCTGTTATAGGGATCTCAGCCATAAACCTAATGATGACGGAGAAAGAAAAATACTGCTTTTTTTTCTCCTCTACAGGGCCAGTTCAAATTAAAAGGACAATGTGTACTAATACCGAGTACCTACAAATATTTTCATCAGTTTACATTCCAGTCTTCAATAAACATTCCAAATTTATTGTTTATTAAGTATTTATTGAGCACTATTTATGTGCTGAGTGTTGGACTTATAGCAGCAAGTGAGGGAGGCATCTTCTCTGTTCTTATGAAGGTTCTAGACCACTAGTCTCAGTTGTCCTGTGATAATATATAATCTTAACAAGTTCGTGACTTTATGATGAGTTTCAAAATAGGGAAACCAAAGCCCACAGGAGTGCTGCATTTGTTTCTATGTAACATAGGTACTGAGTGGCATAGATCAGAAGTGGGATTTAAACTATTTGGGGGGACTTCATAGTCTAACTCCTTCAATTTTCCATTAGTTTGGGGCATCTACTTCAGCATCAACTTTTTTCTTTATGATGTCTTCCTTTTTGATCATAGAATAGAAACCGATAATTCCTTCAAAATTTAAGCAGAGATAAATATGTTTGCAACTTTGAATTTCCATAAATATTTTGATCTGGAAAATAAGAAACTACTTGTTAAGTCTGTTAGATAAATTGAATTATTAAAGACAAAAATGAGGAAGATAATTTTGATTTTAGAGATGTATGGGCCTAGGCTGAAAAATCATGTTTACAGATTCTAAATTGTGCTCACATTCAACAAGTAAGTTCTAAAATACGAATGAAATCCCATCTGTTCATGGTTTTGCAAAGATCAAAAATAAGCCCATTAAAAACAATAAAAAAGTCTAATAACTCTATCATGAGGGAAACCATGTATGTATGTACGTATGTATGCAGGTACTAAATGAATGTGTAGTTCACCTTTTTTTAAAATCTGTTTTGTTAACAAAACATTACTTTAATATATTCAGCCAAGTCAAGTGTATTTCTTTTTATATTTAACTATATTTATATTTAAGGCATATGTTCTTAATAAGCCTTCGGTTCCATATAACTGCCATTATTTCTCCCAAATCAATCATGAGCTCTATGCTGCCTTCTAACTCTAGACTGTTGAAGACATTCTCAACATAAACTATGAAAAGTATAAAAGATTCCCATGAGAACATGCTGACATTAATACAGTCTCTGAGACTCCAAATGATGAAGTAAAATATTATTTACCATCTGCTTCAGTCTTCTTTTTTCTAGCTTATTTTCATATTTTAACTTATACATTCATACACTCATTATTTCCTTTACTGATTTTCAAGCATGCATAGAAACATTTATCTCACATAAAAATAAGTCTGTTAGGTGCTATGCTTTTGTTACAGACATGAAATAACAACAACATTTACATAATACCTGTTATGCTTCAAGTGTTCCACATATAAAATTTGTTTCCAAGCCCTGAAGAACTCCATTATTTAGAAAAAGAACAGACAAGGCATTGAGATTAAACAAAGCATGTTAACATAGATATCTGTGGAAAGAAAGGGTTTGGAACAAAGAGAAATGATCAGCTATGTTTTGGAAGTGGATTTGGGGAATGTTACATAGAAGAATTTTTTTGTTGTTTATTTTTGTTTTTTCTTTGTTTTCAAGGAAAATTAAGGTATCTACAGGCTCAAAATAGAACTAATATGAGCTATTTGGAGAATATCATATAGTTCAGTATATTTATTGCATGGTGTATAGAGAGATTATGGGAGGAAGATGAGCTTTTGAGCTATACTTAAGTAATTCAAGTATTTCCAAAATTGTTGTGGCAAAACCATTGAATAATTACATAAGATGCTGACAAGTTCAAATTTCAGAAAGATCATTCTACTTGTAATATATTGAATTCAGGCAGTGATAGGTGCAGGAAGTGGTATGTCTATTCTAGTAAATCAGGCATAAACTACAAATTGAACAAAAATGTGGTAATAATAATGGAAATAAGTAACGTAGTGTATAACTATTAAATAGTTATATTGGACAGAATTAGTGATTATTTCAAAATGGAAATGAAGAAGAGTTAAATGCCAACTAGGAACCATGCACTGTTCTCGTTAGGAAAGAGAAATCAATGAACAAAGGAACAATAGTACAAAAAATAAAGCAGAGTAATTCGGTAGACCACCCATATCAATAATTACATTGGATGTAAATATACTGAACCTTCCAATTTAAAGACAACCATCAGAGAGAATAAAAACAAACAGAAGGCTGTATGTATAAGACATACTTTACAACGATGTTATCAGATATTGGAATCTTTAGATTTCACAAGTGGAGAAGTTTGAGACAAAGCAAAGTTCCAGAGTAGAAGTCACTGAAATGGAATATGGGTTGCATAAGAGGGATACCTGTATACATGCAACTTTCTTTTGCATAGGTTCTCTACATAATTTGTATTAATCTAAATGCCTTGGTTGCCTTGGAGATAATTAATAATTCAAAGACAAAGCAAGAGAAGTAAACAGAATTGCTATTTTTCAATGACAAGATTAATAAAGAGTTGAAATTCATATACTGTGATCAGAAAAAATGGAAGCCAGAGGTAGGACAGTGACTAGAAAGGATGGTGCCAGGCATTTTCTCATGAGATCTGTGACCCGCACTTCCCTCTTCTTTATCAGAGACTTTATGGAATCAGATATATTAGAAATACTGAAGCTCTTAATGCAAGTCTGACTGATACTCTTGAAATCATTGGTCACTAACCAAAGCATTGTAATATTAAATTGTTAACATTTATTATAAATTAACTTCCAAAATATGAATGAGAATAATAATAGAAAATCTCTAGGCCAAACCATTCTTATCTGTAATTAAGAGAGTCAGATAAAAAAGCCAACACCTGGCCAGGCGCGGTGGCTCTCGCCTATAATCCCAGTACTTTGGGAGGCCGAGGTGGGGGGATCACGAGGTCAGGAGTTCGAGACCAGCCTGACCAATATGGTGAAACCCCGTCTCTACTAAAAATACACAGATAAGCCGGGTGTGGTGGCACACACTTGTAATCGCAGCTACTCAGGAGGCTGAGGCAGGAGAATCACTTGAACCTGGGAAGCAGAGGTTTCAGTGAGCCGAGATCTCACCACTGCACTCCAGTCTTGGCAACAGAGTGAGGCTCCGAAAAAAACAGAAAACAAAAAACAAAACAAACAAACAAAAAGAACAACACCTTTAAAGAAACTGATTTTTTATAATAAAAATCAAATTACCTAAAAGGCCCAAATATAGTACACTGTTATTTGACAAAGAGCAAAGACAATATAGTGGAAAAAAGATAGTCTTTTCAACAAATGCTACCGAAACAGCTGGATATCCACATATAAGAATCTAGACACAGATCTCACACCTTTCACAGAAACTAATTCAAAATGTATCTTAAACTTAATGTAAAATGTGAAACTATAAAACTAGAACATAACAGGGAAAAAATCTGGATGACCTAGGGTTTCACAGTGACTTTTTAGATACAATACAAAAGTCACTATCCATGAAAGAAAAAAAATTGATAAGTAGACTTTACTAATATTATAAACATCTGCTCTGCAAAAGACACTGTCAAGCGAGTAAGAAAACAAGCTACTAACTGGAAGAAAACACTTGTCAAAGTCATATTGCATATTGATTATTATCCAAAATAACAAAAATGTCTTTTAAAACTCAACAATAAGAAAACAAACTGACTAAAAAATGTGCCAAAGATCTTAAAACCCTCATCAAAGAAAATATACATATGTCAATGAGGCGATAAAAAGATCTTCCACATCATATGTCATCAAGGAAATGGGAATTAAACCACAACGAGATACCACTAAACATTTATTACAATGGCCAAAATTTAGAACAATGACAACCCCAAGTTCTGGTGAAGATGTGAAACAAGAAGTACTCATTCATTGCTGATGGAAATTAAAATAAGCCAGTCACTATGGAAGATAGCTTGGCAGTTTCTTATGAAACTAAACATAATCTTACCATATGATACCATAATAGTGTTCCTTAGTACTTGCCCAAAGGAGTAGAAACTTATATCCACACAAATACAGGCTTAGGAATGCTTATAGCAACCTTCTTCATAGTTTTCAAAACTCCGAAGCAACCAACATGTCCTCTAGGAGGGGAATGGATAAATAAACTACAGTATATCCAGAATGAAATATTATTCGGTTCTAAAAAGAAATGAACTATCAAAGTGTAAATAGACATGGAACAAACTTAAGTGCATATTACTAGGTAAAAGTGGCCAATCTGGAAAGGCTATTACTGTATGATTCCAGCTCTATGATATTCTGAAAAAGACAAAACCAAAGAGACAGAAAAAAGATAAGTGGTTGCCAGGGGTTGAAGGGAAGAAGGTGTGAATAGGCAGATCACAGATGACTTTTAGGGCAGTGAAATCCTTCTGTATGATACAATAATGGTGGATACATGCCATTATATGTTTGTCAAAATCCATAAAATGTACAAACTCAAAAGAGACTCCCTGTGTAAACTACAGACTTCCGATGCTAATGATGTGCCAATGTGAGTTCATCCTTTATAATAAATATGTGACTCTGGTACGGTGTGCTGATAGTGGGAGAAGCTACGCATGTGTGGAGACTGGGGGTATATGAGAACTCTGGATTTTCTGTTCAGCTATGCTGTGAATCTAGAGCGGTGCTAAAACTAAACTCTATTAAAAATCAAATGCTCTAAAACTTCTATGAAATAGATATGTTAATGTATGATTGCTTCAATTCACTAATCTTAGAGCCTTCAGCAACCTAAGTATAAATTTTGCCATCTTTGACTATGATTTATCACACTCAAATTCAGTTAGCAAATAAACTGCAGCCGCAACAGCCACACAATATTATGCTATTATCTTAGCATAATATTCAAAGCAATGCTGTATTTTTAATTAAATGTAAACAAAATCTAAGAAGAACTTTTTATTATGGAATCATCTTTTAAATTTCATATAAATTAGGATTATTCTCAAAATGATTTTTAAGATGAGAGAGATTTTCAAAAATGTTTTTAAAGAAAACTTGGATAAAGACTGTTACAAAGCATTTTTTGTTTTGTGTGATTTGTTCATGATACCTTCTTTTTATCCCTGAGTGTTTTTATGTTAATTCCAAGTACTATGAGAAAGTACAAAAGTACAAAGATTTTAAAAACACCTTAGTTTGCCTAGTGCCTTGTATTTTCACTTTCATTTAATTATCAAAATAATCCTGCTGTGACAGAATATCTTTACTATTCAGATAAAATTTAACATTGAAAAAAGGAATAAAATGCTTCTGATTTCCTATTGATTTGTGAAAACCATTAGTGAAATCAAATTGTAAAATATTTGTATAGATCAGAAAAGGTTTGGAAAAGTCAGAACGCTGCTCATGGGAGATTTCGATTTTCTAAATATTGACTGTGTAACAGCTATGCAGAAAATGTAAGACTGCTTCTTTAGAAAAAATTCTGTTTGTTCATAATTCAATTTGATGAACAATTATTCTGCAGAATAGAAAGAACTGGTTTGTTATGTGTTCTAACACTGTCAGTCAGGAATTATTGATAAATAAATAAGAAAGTACGATCTTTGAGCACATGATAATAAAACCATGGTACAACTTACAAAGAGAAACTCAGTTCCACACCTACTGATTATAAATGCCATTTCATTTCCTCCAGTTCTTGCCCTAGATATGCTTCCCCAGGAAAGGCTACATTCAACTAAGCTCCCAATTAATTGTCTCTATGTTTCCTCATTTTGTGTGAGAGACATTGTTTTGTCCGTTAGAAGGAGGGAGGGAGAAAGAGAGAAGATACAGATTTCAATTCAAGATAGAACTAAGTATGAGGTTGGTTGAATATTAAATAGACCCAGTTCTACTAACAATTTTCCTGGGACAGAGGTTTCTCTTGGTACTATCGAGCATCTTTTCTATATTCCTTTTTCCATCTTCTTTCCAGGTATAATTCTGACACTCAGGATTTTCGTGTTTAGAAACCTTATTAGAAAATATACCAATGGATTTATTAACTTTATTTTATGGGAAACGGATTTGTTGTAAATTACTCTTCTATAAAGGTATTTATATTCTAGTTAGTCAACAAAGCACTGCACCAAAGAAAATACTACAGATATGGAAATTAGAAATTAGAATCACAGAGAGGTATTCCAAATAACAACTAATGAAAGAAAGGAGAAATGAATTGAAGCCGAACCTGATTCAAGCAGGTGTCTAGGGTACCAGTGAATAAAAAGGATTAATTACATTATTGGTAGTTATACTCATCTCGCTTTTGATTAGAATGATGCAAATTGAAGCTACATTGAGGTGCCATTTTTTATCTATGAAATTTGTAAAAATCCCTAAATTTGGTAACATACTCTATTGGCAAGGCAGTTGGGGAGTCAGATACTTTAATGCATTGTTATGGGAGTATAAATTGTTCCAATTCCTGTGATTAGATATTTGGCAATATCTACCAAATTTCAAACACACACATAATTTTGACCAAGTAATTCTGCTTCTGGGAATTTAATCTTCACATGTGGTTGTATATATGAAAAATAAAATAAGTTTATTTGTTACAGCATGTTTGTAGTGGCCAAAGACAAAAATCACTTGAATGTCCTTCAAAAAGAGAAGCCTGCAATAAATTATGATTATATCCATACATGAATGAAATGTGAATTAATGAAATCATGAGTAGCTGTATGGAAAATCCTCCAAGATATATTGTAAATACAAAATTATGTTCAGGACAAATCATATAATATGTTGCCTTTTGTGTAAAAATACAGAAAAAATAAGTATTGATATCTGGGTTTACTTGAAAAGATTACTTGCGTGAAGGGAAAATAAATCTTGGGGCCCCAAAATCAGTAAGCTAAAGGGAAAAATCAAGCTAGAAACTGCTTGGGACAAACCTGCCTGCCATTCTATTCACAGTCACCCCTCTGCTCACTGAGATAAGTGTATCTCTGATTGCCTCATTGGAGAGGCTAACCAAAAATTCAAAAGAATGCAACTGTTTGTCTCTCACCTACTTGTGACCTGGAAGACCCCCTCCCTCCTTGAGTTGTCCCACTTTTCCAGACTGAACGGATTTACATCGTATACATATTTTAACACACAACTCCAAAATCTGTGTCTTACAAAACAAGTTTATTTCTCATGCCTCCCTAAAATGTATAAAACCAAGTTATGCCTCTACTGTCTCAGGCACATGTGGTCAGGACCTCCTGAGGCTGTGTCACAGGTGCACGTTCTCAACCTTGACAAAACAAACTTTCTAAATTAACTAAGACCTGTCTCAGATACTCGGGGTTCAACCCGGAAAGTCTGAAAAGATATGTAAGAATCTAATGACAACAATTTTCATGGTTAAAAGGAAGGAATGAAGAAAGAAACAAGCAGGAAAGGAGGAAGACTTTTCATTGTGTTATCATCTTATATTTATAGATATATTATCCATGGGAAAACTAAATGAATAGAGATTTCATCAAATATTATTGGAATAAAATTGAAAATGTGGGATCATTCAACTCTTGTATCTGCATAATATGTAAATTGACACAAATCCCACTAATTAAACAGTATATATATATTTTTTTTAATTCAATGATTAAGGCAGATTTTATTTGTTAGGGCTATGACAGTGGTCCCCAGCCTTTTTGGCACCAGGGATGAGTTTTATGGAAGACAATTTTTCCATGGGGTGGTAGGAGTTGGGAGGGTAATTTTGGGATAAAACTGTACCACCTCAGATCATTAGGCATTAGATTCTCATAAAGAACACTCAACCTAGATCCCTCACATGTGCAGTTCACAATAGGGGTCGCCCTCCTATGGGAATCTAATGCTTCTGCTGATCATTACTGCCTAAGGAGGAGCTCCCTGGACTGCTGCTCACCTCCTGCTGTGCAGCCTAGTTCCTAACAAGCCACAGACTGGACTGGTACTCGTCCTGGCCTTGGGGTTGGGGATCCCTGGTCTAAGTTATGTTGCAGTAACAAACAACTCTAAAAATCTCGATGTCCTACAAAACAAGTTTCTTTCTCATGTTTTAAGTCCTTTAAGGATGCACTTAAGTTCTTTCCCATGTTACCTGCATTCCAGGTCGATGTTGATGAAACTACTCTCATCTGGGAGTCTCATGGCAGAAGGAAAAGAATGAGGTTGTGAGAAATGTCTGTTCATATCCTTTGCCCACTTTGTGATGGGGTTGTTTGTTTTTTTCTTGTACATTTGTTTGAGTTCTTTGTAGGTTCTGGATATTAGCCCTTTGTCAGATGAGTAGATTGCAAAAATTTTCTCCCATTCTGTAGGTTGCCTGTTCACTCTGATGGTAGTTTCTTTTGCTATGCAGAAGCTCTTTAGTTTAATGAGATCCCATTTGTCAATTTTGGCTTTTGCTGCCGTTGCTGTCTCAAAAGAAGACATTCATACAGCCAACAGACACATGAAAAAATGCTCATCATCACTGGCCATCAGAGAAATGCAAATCAAAACCACAATGAGATACCATCTCACACCAGTTAGAATGGCGATCATTAAAAAGTCAGGAAACAACAGGTGCTGGAGAGGATGTGGAGAAATAGGAACACTTTTACACTGTTGGTGGGATTGCAAACTAGTTCAACCATTATGGAAAACAGTATGGCGATTCCTCAAGGATCTAGAACTAGATGTACCATATGACCCAGCCATCCCATTACTGGGTATATACCCAAAGGATTATAAATCATGCTGCTCTAAAGACACATGCACACGTATGTTTATTGCGGCACTATTCACAATAGCAAAGACTTGGAATCAACCCAAATGTCCATCAGTGACAGATTGGATTAAGAAAATGTGGCCCATATACACCATGGAATACTATGCAGCCATAAAAAAGGAGGAGTTTGTGTCCTTTGTAGGGACATGGATGCAGCTGGAAACCATCATTCTTAGCAAACTATCACAAGAACAGAAAACCAAACACCGCATGTTCTCACTCATAGGTGGGAACTGAACAATGAGATCACTTGGACTCGGGAAGGGGAACATCACACACCGGGGCCTATCATGGGGATGGGGGAGGGGGGAGGGATTGCATTGGGAGGTATACCTGATGTAAATGACGAGTTGATGAGTGCAGCACAGCAACATGGCACAAGTATACATATGTAACAAACCTGCACGTTATGCACATGTACCCTAGAACTTAAAGTATAATAATAATAAAAAATAAAAAAAAGAATGAGGTTGTGAATCATAAGCTCTTAAAGCTTTATAAAACTGATACATATTACTTACCAACAATTTCTTCAGCCAATGCAAGTCACATGGCCACTTCCAAATTTAACAAGACAATTTTTTCTATAGAAAAGGGGTACATCTTTTCTGTAGAAAAACCTTTTTAATGGTGAAGGGAGCTATAAATCTCTCCTGGGCAGGAAATATTATTATATGAAATTCCACATACACTTCATTACTAAAAGGTCTTCACTTTTTAAATGCTTTTCATTTTTAATATGTTTTCATTCAATGCATGCTGAACTAATTACTTCTTATGTTAAATCTAACTTTGTGTAATAAATATAAATTTTAAGGAATCTTCCTAGCATTCCTACATATTTCATTGCTATCTGGACAAGAATAGACTTTGAAATTAATAAAATTACCAGGAAAACGTTTACTGTGATTACAGGTGAGGTGCTCCATTTTAAAAGTTATTTCTCAGCATTTTCTAACAGATCACCTCATGTGGCTAACCTCTTCAATGTACTGAAGCATTTTTAGGAACGTACATCACTTGACAAAGTGAGATCTAAGTGAAAGATTATGTTTTAATTGTGAAGGAGCAGCAATTTTTTAACCAACTGAATGAGTAGAAGCAACTTGCATGTCAATAATTCTCAAATATGCAACCTGTTTTTCATATTGAAATAGGTTGAATATTATCCATAAAAATACTTCAATTAAAATTATAAGCTCTAATACTTAATTCCATCAGAGCATTCCATATTTTACTCAGATAATAGAAAATAACTGTAGTGCTTCAATTTAATATCATTTTAATTCTGAATATTCCTACAAAATTCTATTATCTATGAAGCTGTTAACCAGGTAACAGCTATGTGGATTTTATTACTATTAAAACATATCAACTGCCTTTGGCTCTAATCAAATCTTTCTTTTGGGACTAAAAAAAATCCTAAACTAAAAGAACATTTTTCAGTTTAAATCATCACATAGGAAGGGCCATTTGACCATAATTTGAAAATGGCCAGAGACTTGAATTTCATTTTAATTCCACTTCTTAAATTGCTTATGCTGCTGTGATTGAAACTGAGCAGTGAATGAAATTGCATGACTGAAGTGGAATAAAGTGGGGGAAATGGTGTGAACTTAGGCTTAGAGGCAAGATTTAAGACAGCATATTGAATAATAAGAAAAGCAGCCTGGTGAAATAAAAGGATTATGATGGTAAGTATTCGGAGGCAGTTTTGGAAAAATAAATTAAGATAAACTGGGGAGGACTTATATCCACCTAAAGAGTCTATTGAAAATGAGCAGTTAGTACAAGTTTTCAAATGAGAGACTGAGAATTAGAATGTAGATAGAACCTGATGCAAAGCAGATTGGGAGGACACAATTGGAAGCAGAGAAATCACTGCCTCCTTGTGCATTCATTAGGAGTGACAAGGAATCTAAGTTGCCTATATCAGTATAAAGATATGCAAGAGAAGAATTCAAAGCAAGAAAAATATAAATTATCAGAATTTTAATAAATTAATATAAGATATTTAAAAAGAGAAAAAACATAAACTGACTCATTTTTAGGCTGAAAAAAATAGAGGCTGGATGACTGGGAAAATTAGAATCCATAGGAATAGGAAAATTGAAGGTCAGCCTTGGAGGTTGGAGTGGGAAAGGGGTGTGTGTGTGTGTGTGTGTGTGTGCGCGCGCGCGCACGCGTGTGTTTTATGTGCAGGAAGAGATTTAAAAGTTACCTTAAATGAAAATATCAAGTAGATATTTCAAATGTGAAAATCTAATTTAAGAGGGCGGGGAAAACATGTTCTTCCCTTCCTCCCTTTCTACCTGCCTGCATTTCTTTCCCTCCCTCCCTCTCTCCCTCCCTCCCTGCCTTCCTTCCTTCCTTCCTTCCTTCCTTCCTTCCTTCTTTTCACCCTTCCTTCCTCTCCTCCTTCTTTTCCTTATATCTCTCCCTTTCTCAATCTGTCTTGATTCATTTGTTTGTATGTGGATGTTGCAAACATGCAAATTATTCTAGCACTATTTGTTGAAAAAACTATCTTTTCTTTCATTGGATGGCCTTTGCTCCTCTATCAGAGATCAGTTGACTACATGTGGGCCCATTTCAGTGTTCTTTATTCTGTTACACTGATCTATTTGTGTATTCTTTAGCCAATTCAAAGCTGTCTTGATTACTGTAGTTTTATACTAAGACTTGAAGTCAGGTAGTTTTAGTCTCCAGGCTGTTTTTCTCTTTCAGAACTGTGTTGAATATTCTGGGTCTTTTACCTCTCCATATAAATGTTTAAACTCAGTTGGTGAATATTCACACAATAACTTTCTGGAATTTTGATTGGGATTTGATTGAATCTAATGATTAAGTAGGGATAACTGACACTTTAACAACATTGAATCTTCCTATCTATGAATATGAAATATCTTTCAATTTATTTAGATTTTCTTTGATTTCTTTTATCAGAGATTTGTATTTTCTACAAATCAGATTTGTACACAATTTGTTGGAATTATATGTAAATCTTTCATTTTGGGGAAGTGCTAAATGTAAATGGTATTGTGTTTTTAATTTCAAATTGTTCTTGTTTATTGTTGGTATATAGAAAAGTGATGCACTTTCATACATTTACCTTATATTCTGCAATTCTGCTATAATACTTATTAATTCTAGGATCTTTTTTTGTCAATTCTTTTGGACTTTTTACATAACTGATTATGTCATCTATGAACAGTTATATATATTTCTTCCCAATCTCTACAACTTGTATTTCCTTTTCGTGTCTTACTGCACTAGGTAGGACTTCCAGTATGACATTAAAAAGCAGTAGTGAGAAGAAACGCCCTTTGTTTGTTCTTGATTTTATTGGAAAAGTTTCTAGTTTCTCACGGTTAAATGTGATGTTACCTATAGATTTTCTGTAGATACTCCTTGTCAAGTTGAGGAACTTCTATATTCTTGGTTTTTATCACAAAAAAGTGTTAGATTTTTTTCAAATGCTTTTATGCATCTATTGATATGATAATATACTTTTTCTTCTTTTGATCTGTGGTGATGGGTTATATTAATTTTGAATGTTAAACCATCCTGGCCAACCTGAGATAAATAATATTGTTTGTGGTGCATATTTTTAAATATGCTTTTGGATTCAATTTGCAATTTTTTTTTTTTCTTTTTTGAGATGGAGTTTCGCTCTGTGGCCCAGGCTGAAGTGCAGTGGAACGATCTTGGCTCACTGCAGCCTCTGCCTCCTGGATTCAAGTGATTCTCCTGCCTCAGCCTCCCAGGTAGCTGGGATTACAGGCACTGCCACCACGCCCAGCTAATTTTTGTGTTTTCAGTGGAGATGGGGTTTTGCCAGGTTGGCAAAAGTGGTCTCAAATTCCTGACCTCAGGTGATCCACCTGCATTGGCATCTCAAAGTGCTGAGATTACAGGCAGGAGCCATCGTACCCTGCCTGCAATTTTCTTTAATTGAGGATTTTTGTGTCTATTTCGTGATAGATATTAGTCTTTAGTTGTCATTTCTTATAATGTCTTTCTCTGGTTTTGGTATTAGATTAACGCTTGCCTCACAGAATGAGTTCAGAAATAAACCTCCTGTTTCTGTCTTCTGAAAAAGATTGCATAGAATTGGTATAATTTCTTCCTTAAATGTTTGATTGTTTATCAGTGAAACCATCAGAACCTGGTCATTTCTGTTTGAAGAGAAGTTCATTACTGATTCAATTTTAATAGATAATAGGCCTATTTGGATTATCTATTTCTCCTTATATGAGTTTCAGCAAATTGCATCTTTCTACAAACTGGTACATTCATCCAGGTTATCAAATTTGTGGGCATAGGGTTGTTTATACTGTCCTTTTATCATTCTTTCAGTGTCCATAGTATATATAGTGATGTCATCTCTTTCATTTCTGATATTAGGAATTTTTTCTCCTCTCTTTTACTTAGCCTGCTACAAGCTTCGTTTTGTAATTATTTTATTTTATTTTATTTTATTTTATTTGGTGATAGTATGATTTACCTTTCCTATCTTTTTCATTTTAGTCTATTTGTATCTTAATTTTAACTTTTTTTGGTAGAAAGCATATAATTTTTCCTTACTTTTTAAGTTCAGTAAATCTCTGCCTTTCACTTGAGATGTTTAGTTCACTTACTTTTAATGTGATTATTAATATGTTGAATATTTTTAGATTTAAATCTACCACTTTAATATTTGTTTTCTATTTGTCTCATGTGTTCAATGTTCCTTTTTCTTTGTTTTTTCTATTCAAGCTTTGGATTTTTTTTTTTTTTTTTTTTAGTGATTTCTTTTGTTGTTGATTCCACTTTATTTCTTTTGTGAGCTATAACTCTTTCGTTGCTCTTGCTTTTGTTGTTATTTTAGTGGCTGCTTAAGAATTTGTAGTATACATCTGGTATGTATACCATATCATTTCAATTAGCATATAACAATTTCTAATTGTAACTTTTCGTTTCTCCTCTTGTGACAATATATTGCTTTTGCATATGAGCCTCAGATTGTATTGTAATCTGTTTTTAAATAGCAAATACCTTTTAAAGACTTTAACAAAGAAAAAATTATATATATTTACTAAGATACCATTTCTAGAGTTCTTTATTGCTTTGTGTCATTCAGATTTCCATCTGATATCATATTTTTCTATCTTAAATACTTAATTTTTTTTTTTTTGCAGTGCACATCTGCTGGTGTTGAGCTCTTTCAACTCTTATGTGCATAAAAAAGTGTTCAGGCCGGGCGCGGTGGCTCACGCCTGTAATCCCAGCACTTTGGGAGGCTGAGGCGGGTGATCAAGAGGTCAGGAGATGGAGACCATCCTCGCTAACACAGTGAAACCCCGTCTCTACTAAAAATACGAAAAATTAGCTGGGCATGGTGGCGGGCGCCTGTGGTCCCAGCTACTCAGGAGGCTGAGACGGGAGAACTGCGTGAACCCGGGAGGCAGAGCTTGCAGTGAGCCGACACCAGGCCACTGCACTCCAGCCTGGGAGACAGAGCGAGACTCCGTCTCAAAAAAAAAAAAAAAAAAAAAAAAATAGTGTTCATTGAAACCTCATATTTATAGGGTATTTTCTCTGGGTATAGAATCATTGCTTGACATTGTGTTTATTTGTTGTTGTTGATTTTAAGATTTTAGATATATTTATCCTCTGATTTGCATTTTTTTTTTCATAGCAATCTTGTGTTATCCTTTTCTTTGTTCTTCAGTAAGTAAGGTATTCTTTTACATTTGGCTGTTCTAAAGATGTTTTTTCTTTGCCATTAGAATTTGAGCAACGTGATTAGAATGTTCATTGGTGTATATTTTTTTCTTTTAATGATTTTCTTTGACCTTATTGGATCTGTCAACTTATAGCATTTATCAAATTTGTAAAATTTGGTGGCAAACATCTCAGCAAACATTTTTCCATTCCCTCTCCCCTCCTTTGTGGACTCCGTCTGTATGTAAATTAGACTACTTGAAGTTGTCCCACTGATCACTGGTGCTCTGTTCATTTTTTAAAAGTACTTTTCTACCTGTATTTCATTTTTAATAACTTCCATTGCTATGTCACCAAGTTAACTAAACTTACTTCTATAATATCTAGTCTTTCATCAAACCCAACCATTATATTTTTCATCTCAGTCATTCTAGTTTTCATCTCTAGCAATGAGATTGGGCTGTTTTCAAAAAGATCTTCTATGTACAGAGAAGATCTGTATTTTAACATGTTTAATCAGACTTACAGATTTTTGAATTTGTAAAATGCAGTTACAATAACTTTTATAATGTTTATCTGAGAAGTGTTCCATTTGTTTCAGTTTTGTGTTGGTTTTGATTGATCAACTATTCTCCTCTTTATGGGCCATATTTTCCTGCTTCTATTCATGTCTGATAATTTTTTATTACATTCATAACATTAGTCTTGCCTTGCTGCGTGGTGGATATTTTTGTAGTCATATAAATGTTTTTGAGCTTTTTTTTCCTGGACTTGTTCAAACTACTTGTAAATAGTTGAATTCTTTTTTGTCCTTCCTTTAATATTATTTTATTTGTGAAAAGAGCAACAATTTTCCTAGGGCTTATTTCTCCCTCTTACTGATGAAAGTTCTTCTGAATATTACTCATTTCTGCATAAACTATGAGGCTTTCCAATGACTGGTTTACAGGCACTATTCCTGCATTCTGTGAGCTTTATATGTTATTCCTTTAGGTATTATTCCTTCTAGTTCATTTGGGTGGCTTTTTCCTATGGCCTCTTGTAGCCCCCTGTGTACTGGGAAGTACTATACTTAATATTTCAAATGGATCCTTTGCAAAAACCCTGAGGAATTTTTTTTCTGTTTAGCTTTAAATTCATGAGTAGTCTTCCCTGGAAACTGTGGCTTTCTTTGTTTCCTTGAACTGACAGTGTTATCTCCTCAACTCAGAGCACCCACTGGTCTCTGCCTGGTTTTAAACTTTCTCAGGGCAGAATGGCTTGGTAATTGCTGGGCTTCTTTCATTTGTTTCTTATTAATCAGGAAAAGACGTCTTATTGCCTGATGCCCAATGTCCTGAATATGGTTATTTTGTACATTTTGTCTGATTATTTGACTGGTTCAGTTGGAAGGGTAAAACTCTTGTAAGATTACTCCATTTAATCCAGAAGCAAAAGTCTATTTCAGTCCTAAATAATAGAAATGCATAGAAGGAACCTATTAAAAACTAAATGCATATACAGACTCAGCACAAACCTTGAAACTGGACTTCCTGTGTTTAAATCTTGGCTGCATCAATGTAACTTCAGACAATTTTCAAGAATCCGTATCACTCACTTACTCATGTCTAAAATTAGGGTGATAAGAGTAGCTACTTTACTAAGTTAATATGAAGATTAAATGTGTTAATGTATATGAAGTGCTTATAGTACTGCTTTTTTCTTGGTAAACCCTCAATAAGCACTAGTTTATATTAATTACTATTATGTAGCTGTAAGATGCAATTTTGTATTATTATTACTTAAAGGGAGAAAGTGTACAATAAGGCCTCCTGAAGCACTAGAGTGAGGAAATAAAATACATTGGTAGCTAAGGTTACTCTCTTTCTTTCTGATAATGGATGTTCCTTATCTCTGCTTCTCTCAGGATCTTCTTCATTTTCACCTTCCCCTTTGCACAGCAACTTTCTCTGCTTCTGCTGATGTGCGTGGCTAATATTCAGTTGCTGAGTTTCTATGTACTGATGTCAAGAAATTGGCTAACTTTGTTGACTGCAGTGAAAAAATACAATAGCTGACTGGGTAGGAGGAAAATTATTAGAAAAGGAGTATTGTGAACTAGACAGGTGTTTACTGTAGGGAAAAAAGTTCTAGTCAGGATTGAGGAATACACATGAGGATCATTTGTGTAAATCTGTGTTTAAGGGACTAGAATACTGTTTCAAAGATTTTGGTTTGAGGGTGGTAAAACAGCAAACTTAACAGGTGAATTGGGAATAATTTAGGAGAGAATGCCACAGAGGTGAGAAACTATGCTCTCTGTCTACTTAACAAATACCTCTCTCCTTTTGATATTCAGTGAATCTCACTGTGAGTGAATAGGTGTCACTTCAGTAAAGCCCTGTTTCTAACTAGCTGTCTGCTATTTCACATGAGTGAAAGAATTTCATGAATAGTAATTAATACATGACGAATGTTAGTCATGATTTCTTAATTATTAAAAGTGATTAAATTTTGTTCCATTATTTGGTTAAAATATTGTTGGTTGCTATTTTAGAAGAGATATGAGCTTTCTTTAGTTGATGTCTAAAAAAGTAATTTCAATGAGGGCCAAAGAATGCTAATTAGTCTTGGTGGTATATTTATTAAGCCCTGTATTTTTAAAACTGAAGTCTTTTTAGACAACGTGCTTATAAGTACATATCTAAGTGTTATTACAATCTTTCTGATACATTTGGGTCTGACCCAGGACAGTCCCAGTGGTAGTGGCCACAGGATTGTTTGTGTGACCCCTACCTTAGTACCAGGAAGCTCAGCACAAAGAAGGAAACTCCAATGGTTTTGAGAGAAAGTAAGGGAAAAGAACAAAAGTCTATGCCTATTAATTCACAGAATTATCCTGGATATTACCTAAGACCACCAAGGCAGTGCCTCTATGAGTCTGTAAGAGTCACAGCATTACTGGGATCGAGGTATCCTCTAATGCAAATAAAGCTGCGGTGGCCAAAGACTTAGATCACAACACTCAATTCTCTTTGAATACTTGAAAAGTCTTCCCAAGAAACATAGGTAGTAACAAGCCAAGATGATGAAGGTTACAATAAACACCTAACTCCCCCATGTCCATGCATTCACCAACATACACAAGCATCAAGATCATCCAGAAAAACATTATCTTACTCAACAAATTAAATCAGGCACCAGTGGTCAATCCTGGATTGACAGAGATATGTGACCTTTCAGACAGAGAATTCAAACCAGCTGTTTTGAGGAAGCTCAACAAAATTTAAGATAACACATAAAGGAAAATGAGAATCCTGTGAGATAAAATTAACAAAGAGATTGAAATATTTTAGAAGAATCAAGTGAAAATTCTGAAGTTTAAACATTCAGTTGACATACTGAAGAATGCTTCAATCTCTCAGCAGCAGAATGGATTACACAGAAGAAAGTAGTGAGCTCAAAGGCAGGATCTTTGAAAAAAACATAGAGGAAATAAAAAAGAATAAAACACATTTACGACATCTAGAAAATCACCTCAATGTGTCAACTCTAAGAGGTACTAATTATAAAGAGAAAAAGATAGAGATTGGGATACACAGTTTATTCAAAGTGATAATAACAGAGAATTCTGCAAACCTAGAGAAAGATATCAATATTCAAGTACAATAAGGTTATTGAATATCAAGCAGGTTTAACCCAAATAAGACTACCTCAAGGCATTTAATAATCAAATTCCCAATGGTTAGGGATAAAGAACAGATCCTAGAAGCATCAAGAAAAAAGAAATAAGTAACATACAAAGAAGGTCCAATATATCTGGCCTCAGACTTCTCAGAACAAATCTCATGGGCCAGAAAAGAGTGGCATGACATATTTAACATGCTGAAGGAATAAACAAAACACCTTCATTCTAGAACTGTATATCCAGTGGAAACATCCTTCAAACATGGAAGAGAATTTAGCCCTTTCCCAGACAAACAACAAGCTGAGGGATTTCATCAACACAAGACTTGTCCTACAAGAAATGCCTCAGGGAGCTCTTCAATCTAAAAGAAAATGTTAATGAGCAATAAGAAATCATCTGAATATACAAAATTCACTGGTCGTAGTAATCATACAGACTATTACAACACTGTAATTGTGTTGTGAAAACTACTAATACTTTGAATAAAAAGATTAAATGATGATCTGATCAAAAACAGTAACTACAACTTTTTAAGACATAGTACGGTAAAATATAAAGAGAAACAATGAAACATTAAAAAGCAGAGGGAAGAAGTGAAAATGTTGAGTTTTTTTTTTAGTTTTCTCTTTGCTTGTTTGTTATTTGTTTTTGCAATCAATGTTGTCACCAGTTTAAAATAAAGGGTTATAGGATGTTATTTGCAAGCCTAATGATAACCTAAAATAAAAAAACCTAAAACATACGCAGAAAATAAAAAGCAAGAAATTAAAACATACTACCAGAGAAAATCACCTCACAAAAAGAAAGACAGAAGAACTAAATTAAGGAAAGAAGGAAGGTAGAAAGAAAAGAAGGAAGGTAGAAAGAAAGAAAGGAAGGAAGGTAGAAAGAAAGGAAGGAAGGGAAAAAGAAAGGAAGGAAGGAAGGAAGAGAAGACCACAATATAACCAGGAGACAAATTATAAAATGACAGTAGTAAGTCCTTACTTCTCAATAATTATATTGAACGTAAATGGACTAAAATCTACAATAAGAAGACATAGAGTGGCTGACTGGATAAAACATACAAGACCCAATACTATATTGCCTACATGAAGCACTTCTCTTATAAAGACATATATAGACTAAAAATAAAGGGATGGAAAAAGATATTCCACACAAATGGAAACCAAAAAGAACAAAAGTAAATCTGCTTATATGAGACAAAATAGATTTCAAGACCCTACTATAAATAGAGACAAAGAAAGTCATTATGTAATGATAAAAGGGTCAGTTCAGCAAAAGGTTATAATAATTGTAAATATATATGCACCCAACACTGGAGCTCCTTGGATATATAAAGCAAATATTATTAGACAGATGCGGGAGATGGACTCCAGTACAGTAATAGCTGAAGACTTCAACACCCCACTTTCAGCAGTGGACAGATCAATCAGACAGAAAATAAACAACAAAATATTGGATTTAATCTGCCCTATAGACCAAAAGGACCTAATAGATATTTAAAGAATATTTGATCCAAAGATTACAGGTGATAGATTATTCTCCTCAGCACATGACTCTTTTTCAAAGATTGACTATATGTTAGGACAAAAACAAGTCTTAAAAAATCATAAAAATGAATTTATATTAAGTATCTTTTTTGACCACAATGGAATGAAACTAGATATTGATAACAAGATGAACTCTAGAAACTATAAAAGCAAATTGAAATTAAACAATATGCTTCTGAATGACTCAGGGTTTCAATGAAAAAATTGAGAAAGAAATTTTAAAATGTCTAGAAAAGAATGAAAATGAAAATACCAACATATCATGGGATAAAGCAAAAGCAGCACTAAAAGGAAAGTTTATATCAATAAGCCCCTACATCAAAAATGCAGAAAAACTTTAATTAAACAACCTAATAATCATCGTAAAGAAATAGAATGGCAAGAGCAAACCAAACACTAAATTTGTGAAATAAAAGTAATGACAAAATCAGAGCAGAAGTAAACAAAAATGTGTTTTTTGAAGAGATAAATGACAGATAATCATTTACTCAGACTAAGAGACAAGATCCAAGTAAATAAACTCACTATTAATTCAGACTTCATTAATTCTTCATTCTGCAGTCTTCATTAATGTAGTCTTCATTAATTCTTTTTTCAACTCCCAGTTAAAAAAGGAGACATTATAACTGAAACTACAGAAATTCAAAAGATTATCAGAGACTACTATGAGCAACTATATGCCAATAAATTGGAAAAACTAGAAGAAATGAATAATTTCCTATATACATACAGCATACCATGACTGAACTATGAAAAACTCTAAAACCAAAATAGATCAGTAACAAGTGATTGCAATGTACAGATTCAATACAATCTCTATCAAAATACCAATGACATTCTTCACAGAAATAACATAAATAATTCAAAAATTCATATGGAGACACAAAAGACCCAGAGTGGCCAAAGCCATCCTGAGCAAAAGATCGAAACTGGAGGAATCACATTATCTGAGTTCAAATTATACTGCAGAGCTATAGTACACCAAACAGCATGGTGCTGCCTTTAAAAGAGACACATAGACCAATGAAACAAAATAGAGAACCCAGAAGTAAATCCATACATCTACAGTGAACTTAATTTCAACAAAGTGCCAGTAATATACATTGGGAAAAGGTATCTTCAATAGATGGTGCTGGGATTACTGAATATCCATATGCAGAAGACATTTCCTATCTCTCACCATGTACAAAAATCAAATCAAAACCTATTAAAGATTTAAATCTAAGACCATAAACTATGAAACTACTAAAAGGAAACACTGAGAAATCCCTCAAGGACATTGGTCTGCACAAACATTTCTTGAGTAATACATCAAAAGCACAGGCAACCAAAGCAAAAATGGATAAATCAGATCACATCAAGTTAAAGAACTTCTTTAACTTGAAGTTAGCAAAGGAAACAATCAGTAAAGTGAAGAGACAACCCACAGAACGGGAGAAAATATTTGCAAACTATCCATCTGACAGGGGATCAATAACCAGAATATGTAAGGCGGTCAAGCAACTCAATAGGAAAAAAAAATCTAATAATCCTAGTAAAGTATGGGCAAAAGATCTGCATAGATATTTTTCAAAAGAAATATACAAATAACAAACAGGTATATGAAAATGATGCTAAACATCATTTATCATCAGAGAAATGCGAATCAAATCAGTACTACAATCAAATCAGTAGTTTCACAATGTGGTTTTGAACCATTCTCCAGGGAAGCAGACTTACGTAGTATCTGAAACTTTTATAAGAATAAAGATTACTTTGAGTATACTCCATTAGGAAATAAAGCGTATCTTCTCTTTTTGCATCAGTCTCAGCACAACTGTTGCAAAGAAAAATGTTTGAAAAATACTTACCAGCTGAATAAATGATAATATTAATTGCTCATACACCATAATAGACTTGAGGAAGGGGATAGAGTGGTGCACTCTTCACTACTGTAGATAATCCAAGTGTCATTTTCATTTGTCTTGAGGTTATTGATCTTATTAGTAGATCACCATTTATATATGAATTAATCTAAATTTTGAAGCAGCTTGACATTGTCTTTATGAAGAATCGATTATCCACCAACTGGTGGCAACACCTTGCAAAACTCCTTTAACATCCTCCAACATATCAGCAAACAATATGGTACCCTTTAATCCTGTAGGTAGGACACAGGTCAGGGAATCAAGGGTTTGAAAGAGGAATGACTCCTCTCACTCTTATCCCTACTGATGCACTTGCAAAATTTTTACTTCCTTGTTAAGCAACTTTAGGGTCTGCATTTTTAAGGGATGCATGCTTTTAGCAGGGGAAACCTCAATGGATTCACTAAACTGAAGTTTGAGACTGCCACTGGGCTACTTTGGATTCTTTAGGCCAGTAAATAAAGAAGCAGAAAAGGGAGTTACTGTACTGGTGGTGGTGATTGATCTTGATTATCATAGTGAGAATTTGATGGTCCTATACAATAATGATAATAAGAAATATAACTGTAACGCAAAATGTCCCCTAGGCTGTTTCTTAGTACTTTGATGTGCGTAATTAAAATAAAGGGAGAACTACAGTTACCAAATACAGGCAGGTACCACGATGATCCATACATTTCAGGAAGGAAGACATGGATCACTCCCCATCAGGCAAGTAACAAAGTCCGTGAGGAAAGCAAAAGAATATGGAAAGACAGTGGAAGAAGGTAGCTCTAAACTAATTGTATTAAAAAATTATAAGAGCTGTGATTGTCTCTCACTTATTCTGATCTCGATATATTTGTGTATGTATTAACCAGTGTTTTTGTCTTCCCCTTTTTTGGTTCCCCTACCATGTAACATATAATGTGTTAATAATAGTTACTCTTAGGTCTCAAAATTTAAGTTGCATAATATCAAAGTATGTCTCAGCTAGATAAAGAATGAATATCATCCAGCACTGAATAAAAGGATGTTGTATCATTTGGGGTGGAGATAGTTTACATATTTTCAATTTTACAAGGGAGCACTGTATAAGTAAGCAGAAGTATGCTTTTGCTATTATCTTTTAAAAATATTTATTTTAGATTAACAAATAACTGTATGCATATATATGTGTGTATATGCATATATATCTGTATTTATGTATATAGTACAATGTATACATAGTACAATATATGTGTGTGTATATATAGTACAATGTGATGTTTTATATATGTCTCTAGTCTAACTAAATCTTTGTTCCCTCCCATCAACATTTTCCCTTTCCTCATCATGTTTGTCAGCCAGCATAAAAACAGACACATTGACCTACAGAACAGGACAGAAAGCCCAGAAATAAACCCTAGTATTTATGGTCAATTGACTTTTGACAAAGGTGCCAATAACCCACCATGGGGAAAGGACAGTCTCTTTAATAAATGATGCTGGGAAAACTAGATATCCATATGCAGAAGAATGAAGTTAGACCCTTATCTCACACCATATACAAAACTCAACTCAAAATGGATAAAAGACTCAAATGTAAGATCTGAAAATATAAAGCTCCTAAAAGAAAACAGAGGGGACAAGCTGTATGATATTGGAATATCACTATCATAGCAATAGGAAAGCATACTTCTGCTTATGTATGCAGCTCTCCCTTGTGTAAGGTAACAAAAGCAACAACAGACAAACAGGATTGCATAAGACTATAAAGCTTCTGCACAGCAAAGGAAATAAGGAAAAGAATGAAGAGACAACCTATGAATTGGAGAAAATATTTACAAAGGGCTAACACTGAGAATAAATAAGGAGCTTACATAACTCAATAGCAAGAAAAGAAATAACTGGATGAAACGAATGAGCAAAGGATCTGAAAAGATATTTTTCAAGAGGTACCAATGATCAACAAATATGTAAAAAAATGCTCAACATCCTTAATCATCAGTGGAATGCACACCACCACCACAATGAGATATCAACTCACATCTTGTTCCAATGGCTACTATTAAAAAGACAAAAGATAACAAGTGTTGGCAAAAGGGTATAAAGAAAAGGTAAAAATTGTACATTGTTAGTTTGTGGAAATATAAATTGGTATAGCTCTTTTGGAAAATAGCACAGAGGTTCTTAAAAAAAAAAGTAGAATGATCATCATATGATCCAGCAATCTCAGTTCTGGGTATATATTCAAAGGAATTCAAATTTATATGTTGAAGAGATGTGTTCACTCCCATGTTCATTTCAGCATTATTCACAATAGTCAAGATATGGAAGAAACCTAAGTGTTCATTAGTGGATAAATGGATATAGAAAATGTGATAAATAGATAAAAAATGGATAAATGGATAAAATATATGCACACACACAATGGAATACTACATACAGTCTTAAACAAAAAATAAATTTTGTCATTTATGACAACATGGATGAGCCTAGCGGACATTATGCTAAATGAAATAAGACAGGTGCAGAAAGAAATGCTGTATGATATCACTTTTGTATGGGATTTTTAAAAAGTTGATCTCGTAGAAACAGAGTGTAGAAATGTGGCTAGCAGAGGCTATTGTCTGTATTAAAATGTTCAGTATTGATAAAATAAATGTATATGGGTTCAAGTTGACAAAGGATGGGCTGTGGTAGGTTTGTATTGTGTTAACTTAGCTAAGGTGGCACTCCCCTTCCTAGAATTTCCTTCTCCACATTGCTCGCTGTTGATGTGGGCCACAGGAGACATGGCACACAAGATGAGGAAGGTAGAGGAATGGCGGCAGACATCTTATTACATGTCAGGAGGCAGTACAAGACACAAGGAGTTGTTGAAGCCTATGCAATATGGTCATTACCTTGTTTCTTTTGATGTGGGATAGCAGCCTCTCCTGCAGCAACATCAGATCATGGAAGATTTTCCCTGTTCAGTTCTACAATTTTTGGCTGAGGTTTGTGTTCAGCTATTTGATGAAGAGTGCCAGTATTTCCGGTTAAACACTGTCATTTCCGAAGTTGGAAGATTGGAGGTGTTAAAACACGTTGTAATTTGTCTTCACAGATTCCAGTCTATCTTTTGGTTTCTTGCCCATTTTCATAGGTTCCAACTGGTTCTTGTCTGCCTCACTTCACATCCACCTTACCTTTCTGACTGACTGCCTTGCTAACTTCAGTATCTAATACCAGGTACAGAAGCAAAAACCTCACATAAACTGTTTAACCAGATGCTACAATCATGCAAACCCAAATCCCCATAACAACTTTTTTGTTGTGGGGATGCGTATATATTTGAGTCAGTGCATGTACCCTGCTTTTCCAAATGAACTCTGACTGATATGTATTGCTATCTTATTGGAGGTGACAAGGGAACTCTTTGCTGATATCATGAAATCGGAGTATAGTAAACAAATGCATAATGAATGCAAAGGATTTAATGTAGATGTGTGCTTAGTGTTTTGGCAGTGCAGGAAACTAAAGTGGCTGTCACAGAGTAGATCAAGAAGCAGGAGATGAGGTCAAAATGTAGCCAGGGAAAATTTCATGTATTTGCTTTTTGGATGTGCTCGGTAGTTTGGTTTTACCCTGAGTGAAACTGAAAGTCATTGAGTGATGCTGAACAAAAGAATGGCGTTATATGCATTTTAAAAGGCTCCATGAAGAAGACTTTCACTTCTTCAGATAGAAATCCTTGTAGGAGACAAGACTTCTATCATGAAAAACTAGAAAAATTAGGTTAAAAACAACAACAACAAACTATGGTCTCAGAGAGAAAAACACTTCATAGAGTGAAAATGACCTTGTGCCATTTTCACCGAAGATATTTGACAGATTCTTCAGCTGCAGGGCGTGAGGATAAAATGCAAGACACCACTAAAAAGCAGAACAGATACATGACTGTCTATGATAATGAAGTAGGCCCTGCACCTCGCCCCCATAAAAGAAGGGTACTATTAAACATTGCAAGCTCTCTGATGGAATTTCTAGAGGTCAGTGAATCAGATGGAAATAAACGTTGCAAAGTTCTTACTAGATCACGAGGTGAACTATTCCTACCAAAACATAAAATCATGTAGCTTCTCAAAAATGTTCATAAACAATGCTCGGTGTTTAATCAAGAATTGCAGCGAGGCACAGTGGCTCACGCCTGTAATCCCAGCACTTTGGGAGATCAAGGCAGGCTGATCAACTGAGGTCAGGAGTTTGAGACCAGCCTAGACAACATGGTGAAACCCTGTCTCTACTAAATAACATAAAAATTAGCCGGGTGTGGTGGTACGTGCATATAGTCCCAGTGGCTCAGGAGGCTGAGGCAAAAGAATCGCTTGAACCCAGGAGGCTGAGGTTGCAGTGAGCCGAGATCGCGCCACTGCCCTCCAGCCTGGGCGACAGAGTGAGACTGTCTCAAAAACAAACAAACAAACAAACAAACAATTATAACGCATATCTAGAAATAGAAACCAAGAAATAAAATGCAGACAAAAGAATCAGATTCCTAGAGGACCCAGTTATTAGACTTACAGTGTATGAATTTAAAAATAATTGTGATTTTTTATGTTCAAAAAATAGATTACAAGTGGAAGAACTGCACAATTAAAAAACTATTATTTTTTAAAAATTAAAGTTTTACAACAGAAAAAATTGTTATAGTTAAAATCAAAATTAAGATCCTGATGAAAGATTTACCAGAAAATTAAGAACAGGAAGAGAGGTTTACTCAACATGATTATAAGACAAGTTGAAATGTTCAGGTGGAAGTCTGAAGAATCAAGAAGATAGAAAATATTGAAATGAGTATAAGAGACTTTACAGACTTGAAGAAAACTTCTAACATTTGCATAATTTGGAGTCACAAATTATTGAGCAGAAGCTGTGTTTGAAAGATAAGGGCTCTGGGAGAATTTTGTCCAAACTGATTCAACCATCAAGCCACAGGTTAAAAGGATCCCTTTCACAGTCATGTGTGGGATCGATTATGACAGAAAAGAGACCAGTTATTGCCCACTGCAAAGTTCTAGGTAAAAAATTATGTGAATAGGTCAGTTGTAATGGTGTGGAGGTAGTGAAAAGCAGGCCGATTCTAGATATATTTCAAAGCAGAGCAGGAAGGATTTGCTGATAGATTAGGATATTAGGTGTGGAGAAAAGGATGACACCAGCTTGAGCAACTGAAAAAATTGAATTGCCTTCACTGACATGGGGACAATTAAAGGATGATCAAACAGGGGTTGGGAAGGTTGGGAAGAATTTGTTACAAAATAAGTCACAGATAAACAGTAGGAACTGTATTAAGAAGAGGCAGCATTGTTCAAAATCACTAGCGATACAATATAATGATATACAATAGTTTCAGTCATTATAAGCACCTGTGGTCATAAAATAATCAGGGAGACAGAGAGTTCAATACTTTTCTAAGGTAATGAATTAGAGGAGGAAAAAAAACAATCCGGAAGTCTATAAAGTAAGTTTTGAATTGTGTTTGTTCTTTTTAAAAAGTCATTAATTTTTTTCTCACTCCTAGCTGGTTATAGAATTTACCTACTAAAAATTCATCTGGTAATAGAATATGGATTGAAAATTATTTACCCTACAAAGATGATGATATTATATTCTTCTGACAATTACAGAAGTTCTCTGCTTAACTAACTGACATTTCTTGGGAATCTGTTTTTTACTTTGTTTATTCTTTTTATATTCGATGCAGTGTCGTTTTATTAAAATGTTCCCACTTAGGATACAAATTTTTTCTTTTTCTTTTTTTTTTTTTTTTTGCTTTAGAGTTGGAATAATCCTCCTGGTGTTTTTGCTCCTTATATGATTTTAACGTTTAATTGTAATCTCATTTTCTGTCTCTTTGTCTGTGTGTGTGTGTGTGTTTGTGCCTGTATGTGTTTTAATTAGTAGGAACACTGCGAGCCTAAGTTTAATAAGAACTTCTAAAGATTGCTTTGCAATCACAGAATTAAAAGAAAAACTAATGATGAAGCTTAAAAAATGATAAGAATTAAATATTTATCTTTTCATGGTCCTGAGGAATTAATTCTGTAATTTTGTTCAACACTTTTGCCATTGTATCTTTCCACCTTTGACCCAAATCCCAGGTGTCACATGGTCACCCTTAAGCCAGAGGAGTATAAAGCCTTAATTGATATTTCCAGCAAGACAACATGAGACTAGAGAGGGGGAATACAGTAGCAAAACAAACAAACACAAAGGGAACTTCATGTTGCTTATTAAACATAGTTTAAGTAATAATAAACATAGTTTAAGAAACAATGACAAGGGAAGGAATAATACTGTTTACCTCCTTTTAATTCATATTAGGCAAGAGGATAATTAATATATCTTAAAGTATATAATTTAGGCAGACAGAACTTCTACTCTTAAACTTCCAAGAAAATGTAATACTTCAGAAGTCCAAGTAGAGGTGATGATGTTCTGAATAATAAAGACTTGATCACTGAAATATGACAAATATCGAAAGTTTGCACTAAGTATAAGGTTGAGGAAAACATAATTGAGGAATGGTGTATACTTTGATATAGTGCCTGAGAAACAGAAACTAATGAAGCTGATTGAGAAACAAGGAATGATTGAAGTTGTCTGAGGTATCAAACCTGGATGATGACAAGGATGGAGGAACAACTATTTAAGGAGTAACACTGAAAAGAAAAAAAAAAACAACTTTGTCATCATTCCTGTGCATATTTCTGTAAAAGTGAAAGAGACAGGGAGGGACAGATAGAAAGCAGTTAATGTGTGTATAGTTTTTGATGGTGAGGGATGAGCAGGTGCATTGGCAGAGAATCAATATTTAGACTCGGATATATTAAAATTGAGAGTTTTCTGTGATATCCATAAGAAATTTAACAGTCACTTCAGAATAAACCTTTATGACTGTATTCTCTAATACTGTACACACTAGCCACATGTGGCCATTTAAATTTAAAATTCGGTTTCTTAGCTGCACTAACCACATTGTACGTGCTCAAAAGCCACATACACTTAGTGGATACTCTGAACAGTGTGGATAGAAACAAGTTCTAACATTACAGAAAGTTCTCTTAACCAGCGCTACTGCAGAATTAAGGATGGGTTCAAAAGAAGAGATTTAGAATAGCATATCATTGATAGAGATGCACTTGAAACATTGAAAAACGAGCAATCTGAAAGTATTCTCAAACAAGAGAGCCAATGAAAAATGTTATTGAATTTCATATATCAGTAAATGTACTTGGTAAAAATGCTAAAAAGCTATATATATGTAAATTGTATATATATATAAATTATTACTTTCACTTATGCTTAAAGGGTGTTAGAGGAAGAGGAGTCAAGAAGAAGGAGAAAAAATACCTTTTTCAACTTAAATCTAATTAAAAATAGACATAAGATGATGCAAGATCTAACCTAATTAAATTATATTTTTAGAGGTCTAATTTTTTAGAAGTTTAAATTTGTACTATTACTAAGAAAATTGAGAATGGACTTGAAACACTTGATTGAAAAAAAAATTATGTACTTTAGCACAGAAAAAAGTCCTGCCTGTGCATTCATCGTCCTTTTTTTGCGTATATTTTTTTTCAGTGTCAATAAAGATTTGAGACAACATTTTCTCTAGATTTTGGTAATCCATAAATTAAGAAATTATCTCAGAGATTACAGTGAGTGCAATAAGGCAACCAAGTTGATTTTCATTTTTCGGTGAGCTACTTCTTAGATTCTGCAACTAGTTTTTATACTGGGCTTGTGTTAAAAACCAAATATAGATAAACTAATCTAATTGAAAAATTTTCATATTTTGCTAATAAATTAAAAAACATAACTTACATATAATAGCTTTTGCTTTTTTAAAGCACTTAAATATGACCCAAATTGTTTGTGAGG
Organism: Macaca thibetana thibetana; assembly: GCF_024542745.1. Taxonomy (NCBI): domain Eukaryota; kingdom Metazoa; phylum Chordata; class Mammalia; order Primates; family Cercopithecidae; genus Macaca; species Macaca thibetana. The sequence continues at coordinate 142,758,641 of NC_065582.1, forward strand.
GTGTATGTGTTTGTGTGTTGTTTTAGTTAGGAAATAACTTTGCATTCAAAAATATTTTTAAATAAATATTCAAAAATTGAGAATTATACATAATATAAATTAAAACATTTCTTATTTCTGATGTCAAGATAAGCAATGGATATTTTCTCAATGGTGTTCTTGTTTTTTCTTCTCTGCCCATCAATGTTAAACATTGATGTTTAACATTGTGGTTAAACTTTAAAATATAAAGTGGGTTCTACTTTAAAATATGAAGTGGTTTCTACTTTATATTTTCTTTTTTGGTTGTCAAATTGTCACATTTAAAGCTCTTTTTTTTTGCATTGAATTTTTCTCTCTTTTTAAAATATTTTATTTGTATTTTTAAGTAATGAGGTCTTGCTATGCTTCCAGGATTTGAATGCAGTTGCTATCCACAAGCATGATCCCACTATTGATCAGTATGGGAGTTTTATTCTGCTCCAATTGCAACCTGGACCACTTCATGCCTCCTGAGGCAACCTGGTGATCCTCCAGCTCCCCACAAGGTCACCATGTTGATGCTGAATTTAGTTTGGACATCTGATCAGCACAATGCTCTACAGCCCAGAACTCCTGGGACAATAGGCATGGCCCATTGCATCTGCTGAATTCCCCTTTAATGTTAGTTATTTTTATTTGATTATAGCTTTTTTTTTTTTTTGAAGAAAATATATCCAGATCTCCCAAACCTCCTTTACCTCCCTATATAAATTCAACACCACGTCTTTGCATTTGGTAGTTGACATTGCATAATTCCTGTGCCAGATGTAGTAATTATTGCTGTAAGCCCCATCTATATATAGATTAATTTAAATGTTAATGCTCTATACACTGTCGTATTCTCTTAAGATAGACTGTCTCAATGTATAAATTTATGTTTTATATGTGACCTAATAATCCAGTTATCTTGAATGCTCATTGGTGTTAGCTGAAATAAAGACAATATAAAATACTTTCCCACTACTCATTTTTATATGGAGTCAGAATCCTATTTGAAATGAACAAAATGTACATTATATAGTCTACATAAATTGAAAAAAAATTAAAACAAAAATCTTGATAATTTTTAAAAGCAATCTTCATATTTTCTCATTCTAACTGATTGCTTTTGTGTGTGTGTAGTTAAATGCATCCACATTTGGTTTTGCTTGTTAGTGATAACTCATGTCTCTAGCCTTTAACTTCTGGTGTGAGAGAGATTTAGGTTTCTCTCTATGGTAACCGTATTAGTTCCTGCTGCTGCTACAGATGTAAGAGAGAGACCACAGCTGTGTAGTGCAATGAATTTCCTTGAATGGCTTTTTCCAATTAAAGGAGATTTTCATGAGCTCTTGACTACGTCTCTTAAATTTAGTTTGTTGACTCTTGGAGCTAGGCTTAATATTATTTCTAATTTTGTTTCAATAATTAAGTTTCTTAATGCATCTCTACAACAATTTTTATAGCCGGTATTTGATATAGCTGGTACTTTTAAAAATAAACCATGGCTCTATTTACAGACATTAGCTTTTAAATTTATTCTAACTAAACTTATGTACTTTAAATGGAAATAATGTTAATTTCCACAATGTTCAATGTGCATAGTAGAGTGATAGATAATACCATTGTAGGTATTTCGGAAATGAACATTCTTTGCTGGGAGAAGTAGAGATACTTTTCCAAATCTTAGGTAAAAACCTGCAAAGGATTCATACTTCTTTTAAAACTGTTTTGGAAAATATTACTTCCTAACCAATAAACATGATATGTCTCATCCCCTCTCCCTAAATATCCTTATATACCTTTAACTGAAATAATTTAGATTTCTGGGTTTTCTAAATGGTGGGGTACAATTTATTAATAGGTAACCTTAAACAATTCTTATCAGGAACATGGAGATAATAAGAAGTACCCTGCAGAACTATAGTTGAAAAGATTTAAAAAAACATTTCATAAGCCACCTAACAAAATCCTTGAGGATAATGCATAGTAAATGTCATTTCTCTTCCCTTACACTAACACTCTCATTTCAGGGAAGATATAAAATTGTGCATCAACTTAGTAGAGAACATGAAAAGGCAGCTTCCCCAAAGACCAGCACTCATGTCAACTCACTGACGTTTGAAATCACCTTTTGGTCATCTACAAGATTATAGGTTCTGTGGAGGCAGATTTAGTCTGTTATTCTTTCTGTAGTCAGATACCACTCCCTAGCACAGATCCCTACACATATAAGAAAAATAAAATGTATTCCTAGAAGTAATAAAACTCTCATGCCCAGAATGCTTATGGATATTAATTTATATGTTTAAAGTTGTAATGACTAACGAGGCTATAAACAAACACGTGAATTAAAGGTAACTCTTCCTCCAGAATTATTGTCTTAAATTTCCATCCCTAGCTCAGTTGTCTTCCTAATAGCCCCAGAAGTGTCCTCTGAGACATATCTACTTTGCAAAAGCTTTAAAACTGGAAATGTAAGTATAGCATAACTGCCTCCACCACTCCCCAACAGCACTCATTTACCTACACCTGTTGAGATTTCATAATCTTTCTTGCCTCAGCACTTCAAGCAACCAATTTTGTCTCATATTCTAAAAGATCAAAAATGGAATTGCTACCTCTAAATGATTATTTCTCAGGGTTCTAGAAGTTGTATGATTAAATATCAAGAAAGGCATCATTATATACATGTCTTAGTTCATTCATCCTGCTGTAACAAAATATGCTAGACTGGGTAATTTATAAATTACAGAAATTTATTTCTCATACTTCTGGAGGATGGGAAGCCCAAGATCAAAGTACTGGCAGGTTTGGTTTATGCTGAGGGCTTAGTCCCTTCTTCCAAGTTGGAGTCTTGTTACTGCATCTACAGATGGGACACCCACTGTATCATTACATGGCAGAAGGGTGGAAGGAAAAAAGGGCAAAAGAGGTCTAGCTAGTTCCCACCAGCCCTTTTATAAGGTTGCTAATCCCAACCATTTAGGTCTCTACCTAATTACCTCCAAAAGGTTCATACTGTTAATATACTTATTAATACTGTTACATTGAAGATGAAATATCAACATGAATTTTGGAAAGAATGCAAACCTTCAAATATTATCAATACTAAAAAGTCAAGCTGCTCTGGTATCAAAAGGCCTATATTTCTGCCCGAATTTTATCACTTGTAAGGTGAAGTGTTTGCCGATATGATTTAGCTCCATCGTAGTTATAATATTTTATGATTCCTTGACTGAATCCCTGAAACACATCTTCAGCCTGGCTGCTTGTTTAATTTGGAATACACCTTTTCACCCACATCAGCGCCTCTGTAAGGCATTGAACAGGAGCTAGGAACAACTGGAGCCATTTTGGGGTTAAATTTTATCTTAGGCCAGGCGCGGTAATACACGCTTGTAATCTTAGCACTTTGGGAGGTCAAGGCGGGCAGATCTCCTGTGGGCAGTAGTTCAAGACAAGCCTGGCCCACATAGTGAAACCCCATATCTACTAAAAATACAAAAATTAGCCAGGGGTGGTGGCACATGCCTGTAATCCCAGCTACTCAGGAGGCTGAGGCAGGAGAATCGCTGGAACCGGGGAGGCAGAGGCTGCAGTGAGCCGAGATCCCATCACTACACTCCACCATGGGAGACAGAGCGAGACTCCATCAAACAACAACAAATTTAGCCTAATGACACATTTAATTGGTATCTTAAAGGGTTATTAAGAGTTCAGGCCAACACAACAAACTGTCTCTCAGACCACAGTGCAATCAAATTAGAACTCAAGATTTAGAACTCGCTCAAAACTGCACAACTACATGGAAACTGAACAACCTGCTCCTGAATGACTACTGGGGAAATAACAACATGAAGGCAGAAATAAAGATGTTCTTTGAAAACAATGAGAACAAAGACACAAGGTACCAGAATCTCTGGGACACATTTAAAGCAGTGTGCAGAGGGAAATTTATAGCACTAAATGCCCATAATAGAAAGCAGGAGGGATCTAAAATTGACACCCTAACATCACAATTAAAATCATTAGAGAAGCAAGAGCAAACAAATTCAAAGCTAGCAGAAGACAAGAAATAACTAAGATCAGAGCAGAACTGAAGGAGATATAGACATGAAAAACCCTTCAAAATAATTAATGAATCCAGGAGCTGGTTTTTTGAAAAGATCAGCAAAATAGACAGACAGCTAGCAGGACTAATAAAGAAGAAAGGAGAGAAGAATAAAATAGACACAATAAAAAATGATAAATGGGATATCACCATCAATCCCACAGAAATACTAACTGTCATCAGAGAATACTATAAACACCTCTACGGAAATAAACTAGAAAATCTAGAAGAAATGGATAAATTCCTGGACACATAAACCCTGCCAAGACTAAACCAGGAAGAAGTCAAATCTCTGAATAGACAAATAACAGGTGCTGAAACTGACGCAATAATTAATAGCATACCAATAAAAAAAAGTCCAGGCAGATGGATTCACAGCCGAATTCTACCAGAGGTACAAAGAGAAGCTGGTACCATTCCTTCTAAAACTATTTCAATCAATAGAAAAAGAGGGGAGCCTCCCTAACTCATTTTATGAGGCTAGAATCATCATGATACCAAAGCCTGGTTGAGCCACAACTAAAAAAAGAGAATTTTAGACCAATGTCTGTGATGAACATCAATGCAAAAATCCTCAAGAAAATACTGTTAAACAGAATGCAGCAGCACATCAAAAAGCTTATCCACCACGATCAGGTCGGCTTCATCCCTGGGATACAAGACTGATTCAACATATGCAAATCAATAAACGTAATCCATCACATAAATAGAACCAACGACAAAAACCACATGATTGTCTTCATAGATGCAGAAAAGGCCTTCAACAAAATTCAACAGCGCTTCATGCTAAAAACTCTCAATAAACTAGTTATTGATGGAATGTATCTCAAAATAATAAGAGCTATTTATGACAAACCCACAACCAGTATCATACTGAATGGGCAAAAACTGGAAGCATTCCCTTTGAAAACCGGGACAAGACAAGGATGCCCTCACTCACCACTCCTATTCAACATCGTGTTGGAAGTTCTGACTAGGGCAATCAGGCAAGAGAAAGAAATAAAGGGCATTCAATTAGGAAAACAGGAAGTCAAATTGTCTCTGTTTGCAGATGACCTGATTGTATATTTAGAAAACCCCATTTTCTCAGCCCAAAATCTCCTTAAGCTGAGAAGTAACTTCAAAAAAGTCTCAGGATACAAAATCAATGTGTGAAAATCACAAGCATTCCTATACACTAATAACAGACAAACAGAGAGCCAAACCATGAGTGAACTGCCATTCACAATTACTATAAAGAGAATAAAATACCTAAGAATCCAACTTATGAGGGATGTGAAGGACCTCTTCAAGGAGAACTACAAACCACTGCTCAATGAAATAAAAGAGGACACAAACAAATGGAAGAACATTCCATGCTCATAGATAGGAAGAATCAATATCTTGAAAATGGCCATACTGCCCAAGGTAATTTACAGATTCAATGCTATCCCCATCAAGCTACCACTGACTTTCTTCACAGAATTGGAAAAACTACTTTAAAGTTCACATGGAACCAAGAAAGAGTACACATAGCCAAGACAAACCTTAGCAAAAGAAACAAAGCTGGAGGCATCATGCTACCTGACTTCAAACTATACTACAAGGCTACAGTAAACAAAACAGCATGGTACTGCCACCAGAACAGAGATATAGACCAATGGAACAGTACAGAGGCCTCAGAAATCATACCACACATCTACAACCATCTGATCTTTGACAAACCTGACAAAACAAGAAATGGGGAAAGGATTCCATATTTAATAAATGGTGTTGGGAAAACTGGCTAGCCATATGTAGAAATCTGAAACTGGATCCCTTCCTTACACTGTATACAAAAATTAACTCAAGATGGATTAAAGACTTAAACGTAAGACCTAACACTCTAAAAATCCTAGAAGAAAACCTAGGCAATACAATTCAGGACATAACATGGGCAAAGACTTCATGACTAAAACACCAAAAGCAATGGCAACAAAAGCCAAAATAGACAAATGAGATCTAATTAAACTAAAGAGCTTCTGCATAGCAAAAGAAACTACCATCAGAGTGAACAGGCAACCTACAGAATAGGAGAAAATCTTTGCAATCTACCCATCTGACAAAGGGCTAATATTCAGAATCTACAAAGAACCTAAACAAATTCACAAAACAAACAAACAAACAAACAACTCCATCAAAAAGTAGGCAAAGGATATGAACAGACACTTCTCAAAAGAAGACATTTATGCAGCCAAAAGACATGAAAAAACGCTCATCATCACTGGCCATTAGAGAAATGCAAATCAAAACCACAATGAGATACCATCTCATGACAGTTAGAATGGCGAGCATTAAAATGTCAGGAAACAATAGATGCTGGAGAGGATGTGGAGAAATAGAAATGCTTTTTACACTGCCAGTGGGAGTGTAAATTAGTTCAACCATTGTGGAAGACAGTGTGGCAATTCCTCAAGGATCTAGAACTAGAAATACCATTTGACCCAGCAATCCCATTACTGGATATACACTCAAAGGATTATAAATCATGCTACAATAAAGACACATGCACATGTATGTTTATTGTGGCACTATTCACAATAGCAAAGACTGGGAACCAACCCAAATGTCCATCAATGATAGACTGGGTTGAGAAAATGTGGCACATATACACCATGGAATACTATGCAGCCATAAAAAAGGATGAGTTCATGTCCTTTGCAGGTTCGTGGATGACTGGAAACCACCATTCTCATCAAACTATCATAGGGACAGACACAGGAACAGAAAAGCAAACACTGCATGTTCTCACTCATAGGTGGGAATTGAACAACAAGAACACATGGACACAGGGGAGGGAACATCAGACACCGGGGCCCATCGGGGGTGGGGGGTGGGGGACTGGGGGAGGGAGAGCATAATGAGAAATACCTAATGTAAATGTCGAGCTGATGGGTGCAGCAAATCAACAGGGCAGAATGTATACCTCTGTAACAAACATTGTGCATATGTACCCTAGAACTTAAAGTATTGGAAAAAAAAAAAAAAAAAAAGAATTCAGCCTGGGTGCAGTGGCTCACACCTGTAATCCCAGCACTTCTGGAGGCCCAGGCGGGTGGACCATCTGAGGTCAGGAATTTGAGACCAGCCTGGACAACACGGTGAAACCCCATTTCTACTAAAATTACAAAAAAATTAGCTGGACATGGTGGTGGGTCCCTGTAATCCCAACTACTCAGGAAGCTGAGACAGGAGAATCCCTTGAACCCGGGAGGTCGAGGTTGCAGTGAGCTGAGGTTGTGCTATTGTACTCCAGCCTGGAGGGCAAGAGTTAAATTCCATCTCAAAAAAAAAAAAAAAAAAAAAGAGTCCAACTTCCTGAATATTTAAGCATTTTTTTTTTTTCCGATAGGTCCATTCATGAACCCAAAAGCAAGTTGGTGATTGGCCCAGATCACTTAATATGTTTCCTCAATTAATCTCTAACAAGGATTTAAATATTCTAATATATAGTCCATAGTCCCTTAATACTTTTAGAAACTCTGTAAGCTGCACATTTGGCACAAGATATTTTTCTCACTCTCATAGAGAAGAGATTCTTTTAATGAGAAGGTGAATCATTTGCACATGACATATTTAGTGAAAAGATCTAGAACAAGTGATAATCCATCTCTATATCCCCATAATCTTGATTATTCTAGTTAATTAAATCAGAGAGAGGATTACATAAGTCACTCCTACTTTAAAAGTATCATAGGATATAAAATGTCAAACAAAATATTTTATTGAACTCATTTCTGAGATTGGTGGTAATACCTATTTTGTGTATAATTATGTACAAAATATTATCAGTCTTATCGACTTAGGTATGAAAAAGCATCATCTGCTGATAATTATTTGATAGGAATTGATTTTTTTATTGCTGATAGCCGCGTCTTCAGAAGTTAGTGAGGAGGCAAAAGTAGGGTAGTGCCACATGAAGACATTCCAGAAATACATTTAGTCAATGGAGCCAATTTTCTGCCATTCTTTCAAATCGTTAGGTGGTTTCACAGTATGTGTCTAAGTGTTCTTCTGTCATATTTATATTCTGCAGATAAAAACTCTTGTCAATTCCCTTGTACTTTGTCATCATTGTTTTCTTGAGAATTCAACTGTTGAAATTGAAATTGAAATTGAAATCTGTTGAAATTCTCTTAAATTTCACATTTAAAAAACAGTAGGAAATTTTTTCTCTGTGTTTTTGTCACCTGTACTGATTTTTCGCATATGATCGGCAAAATGAAAATGAGCTTCCTTCAACTACTCACATGATCTGTGAGTCTGCTAATTCACAAACAAGTTAACTCTGCAAATAAGACTCCCTGCTTCTATGACAATAGTGCAATACTTCTTAACCCCCTCAACAAACAGTCATCTGTTCCAATTTTTAAACCATTTGTTTCATTTCTCAAGCATACCTTGAGTATCTTCTCGGTGCCAGGCATCAAAGTAGAAAATGCAACTACAGAGTTCAATAAGGCATGTTAGGGTCCCATATCCAGGGAGTTTGCATTTTATCCAATGGGCTCTGAGGAATTGAAGGGGCCCTTAAAGCAATTTTAAAAGAAGTTGAGGTAACATAGATGGAAGTATGAGTACTAAGCTGGAGTTTGGGATGGGAGCAGTACAAACAGCTGGATGTCAAGGCAACAGACTGGTGAACATTGTGGGGAAAAAAATCTAGGCCTCAACAAAGGCGGTAGGCTTGAGTGTGAAAAAGAGTTAATAGATTTGAGACATATTTTAGAGTTGAATCAACAGAATTTTGGTGATTTCTTGAATGTAATGGACACTGATAATAAGTTTATAAAACTATTTCTGGGTTTTCAAGAATAGGCAAATACAATATATTCAAGGATAATAGACCAATTAATTTGCAGTAATATGGAAATAAATTTAGCCTTCTGTTTCAGTTGGTGATAGCAGTGTGCAGGGGGTTCATATAAGTTTTGTCTCCAAGAACCTGCTAATAGGCTGTTGAAATAACTACTATTCTTACTATCCTCTACAAATATTAAAGAGGCATTTATATAACACTGTAAATTCTTTTATTGACTGGGAGGCATAAGGTGCAGAGATGAGAGTATCTAAAATCATTACCACTAACCATGGACAAAAAAGTGGGTTCAAATCTGAAGGATGAAATCCAGAATCTGAAGTATGCTACAGAAAGTTTAAGGCAGGAGAAAAGTCAGAGGGTTGGAAATGACAGACACCATCACACTTGATGAAGCTAAAATTTTAATAGAATTATTCTGAATATAGCTACATTTTTAAGAAGTTAATATTCTAATAAGATGTGAACTTTGACAGAAAATAAGGTACCTTTTTAATGAATCAAATTTTCCAATGATTTTGATCATACATATTTTTAAAACCTAGTGTGTGGGCTTTTTCTACAGCTGGGTTTTTTTCCCTATGCTTTATATATGTTTATCTTTATTCACTGAGATAACGGTAATAAAAACAACATGTCAAGTGATGGCTTTACCAGATGGCTTTGCTGACATGGATTTAAAAAGGGATTTATTTTGTGGGATAGACTGGATAATTACTTTTCATTTCTCCCCCTCTCCCACATCTTAATGTGTTCTCATATCAACTACAAAAAGGAAATATGAGCTCCTTCATGAGAATTTTAACTTGGATAAATAAGAGTGGTTAATAAATCAAAACAACCTGACATTTATACAAAATTTCACTCAATTTATGTTTTTTGGCTTTAGCTCAAAAATCACACAACTCTGCTGGGAGGATGCTGTCTCCTCTAAACTGCAGCTTTTATCTTTTTTTACCTGGTGTAGGAGGAATCACCTGTGCTTCGATTCATTGCAAAATGTGTATCTCTCTCCCATTAACATCTGTTTCAGTCGGTTCTTACCCTGTTGCTTATTGCGGCTGCCTGGTGTATTTCCAAAATGAAGAGTTGTGGTTTCCTCTTGCTGTTTACTACAGGCAGTGAATTTAGGTAACAACACTTCTAACATACCAAGAATCTTAGAAATTTTGCCTTAAAGAAATTTTAAATATTGGCTATAGCAGAATATGATCCCTGTGGACTGAATGTGTGGGCTCTTCCAAAAATCTTATGTTGAAATCCTAACCCTCAATTTGAAGGCAGTAGGAGGTGAGGCCTTTGGTGGGTGATTAAGTTATGATGGCAGAGCCTTCATGAATAGTAGTAATGCCTTTATTAAAGGGGCACTACAGAACTTCCATGTGAAGACAAAGTGAGAAACTGGCATCTATGAATGCCCTTGCCTAACACTGGATCTGCTGGCACTATTATCTTGGTGTTCCCAGTCTCCGGACCTACGAGAAGTAAATTTCTGTTGCTTATAAGCCATCTACGGAATTTTTGTCACAGCAGGCCAAATAGACTAAGACAATGTTATACAGCAGGACTTCTCAAGGAGAAAAATAATCATGTATAGACCTGATCTCTGGTTATATATTATGAGCCTTTCATAAATTTTTGTACTTTCCTATGTGGCCACTGTGGTAGATTGATTACTCAATGGTTCTAATTTATAGCCTCCCTGCATCCAACATTTTCCCTGCAACTTTTAATTGCCTCACACTTGGAATTCAGGATAGAGTTTACTGTGACCACCAGAATGAAGCACAAGTGTTGAAATTCCATTTCTGAGCCAGGGCCTCAAAAAAGCCCACACACTTCTATTGCCTCTGTTCAGCCCCTGCCTGTGACATTATGAAAAAACTTGAGCTAACTTAGAGAATGTGAGACTGTATAGATCACAAATGAGAAAGTGAGGCCAAGGTCATCCTAAATTAGCAAACCCTCAATTGATTTGCAAGCTGCCCACAGACAAATGAACAAGCTTAGCCACATAGACTAAATGCAGCAGATCAGAAGCACCACTTGGCTAAGCTAGACTCATAAACAAAAAGAAAAGTTTTTTGTCATATGCCATTGGAGTTTTTTCTTAGGTTGTTACACAGTATTGCTGAGGGAAACAATAGGTTATGAAGCGACTTAATAATGAATCCTGAATATCACATGACGTTCATGATGGTGTGGGCCAGAAGAAAGACGACTTTGCATTTCATTTTAAGTATCTTATATTAATAATACTATTGCTAACAGTTAAACTTTGTCTTCCCTCTATTTTGTGTATCTCTAAAAGTCTCAGTACAAAATGGGACGATGAAGACCTTTATGACGACCCATTCCACTTAATGAATAGTACATTTATTTTCTCTTTCTTATGATTTTGTAAATAACATTCTCCTTTCTCCAGCTTGCTTTATTATAAAAATATAGTATGTAATGCATATAACATACAAAATATTTGTTAATTGAATGTTTATGTAATCCATAAGGCTCTCAGTTAATAGTAGGCTATTAGTAGTTAAGTGTTTTGGGGAGTCAAACTTTGTAAGTGTATTTTCAACTGTATGTGGAGTTGTGACCCTAACTCCTGTATTAGTCAAGGATCAACTGTGGTACACATATTTGAAAATCCAGATTTAAATTATCTTCATCATATCTTCAAACCAATGTAATTGAGACATATGCCATTATATTTCTGAGTAAATAACATTTTACTGTAGAATTATGTGTAAGATACCATGTCATTATCTAAAGAAAAGTAAATACAGGTGTATATGCCTCTTTTAGACCAATGAAATCTAATCCTCTCAAAAGTTGTGGCCTAACCTTTTTTGAGATACTGTATTTCTTATCATATATTTATTCTTAAATGTTCCACAAGTGACAAAAATCATATTAGTATAGAGCATGATAGAATTTCTGCCCCTTCTATTCTTTAGCAATGAATATTCTTAGCCCTGGGTTACCACACACTCCATCTATGCTCAATAAATACTTGAATGGATGATTTCATGTTGTGTCCTATTAGGCATCATTGTTAAGTTTGACTTCGGTGATAGCAATACCATTTACTACTGTAATCTTGGTAGTAGAATCACCTCCCTTTGTACACAGAGGAGGGGAAGGTTAGCAGGAAAGGTGTTGTCATGTTTCCACCTGGCTTTCCATTGGTCTTGTAAGGAAGAGCCTTTGATGTGGCAGAGCCTTTGGTGGCAGATACCAAGTTCTTATCATGAGTGACTGCAAGATGATGTCAGTTAAGGCAGTTATTTTGAGCTACTGAAAGCCTGGTCTTTTATAGATACAGGATCCTCTGGTGAGAACTGATAGTGGAAGGGTGTGCTTCTTTGTGTCCTCACCTGGTTGGGCACAGTCTTTATTTTTTTATTTGTTTATTAAACAAAACATCTTATCCTTGTTGACAGAGTGCCCAGGAAATGTAAAATGGAGTCTTTTTCTAAGATGCTGTTAATTACCTCAGGGTGCTGTATACAATCATCCCGTCCTCACCTACAACTAAAAACTGAGCAGAAGATGAGATTGTTGGTGTATTGCATGTCTCAGGTAGCTGTATAGACAAGACACTAGAATAAATAAAAGGACACCACATTGTGATGCTAAGCACAGGGATTCTGCTTTCTATAGGGGAGAAAAATGTGGCAGTTGAAAGGGAGAAGTTATAAAAACATAACTTTGAAATTATAAAAAGTACATTACATGAAGTTATAAAAAGTACATTAAATAAGACTTTTGATAATTACGTAACACCGTATGGTGATCTGCATTGTAAAGCATGGCAACGGGACAAGGAGGATACAAGGAAAGGTAATAAGAAGGAAGGAGGTAAGCAGTAGGTCAGTAGGCTTACAAGACATTTCTTTTTCTTTCTTTTTTTTTTTTTTTTTGAGATGGAATCTTGCTCTGTCGCCCAGGCTGGAGTGCAGTGGCACGATCTCTGCTCACTGCAACCTCTGCCTCCTTGGTTCAAGCAATTCTCTTGTCTCAGCCTCCCGAGTAGCTGGGATTAGAGGTGCCCACCACCATGCCTGGCTAATTTTTACATTTTTAGTAGAGACAGCATTTTACCAAGTTGGCCAGGCTGTTCTTGAACTCTGGACCTCAGGTGATCTGCCCACCTCGGCCCCCCAAAAGTACTGGGATTATAGGCATGAGCTGCCGCGCCCAGCCACAATACATTTTTCTATCATTACTAGACCAGTGCTCACAAAAAACAAACAAACAAACAAACAAACAAACAAAAAAGAAATCAGGCAACTCAATCTAATCTCCTTGTAAACATGCTGAAAATTGACTTTATTGAACAGACTAATGATACTTACAAGAAAGAAAGCCCTCTTCTATGAAATGCTTTTAGCGGGATATTCTCTTTACGATTGCATATGTAAACATGAAGAATGAAAACCACCATGTAAATTGCACACTATCTGGTATAAAAGAGAATGACGATGTTTCTTAACCTAAATGTACCCTGAGGCAAAAGTACGAGTCCAATATAGTAACGACAAAACTGAAGAGATGCACTCATTGTGTCTAACCTCTCCCTGTGTACTCTGTGCCTTTTAATTGCTTGTATCTTAAAAATTATTGGTAAAGCTTGATCCTGGGTAAGATCTATAATTCAAGTGAATCTAGTTTGAAAATCTGATATCTTGTGCAGAAAAAGAAATAAGGTGTTGATTGTCTGTTCTGTTCACTAGTAGGCAGGTTTTCACTGCTAATATCTTCAGAAGGTGGAAACATTCTCTTGACTCCTAATTACTCCCACTCTTTCTGTCACTCCTCAGTACTCTTCCTTTCAAGTGCCACATTTTTATCCCCCATAGAAAACAAAATCCCTGTGCTTGGAATCACAATGTGATGTTCTTTTGTTTATTCTAGTGTCTTGTCTATACAGCACCCTAAGACGTGCAATACACCAATAATCTCATCTTCTGCTCAGGTTTTAGTCATAGGTGAGGATGAGTGACTTCCGGACTGTGGTTCTACTGGTTCTAAGTTGGATGGGAGGGAAGAGGGAGAAAGAACTCTGAATGTGTGTGTACTCACAAGTATACATCAGGAGCAAGAAGCTTTTATTACTATAATAATAATTATTATTATTATTTAAAAATAGGTTTTATCATTATATAGGTATGGCAAGGCCAACAGATTAGAAGATGACTGCCATTGAAAGGAAAGTTTATTATGCTTACAGATTCCAAGAGGAGAGGGCATGGCAAGCCAAAGGGTGAAGCGTCGGGGTAGGGGGAATGTGGGGAAGCACCAGCATCGATTAGGAGCCAGAGACTTTATTTTGGTTTCCACAGGAAGGAAAGGGCAAGTCAGGACAAGTCAAATGAGGATTGGTTGATTTCAATAATTTTAGATAGGCCTGGGGATAGGGGCTGCCGCTAGTTTCTGGTCTTTGCCCTTAGAGTAATTAGGGAAGATGGATAGAGGCCCATAATATGAGATCCTGATAAAGGAGTTGCTTATGAGTATAAACTCTAGATTGGTTGGTTTGCAATTGAAAAGTGCTTTACTGGGCTATTTAAGAATCTCTAGAAATTGGGGCAGGTCCTCCAGCGTGGCCAAGATTCTAAATGTTAAAGCATCAGAATACAGAAAAAATAAAAGTCATGGTTAGTATCACTCAAGGCATTTAAAATCAAACACAGATTGTCACCAAAATGATTGATTTCTATCTAAAGACCTTATTTAATCTAATCGAGAAATTTATTTTACTTATAGCATAACTTCAAAAACTTATTTTCTTGAAAAGCTTCCGCAACAATTATTTTGAAAAAAATAATATACTTTGATTTCTTTTCTCTAAGAGGAAACACATATTTTCCTTTCCTTGAGTTTTATAGAAATATCTGTTGTCTACCTAAACTAGAATAAAAGATCATAACATCCAAAGTACTTTTCTTCAATCTGGAGATTCTTATCCTGCACATGAGAGAAGGAGAAGCCTAGAGAAATGTAAGGTTTCCTTGTTCTACCTTTTGCATGTCAGTTAATCCACCCAGGCTCAGCTTCCTAATCTGCAATTGCAATGAAGAATCGCTGCCCTGCCTGCCTCATAGAGCTTTGTGAAGAACAAGTAAGATAATGCATGAAAAGTTTTTGAAAATTATAGAGTACTTTAAGAATGCAAAAGTTATGGGTATCTCCATAAATTCAACACCAACTGAGGTATGTTACGCTCCTTTATATCCAGACATAATTAGTTCGAATTCCATAAGATATTGCATGGAAATCTAAAGAAGTTCCCAGGATTTTTTCCGGTACCTGAGAGATGGATACCTACTTGATTATTCCTCTGTAAAACCATTAGCAGTTCATTTTGTGTATGTCTCAACATTTGAACCATTTCTCATTTTTCATAAAACAAAATAGGAAACTACGTTATACAAAGCATTCACGAGTGATATGGTTTGACTCTCTGTCCCCACCCAAATCTCATCTTATAGTGCCCATAATGACCCAGGGGGGGAGATGATTGAATTATGGGGGCAGTTCTTTCCTGTGCTGCTCTCCTAATAATGAATAGGCCTCACGAGATCTGATGGTTTAAAAATCAGAGTTGCTCTTCACAAGCTGTCTTTGCCTGCTGCAATCCCTGTAAGAAGTGACTTGCTCCTCCTTGCCTTCTGCCATGATTATGAGGCTTCCCCAGCCACGTGGAACTGTAAGTCCAGTTAAATCTCTTTCTTTGTAAATTGCCCAGTCTTGGGTATGTCTCTATCAGCAGACTAATACAATGAGAGTAGTAGACTTTAGTGAAATTTTGCTGGGATTGTCTCCTGGATAAAGATTTACACCACAGCAATTGAATCACTTCAAATTTAGCACCATTCATTCCTTGTCCTAAAGGGTTTTGAATACATGCTACAGAGGAAACTCCCCTGATTATTTCTTATGTAGTTTTATATCTCACATCTTCTTTGGCTCTTTTCCTTTCTCTCTCTCTTGGATAGTTTGTTTTTCTCTTCTCTAGCATTTCAGAGCAGAACAAATTCACTTCCCAGTTTGTAAAGAGTACCTTGTCAATATTTCACAAAAGTTTTTTTTTTTTTTTTTTTTTTTTTTTTTTTGAGACGGAGTCTCGCTCTGCCGCCCGTGCTGGAGTGCAGTGGCCGGATCTCAGCTCACTGCAAGCTCCGCCTCCCAGGTTCCCGCCATTCTCCTGCCTCAGCCTCCCGAGTAGCTGGGACTACAGGCGCCGCCACCTCGCCCGGCTAGTTTTTTTGTATTTTTTAATAGAGACGGGGTTTCACCGTGTTAGCCAGGATGGTCTCGATCTCCTGACCTCGTGATCCGCCCGTCTCGGCCTCCCAAAGTGCTGGGATTACAGGCTTGAGCCACCGCTCCCGGCCCACAAAAGTTTTATCAATGTATTTTTCACACAAATGAATTTTCTTCCTGAAAATAATTACTACAAGAGCTATTTATAAAATATTTATTGAATTTATATATCCAGTGACATGAATTGAAAATTAGTGTTTCTGGAATATTGTCTAATTCTCACAATAACTGTGTTAGCTAAATGTTATTATTGTCATTTTCCTTTCAAGGACACTGAGTCACAAAAAGATTAAATCACTTCTCATACATCAGACAACGTGTAACTGGGAGAGAATATTTTAAACAAAGAAACCTGATTCCAGTTTCTTTGCTTTTAATAAATACACTAAATATTTGTTTGTAATTTATTAAAATTTTAAGGAATTTTATAATGAAAATAAAACTTTTGACCACAAGGATGAATAAAATATTATATTCATGAAGCAGAATACAATGTATTTGGTCCATCTCAGAAGTAGGAGATGCTAATTGCACACCTGAAACATTTCTTAGTGACTCACTAGACAGGGTAATTTATCTGTTTTTTTTTTTTTTTTTATTGGTGGAAAACCCAGACAAGGGAGTTAGTACTTTTGCTGTATTATAATTAGTTACATAAGAGTTCTTCATCAATCCTATCCATTGTTTATCTCTAAGAAAAGATTGTCTGGTTTATTGGTTTATAAAGATTTTAAGGATTTTATTTTTACAATTGTCTTAAATTCATTAACAGTTTAAAACATAATAATTAGAACAACTGTCTCTTTTGTTTTATTTAGAGAAAATTAAATTATCCTAATGAATAGCAAATATATCTTATCCTGATTATTATGGCTTTTATGGTTTAAAAATGCTTAGCAGCTAAACTTCCCCATTATGTTATCCAGATGTTGAGTTTACATAAAATTTAAGATTTTAAAAAAATTATTTTGAATACATAATGGTTATACTATATAAATATTCAAAGGCCAAAATAACTATAGGTGTAACTGTAGAGTAAGGCATACAGTCTCATAATTGCTTTGAGGTTTAATTTGTTCCACAGTGTTTTTTTTTAATTGATCAAAGCTACACTCAACCAAAATAAGCACTAAAACTTCACTCACAGACATGCGCACTGGATTCAATGATAAACTGAAGAACAAGAAAATATACAGACTGTTTCATTTACTTTACCTAAGAATTATATGATAAAGTTGTTTTTTATAAAGTGTATGTTTGCTTTCTTTAGTCTAGAAAGTTTATAGAAGATGTACAGCTTTACTCTGAGTTCCTCTGAATTAAAAGAGTATAGAAGCAACGATGCTTCAACAGAAAAACCCACAATAAAGGTGGACTTTTCAACCACTAGTCCTACATTAAATTGGACTCTGGCTAATACCACTGATGTGGAGAGGTTTGATAGTACATATGATCAATGACAAATGATCAATGACAGATGGGTGCTTAAAAATGAGTAAAGGATTACTAATAAAGCTGACTAATAAGTTTCAAAGCAGTAAAAATCAATGATAACGGCTGAGGGCACACGTTACAATAGGAACCTAGAGGAGTTGTGTGTGTGTGTGGGGGGGGGGGGGGTATGTGTGTGTGTGTTGGCTCATAAAACTCGTTTCAGGTATTAACAAATTTTGAGCTGCCTTGAGTGTTTTTATCCAAACAACATTTGTGATCACAAATTCTTTCTTAAAACAAAAAGCTTTCTTTATATAATAAAGGAGTAGCTAATAGAAGAACCCAGTGCTATATCTAATGAAATCAACAAATTATAGTACTATTAAGGAGACTATTTTCTACTGTGGGAATTATCTCTCATTAATATTTCGAGGCAGCTTGTTTGTTTTATAATCTAGAGACTTTAAATTAATCCAAATAATTGAAAGGGGAAGATGAATCGTGTGTGTGTGTGTGTTTTTAAATGCAGTTTAAACTCAGTGCTTAAAATAATGCCTGATATTAGTAAGTATTAATTATTGAAATTTAAAATTGTAGTCAAAATTTCTGTTAAAATGATGCCATAAATATCTACTGATATAAAATTATAATGTACTATGTTTAAAGAGTAGTTCTTAAAACAGTTATACTGTTAAAAATATACTGTTTTAAAAGCTAGATTATGACCCTATTTTTAAAAATATATAATACATATATCCATTATATATGCACAAGGAAAGTCTAAAATTATATCATCTAGATGTTATAATGATTCATGTAGGTGGGTAGAATACTTCTTTGTATGCAATATATTTTTGATATAAAGGTATGATGTTTCTGTTTTTCATATCAAAAACAGACTAATGGATACAATTTTAAGTGGATTTTCCAAAGGAATTACAAATATGTGAACTGCTTATTCAAGGCCTCCCACTGGCAACCACAGGAGGCATCAGGAGCTGTAGTTGAAAACAGTTCCAACAAATGTTAAAATTCTCCAGCAAGATTAACTTTGCCTATGTGGTATACTTTGAATCTCCAGTATCAGGCCAAAGTGATTTAGTATCTGTTCAAAGGGCAACCAGTTTTGTTTGCTGTAAAAATACTTCATGACTTCTCAATTTTCATTAACTCTAAAAATTTATTTTAGTTCTTGAGACTGTGAATTTGTATAATATGCTAATGTCTCAAGTGACAAATCCGTAGTAGGAAATTACAATACACTAAGGTGTTTTTTGTGTGTTTGTTTCTGCTATCAGAATCTTTCTCTGGGGCTTTATCTGAGATGCACTGGATGATTGCAGGCATATATCTCTGCTCAGCTGAACCCCAGATATAAACATTTCTGCTAGTTCTTTGTACTTGGTGATCCTTTTAAACTGAGGAAGCCCATGTTTCTTCACTGTCAAAAGCTGAACTAAGTTAGAGAAATAAGTCATACCTTCAGAAAAGGGGAAACTTAGATATCCCTATCAAGTGGCCACTTCTCAGGGGCCTACAGATTATAATGCTTCCTGTCTTTACCATAGCGTAGTGCCGCTATATATTTTTTCAAGGAAAAAAACAACTATTTTACATAACAAATTCTATTCTCTGGATTACTCATTTCTGAGACCAGCCAAATAAAGTTACTTTAATTATTGAATGCTGCCACTTCAACCAAACATGAATTTTGAAAACTAACATGACTACAGAGCAAAACGTTGACTTTAGGTTGAAGATAATTTACAAATGTACTTAATTTCAACATACATTTTTCTGAGATTTTTTCCCATCAAACCTTTCATTTTATTTTTACCTTTTAGTCAACATAGTGCGATGCATTGACAATCCTTGCAAAACCAGCCACGGGAGCCTGATATTTTCTCTATCTATTTGTCATCTATGAATCATTGTCTATAAATTCTTGCTCTTCTATACATTATTAGTAGACTAACCCTAAGAATTAGGTAAGAATTAACTTAATGGATTCCAGAGAGTACACCCAAATATTATACACATCTTATTCTTAATTTATTAGTGTATAAATTATTATAAACATATAATGTATTAAAACTTATACATTTATAAATAAATAATTTATAAAAAGAATAATTTCCATGCAATTGCTCTCTTTTTCTCTCCTGAGAAAGATTAATTACCTAGTGAAAGTTAGGCATTGTGTTGACATTGAGAAAGAAAGATGAAAAAGAATAAGATGTTTGAATGGAAAGAGGTCAAAATTTTGGCGGAAAGTCAAGAATTTACAAGTTATTTATATTAAAATTTGATAAAAGCTAGAGCAGAGATGTTAATAGAATATGATGTAAGCTCACGTAAGAGAGCAAATAACTCTACTTGGAGAGATACAGAGGGAGCGTTTTCTATGAAAGGTAACATTCAAATTCCAAATGTATTGACTCTGGAATATACTATTTTTCACCTTCTATTTTCATCATTCTAGAGATCATCAAATGTTGACTGATATGGTTTGGCTGTATCCCCACCCAAATCTCATCTTGAATTGTAGCTTCCATAATTTCTATATGATAGGGGAGGGACCCATTGGGAAATAATTGAATCATGGGGCAGGTCTTTCCCATGCCTGAGGGTTTATAAATGGGAGCTCCCCCTACACAAGCTCTGTTGCCTACTGCCATATAAGATGTGACTGCTCCTCATTTGCCTTCTGCCATAATTGTGAGGCTTCCCCAGCCATGCTAAACTGTGAGTCAATTAAACCTCTTTCCTTAATAAATTACTCAGTCTTGGGTATGTCTTTACTAGCAGTGTGAGGACAGACTGATACAGTGTCTCTGCTCTCATAATAGCCTCTCAACTTCCTGCTTCATTACTGCCCCTGGAGTCTTTCTCAAACAATAACACGACCCTAAAAAAATAAGCCAACTTTCAGTTTTTAGTCTGGCAATAATAATCTTGGAAATCACCATGCCGTCTCAACAGCAAATAAAAGCTGAACAATCAGAAAAATCAATAACCTCTCTTAGGTCACTATGAAAAGTGAGGCCACAGGGCAAAGAGCTGCCTCTGAACCAGAAAAGACAGACAGTTGGATACAAAGAATCGCAAGTTACTGATGCAGAAACCCAGGAGCAGAAACCTTCATTGGATCCAGTGCGCAGCAGGAAAACTTAAACTGAAATTGATGAATTGCTGATGACTCAGTGTGGGTGAATCTGAGAGTCCAAAACTGAAGGGGACCCAGTAATGGGAAGGGGGTCGTCATAATTTTGTGAGATTTACCTCCAGGATTTGACCAGTTTCTTACAATAAATGTTGGAGAAAAACGTCCTCCTGTTTCCAGCATGGGGAGGGGAATAGAAACTACTTTTGAAATACGACAGAAGATTCTGTTCTTAACAAGTCTCACACAGGAGAAATTATTATTTAACTGGAGCCTAACTTGCTGGAGTTTTATCAGAATCAAACTGGCTTAGAGGAAGGGGAAGAGAAATATCCAACTCCAACCCACTCTAACTATCCTGTCCCACCTGAGACAGAGAGAGATGAGTGAAATTCAACAAAAATCTGAGAAACATTCGTGTAGTTCACAGTCCAGAGACACTAACTCACTCAAAAGACTGAGACATAATCGTATGATTATAAGATGCTTATCCCCCACAACATATCACCACATTATTAAAGGCCTATTCACAGCAGTTACTTTAACCATTACACCTTGTCATGCTACCAAGAGAAAATATCAAGACATACTAAAAGGCAAAATAATATTTCTGCCACATCTGAATTTGGTTTTGACACTTGCTTTGTTTCTAGAAGAATATTTGTTTCTAGAAGAATAACAATGTCTCTGCCATATATGAATCTGGTTTTGATGCTTGCTTTATTTCTTCTAGAAATTACTAGGCCAGGAATTAAAAAAAAACTGGGATGAATATACTAAGATCTCTAATGGATAAGTAAATAACAATGTAAAATGGGCAATGGAAGCAGTAAATGCTATAACGGAAGTGGAGAACACATTTGATGGGCTTTAGAGAAACAAATAGAAAAGAGGTACAAACACAATAGATGTGAACCCAACTATATTAATAACCACTTTAAATGTCAATGATCTAAACATATCAATTAAAAGAGAGAAATTGTCAGACTACACAAAAAGAAATTCCAGCTGTAGGTTGTCTATAAGAAATTCACTTTAAATATAAATATATATGTAGATTAAAGGTGAATGGATAGACAAAGAAGCACTATGCTGAACTAATCAGAACAAAATGGAAATGGCTATATTAATTTCAGAGACAGTAGACTTCAGAGCAAGAAAACTCTGAAGGGATAAAATGGAACATTTCATAGTGATGAAGGTGTCAGATCTCCAAAATGACATAGCAATCTTTAATACATATGCACCTAAAACAGGGTCAAAATATGTGAGGCTAAACCGATAGAATTATAAAGAGAAATAGATAAATCTACTGTGTAGTTAGAAACTACACCACCCCTCTATTAGACATAAACAGATCTAGCAGGCAGAAAGTTAAGGATAGTTGAACTCAACAGCAACATCAATCAACAAGACATAATAGATACCCATAGACTACTTCATCCAAAAATAATAGATTACATATTTTTCTCAACTCACATGGAACGTCCACTAAGATAGACCCCCA
Organism: Macaca thibetana thibetana; assembly: GCF_024542745.1. Taxonomy (NCBI): domain Eukaryota; kingdom Metazoa; phylum Chordata; class Mammalia; order Primates; family Cercopithecidae; genus Macaca; species Macaca thibetana. The sequence goes on from NC_065582.1 coordinate 142,781,025, forward strand.
TCTGGGCCATAAAACACACTTTGACAAATTTAAAAGAGTTGAAATAATACAAAATCTGCTGTCAGGCTGCAATAGAATTTGAACTAGGAGTTAATAATTCCAATATAGCTGGATAATTCCAAAATACTTGGAGATTAAACAACATATTTTTAAATAACACATGGGTCAATGAAGAACTGTCCAAAGAATTGTAAAAATATTTTGTAATAAATGAAAATGAAAACATGGCTTATGGCCGGGCGTGGTGGCTCAAGCCTGTAATCCCAGCACTTTGGGAGGCCGAGGCACGTGGATCACGAGGTCAGGAGATCGAGACCATCCTGGCTAACATGGTGAAACCCCGTCTCTACTAAAAATACAAAAAACTAGCCGGGTGTGGTGGTGGGCGCCTGTAGTCCCAGCTACTCGCAGGCTGAGGCGTGAGAATGGCGTGAACCCGGGAGGCGGAGCTTGCAGTGAGCCGAGATCTCGCCACTGAACTCCAGCCTGGGAGACACAGCGAGACTCCGTCTCAAAAAAAAAAAAAAGAAAGAAAAGAAAAAAGAAAACATGGCTTATCCAAATTTGTAAAATGCAACAAAACCAGTGCCTAGAGGGAAATCTCTAGCATTGAGGGCATATATTAGAAAAGAAAAAAGACCCAGAATCCATAATACAAATTTCCACCTTATGAAACTAGAAAAAGAGAAAATTTAATTCAAAATGAACGAAGAAAATAAATCATAAATATTAGAGAAGAAATCAATGAATTGAAACACAAAATTAATAGATAAGTGACAAAATCAAAAGCTGGTTCTTTGAGAGAAATTAGTAAGGTTGGCAAGTCTCTAGGCTGGCTGACTATGAAAAAAGGAAAGAGGACACCAATTATTGACATCAGAAGTGAAAGAAGGGTCCTCATTATATATAACATGGATATTAATTAGATAATAAGGAAATACTATGAACAACTCTATGCCAGGTAATTTGACAACCTAGATGAAATCAATGACTTGAAAGAGACAATCTGCAAAAATTTACACTAGAAGAAATAGACAATGAGAATAAGCCAATATTTATTATTGTTAAACTAATAATATTCCAAAAGGAAAGAACCAGGCCTGGATGTTTTTATTGGTGAATTCTACTAAACATTTAAGAAACAAAGTATACCGGTTCTCTACACTCTCTTTCAGAAAATAGAAGCAGAGGAAATACTTTCTACTTAATTGTATGAACACAAAATTACCTTAACACTACCAAGAGACAAAGACATTAATTACATAGATGCTGCAATAAACATAGGGGTGCAGGTATCTTTTTCATATAGTAGGTTAGTTTCCTTTGGATACTCAGTAGTGGGATTGCTGGAACCTATGGTAGTTCTATTATTGGTTCTTCGATAAATCTCCATGTTGTTTTCCATAATGGCTGTTCTAATTTAGATTCTCACCAACAGTACATATGGTGTCTTTTCTTCACATTCTCTCCAGAATCTATTATGTTTTATCTGTTTTTTTGAGACAGGGTCTCACTCTGTCACCCAGACTGGAGTGCAGTGGTGTGATCTCGGCTCACTGCAACCTCTGCCTCCCAGGCTTAAGTGATTCTCCTGCCTCATCCTCCCAAGTAGCTGGGATTACAGGTGCACACCACCACGCACGGCTAATTTTTGTATTTTTAGTAGAGATGGGGTTTCAACATGTTGGCCAAGTTGGTCTCGAACTACTGATCTCAAATGATCCACCCACCTTGGCATGTTTTGTTTTTTTAGCCATTCTAGCTTGTGTAAGATGTTATCTTGCAGTTTTAATTTGCATTTTCCTGGTGATTGCTGATATTGAGCATTTTTTTTTTCATATGCACGGGGACCATTTGTAGATCTTCTTTGATAAATGTCTAATCACATCCTTTGCTCACTTTTTAATCGGATTGTTTTTGCTGTTGAGATGTTAGAGTTCCTTGAATATTGTAGATATGAGTCCCTTTCCAGATGGATAGTTTGCAAGTATTTTCTCCAACTCAACAGGCTATCTGTTTACTCTGTTGATTATTTCTTCTGTGCAGAAGATTTTTAGTTTAATGTAGTATCATTTGTCTATTTTTGTTTTTGTTCTCTGTGTATAAGCTGTATTATTAGTTGCCCAAACTTTTGAAAGCAACTAAGATGCCCTCTAGCAGATGAATGGCTATATAAACTATAGAATATCTAAACAATGAAATATTATTCAATGTTAAGAATAAATGAGCTACCAACCCATGAAAAGACATAGAAGAAACTTACATGCATATCACTAAGTGAGAGAAGCCGAATTGAAGAGAGCTAACATTATGTAATTCCAGCTATACAACGTTCTAGAAAAGCAAACTTTGACAAAAGTAAAAAGTTCAGTGGTTGCCAGAGGTCAATGGAGTGGGAAAAATAAATAGGCAGAGCACAGAGGATTTTTAGAGTAGTGAAACTATTCTGTAAATATAATGGTAGATACATGCCATTATACTTTTCCAAACCCACCGAATGTACACCACCAAGAACGAGCCCTAAAGTAACCATGGACTTTTGCTGATGTGTAGGTGCATCAGTTGTAACCAATATCCTAGTGTGGTGAGAAATGTTGATACTGGGGGAGGGTATGGATGTGTGGAGGCAGGGAGTACATGAGAAACCTTCTGCTCTGTTTTGTTGTGAATCTAAAACTGCTGGAAAAAAAGTGAAGTCTATTTTTAATAAAATTTTAAACATAAGCCTCCCCAAAGCATGAAATATTGCATCTTTCATTTTAAGTGCTCAATATTTGTTGAATGAATGAATGAGTAGGAATTTACCACTGAGCCAGATGGGGGAATGACATACAAAGCTGAAGGAACACATGTGTCAGAGATCATGCTTATAAAACTGAAGATAAAGGTTAAAATATTTATCATTTATGACATGACATTATGACATGAACACTGACCGATCTGAATGAACTTCTGACTAATCGGATTGGACACTGACCAAATCACTATACCAGTGCATACTAGCTGAGTATCAACCTAGTGGAGAGGAATGCTGTCCTGTGATGAACACAAATTATTTTGTCTGGGGATGAGATATGCAATGGAATGCAAGAAAATGCACATTTATTGAGTCCCATAGTTGGAAAGTTTTGTGGAAAATTCTAAGAGATGTGATTAGTAAGTATTATTTTCTTATCTAGAATGCTACTAAATTGTAACAGTTTTTTTAAAAGTTTGCTCTATATTTTCACATATTCACTATGGTCCTATCAGAAACAAAAATTGGGAAAATCCTTCAAAGTTATGAAGGTACTAATGGCTTAAAAAGCCATATTTTTTCTGCTCTTACATTTCAAAACTTTTGGATTGACAGTAATTTGGACACAAGTAAAACTCACTTAAGCAAAAAGTATTTTTTTTTTCATGTTACAAGGATGCTTCACATAACTGAAGGACAGAGATACAGCTGGGTGTCAGAAACAATTTGAAATAAGTCATCAAGTCTCTCCATATTTTATATTTTTTCTCACTACTGGTCCACTTCATTTTTTATCTGCAGAAAATCTATTTCCCATAATAATAGCAGAAAAATAGCAGCATCAAGGTCTCTTGAGTGTATGTCATCACTTTAAGCAAAGAGCCAGAACCCTTAACTCCAATTTACATTTCTACAGAATACCACTCATTAGCCCAGGTGGATTAGCTTCATGACGCTGAGCCAATTAGACAGAGCTGGGGGAAGTAACTTGCAAGGTGGATTGAGGCAGAGATGTTCTACCCTGGCAAGAATATTTAATATTTCTTAGAAGCAGGGTCACATTTTCTGAGCCTCTAAGGTAGATGTCAATCAAAACTTCCCAGAAATGGATTGACATAGACATCTACTATAATTGAACCATACACCTCTAGGTTTTATCATCAACGTTTAGTAAAATGTCTTGTGTTTAGTAGATGCTCAATCAATATTTACAGTTGGTCACAGTGGCTCACACTTGTAATCCCAGCACTTTCAGAGACTGAGATGGGAGGATTACTTAAGCCCAAGACCATACCACCTCCATCCAGCCTGAATGAAAAAGCAAGACTCCATCTCAAAATAAATAAATATGCCCTGCATTGACATATTTTATCTATACTCTTCCACTAACTGTAAATAGGGAGACCACTGGTCAATATTTTGAATGTGGTGGGTAGCAATTTAGTGTAATGCTTAAAAATAGAAGGCTTTCATCAAGACTCTTCGTGTGCAAACCCTGCATTTGCGTCTTAATAGATTTGTGGTCCTGAGTAAGTTTTAGTTTCCTTTTCTGTGAAGTGGTCATTATGCTATTAATACTTCAGAAGTCTGCCATGGGCATTATATTAAATGACTCATATGAAATACCGGCAAGTTGAAAGTGTCCAATGAATGTTAACTGACATTACAATAAATAGCCACTGGATATTTTAGTGAATGCCCTTACCTGTAAAAATAAAATCTCAATTGAGCTTTACTTTTCACTTAAATTATATTGCATATTATAAAATCTTAATACTAATTTTGCTTTAATGAGCCAACTTAAATGAATACAGATAATGTTAACTGTAACAGATTGGATATTTTACAAAGTCACTTTATGAATTATGGAGCTAAATTAACTAATTATATTAAAACAAAACAAAACACTGACTAGATGTTAAATCATGTTTAGCTTAAAGCTGCCTTCTTACATATTTTAATTTCAGCCTAAAGGTTTCTCTGTACATAGTGAACTATAACCTAAATGGAGGTGTAAATAAACTGTAACCTACTTTCGTGCCAATCACCAAGTTTTGGCCAATCAAAGGGGGCCAACTGTTCAAACCATGTTCAAATAAGGCAAACACCAGCTGTCACCAATCCAGCTGTTTCTGCACCTCACTTCCATTTTCTGTAGTTACTTTCCCTTTTCTGTCTCTAAATCTTCTTCCACCACATAGCTGAGCTGGAGTCTTTTTGACTCTATTCTGGCTTGAGAAGCTGCCTGATTTGCAAATTAAAACTCTGTTGAAAAATTAATCTATCTAATGTTTTACTTTTAACCTTAGGAAAGCACAATTTGAACTTACAAGTAGTTAGTCTTGACATTAATCAGGTATTAATATTTTGGTGAGGAGAATAAGATCAGCGAACAACTTTTATTTTTAATGGTACTGGGATTTGTTGTTTGTTTTAGTTCTTTAGTTGTGTTGTTTTGTTTTGTTTCGTTTTTACGCAAATGTCTGTTTGGGGACAGTTTATGTTGGTGTGCACTACATTTTTCCAGAACTCATTTTCTACTCGGCACTTCTTATATGAAAATACTTAGGAAGATCAATAGGAGAAATTGTAACTTTTACAAGAAAGATATTTTTATGATTCATATCTCCCTTTTCTTTTAGAAGACGCTATTCTAAAAAGCTATTTTGGGATTTCTATTCTCAGTGCACCGCAATAAAGGAAACTTTAAGAAAGTTGCAAAAACCCCTATAGTCATTACTTTTGCAGGATCAATAACTCAAATGGTGCTTCAACTTTTCAATGACAGAAGTTATACCCAGATGCTATAAAACTAATACATTGTTACCTTTAGCCCCATTCAGATTAGTTGATGATATCTATACTCAAATAACTCTGCATGAATTTTTTTAGAACTGTCAGAGAATTAGGATTAATTTCAGTAATATCTTACCATATCTGTGTTATTATAGTTCGTGCTGCCCCATTTCTAATACAAATCATTGTATTGTTCTCTAGTTTAGAATTTATTGGTGTCATAGGAAACATTTATGATTAAAACCCAATAACTGATGAAGAACTATGCAATAATTATCTACATATATGAGGTCAAACTATCTGTTCTTGGTTGATTATTAAAGACTAGAATTCTGCAGTAAGTAATAACATAAAATATATGCTTTCCAGATTCTTGAAAAAAAAAAGAAAAAACTTTAAAGTTTTGGTTGCCCAACTTACCAAAATTCTAGTTGTGAGAACTCATTTAATGGCAGAATTCCTGGAAGGATCCACTTCCATCGGTATTCAAAATTTCATCCTAAGACGAAACTAGAATAGGAAAAAACTGAATCTCGTTGCTTGGTCTTCAATTTATATTGCATCCAACAGAATGGGCTCAAGTTTATGTTTTTGACTTACAATGTACAGTGTTTTGAATAAGAAATCTGTGAAACTCATGGCCATATGTGTCATTGCCAAGAATATCATACAGACTTTATGAAGACCGAACAGCAACATATTTGATGTACTTTAAATATTTTTCCCACCCAAATCTTATGTTAAAATATAATCCCAAATGTTGGAGGTGGGACCTGGTAGGGGGTGTTTGGGTCATGATGGTGGATTTCTTATGGCCTGGTTCTGTCTTTGAGGCAGGGAGTGAGTTTTCATGAGATCTGGTTGTTTAAAAGCGTGTGGTACCTCCCCACCATCCCCACTTGCTCCCTCTTGCTCCTGCTTTCACCATGTGACATGAATGCCCTCACTTAACTTTCCACCATGAGCAAAAGCTACCTGAGGCCGCCTCAGAAGCTGAGCAGATAATGGAGTCATGCTTGTACAGTCCCCAGTACCATAAGCCAATTAAATATCTTTTCTTTGTAAATTACCCAACCTCGAATATTTTATAAAGAAAGATTTTTTATAACAAATCTTTATAGCAATGCAAGAATGGCCTAACACAGAAAATTGGTACCAGGAGTGAGGTACAGTTATGAAAATTCCTGAAAATATGGAGGAGATATTGAAACTAAGTAACAGGCAGAGGTTCAATGAGTTTGGAGAGCTCAGAAGAAAATAGGAAGATGAGGGAAAGTTTAGATCTCCTTAGAGACTGGTTAAATGATTATGACCAAAATGCTGATAGTGATACAAATGGTGATGTCTAGGTTGATGGGGTCTCAGATGGAAATGAGGAACTTATTGAGAACTGGATCAAAGGTCACCCTGGTTATCCCTTAGCAAAGAGTTTTGCTGTTTTGTGTCCGTGTCCTAGGGATCTGTGGAACTTTGAATTTAAGAGTGATAATTTAAAATATCTGGAGGAAGAAATTTCTTTCCTTCCTTCCTTCCTTCCTTCCTTCCTTCCTTCCTTCCTTCCTTCCTTCCTTCCTTCCATTCCCTCTTTCTTTCTCTTTCTTTCTTTCTTTCTTTCTTTCTTTCTTTCTTTCTTTCTTTCTTTCTTTCTTTCTTTCTTCCTTCCTTCCTTCCTTCCTTCCTTCCTTCCTTCCTTCCATTCCCTCTTTCTTTCTCTTTCTCTTTCTTTCTTTCTTTCTTTCTTTCTTTCTTTCTTTCTTTCTTTCTTTCTTTCTTTCTTTCTTCCTTCCTTCCTTCCTTCCTTCCTTCCTTCCTTCCTTCCTTCCTTCTTCCTTTTTTTAAGACAGGGTCTTGCTCTGTCACCAAGGCTAGAGTGGAGTGGCACTGTCATGGCTCACTGTATCCCCAACTTCCCAGGCTCAAGTTATCCTATCACCTCAGCCTCCTGAGTAGTTGGAACCACAGGCACATTCCATCACACCTGACTAATTTTTTATAATTTTTGATAGAGATGGGGTTTCATCATGTTTCCCAGGCTCGTCTCGATGTCCTGGGTCCAGTGATTTGCCTATGTTGGCCTACTGAAGTACTGGGATTATAAGTGTGAGCCACTGTGCCCAGCCAGCAGAAGAAATTTCTGTGCAGCAGCGAATTATTCAAGATATTGCCTTGTGGCTATACTTATATACTTATATGTCCTATATACAGCCTGTACTCAGAGGCAGGAGCGAAGAAATAACTCAACTTTGGAGTTTATATTTAAAGAGGAAACAGAGTGTAAAAGTTTAGAAAATGTGCAGCCTGGCCATATGGTAGAAAAGAAAATCTCATTTTCAGGGAAGAATCAGAGTAGAGTGCAAAGAAACCACTTGCTAGAGATATTTACCTGACTAAAAGAGATCCAGGTGCTGAGAGTCAATACAATGGAAACAAGGTCTTAAAGGCATTTCAGAGATCAAGTCAGTTCTTCCCATCACAGACCCAGAGGCCCAGAAGGACTAAATGGTTTCAGATCCCAAATCTAGAGCACCATTGCCCTGAGCCACCCTAGGAGGTCACTTCTTGCATCCTGGCCAATCCAATACCAGCTGTGAGTAAAAGGGCCCCAGGTATAGCTTGGACCATTGCTGCAGAGAGTGAAAACCATAACCTTGGCAGCATCCATATGGTGTTAAGCTTGTGGGTTTGTAGAGTGCAAGAGTGAAGAAGGCATGGCTGCCTGCGCCTAGATTTCAGAGGATATATGGGAAAGCCCAGGTCCCCAGGCAGAAGCCGGCTGGAGGGGTGGAGACTTCACAGAGCACCTTTACTAGGGTAATATCAAGGTGAAATGTGGGGGTGGAACTCCCCAGCAGTGTTCCCAATGTGCACTGCCTAATGAGTCTGTGGTAAGGAGCCACCATCCTAAAGCCTCCCAGAATGGTAGAGCCATTGGCTGCCTATGCCCTGATCCTGGAAAAGCCACAGGCAATCAACTGCAGCCCCTGAGAGTAGCCATAGAGGGTGAACCCTGAAAAGCCACAGGGTGGAAGTGCTCAAGGCCTTAGGAGTCCACCTCTTGCACCAGTGTGCCAAATATGTGGGGCATAAGGTCAAGGGAAATTATTTTTGAGCTTTAATATTTAATTACTGCCCTGCTGAGTTTTGGATTTGTGTAACACATGCAGTCTCTTTATTTTGGCTGATTTCTCCCTTTTGGAATGGGAATGTCAGCCCGGTGCCTGTACCCCATTGTACCTTGAAAATAAATAACTTGTTTTGATTTCATAGGCTTATGGGTGGAAGGAACTCAACTAAGATAAGACTTTGGACTTTCAAATGATACTAAATTGGGTTCAGACTTTTGGTGGACTATTGAGAATGAATGGTTGTATTTTGAAATGTTAGAAGGATATGAAATTTGAGGGACCTGGGGAAGAATAACATGGTTTGGATGTTTGTCCCATCCAAATCTTATGTTGAAATATATACCCAATATTGGAGGTGGGGTCTTGTGGAAGGTGTTTAGGTCATGGAAGCAGATCCTTCATGGTTTGGTGCTGTCCTTGAGATAGTGAGTGAGTTCTCTCAAGATCTGATTGCTTAAAAGTTTGTGGCAACTTCCTCCCTCCCACTTGATCCCTCTTGCTCCTTCTTTTCTCATGTGACATGCCTTCTCCCGCTTCACCTTCTGCCATGAGTAAAATGTCCCTGAAGCTTCCAAAAAGGCTGAGCAGGTGCTGGCACTATGCTAGTACAGCACACCATAACTGTGAGCCAAATAACCTTCTTTTATTTATAAATTACTCAGTCACAATTATTTCTTTATAGCAATGCAACAATGACCTAACACAGCATATCTTAGACCTTAACTCTAAGAGGAGTCATTTCTCTCCTAAGCAGTTATTTTAATTTTTTTTTCCATTATAGTACTGCAAATAACAATTGCGACTTAAGGAAATTAACATTTTCTTTATTCACTATGATTAAGCACTGTTCTTTGTGCTTTGTATGTAATAATATATTGAATTTTCACAGGAACCCTCTGAAATAACTATTATTTCTATCTCCCAGACTACACAGTTGTAATATTTACTTGATGATTGATTAATATGCTAACTTATTCTTAAAAACTTAAGACAACCTAAATAAACAACAAACAAAAAGGTAAAATAAAATAAAAGGTAAAATTAGTGCAATTTAAAAATGTGCATGAGAAAAAGAAGACAAAGCCATGCTCTGTATTTCTGTTCACTTTAAAGAGATGAACAGAGAAGAACTAGTTGTGAAACTCATTTCACTTTATCTCTTTATCCATGGGTACACAGTTAAATATATTTATCATATGCTCTTGGACTGAGATGTGGACAGGAAACAGAGGTCTGACCAATAGAATGTGAAGATAAGTGAGATATGACAATTCAAGCCTGGAACATAAATGCCTTACTTTTCAACTTTTATGCATTCTCTTGCCCAATCTAATGGCCTTGTGCTGATGTAGTAGGCAATCTTAAAAGCCAAGAATTGCAAAAGGACAAACTTTTGTCAATACAAGTCTTTGAATGATTATAAATACAATACAAAATACAAGAAGAAAAATAGTGCTAAAATTACCCAAGATAAATCAACTAGAGCAAAAGCACAAAGCACATCTTATTAAAAGTGATTATTGAGTGTGGAATGTTCAGAATCATATAGTCTGGCTATGTAATAAATGAATGTTTAGCTTAGTTTGTAAACACCTTTAAGAAACTCGAAAATAGAGAAGGATGGTCAAAACTTCAGGCAATCCTCAGGAGTACTATTTCTCTCAACTCATCTTTTGTTGAATGTTGGGAGGCAGAAATTTTATGATTTTTTTCCTTGATAAGTCTGTGAATGCAGATACTCTATGCTACTATTTAAATGCAGAATTATGTGCACATAAAAGTCAACTGGAAGAATATTTAGGTTAATATCTCTTTTGAAAGTTGAAGAATCTAAGGCGATATGCCCATATTGAGGTTCATGTGAGACGATGGACATCATGGACAAGACTTTTCTGCAGAAAACAACTTGGTGTATGTTACACAACAAGGGCAATCACGCAAGAGAAAGAAATAAAGGGTATTCAAATAGGAAGAGAGGAAGTCAAATTTTCTCTGTTTGCAGATGACATGATTGTATGTTTAGAAAACCCGATCATCTCAGCCCAAAATCTCAAGCTGATAGGCAACTTCAGCAAAGTTTCAGGATACAAAGTCAATGTGCAAAAATCACAAGCACTCCTACACACCAATAATAAAAAAACCCGAGAGCCAAATCTTGCGTAAACTCCCATTCACAATTGCTACATAGACAATAAAAAACTTAGTAATACAACTTACAAGGGATGTGAAGGATCTCTTCAAGGAGAACTAAAAACCATTGCTCAGAATAAGAGAGGACACAAACAAGTGGAAAAGCATTCCATGGTCATGGATAGGAAATAACAATATAGTGGAAATGGCCATACTACCCAAAGTATTTTACAGATTCAATGCTATTCCCAACAAGCTACCACTGACTTTCTTCATGGAATTAGAAAATAACTACTTTAAATTTCATATGGAACCAAAAAAGAGCCCGTATAGACAAGACAATTCTAAACAAAAAGAACAAAGCTGGTGGCATCATGCTACCTGACTTCAAACTATACTACAAGGTTACAGTAACCAAAACAGCATGGTACTGCTACCAAAACAGATATATAGACCAATGGAACAGAACAGAGGCCTCAGAAATAATACCATACATCTACAATCATCTGATCTTTGACAAGCCTGACAAAAACAAACAATAGTGAAAGGATTCCCTGTTTAATAAATGGTGCTGAGAAAAGTGGCTAGCCATATGTGGAAAACTGAAATTGAATCTCTTCTTACACATTATACAAAAGTTAAATCAAGAGGGATTAAAGACTTAACTGTAAGACCTAACACCATAAAAACCCTAGAAGAAAATATAGGCAATACCATTCAGGACATAGGCATGTGCAAAGACTTCATGACTAAAACACCAAAAGTAATGACAACAAAAGCTAAATTTGGCACATGAGGTATAATTAAACTAAAGAGCTTCTGCACAGCAAAGGAAACCATCATCAGAGTGAACAGGCAACCTAGAGAATGAAAGGAAATTTTTGCAATCTATCCATCTATTAACAGTCTAATACCCAGAATCTATAAGGATGTTAAACAAATTTACAAGAAAGAAACAACCCCATCAAAAAGTGAGCAAAGTATATGAACAGATATTTCTCAAAAGAAGACATTTATGAGGCCAAAAGACATATGAAAAAAATGTTCATCATCACTGGTCATTAGAGAAATACAAATCAAAACCACAATGAGATACCATCTCACAACTATTAGAATGGCGATCATTAAAAAGTCAGGAAACAATAGAAATAGGAATGGAGAAATAGGAATGCTTTTACACTGTTGGTGGGAGTGTAAAATAGTTCAACCACGGTGAAAGACAGTGTGGCAATTCCTTAAGGATCTAAAACCAGAAATATCATCTGACCCAGCAATCCCATTACTGGGTATACACCCAAAGTCTTATAAATCATTCTACTATAAAGACACATGCACACATATGTTTATTGCGGCACTATTTACAATAGTAAATACTTGGAACCAACCCAAATGGCCATCAATGATAGACTGGATAAAGAAAATGTGGCACATATACACCATGAAATACTATGCAACCATAAAAAAGAATGAGTTCTTGTCCTTTGAAGGGAAATGGATGAAGCTAGAAACCATCATTCTCAGTAAACTAACACAAGAAGAGAAAACCAAACAGCACACGTTCTCACTCATAAGTGGAAGTTGAACATTGAGAACACATGGACACAGGGAGGGGAACATCACATACTGGGGCCTATTGTGGGGTGGCAGATAAGGGGAGGGATGTGTGTGTGTGTGTGTGTGTGTGTGTGTACATATATACATACAAAGAATGGTGGGTTGTCGACTGGGAGTTGTACAGTGTATTAATTTTTATTGCTGTGTAACAAATTACCACAAAATGTGTATAACACTCATTCATTAGCTCAAATATTGTGGATCTAGTACAATATGGTTATAATCTTTACTCAATGTTTCACAAGGTTGAAATGAGGCATTGGGTGGGTTGAGTTTGTTTTTGAAGGCTCAAGATAAATATAAGCTCCTGAGTTCATGGAGGTAGGCAGAATTCAATTCTTGTAGCTGTAGGTCTGAGGTTTCCATTCCCTTTCTGGCTATCTGCCAGGGTTCATTTTGAACTCCTACAAGTTGACTACATTCCATGCAACATGATTGCTTCTGCATTCAAAGCTAGCTACAGAAAATTTTCCTCACATTGAATTCATCTCACACTTCTAATCTTTGACGTCTCCATGTTTGACATTTAGACCAAGATTTAAAGGGTTTATGTGGTAAGGTCAGGCTCACCAAGATAATCTATCTATTTTAAGGTTAACTGAATTGGGAATTTAATTTTTCTGTAAAATCTCTTCACATCAATACTTAGGCTACTGTTTGATTGAATAAGTGGAAGTGGAAGTAGTTGTAGGTATACCAGGGCCAAGACTATTTTAGAATTCTGTCTACCAAATAGCATAGTGATGACCAGAATAATTGGAAAGTGGAAAATGTAAAGTCATGTTTTCCTAGTCTCAATCTTTGAAGTATGGAACACAGTTGTCAATTATTTTTAACCATTGTTGAGGATCACTTGCTCTTAATTCTCTGATTCTCTATGCTAATTCTATCATCCACCTTATATTCTTAGGCTTATCTTGCTTTAAATTCAATTTCTATTCATTTTATCTTTTGTATTATATGTAATACTATATCCTTTATGAAAAGAGGTTAGAAAATAGATACAATTATAAAAAAAAAAACCTTTGTTCTATGATTTCATTTTTCGAGATGATATAAAAAGTTGTGATTTTACCAAATGGAAAATAAGTCCTATAAAGAAAGTTGGAAAGGAATATTACATAGTTTCTCTTAGAGAAAACATATATAAAACCTGGTTAGCAAAAGATACAGACTGTACTTCTCTCAAAGTTCTTTGAAATTTAGATAATTACCTCGTTGACATAATTCAGCTAATGGGTTTGCTAGAGAAATGGATTGTAGCAGAAAGCCATTTTATTTCAACACTCTTAGAATTCTATTAAAATAATTATTGACTGTAGGGTAATAGTTATCTGAGCTGCAATAAAATATAGTAAATTAACATATTTGAAACTTTATATGCAGTAGTTTTACAGTGCCTAGAAGTTATGTGAATATTAACAAAATAATAATGAAATAAATATGAGGTCCTTTTTAAGAAAATGAACTGAACATATATCTTGTAGCTTTCAAGAGAAGGGCAGAGGAAACACTATCTTTGAGCCCTTGAAATACTTATTTATTCCAGAAAAACACTGAAATTATATTTCAGCTTAGAATGTCTAGTGTCTTTTTCAATTTAAAAATCACAAAACTGTATGCCTCAGTAACACTGCTTTATTGAAATTAGATACTGTGAAATTTTCAAGTTGTAGAAGAGTTTGTGATTGATGGATGTGGAAAACATCACCTCTTCATAATGCTCAATCTTTCTTCATTTGGAGGTAGAATCGTTCTAGCAAGCATTATGCTCTGCTGGTAACTTTAGAAAAAAGTGAACTTAGAATCTCTAAAGGTAGTTATGCATTTTAAAACTTATAAACATTGCAAAAAAATCAACTAGGTTTTCCAACCTTCTATAAAGAAGGTGAGTTTGTAACTCCCCTAATGGCATTGAGGGGTGTGTGTGTGTGTGTGTGTGTGTGTGTGTGTCTTTGTGTGTAAGAGAGAGAGAAAGAGAGAGAGGAGGAAGGGAAAGGAAAACATACTTCACATTGGTCTATGTGTCTATAAATGAGGTGAATACTTAAAGGACACCCCAATAGTATTTTGGGGGGTTTAGCCATTTGTTAAAATAAAAACCTTGTGTGGGTGATGTATTGCTTTTTTGGAAGATGAACTTAGGTACTGTACTGGGAGAAATTTAGGCTTTGATATGTTACGCTACACTTTTTGGATTACTTTTGAGAGGTAGGCAGAAAAGAAAGTATAAATTCTGAAGAAAATATCTATTCTTTTAAAAAAATCATCTCTTCAAGTGAAATGTAAATATACCAATTGGTTTAAAAAAAAAGTCTTTTTGGGGAACATCAGATCTTCAGAGTTATTTGTTACTTACATTTCAAAGTAAATAATTACTGACAATGCCATTTAACTAAAGGAATGACCCAAATGCTTCAGGTCCAGAGATATGTATTTTTAAATCTACCATTTATTACTGATAATTATATGGCAAACTTAAAATGTAAAATGAGCCACATGTGAACATACGTTTATTTCAAAGATGTTTTCAGGGTTTTAAAATATTTAATAGAATACATATTGAAAAGTGGAAGCAGGAAAATCTAAAGATACAGGCTCCAGAAACAGAGGGCTATGGCCAGGCTGTGAACTCTGTCACCAGGTATACGGTTTTCAGCAAGTTGCTAAGACTTGTTAAGCCTTAGTTTCTCAACAAGCGAAGAGGGGAAAACAATGCCCATGCATAGGGGTTTTGTGAGGATTAATCTCATATTTAACGAATAATGGTGAAGTGGCAACTGACTTGAAGACTATTATATATACTAGGAAGGCAAGAATGAGCAAAACAGGTAGACCTCACTATCTGCAAGGGACTTATATTCTAGTAGGTTAAATGTGATGAGAAATATAAAGCCTTTCTCACAGTGTCTGGCATGTTGTAGTCACTTAATAAGTGGAAATTATGGTTATTTTATTAGTTTTTAATAAGAATGTATTTCATATTGAAAAAAAACCTACAAATCTGCAAAACTGTGAAACAAAATGACATTTATTAAGACAGAAAGGGCTTTTTAAAAGAAGCATACAGGCCAGGCACAGTGGCTCACGCCTGTAATTCCAACGCTTCAGGAAGCTGAGGCGGGTGGATCACCTGAGGATGGGAGTTTGAGACTAGCCTGACCAACATGGAGAAACCCCATCTCTACTAAAAATACAAAATTAACTGGGCGTGTAATCCCAGTTACTCGTGAGACTGAGGCAGGAGAATCGCTTGAACTTGGTAGGCAGAGGTTGCAGTGAGCCGAGATCGCATTATTGCACATCAGCCTGGACAACAAGAGTGAAACTCCATCTCAAAAAACCAAACCAAAACAAAAAGAAGCATAGAACAAGCTTGGAGATTTTACTACCTATCCCAAGTCAAAATTCTTTTGGAGATCATTAAGACTTGGGTTCCTCATTTATCTCCAGTTATGATAGCTTTACTGTAAAACTACATGAGCAAGTAGCACCACATGAAAAGAAAGAACTACAGATAACAAATGGGATTGAATATCATCTTCTCTATGTCCTTGTCTTGTCTATATTAAAATTATGTATTGGTGTCCTTATAAACAATGAAGGGAAATATCTATATTAATTTAAGGAGAGGCAAGAAAGATGCCCCATTTGCTATCACAAGAAGGTTAACAGGGCCGGGCGCGGTGGCTCAAGCCTGTAATCCCAGCACTTTGGGAGGCCGAGGCGGGCGGATCACAAGGTCAGGAGATCGAGACCACAGTGAAACCCCGTCTCTACTAAAAATACAAAAAATTAGCCGGGCGCGGTGGCGGGCGCCTGTAGTCCCAGCTACTCAGGAGGCTGAGGCAGGAGAATGGCGGGAACCCGGGAGGCGGAGCTTGCAGTGAGCCGAGATCGCGCCACTGCACTCCAGCCTGGGTGACAGAGCGAGACTCCGTCTCAAAAAAAAAAAAAAAAAAAAAAAAAAAAGGTTAACAGTTTAGCACAGATATGACTGTCCTGTGAGCGTGGCCACTTTTTTGTTTGTTTGTTTTTAACCATTATTTTAAGTTCAGTGATACAAGAGCAGGTTTGCTACATAAGTAAACTTGTGTCATGGGGACTTGCTGTACACAATATTTCATCACTCAGTTATTAAGCCTAGTACCCATTAGTTATTTTTCCTTATCCTCTCCCTCCTCCCAACCTCCATCCTCCATCCTACAGAAGGCCCTGGTGTGTGTTGTTTCCCTCTATGTGTCCACGTATTCTCACCACTTAGCTCCCACGTATAAGTGAGAACATGATATTTGCTTTTTTGTTCCTGTGTTAATTTACTGAGGATAATGGCTTCCAGATCCATCCAAGACCCTGCAAAGGACATGATCCCATTTTTTTTTTTTTTTTTATGGCTGCATAGTATCCCATGGTGTATATGTACCATGTTTTCTTTATCCAACCTTCCATTGATGGGCATTTAGGTTGATTCCATGTATTTGCTATTGCGAATAGTGCTACAATTAACATACACATGCATGTGCCTTTATAACAAAATGATTTTTATTCCTTTGGGTATATACCCGGTAATGAAATTGCTGGGTCAAATCATATTCCTGTCTTTAGGTCTTTGAGGAATCACCACACTGTCTTCCACAATGGCCAAACTAAATTTTTATTTGATTTTCTTAGGTCAGTAATGTCTTTAATGGTTTATCTTATGTTATCTACATGGAATCCAAGATGCTCTTTAATATGGTAAATTAGAACATGTCAATCCATGCCTAGAAATCTTATTGGATTTCTAGGACAGAAATCATCCTTCTTCTCATGACTCTAAGATTCCAAATGACTTCTGATCTCTTATTATGCCATATTACCATCGATCACCATAGCCCATTGCACTGGCCTGCTTTCTTCCTCTTGAACATTTCTGCTTATCACTGTCTCCATTTTCTGTCTCTTCTGCCTTCAATTCTGTTATTCCAACAAGTTACGTGGCTAACTCTTTCATAATTTAGGGGTTCTGAGCTCAGATATTACTTCTTCCAAAGGCTTTCACTGACAAGAAGCTGAATATGAATCTACTATCTCATGACTATAAGGTAATAAAGACAATCTAAAGATGACTGATCAGAAAGATAGGAGTGTAGGTCCTTGATGATACCAGTCTTGAATGGCCCATCTTATGACTTCGTTTTACGTGATAATAGTAAAACCCTAATTTATTTCAGCCACAGTGTTTTGTTTTGTTTTGTTTTGTTTTTGTTTTTGTTTGTTTTTTTCCTGAAGGGTAAAGGTGGGATTATCTCCATGTAAAGAACCATTGAGAATTAGCTTACAATGACAGAGTATAATTATTCATTATTATGGATGTACAAGCCTGGTCTAATTAATCAAGTGAGATGAAGCAGATCACACATTATTACAATAAATCTCAGGTTTAAGATAACTGGCACTTTAAATATGTTTTACACTTGATCAAGTTGGAAAAGCCTATTTGAAATTTGAAAGGCTAAACTACATATAAATTATGACTACTTTTTAAAAGCATTTAGAAAGAGGATATGTTTATTCTATATCAATAAATGTTCATGGAGCTAGAGCAGAATTTGTATTTGCAAACATTAGACACCTTATGTAATGTGCTTGGATACATAAAAGAAATAATGAGGATCATCCCAATGCTTAAATATAGTTAAGCAAATAATAATTTCTACTGACTGAGACAGATCACAACATCACATACTCTATTGAAGCAGTGTATATTTCACAGTAACTAGAAGAGAACTTGAAATGTTTCCAATACATAGAAATGATAAATACTCAAGGTGGTGAATACTTCACATATCCTCACTTGAACATAATACCTTCTATGCATGGAACAAAATATCATGTGTACTCTATAAATACACAAAATATTATGTATCAATAATTACATATGGAACGGATATAGAAAACAAAGAAAGATGGGCTTGTAGGAACTGGCTTGTTGAAAAAGACCTTTAAGAGAGGACTGCCTGGAGGTTTGCTGTGCATTTGTTGTGATTTTGGGGTTAAGCAAGGATAGTGAGATAAGCTCTTGGATAATACTAGGTTATATGTTTTTTATTGTTAGTGTCCTTCACTGGTATTAATTTGGATTTTAGAGGAAAACCTTACCTTTTTAAAGTCCTGATATGGTTTGGCTCTGTGTCTCTACCCAAAAGTCACCTTGAATTGTAGTAATCCCCATGTGTCAAGGGCAGGACAAGGTGGAGATAATTGAATCACGGGGACAGTTTCCCCCATGCTGTTCTCAGGATAGTGAGCGAGCTCTCATGAGATATGATGGTTTTATAAGAGGCCTTCCACTTCGCTCTGCACTCGTTCCCTCTCCTACTGCCCTGTGAAGAGGTGCCTTCCACCATGATTGTAAGTTTCCTGAGGCATCCCAAGCCATGTGGAGCTGTGGATCAATTAAACATCTTCTCTTTTCTTTTTTTTTTTAATATCGAGTTTCGCTCTGTCACTAGGCTGGAGTGCAGTGGTGAGGTCTCGGCTCACTGCAATCTCCACCTCCTGGGTTCAAGACATTCTCCTTCCTCAGCCTACCAAGTAGCTGGGGTTACAGGCGCATGCCACCACACCCAGCTAATTTTTGTATTTTTAGTAGAGACAGGGTTTCACCATGATGACCAGGATGGTCTCGATCTCCTGACCTCATGATCTGCCTGCCTCTGCCTCCCAAAGTGTTGGGATTACAGACATGAGCCACCACTCCCGGCCTGCAGACGGCCTAAACCGCTTTTCTTTGTAATTACCCAGTCTCGAGTATTTCTTCGTAACAGCATGAGAACAGATTAATACAAGTCCTTAAGGCATATGTTGCCATTTTTCTTTTTAATATCAGTAAAACCAAATAACACATCAAACAACATATAGTTTAAGTAGAGTATAAAATTCGTGAATGTAAGAACTTGTTTTTACTTGTTTATTTTAGTCAACGATTTATCCTTGGCATTCAGCCTTCAGGCTGATATAGTTAGAACTCAAAATGTTCTTGTTTAATAAATGAATGAAGAAATCATTTTAAAAAATAGTTACCCTAATAATATCTACCACCTTTAAAGTAATTGATACATGCCAGGCACTGTATGGACCTAT
The DNA here is from genome assembly GCF_024542745.1 of Macaca thibetana thibetana. NCBI lineage: Eukaryota > Metazoa > Chordata > Mammalia > Primates > Cercopithecidae > Macaca > Macaca thibetana. The sequence continues at coordinate 142,800,552 of NC_065582.1, forward strand.
GCATATAATAAATTATGTAAAAACTTTATATAAATAGATACTATTATTCCCCTCATTTTACAAATTAAAATATAGTAGTTACAAGGAATCAAATAGTTTTCCAGTTATGCACAGTAAATACTGGCAAAGCAATTCAAAACATAGTTATCTGATTCTAGATTACGCACTCCTTTTTTTTTTTTTTTTTTTTTGAGACGGAGTCTCGCTCTGTCGCCCAGGCTGGAGTGCAGTGGCGCGATCTCGGCTCACTGCAAGCTCCGCCTCCCGGGTTCACGCCATTCTCCTGCCTCAGCCTCCCGAGTAGCTGGGACTACAGGCGCCCACAACCGCGCCCGGCTAATTTTTTGTATTTTTAGTAGAGACGGGGTTTCACCGTGGTCTCGATCTCCTGACCTTGTGATCCGCCCGCCTCGGCCTCCCAAAGTGCTGGGATTACAGGCGTGAGCCACCGCGCCCGGCAAGATTACGCACTCCTAATGACTGTACTATGTACTCTAACTTAATGGGAACTAATCCATTATTGTTTTCTTCTATAGGATTCTTTCTAACTTTTTGTAAAATTATATGTGCCTGAGAGACCACTTCTGCATATATATATACATATATAAATATATATATATATACACACAACTTTTTTTTTTTTTTTTTTTTTTTTTTTTTTTTGAGACGGAGTCTTACTCTGTCACCCAGGCTGGAGTCCAGTGGCGGAATCTCGGCTCACTGCAAGCTCTGCCTCCCGGGTTCATGCCATTCTCCTGCCTCAGCCTCCTGAGTAGCAGGAACTATAGGCGCCCGCCACCAGGCCTGGCTAATTTTTTGTACTTTTTTTTTTTAGTAGAGGCAGGGTTTCACCGTGTTAGCCAGGCGATCTCCTGACCTCGTGATCCACCCGCCTCGGCCTCCCAAAGTGCCGGGATTACAGGCGTGAACCACTACGCCTGGCCACATTTTAAGGAGCGTACTTACCAACCACTCTGCATCCATTGAAAAACTACCCAGAGGAACCAGAAAACCATGTTACAAGTTGGCGAGAAAGTGAAGGGAAAAAATGAGGAGTTTTTAGCTCAAGAAATAGTATTTGGACAGACATAGTATCAGTCATAGTGTTTGAAAAGGTATCATAAAAATAGAGAAGTTTCTATTTAATGGTGTTTTATACAAAAAAACTATGAGCCATGTATGTAAGAGATGGTTTTATCCCCCCAGTAAAGCATTCCATAATGAACTAGCCCATTCCCTAATGTAGTGCGTTTCCTGTTATCTGGAATATGGAAACAGACGCTTAATCAGCACCTCCCAAGATTACAAGAATAATTTCTATAGTTCATAAAATACTCGTCCTTATGATCTCTCACAGTCACTCCAAACTTAGTCTTTAAAAATCTCCAATCATTAAAAGAAATTTTATAGAAAGCAAATAACAAATAGGAATTTTTGGTGAGAACTTTATTAGAAACAATCATGCGGGAAATACATATGTGTGAATATATGCACATATATTTTATATGTGCATCCACAGGCTTTTGTTTCAAGCCCCGTTCAGATTTTATTTTTCATGCCCAACTTTTCCTCTGGCATAAAATATTATAAAATGGTCCCTATCTACTGATTTCTCACAGTCTCTACTTAGATGTCTTTAGTTATTTCAAACTCAACAACACAAAAAATTTCTTGATATTTTGTCTCAGCAAAAGACACCAACCTGCATGCAAATAACCTGAGATTTATCTTTGGTATCAAAATAACTCTCCCTCCTCGTTCAGTTCATTGTCAAGTCGTTTTTATTCTACTTCCTAAATATGCTTTAGAATCTTTTATCTTTTCTCCATCCTAATCAAAGCCACCATTACCTTTTTTGCTTAACTGTTCTACCAAACCTCCTAACATGGTGGTTTAGGAGCATTTTCTCTTATTCCCCAATCCACTATGCACAGCATAGCTGCAATGATCTTTCAAAACAAAGCAAACAAACACGCACCAAATCCCGTTTTGTCGTCTTCAGTTTAAAGTTCTTTAATGGGTTCTCCATGTATTTTGGATAAAGTGCAGAACTCTCAACAAAGCCTAAAAATCCCTGCATATGATCCTCCCTCCCTCTCTACATTCATTTCTGATCATTTCCTCCGGCTTTCTGCCTCATAGAACCATTGAATAATTTTCATTTTCTCAAATGTGTCATACTTCCCACCACTGCAAGAACTTTTTACTAGTTCTTCCCACTGACAGAAATTATTGTGGTCCTCCTCTCAACCTGACCCTGTCAATGGTTACTCATCTTCTTTGTCCCTGATTACATATCACTGTCATTTAAAAAAAATGGGCCTCTAAACTCCATTTTAGGTTATGGCTCCCTGTTTTATACTCTTAGAGAACTCAGTACTTCCTTCCAAATACCTCTTGCAATGTAATTTAATGTTATTTGTTTATGTTTTCTACTAGAATGTCAGCCACATGAGAGTAGGGAAGGTCTTCCTTATTCACTCATTGCCATCTAGTACAGTGACTCGTTAACAAAAGTGTCAAAAAGCTATTTGTTATAGTATACACTTCTATCTAGGAAAAAAAATAGGTGCAACAAAAAGTGAAATCTAGGCAACTGCTGCTGAATATTTTCTAAAGTAACTTCAGTACATATTTAATTATGCTCTTTCATTATTTTTTTGGACCATCTACATAGCTGAACTAAGTTGTTTATTTTTCAACCCATAGACATTAAATGTAAAAAGGAGAAAGGCCCACAATTTGAGCTAGTAGACAAGACCAGAGAGCAATGGCACCTGTTGCTCTTCCCTCAGAACCCTTGCTCCTATTTCCAAAGTAGAAAATGTCCTTTTTCTTGCTCCAGCTGAATGTAGGAGGTGAAGACATTTTAATACACTTCTTAGAACAACTCTTGGTTGTTGTCAGTTCTCTATGGTTGCTTTGCTTGTTCTATGAATAAACGTTTTTAGAGGTAGAGTCAGGTCTCAAATTGCTAAGGAAAAAATAAATTGTGTTCTGCTGTCACCTCACTCAATGGCTGAATCATGTAACATGTAACATGTAACATATACAACTGTTTCTCTGCCCATTTTCCCATCCTTTGCAGTTTCCAAAAAGACAAGATTGCATTGCAGTTGAGTGCAAGTGTTGGGAAATATTGTTGTCGCTATATTGGAAAATACAATCTGCCATAAGTCTCGCAGAATCCATTCAATTTAATTCTTCTAATTAAAGAATAAAGAACAAAAGAATAAAAGAAATCCTCAGGTCTGCACTATGTAGAAAACTACAAATGTTTCTAATTCATGGAGGAGTGGATCCATATTTGCTTAAAATTCCTAGGGGCAAAATTCTTAGCTTAGAACAATTTCATGCCTACACTGACTTTGGTTCCTTCTCTCCATAGTTCTCTAATATATTTTTTCTCATAGCTAAAATGGATATTTTGACAGTGTGGTCTAGAAGTCTCAAGTGAGATGAATGAACATACAAGCTGACTGTCAAATCATATAAGCGAGTGCTATTAACCCTGTTTCAAGTATAAAACATCCAGCTCCTATATGCTGGGCACAGAGCAAATAAAGTATAAAGAGGGGTAAAATATCAAGTAGGGCACAACTGTTGTGTCTTATAAATAAAGACTAAATTGTTTTTGTTCTTGAATTACCACTGAACTTTTACAGACTCAAACTGAAACTCTTTATTTATACCCAGAGCTATTATATTATATTGAGAAGATTGGAACATGATGATTCAAAACCTGTACTTTAGAATCATACTGTATTTAAATCTCAAACTTATTGCTACTCTCTCTATGAGTTTGATAAGGTTACTTAACCTTTCAAATTCAGGTTCCTTAGTGGTGAAATGACAGTAATATCTCTCAGAGTGTTTTTTTCTGAAGACTAAATAACATACACATAAAGTAGAATATTTCCTAAATAATGTAGAGGTTCAATACATTTAAGTATTATTATTATTGAGAATAGGCTATTATTATTATTGAAAATTCATTATTCATTATCTTAAAAAAATCTTAGACTAAAAGATTTTATTTCAAAACATGTGGTTTTAACCTGAAAAGATTGTAATTTCCAGTTTCCTGCCATGATTAAGGTGTTGTCTTTTCATTTGCTTTTTACAAAAGCAGCAAAAGAGATGCGGAGAAGTTAAGGAGCTTTTCCAAGGTCAACCAATAATAAATTCAGAAGGCATAACTGAAACTCTCATCGCCTGTTTCTCAGTGTCATGCTTAATACTATACCAAGGTGATCCTCATAATGTAGATTATGATTACTTTTATTATGGCAGTAAAGAACAATATGCTCTGTTAAAATATTACATTCTTTCCAAGCCCTAGAAAGAAGTTGAGGTAAGTATTATTTTGCTGTTTCGCTAATGAGGAGTTGAAGCCTCATGGAAAGCTACCATCCATTGAAGGTCACATGGCCACTTGATGATCAAATTGCAAACAGCACCCAGTCAACATTTAGTGTTCTCTCCATCACTCTAGGCTGCTCATGATAATATTAGGCCTTTGTCTTAGAACGTACTGTTTTTCATGGCCCAATCATGCATTTTCCCAAATAGGTTGTTGAAAAGATTATAGATCTTTATGGCAAGGACTTCTTTGCAAATAAGTTCCTAAAAGTTCTGAAACAAAAAAGTAAAATATGCTACATTATTTTTCAGTATAATAATGTATATCCTTAGCCCTGGCAGATTCTGTATCACAACAATGTGAAAGAGGTTGGTTAAGTACACTATTTGGTTGATCAAAAGTCAGTGGGATGATGGCATTGAATTCTCAACTTCTAAATTACATCATTATGTAGAAATCATTTGGAATGAGTGATTTTTCCAAGATTTAAACGTAATCCTTAGTTTATAAGATCTTTAATAAAATCATTTAAACTATACCTATTTTGCCCTAGGAAATAATTTTCTTACTATATCATACAAACACAAAGTAATACCCCAGAGGACACTCTCAACTGAATTGCCTAGAAGATATGTCAAATGGAACTCATGCTTTAAAATCTCCCTAATAAGATGGCAGTATTGTTGACATAGTACCTACGATAGCTTTTTATGCTCAAACTTCCAATTCTCAAGTAATCTATATTTTGCCATTATTTTTTCTAGTACATGTCAAGAAATCAATATTTTGATATGTAATATGTAAATGTAAGTGCAGCAATAGATTCCAAAAATTCTAAACTATAAGTAAATTGAATTAAAAAAACTTTTAGAACATTTTCTTTATAAAAAGTAGATTTTACAGTTATGTATAATCTAGCTTACACAGAATTTACATAATTGATTGAAATAAAATGATCACCAAAGTTATCATTTGAAGTCTATGGTAATTTAGTTCTACTTGTCTTACATGTTTAAGAGTTAATAAAATTCACAGTCAATATAATTTATTTATGTAGTTATGTATTGATCTATGTAATGAGGTCTTAGACCATCTACCTTTAGGATGGCATTAGATTAAATAGTCACATGATAGTTTAAACCACAATATATGCAAGAAAAAAATAAAATATTATTTTATTGTTGTCATCCTACCACTTAAGTAGGACATTAAAAAAGGTTTCCTCTAAGCCTAATTACCCTTTAATTATTATTTTTAAAATTTTTGTGGGTAGATAGTAGATGTATATATTTATGGCTTACATGAGATGTTTTGATACAGGCATGCAACGTGAAATAAGCACATCATGGAGAATGGGGTATCCATCCCCTCAAACATTTATTCTTTGAGTTACAAACAATCCAATTATATACTTTAAGTTATTTTAAAGTGTACAGTTGCTATTACTGACTATAGTCATCCTGTCGTGCTTCCAAATAGCAGGTCGTATTTATTGTCTTTACTTTTTGTACTCATTAACCATCCCTAATATCCACCACCTCCTGCTGCCCACTACCCTTCCCAGCCTCTGGTAACCATCTTTCTACCCTCTGTGTCCAGGAGTTTAATTGCTTTAATTTATACATTTCACAAATACATGAGAACATGTGATGTTTGTCTTTCTGTGCCTGTCTTATCTCACTTAACACAATGATCTCCAGTTTCATCCACGTTGTCCCAAATGACTAGATCTCATTCTTTTTATGACTGAATGGTACTCCATTGTGTATTTATGTATGTACCACATTTTCTTTAGCAATTTGTCTTTTGATGTGCAATTATTTTACTTCCAGATTTTAGCAATTGTGACTAGTGCTGTCAGAACCATGGCAGTGCCGACATCTCTTTGAGGTACTGGTTTTCTTTTCCTTGAGTATATAACTAGAAGTGGGATTGCTGGATCATAAAGCAGCTCTATTTTTAAGTTTTTGAGGAACCTCCAAACTGTTCCCCATAGTGACTGTACTAATTTACATTCCCACCAACAGTGTGTGAGGGTTCCATTTTCTGCACATCGTCGCCAGCATTTTTATTACAGGTAAAAGACAGGTCTTTCGAATATAAGCTACTTTGGCTTATATTCAAAATTACAATGATATCTCATTGTAGTTTTGATTTGCATTTTTTTGATGATCAGTGAGATTGAACATCTTGTTATATATGCTTGTATGTCATTTGTATGTCTTCTTTTGAGAAATGTCTATTCAAATCTTTTTCCCAGTTTTTGACTGGATTATTAGACTATTCCCTATAGAGTTATTTAAACTCCTTATATATTCTGGTTATTAATCCCTTCTCAGATAGGTAGTTTGAAAACATTTTTTCTTGTTCTGTGGATTGTCTCTTCACCTTGTTAATTGTATTCTATGCTGTTCAGAAGCTTTTTAATTTGACATAATCCAAACTTTCCATTTTTGATTTGGTTTCCTGTGTTTGTGGAGTATTGCTCAAGAAATTTTTGCCTAGACCAATGTACCAGAGATCTTCCTCAATGTTTTCTTGTAGTAGTTTCAGAGTTTGAGGTCTTAGATTTAAGTATTTAGTTCATTTTGATTTGATTTTTGCATAAGGCAAGAGATAGGGGTCTAGTTTCATTCTTCTGCATATGGATGTCCAGTATTTCTAGCATCATTTATTAAGCAAACAGTCTTTTCCCCAACGTGTGTTCTTGTCAAAAATGAGTTCACTGTAGTTATGTGGATTTCTTTCTGAGTTCTCTATTCTGTTCCATTGGTCTATGTGTCTGTTTTTATGCCAGCACCATGTTTTGATTACTATAGCTCCGTAGAACAATTTGAAGGCAGGTAATGTGATTCCTCCAGCTTTGTTCTTTTTGCTTTGGACATCTTTGGCCGTTCTGGGCCTTTTGAGATTCCGTATAAATTTTAAGACCTTTTTTTTTTTTCCTATTTCCGCGAAGAATGTCATTGGTATTTCAAAAGAAATTGAATTAAATTTGTAGATTGCTTTAGGTAGAATGGATATTTTAACAATATTCATTCTTCCAATTAATGAACATGAAATATTTTTCCATTTTTTGGAAGCCTCTTCAATTTTTTTCATCACTGTTTTGTAATTTCCATTAGGGAGATGTTTTACTTCTTTGGCTAAATTAATGCCTTGGTGTTTAATTTTATGTGGGGTTATTGTAAATGAGATATTTTTTAATTTCTTTTTCTCACTGTTCACTGTTGGTATATAGAAATTCTAGTTATTTTTGTATGTTGAATTTGTATCTTGCAACTTTACTGAATTTGTCAGTTCTAATAGCTTTCTTGTGGAGTGTTTAGATTTCTCCAAATATAAGATGATATAATATGCAAACAAGGATTTGACTTCTTCCGTTTCAACCTGGATACCATTTATATCTTTCTCCTTTCTGATTGCTGTAGCTAGAAGTTTCAGTAATATGTTGAATAATAGTCATAACAGTGGACATCCTATTCATCTTCCAGATCTTAGAGGAAAGGCTTTTGGTTTATCCTGAGTTAGTATGATACCAGCTGTGGGTCTGTCATATATAGCTTCTATTATATTGAGGTATGTTCCTTCTATCCCCAGTTTTTTTAGCATTTTCATTATGAAGGATTGTTGAATTTAAGCAAATGTTTTTTCAGCGTCAGTTTAAATAATCATATGGTTTCCATCCTCTATTCTATTGATATGATGTATCACATTGATTCATTTGTGCCTGTTGAGTCATCCATGCATCCCAGAGATAATTCCCATTTGGTTCTGATGAATGATATTTCTAATATATTTTTAAATTTAATTTGCTCATATTTTGTTGAGGATTTTTGCATCAATATTCATCATAGATATTTGCCTGTAGTTTTCTTTTTTGATGTGTCTGTCTGGTTTTGCTATCAGAATAATGCTGGCCTCATCAAATGAGTTTGGAAGTATTACCTCCTCTATTCAGAATAGTTTAGTAGGATACATGTTAGTTTATCTTTAAATGTTTGGTAGAATTCAGCAGTGAAGTCATTGGATCCTGAGTTTTTCTTTAGTGAGAGACTTATTACAGCTTCAATCTCATTTCTTGTTATTGATCTGTTCAGGTTTTGTATTTCTTCCTGGTTCAATCTTGCTAGGTTCTAAATGTCTAGAAATTTGTCTGTGTCTTTGAGATTTTTCAATACACTGGCATATAGTTGCTCATAGAAGCCACTAATAATCATTCAAATTTTGCAGTATCTGTTGTGATGTCTCCCTTTTCTTTTTTTTTTTTTCATTGAAGATAATAATATCTTTATTATATACTTAAGGTCAACTGACAGTAGATTTTTTTTATTATTATACTTTAAGTTCTAGGGTACATGTGCACAATGTGCAGGTTTGTTACATATGTATACATGTGCCATGTTGGTGTGCTGCAACCATTAACACGTCATTTACATTAGCTATATCTCCTAATGTTATTGTTCCCCCCACCCCCCTCCCCACAATAGGACCTGGTGTGTGATGTTCCCCTTCCTGTGTCCAAGTGATCTCATTGCTCAATTCCCACCTATGAGTGAGAACATGCAGTATTTGGTTTTCTGTTCTTGCAATAGTTTGCTGAGAATGATGGTTTCCAGCTGCATCCAAGTCCCTACAAAGGACACAAACTCATCTTTTTTATGGCTGCATAGTATTCCATGGTGTATATGGGCCACATTTTCTTAATCCAGTCTGTCACTGATGGACATTTGGGTTGATTCCAAGTCTTTGCTATTGTGAATAGTGCCATAATAAACATAAGTGTGCATGTGGCTTTATAGCAGCATGACTTATAATCCTTTGGGCATATCCCCAGAAATGGGATGGCTGGGTCAAATGGTATTTCTAGTTCTAGATCCTTGAGGAATCGCCAAACTGTCTTCCACAATGGTTGAACTAGTGTACAGTCCCACCAACAGTGTAAAAGTGTTCCTATTTCTCCATATCCTCTCCAGCATCTGTTGTTTCCTGACTTTTTAATGATTGCATTCTAACTTGTGTGAGATGGTATCTCATTGTGGTTTTGATTTGCATTTCTCTGATGGTGAGTTATGATGAACATTTTTTCATGGGTCTGTTGGCTGCATAAATGCCTTCTTTTGAGAAGTGTCTGTTCATATCCTTCACCCACTTTTTGATGGGGTTGTTTTTTCTTGTAAATTTGACTGAATTCTTTATAGGTTCTGGATATTAGCCCTTTGTCAGATGAGTAGATTGCAAAAATTTTCTCCCTATGTGTGTCTCTGCATGTAGGATGGGTCTCCTGAATACAGCAAACTAATGGGTCTTGACTCTTTATCCAATTTGCCAGTCTGTGTCTTTTAGTCCATTTACATTTAAGGTTAATATTGTTATGTGTGAACTTGATCCTGTCATTATGATATTAGCTGGTTATTTTGCTTGTTAGTTGATGCAGTTTCTTCCTAGCATCGATGGACTTTACATTTTGACATGTTTTTGCAATGGCTGGTACCTGTTGTTCCTTTCCATGTTTAGTGCTTCTTTCAGGATCTCTTGTAGGGCAGGCCTGGTGGTGACAAAAATCTCTAAGCATTTGCTTGTCTGTAAAGGATTTTATTTCTCCTTCACTGATGAAACTTAGTGTGGCTGGATATGAAATTCTAGGCTGAAAATTCTTGCTTTAAGAATGTTGAATATTGGCCCCCACTCTCATCTGGCTTGGAGAGTTTCTGCTGAGAGATCTGCTGTTAGTCTGATGGGCTTTCCTTTGTGGGTAACCCGACCATTCTCTCTGACTGCCCATAACATTGTTTCCTTCATTTCAACTTTGGTGAATCTGACAATTATGTGTCTTAGAGTTGCTCTTCTCGAGGAGTATCTTTGTGGCATTCTCTGTATTTCCTGAATTTGAATGTTGGCCTTCCTTACTAGGTTGGGGAAGTTCTCCTGGATGATATCCTGAAGAGTGTTTTCCAACTTGATTCCCTTTTCCCCATCACTTTCAGGCACTCCAATCAGATGTAGATTTGGTCTTTTCACATAATGCCATATTTCTTGGAGGCTTTGTTTATTTCTTTTTACTCTTATTTCTCTACACTTTTCTTCTCACTTCATTTCATTCATTTGATCTTCAATTGCTGATACTCTTTCTTCCAGTTGTTCGAGACAATTGCTGAAGCTTGTGTGCATTTGTCATGTAGTTCTCGTGTTATGGTTTTCATCTTCACCAGATCTTTTAAGGACTTCTCTACATTGGTTATCCTAGTTAGCCATTCGTCAAATCTTTTTTCACGGTTTTTAGTTTCTTTGTGCTGGGTACTTAGTTCCTCCTTTAGCTCTGAGAAGTTTGATCGACTGAAACCTTCTTCTCTCAACTCATCAAAATCATTCTCCATCCAGCTGTGTTCCATTGCTGGTGATGAGCTGCGTTCCTTTGGAGGTGGAGATGCACTCTGATTTTTTGAATTTCCAGCTTTTCTGCACTGCTTTTTCCCCATCTTTCTGGTTTTATCTGCCTTTGGTCTTTGATGATGGTGACGTACTGATGGGGTTTTGGTGTGGGTGTCCTTTCTGTTTATTAGTTTTCCTTCTAACAGTCAGGACCCTCAGCTGTAGGTCTGTTGGAGATTGCTTGAGGTCCACTCCAGACCCTGTTTGCTTGGGTATCAGCAGCGGAGACTGCAGAAGATAGAATATTCACTGAACAGCGAGTGTTGCTGTCTAATTCTTGTTCTGGAAGCTTTGTCTCAGGGGTGTACCCCACCATGTGAGGTGTGAGGTGTCGATCTGCACCTAGTGGGGGATGTCTGCCGGTTAGGCTACTCAGGGGTCAGGACCCACTTGAGCATGCAGTCTGTTCGTTCTCAGATCTCAACCTCCGTGCTGGGAGATCCACCACTCTCTTCAAAGTTGTCAGACAGGGGCATTTACCTCTGCTGAGGTTTCTGCTGCTTTCTGTTTAGCTATGCCCTGTCCCCAGAGGAGGAGTCTACAGAGGCAGGCCAGCCTCCTTGAACTATGTTGAGCTCCACCCAATTTGAGCTTCCCAGGAGCTTTGTTTACCTTCTTAAGCCTCAGCAATGGCGGGGGCAACTTCCCCAGCCTCACTGCTGCCTTGCAGTTAGATCTCAGACTGCTGTGCTAGCAACAAGGGAGGCTCTGTGGGTGTGGTACCCTCTGGGCCAGGTGTGGGATATAATCTCCTGGTGTGAGATTTGCTAAGACCCTTGGTAAAGCACAGTATTAGGGTGGGAGTTACCCGATTTTCCAAGTGTTGTGTGTCTCAATTTCCTTTGGCTAGGAAAAGGGATTCCCTTCCCCTTTGGGCTTCCCAGGTGAGGTGATGCCTCACCCTGCTTCAGCTCTCGGTGGTCAGGCTGCACCCGCGGACTAGCACCAACTGTCCGACAGGACACGCCCTGGTGAGATGAAGCCAGTACCTCAGTTGAAAATGCAGAAATCACCCGTCTTCTGTGTCGCTCAAGTTGGGAGCTGGAGGCTGGAGCTGTTCCTATTCGGCCATCTTGGGCATGCCCCCGATGTCTCCCTTTTCATTTCTGATTGCAATTATTTGTATCTTTTTTCCTTTTTTCCTAGTTAGTCTGCCTAAGGTTTGCCAATTTTGTTTCACTTAAAAAGAAAAACACAAAAAAACCTTTTTGTTTTATTTATCTCTTGTATTGTTTCTTCATTTCAATTTTATTTATTTTTTCTCTGATGTTTATTATTCCTTTCTTCTCCGAATTTTGGATATAGTTTGTTCTTGCTTTTCTAGTTATTTAAGATGCACTGAAAGAGTGTTTAAGGTTTCTCTTTTTAATGTATCACACTTACAAGGATAAACTTCCCTCTGAGTACTACTTTTCTGTATCCCATAGATTTTGGTATGTTGTGTTTCAATTGTCTGTTTTGATAAATTTTTCAATTTTCTTCTTAATTTCTTCATTGACCCACTGGTTATTCATGAGAGTATTGTTTAATTTTCATGTATTTGTGTTGTTTCCATGTGGTTTGCATCTGTGTCTCCACCCAAATCTCAATCAAATTGTAATTTTCAATGTTGGGGGTGGGACCTGTGGGAAATGATTGGATCATGAGGGTAGATGTTCTTTTTGGTGCTGTTCTTGTGACAGTGAGTGAGTCAACATGAGATCTGATTGTTTAAAAGTGTGTAGCACTTCCTGCCTCTCTGCTCTTTCTCCCGCTGCAGTCACATAAGACATGCCTGCTTCCCCTTCACCATTTGCCATTATTGCCATTATTTGCCATTATTGCACCATTTGCCATTATTGCAACATGTCTCTCCAGCCATGCTCCCTGGACAGCCTGCAAAACCAAGAGACAATTAAACCTCTTTTTTTTCATAAATTACCAAGGCTCAGGTATTTCTTTATTGCAGTGTGAGAATGGACTAATACAGTTTCCAATATTTCTCTTATTATTAATTTCTATTTTTATTCCATTGTGGTCAGAGAAGATGCTTCATGTTATTTCAATTTTTTGAATGTTTGAAGAGTTGTTTTATGACTTAATTTATGGTCTATCCTTGAAAATGATCCATGTACTGGGGAAAAAAATGTGTATTCTGCAGTCTTTGAGTGAAATGTTCTGAAAATATCTATTAGATCCATTTGGTGTATTGTACCGATTAAGTCCAATGTTTGTTTGTTAATTTTCTGTCTGAAAGTCCTGTCCAATGTTGCAAGTGTAATGTTGAAGTCCCCAGATATTATTGCATTGGGGCCTATCTCTCTCTTCAGCTCTAATAATATTTGCTTTATATTTCTGGGTGCTACAATGTTGGTTTCATATAAATTTGAAATTGCTATATCCTCCAGCTGAATTGATCCCTTTATCATTGTATACTAACCTTCTTAATCTCTTATAGTTTTTGTCTTGAAATCTATTTTGTATCATATAAGTATGGCTACCCCTGTTTTTTTGTTTTTTGGTTGTTGCTTTTTTTTTTTTTTTTTTGCTTCTCATTTACTTAGAATATCTTTTTCTAAACCTTTATTTTCACTCTATGCGTGTCTCTATAGGATAAATGTGTTTCTTATAGGCAATAGATCATTGGGTTTGTTTTTTCATACACTCAGTGACTCTGTGTCTTTGATTGGAGGGTTCAGTCCATTTACATTCAATGTTACTACTGACAAATAAGGACTTATTTATGTCACTTTGTTATTTGTTTCCTGGGTGTTTTGTGATCTTCTCTTTATTATTTCTTTCTTTCCTCTCTTCCTTTAGTGAAGGTGATTTTCTCTCATTATATGATTTAGTTTCTTGACATTTATGTTTCATGTAATCATTGTATTTCTTTTGTTTAATATTACCATAAGGCTTGCAAGTACTATTTTATAACCCATTATTTTAATTTAATAACAACTTAACACTGTTTACAGAAACAAACACACAAATAAGCAAAGAGAAAACTAATAAAAACTTAGCTTTAAGTTTTCAAGTTTAATTTATGCCTTAATTTTACTTCCCTACTTCGTAACTTTTTTGTTTCTATTGTATCTTTTTGTACTATGTTTTGAAACTTTGTTGTAGTTATTAGTTTTGATGGGTTCATTATTTTTTCTTTCTACTTAGGATAAGAATAGTTTATATATCACAGTAACAGTGTTATTATACTTTGTGTTTTTCTGTGTACTTACTATTATCAGTGGTTTTTGTACCCTCAGTTGATTACTTATTGATCATTAATGTCCTTTTCTTTCTAATTGAAGTATTCCCTTTAGCATTTCTTATAGGAAATACAGGTCTGGTGTTGATGAAATTCCTTAGCTTTTGTTTTTCTGGGAAAGTATTTCTTTCTCCATGTTTGAAGGATATATTAGCCAGATATACTAATCCAGGCTAAATGTTTTCTACTTCAGCGCTTTAAATATGTTCTACCACTCTCTTCTAATCTGTTAAGCTTCCACTGAAAAGTCTGCTGCCAGATGTATTGGAAGTCCATTGTATGTTATGTGTTTCTTTTTCCTTGCTGCTTTTAGAATTCTTTTTTTTTTTTTTTTTTTTTTTTATCCTAGATCTTTGTGAGTTTGGTTATTAAATGCTTTGGGGTACTCTTATTTGGGTTAAATCTGCTTAGTGTTCTATAGCATTCTAGTACGTGCACATTCTAGTACTTGGATATTGATTTCTTTCTTTAAGTTTGAGAAGTTCTCTGTTATCCCTTTGAATAAAGTTAATATCCCCATCTTTTTCTCTACCTCCTCTTTAACACCAGTAACTCTTAGATTTTCCCTTTTAAGGCTCTTTTTCAGAACCTGTAGGCATGTTTCATTTTTTTAATTCTTTTTCTTTTGTCTTCTCTATGTGTTTTCAAATAGCCTATCTTCAAACTCACAAATTCTCCTGCTTAATCAATTTTACTATTAAAGGACTCTGATGCATTCCTCAGTATGCCAAGTGTATATTTCAGCTCCAGAATTTCTACTTGATTCCTTTTAATTATTTCAATTTCTTTGTTAAATGTATCTAATAGAATTCTGAATACTTTTTGTTATCTTAAATTTCTCTGAGCTTCCCCAATACAGTTTGAAGAATTTTGAATTATCTTTCTGAAATTTCACACATTACTGCTTCTCCATGATTGGTCCCTGGTGAATTATTTAGTTAATTTGGTGAGGTCATGTTTTCCTGAATGGTGTTGATACTAGCTGATGTTCTTTAAAGTCTGGGCATTAAATATTTAGAGGTTTATTTTAGTCTTCACTGTCTGGGTTGTTTGTAGCCATTCATTTTGAGAAGGCTTTCCAGATATTTTAAAGGACTTGGGTATTGTGATCTAAGCTATATCTGTTTTAGAGGGTACCCCAAGCCCCAGTAATGCTGTGGTTCTTGTAGACTATTAGAGGTACCACCTTGATGATCTTGGAAAAGATCTGGGAGAATTCTCTGGAATATCAGCCAGAGACTCTTGTAATCTTCCCTTAGATTCTCCCAAACAACCACAGTCTTTCTCTCTGTTTTGAGCCACCTAAAGCTGGGGTTGAAGTGACACAAGCATCCCTGTGGCCACCACCAGTGGGACTGTGCTGGGTCTGACCTGAAGCCAGCGCAGCACTGGGTCTCAACCAAGACCTCTTGTAACCACTCCCTAGCTACTGTCTATGCTTGCTTAATGCCCTGGGACAACAATCAGCAGATGAAAAAACTAGTCGGGCCTGTGTCCTTCCCTTCAGGGCAGTAATGTTTCCCAGACCCCAGTTGGGTCCAGAGGTACCATCCAGGAGTCAGGGACTACAGTCAAAAACCTTAGGAGTGTATCTGGTGTTCTATTTTACTGTTCTGAGCTGGCACTCAAATGACAAGACACAGTCCTTTCTACTGTTCCCTTCCCTTTACAAAGGCAGAGGAGCCTTACTGCATAGCCATTGCCACTCCTCACCATGGGGAGTACTGCCAGACTGCTGCCAATGTTCTCCTAAGTCCCAAGGGCTCTTTAGTCAGCTTTTGGTGAATGTTGCTTGGTCTGGGACTCACCCTTCAGGGTAGTGGGTTCCCCTCTGCTTCAGGGTAGGTCCAGAAATGTCATCCAAGGATCAGGTCCTGGAATCAGGGATACCACAAGGCTGCTTTTGTGCTCTACCTACCTGTGGCCATGCTGTGCCTAAAGCCAGCAAGTCTCAGAGGCTTACCCAAGACCCTTGACATAGTACTTGGGTATCCAGGCTGGTTGTTCAGGGTCCAAGGGTTCTTCAGTTAGCAACTGTTGAATGCTGCCAAGACTGACTCCTTTCCTCAAAGGCAGCAGGTGTGTCTAGAAATGGCACCTGGGAGCTAGGGCCTGGAACTGTTTCCTCATGACCCTGGCTGGTGCCCTATCCTGCTGTGGTTGAGCTGGTAACCAATATGCAAGACAAAGTCCTTCCCTGTCCTCTTCTCAAGAGAAGAAAGGGGTCTCTTTTAGAGTCACAAGCTGTGCAGCCTGGGGTTAGGGAGAGATAATGCCAACATTCCCTTGCTGGCCCCAATTTATGTCTCAGTATGTGATGTGTCCCCTAGTCCACTGTCTCTCGGCCTAGTTCAGCACTAGGACTCACCTAAAGGTTGCAGTGCTTGTGGCCTAGACTGCCTTTCAAGTTTACTCGGAGACACAGAGCACTGTAGCCTTTGGAGGGGAGGTTTTCAGGAACTCAAGTTCAGGTAGCTGGGATAAGTAATTCGCCTCTGCTTAGGGTTGGTTTAAATCCTCCCTCTGTGGATGGGGATTAGCTGAGTTTGGTCCAGATTTCCTTTCTGATCTACCAGAATAGCACTGAGTTCATTGCCTCACAATTACTGTGTTCTGTCTCCTCCAGGGCCCAGAGACACTCTCTGTCCCATGCTGCCACTGCAGGAGGTGGGGGCAGGGGCGGGGTGGCATAGGCAGTTCAGTGTTTTTTCTACTCTTCAGTGCCTTTTTCAACATTGTGAAGTTAGAACCAGCGACTATGAGTGCTCATCTGATTTTTGGTTCTGGTTCTCATGAAGGTGTTTCTTTCCTTCTTTCTTTCTTTTTTTAAAATTTCTTCTGTGTAGGTAGTTGTTAAATTGGTGTCCTTGTCGGGGGTGGACGGTGAACAGTGGAGTCTTCTACTCCACCATTTTGCTCCTTCCTTTTTCCTTTACCCTTTAATTTTGTGACTAAAATTTTATAGGACTCCTGAAAAGATGAAAAGGATACTTAATTTAGTTTTGAATATATGCTTACTGTTGGCAGATATCTCGCTATTATATACTTTTAGTAGATTGGTGGAGCTGAAATCAATAATGTATCAATGTCTTTCAGAGACCAGATTGTTCGATACCATAATATGTTTGGAAATGAAATCAGTTTGGGTGTGGTGGTTCATGCCTGTAATTTCAGCACTTTGGGAGGCCAAGCCGGATGGGTTATCTGAGGTCAGTAATTCGAGCCCACTCTGGACAACATGGTGAAACCCTGTCTCTACTATAAATACAAAATTTAGCCAGGTGTGGTGGCCCATGCCTGTAATCCTGGCTACTCAGGAGGCTGAAGCAGGAGAATTGCTTGAACCCAGGAGGTGGAGGCTTCAGTGAACTGAGATTGAGCCACTGCATTCCAGCCTGGACAACAGAGTGACAGTCTGTCTCCAAAGAAAAAAAAAAAAAATCAAAAATAGTTATGTGTTTGTGTGCATTGTAAACAGGATGTTTATACACATATGCTAATACATACACACACACAATTTTTCTCTTAACCAAAAATTCAAGACATAAATGTTTAGAATTTTTTTTTTTATAAGAACACCAGGAAAAAAAGTTTAGGTCTTTGAAATAAATTTCAACAGAAATAAGATGAGTTCAATCACCATAGTTACATTATTGATTTCAGAAAAGCACTTCATAAATGTACGTCTGAAATACAGTTTAAATATATTTTTAAATAGAAACAAAAATAATCACTTGTAAACGGAATTGATTTTTTTTAAGTGAAAACTACAAAACTGTTATCATGAGAAAAAGTCACTGTTTTTCAGTGTTAATTCACAAATTTTAAGCAATACATTAGCAATTTGTTTTATTTAATCTAAATAAATGAATTTGTAATTCATTGCTTTAAAATTAAATCTACAAGAATTTTAAAGTCTAGGTCTCACCTTCCACAACATTGTTTAAAAAATTACACAGATCTCTGATAAACATTATTTTCTTCCTTGACATTCCGTTTCCAGTCTGAAACTTCAATTTTCACACCGCAGTATTTTTTAAAATGTTCCTTTTGTCCTATAGTGCTATTCAGATGTAAAACTTTGAATAAATTCTTCTTCTTTTATCCTACTTAAATTTTAAAATTCTGAAGGCATTTAATAACATCCCCATTAGAACCAAATTTTTATACAATTCCAATTAATACTTTCAATTCAAGATACTGTCCTTTTGGTCATTCAGAATTTTTATTGCTTTGCTTTGACAAACTTCAATTTAACCACTTTTTCACTTGATAAAAAAGTAACTAGGATAAAAATTCAGCTATTCTTGCACTTAGAAAAACTTTCTAAAAGCTTTTTTTTAATCCATAGATTAGTAGAGCTCCTAATGTATTTTAGAAGATAACTAGTCAAATTTATGCAAGATGTCTTTTAACATGCTGTATTTCATTCAATCCTTACCACAAAACCATGATGTAGTTATTATTAGCCCTTTTGTATTTGCTCTAAAGATAACTGGGATAAAAGAGAGTTTATCTAACAATAAATTGATATCCTCATTACATGACTCTCTTACTCTAAACTCTATGTTCTTTTATCATATTTATTGTCTTCTTCTTGCCTGAAGGGACACATGCCTATGATCGTGATACTCGCAGCCCAAAAGGGCTGAAAGGACTTGACCAAAATTAAAGAGTTAGTTGTAAAGACAAAGATGGGATTAGATACTGAGATTAAAAACCTCCAAGTCCAGTTCCTCCATAGTATCAGGCACCCCGAAGGACATTGGAGAACAAAGATAAATGACACACATTCCCTACTCTTGAGGGGATCTCAGTCTACTGTAATATAACTGTATTATTAATTCTTTATGGATGCGAATGCTAGAATCTCTGGGATCAGAGAAGAGAGGGATTGTTTATGCATAGGGAAAAGTGGGGAAGTTTGAATTGGATCTCACAAGCGTGTGTATGAGTTAGGCAAACAGAAAAGGAAGATGCATGTTTTATAGAGACAGTGGCCTGTGCAAAAGGGAATATGATGAAAACATGGAGATGAAACTGGAAAAGTATTTTGGAAGTTGACTGTAAAATGCTTTACATGCTATAGTACAAGGTGGAGATTTTGTGCTATAAATAATAGGAATAGAAACCATCCTTTAAATAATATGAATAGAAACCTCTTTTCTTTTACTTCTTATTCTCAGAGAAGTAATAGTTTTCAGTTCATAGTTTGAAAAAGAACACTGAAAGTATTAGGAAACATGGACATTAAATTACATTGGTATTTATAAAATTAGAAAAGTTTTATAGAACTGAACCCCCAGGGGAAATATAACAAGTAGCTGAATTATTCTTTTTTAGTTCTTACCCTAATAAAGACTTGAGCTAATATCGTATTTTAAAAAAATACATCATGGAAAACTTATTTTCGTAAGATATGTATAACCTTTTAAAACACAATTTTTAATGTCTAGGCTTAAAAATTAAAATATTGTAAAAAAAAAAAAGCATCATATGTAACTGTTTCTTTATGCCAAACAATATGACCGGCATAAGTGTCTCAGTGACTATTACTAATCATTAAGTATAACCGACAGTTGCTTTAGATTGAGCTCTAAAGGAATATTTTTATTTTCAGATAGCAGATTTGTTTATAGCCATCAGAAAGGCCATGCTGAGTCAGACTAATGATTCATTCAGGTTAGTATTTAGAGACCAACATTGTCACCAAAGGCTTCCTTGTATGTTCTTCTCTTTAATATCAATAGGTGAACCACCTCATCCCAAAAATGAAAATTCAAGCTTCTATTGAACCATTAATTAAAAATCTGTCTAATCACTTTTTGAACAAGATTTAGTTGAGAAGACTTGGAGAACAGGTAATTGCGGTCAAGCTCAATGTTAATGCCATAGATGTAGGATAATTCATAATCTCTGTGACCCCAGATGAAGTGACTAGGACAAAGGACAGAAGGAACAGAGATAAAGATCTTTTTCCCATGGGAAAAGTTTTTAGAAATATTAAATAATTGACTGAAAACATTCGGGGGGGGAGGGAGGTGAATGAAGAAGAGGTTATAATTTGGCAGATGTTCCGTAAAGTGGATTAAATGTTAAATGACTACACTGAGACAATGGTTGTCAAATAGAGAGAAATGGCTCAAGGGAAAATAGTGAATGTATAGCTTGGAAAATGTTTGATCAGATTATTTGATATGTCTAATCCCCTTTTATTCAGTCAGATGTGAACAATTTAAACTGGTTTTTGAATATTCTACTTTTTATAGAATTATTTTATTCTCTGATTTGCAATAATTTATTCGACTAATTTAAAATTATTGTTTAATTTTTTTCCCTCATACTTGGTTTAGGTTTAACATTTTAACAATAATATGTGAGGCTCTGGAGAATAAAATTAAAGCTGTTCTCAAATTCTGAAACTATTGCTCAATGTGACTTTCGTTAGGTTAATAGTGTTTAGTTATATTCATTCTTAAGTCTTCATCTCCTCAAGATGGAAATTTAATTTTTCAGGTGTACTCATGTGGAAAGCTTACTAATAGCACAATTATAATTTTAAGAAGAGTCTTTAATTTAAAAAAAAATTATTATCCCAATAAAATTTTACTTCACGTCTGGTGCAGAAGACAGAAGTTTTAAAATTAGGTCTCATAAAGTGAATTCTTTATTATAAGCTGTCCAATTTGATATATCTCTGGATGACTAAGGGAAGAACTAAGAATCATCATTTTGGGAACAAATGTTTAGTAATGACGCTTCTATTCTGCCATTTGAATTTTCCATGAAGAAAAATCAAAGCAGTGCTTTTAATTAAAGTCTCAGGTAATCAACACTGTTTAACAGAATTAAAGCAAGAAAACTCTTGAACTGAGTATTTAAAAATTTTCTTTGTGTTTGCAACATGAGCTCTGAATTAATCCAATATCATGAATCCTGCGCTTCATTATCAAAATTTTTCAATTAAAAAATTATTATCCATTAAAAAGTACCATAGTCCTAACATTTATCACTGGTTATCCCATCAAACAATACATGATGAAACTATTAGGTCAAACAAATTAAATTTAACTCTAAAAAGAAGAGAATGTTTTATTTGCTTAGGTCTTAGCATATAGCTATTCTTCTAAATTTTAATCTCAATCATAAGATTAAAGCTCCTCGAATAGGTTTTGGAAAAATGTATGCTAAACATAAAAGGCTGCTTTAAGTAATATGTAAACAATTTATAAGCCACAGGTTTACTCTGTTTACCTATTTATATGTGTATTCGTTGTGTCTGTCGTGATAAATGACCCATATGTTGGCACAGTTACTTAAAGAGCTATTGTGATTGGGGAGCCACAGTAGAATGGTGCTCAGATCAGGCTGACAGGGTTAAAAAATTCCACTATAAAAGACATGAGGGTTTCCTTGCATGCCGACTTACAGTTGTCTGTGAAACATGCAAATCCTTGATACCACCTGTTCTCTCCCTCTCTCACATCTATTTGAGCAAGTATTTTTTGGGAAATGTTAAAATGGCATATTAACTCACGAACTCATCTCCAGAAATGAGGAATGTGTTGGCATAATTCTCTCCACAATTTTCAAATAAAGTACTACCTGGGTAGACACTGAACTTGAGGAAGGTATTTGAATCTTAATGCAGATTAAAACATCTTATGAAATAGAAGCTGATTTTATAGCTATATTAAAGAAAGGCAGACATACAACATTAACTATACTGGAAAACTGATGAAAGCACTTGCAATAATGTATAAATGCTGCTGAACAAGTTTACATGGAGAACTATGCATAAAATACAAATAGGTTAGTGGGGCCATTTGAGATCAGAGTTGTTTAGCATGACTAAACACTCTGCTTTAAATGTCAAGAGTCCTATGGGAAAAGTAGAGGTATTGGGACTAACATTGGAGCAAGGCCATGGGTGGAGTAGGTTAAACATATAAATCTTTCTTATATGCTGAAAATCTGCCTCTTAAACTCTGGGTTCCCCATGTCACTTGCTGAGCCTGACCAGAGAGGTGTATCTCTTCACTCTTATATCTGTTCTCTATACTTTTTTGAATGTTACAGGGCCTCTTTAATTCCCATATTACTTTTTTTTGTGTGTCTTTCTTAACATCATTTCATTTTAACTTTTATTGTAATAATTTACACACATTTCTTTAACACTTGTATTGTGAACTCTCTTGAAGGCATTGGAAATACTTAATCATTGTTATGTACCACGTAACACACATAGTTTTCCTTTGCATAGAGTTGTTTTTTAAAAACTTCACTGAAATGGGGGATGTATTCATAAGACGTAGAAAAGATGTAATTGAGAAGATTTAGGAACTCTTTGGAGATGCATCAGAGTTGATTCTAAAATCAGTTTAAACACCTCATTGTGAGGAAAAGTATGCACTGATCACTGTTGTCACTAGTAGAGTTTAGGGGGAATCAAGGAGTTTTGGGTGATAGACTAACGTCTATACTGAATACTTTTAAGGAAAAAATACTGGAAGGTAAAATGAGATGAAGAATTTTGCTTTTACTTCAGAGTTTCTATCTTTGAAATTATGACCATCTCTAATTTCTCTCTAGTGACATTTGGTACCATGGCTGGTGTAGAAGAAACAATGCGATTCAATATTACCATCACAATTACACAGGAAAAAGTCATCATAATGGGCTGAAAACACATCGGGACATAAAAGCTGGCTTTTCCATTTATGACATATCAAATATTTCCTGAGCCTCAGTTTCTTCATCTGCAAAATGAAACAAATAACATATACTTTACTAAGATACTAAGGAAATACACGTTTTAAAGACCTTGCTACCAAGTGGTGCTAAGAGTTAAAGATGAATATGAATGCAAGCCTAGATAAAATTAGATTGACTTTAAATTTTTCTTAGTTATATATAACTCACCTCACAAAATGAAAATAGTGATGTGAATTTGTGTCTTTAATGAAACTTGAATATGTGTCTGTAATATATTTGGTGGATTTTAATACTAACCCCATGATTTGAAATTGAATACAGTAAATGTGTATAAAATGTATTATAATAGGTTAGTACAAATTTTAAAATTAAAAATGATAATATATGCTTCCCTTGGTTATAGCTTACGCTTTTATAATCAGGGATGATATAACATATATTGATTATATTTATAATATTCAAGGATTATTGTAAATTGTTTTAATCCAAATAGGGTTATGTTAAGTAAAAGTTTTTTTCTTCAATAGTTCTCATACTAAAGTATTATAGGTAAAATGATATAGTGGCTAGAATTTGTTTTAAACAAATTGAATGGGAAACAAGGATAATTTGGTGCATGTAGATAACAGATAAAACAAAATTGGTCAGTTGTTTAAATTTGTTGAGGCTGGGTGAAGGTTATGTGAATTTAACTACATTATTCTCTGCTACTTGTGTTTTTAAAAATGTTTATAATAAAAATTTGAAATAATAAATATAATTACATTTGACTTCTGGTTGATTTTTTGGCAGTGCTCTCTGGGAACCTGTGTTTCTCATCTGAAAGATAGACATTTATAAGAGCCAGTTAAAGCCTGCCCACTATGAAGTTAAGTAGGGCTGATCAAAATTTATAAAATGGAAAAGTCTTGAATAAGGTAGAGTCATGTGAAATATGGCAGCAACTTGAGGATGTAACTCATTGGTAAGATAGGGAGAATCAGCAGTACTAGCAGAAGGAAGAAGTAAGCAGATGAGAAAAGTGCAACAGCAATGAGTACTGGAGCAAGATGGATAAGCAGCAGTAATGCTAGAAGTAGTGAGATATATCGATGTGTGCAAAGGAAATCTGTCAGCCTTCCACAACATAAATGAAAATGAAGACAGACATATAATAAGAAACACACATTAGAGTTATGGTTTAATCAAATCAGAATAGAATTTTAGAAAAGCAAGATATTTCAAAACCCAGATGACAAAAGAAGTGCATAGAATCTTGCATCTAGTATCCCAAAGTGGCAAATTAATGCTTTGTGAGATGAAATTAATACCTCAAAAGAGACTCTTATTTAGCTGTTTGTTTAGGAACATCTTTAGGAACACTACATGCTTAGTGTAACTGTTTTATACATTTCAAAATCATGTTCTTCATGTTGTAAATGTGGTGATATATTTTTCACTAGAAAAAATATAGCACCTTAAAATCGTAAGCTAAATCTATACACCTAAAAAATGATGAAACCAGGATTTATATCCAGTCGCTTATTGCAGTGTACTGACTCTTTCTTATGACAGTTTAGTTGATTAGAAATTCTGAAAAAGGCTTCTGAAATTACGTACTTATAAAGAGAACTCTTGAATAACAACATATTAGCTCAAATTATGGGAAGGATTGGTCCTCCTGCCATAAAAAAGCAAAACTGTACCATGAAACAAATCTCAACATATTTAAAAAGACTGAAATAACATAAAATATGCTAGAAATCAATGATATTAAAATACCTACAAAACTTTCAATTGTTTTGAAATTAAACATCAGAATTTTAAATGACACATGAATCAATAAGGCAAATGGGAGAATTTTAAAAATATACACATATGCCCACTTAATTTTAATTACATCATTTATTTATGAAGTTGTAGACTCATATGCAGTTTTTACAAATAATACAGGTGAGCCTTGTTTAGATTTCAGTTTTCCCCAATTGTAACATCTTGAAAAACTATAGTGCAGTATCATAACTAGGATATTAACAATGTCAGCATGCACATCTTACTCAACTCTCTCCAGTTTTACTTTTAATCATTTATGTGTTTATGCAAATTTATCTCATGTGTAGATTCATATATTCACCACGAAATCGAAGTACAAAACACTATTATCACCACAGGGATGCCTTGCATTGCCCTTTTATAATCATATCCACTTCTCTTTTGCTTTCCCCTCCTCCTTCTTACAACTGGGAAACCTCTAGCTCATAGTTCTCCATTTCTATATATTTTTTTCCATTTCAAAAATGTTATATAAATAAAATAATACAATATGCAGTCTTTTTAAGTTAACTTTTTCCACTTAATTATATTTACTAATTAAAGTATTTTGGCTGTTTTGGGTTTTTTTTTAACTATTATGAAAAAAGCTATGGATATTTGTGAACAGATTTTTGTGTGAACATAAATTATCATTTTTCTGGGATAAATGTCCAAGTGTGTAATTACTGGGTAGTATGGTCATTGCATATTTAGTGTTTTTAGGAAACTGTCAATTTTTTTTTTCCATAATGGCTGTACTAATTTATTAACGTAGCCTCTTCTGCTTTTTGTAAATTAGTGTTTGGCTAGTATATGACTTTCCACCCTTGAATTTTAAACCCACGTAAATGAATTTGAAGGCAGTTTCTTGTAGACAGTAAATGGATACGTCATGCGTCATGTCCTTCTTCTTTTTTTTTTTTAATCCACTCTGTCAATCTCTTGTCATGTGGCATATTCAGGTCATTTATACTTACGGCAATTAGTGATATATTAGAACTTGATTTTGTTACTTTGTATTATTTGTTTTCTCTGGTTCTTATTCCTTTTTTTCCCCCCATTGTGTAGATTACCTAAACATTTTCCAGGATCCTTTCTTGATTTTGTTATACTATATTTGAATGTGATTGCTCTGAGTACTGCAATGTATATGTGTGAATTATCAGAGACAATGTATATGTGTGAAGTATCAGCATTTTATTTGTTCAAGTGGAGTGGGAAAAGCTTACTTCCCTTTAGATTTCTTTACCTTTCCCACTTTTAAATACCATTACCTTGAGTATCAGATGGTATTGTAATTTGTTTACCTATGATTAGATTTTGATTAGGTATGATTTATAAAACTCATACAATAAATTTATTTTATATATTAATATTTCTTCACTTTCCACTGATCTGTCTTACTCTCAAATTTCCTTATTTTATCATTTCTTTTTTTAAAAGAAATTTCTTTAGCCAATCTTTAATAGTAAGTCCATGGCAACAAATTATTTTAGTTTTCTTGTATCCAATATATTTTCCCTTTTATTCCTACTGTTTACCATTTAGATAGTTCAAAATTAATAGATTTTTTGTTTCCTATAAGTAATGTGTCATTTCTCTCAATAATTTCAAGATTTTTTTCTTTGTTTTTAGTTTTCAGAAGTTTAATTATAATATTATATTGATGTAAATGTATTTGAGGTTCACACAGCTTCTTGACTCTGTTGCTATATGTCTTCTACCAAATTTTGGAAGTTTTCAGCCATTATTACTTCAAATATGTTTCTAACTCATCTTTTTTCTCCACTCCTCAGGAACTCTGATAATATAAATGTGGGTCCTTTTGTCATTGTCCCACAGGTCCCTGAGGTTTTGTTCATTTTTATCTGCTTGCACTATTTTCTTATTGCTGTAGTAACAAATCTCCACAAATTTCATAGAATAAAACAACACAGTTTTATTCTCTTACGTTTTTGGAGGTCAAATATCATTCGGCTAACATCAAGGTTTTGGCAGGATTAAGTTTCTTCTGGAAGCTCTAGGGAGGAATACTTTTTCTCTCCATCATATCTACTCTGAACCTGAATATCTTGCCTCCTTTTTTCCTTTATAAGGACCTTTGTGATTATATTGAGTACACCCAGATAATCTAGTATAATCTCTCCATTTTAAGATTCATAATTTGATCACTTGTGCACAGTCCCTTTTGCAATGTAAATTTACATATTCACAGGTTCCAAAGATTGGGACATGAACGAAGGACCATTATTCTGTCTATTAATGTCCACCCACTGGCCAGTAAATGTTTTTATTTGTCCCACATGCAAAATGCTTTCACACAACCCAATTCCAACATTCCCAAAAGTTTTGACCCATTACGGCATCAAAGTCCAAAGATCTCATGTAAATATCATCAGTTCAAAATTCCCAAATCTCATACTCTAAATCAGTTATAAATAAGATTCAGTATAATGCATCATGAGACAAAATTTTTTTCTAAGTGTAAGTTTTTGAAACTAGAAAAATGTTGGTGTTTTCTCCCAAAATACAATTGTGAGCCAGGCACAGGATACCAGTTATGGGAATTTCTATTTCAAAAGGAAGAAAATGGAAGAAAAAAAAATCACCAGTATTCAGCAATTTTGAAATCAAAAGTGGCAAATTCCTGTAAGTCTGGAGGTAATCTTCCATAGCTTCCGGCTTCATTTTCTGTCTCTCTCCTTCCTTCCTTCCTTCCTTCCTTCCTTCCTTCCTTCCTTCCTTCCTTCCTTCCTTCCTTCCTTCCTTCCTCCCTCTCTCTCTCTTTCTTTCTTTCCTTTCTTCTTTCTTCTTTTGTTTTTCAAAGTTTAGCTGTTCTTGCCCAGGCTGGAGTGCAATGGCACAATCTCGGCTCACCACAACCTCCATCTCCCGGGTTCAAGAGATACTCCTGCCTCAGCCTCCCAAGTAACTGGGATTACAGGCATGCACCACCATGCCCAGCTAATTTTTATATTTTTATTAGAGAGAAGGTTTCTCCATGTTGGTCAGGCTGGTCTCGAACTCCTGACCTTAGGTAATCCACCTGCCTTGGCCTCCCAAAGTGCTGGGATTACAGGCATGAGCCACCACACCCTACCTGTCTCCTTTCCTTTTAATGAAAGGTAGCAAATTTGCAGCTGATTAGTTTTATCAGGCTGTTTCCTGCCTATATTATTTGGTCCTTTTTTTTTTGTCTCTTTCAGTCCAAGCTGGCAGTGTTTCTGCTTGCATAGTAACTCAAAGCCCTTGCAGATCTCTCATGCATGTCACAGAGATTCAGTCAATTAGAGAAGAGAGTGGTCCTACACAGATCTTTCCTGTATAATCCCATCTTTATTCTGGCCTCTGCTGAGATTGCTGAAAAGGTTCAGGAGTCACATGCCTAATCTCTTCAAAGAGATGTTTGTGTGAGGAATACTTTGAACTTTTGATTTTCCCAAGGTACTAGAAAGAGCTAAAAATAAAATAAAAAAAAAAAAAAAGGTGCAGGGGGAGTCACACCCTTTGCTTTTTCTCCAGAGCATGTTTTTAGTGAATCTCTCAATTTTAGCATCTTTTGCTGCTTAGATAGGCTGAAAATTTCCCAAATAATGAATTACTTGATCCTTTTTGCTTAAGGTTTTCTTTCTCAATTTATCTTTGTTTTTTGTTTTGCCATAAGCAGGAAGAAGACATCAGGCCAAGCCTTCAAAACTTTGCTTGGGCCGGGCGCGGTGGCTCAAGCCTGTAATCCCAGCACTTTGGGAGGCCGAGATGGGCGGATCACGAGGTCGGGAGATCGAGACCACCCTGGCTAACACGGTGAAACCCCGTCTCTACTAAAAAGTACAAAAAAAAAAAAAAAAAAAAAAAAAAAAAAAAAAGACTAGCCGGGCGTGGTGGCGGGCGCCTGTAGTCCCAGCTACTCGGGAGGCTGAGGCAGGAGAATGGTGTAAACCTGGGAGGCGGAGCTTGCAGTGAGCTGAGATCCGGCCACTGCACTCCAGCCTGGGGGACAGAGCGAGACTCCGTCTCAAAAAAAAAAAAAAAAAAAAAAAAACTTTGCTTGGAAGCCTCTTG
Source organism: Macaca thibetana thibetana (assembly GCF_024542745.1). Classification (NCBI taxonomy): domain Eukaryota; kingdom Metazoa; phylum Chordata; class Mammalia; order Primates; family Cercopithecidae; genus Macaca; species Macaca thibetana. Next base: position 142,829,156 of record NC_065582.1, read on the forward strand.
AGCTAAATATTCAAGTTGGTTGTTAAATAAATTTTGCTTTCCAAATAACTAAAGGGCACAATTCAGCTAAACTTTTCACTGCTGTATATCAAAGACCTCCTTTCCTTGAGTTTCCAGTAACATGTTTCTTATTTCATTCTGAACCCTCACTGGTAGCGCCTTTAACAACCATATTTTTACCACAGTCTGTTCCTGATGATTTTGGCATTTCCCATGACAATGTATGTTTTCTCTTTCCCACTCCCCCTCCCCTCCTTCTGAGTTCTTTCAAGTAAAGTAATTAATAACCATTTATCTCTACTGATAATTTGATCAAGGCAATCTAGGCTTTTTCTATTAGGCTTCTCAAAATCATTTTTGGCTCTATCCATAATGACTTCCACATTTTAGATACATATTAGAGCAGCATCTTAATTTAAGTTTCCAAAACCTCTATTGGTTTTTTTAGTACTGGTATACCAAATCACTACTCTGAGGAGACATTGTTCTGACTACTACACACTTTAGAGTACAATGATGCAAATGTGTTACCTTACAGAATTCTCGCTGGACTAAAATCAAGATGTTGGCAGAATTGTACACTTTCTGGAGAATGTAGGAGAGAATTCATTCACTTCTAGAGGCCAACTCTATTTCTTGGCTTGCAGCCCCATCATTTATCTTCGAAGTCAGCAGTCACACCACTATGATATCTATTCCTATTGTCACTTTTTCTTGTTTGTCTCAGACTCTCTTAACTCTCTGTTATGAGGACTCTTGTGACATAGGGCACACCTTAGATAATCTAAAATAATTCCTCCATCTCAAATCTTTAACTTAATCACATCCACAAAATCTCTTTTCCCTGAAAGGTAAAATATTCACAAATTCCAGGTATTAAAACGTGGATGTCCTTTGGGGACCATTAGTCTGTCTCCCACACTTACATGCTGCTTAATATAGATACCTCCTTAAATCCATTCCCATTCTGCCTACCACATCATCGCTCAGAGTGGGTAACATTATTGACCCATCCTCACATTCATTCATTTTATCCTCTGTCATATCTGCTAACTTCTCATGTTGGAACAGGGTTCTGAAAATGCTGACTATAGATGGTTACCTCCTTCTTTAGAGTAGGGGACCCATGACACTCTGTTGCTGTGTTTTTCCTTCAGACATGAAGTCCCAATCCAGTTTGCCTCCCTCTTTTCACCTTTCATAGTTCCCTTTTGTCTGCCGACTCCATTCTGTTCAGGATATATAGCTGTACTTAACAGGGCGGACCAGGGAGAAATGAGTCTAGTGGGTCTATGGTATCAGCTATGGTTTGAATTTTTGTACCCTCCAAAATTAATCTTGTGCTCTATTACCTGTCAGAAACGTATATTTCTTTTCACGCCTTCAGAATTTCTGGTGTTGGACATACATTAAATGATAACTTTGTGATAAAAGCTAATTTTGTGCACAGCATGGAATTTCATTGCTGATATAATTACATTTTTGTAGTAAAAGTATAATCTTCAATATAAACAATCACACATGTATTCTATTCTTACTTAAATTTTAAATTAAATGATATTTAAACCTACCTAGTTTTAACTTGAATAACGGTAAAAACTATGCAAAAGGAAATTATCTGGATTTTAGGGGATGAAATTTTTCAAAATAAACAAATTTATAAAGTAAGTACATTGCTAGGATATTTTCAAAACAAAACCCCAAAAAGTTATGATTTATGTGCTGCAAAGAAGTTAGAAAAATTTAACTCGAGTGGGGGTGGAGCAAGATGGCCGAATAGGAACAGCTCCAGTCTCCAACTCCCAGCGTGAGCGACATAGAAGACAGGTGATTTCTGCATTTTCAACTGAGGTACTGGGTTTATCTCACTAGGGAGTACCTGACAATCAGTGCTGGTCAGCTGCTGCAGCCTGACCAGCAAGAGCTGCGCAGGGTGAGGAATCCCTCACCTGGGAAGCCCAAGGGGGAAGGGAATCCCTTTTCCTAGCCAGGGGAACTGAGACACACAACACCTGGAAAATCGGGTAACTCCCACCCCAATACTGCACTCTACCAAGGATCTTAGCAAATGGGCACACCAGGAGACTATATCCCACACCTGGCTGGGAGGGTCCCGCCCACGGAGCCTCCCTCATTGCTAGCACAGCAGTCCGGGATCTCCCGGCAAGGCAGCAGCGAGGCTGGGGGAGGGGCGCCTGCCATTGCTGAGGCTTAAGTAGATAAACAAAGGGGCTGAGAAGCTCGAACTGGGTGGAGCTCACAGCAGCTCAAGGAGGCCTGCCTGTCTCTGTAGACTCCACCTCTGGGGACAGGGCACAGCTGAACAACAACAACAGCAACAACAACAACAAAAAGCAGCTGAAACCTCTGCAGATGCAAGTGACTCTCTCTGACAGCTTTGAAGTGAGCAGTGGATCTCCCAACACGGAGGTTGAGATCTGAGAAGGGACAGACTACCTGCTCAAGTGGGTCCCTGACCCCTGAGTAGCCTAACTGGGAGACATCCCCCACTAGGGGCAGACCGACACCCCACACCTCACACGGTGGAGTACACCCCTGAGAGGAAGCTTCCATAGCAAGAATCAGACAGGTACACTCGCTGTTCAGCAATATTCTATCTTCTGCAGCCTCTGCTGCTGATACCCAGGCAAACAGGGTCTGGAGTGGACCTCAAGCAATCTCCAACAGACCTACAGCTGAGGGTCCTGACTGTTAGAAGGAAAGCTATCAAACAGGAAGGACACCCACACCAAAACCCCATCAGTACATCACCATCATCAAAGACCAGAGGCAGATAAAACCACAAAGATAGGGAAAAAGCAGGGCAGAAAAGCTGGAAATTCAAAAAATAAGAGCGCATCATGCCCTGCAAAGGAACGCAGCTCATCGCCAGCAACGGATCAAAGCTGGACGGAGAATGACTTTGACGAGATGAGAGAAGAAGGCTTCAGTCCATCAAACTTCTCAGATTAAAGGAGGAATTACGTACCCAACGCAAAGAAACTAAAAATCTTGAAAAAAAAGTGGAAGAATTGATAACTAGAATAATTAATGCAGAGAAGGCCTTAAACGAATGGACAGAGATGAAAACCATGACACGAGAAATACGTGACAAATGCACAAGCTTCAGTAACCAACTTGATCAACTGGAAGAAAGAGTATCAGCAATTGAGGATCAAATGAATGAAATGAAGCGAGAAGAGAAACCTAAAGGAAAAAGAAGAAAAAGAAATGAACAAAGCCTGAAAGAAGTATGGGATTACGTAAAAAGACCAAATATATGTCTGATTGGGGTGCCTGAAAGTGAGGGGGAAAATGGAACCAAGTTGGAAAACACTCTTCAGGATATCATCCAGGAGTACTTCCCCAACCTAGTAGGGCAGGCCAACATTCAAATTCAGGAAATACAGAGAACGCCACAAAGATACTCCTCGAGAAGAACAACTCCAAGACACATAATTGCCAGATTCACCAAAGTTGAAATGAAGGAAAAAATCTTAAGGGCAGCCAGAGAGAAAGGTCGGGTTACCCACAAATGGAAGCCCATCAGACTAACAGCAGATCTCTCGGCAGAAACTCTACAAGCCAGAAGAGAGTGGGGGGCCAATATTCAACATTCTTAAAGAAAAGAATTTTCAACCCAGAATTTCATACCCAGCCAAACTAAGTTTCATAAGTGAAGGAGAAATAAAATCCTTTACAGATAAGCAAATGCTTAGAGATTTTGTCACTACCAGGCCTGCCTTACAAGAAACTCTGAAGGAAGCACTAAACATGGAAAGGAACAACTGGTACCAGCCATTGCAAAAACATGCCAAAATGTAAAGACCATAGAGGCTAGGAAGAAACTGCATCACCTATGAGCAAAATAACCAGTTAACATCATAATGGCAGGATCAAGTTCACACATAACAATCTTAACCTTAAATGTAAATGGACTAAATGCTCCAATTAAAAGACACAGACTGGCAAACTGGATAAAGAGTCAAGACCCATCAGTCTGCTGTATTCAGGAGACCCATCTCACATGCAGAGACATACATAGACTCAAAATAAAGGGATGGAGGAAGGTCTACCAAGCAAATGGAGAACAAAAAAAAAGCAGGAGTTGCAATACTAGTCTCTGATAAAACAGACTTTAAACTATCAAAGATCAAAAGAGACAAAGAAGGCCATTACATAATGGTAAAGGGATCAATTCAACAGGAAGAGCTAACTATCCTAAATATATATACACCCAATACAGGAGCACCCAGATTCATAAAGCAAGTCCTTAAAGACTTACAAAGAGACTTAGACCCCCATACAATAATAATGGGAGACTTCAACATCCCACTGTCAACACTAGACATATCAACGAGACAGAAAGTTAACAAGGATATCCAGGAATTGAACTCATCTCTGCAGCGAGCAGACCTAATAGACATCTATAGAACTCTCCACCACAAATCAACAGAATATACATTCTACTCAGCACCACATCACACTTATTCCAAAATTGACCACATAATTAGAAGTAAAGCACTCCTCAGCAAATGTACAAGAACAGAAATTATAACAAACTGTCTCTCAGACCACAGTGCAATCAAACTAGAACTCAGGACTAAGAAACTCAATCAAAACCACTCAACTACATGGAAACTGAATAACCTGCTCCTGAATGACTACTGGGTACATAATGAAATGAAGGCAGAAATAAAGACGCTCTTTGAAACCAATAAGAACAAAGATACAACATACCAGAATCTCTGGGACACATTTAAAGCAGTGTGTAGAGGGAAATTTATAGCACTAAATTCCCACAAGAGAAAGCTGGAAAGATCTAAAATTGACACTCTAACATCACAATTAAAAGAACTAGAGAAGCAAGAACAAACACATTCAAAAGCTAGCAGAAGGCAAGAAATAACTAAGATCAGAGCAGAACTGAAGGAGATAGAGACACAAAAAACCCTCCAAAAAATCAATGAATCCAGGAGTTGGTTTTTTGAAAAGATCAACAAAATTGACAGACCACTAGCCAGACTAATAAAGAAAGAAAGAGAGAATAATCAAATAGACGCAATAAAAAATGATAAAGGGGATATCACCACTGACCCCACAGAAATACAAACTACCATCAGAGAATACTATAAACACCTCTACGCAAATAAACTAGAAAATCTAGAAGAAATGGATAATTTCCTGGACACTTACACTCTCCCAAGACTAAACTAGGAAGAAGCTGAATTCCTGAATAGATCAATAGCAGGCTCTGAAATTGAGGCAATAATTAATAGCCTACCAACGAAAAAAAGTCGAGGACCAGATGGATTCACAGCTGAATTCTACCAGAGGTACAAGGAGGAGCTGGTACCATTCCTTCTGAAACTATTCCAATCAATGGAAAAAGAGGGAATCCTCCCTAACTCATTTTATGAGGCCAACATCATCCTGATACCAAAGCCTGGCAGAGACACAACAAAAAAAGAGAATTTTAGACCAATATCTCTGATGAACATCTATGCAAAAATCCTCAATAAAATACTGGCAAACCAGATCCAGCAGCACATCAAAAAGCTTATCCACCATGATCAAGTGGGCTTCATCCCTGGGATGCAAGGCTGGTTCAATATACACAAGTCAATAAACGTAATTCAGCATATAAACAGAACCAAAGACAAAAACCACATGATTATCTCAATAGATGCAGAAAAGGCCTTTGACAAAATTCAACAGCCCTTCATGCTAAAAACGCTCAATAAATTCAGTATTGATGGAACGTACCTCAAAATCATAAGAGCTATTTATGACAAACCCACAGCCAATATCATACTGAATGGGCAAAAACTGGAAAAATTCCCTTTGAAAACTGGCACAAGACAGGGATGCCCTCTCTCACCACTCCTATTCAACATAGTGTTGGAAGTTCTGGCTAGGGCAATCAGGCAAGAGAAAGAAATCAAGGGTATTCAGATAGGAAAACAAGAAGTGAAATTGTCACTGTTTGCAGATGACATGATTGTATATTTAGAAAACCCCATTGTGTCAACCCAAAATCTCCTTAAGCTGATAAGCAACTTCAGCAAAGTCTCAGGATACAAACTTAATGTGCAAAAATCACAAGCATTCTTATACACCAGTAACAGACAAACAGAGAGCGAAATCAGGAATGAACTTCCATTCACAATTGCTTCAAAGAGAATGAAATACCTAGGAATCCAACTTACTAGGGATGTAAAGGACATCTTCAAGGAGAACTACAAACCACTGCTCAGTGAAATCAAAGAGGACACAAACAAATGGTAGAACATACCATGCTCATGGATAGGAAGAATCAATATCGTGAAAATGGCCATACTGCCCAAGGTAATTTATAGATTCAATGCCATCCCCATCAAGCTACCAATGAGTTGCTTCACAGAATTGGAAAAACTGCTTTAAAGTTCATATGGAACCAAAAAAGAGCCCGAATTGCCAAGACAATCCTAAGTCAAAAGAACAAAGCTGGAGGCATCACGCTACCTGACTTCAAACTATACTACAAGGCTACAGTAACCAAAACAGCATAGTACTTGTACCAAAACAGAGATATAGACCAATGGAACAGAACAGAGTCCTCAGAAATAATACCACACATCTACAGCCATCTGATCTTTGACAAACCTGAGAGAAACAAGAAATGGGGAAAGGATTCCCTATTTAATAAATGGTGCTGGGAAAATTGGCTAGCCATAAGTAGAAAGCTGAAACTGGATCCTTTCCTTTCCTTACTCCTTATACGAAAATTAATCCAAGATGTGTTAGAGACTTAAATGTTAGACCTAATACCATAAAAACCCTAGAAGAAAACCTAGGTAATACCATTCAGGACATAGGCATGGGCAAGGACTTCATGTCTAAAACACCAAAAGCAACGGCAACAAAAGCCAAAATTGACAAATGGGATCTAATTAAACTAAAGAGCTTCTGCACAGCAAAAGAAACTACCATCAGAGTGAACAGGCAACCTACAGAATGGGAGAAAATTTTTGCAATCAACTCATCTGACAAAGGGCTAATATGCAGAACCTACAAAGAACTCAAATTTACAAGAAAAAAAACAAACAACCCCATCGAAAAGTGGGCAAAGGATATGAACAGACAGTTCTCAAAAGAAGACATTCATATAGCCAGCAGACACATGAAAAAATGCTCATCATCACTGGCCATCAGAGAAATGCAAATCACAACCACAATGAGATACCATCTCACACCAGTTAGAATGGCAATCATTAAAAAGTCAGGAAACAACAGGTACTGGAGAGGATGTGGAGAAATAGGAACACTTTTACACTGTTGGTGGGATTGTAAACTAGTTCAACCATTATGGAAAACAGTATGGCGATTCCTCTAGATCTAGAACTAGAAGTACCATATGACCCAGCCATCCCATTACTGGGTGTATACCCAAAGGATTATAAATCATGCTGCTATAAAGACACATGCACACGTATGTTTATTGCGACACTGTTCACAATAGCAAAGACTTGGAATCAACCCAAATGTCCATCAGTGACAGAATGGATTAAGAAAATGTGGCACATATATACCATGGAATACTATGCAGCCATCAAAAAGGATGAGTTTGTGTCCTTTGTAGGGACATGGATGCAGCTGGAAACCATCATTCTCAGCAAACTATCACAAGATCAGAAAACCAAACACCGCATGTTCTCACTCATAGGTGGGAACTGAACAATGAGATCACTTGGACTCGGGAAGGGGAACATCACACACACCGGGGCCTATCATGGGGAGGGGGGAGGGAGGAGGGATTGCATTGCGATTTATACCTGATGTAAATGACGAGTTGATGGGTGCTGACGAGTTGATGGGTGCAGCATGCCAACATGGCACAAGTATACATATGTAACAAACCTGCATGTTATCCACGTGTACCCTAGAACTTAAAGTATAATTAAAAAAAAAAAAAAGAAAGACAAAAAGTTTAAACCCTTAATATCCATTTAGATGGTGCTACCCCATGAATAAATTGCTAAGCTGCAATGCCTAGGATATGACTAAAAATATAAATAAAACATAAGTAAAAATTTGTCTTAAAAAAAGAAAAATTTAACTCACAAACTTGTAAATAAAAAAGAACTCCTTATATTAAACTCCAGATAAGAGAGTTTTAGAAAAATAAACATTGGCCAGGCGCGGTTGCTCATGCCTGTAATCCCAGCACTTTGGGAGGCCGAGGCTGGCGGATCACGAGGTCAGGAGATCGAGATCATCCTGGCTCAAACGGTGAAACCCCGTCTCTACTAAAACAGAAAAAAATAGCTGGGCATGGTGACAGGTGCCTGTAGTTGCAGCTACTGGGGAGTCTGAGGCAGGAGAATGGAGTGAATCCGGGAGGGGGAGCTTGTAGTGAGCTGAGATCCAGCCACTGCACTCCAGCCTGGGTGACAGAGCGAGACTACGTCTCAAAAAAAAAAAAAAAAAAAGAAACATTCAATTTTCTGTATTTACTATTCCTAGCATCTCTTGCCCATTGTTTAAACTTTAAAAGTGTTCCTTTAATCTACTTAAACAATTAATTTAAGGAATCGGTAAAGCAAGTTAAGAACAAAATGTTTTCTTTACTTACAAATCCATATTTTTTTCTTAACTTTTCCTTACACTATGAAAAGCTCATTTTTTTGTCTCATCTTTGTTCATTTATTTTCTATAATTCCTTGAGTCTGCTTTTTATATTCTTACATTCATTTAACTGATATGATTAACGTCTATCACAATATAATAGCCTTGCTTATATACTGTAATTCATATTCCATCTGTTTAAATATCTTTCATCTTAACTAGATTTTAAAATCCTCAGGGCGGGAGCTCTATTTTATATTTGCCTCATGTCTTTTAAATGCTTCATGTTGTAGGCTCTGCATATGCATTCGACTTTATCTGACTCAGCAATTATCAATTTCTAATTGATTAATTGTTCAGTGTAGGAATAGTCTAGCTCTGGAGCCACAAACTTCCCTCATGGATCTCTCACCACATCCATACTTAACTACTTGGTTTCTATAATTCACTCTCTATTACTGCTATATTTATGGACCACTTGAAATATATTGTACTGTGATGTGTGCAGCACCCTCTACTGGTTGTATTTTACTGTTAATTAGTCAACATGATGATACTACCATGTTTGTTTGATTCGGAGCTTAGTCATCAGCAATTTTTATTGAAATAGTCACAGAATTACAGAATATAATTGCTTAAAAATAATCCACTTAATGTCTCTAATAAGACTAGATGAGCAAAATTGTCACAAGTTTCAAACATAATAGGCATAAAAACGTTGCTTGTTTCAAATTATAGAATATATCTGAAAAGTTATAATATTGTAAACTGAAGCTGAATTGAAAGCAACGGCTGTTCAGTTTAAACTAGGTAAACTCATTCAGAGATAAACCTGAGAGAAAGAGATGACAAATTATGAACTCTGTTTGAAAATATAGTATCAGTCAGGATCCTGGTATAAAATAAATAGTACACTTAAATCTAGATAATTTGAAAATTTACTTACAAAGAAGTAATTTACAGAAGTGTTTCTCGCAAATGAGAGATCCTGAAGCTTAAGCTTTATTAGCTTTTAGGTTACTTTATGTCTAAAAAGAATTCCAGGTGTTAAGAAGGATTTCTATAGTCATATTTAATATGTGCATGTATTAATATAATTGTATATGTATGCACACATATGTTATATATTATAATATAATTATGTATTATATATACAGATATATATCTAAATACATATATACATTATATCACATATAATGATAATATAATTATATATGATAATATAATATATAATTATATATTATATAAAATTTTGCTCATTCAGTGCCACTCATTTCCAAGGACCACTTCTGTAAATTATATGTATCTGTATATGTTATATTACATATAATATAATATATAGTGTGTGTCCATAGACATATAATTATATTATATTAATACATACATATTAAATGTGACTATAAGAATTCTTTTTAGACATAATTATATTATAAAAATATAATATATACTATAAAATATAATATAATCATATTTATTTTAAACACACATATATTATATTACATATGTGTGTACATATATAATTGTTTAAAATAAATATATAATTGTATTATATTGTGTAAAATTATATGTGTCTGTGTGTGTACATATATATAATTTTTCAAAATAAATATACAAACAGAGTCTAAATTATAAGTTGAAACATATGAATATATAGATACTTGTATGCCCTTGAGTGAAATTTAGTCACAAGGCCAACAATGTCCTAAGCAAGGGAAGACCTTTCTTCCTGGTCATGACTGATGTGTTACAGTGAGAGTAATAAGGAGGAAAGGGCACTGTTGATGGTAAGGTAGACAATGTCTGCCAGAAGAGCAGTTCTTGATTCTCGTAAGTTAATTTCTTGTATTCATTTCCACAAACATTTATTAAACTATTACTATGGGCCAGGTACTGTGCACATACTTTTTATTGATGGCACCAGGATTTGGAACTGTTATGTTATTTATTATGTTACGTTATTCTTAATCAAATTGTAAATATTTTTTCTTATTTCCCTTTCAAAATCAATAAAACACTTCTGATATTTATACATATAAGTTAAAATTAAGGTTTTGTTTCTTATAAAAACTCACTGTGGTGTTACTATTTTTAACAATGACCACTAAAGGCAGACATGGAAAACTAAGAATTTATTATTTGGTAAAAATTTGGGTAAAATTTACTGAAGCTGTTGTGAAAGTGGAAAAAGATCTAAATTATACTTCCAAAATAGAAATGACAGAATCTGAGCATTGATTGCACATCGATGGTTAAGGAGAGAAAGATAGCAAGGATATTTCCTCTTCTGTCTGTTCTTAGCGAATGTTGATATCAATATCATAAACAAATAGAAGACAAATAGAAAGTTACAGCATAGCACTTTGAGAGAAGAAAAGAATAATATTTAAATTATTTATGAAAGGTACAGTTTTAGTGCAGTACCTTTAAGAACATGAACTTAAAAAGTGATCTTGTTTGATTTTCATTATGAACATAATTAGTGCACTGGTTCTTCAAACCCTGAGAAAAACCAGTTACTATGAAATTAAAGGCAAATCTTTCATTAATAGAATTGTGATAGCAAAGAGAAGCAGGAGCTGTTCAAAGGAGAAATACTTGCTTTTAGATAAGCTCAATACTGGATTAATAAAATATCACCAAAAGCATGTTTATGAGACAGGTGAGTTTATTGGTTACTACAGTAAGGGAGAACAACACTACCACAGTCTTGGTAGCATCTTAGAGCAGAAAGGGCAAACTTGGCATATTTATGAGATTTGAGAGCCTGGATTAAGGTGAATCTTTCAGTTCAGGGATGCAGTGGAGGAGGTGCAGGGCATGGTTAGGAGTGGGTGAGAATCATAATATAATAGTTAACGATTGGGGGACACAGCAAGTTGAAGATGTGAAAGCAAAAATTAAAGAATCTTGAAGTATAAACTGTTTTTCTAGCTTTTCATACGGGAGTTGACAGGTCTTCCAGAATTTTCCTGTAGTAAAACATTAACATTATTTGCAACATTTCTCTTCCTGGTCAAGAATTTTCTCAAAAAGTAAAGTCATATTGATGAAGACAGCAGAATAGTAAAACCATACTTATGTGGACAGTAAGCTCTGTAGATGCTTTATAATTCTCAGCTACATTGGTTTAAGATTTTATCATGTGTTTAAACAGAGATATAGGTAGACAGGTGAGAAGATCAGGAAAGAGGAGCAATATCTGAGCCCCAGAGTTTCCTGTGTAGCTGTCAGCATACAGAGAATGACCAAAACCATGAGCAGAGAGGAGCCCCCTACTGAGGACCATAGAGGGTGGTAGTTCAAAAGTCATAAAAACCTAGGGAAGGCAAATTAAAGCCTCAAGAGACAGCAAGAAGCCTATGGAGGGAACATGAAATGTAGAGGAGGATTATCTAGAAATCAAATTGAGAGACTATTGTTATAAAAACTGAGGGTGGAGATGTCATTTCTTCTTTGTTCCCACATCAGCATGACAGGCATGAGGACATTCTTTTCCCGTAGTAATAAAAGATACTCCTGTTTTGCATAATATAGTAACATTATTACAAAATGTAATAATGCCAGAGAGACCTGATTCTTTGGAGAATTTCTGAAATCTCTATTACTTTACCATTTTCATTATAGTAATATTTTTCTTTAGTGTATTTCTATAGTGTTTTAATGTGAACATCTCACTCAACTTCCCATCTAGTCCTAAGTACACCTAGATACAAATACATTTCTTCTAGTAACAACATGCATCTTTTCTGGGGGAACCAATTTCATCTGGCTGGAATGTATCTTATCCTATTCTTTAAAGAGTAAGAATGACCACATGAATGAGTTTGGCCAATACAGGAACGTTTCCACATGACCACATGATTGGCGCGAAGGCACATGGTCCAAGACAGGTAATTTAGAGTTCTCTCTTAAGCTTTCTCTGTCAAGTTACGGATTTTTTTATTTTTTATTTTTTCAGTTGCTACTAACCAGGAATCATGCAAGTCAATGTGTATACTGTCCACCATGTAGACAAGAGTTGGCTAACTTTTCTGTAAAGAGCTAAACAGCACACATTTTGGGCTTTGTGGGCCATCTGCTTTCTGTCTTTATTACCCAGCTCTGCAACTGTAGCATGAAAGCCATAGACAAAATGTAAATGAAGTGGTAGTGTTCTAATAAAACTTTATTTACAAAAACAGATGGTAAGTTTTTGACAAGCAATTTGTAGTTTATAAACTCCTGATTTAGAATCCACATGATAAAGAGATAGATCATGACTGCATTATTTGAGCACCAGAATTCATTTCTATTTATTTGCATTTGATGCAACTTAATGTTATCACAGCCAAAAACAGAGAGATGCAGACTCCGATAATATTGTTTGAGATCTGTGTTAGTTACCTACTTCTGCATAACAAATTACTCTAAAAAGTAGCAGCTTGAAGCAATATGCAGTTATCACCTCTTAGTTTCTGTTTGTCAGGAATCCAGAAGTAGCTTAGCTTGTGTTTTAGTCCTAGGGTCTCTTATGAGGCCCAACTGGGGTTGGAGGATCTGCTTCCAAACTCACTACTTGTTTGTTGACAGGTTTCAATTCCATGTGGTCTGTTGACTGGAGACCTCACTTCTTTTCCTCATGGCATTTCCATAACATGGTATCTGCTTTCCTTCGGAACAAATGACAGAGACCCAGTGAGCAAGAAAGTCAGTGCCTAAGACAAAACCACAGACTTCTAATAACATAATTCTGAAAGTAACATCCCTTCTGCTATATACTCCTGGTCACACATGCCAACCCTGGTACAATGTGGGAGGGACTACACAGAAGTGTGAATTCTAAGAGCCAAGGATCACTGGGAGTTACCTTGGAAACTGACTACTCCAAGGCCCTAGATGCAACCATCTTTAAATATGCCTGAATATTTCCCTGCATTTAAAACTTAAAATAACAAGTATCTTTCTGGTTTAAGTTTGTTTGTCTCCTATAGTGATTAATGTGTTTTTGTGTGTTTGTTTGTTTTTCCTTATTCTATAAACCTAAAAACACAAAATCCAATTATGGTGATTTGAAGAGAAGAGGATGATCAAGGGAGGGAACTCAGGAGTGTGTGTTAGTCTCTATAAGTAGTCAAGTGGGGTGGAGGGCATCAAGAAATAAGATTTGTGCAGCTCAAGAAAGGAATGAAGGTAAGCTGAATTCCTGCCAGCAAAGAGGACAAATAAAGGTGTTTCTTATTGATCTATCTCTGATCAGAGATGAGACACTGGACATAGAATTAAAGCAAACTGTATGTCAGGTTAAGTTTATTTTCCCACGTAGGCTTTAAGAGCAGAAAATAGGAATCAGAAGCACAGTGGAGACAAATTGTAAAAGATAATAAGACTTCAATGGGATCCAATAAAAGCACTAAAACTACTCAAGAATATCTGATTATTGGAAAGTTGAAGAATGAAAAATGCATGTTTATTATTATAATATAAAACACATTTGCTATTTAATAGCTACAGCTACACAGTGGTTCAGACTTTCTGAGAAAATCTGAATAAATCACACCAACCAGGCCCAGAATAAAATACAGTTATAATATAAGAATATCATTAGAATTTGTCTTATAGCAATAAATCATTTTAATAAAACTGCTGTTAACAATGCACATTGAATAGCATAAGGTTTTATTTCCCCCTAGGAGTTCTTGAAATAAACTTCTTGTACAAGCTACATTAAAAAGTATTCTAAAAGACTGAGACATAGTATTTTTTTTTTTTTTTTTTAAATCTGGAATCACGCTCTGTTGCCCAGGCTGCAGTGCAGTGGTGCAATCTTGGCTCACTGCAAACTCCACATCCCACATTCCAGCAATTCTCCTGCCTCAGCCTCCCAAGTAGTTGGGATTACAGTCGCCCGCCACCATGCATGGCTAATTTTTGTATTTTTAGTAGAGAAGGGGTTTCATCATGTTGGCCAGACTGGTGCTGAACTCCTGACCTCAAGTGATCCACCCGCCTTGGCCTTGCAAAGTGCTGGGATTACAGGCATGAACCAACGTGCCTGGCCCTATGGATTTTTATAATACTAGGATGAAAATAATTTTAAGTATATACACATGGGTAAAATGAAGAGTGCTAGTAGAACAATTAATACAAATATGAATACTTAGATATTTTCTCCTAGTTTTACTAAATATTACAAAACAAAGAATATATTTATAAATAGTCAAAGCAAATTGAAGATGCTTCTAAATTCTGTAGAATTCTTTTATATGCACTGTTTACTCAGATAAACGTTAACAACATTGAGTAAGGTGAAAATGGCAAACTTATCCAATAATAATAATGTAATAATAAAGGAAAATATAATATCTAATTTACTAAATAATAAGTAATTTTAGTTGATCACAATACAAAGTTTATATTACCAGCAAAGCAAAATATTCATGTAATGGTCCATCATTATAATCATTTTATATTGTATTTGTCTAATGAAAATCTTCCTGTTCATATCAGAGTAATCTTACTGTTAATAAGTGTTCTTAACTCAAATTACAGCTGAAATTGCCTTATAGGAAAAGGCATTTTAAACCGACGTGGCGGTGAACATACTTTATTATTGAAATATACACATTTTTAGTGCCACCTATTGGTAGAAAAAAGAGATTTACCTAGAATTATTTAATTTACATATTTGTAGAAATAGGTGATGTATACTGAAAAAAAAGTACCTTAAAAATATGAAATATTTTGAAATGGTTTTAAAATTTGCAATGGATTTGCTTACTGATCAATAAATATGATAAATTGCCCACTATTTAAGGAGTTCAATAATTAAAGAAAATAATTTCTGCATATGCTATTTTTAAAAACTGTTTTAATTTTGTGGTTTTCACATCTTTGCATTAAGAAGTAGAATATAAAATTCAGAGGGTATTTGAATAGCTGGTTTTAATTTGTTTGGAAAAACATGTAACTACTGTATTGTCACATCCATGCATTGGTGAAATAATGTCAATATTGTACTTCCTTGTTAAAATATCATATTTACATTGAATTTAGAAATCCTTAAACATAAACTTTGTCTGTCTTTGGAGATCCAATAACAACTTCCTTGCGAGTTTGAATGTTTGTTGACTGTTTATGATATATATTAACAAAATATCATTACCATGCTATTAAATTGAGTACAATTGTATTATTAGGTACATTCTATCTGCGATTCATTCTTATTTTTAAAAAATTTAAAAAGCATCCAAATAATACATAAAATAAAATATCAAATAAAGTGCAATATGCCATTGGTAGTAATACTTGGCAGGGAGGATTAACTTCTTTTATTTATTTATTCTTTTTTAATAGTTTTTCAAGGATCACATGCTATTTTAAAAATCAAGATAAAATATTATTGAAACTAACTAGTAAATCTGTAATAGTCCAATAAAAATTGACACAATGTCCAATTAATAACAAAAAGTTGTGTCTTTCCAATTAACAAATAATATAAAAATAATTTGTGTTTTCATTACTGTTGATTTTTAAAAAGTAGTGTAGAATCATAAAGTCCAAATTTCCAATGATCCAGTGATATCCAGTGATATATAACAATTAAAAGCAATTGACAAGAGTGTTTTTAAGTACTAGAAAGTCTAACTTGTACCATACCTCTATCTGTATTAGAAATAATTTTGATTATATGACCAACATCTTCTGTAGGGTGTGCAGACACTAGGCAATTTTTTTTTTTTTTTTTTTTTTTTTTTAGACAGAGTCTTACTCTGTGACTCAGGCTATAGTTCAATGCCGCGATCATGGCTCACTGCATAAGCAACTGTTTTTGTGGAGCTCTTTTTATATAAACAATTTGGTGAATGGGGCAGTGGCTCATGCTTGTAATCCCAGCACTTTGGGAGGCCAAGACGGGTGGATCAGTTGAGGTCAGGAGTTCCAGACCAGCCTGGCCAACAACGGTGAAACTTCCTCTCTACTAAAAATTAAAAAAAAAATTAGCCAGACGTGGTGGTGCATGCCTGTAATTTTAGCTATTTGCAAGGCTGAGGCGGGAGAATTGCTTGGATCAGGACCCTGGAAGCAGAGCTTGCAGTGAGCAGAGATCACACCACTGCACTCCAACCTGGGTGACAGAATGAGAGTCCATCTCAAAACAAAAATGAAAACAGAAACAATTTGATTTAAAATATTTTATAATTTTAAGGTCCATGTCAATGAAGATTAAAAAAATTGAGGGTGGAGAGAGGTACTTATGTATTTGTTTATTTTCCAGTGAATACACATAAATATTCTTATAATGTCCAGTCACCATTACTTTCTGTTATTGTCCAGGAGCTATCTTTTCACATTCTTTATTTTCATATGCAATCTACCTGGCTAATTTCATATCTTTAACCCAGAGGAAAAATGTAACAATGCCACTATTACAATGCCATGGCCTGTCAGAATCTATTTGTATTAAAACATTTGCTCTTCTTGCTTCTGTGGTTTCCTAATGTCATTTATGTAACGCAGATTACATCTTTATTCATGGCACAGCATCATCCTTTATGACACCCATGACTATTGGCATCGAATGGCTCTCAAAGGTTGTTACTATGCTTCATTGACAGTAACAACAAATCCAAGTCTTAGCTAGATTATGCAGAGAAAGATAAATAGTAATTCATTTCATGA
Source organism: Macaca thibetana thibetana (assembly GCF_024542745.1). Classification (NCBI taxonomy): domain Eukaryota; kingdom Metazoa; phylum Chordata; class Mammalia; order Primates; family Cercopithecidae; genus Macaca; species Macaca thibetana. Next base: position 142,846,421 of record NC_065582.1, read on the forward strand.
CTATGTTAAATTTATTTTTAATGTAATACTGTACACACAGAAAAACACATTGTTCAGCCATATCTTCTCTAGAACTCTTTAGGCCACAATTACTATATTCCTAGCTTGTAATCTGATAATGCTGGCTGAATCCCTGTTTTCCACACCACATTACCCAAACAGGCATCCTTTACCTTGTTCACAACACCTCATTTCCCTGCTGGCATCCAAAGCCATCATCCCAACCCTTCCATGGGCTGGGTACCAAGTGTCAGCTGGTTTTTGGGAATGGCTGAATCTATATTTCTTTTTTCAATTTTTTTATTGTGGTAAAATACACATAATATAAAATTTACCATCTTAACCATCTTTAAGTGTAGAGTTGTGTTGTGTTAACATTCATAATGCTGTGTAACCATCACCACTATCCATCTCCAGAAATCATTTTATCTTTCAAAACTGAGACTCTGTACACATTAAGCAAATCTCCCCATTCCTACCTTCCTCCAGTCCATGATAACTACTATTCTACCCTTAGCCTCTATGACTTGGACTATTCTAAGTATATAACTCATGGAAGTGGAATCATAAGGATTGATATTTTTGTAATGACTTATTTCATTTAGCACAATGCTCTCAAGGTTCAATCATGTTGTAGCATATGTCAAAATTTGCTTCTATTTAATGGCTGGATAATAGTCCATTGTCTCTGTATATAGTACATTCTATTTATTCATTCATCTATTGATGAACACTTGGGTTGTTCTCACAATTTAACTATTTTGAATAATGCTGCTATGAAAAGGAGTGTGCAAATATCTCTTGGAGACCTGGGTTTTAATTATTTTGGGTATGTACCCAAGAGTGGAATTGCTGGATCACATGGTAATTGTTTTAGATGTTTTGAGGAACCGCCATAATGTTTTCCACAGTGACTACCATTTAACGTTCCCACAACCAATGCACAAGAGTTTCAAGTACTCTACATTATCACTAACACTTTTCTGTTATTTTAATAGCAGTCATAACAATGTTTATGATGTATTATGTCACTGCAGTTTTGATTTGCATTTCCCTAATTATTAGTGATGTTGAACATCACTTTATTTTATTTTATTATTATTATTTTTTTAGACGGAGTTTCGCTCTTGTTGCTCAGCCTGGAGTGCAATGGCGCAATCTTGGCTCACCGTAACCTCTGCCTCAGGGGTTCAAGTGATTCTCCTGCCTCAGCCTCCTGAGTAGCTGGGATTACAGACATGTGCCACCACGCCTGGCTAATTTTGTAGTTTTAGAGATGGGGTTTCTCCATGTTGGTCGGGTTAGTCTTGAACTCCCGACCTCAGATGATCCGCCCACCTCAGCCTCCGAAAGTGCTGGGATTACAGGCGTGAGTCACTGCGCCCGGCCAAGCATCACTTTTAATAGTCCTTTGTCTATTATTGAATCAGATTGTTTGAGGTTGTTTGTTTTTTGTTGAGTTTTCAGGAGTTATTGATATATCCGGCTACTAATCTCTTATCTGATACATGATTTCCAAACATTTTTCACTCTCTAGGTTGTTTTTTTGTTCTGATTTTTGTGGTTTTTAACACAGAAATTTTTCAAATTTTCATGAAGTCCAAATTTTCTAGCTTCTCTTTTGTTTGCCAAATTTTGTTTGCCAAAAGGAACACAAAATTTGGTGTTATATGCAAGAAATCATTGACAAATTCAACCTTTGAAGCTTTTGCGTTGTTTTTTCCAAGAGTTTTATATTTTTAACTCTTAAGTGTAAGTCTTTGATCCATTTTGAATTAATTTTTATATATGGTGTTAAATAAAGGTCTGGCTTCGTTCTTTTGCATGTGGATATCCAGTTTTCACAGCACCTTTTGTTGAATTGACTGGTCATTCCTATTGAATGTTTTTGGCACCCTTGTCAAAAGTTATTTCGATACATATGTAAAGGTTTATTTCTGGGATCTCTATTTTATTTCATTGGTCTATACGTCTGTCTTTATGTTAGCTCCACACTGTTTTGACTACTATAGCATTGTTTGGTTGTGTTTTAAGTTCTCCAGCTTTGTTTCTCAAGATTGTTTTGGTTACTCAAGGTCTCCTGGGATTTCAAACAAATTTTAAGATTTTATTTTAATTTCTGCAAAAAACATTATTGGGATTTTTATAGGGACTGCATTAAATTTGTAGATTGTTTTGGGCAGTATTGACATCTTAATATTAACTCTTCCAATCCATAATTATGGGATACACTTCCATTTATTTATGTCTCCAATTTCTTTTAGCAACATATTCAAGTTTTCATTGCACGAGTCTTGTACCTTCTTGTTTAAGTTAATTGCTAAACATTATTCTTTTTTATTCTATTGGATGCAAAATTCTTTTCCTGATTTTATTTTTAGCTTATTTATTGTTTATTGCCAGTGTATAGTAATGCAACTGATTTCTGCATGTGTTGACTTTGTATCCTGCTACTTTGCTGAATTTATTTATTAGTTGTAAAAGTTTTTCTGTAGATTCTTTATGGTTTTCTGCATATAAGATCACATCATCTGCAAACACTGACAGTTTTTTTTTTCTTCTTTTCTAGTTAAATGTCTTGTAATTTTTCTTACCCAGTCGTTTTCACTAAAACTCCTAGTACTACACTGAATAGGAGGTGCCAAAGCAGACATCCTTGCCTTATTCCTGATCTTAGAAGAAAAGCTTTCAGTTTTTCTCCCATCAAATATGACATTTACTGTGTTTTTTTATTATACATAACTTTTTAAATATATATTTAGGCAGCTATGTTATATTCCAACTTTGTTGACTGTGTTTATCATGAAAGGGTGTTGTAGTTTGTCAATACATTTTCTGCATCAATTGAAATGATCATGTCTTTTTTTCTACCTCATTCTGTTACTGCAGTATGATATATTGGTTAATTTTCATACGTTGAACCATCTTTGTGTTCCAGGAATAAATCTCACTTGACATGATGTATATATTCCTTTTAATATGCTGCTGATTTGATTTGCTAGCATTTTGTTGAGGATTTTAGCATTAATATTTATAGGGGACATTGGTCTGTATTTTCATATTTTGTATAGTGTCTTTTTCTGGCTTTGGTGTCAGGGTCACACTGACCTCATCGAAAAAAATTAGTAAGTATTTCCTCTTCAATTTTTTGAAAAAAAAAAAATGAAATAATGGTGTTAGCGCTTTAAATGTTTGGTAGAGTTTACCAGTTAAGCCATCAGGCCCAGGGTTTTCTTTGTTGGAAGGTATTTTTTGATTACTTATTCAATATCCTTATTAGCTATAGGCATATTCAGATTTTAAATTTCTTTGTGATATAGCCTTGGTAAGTTTTGTGTTAATAGCAATTTGCCCATTTCATCTAAGTTGAGTTCGTTGGTGTACAATTGTTCGTAGTACTTTTATAATCCTTTCTATTTCTGTAGAATTGGTGGTAGTTTCTGATTTTAGTAATTGGAACCTTTTCTCTTATTTTCTTAGTCTATCTAGGTAATGGCTTTTACATTTTAACAGTCTTTTTATAGAACCAACTTTTGGTTTCCTTGATATTTTCTATTGATGTTTTCCCTACTTTATTGTTCTATCTTCTAGTCTCTATCATTTCCTCCTTTCTGCTATTTTTCAGCATAGTTTATGTTTTCTGGTTCCTTGAATTGTAAAGTTAGGTGGCTGGCTTGAGCTACCTTTTGTTAAAAAACAAATGCCTGCCGCCAATTTCACTGCGCCTAGCTGAAAGAGGCAGAGAGATAGCAATGTGGTTATAACATGGGCAAGTGCGAAAGCTGAAGTTCACAAATAAAACAAGGCAGATAATTGCAGTAGCCTAACCCTGAATGTATTTTGTGTGAAATTTAAGTGAGCCTCACTCAAAACCACCATTTTGCATTCTGGATGTTCCTTGTGAACTTTACAAAGGCTAAGCCCAAACCAGCTCTTCTTTCTTACTTGACTTCTAGGTAATTTTTATCTGATTTCTTAAGAAAAGGGGATGCTGTCTCTTCTTGAATTCCATTATCATTTCATAAACACTCTCTCTTACTCCATGTCTTGATAAATCATAGAGAATAAATACAATTAAAAACTTCGGCTTTCGGCCAGCCATGGTGGCTCACGCCTGTAATCACAGCACTTTGGGAGGCCGAGGCAGGTGGATCACCTGAGGTCAGGAGTTTGAGACCAGCCTGACCAAAACGGTGAAACCCTATCTCTACTAAAAATACAAAAATTAGCCGGGCATGGTGGCAAGCGCCTGTAATCATAGCTACTCAAGAGGCTGAGGCTGGAGAATCTCTTGAACCCAGGAGGCGGAGATTGCAATGAGCCAAGATCGCACGACTGCACTCCAGCCTGGACGACAGAGTGGGACTCTGTCTCAAAACAAACAAAACAAACCAACAGGCAAACAAAAACAAGAAAAAACTTTGACTTTAAAAAATAAGTACATAAATGCCGGTTTTAGAAGTCATAAACTGCACATTGATTCTGTTTTTGTTTCTTTTGCAGCAATCCTAATTCTTCTAAAAGGCACGTGGAAGTCTCTGGCTAACAAAGAGTGGGTCATGAACAGAAAAGTAAACAAAAGTAAAAATGAACAGAAAAGTTTTTTAAAAGCCAAGCAATTAATATTCCAAACATTAGTAATTAATGGTATTATCTTGCTCTGGCTATTTTATTACTGAATTTCCATAAGATTGTATTTGAATAATCACTCCTCTAGTGATTATTTTTGTTCTTATTTTTGAATTGTGCCTACAATTATTTGGAATTACTCTTTCTAAGAAGTTTGTGAAATAGATATTATAATATGTACTTTAACAATAAGGACAGTGTATGAGTGCTATTGTTTTAATATTCGTCCCCTCCAAAATGCATGGTGGGATTTAATTGCAACTGTAACAGCATTAAGAGATAGAAACTTTACAAAGTGATTAGACCATTGGGATACATTCTTATGGGTGAGTTTAATATCTTAATAAAAGATATTTTTGGTGTGGACTCTCTATGTTGGCCCCCTTCCATCTTGAAATGTGAGAATCCAGCATTTCCAACATGCAAGGCACCATCTTGGAAGCAGAGAAATTAGGCCATGACCTGCTGATCCCTTGACGTTGAACCTCCCAGCCTCCAGAATCGTGAGCCAATAAATTTCAGTTTCTTATAAATTGCACAATTTCCGGTATACCATTATAGTATCACAAATAAATTGGTTCCAGAGAAGCAGAGCGTTTCTATAACACAGCCTCAAAATGGGAAAGTGGCTTTAGAACTGGATGGTGGAATAGAAGCTGAAACAGTTTTTAAGCTAATGCTTGAAAAAGTCTGGTGAGGGTTCAGAAGAAGAGGAATGTTACAGGAAAAGTCTGAAACTTTTTAGAGATTACTTAAGTGGGTGAAAACAATGTTGATAGGAATATAGACAGTAAAGGCAATTATGAGGAGTTCTCAGATGCAAATGAGTAAAAGTCATCCTTGTTATAAAGTGGCAAACAACTTGACTGAATTGTGTCGATGACTTAGAGCTTTATGGAAGGCAGAATTTAAGATTGATGAACTAAGGTATCTGTCAGAAGAAATATCTAAGCAACAAAGCATTCAGGGTGCTGTATAGCTTCTTTTAATTGTGTATATTAAGATGTAAGCATATAGAAATGATTTAAAGACAATTTATGATTAAAAGGGAAGCATAACATAAATATCTAGAAAACTCTCAGCCAGATGATATAAAGAATAAGTGTGTTCTGGAGGGAATACCAAATGTGTGGCCAACCAACTGTTTGAGAAAGAGATTACTGTGGATAGGAGGAAACCAGGTGCTATGCAATAAGACAATGGGAAAAATACCCCCCAAATGCATTTTGGACATGTCTGAGGCTGCCCTTCCCATCATAGGCTCTGAGTCCTACTGCGTTGAGGGCAGAATTGCTTTGGAGAATGGGCCCAGGGTATGCCTGGGACCTCAGCGTTGTGGTCCAGTGTAACCTAGGGTCTTTGCTCCCCATAGTCTGGCACAGTGCTACTCAGCCATTATAGCTGTGGTTAGAGTACGCCCAGGGCACTCTTGAGCCACTGCTCCAGATGGTGCAAGTGGTGATCCTTAGTCGCATCCAGTTGGTTCTAATTTTAAGGCACACACCATGCAGGACCTATGGAGGCATGGCTCCTCCTCATAGATTTCAAAGGGTGTCATAAAGAACCTTGACGTACAAACAAACTTTTTTTCAGGGGAGGAAACATTGCAAAGAGACCCTACTAGGATAATGCCTGGAGTCTTGAGACTCCAGAACTGTAGAAGTACCAGCATGCCATGCCAGCCTGGAGAAGATGAAGGTGCCTGACTCCAAACCATGAGAGCTGCATTTTGGGTTAAGCCCAGCAAAGTCATAGGTGTTGGGTTCCCTGGGGACTTGGGGGAGTCCAGCTCACACCCCAGTGTATCTGGAAGATGGCATATAAAGTCAAAGATTATTCCCAAGCCTTATGATTTAATGTGCTGGCCCTGTTGTGTTTTGGGCTTACTTAGTACCTGTTACTACTTCCTTCTTGACTATTTCTTTATTTGGGAATGGGGATGTCTATTTTATTCTTATCCCAGTATTGCCTTTTGGAAGTATGTAACCTTTTTAATTTCATGGGCTCATAACTGGAGAGAATTTGCCTCAGGGTGAATTATGCTTTGAGCCTCACTCGTAACTAATTTAGATGGGACTCTGGACTTCGGACTTACGAGTTGATGTTGGAACAATGTAAGATTTTAGAGGCTACTGGGATGGAATAAATGTATTTTGTATGTGAGAAAGGTGTAAGTTTTGGGTGGTCAGGCCAGATTAGATTGCTGTAGTTTGAATGTCTCCTCCAAAATTCATGTTGAGATTTAATTGCCATTGTAACTATATTAACATGTGGGGCCAGTAAAATGTGATTAGACTGCAAGCGCTCCACCCTCATGAGTGGATTTAGTGCATTAATAAAAGGGCTTTTAGGGTTAGGTTTTTTTCTCTTGACCCTCTTCCTTCCTGCAGAGGGTCAAGAGAATCCTGCATTCCCCTGCTCTCCAGAGGATACCACATGCAAGGCACCATCTTGGAATCAGAGAAACTGGGCTCTAACCTAGGGACACCTTGATCTTGGACTTTCCAGCCTCCAGAACTGTAAGTTAATAAGTTTCTGTTCCTTGTAAATTACCAATAAGATACTTAATTTGTGGTGACAGTACATTAAGAAGTTTGAAGCAACTGGAATTTATGTCCCAGCTCAGTCTGATATGAATTGTGTAACTTTTTGCGTGCACACACCTTCTCTACACCTTAGCTATGTCACTTATAACATATAAATTCAGAATGAGGTTTCTGTAAAAAGTGAAGAAAATAATACATGTACGGTGTTTAATGGTGACTTGCACATGTTGACTAGTCAATAAAATGATAATCTGAATTTCAAAGTTATAGATAAATTAATATAAGGTTGAATTAAACACACTTTTTACATTACACACAGTCTTTTCAGCAGCAGAGGCCATGCTGAACCTGCAAATACAATAGAGTTAAGAGGATCAGAGTATTAATAAATTTTTCTTAAATGAGTGATTTTAAAGAGCAGAAGATGCCCAATTCACTGAGCATGCTAGTCACATGAATGCATTTGGAGTAGAAACAGGAATTGAGAAATCTCTATAGGAAGTCCCCAAAACTCAAGATAAAATTTGCTTGTTTCTAGATTTGTTTGTTTTATTTTCACTTTCTGATTCCTCTTATTGTTTTCCCTGTTTGCTCTTTTATTAGATCATGGAAGCATTTATTAACACAGGAAGAGATGAAGGAGAGAGGACTACTGTGGTTCTTTACTTCCTAATCTGGCCCCATCAATATCAAGTCCTGATTTGAAACAGCAACAGCAGCAAAAATAGAAAACAAAACCCATGACATAAATGAAATGTCTAAATAGTGGCCATAAAGCCATACACATTTCAAAAGGGAATGTCATGAAGTATTTGTTGATCAATATTTACATAGCAGTTCATATTTGTTTTCAGAATCATGAAGAAAAAGGACATATTAATATTAAAAGAAAACAACTACCAGAAAAGGGTATGTTTTTATTATATTTATTAACATGAAGAACATTACTTAGAGCAAAATTCTTGGACATAAACAATTAGACTGCCTGAGCAAAAGGGGACCTAGAGTTTCAAATTATCTTGTATATTGAGACTATTATAATGACTATGAACCAGCAAATCCTCCTAGACACCCATTCCCCTCCAATATTTACATTACTTTCTAAATTTAATCCTAAAAATAACACTGATTAGAATCATTCATGGAGCAAAAATAAAATATAGATGAAATATTTGTTTTATATTGCAGTAGAAATGTTCAGGTAATGAACAGACATTTATCAAAATCATCTGTTGATTGCTCAGCCTGGTTTAAGAATACTAAGGAGCTTTTATTTTGCATACAAATAAATATTTACACAACTCAGTATTTATTAAAGATGGTTTATATTTTAATAGATGTTGGTGTGGCAATAGTGTTTGGGGGCTATTCTGACAAATGTCCTTTACTGTGAGTATAAATAAAGGTATAGATATAAACATGTAGATAAATAGATACTTCCTTTTCCTCCTTCTCTTTTTCTATCCTTCTCTCTTTTCCTCTACACACTCTTAGTGAGATGGGGTGCAATTTGGGATTCTGAGAATTCTTTGAGGAGTAGAAGTCACCCAAATCTGACAGCCATGGCAGATCAGATCATCCCAGGATGGAAATTACCCAGGTCAAAGTAGATTATCTCGGCCTAATAGACTCAGGTTTTGGTTTGTGACATAAGAACACTGCGTGATTTGAACAGACAACTTCCCTTATACAACTCGAGAGATTATGGCCATGAGTGACAGAAATGTGGCAGAGGAAACAGTATCCTATTTCTGCTTAAAATTAATTTTTTAAAAAGTCAGTAATTAAAGTGGCAGTTCAACTATTTTTTCTGGCTGTTCTGAATATTTACCTGTTTAGCATTGCAGTAAGCTTTCAAACAGATACATATATATTAATTAAATGTATTTAAATTTTAAAACATTAAAAATGATTCAAATAATTGGAAAGACATATTATACCTCTAGTAACAAAAATCAATATCATAAAGATATAAATTCTACACACATGGATTAGTAGATTCAATGAACTGTTCATAATATAAAAGTTTAATATGATGTAAAGTAAGGAAAGAAACCCATATGTCTATTTACAGAAGAATAGGTTAATATTGTGGTATATTTGTAAAATGGATTATTATTGAGCTATGGCAATGAACGAACTTTTCACAAACATCAAATGGAAGATATTGGGTACAATAACAACTCCTCTTAAAAATATTATATTTTATTATGTCTACTGAAGATAATATTTATTAATTTTGATTCCTGCAGGGATATTTACCTGAATAGAGCATTGTTAAAATTTAAATGTTTTTCCATTGCTATTTCAGTATACACTGTACCACATTAATTTAAAATGATACTGTAGCAACAATTAGCTATGTTGAAAACGGCTGCTTTTCAACTCAGAAAAGGAAAAATAAACAAAAATTATCATGAGAATCTTTATGTACACATAAATAATTCTGTCTCTATTACTCAATGTTATTGATTACTCAGGAGTAAAAAATGTGATAGTAACAAATTGAGAACAGTTTGGAAATATATATTTGGCCTGAAAACATGCATACTACCATTTTAAATTTTAAAGTCTTTTTTATATATATATATAAGGAAAAATGGCATGGTAAACCAATGTCCAAATGTAGCAGTAGGAGTAGCAACTTAAATAATTCTTAAGAGTAGAAAGCTGATAATAGTTGTCCTCAGTCTTCGTTTGCATATATAAGTAGCAATAATTCTTTTACTGTAGCTTTCTTTCTTTCTTTCTTTCTTTCTTTCTTTTTTTTTTTTTTTTGATATTTTATTGTGATCTCCCTTCTCAAATGTTCTGTATGAAAATGTTGGGCCCTCAATGAAATGACCTTCATATTTTGGTGCCAAAGATCCAGAGGATTTCAAATGTTCCTGATAAAGAGGAGTTAAGAAATATATTTTTATTCAGTATGCCTATCCATACTCACTCACATTCAATAAGTTATAAAATTAATACATCCACTATGTTATGACTTATAGGTACTTTGAAAAACAGAACCAAGGATTTGAGTTTGGGACATCATTGCTAGTGCAAAGACTCATGGCAAGACAAGCACCAAATATGCTTTAAAATATTTATTCAGGTTTATCTGTACTTCACTCTGATCTCTCCCCGCCTCTCCACCCACCCTCTTACCTGTGTACAGATTTCTAACATTATATTCTTGAATGTACAATAGTCTAATCTACTGTTTTTTTTTTCTGTTGTAGATATAGCCACTGCAGTCCCTTTTCACAAGCAGCAAATGAGGTTTGTAGAAAATAGAAATAAAAATCCTACTCTAAAAATAGATTATAATGTGATTTTTTTCTGGCTTTATTTTCTGCTACTCCCCACATTCATCTTCTCCTCCCGACACACCATTTATTTATAGTTGCTAGATGAACATTTTTAATTATTTAGCACAAGTATGGATTAGGAGTCAATCATGGAACCAGAACAATGTAAGTGATATAAAATAAAACACATTAGAAGGATTTATGGCTTACGAAATTCTGGGGAAAGTGGGTGAAGTAAAGTTCCAGGAGATGGTTGAAGCATCAGAGAAAAGTCACTTACCAAGAAGATGGCTAAGGAAAACTGGTGAAGAAATCTATGGAAGCAGTTGCCTCTGTACCTGGTGGTGAGGTAGAAGTTGCTTTGATCAGTAGATAAGCCGTCAGGAAGAAAAGCTGTAAATGAAAGAGAGAAAAAAAAAAAAAAGAAAGAAGAAAGAAAGAAAGGACAATCTAAAACCCTTGAGAATAAACTGGTATTCTCAAAGACAAATCAGAATATGCTTCAAACCCAAATGATACAGGTAATCTGCAGAAGAAGCCGGTGTCCTTCACCCCAGAGTTGCACATGTGTCTGACTCAGGACTTGGAAAAGCTGAAGGAAGCCATCTGACAGCAGGCAGAGGAGCTGTGGGTCTAGGCACACCAGTGAGAGAAGCCTCCGTGAATCAGCGGCGAATGTGCCAAGGGCTGGCCATGCATGGAGGCTTGTACTAATCTTCTGTAATGACTGTTGCTCCCCTTGTACCTTCCAAATCTCACTTGAAGCTCTTTGTGCCAAATCCTAATTATACAGGGAAAGTAGTTCAGAAAATTCTGTGCCTGCTTAGCTAAAATCTTATAGTAAAAAACCACCACATTCTATTTATGTGTATTCCCTCCTCCACCTGGAGATTCCCTTCACCTCAGTGTTACCACCTAATCTAGATGATATCTCCTCCCCTACAGAGAATTTTCTTTTAAATACACAATTTGTTTTAAATATCTCTCCTCTCATACTTTCTAACTAATGTTGCTAATTTCTATTATATTATAATAATATATTATAAACCCTAATAATTATTAAAACTTATCATATAATAATGTCTAAATATTATATTTGCTTCATTCTACATTTATGAATTTTCTAATGTTACTAACTTAAATTTCACTCCTTTAAACTTAGTGTTTAAGTATTCAATATTATTAAAAACTATTTGTGGAGGAAATAAATGAATACTATTTATCATATCCTACCCTGTATATCGAATTATTTATCTGCCATCCCAACTGTGTTATACGCCTCTTGAGGGCAGGACTGAGTGGTCTTTTGGTATCTCTGTATCCTCAGTATTTATTAAATGCCAGAGACATTTTATACATTCAACCAATTTTGTTCAACATATGATTTTATATACATCACTATCTTCCTTTCTAACAGTCAAAAAGGAGTCTTTCCTGACAGTTTTCTGTATTTGTCACAAGTTCATACTAATTGGCCACATAGTCAGAGGGCACCTAATAAGTGCTGCAAAGTGTTATATTTAAATCGATATGTGTTTTGGTTTTTTGTTTGTTTGGTTTTTTTTTTACATATACCTGTATGTATACCTGACAATTCAAGATGTCTGATTTGTTCATGAATGGATAGATATTTCATGAATAGGACAAGGAATTTTAATGTATTCATAATATTACTTGTCAGAAAGCCAAGTCATTGATCATCTTTATAATTCTCACAATGAATGACTCTAATTCATGCATACAGGCCATTGATACTTGTTGTTGCAATATAGGATCAATCATTTAAGAATTAATTTCAGTTAAATAATCACAGATAAATTAGATCACTTTTGCCATTTGGATATCTGCTTTGCCTCATCACTTTTTTGACTTCTCTTATCTTTTTGTGAGGCTTATAAGCTCTCTGCCTACAAATTTCATTGAGTAAAACACACCATTTGAGATATACATGTTCACATCTTAGAGAAAAAAAATCGTTAAACTACTCACCAGTTGAATGTAATTTAGCACCATGCCAGTTTACTAGGCAACACATTTATTCAGCCTAATGCACTGTGTTCTGATTTCTAACGACAGAAGCCAGATGATTTTCACAGTCAATAACAATTTATAGATAAAAATCAATCTGTTTTACTTGACTGGATAGCAAACACCTTACAAATATTTATGTTTTTAGCTGTTTTTTTTTCCCCCTAAAGGAAAACACATTTAAAAATTGCAATTTGGTTCGCTTTGTAAAACATTTTGGAGCTGTCCTCCCTCTCTTATTCTCTTTTCTAGGAATTCCTTGCCCATCTTTACACTTCTCATGGCCCCTTATTATTTTAGTTTTTTTCTGCTTACACATCTTCAATAAAAAAAAATCTTATTTAGAGCCAGGCGTGGTGGTTCACACCTGTAATCCCAGCACTTTGGGAGACTGAGGCAGGCGGATCACTTGAGGTGAGGAATTTGAGACCAGCCTGGCCAAGATGGTGAAACCCCGTCTCTACTAAAAATACAAAAATTAGCTGGATGTGGTAGTGCACTCATATAATCCCAGCTACGTGGGAGGCTGAGGCAGGAGAATTGTTTGAACCCTGGAGATGAAGGTTGCAGCGCGCCAAGATCGTGCCACTGCACTCAAGCCTGGGTGACAGAGTGAGATGCCACATCTCAAATAAAATAAAATAAAGTAAAATCTTAAAACCTTTTAGGGAGAGTCTTATACAACTTCCATTTCTGATTATGACAGATTATATTTTACCAGACCAATCTCTCCGTGAAAGCAACGACTGTAGATGATGTATGAACTACAAAAACAAAAACAACAAAATTGCTCCGTAAAGCCATCAGAGAATATTCAATAAAATCAAAACGTGAATGGCCAAACTCCAGAACAGAAACGGCTTGATTCACTGGATAGGACATTGACTGACTCTTTATTGATGCAGAATCATTTGAACAGAAAGTAGGGAGTCAGCGTGTTTTCAGTCTCCCACAACTAAGAGACAAAAACTGAAGTTCTGGGCTACCAAGACAGCTAGGAATTGGGAAACTAAGATTCTGGAGAATAGGAAACCACATGTATTTTGTCCATTTTTCTCTTTATAGTACTTGCCGATTTTGAAGATGAATGGAAAAAGAGGATAAGAAGCCAAATATAAAGTGAAAATGGAGAGGCCAAAGCTAAGGAGAGCTTTTGGTAGCCTTGTAGTATTGAGGAAACAGTTGTGAGTTCAGAGCAAACCAAGGAGAAAGGTCCCCAGTAGACACCCAGGCTTTCATTTGCAACCTCTGAAAGGAGATACTCGAGGAGGAATAGGAAACTGCAAAATGATTGGTGCAGAATAATTAAAAACCCCTCCTCCAGTCATTTGCTCCATATTGGTACAAGGTATTCTGTTCCTATTTGGTTGACTTTCCAAAATTAATAAATAAATAAATAAACAAACACAAAAAATCCTTCCAGGAGGAGCATCACATCACCTTGAGTTTCTACCACTATGTCTTATACAATGACCTAAAATGGCCCAGCATGTCTAGAGACAGTATCAGAAAGAAAAATTATTAAGATAATAATGGTAATTGTAAAAGATAAATAAAATGGGAGTTTTTAGACATGAGCATTAAAGTAATTCTGATTTATATGTTTAAGTAAATAAAGACAATATTTTGAATTTCAACAGTGAGATAGAAAGGTTCCAGTGACAATCTCCTTTTTTTGTGTGTGCGATGGAGTCTTGCTCTGTCACCAAGGCGGGAGTGCAGTGGCACGATCTTGGCTCACTGCAACCTCTGCTTCCTGGGTTCAAGAGATCCTCCTGCCTCAGCCTCTCGAGTAGCTGGGATTACAGGCGCCCACCACTACATATGGCTAATTTTTTTTTAATATTTAGTAGAGACGGGGTTTTACCATGTTGGCCAGGCTGATATCGAACTCCTGACCTCAAGTGATCCACCTGTCTCGGCCTCCCAAAGTGCTGGGATTATAGGCATGAGCCAACGTGCCCGGCCAAATGGTAATCTAGAAGAGATTCAAATGACAATTCAAGAACTAAAAAGTGAAAGGTTTAACATGGGGAGCTCAATAAATGAGTTTAACTATTTTTTAAATAGAGCATAAAATTATTAAACTGAAATACAGGATAATAGATTGATGCATCATAATAGCATGAGAAAAATGAAAAAGAAATGTGTACAATAGCTCTATACAACTTGACGAGAAATCTAACATTTTGTTCTGAAGTCCAAGAGGAAGCAGTGAAGAAGGATAGTGTAGAAGCAACATTTTAAGGGATAAAGGCTGGAATTTTTTTTTTTGAGATGGAGACTCGCTCTGTAGCTGGAGTGCAGTGGCGTGATCTCAGCTCACTGCAAGCTCTGCCTTCAGGGTTCACACCATTCTCCTGCCTCAGACTCCTGAGTAGCTATGACTACAGACACCTGCCTCCACGCCCTGCCTTTTTTTTTTTTTTTTTTTTTTTTTTGGTAGAGACTGGGTTTCACCGTGTTAGCCAGGATGGTCTCGATCTCCTGACCTCGTGATCCACTCGCCTAGGCCTCCCAAAGTGCTAGGATTATAGGCGTGAGCCACTGAACCTGGCCATGGCTTGGAATTTTTCAAAACTAACATAAGACATTGAGTCAAAAATTCAAGAGCTCTAAATAAAGGCTCATTAAAGAACTCTTGCACTTGGTGCATGTACTCTGCAGAAACTTTATGTGAGGTTTTATATCATCACTTAGACAAATCCCTTTTAGAAAATGTCCCTGAACTCGCTTTCCAATAACATTTATTGCATCAATGTATAGATAGTGTGCACAGTTCTTAACATGAGAATCACTATAACAATCTGACCAACAATACAGTTAGCTGTTTTTTACTGTGAACAAGAACAAATGTTCTGATATCAGGCCTAAAAATCTCCTTTATTAGCTAATTGTATAATAGCCCACTGCAGCACAGAGGAAAGAGGAAAATTGATTCCTAACCTATGATAGTAATTAGCTTTTATGTCTGAGAATAAGGATTTATAGTAGCTCTTAACAGCTGTCTGAAGCCAGTGGGAAAGAATCATTAGACGATCTACTGTACTGGAGATTTACCTGGGCCAATCAGAAAATGGATTCTGTTTATGCATGCATGTGTGACATGTATTAGTTTTGTGCGTATCTCCTTGTCCTGCGTAAATGTACATCTTTATTAAGGATTTGTATGCTTATATAGATATAAGCATACAAATAATATATATATATCCACTAGAAGATTTTTATGACTTATATAATTACATGTTTAAACATATCTTATATTTAAACATGTTTTGTAATAATAGAGTAACCTCAGGTAATGCATTGTTCACAATAATTCTCTAATTATCAGATATATGTTTTTTCCAACACTATTATTAAAAGTTACTTGAAGACTCTCTTTGCACTTCCCAGAGTTGTCAATACTTTTTCACCTTGCCTTAGAAACTCAATATATGCCTCTTTTTCATATGTACAGTTCACCACGTCTTATCTAGAGGTCAAATCTGAAAGTGTATGACCTGATTTGGGCTGAGTTTTGGCTTTGTTCCATTTGCCTTTTTGGGATCAATAGGTGCTAATAAGCAAATGTATTTCCTTGATAGTGTTGAAGAAAATAAACAGGCCTACTCTTGGGCACCCTTTGTAACTCAGAGCTGTGCACCCGTGGCCAATTTCTCCAAATCGTGTGCTCCAGTCCTTGGTAATCGCTTGCTGAGTCACAGGTTTGAAATGTGTTCCCTGCAGGACTTCCTTGGCAGCAGTTGTGTTCAGGTAGAAATCTCCATCTGTGGCTCAGAAAAGCTACTAATCCCCACCAACAAAAGGTATGAGACCAAGTGTAATTAAAGCTCTTTCAGAATCTACATAAAATATTAAACTAAGAGTGTAAACTTGTAAACTAGGTCAGTCATTTTACACATTCTGAATTGTGTTTTGTGTTTAATGTTCAATCTGACACAGAAGAATGAATTATGCAGCTCCAATAAGTACGTCAAACACAAATAAACAAACAGAAAACCTTCAAAGCAGTGCCACGCTCCTGGAGTTTCTGTCCAAATTTAGCATTAGATTTTTGAAATAATATTGAAGTATTTTTGGAGAGAATTAAAATATTTTTGTAGAAAAGATAAGAAGAATCTAACACGTCTTAACATTTTTAGTTCCCTTTTTCACTATTGCATTTAAGGAAAATACAAAAATAAATGCATTTCCCTTTCAAGGAACTTAGAATCTGATAGAGACACAATGCAAACAGATAAGTGCAATGTAGTTTAATATGGTGCTATAGTAGAGCTACTAAGCACATTGTGTTTTGAGAACAGAGTGGATACCTTGAGGATTCAGGGATGTGATAGGTATACTGAGTTTTATAAAATTAGTTAGAGACACATAGATGAAGAGTAGTATGTTGTTTGGTAAAAAGCAAATAGGCAGGCAGATAAAGTACAAGATTTGACAGATGGAGTTGTAGAAATGGACAGGAGTCACAACAAGGTGTTATCCTAACATACTAATTAATATGGATTTTATCGGAAAGGGGTATAGGAATGGTACACTTAGATTTGCATTTGATAGAGAACATTACGTTGACAACGTGGAAAAATATGTTCATATTGACACACACACACACACACACACACACACGTGTCACTTTTACATAATTAGGCCAAAACGATTAAACAGTGGCAAAACCAGCATTAAAACTAACACATCTATGTTCCCACATTTTATTTTGAAACATGTTTTTACTTTTTGGAAGCACTGTAAACTATTTTAATTAACTTCACCAGAAATCTATGAAATAGGTACCTCTATTGTAGATATATTACAATGGTCATAAGGAGATAAAAAGAAGGAAATGGAGTTTTGTAGAGGTTGAATGACTTATCTCAGGCAACAGAGGAAGAAGGAGAGAGTACAGAATCTCAAGTCTCATGCTTCTCAGCCCAGGCCTTTTTTTTTTTTTTTTTTTTTTGTACCAAATTTCATTACCCAAAATGAATGTTATCCGCATATTTACAGAAATATGAATGCATCATCTAATCCTAAAGGAAAACTGTTCAGTCATTTCCCTATATTGTAAATTATTCAAGGTTATTATTTTCTAATACTTATTAACTAAGGCCTTTCTAACCCAGGCCTTTCTAATCATGTATTAACGTGTATTGTAACTGCACTTATTTCAAGTTTTTGTCCCATAAAATAAAATTAAAGTAGAAGTGTATTGGTAAGTATTACAGCATCTTGAGGAAGTTAATATACTGATGTTTTTAAGCATTTAGTAACATTTTAAGACAAAACTTATTTTTAAGATATTCTTCCTTGAAATTTCAAAATTACTTTTTACTTCTTTTTATTACAGAAGAGTAATTTCTTTAAATAATCTGTCCTCTGATTTTAACCAGTCGAACAAAGTTATGCTCTTTTTTCGGTAATAGCACAATTATAACTTTATTTCCATTGGAAAAATACATGAACAAATCAATTCTATAATACAATTTGCAGCTGTTTTCATTTACTTAGATTATGGATCTCATGGCTATGTAGCAGAATTATGACAAACTCTGCCTTGAATTGAATTATGAATTTAATGTATCTCATTTGAGTGTTGTGAATCCTGGAAGCCTCTTCCCTGTAAGCTTTATTTTTTGAAAATATTGTGTCCACACACTACCACAGCCACAGTAAACTTATCATTACTTGATGATAGAATGACACATTGTAAGTTAGAGCACTAATTGTGAGTTTTGCTAAGGAGATATATTGTGCATTGAAGAATGCACAGCATTAAAAGTGGAAGATCTGGACCAAAAGTGGAATACATGATAGCATAGCTTGGAAAGAAACTAATGATACTTACATATCCACGATGATGAGGACTCGAGGGGCAGAAATTTACCCCAGGAGGAATGTCCGAATGCCATTGTAGATGCAATGGCAGTTTCTAGTCCCCATGAAATATTCACAGTGCTTTACAAAACAATGTGGTAATATGAAAATACATAATTGATAATTAAATGACAAAGGTGCTAGAAGTCTCAACAGCAATGTGTGTAACATGATATTTTTACTCACGTAACATACATATGTATGTGCAAAGAACTGTAATTTACAACCCGAAATGAAAAGTGTGGGTTGCATTATGATTTGTCTAATCACACCTTCAGCTTAAATATTCATGTTAAGAAAAGGGAGACCTCTCCTTTTCCTCTAAAATATGGTTTCAATAATAAAAAGTGATTTTCTCTCCATGCACCAGTTTAAATGCTACCTGAGGCAGCTTCTCAGAGTGGCCCATAGCAAGTAATGAGCTGTGAGACAACTGCCAGATGGTTTACGGTTTTATTCATGACAAGACACAATCACAGTTTATTAACAAAGAAGAGAAAAAAAATAAAGCCAAGTTGGCTTTAAAGCACCAGATGAGATATATTAACACAGTAGAACACCAGAAAATTTTTATTTAAGTTAATTGTCACTTCACTATACGCTGATTTTGGACTCAAATGCTCAGCAGTTAATTAGGAAGTTAAATGGCAATGCCAATGTTTCTTCTGATTAGATATTTTAAATGGTGGACTATGACGTTTTAATATATGCTGCTTTTCAGCCAATCATTATCAATCTTCCACATGGATAAACATATGCTATTATCCTTTGAGGTATTATGCACTGCATAAAATTAGAGCAGTGTGAGAATTCTCAGGGAGCATACAAATGAAGGCCTGTTTTTTTAAATCTCAAGAGTCTGCTGTGTCATAGTAGCACAATAAGATGACTATAGTTACAATGATTTGGTTTATGTTTTGAAATGACTAAAAGGGTGAAATTAAAATGTTTCTAACACAAATATATGATAAATGCTTGATGTGGTGAATACCCAATTACCTTGATTTAATCATTATACATTGTTGGCCTATATCAAAATATCACGTGTCCTACAAATATATATAACTAATGTAGCCATAATAATTAAAATTAAATTTAAAGTCTGTTGTGTCAAAGACTAATTTCTCCTGAATTACAAGAGTATGGGATCATTGGTAGTTATAATTTTCTTAGTCTTTCTTGCCAGCGGAAAATTGATCTCAAAGACTGGATTCTCCACTATTGAATAAAGAAAGAGTCTTCTCTGTCTTCTGTAGTTTTCTCAGCACACAGAATGTTTCTATTTCTTGTATTTCTTTTTCACGTTTCCCTCCACACCTTCCCCGAATGATCTAGTGGTATTCATTGCTTCAAGAGCAATTATTTACTCCAAGAATGGGAGAGCAAAAATGAACACATGTTGTTAAGGATTTCATAGTAGACTGAATGCTCAGGTTGTTCCAAACTCAGTGGAAACTCTCAATAAATGGTAAATATGAAAGTGATTAGAACCCCTAAAACAGATTTCTTTAAATGCTTCTGAGTCTGGAGTTTTGAAAACTAAGATATCTTTGATTCGCAAGAGTTTATTCAACATTTTTAGAAAAAAATGGTTTTGATAATGATGGTTTCATAAACATAGTTTTGAAAATCAAGAGGCAAAGACTGTATTTTACTCCCTCAACAAATATTTGCTAAGAAATAACAGTGTGCCTGTTCTATTGTGGGGTGATGGAGCAGTCAGTAGGCAGACAAAAACACTCTTCTATGGGAACTTTCATGGTGAAAGAGGACAATGAATAAGTAAGAAGACATATCATATAACATGTCTTGAGGTAATAAACATTATGAAGAAAAATCAAGCAGGATAAATGGATAAAGAGTAAGGTGAGAATAAGATGATATTTTATAAAGGAAATTAAAGGAAAACCATTGCCTTTCTTATTGAAAATTAAAGGAAAGCCATTGCCATCTTTTTAGGTGACATTTGATCTGGCACCTAAAAGAAATGTTGGGTGAAACTTTCAGATATTTGGAAGCATAATCTTCCAGCAACAAGTGCAGAAACTTGTGGTCGGAGCTTCCTTTGCATGTTCAAGCAGCAGCAAAAAAACAAATATGACTGGAATAAGAAAGGGGAAGAGAGTGCAAGGGTAGCCAGGATGAGAACAATGGTAAAGTAAGGATTCTAAATTGTATTCTTAGTTAAATATTAAGCCACTGAATGGGTCTCAGCCCAAAAGTCACTTGATCTGACTTTTGCTTTAAAAGGGATGACTGAAACTGCAGAGTAGGAAATTGACCAAATGTGGGGCAAAAGAGGAAGCACGGTAACAGTTCAGATAATATTATAGTGGTTCTGGAAGGGGATGGATCTGAATATGGGAGTGGAAAGTTGAGAACTGGTCAGATTCTGGATATATTCACAAGGAAAAGGTAAAAAAAATGTGCTGATGAATTGGATATGAGAGGTAAAAAACGGAATGGAGTTGTGCTAGCCTTTTTGCATTAAAATAAAGGAATACCTGAGAATAGGTAATTTACAAAGAAATAAAAGAGGTTTAATTTGCTCATGATTCTGCAGGCTGTGTAGGAAGCATGGTGCCCACATCTGCTTGGCTTCAGGTAAGGCCTCAGGGAACTTACAATCATGATGGAAGGCAAAGCAGGAGCAGGCATGTCACATGGTGAAAGAACAACAGAGAGAGAGCAGAAGAAACCATCCTCCTTTAAACAACCAGATCTCACATGAATTAACAGATTGGGAAAACTCACTTATAACCATGGGACAGGCACCAAGCCATTTGTAGGGATTAGCTCTTGTGACCCAAACATCTCCCACCAAGCCCCACGTTGAACATTGTGGGTCACATTTCAACATGAGATTTGGAGGGGGACAAACATTCAAGCCACATCAAGAATATAAGATGAATTCAAAAGTTTTGGTTTCAACCATTGGAAAACTGAAGGTACAATTTACTGAGAAGGGAAGACTGGAGACACACACATTTTACTCATTGCAATATTTTTCATAAATATTAAAAGAGGATTGGAAGAACATCTTCCAGATTTTGTGTTTTACTGAGAAAAATGAGAAGAGAAAGAAAAAATTATGTTTGCTTGAAAAGAGAGACTTTTTACTCTAGAGACAGAGACCTGAGTAATAGGTTCGGCACGGATGGTTCTAAGAAGAATCCCCATATTTGTTCCACATGGAATAAAACATTTAGGTAATTATAGGGCCGAGAAGACTTGTATCTCAATTTCTGTAATATAACCTGGAGGGATTAAAAAATGTTTAGAGAAGTCATGGGTCCAGCATTATATTATGGTGGGAGAAGAGCTATGGTTAGATGCAGTTTTAAGATAGAATCAGACTGGCACTATAAGAACATAAGTACAGAATGACCAATGAAGGCCAATAAGCGTGGAGGGGACTCAAGATTTTGGTAAAGAAGTTACAAACTTTAGTAAATGGATGAAAATGGGAATGGTGGGGGAAGCATGAAGACTATTTTTTTTTTAAGGAAGAAAAATGCAGAGTGAATTACCTCAATAGCACTCTCCAGCATAAGAAGAAGGCAACTTTTCAATATCAAGACTCTTCCCTACTGCAGTTTTTCAGTTTACAAACAATAGCCATGATTAATTTTAGTCTGCTCCTCAGCAGGCAAAAACTCAAGAATAAAACAAATTAAGGTATAGAAAGTGGAGGAAATAACATCTCCATGTATTTGGTCTGAAAATGAGTACGTGGTCCAATGGCTGACATTTATTGAATGCTTTCTTGTGTTATGTCTCCAACTAATATTACAAAGATTTTCACATTGGATCCTCATGAGCCAATGAAAGACACAGAGTTATTTCCTTTTTACTAACAAGGAAACTGAAGCAAAGACAGGTTAGACAACTTTCTCAAAGTCACACATCTGGTAAGAAATGGATTCAAGTTTTAGAATCCAGGATGTCTAATGACATTTGCGAATATATTATATGACTTCCAATCACAACACTATCAAATAACAGCCAAGGTTAACCACAGTTTACAGATGAAGAGACTGAATACTGCGGAGATTCAGTAACTCTCCTAATGTCATAAGTAGTGGATCCAGGAATTGAACTTGGGGTGAACTAACTTAAAGTATTCAAGTTTAATCCCTGGCTTTACTGATTGTACGGAATTCAGAGCAACATTTCTTTCAAGGATATGTTCAAGTTTCTTAGCTCTTTTTTTCAGAGCATTTACAAAGTATTAGGACAGAAAACTGAGAAAAATTCTCAATGCTATTATTTCTGTTCTACATGTAACAGCTCATGCAGTAGATTTATATGAGTGCTTGGCATGTAGTACATGCTATATAAATGTTATTATTGTTGATATTATGTTAATATGAAAATTGGCTTCATTGTAATTAGAGTATGAGCTTCTTTTGTTTGTCCCTCAAAAAATTCACTGAAATTCTGGTATTTTTTAAATGTCACAATTGAGACAAAATTTCTTCCTAGAGTATCCAAATATAATATTGATTACCAGCTGCAGCTTCTCTTCGGGGAGAAAACACTGGCTTTATAAACAAAATGACATCTAACTTTCTTCCATTTACTTTATATACTATCCCGAGTCTCTGGCAATATCAACTTTATTCATTTCTACTACAATTTAAATTTAGAAAATGTTTCTTTTTAAAGGTGCTTAACAGAACGTGTAAGCGGACATGATGACACTCATTTTTTTTATGTTTAAATGTGATTGTAGCAAGCTCCATAAATCTATCCCATTAGTATAAGCTTTAATAGTTTCAGAGAAAGCATGACTCAGGAATCAGTAGCTCTTCCTGTGTCCAGCCTGATTATTTGCTTGGTCGTTCATATACGAAATAACTGTCCAGTCTACTGACTCGATTTGTTTCTGCAGTTGGACCAATGGACACAAACAGAGAAACTTGAATGCTGAGATGAAGTAGTAGCCATAATTTTGAAATAGCAGCCTATGGATTCCCTGACTGTGCTTTTTTTTCTTTTTCTTTTACTTTTTTTTTTTTTTTTTTTTTTTTAGCACACACAGCCATATTCAATGTGATTTAGGAGGTTATTTCTTGAAAATTAGTTCCTTATATTTTTGCTTCCAAACCAGAACAACTTATCATTTTTCAATGACATATAAAGTTTACTGTGTCTAGGAAACTTGTCTTTCTCTTTGATATTCTGTTCTTCTTTCCCCTTGTATCCAGTCAGTCACCAAATGTTGTCATATTTGTATCTCTAGTATTCTATAATTCTTCTTTACCTACACATATTTCCTCATCCCATTGCTTTATATATTCAAGAGAGTATTGTTTTCCAAATACCACATTCATCATAATTTCTCCCTTGTTTAAATACTGAAACTTGTTCTCTAAATTTTAATTCATATTTGTTCAGTCAGTCCCTGTCCCTGTTTTCTGAGCATCAATGATGCATGAATATAATATGGAGTCCTGATGATATAAAGATGAGGACAGATTGCTCCAGCCTACACACACACACACACACACACACACACACACACACACACATCCCTCTCAAACCCTTGTTTACTTTTGAAGGTATTTTATCAATCAATCCTCAGTATGAGTGATAGTGTTCAGAAACAGTCCACATGTCATCAGTGATAAAAGTAATTAAAGTTGCCTGTGGATTTTGTCTATGAACATAATGTTTTTTTCTGAATACCTCCATTAATGCAGAGCTGTTCTTGTCAATATATAATAGGTGCATAGTAGTCTTCCACATAGAATCAATTACTGTCTTAGTTACACCATTTAAAAGCAAGAACCCTGCATGTGTCCCCGATTTAGTATTTGAGGAATTATCTCAATTTATATATTTTCTGTTCAACTATATATGGAGGGGAGCAGATGGGGAATGGCGATGACTCTGCTGCCTCATTTCCACATTGTTTCACAGATAAAAGAGTCTGTCATCTGGTTGGTGATTGCAAGTTCTTCTTGCTAACTCTGTCTCTGCCTAGAGATCTCTCTCTTTGCTTTAGATATGATAGCAATTTAGTACAATCAAAACCACCTCCTTCCTAAAGTTGCCTTGTCAATATGAGGACACCTCAGGTTTTTACCTCCAGATTTCAGGAACCAATGTTGCACTGCATTAGTTTTAAGGGAGCTTTTAAGAATTTATGGCCATTTTTTTCTCATTTTGTTACAACTTTTGTCATTTGTTACAGAGCATCGACCCTTGGGAAAGCAGGGAAACAACCTCAATTTCTAAACCAGTGGACTCTATGTGTGTAGGATAGCCTAGGAAACAATAAAATGTAGATTGAAGTCATTAATAGTTTGTCAATAAAAATATTTTGTGCTTTTTACTATGATCAGTACATTATTTTCACAATCTGTATTTGTAGCACTTTTATACACTTAAACAGAACAAACGCTCGACATCTCAATTTTCCCATTTTCTTCCTGCCATTCTGATAAATATTTACCTGGAGTAAACATTGGAAATAATTATAACTACAATGAAAATGAGAAATAGCTGATAGACTCATTAGATATCTTTTGATCTCTGATTAAGTTCTGTGGTTGCTGAAGTGAATAAAACATAGAATTTCTTCTCAGGGGTTTATAACCCAGTTGGGAAATACATAAGAAAACAAACAAGTACAAAACATAGGACTATCATTTGGGTTTATACAAAGTGTTCTGGAAATACAACAGAGTTTCTACTAGCATAAAAGAGATGGTTATAGTATGTGAGTTTAGATGGATATAGCAATGTAGTTGGGGGACAGATCTATGGAAGTAAAAATGACTTATTTAATTCCTTAAAACATTCTTCCATCAAAATGCCATGCTATTGGGTTACCATTTTCTAGTTTTTTCTTGAGATCCAATATACTAGATAGAATGGTATACTTTTATTGATTTCTGTAACTTTTTAGTAATTAGATTCTTAAGAATATTCAGCCAGTCTCGTATCTCCAATATTCCTCTGATATTATTATCTGAAAATAATACCAATAACCATCTTGTCAGCAAATCAAATAACATATTTAATCACTCACCCTTTACATATTTTATAGCACAAGATTCTCAATTACTCCTTGTATCTGGAACTCCTGACTCAGATTTGGTTATACTTTACACTTCTTATTTGATGATGGATTTTCTTCTATTTTCATCAAACCTTCCCATTTGTTGCCCAAGTTTCTGAATTTGTTACCATTTTGTTTTACATTTTAAAATGTTACTCTCATACAGATGACTCTCCTATCACTATATGCAGTTTTGACATCTCTCTTTGGTTCAAGACATAAAGGTATCCTACTAGAAATTTCTATTATCTGCAACTAACTTCTAAGATTTTCCAGATTTGGCCTGACCACCTCAAATAGTGTCAATATTTAGCTTCATTTTTCTTAACCAAAATACCCTGTATGATCTTTCTTATTTGCTTTTATCTTTATTACTCTCCTCTCCCACTATTTTACTGTAATGTAATAAGAAATATATATTTTGTCTCTGCTCTCCAGTTCCTGGCATAGAACTTCTAAGACCCTTATAATTCCTTGAGTGACAGAGGTGAGAGGGGCATCTTTTGTAATTGGAAGTTTAGAACTTTCAGCCTCACCCCCGATCTCCAGGGAAGAGGAGATTGAGTTCAATCATCAATTACCAATGTAAATAATTTCCATGAAAATCCTGCACAATGGCAATCAGGGAGCCTCTGGGTTGATGAACACACTGAGATACTGGGAAGGTAACATGCCTGGAGAGGGCAAGGAAGCTCTCTAACACCCCTTCACCCACCACCAGCACCATACCTTGTTCTATACATCTCTTTCACCTGACTGTTCCTGAATGGTATCCTTTATAGTAAACTGGTAAACCTATGCAAAGTTTTTACCTGAGTTCAGTGAGCATTCTAGCCAATTGTTAAGCCTGACAAGAGGGTTATGGGACCCTTGACTTATATATAACTGGCCAGTCAGAAGTTAGAAGGGAGGCCTGGACTTGGATTGGCTTGTGGAGTGGGAACAGGCTTGTGGAATTGAGTGCTTAACTTGTGGGATTTGATGCTAACTCCAGGTAGACAGTGTCAAAATTAAATTGAATTTTAGGACACTCAGTGGTGTCTGCAGAGAATTGATTAATTATTTCGTGTGTGAAAAACCCAAACATTTGGTGTTGGAAGTGTTGGGAGTGTAAGAAAAACACTTTTATTTTAATTACCAATATACTATCTTGCTATACCATAAAACTTCCTATGAAACAGCCAAAACAATAGCTCTTGCTCAGGTATTAAAACATTTTTTATGTTTTCTTGAAGTTTATTGCTTTTTACTTTGTACTACAGGCATCTCTGTCCTTTTGCTCTCTTTTTTACTGTAAGTGTCAGAGGCGCAGAATACATCTAAAGCTAGACAGACTTGCATTGAAACTTATGGTCTACATTCCTAGTTATTGGATATAACTTGTTCATTTTCATCCGTCTTCCCTTGCCTCAGGGTTCTCAAATTCAGCTCAACATTACTATCACTTGGAGGCTTTAAAAATACAGATCACAGAATTACAACTCCTGATATTTCAGTTTAATTGTTCTAGAAAATGGACTGGACATGGGGACTTTTAAATTTTACAAGGTTTTTGTAATGTTCCTTTGAGGTTAAGTACACTTATTTAAAGTAAAGTGCCAACTTTCTTTTCCCAGTTATTTTGCAGTATTTAGTATAATAATTCTCGCATGCTATTTGCTTAATAATTATTTCTTGAAGGAAAGACTTTGTTGTTGCAAGTTGGTAATTCACAGATGTGCCTGAAAGAAGGAAAAATAAAGCCAAAAATAAAGCAACTACTAGGTAACTGTGTGAAAAAAGTGCACACAGAGTTGTTGGTTGCTTTAGAAAAGCTTATTTAGGGTCAGCAAGCAAAACTATAAAATAAACTTGAGGTTTATTTAGCTCTAATTTCAAAGATTTTTCAAAGCAAAGATAAAAATGTACAGTTTATCTGGTGAGAAATTTTTGTTTAGTTTATAGGGACTTTCAAAGTGAAGGTAATATTTGTCTTTTGCCCAATATCTGGCTGCTGAGAGCATATTCATGTGCTTAATGTTCGTTTTCTCAGGTTCTTGCCATGGTAAGTAAACCCGAACGTAATCAAAGACAGTTTCAGGAAATAAAAGTCTCCAAAATATGCAAAAAATTGTCTTGCCTCTGTGATTGGATAATCCATACCACCTCTCTGAGTTTTACTTTTATCAATGCATCATTTGTTTATGGAATCTTTGAATACTTACGAAACTTAGTCTACATTCCAGACTCTATACTAGGATGTGGAAGATCTAATCTAGGTACTCAAAATATCTATACTCCAATGGAGAAGGCAAGTGAATAAAGAAGGAAATTCAAGCAAAAAATGCAATGCGATGAATATTGTGCATTGAGTATGCACAGGAAACAATGAGTTCAGCCAGAGAAGAATCAGAAAAGATCTTTTGCTAAAAGAAAAGACTAAAATTATCATCTTCATTTTCTCTTATCCTTTGTGGTTCTCAAAGTTTAATTTGTAATTGTCTACAATTTGAGTTCTATGAAATTACAAAAAATTTCACAAGAAGCAGGAAATATGATGTTTCCATGGGGCTAGCAATGTTGGCATGCAGCCATGTTATAGGTGAGACTGGATATGAGGTTGCATTATTAAAGAGGAAGAAAAAGCGCTGGTGCAATGACTCATAACTGTAATCCCAGCACTTTGGGAGGCGGAGGTGGGTGGATCACTTGAGGTCAGGAGTTCAGTACCAGCCTGACCAACACGGTGAAACCCTGTCTCTACCAAAAAAAAAACAAAAAAAAAAACAGAATTAGATGGGCGTGGTGGTGCACACTTGTAATCACAGCTACTTGGGAGGATAGGCAGGAGAAGTGTTTGAACCCAGGAGGCAGAGGTTGCAGTGACCTGAGATCATGCCACTGCACTCCAGCCTGGGAGACAGAATGAGACTCTGTCTCAAAAAAAATAAAAATAAAAAAGTTGATTAAGTTGTGGAAATACAGAAGGTAGACTTGAGTAAATATGAGAAGCATTAAAAAACTCCTTGTGAGAAAACAGAGAATAAAGTGGAATAAAATGAATTTAATTAAAATAATGAGTGAACTCAAGAATATTCCGCTAGTTTTTTCCCCGAAGAGCCAATTTAAAGTTTGCAATTTGTGATGATAGAACAAAATGTGTGCCTGTTCTGTTACATTTACTACAAAGTGAAATTTATCCTAGAGCAGAAGTTCTCAAAGTTTTGGCCATAGAAACACTTTTACTATTAAAAATGAATGGGCATCTCAAAAAACTTTTGTTTTGGAGGCTTATATATAATAATATTTACTATGTTAGATTCCTAATAAAATTACTAATTTTATTACCAAAATTAGTAAAGCCAATTTGTCAGTTTTTGCTTCTGTTGCAATTGCTATTGGTGCCATCATCATAAGATCATTGCCTTTGCGTATGTCTTGAATGGTATTGCCTAGGTTGTCTTCCAGGGTTTTCATAGTTTTGGATGTTACATTTAGGTCTTGACTCCGTCTCAAGTTAATGCCTGTCTATGGTGTAAGGAAGAGGTTCAGTTTCAACAAAGCTGTACTTGTACCTCTGAATTTAAATGTTAAAAAATTAAGAACAAGAAATTAAAACTATGTTAATTTATTTAAATATAGCAATAATAAACTTATTACATGTTAACATAGGTAAAATATTTTTATAAAAATGTATTTTCCAACCAAAATATGTGTTAATGTGAAGAGCAGTATTATACAATGTTTTCGTGAATCTCTTTAAGACCTGGATTAAAAGAAGGCAGCAAAATTCTTACATTTGCTTACATTGAATATATTCAGTGTATTTCAGTATGTATTGGTTAGTGTCTATAAATCAAATGTGGCCCCCAGTGATACATAGTTATAAAAGAAAGCAATGTTTTAATAGACTGTGTTAGATCATTTTCAATATCTTTCCTTGATACTACACCAAAACTCAACATGTGGTAGTATTTTATAGGTTATTCCAATGGAGAATTTAAAAATATTTTAATAAAATTTTCATATTCTATTACAATTAAAAATGTATTTTCCTTTTTGTACTTTAATTGTATCTCTTACGAGTGCATATTTTTGTGACATCACTTATTGATCATTGTAAAATCTTGGTTCACAGTCATGCAGGAGTTCTCAATGTTGACATATTTTATTACACAATAGCAAAACATAGCATTTGTTAATGTAATAACCTAATTCTTCAGAAAATCTTGAAGTTGTCAGGCTCTCGATGATGTGAGCAAGTTTTCCAAAATGTTGGCTTAATGCTTGAAAGCTTAAATTTTGTCATTGACAACATATCCTGTCAGTTATTTCCTTAAAATGACAGGCTACCATACTCTTCTTGAGAAAATATCTGCTCTGTCTGTATTCAATTCTGATTAACCAGTTTGTGTATCAGTCATTCTTTCAAGTAAAAATTGGCATCCCATAGGAGAAAAAAAGTTTATTCAATTTACAACTCATACAATCACATAAAGTGCATTTTCCCATTCAGTTTACAGTCTTTATTTATGTTAGGTCATCAGCAGTTTCACAAATAATTGTTTTTTACCATCCATGCAAATAACAAGGAAGTGAAAAAAGAAAATGTCTTATCACTGTCATGAAAATAATTTTAACCTAGAAGGTTCTTGAATCTGTCCCAGAGTCCTCACTGGGTTCACATACCATGCTTTTCTCTAGACAGAGCAGGAATACAACTACAAATCATAAATACAGGAAAAGATTATGTGTGTATGTGTACATGTGTATGTGTACAGGTATGCTATAGCCTGAAATAGCTACAAATTCCTATGTTGAAGCCCTAACCCCTAATGTAATAGTGTTTGATCATGGGAACTTTGGGAGGTGATTAGGTTACAAGATTAAAGCCTGCATTAAAGAATTAGTGCTGTTATAAGGAAAGGCACAAGGACTCTCTCTCCTCCATCCTCATCTGAGGATACAACAAGAAAGCAGTCATCTGCAGGTCAGGGAAAAGTTTCTCATCAAAACCTTGATCTCCCACTTCCCAGCCTAAAGAATTGTGAGAAATAAATGTGTGTTGTTCAAGAAGCCATCCAGTTTAAGGTATTTTATTATGGCAACATAAACTGACTAATACAATATACAGGATCAAAGCTGAGTTATTCTCATTTATAAATAAACATGAATCTCACTGAAACTCAGAGATGTGCATGCCTATAGAATGTAAATATTATTCTGAATTATTCCATGGGTAATTATTAAAAATAATTAATTGGCATCTAATCAAATTCTCTCCAATGCATGAGAGAGAGAAATTCATCAATATGTATCAAGATATGAAAAACAAACAAGAGTTTGGAAAGAATCTCATAGCACTAAGTGCACACCTCAGTTAAAGCAAAATTTAAGTAATGAGACATAAACATTTAGTAGGCTAACTGTCCAGACTAGTGTGGAAACAGGAGAAACTAGTAATAAAGATGGAAAATATATATTTTATTAATGGGAAGGATATTTAGCTGAATCCATTGGAGAGATAAATGTAGACAAGCATTCTTTTCCAAAAGAGTTTTGAAAGTTCACTACGTGCTGGACATCGTTAAAGAGAACACGATTACAACCGTGAACAGACTTATTTGCTCTTTATCTTCCTGGAGTACACAGTGTAGTAAGTGCTATAGGTAAACAACAAGGATTACTATAAAATGAGAGAGGTGGGCTGTTGCTAACAGAAAAACCAGTGAGTCGTTATTGAAGAGTGTGGTGAGTAGTGAGTAGTGAAGTTTAATTGATGAAATGCTATGCCAAGACAATGATTTCGTTAAAAGGAAAGAGTAGATGCTGCAGTGTAGGAGTTGGGAGAAAAAATTTATCACACTTTAAAGAGGAATTACTGGAACTCTCTATATATACATGCAGAAATGAAATAATAGGGAAATCAATATATCAAAAATACAACTTGAATTTCCTAATTAAATATTTAGGGAATATTCAACCCTGGGAGAAATACAAGGCTAGATTCATTGTCAATGTCCTGCTCGATCTTTTCTACTCCAGATTAATTTCCTTCCGTAGCAAGCCACATTCTTTTGCAGGCCTGCTGGACTGCTTTCTTCAGGGTCCACTCCGAAAAGTAACTTCTTATCTCACCCCTTCAATAAATATCTAATCCTATCATCCACTGTGTACTCATGCCACTTGGTACCTGCCTTAATCTTCACAGTTCTTATGAAACATCATATTTGCTTGTTTATCTCTCTGTCTTAGAATTTGCAAAATAAGCTTTGATTATGACAATGCTTTTATTAACAACTGAGCTGTTAGGCTTGACATCTTGACCTTTGAAATGTACATGGTGAGTTCTCTAATCACTCTTATACTAGGGAAGATAAATAAGTTGGAAGAATAGTTAGCATACTCCTGAATCAATTTGCTCTATACACACTACAGCTTTATAGAAACAGGTTTTAAATGACTGTTGCAAATCACCAAGATTTTTCAGTAAATGTAAGCATTCACTTTTTTTCTGGGTTGAAAACATTTCAAAAATTCAGTTTTTGTATATAACAGATGGTTCAGTTTGGTTTACAAAGTTCAGTGTATATAGGGATAACTGTTGGTGAAAAGCAAAGTGATGTGACCGAACTGTGATTGAGCATAAAACATAAATAAAACATACCTATAAAACCATTTGAAACAATAGTTAATTGTGCCACATGGGACAACAAAACAATTGAAAATGTCTTGATAGTATAATTTGTCTGCGAATTCACTTAACAACAGCTTTTTGCAACTTCAGATCATATTTCTACAAAGCAAAGCAAGTTCCTCAACTAACTCAATTCTTCAACAACTTTCTGGTAAGCAAATGACATAAGCCAATGCACAGCTAGACAAGCTGAAGATAGATGCAGAAATCAATTACCTGGACTATTGTATTCCTACCTTCATTATAAGAAACAACAATGAGAGACTACTTTGTGCTTATATTTCCTTTAATCATTTTAGGTACTCTGATGCAATACCTACTTAAAAATTCTTATTTTCCTAAAATTTCTGACAAATTTTAGGACAGATTAATGTCAAATACAGCACCTAGCAAAGATAAATTATAGCAGGATAACAGAACGCTTGGTAGTTTTATTAAGTGCCTTGAGGTACTGTTTTTTTGGTGGGGGATAAATCCACTTGGTGCTCCATAACTTTCTTGTAGTTGAATTTTGATATATTTTTCCAGGTTTTATAAGTTCTCTGATATTATCCCTTTGAATGAATTTTCTAACCCTATCTCTTTCTCTAGCTCTTATTTTTTTTTTTTTTTTCTCTTATTTCAAGTTAGGGGTACTTGTGCAAGTTTGTCACATAGGTAAACATGTCATGGAGGTTTGTTATACAGACTCATCACCCTGGTGTTAAGTCCCCATTAGTTATTTTTCCTAAACCTCCCCCTCCTCCCACCCTCCACCCTCTAGTAGGCCCCGGTATCTGTTGTTCACTGCTACATGTTCATGTATTCTTAACTTTCAGCTTCCACTTACAAGTGAGAACATATGGTATTTGGTTTTCTGTTTCTGCATTAGCTTGCTAAGTATAATGGCCCCTTGAATTTATTCATTTTCCTGCAAAAGACATGATCTCATTCTTTTTCACCACTGTATAGTATTCCATGGTGTATATGTACCACATTTTTAAATTCAGTCTGTAATTGATGGACATGTAGGTTTGTTTCATGTCTTTGCTACTGTGAATAGTGCTGCGATAATCATACACACGCATGTGTCTTTATGATAGAAAAATTTATATTCCTTTGGGCATATACCCAGTAATAGGATTGTTGGGTTGAATATTAGTTTGGTTTGTAGCTCTTTGAGGAATCATCTTACTGTTTTCCACAATGGTTGAACTAATTTACACTCCCACCAACAGTATTCCTTTTTCTCTGCAACTTTGCCAGCATCTGTTACTGACTTTTTCATAATAGCCATTTTGACTGGTGTTGGATGGTATCTCATGGTGGTTTTGATTTGCATTTTTTAAATATCAGTGATGTTAAGCTTTTTAAAATATGTTTGTTGGCTGCATGCATGTCTTCTTACGAAAAGTGTTTGTTCATGTCCTTTGCCCACTTGTTAATGAGGTTTTTTTTTGTGTGTGTGTGTAAATTTGTTTAAGTTCCTTATAGATGCTGGATATTAGACCTTTGTCAGATTCATAGTTGGCACTTCTTTTTCTGACACTTTGCAGGTTTTCTGTCTACTCTGTGGATAGTTTCTTTTGATGTGCAGAAATCCTTTAGTTTAATTAGATCCCATTTGTTCATTTTGGCTTTTGTTGTAATTGCTTTTGGTGTTTTCGTCATGAAATATTTGTCTGTTCCTAAGTCCAGAATGGTATTTGTATATGTCCTTTTTAAGCCAATAACTCCTATGTTTTCCTTCTTGGTGCTATTTTCTAGATCTTGTAGATGTGCTTCACTATTTTTCATTCTTTCTGCTTTTGTATCCTCTGACTATATTTTCAGATAGCCTGTCTTCAAGCTCACTAATTCATTCTTCTGCTTGTTTAATTGTGCTATTAAGAGACTCTGATGTGTTCTTCAGTATGTCAATTGCATGTTACTTCTAGAATATCTGCTTCATTCATTTAAATAATTTCAATCTCTTTGTTAAATGTATCAGACCAAATTCTAAATTCCTTTTCTTTGTTATGCTGAATGTCTTTGAATTTCCTCAACAAAGGTACTTTGAATTCTCTGTCTGAAAAGTTACATATCTCTGTTTCTCCAGCATTTGTCCCAGTTGAATTATTTAGTTCATACGGTGAGGTCATGTTTTCCTGTACAGTCTTGATGCTTGCAAATGTTGGTCAGAGTCTGGCACTGGAGTATTCAGCATTTATTGTCGTCTTCATAGTTTGCACTTGTTTGTGCCCATCCTTCTTGTGAAGACTTTTCAGGTGTATAAAGGAACTTGGGCTCCAAACCCAATAATGTTGTTATTCTTTCAGACTCATTAGAGGTACCATCTTGGTGGTCTTGGATAAGATCTGGAAAAATTCTCCATATTACCCGGCAGAGATTATTGTTCTTTTCTCTTACTTTCTCTCAAAAAAATGGAGTCTTTCTCTTTGGTCTGGGTCTTCTAGAACTGGGGGTGGGGAAACACAAGTATTCCTGTGTTCACCACTACTGGAACTGTGCTGGTTTAGACTTGAAACCAGCACAGCACTGGACCTCCCCCAAGGCCTGCTGTCACCACTACCTGGATACCACCTAAGTTTACTCAAGGCCCTTGGTCTCTACAATCAGCAGGTGGCAAAGTCAACTGGGTTTATGTGCTTCTCTTCAGGGAAGCAAGTTCTTCCAGGCCCCAGGTGGATTCTGAGATGCTGCCTAGCAGTCAGGGATTGAAGTCAATATATCAGAAATGTACCTGGTGTTCTATTCTATTTTGACTAAGCTTACACTCTAACCAAGAGATGCAGTCCTTCCCACTCTTGCTTCCCCTTTCCATAGGCACAGGAGTCTCATCCTGTGGCCACTGCCATCACAAGGCCCACAGTGAGTACTGCCAGGCCACCAACAAAGTTTTCTTAAAATTGAAGGACTCTTCAATCAGTTTGTGGTTTATGTTGCCTGTCTGGGGTCTCACCCTTTGGGGCAGTGGGCTGCCCTCTGTCCCATGGCAGGTCGAGAAATGCCTTCAAAAGCCAAAGCCTGGCAAGGTACCAGACAAAGTTCTCTTTACACTTCTTTCTACTTTCTTCAACCAGAAGGAGTCTCTCCCCATACCCACTACAACTGGGAATGTGCTGAGTCTCACAAGAAGCTAGCAAGTCTCAGATCCCACCCAAGGCCCACAGCATACCACCTGGGTACCACTGATGCTTACTCAGGGTCAAAAGGCTCTTCAGTCAGCAGGTGATGTGTTCTTCCATGACTAGATTCTTCCTTTCAAGGCAGTGAGTTTCCTAATGGCCAGGGTATTTCTAGAAATGTCTTCTGGAAGCTAGGGCTTGGAAAGAGGCCTGTGACTAACTGATGTCTTATCTTGCTGTAGCTGAGCTGGCATCCAAGATGTAAGACAAAGTCCTCTTTATTCTTCCTTTTTCCCTCTTCAAGTGGAAGGGAGGGGTCTCTTTTGGAGCCATGAGTTGTGCAGCCTGGGGTTGACAGAAGGCTGGTATTCCTTTATCCACCCTGGCTTGTGTCTCAGTAGGTCACATGCCTCTCTAGTTCACTGGCTCTGGGCTCAGTTCAGCACTAAAACTTGCCTTGGAGTTGCAGTGCTAATGCCTTATACTGCATTTCAAGTTTATTTAGTGCCCCATAGTACTTTAGCTCACTATGGCAAGGCATGTCAGAAGTTCTGACCACTGGGATTAGTGATTCCACTGTGGCTCGGGCTGGTCTAAGTGCTTCCACTGTTCGTGGTCATCAGCTGAGTTACATCTGCTATGACAGGTGGGGCAGGGTGAAAATAGACAGAAGCAAGGCATTTATCTTGCATACTTGTTCAATGTTTCTTTCAGCAATATGAAGTTAAAACCAGGCACTGGGAGTGCTTACCTGATTTTCGGTTCTTATAAAAGTGCTTCTTCTGTGTAAATAGTTGTTAAATTGGTGTTCATGGAGTGGCGACAATCAGTGGAACTTTCTATTAGGCCACCTTACTCTACCCTACTCTAGATGAGAATTGAGTGTAACTTCTGAAAACATTATGCTAAATGTGTCAGCACAATAGCTTAGATGTGAATGTGGGAATTAACTCTTTTCCAGGTTCGAAGCTAGAACTTATGGCCAATCATTTGCTAAGTCTGAACTTCTAATCTTTCTGTTGAAATTATGTTTGCAGTGTGCTCAAAGAAAGTAGTCTGAAGTATAGTGTGTGGTGGAATAGACAGAAGCGAGGAATTAACCTTTGCCTTACTTCCAATTCTGGCTCCACGACTTACTGGCTAAATAATCTTGGTCCACTTAATTAAACACCATTGCATCACAGTTTTATCAGCTATGGATTAAAAATAATAGTAGTACCTACATAAGACAATTGCTGTGAATATGTAGACAATACATGTAAAGATAAAGAACAATGTCTGGCACAGAGCACATGGTTAATCGATGATATCAGTTTTTGATTTTGAACAAGAAATAGAAATAGCAGGCTACAGTAGACAGCTGGTATATTCAGGTTGTAAGAATGTAGAGATTTGTTAGTGCAAAAAAAAAGGAAGCAAAGATACCTAGATACAGATACTGCCAGCACTAGGTAATTGTAGGAATAAAGGAATGAGGTAATATTTGGATATTGTAAAACTTAAAAGCAGAGAGAAAAAATGTGTGGGGAAGCAGAATTCTTGGCTGGTAGGTACGTATGAAGTCGGGCTGAAGTTGAAAGATACTTTTAGAGCCATGTTATTCCTTGCCAGTTTAGAGAACACTCTATGGAAGGAATTCTTAATGACGAAATGTACATGGTGCAGGTACACACACACACACACACGCACACACATACACACATATACACACACACACGCATACACACATACACACATGCACACACACACACGCACAAACACATACACACATGCACACACACACGCACACACACATACACACATGCACACACACACATGCACACACGCATACACACACACACGCACACATGCATACACACATACACACATGCGCGCACACACACACACGCACACACGCATACACACATACACACATACACACACACACACACAAGTTGATAGTCTCTTTACCTGTATAGCTTTCTCCCTACAACTTATTTTTTTCAAATTCTAGTTATTGTTTAATGTTTTTTAATATTAAAACATATGATTCTAATTATTAACATAGTAAAAATAAGAAAACCAGATCAATTTAAAGGAAATTAATACAAGGATCAATTTGTGAAGTATTTCCAATGCTATTTTTAATGTGACACTATGAATTAATTAATGCATCTATTACAGATCCATGTCTGAAAATTGAAGTTTCATCTGTCTTTTTATATTGACTCATGTTACAGATGATACTAAAGAAAAGCCTTGAAATACTATAGTTTTAAAAAATATGCACTTGATAATTAATGTGAAGGATTTCAATCAATGTCAGTAGTACTTATTCTTTGGTAAGGATTAAAATTTCAATTAACTAACACTGCTATTCAGAGGATCATTTCATCATTGGAAATGGCTATTTTGGGGTCACATTAAATAAATAAAATCTTTATTCAGATTAAAATTCAACTTTGTTCAGTTAAAATGACCCACAGAATGGAGCTCTTCCAACTAATGTATATTCTCATCACATACACAGTAAAACACAATTAAATTTAGTCCCTCATCCACAGCATCTACATTTAATGGCTAAACTCTGAATCATGCTCTTTTTCATTTTCCTCCACTTCATTCCTCCTCTTTCTGGATTTTGACCTCTGGGTCTTAGAAACATGCAAAATATATTGAGACCTTTGATCTCATTAACATGTTTTGCAATTCGTTTTTTTCTGTTCCTACCTAGTTAAAATAGATTAATACTCACAGATACTGAGTTATACAGCCTAGGTCAGTGCACTAAGATATTGCAAGTCATAGCAGGCATTTAATTTTTGATTTCATTTAAAATAGTTATTTAAATATTAGAACAAAAGGACATTGAGAGGTTATTTAGTCTACTTCTTGTACCTTAGCCAAAATTATTCCTAAACTACAAGCATAATCATCTTTTTCTTTTACTCCTAGGAAACCCCACAAAGACACTTTAGGCCCTATCTTAACATCTTATTCTAGTCCATCAAAACACTCAATATTGTCTTAATCACAGATTTAAATATTTGATTTCAATTTATTTAATTTTTATTCTCAGAATAAATAAATGGCTTTCTCTGCCATAATCTCCTATTTTTAAATTTCTTGTGTAAATGATTTTTTCTTCTATCTCCTCATTGAAATTCTCAATTTCACAGCAAAAGAGTAACAGATCCTTTACAAATCCTGTACAACAGGATAATAGATTCTTGTAGAGATCCTGTGGTAAATGTCAATAACATTCCAGTACCAAAGATAAAAAATAATATGACAGATGAATATTTATTTACTCCCAAGCTGCCCCTGATTTTTCAGTTATAAAAACATTCATTATATTTCATACAAATTCAAGAGAGCTGAGTTGGATGGGATTGTGATAATTAAGATACATCCTTTATTTGTTAGTTTCTTTGACTCCTTAGGTTTAGCATTTGTTTCCTTTCTGATACATCTAATCGTTAAAAATTTTGTGGCAAAGTTAAATTTTAAAGTAACTATCAAGGAAATATTTTTGTGGCAGTTAGTCTCAGCCTAGGGTTGAAAAGGTCAGCATAGAAAAAAGATGATACTGAAAAGTTTTTTATATTTAAATATGAGAGAGACCTTCTTTTACACTATTTCTCTGTATTTTAATATTTTTTAAAATTTCCATATTGAGGTACATTCAAACTTACTTGTTTCTGAATAAAGCTCCTCCGTCCAGCCTAGTCTCCACCCAAAGCTGTCGTTGTTCCTTGTGAGATGGAGTTCATTAGGATACCGCCGTTAATTGTGAAATTCATTGTATGATCTAAATCTTTGCCAATTACAAATCTGAATAAAAATGATATCACCTCAAGACTCAGCATTGACAGTGATGAGAATAATCAGTTTTTGGAATTTATGGAAGTGTAATTGTCTTTATAGAATTTTCCACACAATAGAAGCCAGACCATATATAGGCCAATCCTAACTGAGCTAAATTTACACAGTATTAAGATGGGTTTTAAGCATAATAAATTTAATATTTTATCTATCCACCATACATCCTGATACAACTTTATCATTAACAAAAAGGAAAGAAGGAGAAAGAGATTAAAAACAGGAGGAAAAGCATAAGCTGAGGACATCTTACCAAGAGGGTCAGATTGTCATGCCCACCTCTGCCCTTTGTCTAGATTTATCTCAGATTCTGTTTATTCTCATTGCTTGTGGCATTTTGTTCTTTTAAGTTTGCAGGAAGAAAAGAGGAAGATATTGAGCTACATTAGACACCTTGATGTCCCACGGCAAGCCTAGAAAACCCCTCTAAATGTATATGATTTTCACGTATTTACTAAGTAGTCCAAGGTTTGAAAGCATGTTATTTTAACAGAGGTGTTCTACTTAATTGGCCAGGAAGGCAAATGACGATGGTGGGCATTTCGGTCATCCAGCACTATAGGTCAGCAAGGAGGAAGGGTAGAAAGTTTGCCTCAGTTTCCAGATGTAATTAACAATACCATAACTCAACAGCCTGAGACTCCTAGTTGGTTGCCTTTCTCAATCTTAAACTAAACTTGGCAGCTAACTTACTGAGGAAAAGAAAAGTACAATTATTAAAAGATAAAGCATCCATATGCGAATTATTCAACTACTTGATCTATTGATGCATTTACTAGATATTTGTCCAAATACATTTTTAAATATTTCACATTGTCCTAAAATTTTTCTCAGAAGTATTCATGTATTTGTAAAATGTTTGGAATCAAATATGCTAATATATATTTAATTCAAAAATGAATGTTTTAAAGGATGAATGTCTACTAAAATTGCTTTTATAAATAATGTATTTCAAAATAAATTTTAGTTTTCATAAAGGCTTGTATTTTAAAATAAGCAATAAAACATAAAAGCATCCACTTTTTAAAATTAGTTATCAGAGAAAGACTCGTAAGTATTAAGTTTTATGATCTGCATAGTAGGTATTTAAGACACATTTTAAAGTAATTTTTATGACAAGCATACATTTACGTTTGCAGAGAATTTAATAAAATCTTCACGTCTTTACATATAGCTTAAACATAATTTATGAATACATTTCTTGCTCTTAATATATTTTCTCCCTTAAATTTATTTCTTTAGAACTTTCTTTTATAAAATAAATTACAGTTTAAATGTTTAAAATGTAGTCAGACACAAAGACTATGTCATTTTGGTGAACTTGTTTCCTTAATGTAAATAATGATAACATCTTTGCATGCATAAAATTTCTTGAAGAGTAGTCAAACATCTTTTAGATTAAAATAAAATTTAGTTGTCAAGTAAAGGAAAATCTAATTGCTTTACCAACTCTGAATTTACAGTAGACTGGCAAGCAGCTCATATATGAATTTCATATACAGCTTCTTGAAGTTGTTGTAAATTGAAGAAAACGTATGCAAATTGCTTGAGGAAAATATGTTACTCTGTTTATGTTAAAAGCTGTAAGTAAGACAACTTAATTGAAACTGGGTGCATTGCTATATGTTGCTTCAAGCTCCTTTAGTTACAAAGCTGAAGAGATATTTAATTATAAGTTCTTATAAGAATATCCACATGACAGAGGGAAAATGTAACTTAGAAACATTCAGAGACAATTCAGGGAATAAAAGGAAATAGAAAACAAAAGCAAAGGAAGTATATATATTTCTAGATTCTTCAAAGGTATGTCTGTTTACTTTATAATTTACAAAATTATGGATATGAAGTATTTGTCATAAAACTGTGTTTGCATTGGCAAAAGAATTAACCAATCGATGAACATCCTTGTGCTATATGTGCTATGGGATTATAATGTTCCACATGATGCGAGCTGGCCTTAAGGATGAATTGAAATTCTCCTGTTAGAGATAAAGGGGGAAGGAGTGCTGGTCAGGGGTGATAATCTGATGAAAGGCACTACTATATGACCCAAGAGGAGGGTCTAAAAGTGATGCCTCAGGAGGAAAGTTGCCTTTCCAGAATCTACAACTGGACCTCAGTCAGGCCCTCTGGCCTGCTTAAAATAGCCTCTGACTCTCCAGGGTTCATCACCTGCTATGCAATAGCAGTCAATGCAGAGACACAAAAATGTTCTGATTGATGCTGTTTTTTTTTTTTTTTTTTTTTAATATTGCTATTCCTAATACCATATGTACCATTAAAATTTAAAAAGTCTTGCTTTGTATTACTGTAGGGCTTAGTCATAGCCATTGACCGTCTGGCACAAGAAGAGCATCCCTTATAAATGAGAGCATTTTGGACACTGTAACCAGAGCTGGTAAAGCACAGAAGTATTGTTAATACCCATGATGCATTGCATCCTGGCAGAAAACAGTGGGTCAGACCATGAAAGCCACAAAACAAACAAGCATAAACAACTAGCAGCAATAAAGCAAAGCTCCATAAAACCCCCAAATCTCCAGACACAGAAATTGTGCAACTAACCATGTAGTCCCCCAGGCCTCCTTAGAAGACCTCTGCGTTGTAAGAGATGGAAGGTTTAAGAAGAAAATAAAGTGATTGCACATGAAGCTTGCACAGGCAAAAACTGAAGTGCTGTTTAACCATGGCTACTTGGGTGTAACTAAATGGCTGCATTTTCATTAATCCATAACTTACCTCAGAGCAATTGCTTTTTTAGGGTTCCTTGATGTGCTAAATATTATTATTTATGTTATTATCCAAGTAACTTTCAATGTAATTC
This sequence comes from Macaca thibetana thibetana, assembly GCF_024542745.1. Lineage (NCBI taxonomy): Eukaryota > Metazoa > Chordata > Mammalia > Primates > Cercopithecidae > Macaca > Macaca thibetana. The sequence goes on from NC_065582.1 coordinate 142,888,331, forward strand.
AATTGCTCCTCTCCTTCCACCAAGACAATTCTGAATGCACCTCTCTTCAAGCAGATAATCTTCGGGAGTGTCCTTCTTCCCTCTTCCCTCTTCCCTCTCCATGTTTATCTGGCCCAGTCATTCCTTTAAGATTTTGCGCAAAGATGTGTCTTCTTTTCTGCATCATGGGTTCCCATGCTGACTAACACTACATTAACACGCAGATTTCAACTTTTTATTTTTTTATTTATTTTTATTTATTTCTTTATTTTTGAGATGGAGTCTCACCCTGTCGCCCAGGCTGGAGTGCAGTGGCATGATCTCCGCTCACTGCAACCTCCACTTCCGGGTTCAAGCGATTCTCCTGTCTCAGCCTGCGGAGTAGCTGGGATTACAGGCAGCCACCACCATGCCCAGCTCATTTTTGTATTTTTAGTAGAGACAGGGTTTCATCATGTTGGTCAGGCTGGTCTTGAACTCCTGACCTCGTGATCCACCCGCCTCGGCCTCCGAAAGTGCTGGGATTACAGGCATGAGCCACCACGTCCGGCTGCAAACTTCAAATTTTAATGTGCTCATTATTTTTAACTTAAAAAATATATAAATCTGTATGACGTGTACTGCATTCATAAGGAACAGAATTTTTATAATACTCTATGTTTTTAAATATAGCTAATTTTCAGAAACAAGTTTTATCTAATTAAGACTTTTATAAAATTACAAATGATTTTAGTGTATTTTATTAATCCCCAGCTTGGAGAAAAGTGCTGAAAAGCCCTGTGTTAGGTTGAGGCTGGTATGACCTGCTTTCCTTTTTTTGTGCTATTTCCTACAGCACCACCCACGTCGTGTCTGCAAATTAGCCACCTGTACACAAAGACAGAGCATGCCAGAATCTTACAGCTATATAATTTTGGTAAGTGAGCTAAAATGTATATTCTCTGCTTGACACTTCAGATTCTGTAAGAATGTCAACATTCTTTGTACTACTGAAAGGTCCTCTTTTAACACTGAAAAACAAAATGTTTGATGACAAAAAAAGAAAAAGAAACTTTGCACTTCTTAAGCCCTGAAAGAATAGCCAGATGGTAAATGACACTGAGTGTTTTATCAGCAGACTGTGGTTCTCTGACTGGAGGCCAATATAATGCACTTGGAGTATTCTAGGTAAAAAGGCAGAGAGTGTAGGGGAAAGGCAGACGGCCAGTGAGTAAACCGACAGGGAATATTTTACCAGGAACTTCTCATCAATAAAGGACTTTTTGATGATCTTCTCAGAAAAGCCAAACATTGCTTTAAATATTAGAAATGTACTGAACATAAAGATCAATAGATTAAAAATTGAATTGCATAAAATACTTTTTAAAAGCATTTAGAAGAAGTTATCCTATTGCAGATCATACACTGAAAGTTTCAGTTGAAAATATAAAAATTCCTCAAGGTTGTTTCAGTTTTATGTTTTTGTCATGAAGCATGCTATTTTCCAGTCTGCATTTTAAAAATTAATAGAGAATACATTTATTTTCATGATGTTATGGGCACAGTTTCTTGTCACTTGTTAGGTGTGTAAATGTTTCAAACCACAGAAACTTATCAGATTCTCTGAATTTATTTGAACACATTTTCTTACATATAAAGATGAAGGTTCCTGGGTTTCCAAGACATAGAAAACATAGAATGGTCCTTGCAACATAGTTGATCCTTAAACAATGTTATCTCTCCTTCTTTATTTCCTTTCTATGAATTTAAGCATATTAAGACCTTTTTTGGGAAAATGCATTTTCTTATTTTTGCAACATTTTATTTGGAAAAATTTATTTCTTAAAAACTAGAGTAGAATAAGTGAAAGTGTATAAAACTACTAATAGTGGACTATTTCTAACTTACAAAAGCATCAGTGTACTTGGTGAAGAGTGTTTGCATTTAGACTGAACCACTTGAGACTCTTATTTTTATAGGTAAAAATGTTCAAATAGCAGCAGTTTTATGAAATACATGGTTCAACCTAAATACAACAAACACTTCTATACCCTTCCACTTAGGTTTGACAATTGTCAATGGTTTGCACATTTATTCACTCTTTTTCTAGATAAAAAATAAATATAGGTGCACAGATATATAGATATAGCTATCCCATGAATCTATCATTTTATCTATCTACCTGCCTATCTCTCAATCTGTCTGTCCATCCATCATCATATTTTTTGATTGAGCTAAAACTAAACTCTCTCTACACACAGATGAACACACACACAGAAACACAGAGGATATTGACAATATTTCTTGTTTTTGTTTGTTTGTTTTTAAAGATACTACTCCACTGGGTGGAGTATTTTATAGATTTATCAACCTCTTGATGAGAATTAAGGACACTCCCAATATTTTGCTATTATAAATAATTTTGTAATGATTAACATTATAATCTGACTGAATTAATTTCCTGGAAGCAGAATTGTTGAGTGAATGGGCAAATGCATATGTAATTACGTTATATACTGCCAAATGGTCCTCCAAAGAGGAGTACCATTTCAAATCCTAGTAATGTAAGAGAGTGCCTGTTTCCTCACAGGGCCACACACACAATACGTTGTCAATCTGTGAACAGTCTAACAGGTGAGAAAGAGTATCATTGTATCATTGTGTTCCGTGTTTCCATTATTATAAGAGAGACTGAGTATATCTTTGTTTGGTTAGTTGGTTTTATGAGGGGCATTTTTGCAAAATAATTTACAGCTTTTAAAAATGTATTTTAAACATCAGGTCTTTATCTTTGATACATTGCAAATATACTCCCAAATTCTAATTTATCATTTTGACTTTTCATGTGACGTAGTCTCCAGGCCATTTTTGGTAGTAAATTTATCATTTTTTTTTGTTGTAGACCCAGGTTATAAAGAAAACTCATGTTTTTTGCGATGATTGTATGATTTTATTTTTATATTTTAATCTCTTATCCATTTTGAGTCTATTCATTATTTCTGTTTTATTTAAGGTATAGCTACAATTTGATCCTTTTCTAAATAGCTATCCAGGTTATTGATAACCGTATACTTCAAAATCCGTGCTTTAGTGTTTCAAATGCTACCTTTCACATGTGCTAAATTTCTGTATGAATTAGTTCTGGGTCTGAAATTTCTTTTCTGTTCCACAGGCCTATGTCTATACTTATGTGCCCATACCACACTCTTATTTTTTTAATTGAGGCTTTGTAATATGTTTAAAATCTAGTAGTGCCATTGCAGAGCTCCTTCATATCTCTTTCCTTCAGTTTCTTCTGTGCTACAGGATCATGCTATTTTTATTTTTTTTATTTAAAATTTAGAATCAATTTGTCTAGTTTGAGGTGAAAAAAATTCAAACAAACATTTCTTCATCTGACATTTTCTGATTTAAAAAATTAACATGCTTACATTAAAAGTATATCTTCATTTGTTTAAGTATACTTTCTTGTCCTTTTGAAGTGTTTACTATTTCATGTCTGGATAAACCTTCTCCCTCACCCAATGCCATGGAAAAGCATCTTTTTTTTTTTTTTTTCCTTTTCCTAGGAGACAGTGTCTTGCTCTGTTGTCAAGGCTGGAGTACAGTGGTGCAGTCATGGCTCACTACAGCTTTAACCTCCTGGGCTCCAGCTATCCTCCTACGTCAGCGCCCTGAGTAGCTAGGACTACGTACAGGCACTCATCACCACACCTGGCTGATGACAAAAAAGTTTCTTGCTATGTTGCCTAGGCTGGTCTTGAACTACTGGGCTCAAGTGATCCTCTAACCTGGGCTTCGTAAAGTGCTGGGATTACAAGTGTGAGCCACTGAGCCACATTGCCTGGCTAGAAATTCCTCTTGAGTACAGTATTTTCTGAATCCTTATAGATTTACTCTTGTTTTCCTATAAGCTTGATACTTTAAGAACCACTTAACTTGTTCTTAAAGACATAAACTCTTTGGCTCATAATTTACTTGCTTTTAAGGTATAATTGAAAAATTGAGGAAAACTAAGTTTTCTTGTATGTGTTGCTTGGCCTATATTTTTCTTTATGTAAAAACTCTAATAATTGCATGAAGCTCTGTCTCACAGTTCAGTGTTTCAGGACATTTGTTCCAGGTACATGATGATCTTTTATCATATGTAAACTGTGTCATTTATTTCCAGGAAGTTTTGTGCACTGAAGTTTTAAATATTAGTTTGCTCCATTACTTTTCCTTCTTTAAAAATGCTCACATTTTATTAATGGTGACGCATACATGTACATAACAGAACCATCGTTAAGAATCTGATATCTACATCATTTGCTTTATCTGATTCCTTTTACTTTTTTAGTGATTTTATTTTGTTCTCACAGATGTTTTCATGTGTATTTTTAAATGATGTTTATTATGTTTTCAGTCAATCCTATTTTGTCTTCACATCTTATATTGTCATTTTTCTTTCCAAGGTAACTTTTTCTTCCATTTCTTTAATGAGTTACATCAACTTTCATTTCACATTTTTATATGACTTTTACCTCTTGTGTTATAATATTTTGGATCATGAATTCAAAATTTTTGATGTATAAATGTCTGATTAAACATAGTTAATTATATTGAAGAGTTGTGTCACAGTTTCCTTTTGCTTGTTTTTGGGTGGAGATAATTTTCATCAGTTGAAATATTCTGATCCTTCTTGTTATTTTATCCATTTGCTACTTTTTGTTCATTTTCAGTGCATCAACACAGTTTTGTGTAGAGAATGATAAGGGATTTCAATTGCTGCAGCAGACATTGTTGGGGTCCTTCTCAGCTATTCTAAGATCTCTTTTGCTGATTAGGTATGGCATTCCCTAGAGGCTGTGGCTGTTGCTGCTAGTGCTTCACACTTTCACATTTCTCCAGAGGTTGACAGTCGGACAACTGAAACTGCATCACCTGGATATGCCTGGGAGTTTAAGTTTCCCCACAACAACTCTGTGATTGATCTGTACAGACCTATGGGAACCCAGCTCCCTGCTTGAAGGTGCAGTAAAGTCTAGGGTTCAATTTATGCTGCAGGGTTTCCTGTGAGACAGAATGAATCTACACTTCCCTTGAAACCACAAGCTTACTTAGTGATCTTCCCAACCTATTTTGCTTCCCTCCCTGTCTTCTGTTTTCCTAATTTTTTTCCTTCCAGTTTATCCTGAACCTATTCGTTTAATACCTTTCTTGAACATGGAATCCTATTTCAGCCATGTGTTTGAATGAACCCAACTTAAGACAGTCATTTACTAGCTTTGTTGCAGCTGTTGTTTATTCAAGGACATTTTGTTGCAAAGGCACTTTGTACATCTTCTGACTTCATGATTTAATTTTCTTTCATCAGGACTCTCAAATTCTACTTTTTAATTACTTTTTATTTACATACCCAAGGGTATCTTATCTAGCCAAGTCACTTTCTCTTAATCAAAACAACACACCACACCTGCCCTTGTGCATGTTCAAACCTTGCCTTTGGATTCCCCAAAGGCGGTGTTTTGGTTTATCAGTTTTCAATCCTATTTTTTTCTGTTTCCCAATTCATGGTAAGACTTTCTGTTTCTGAGGCTGATTTATTGGTTATGTTCTTATGAACTTCCTCTCCCTTTCACCAAGTCTTCACCCCACTCTCTACTCACTGTTGGCTCTGGAGTTGATTCTGTTAATGTTGGTTATTAATTTTTTTCTTATCTATATGTGATATTAAGCTATTTGGAGTGTTTGCTTATCTTACTGATGTTTTGTTAGCTGTTTAGAAGGACATATAAAAGTTGGATTTATTCCTTTTCTAATTACTTTATTCATAAATATGAGTTTCAATAAATATACCCCCAAGTCCAAGGGATTGAGTTCATTCAGGTGACAGAGAAACCAGTGAGTCTCCTTAGTAATTTTCTAACCAAGAATGCAAAAAAAAAAAAAAAAAAAAAAAAAAAAAAGATTAAAAAATGACCTTCTTTAGACTTTAACTGTACTATTTCTATAAACTGAATTATATCTTAGGCATCTATAAGGAAACCATGAGACCCTCCCAATTTGAAATAAAGTACACATATCCTTTTTATTCATGAAAGAACTATCAAGGTTTTTTTTTTTTTGCTGGAAACAAAACAACTTCCTTGACAAATTATTCTACATAAAAGAAAATTCTTCAACTGAAATTTCTTAATCTGGTTAAAATGGGTTAAATTTCTGCCTCATTATAAAATAGCTAATTTATTAGATTTTTAGAGTAATTATTGTAAGTATCTTATTTAATTGTTTGTAATATTTTTATTACAAAATAAATTAAATGATGATAGCAAACTTGCAAAGATTCTCTGGCACTATCTGTTTTGCTCAAGCAAAATAAGATACCAAATTGACAATAAATCAATGTTCATATGTTTTTAATATGCAAAATATGTCACCTAAATAAATAACATGATTTTTAGAGCCAGCTGGAGAATTTAAAAAATTTGTCTGTAGTCTCATTATTTTTAATTTTTTGACTAAAGAAATCAGATTGTGTCATTGTGATAAGAAGCAATAAAAGGAAATCCTCTTAACTTAAAATCACTATTGGCTGGGAGCAGTGGCTCCCGCCTGTAATCCCAACACTTTGGGAGGCCGAGGTGGGCGGGTAACTTAAGGTCAGAAGTTTGAGACAAGCCTGGCCAACATGGGAAACGTCGTCTCTACTAAAAATACAAAAATTAGCCTGGCGTGGTGGCGCACGCCTGTAATCCCAGCTACTGGGGAAGTTGAGGCAGGAGAATCGCTTGAACCCTCGAGGCGGAGGTTGCAGTGAGCCGAGATCGCATCATGGTACTCCAGCCTAGGTGGCAGAGTGAAACTGTGAGAAAGCAGGCAAGCAAGCAAGCAAGCAAGCAAGAAGGGAGGGAGGGAGGGAGGGAGGGAGGGAGGGAGGAAGGGAAGGAAGGGAAAGGCAGGAAGGAAATCACTACTTTAAAAATATTTTATTTCTACGTAATTGGGACTACAGATATTTAACAATAACAGATGTAGTTTTTTCATGTATCCTCATTAATAGAATAAAACAGTATTTTAATAGCTTGATCACAATACTTTTTTTTTCATAGAGTATAAACTGCATGTTTGATTCTAAATCTCCAGATCCTATCAGAGTACATAAGATAGAAGATGCATATTTATTGTCATGAAATAGTGCATTTTTATTTTTGAAACCACATTTTACTTCTACTTGGACTGCAGTCCTCATTCTCATTTCATCTTTCTACAGATAACTTCTTTGGTTCTCACTTTAAAAAAACACTTTCCCAAAAAGGCCGTCTCTGATCTCCCTGACTAGTACAACTCATCTGGGTATCAATGCACTTTGAAGCTCTCATCAATAATCTTTTTCATAGTTGCAATTTTACACGTATTTATCAATATTTCACTAATATCTGTCTCTCCGTATTAGTTTCTTAGGGCTGCCAGTGTCATAAAACAAACAAAATTTATTCTCTCACAGTTTGGGAGACCAGAAGTCTGAAATGTGGGTGTTGACTGGGTTGGTTCCTTCTGAAAAGTCTAAGGGACAACTTATCCTATACCGCTTTTCTAACTTCTAGTGGTTGCCAGCAATCTTTGGCATTCCTTGGCTTTTAGCTGCACCATTCCAATCATTGCCTTCATCATCACATACGCTTTGTCCCTTTGTGCCTTCACATGGCTTTCTTATAAGGACAGCAGTCATTGGATTTAGAACACATCTTAATTCAGTACAACTCCATCTTAACTAATTGCATCTACAAACATTCAGTTTCCAAGTAAGCGGGCATTCTGAGGTTCTGGGGGAATACTGTTCAACTCATAGTCCCCCTTCTCTAGATTTTGAGTTCTAAAGGACAGAAATCGAGGAGGTTTTGGACACCATTGTCTTCCTATCATTCATCAATGCAGATAATAAGTATACAGTAACAACACCCACTCCAACCTTGCCTGATTACAAATATTTTGTGGTACTTGTGGAAATAGTAATTGTCAGAACTTCAGACTTGCAGTGCAATCATTTCTTATTGATAAAAACTACTGAACAACTTCAGTCTAAATCCTTGTCATTTTGCAACTGGAATTACAAATGGAGAGTAGATGGGAAGGAATATATATTTTAAGAGGCAAAAGGTAATGTGTATGATAAAGCTTCAAGAATCACAATTTTCTTAAATGAAAAATTTAGCCAGCTTGAGAAATTATTACAATTACTGGCTATGAAGTAGACGTATGGATATTTCAGAATTCATTACTGTCTTTCTTCTTTTTTTTGTTTTGTTTTGTTTTTGCTTTATGTCTCTGGTGGCAATTTAATTCTTCTACTGTCATGACAATGCCTATGATACTGCCTCATAGTGGCAAAAGTATGGCAGAGACCTGAGATTATTGCGATAAACACTTGAAATCAGATGAAACCCCTTCACATTATTTTGAGGACTTGGTCATCAAAATAATGAAAAAAGAATCATAAAATTCTTGTTTAGAAAAACCAAGGAAATTTAAAATAATATCCTAAATTTTCTCTGCTGCTTTTCACGAACCAGTTTCTTAAATGTGAATGAGTTATACCAACTATTCTGATATGAGCTAGAGATTTTTGAATATTAGATTCATTTTTGCATCACAAGAAAAATGTTTTATCCAAGGCATTAATAAGGATAACTCTTGGATATTTCTATAAAGTAACTAAAATGATGTATCCATTATCAATTCTTTGTGTGTGTGTGTGGGGGGGCAGTTACTGCCAAGAGCATGAGGAAACTTTCTGAGGTGATAGAAATGGATTATGATGGTAGAGGTGGTTAAATGACTGTATACATTTTTATAAATTTATCAAGTTGTACAGTTAAAGCCAATTAATTATATTACATAAAACAATACCTTAATAAGGTAATTGGTAAAATGTTTGGTTCTTCTGTTTTGCTGATGACCTAAGGGTATGTTTAATTTGTCTAATATCTGATATTAACTCAAGAGGGTTTTATTATTTATGTTTTGCTCTGTGCATAAAGCTATTTGTAATTAGAGTAGGGAGTCAGTTTCTCAATAACATCTGTCATTTCCTGAATAAGCACAGTCAAAACAAACTAAAGTGAAGAGCACCATCTGTGGGGAACAGCATCATTGAGGAAGTTTGCAAGATGGACCTGGATTCAAATAGCTGCCTGACATTTTGGACAGCTTTCATATGCTGAAAAATCTATTCCTAAAAGAAATGTTCTTTGGCTGATGATGAAGGATCTTAGTTCTAAACAACTTTTTAAACAAGATCATGTGTGTTGAAAAATATTTATAGTATTAAAGTGTCTCTAATAGAGACTTGAATGTATTGCTTACTTTTAAATAAGAGCAGTTATGTCTTTTTAAGTAGCACAACACTTTGATGGATCTTCTTGCTACCAATTCAGAAACAAAGGAAAACCTTAAAACCATAATTGATAAATTTAATCATTCAGATGTTTTGTTTTTGTTTTTGTTTTTCCTTAAGTTAAGTTCATTTTTCTCCCTTGAGTTAAGCAGTCTAGGAAGAAAATGTAATAAAACAATGTTCCCAGTTATCTATATATTAAGAACACAGATTATTTTCCCAGTTAATGTAATACTTATCACCTAGGAGTTTGCAGAACCTCCCTGTCATGCTCACATGGTTAAAGGGTGCCTGGGCTGAAGGGACATCCAGGAAAAATGGGAGCCCTAGGCCAAGAAGGCTTGTGAGGTATCTAGGGATACCAGGTCCTCTGGGAGTAAAAGATAAAAAGGAAGCCCAGTTTGTCAGAAGGATTCAGCCATATACGTAGGAGAATTGATAGCACCTGTCCTTTACCTGCGTGGCATTGCTCTTGGTCATGTCACTCCTTCCCACAGATACCACCAGCATCTTCTTTCTCCCTTCTGCTCTTCCCTCCCCACCCTCCCCTTCTTCCTTCTCTCCTCTTCCCTCTCCTCCCCTCCTTTTCAATTTTTGGAAGTGTTTCCTCCTCTTCAATTGTGTGGAAGAATTTGAGAAAACTGTTAAATCTTTTTTGTTTATCAGTGACACCATCTGGCCCCAGGTTTTTCTTTGTTAGGAAGTTTATATTACTGATGCAACCTCTTGCTATTGGTCTGTTCAGATTTTCTAAATCTTTGTTATTCAGTCTTCGCAGGTTTACTGTTTCTAGGGATGTGTCCTTTTTCTAGATATCCAATTTGTTGGTGCATAATCATTATAGTAGTCAATCATGATCTTTCATGTGCTATCAGCTGCAGTGTCTCTTTTGTCATTTATAATTTTATTTATTTGAATCTTCCTTTTTCTTAGTCTAGCTTAAAGTTTATTGATTCTATTTTTTTTCCCCAAAAAAGTGACTCAGTTTTATTAATTTGTTCTATTTTTTTTTCTGGTCTCTTTTTCATTAATTTCTACTCTGATCATTGTTTGTTCCCTCTGCTAACTTTTGGTTTCATTTTTCCTTTTTCTAGTCCGTGAGGTACAAAATTAGGTTGTTTATTTCTTTTTCTTAGTGTAAGCATTTATTGTTAAATTAAGAAACAATAAATGGTATAAAGGTATTTAGTTGGGTTGTCTATTTCTTTGTCTTAATGTAAGCATTTATTGTTATAAAATTTTCTGCTTTTGATATTGATTTCTAGTTTCATGCCATTGCAATTAGTAAAAAGTACTTGACATAATTTCAATCTTCTTTAACTTTTAAAGCTGGTTTAGTGGACTAACATAGTGTCTATTCTGGAGTGTCCCATGTGCTCTTGAAAAGAAAGTGTATTCTGCTGTTGGATGGAATGTTCTGTATATGTCTATTAGGTACTTTTGTTCCAGAGTTTTGTTCAAGTCTTCTGCTTCCGTACTGGTTTTCTTTCAAGATGATTTATTAATATTGAAAGTGGGGTACTGATGGTACTGATGTTCCCCAGTACAATTGTATTGTTGTTTATTTCTCCCTTCATTTCTGTTAATATTTATTTTACATATTTAGGTGATCTGATGTTCGGTGCATACATACTTACAGTTGATGTATCTTCTTGATGATGACACCTTTATTATTATGAAAGACCTTCTTTGTCTTTTGCAATAGGTTTTAACAGCGAGTCTATTTGTTTTCATATAATTATAGGCATCCTTGCTCTCTTCTAGTTACCGTTTGCGTGGATTATCTTCTTCCATATATTTGTTTTCAGCCTATGTATATCTTTAAAGCTAAAATTAGTTTCTTGTAGGTAGCAGATATGGTTTGGCTGTGTGTCCCGACCCAAATCTCATATTGAATTGTGATTCCAAATTTTGGAAGTGGGACGTGGTAGGAGGTGATTGGATCATGTGGGTGATTTCTAATAGTTTCGCACCATCCCTCTAACACTGTCTCTTGATAGAGTTCTCATGAGATCAGATTGTTTAAAAGTGTGTAGTACTTCACCTTATCTTGCTCTCCCCTGCTCCAGGATGGTAAGACACGTTTGCTTCCCTTTTGCCTTCTGCCATCATTGCAAATTTCCATAGACCTTTCAGCCATGCTTCCTGTACATGCTGTGGAACTATGAGTCAATCAAACCTCTTTTCTTCATAAATTACCCAGTCTCTGGCAGGTAGTTCTTTACAGTAGTGTGAGAATGGACCAATGCAGTAGAATAGAGTTGGCAAAAAATTTTTTTGCGTCTTTTCGTTACAGAACATAATGCCTTTATATTGAAAGTGATTATTGATAGGTAAGGGCTTATTGTTGCCAATTTGTTTTTTTCTGACTTTTTTTTAGTTCATTTCTTTCTCTTTTGCCATCTCCTTTCTGTTTTAACACTTTTTATAGTGTTGTGTTTTTTCTTTTTTCTCTATCTTTTCTGTATCTGATTACCATGAAGTTTAGATGAAACATCTTATAGCTATAAAACTTCATTTTAAGCTGATAGCAACTTATCTTTGATCACACACTAAAAAACTCCTCTTTAAAAATTCTCTCTTCACTGACATGCTAATAATGTCACTATTGATATATTTTTGGAAAGTATGTATGTATTGGTTTGTTCTTACACTGTTATGAAGAGCTACCTGAGACTGGGCAATTTACAAAGAAAAGAGATTTAATTGACTCACAGTTCTGCATGGCTGGGGAGGCCTCAGGAAACTTACAATCAAGGTAGAAGGTGAAGGGGAAGCAAGGCATGTCTTACATGGGCAGGAGAGCGAGAGAGAATGAGGAGGTGCCACACGTTTATCAAACAACCAGATCTCATGAGCACTGTATCACAAGAACAGCAAGGGGGAAGTCCATTCTCGTGAGTCAATCGCCTCCCAATAGGTTCTTCCTCCAACAATGGGAATTACAATTCGCCATGAGATTTGTGTGGGGACAGAGCCAAACCATATCAGTATTCACTAATGAATTATTGTAGCTATATTTCTTAGTAATTTGTCTTTTTATGTTTAGACTGTGTTAATAGTGATTTATGTATCACCATTTACAAGTGTATTCTGAATTTGGCTATATTCTTATCTTTATCAGTAAATTTTGTACTTTCATGTTTTCCTGTTGCTATTTAGCATTATTTTGTTTTAACTTTAGGAATTCCGTTGTAGGAGAGGTTTAGTGGTGAATTTCTTAAACTTTTGTTTTTCTAGAAAAGTCTTTATGTCTCCTTCATTTCTGAAAGATAGCTTTGCCAGTTAAAGTATTTTTGGAGGACAGATATTTTTTCTTGTTTTGACACTTTGAATACGTCAACCTACTTTCTCTGACCTGCAAAGATTTTGCTGAGAAATCTGCCATTGGTCTCATGACAATTCCCCTTGTATGAAATCAGTTTCTTTTTCTTATTGCTTTCAAAATTCTTTTTTTCTTTAAGTTTATTTTTTAATTATTTGACTTTTGACAATTTAATTGTAATGTTTCTCAGTGAAGATCTCTTGACGTTCACTTATTGTGGTTCTTTAGCCATTATGTATCTGGATGTTCATTTCTCTTTGATATATGAGAAGTGTTTGTCATTATTTTTTAAATAAGCTTTTGTTCCTTTCTCTTTCTCTGTTCCTTCTGAAACAGCAATAATGCACACAGTATTTTGCTTGATGATGTTCATTAGTTCCTATAGGCTTTCTTCATCCTTTGTAATGCTTTCTGTTCCTCTTACTGCATAATTTCAAATGATATGTCTTTGATTTCACATATTCTTTCTTCTGCTTGACTTCATCTGCTGTTGAAATTCTATCGACTCTATCAATTCAATCCTTGTATTCTTCACCTCCAGAATTTCTGTGTTTCTCTAAACGATTTCTGTACTTTTTTGAACTTCCATATTGTTCATGTATTACTTTTCTTATTTTGTTCAGCTGTGCTTCTGTTGTCTCTTATAGCTTACTGATCTTTTAAAATATTATTTTGAATTATTTGTCAGATTATTCATATATTTCAACATAAGTAATAAAGTAGCATGGTAGCTTATATTTTTATATGTTTTTTCTTTATTATTCAATTAAATTACCTTACTAAGCTAGAGCATATCAAACATCTTGGCTTTATTACAGTTTCCAGGGGGACTACATGAAATTGTACATGATTAGTTGCAATTATTTTTCAATGAAGTAATATAACTTGGCCATTTGCAGTAGCATGAAAATTCATCTGAGGATTAGCTTAGTTAATTCTAAGCTGTACAAATGAATTGCCCTTAGCCAGAGTGTGAATAAGATAAGTAACTGTAGGCCCTGGATCTCAGTGCTACTTTATTTTCACACTGTTCTAGTAGTTTTCATAAATATTAGATTTTTATATCAATAGCATATGTATAGCCAATTGGCTTTTCAAATTTTTATTTAAAAGAAGACATGTTGGGGAGCAAGGTGGCCAAATAAAACCCTCCAGCAAAACCAGGTGGACAGCCGAGGTTCCCAATTTCAGGCCTCGGTCCTGAGTGGGATTTCTGGATCTGCTCTAGGCCATAAGGAGGCCCACTACACTGAAGGAAGAGACCACACCTGGAAGCATTAACTCCAAGCTGACTGAAGATCTCTTGGGCCACGAGTGAATATTAGGGATAGCCAGGCAGTACGCACATGACCCTAAGATGATGTTAACCATGAGGAGAGATTTCTACTGCTTAAGAAAAGGGGATGGATTTGTGAGAAGGACTTTACCTTGTGGTTTTGGTGCCAGCCCAGTAGCAGCAGAATAGAGAATGAAGTAGATTACTCAGATTCCTGACACCAGACCCAGTATCTTGAATGGCATTTCTGAATCCTTCACTGGCTGCGGGGAGCTCACCACCCTGAAGGGAAGGGAATAAGCCTGGCTGGATTCAGTACTCCTGACTGAAAAACCCTTGGGCCTTTAGCGAACATTGGTGGTAGCCAAGCAGTCGTCATGACAGACCTTAGCAAGACCCAGTGCTGTGCTGGCTTTGGGTCTAACCAGTATAGTTCCAAAAGTGGTGGCCATGGGGGTGCTTATGTCACCCCTAATCTAGCTCCAGGCAGTTCAGCACACAGAGAAGGAGACTCCATTTGTTGGAAAGAAAGTAAAGGAAGGGAACAGAGTCTCTGCTTGACAATCCAGGGAATTCTCCCGGATCTTACCCAAGACTACCAAGGCAGGACCTCTGTAAGTCTGTATGATTCACAGTATTATTAGCCTTGGTGTGCCCCCTAATGCAGATGAAGATGCAGTGACCAAAGACTTAGATCACAAAACTCAATTCCCTATGAATACTCAGAAAACTTTGCAAGGAAGGATGGATACAAATAAACCCAGAATGTGAAGACTACAAGAAATACCCAAATATTCGACGCCTAGACATAGATGAACATCCACAACCATCAAGACCATCCAGGGAAGAATGACCTTACTGAATGAACTAAGTAAGGCACCAGGGACCAATCCTGGAGAGAGAGAAGCATATGCAAACTTTCATACAGATAATTCAAAAAAGCAGTTTTGAGAGGGCACAACAAAATTTAAGATAACATGAGAAGGAATTCGGAATTCTATCATAGAATATCAAAGAGATTAAAGTAATTTTTTAAAAATTAAGCAGAAAAACTTAATTGATAGACTGAAGAATGCATCACATTCTCTCAGCAGCAGAGTGAATCAGGCAGAAGAAAAAAATTATTGAACTTGAAGACAAGCTATCAGAAAATACACAGTCAGAGGAGACAAAATAAAAAAGAATTAAAAAAAAGACGCATTTCTACAAGATCTAGAAAATAGCTTCAGAATGGCAAATCTAAGTTATTAGCCTTAAAGGGGAGCTGCAGAGAGAGATATTGTGGTAGAAAATTATTTCCAAGGGATAATAATGAAGAACTTTCTAAACCTAGAGAAAGATATCAATATTCAATGCAAGAAGGTTATAGAACGTGAAGCAGATTTTACCAACTGAGACTATCTGAAGACATTTAATAATTAAACTGCCAAAGGTCAATAATTTTAAAAAGGATTCTAAAAGAAGCAAGAGAAAAGAAACAAGTAACATACAAAGGACCTCCAAAACATCTGGCAGCAGAGAACTTTTACAGGCCAGGAGAAAGTGGGATGACATATTTAAAGTGCTGAAGGATAAACATTTTATCTTAGAATAGTATATCCAGTGAAAATATCCTTTAAATGTGAATGAGAAATAAAGACTTTTCCAGAAAAACAAAAGCTAAGGAATTTCAACAATGTTAGACCCACCTTACAAAAAATACTAAAGGGGGTTTTTGCTCTGAAAGAAAAATTGTTAATGAACAATAAGAAAACATCTGAAAATACAAATCTTACAATAGTAAGTATACAGACAAACACTAAATATTGTAACACTGTAATTGCAGTGTATAAATTACTCATATCTTGATTAGAAAGATTAAAAGATGAATCTATGAAAAATAAAAACCACACCATGTCAAAACATAGACAGTATAAGACATAAATAAAACCAACAAAAACTTATATGCAGGGTGGCTGAAGTTATAGTGAAGAATTTTTGTTAGCTTTGTTTTTATTTGCTTGTTTGTTCTTGCTCTCAGTGTTGTCATCACTTTACAATAATGGGTTAAAAAATATTATTTGCAAGCCTTGTGGAAACCTCAAATCAAATAACTGACAACAGAAATACAAATGAAACAGAAAGCAAGAAAGTAAAGCATATCACCAGAGAAAATTCCTTTCACACAAAGGAAGACAAGAAGAAAGAAAGAAAGAAAGAAAGAAAGAAAGAAAGAAAGAAAGAAAGAAAGAAAGAAAGAAAGAAGAGAAGACCACAAAACAAACAAACAAACAATAACAAAATGGCAGGAGTAAGTTCTTACTTATCAACAGTAACATTGAATGTATATGGACTAAAGTCTTAAATTAGAAAATATAAGTGGAGTTGATAGGCAGAGGAAGATGGCGGAATGGAAGGCCCCACCAATTGTTCCACTCACAAGGATTCCAATTTAACAACTATCTACACCATAAAAAATAAAAAAAAAATAAAAAAAAAAAAACCATTTTCATGAGAACCAAAAATCAGAGGAGCACTCATAGTAACTGGTTTTAATTTCACGTCGCTGAAAGAGGCACTGATGAAATGGAAAAAAAATAGTCCTCAGTTGCCAATGCCCCCCAACCCTCCCCAACACACACCCTAGCAGTGGCAGTATGGTACGGAGAGCATCTCTGCGCATTGGAGGAGGAAGGACACAGTAATTATGAGACATTAACTTAATGCTGTCCTGTTAGAGCAGAAAGGAAAGACTGATGAAACTCAACTGATGTCTGCCCATGGAGGGAACATTTAAAGCAGCCCTAGCCAGAGAGAAATTGTTGATTCCAGCAGTCCAAACCTGAGTTCTTGTAAACCTCGCCAATGAGGGCTGCAGCACATTGCATTCCCAAGTAAACTTGAAAGGCAGTGTAGGCCATAAGGACTACAACTCTTAGGTGAGTCCTGGTGCTGAACTAGGCCCAGAGATAGATGGTGGGGCATGTGGCATACTAAGATACCAGCTGGAGCAGTCAAGGAAGTGCTGGCATTACCCCTTTCGAGCCCCAGGCTACAGAGTTCATGGCTCCAAAAATTACCCCATATTTTCCCTTAAGAAGAGGAGAGGGAAGAGTGGGGAGGAACTTGTCTTTCATGTTGAATATCAGCTGTGCCACAGCAAGACAGCACTGGTCGAAGTCATGAGGCTGCTGTTCCAGACCTCAGCTCCCAGACATTTCTCGATACACCCAGGGCTGGAAGGGAACCTGCTGTCTTGAAGGAAAGAACCCAGTGCTGGCACTATTTATTACCTGCTTAATGAAGAGCCCTTGGTCCTGGATAACCAGCAGTGATACCCAGGTACTACATCAAGGCCCTTGAGTTAGCCTTTGAGACTTGTTGTCTTCAGGTAGGACTCAGCACATTACCAGCTGTGGTGTCTCTCAGCAAAATACCTTCTGCTTGAGAAAAGCAGAGGGAAGAGTAAAGAGGACTTTGTCTTGGACCCTAGGTACCAGCACGGCCACAGTGGGGTAGAGCACCAAGTGGGCTCTTGGAGTACCTGAATCTATGATGTGACTCTTGGACGTCATTTCTGGATGTGCCCTGGGCCAGAGGAGAGACCACTGCCCTGAAGGGTGACTGCCAGGTCAGGCAGCATTTACCACAAGCTGTCATAACAGCCATTGGGCCTTAAGGGAATATTGGCAGTAGTCTAGTAGTACTTCCTGTGGCCAGGAGTGGAAGTGGCTACAGGTTGAGGCTCCTCTGCCTTTGGAAAGAGGAGAGAATAGTGGGAAGGACTGCATCTCATGGTTTTACTACCAGCTGAGCTGCAGTAGAATAGAACACCAGGTAGATTTTAGGACTCTTGCTCCTGACTCCTGGCTGGCACCTCTGGACCCACCTGGGGCCTGAGAGACCTCACTGCCCTGAAAGAAGGTCATAGGCCTGGTTGGCTTTGTCAACTGACTGATTGCAGAGTCCAGGGCCTTGAGAGAATATAGGCAGTACCCAGGGAATAGTTAAGACAGGCCTTATGTGAGACTCAGTGCTATGTTTGATTCAGGTCTAATCCAGCACAGTCATAGTGGTGGTGGCAACAAGAATGCTTGTGGCAGTCTGCCCTCAGCTAGAGGTGGCTCAAAACAAAGAAGGAGAGAGACTCTCTTTGTTTTGGGGAAAGTAGGGAAAGAGAAGAAGAATGTCTTCCTGGTAATCCAGATAGTTCTTTCAGATCTTGTCCAAGGTCATCAAGGCTATGCGTCTACGAGTCTGCTAGAACCACAGCATTACAGTGTTTGGGGTACCCCCTAAAGCAAACACATCTAAGATCACAACACCCAAGTCCTTTTAAATATTTGAAAATCCTTACCAAAAAGGACAGGTACAAATAAGCCCAGCCATTGAATATTATAATAAATACCTAACTCTTCAATGCCCAGATGCTGAAGAGCCTCTACTAGCATCAACACCATCCAGGTAGACATGACCTCATCAAATGGTCATGTGGTCAAATAAGTCAACACAGACCAATGCTGGAGAAACAGAGATAGGTGACCTTTCAGACAGAGAATTCAAAATAGCTGTGTTGAGGAAACAAAATTCAAAAATTCAAGATAACACAGAGAAGGAATTCAAGATTCAATCTGATAAATTTAACAAAGAGATTGAAATAATTAAAGAGCATCAAGCAGAAATTTTGGAGCTGAGAATGCAATTGGCATACTAAAGAATGCATCAGAGTCCTTTAACAGAAGACTTGATTAAACAGAATTAATGAGCTTGAAGACAGTCTATTTGAAAAATACACAGTCAAAAGTGACAAAAGAAGAAAGAATAATTAAAAAAGAAAACTATGAAGTACATCTACAGGATCTAAAAAATACCCTTAAAAAGGCAAATCTAAGAGTTATTAGACTTAAAGAGAAGGTAGAGAAAGAGATAGTGGTAGAAAGTTTATAGAGGATAATAACAGAGGGATAGGGATAATAACAGAGAACTTTCCAAACCTAGAAAAAGATATCAATATCCAAGAAAAAGAAAGTTATAGAACATCAAGCAGTTTTAACCCAAAGAAGACCACCTCAAAGCATTTAATAACCAAACTCCCAAAGGTCAAGGTTAAAGAAATAATCCTAAAAGCAGCAACAGAAAAGAAACCAGTAACATACAAATGAGCTCCAGTATGACTGGCAGCTCCAATATGACTGGCACCCTGTTGGTGAGAATGTAAATTAGTTCAGCCATAGTGAAAGACATTGTGGCGATTCCTCAAAGACCTAAAGACAGAAATACCATTCAACTCAGCAATCCCATTACTGGGTATATACTCAAAGGAATATAAATTGTCATATCATAAAGACACATGAATGTGTATGTTCATTGGAGCATTATTCACAATAGTAAAGACATGGAATCAACCTAAATCTTCATCAGTGATAGACGGAATAAAGAAAATATGGTACATATACACCATGAAATACTATGCAGCTATAAAAATCAACAAGATCATGTCTTTTGCAGGGACATGGATGAACCTGGAGTACATTATCTTTAGCAAACTAATACAGGAATGGAAAACCAAATACTGCATGTTCTCTCTTATAAGTGGAATCTAAATGACTAGAACAACACACACTGAGGCTTTTGGAAGGTGGAGAGTGGGAAATGTGAGAGGATCAGGAAAATAACTAATTGGTACTAGGCTTAACACATAAGTGATAAAATATTCATGACACAAGTTTACCTATACTACATATGTACTAACGAACTTTAAATAAAAGTTAAAAAAAAAAAGAGAAAGAAATCATCTGAAAGTACAAAACTCCCTGGTAATAGTAAGTACACAGAAAAACACAGACTATGTTATGACTGTAAATTGTGGTGTGCAAGAGACTAACTGATGAGCCAATTGAAAATAATAACTACAAAAGTTTTTAAGACAAGAGTAAAATAAGATATGTACAGAAACAACTAAAAGTTAAAAACGGGTGAGTTGAATTTAAGGAGTAGAATTTTTATTAGTTTTCTTTTATTTGTTTGTTTATGTAAACAGTGTTATCAGGTTAAAATAATAGTTTATAAGACAGTATTTGCTAACCTTATGGTAAGTTCAAACCAAAAACCAAAAGAAAAAAAAAAGATACACAAAAAATAAAAAGACAGAAACTAAATCATATCACCAGAAAAAAATCTCCTTCAATAAAGGAAGACAGGAAGGAAAGAAAGAAGACCACAAGGCAACCAGAAAACAAATAACAAAATAAGAGAAGTAAGTCTTTATGGATTCACAATAACATTAAATTTAAATGGACTTAACTCTTCAATCATAAAAAGACCCAATGACTTGTTCCTTACCAAATAAAATAAAAGAAAGTAAAATAAAATAAAAAACCACAAACGTTACCTGTAAAGACACAGGGCTGGGCACGTGACCTGCTCCTGTAATCCCGGCCCTTTGGGAGGCCGAGGCAGGTAGATCCCTTGAGGCCAGGAGTTCGAGACCAGCCTGGCCAATGTGGCGAAACCGATCTCTACCAAAAATACAAAAATTAGCCCAGTATGGTCGTGCATGCCTGTAGTCCCAGCTACTAGGGAGGCTGACAACCAGAATTGTTTGAAAGTGGGAGGCAGAGGTTGCAGTGAACTGCGATTCTGCCACTGCACTCTGACTGGGCAACAGAGGGAGACGCTGTCTCAAAACAGAACAAAGCAGGCACACTGTATACTGCAAATGAAGAGATGGACAATAATATTCTATGCCAATGGATACCTAAAAGGAGCAGCAGTCTCAATACTTGTATCAGACAAAATAGATTCCAAGGTAAAAAACTTTAAGAAGAAACAAAGAATATTACCACATAATGATAAAGGGGTCAATTCAGGAAAATGATATAACAATTTTAAATATATATCAACCCAACACTGGAACACCCAGATATATAAAAAAAATATTTTTAGACCTAAATAGAGAGATAGGTCCCAATACAATAACGGTTGGACACTTCAACATCCTGATCTTACAGGCAGAAAATCAACATAGAATCATGGAACTTAAACTGCATTGTAGAACAAATGTACCTAATAGGTATTTACAGAAAATTTCATCCAAGAGCTGTAGCATACACATTCTTTCTCTCAGCCCAACATATGGATCATTCTCAAAGGTAGACCATATGTTAAGTCACAAAATAAGTCTTAAAACAATAAAAAAATTTGAAATAATATCAAGCATCTCCTCTGACCACAAGGGAATAAATCTAGAAATGAATAACAAAAGGAATTTTGGAAACTATATAAATACATGAAAATTAAGCAATACACTCCTGAATCACTAGTAGGTAAATGAAGAAAATAAAATGAAATTGAAAAATGTGTTGAAACAATTGATAATGAAAACACAATATTCCAAAACCATTGCGATGCAGCGAAAGCAGTACTAACAGGGAATTTTATAGCTATAAGTGCCTACATCAAAAAGTAGAAAAACAAAATAAACCACCTAATTAAGCATCTTAAAGAACTGGAAAAGCAAGAGCAAACATGAGCCAGAAAAAAAGTAAACAAGAGTCAGTAAAAGAAAAGTAATAATATAGATCAAGACAGAAATAAGTGAAAATGAAATGAGGAAAAAATACAAAATATCAGTGAAAAAAAAGTGAATTTTTTGAGAAGTTAAACAAAATTGATAAGCCTTCAACCAGACTAAGAATAAAAAAGAAAAGACCCAAAGAAGTAAACTCAGAGATTTTAAAAACGAACATTACAAATGATGCTCTGGAAATTTAAAGGATCAGTAGTGGCTACAGTGAGCAATTACATGCGAACGAACTGGAAAATCTAGAAGAAATGGACAAATTCCTAGACATATACAACCTACCAAGACTGAGCCATGAAGAAATCCAAAACCTGAATAGACTAGTAACAAGTAATGGGATTGAAGGTACATTAAAAACTCTCTAAGCAAAGAAAAGCCAAGGACCCAATGGTTTTACACTTGAATTTTACCAAATATTTAAAGAAAGACTGATTCAATTTTAGTCAAACTGTTCCAAAAAATAGAGACCAAGAAATACTTGCAAGCAGATTATTTAAGGCAGTGTTACCCTGATACCAAAACCAGACAAGGTACATAAAAAATAGGCCAATATCTCTGATGAATATGAATGCAAAATTCCTCAACAAAATACTAGGATACCAAATTCAATGATCCACTAAAAAGATCATTCATCATGATAAAGTGAGATTTATTCCAGTGATGCAAGGATGATTCAACATATGCAATTAATCAATATGCTTCATCATATCAACAAAATGAAGGGAAAAAATTACATCATCATTTCAATTCATGCTGAAAAAATATTTGATGAAATTCAGCATCCCTTAAAGGCATAAAATCCCTCAAAGAAATGGGTATAGAAGCCACATGCCTCAACACAATAAAACCTACATATGAAAGCCCCAAAGTTTTTATTTTATTGAGTGGGCAAAAACTGAAATATTTTGGTCTAAGATCTGGAAGAAGACAAGGATGTTCACTGTCACTACCTTTATTCAACATAGTACTGGAAGTCCTGGCCAGGGCAATCAGACAAGATAGATAAAAAGAGTATCTAATTGGAAAGGAAAAAGTCAAATTATCATTTTTGCAGATGATATAATCTTATAAGTGGTAAAACCTAATACCCCAACAAAAACCTATTAGAAATGATAAAGAAATTCCATAAAATTGCAGGATACAAAATCAATGCACCAGTATCAGTAGCATTTCTACGTGCCAACAGTAAACAATATGAAAAATAAATCAAGAAAGCAATCTCATTTCTAATGGCTACAAATAAAACAAAATACCTAGCAATGAACTTAATCCAAGAAAAGAAACATTTCTAAAAGAAAAACTATATAATTTTGATATAAGAAACTGAAAAGGACAGCCAAAAATTGAATAATATTCCACAATCACGGATTGGAAGAATCAACATTGTTAAAATGTTCATACTACCCAAAGCAATTAATGGATTCAGTGCAATCCCTACTAAGGCAACAATGACATTCTTCACAAAAATAGAAAAAAGAATGCTAAAATTTATACAAAACCACAAAAGGCCCAGAATAGCCAAAGCTATCCTAAGGCAAAGGAACAAAATTGCAGGAATTGCATTACCTGACTTCAAATTACACTACAGAGCTTTAGTAACCAAAACAGCACGGTGCTGGCATAAAAACTGACACATAGACTAATGGAATAGAATAACAAAACCAGAAAAAAATCCGTGCATCTACAGTGAGCTCATTTTCCACAAATATGCCAAGAATATACATCGGATAAAGGACAGTCTCTTCAATAAATGGTACTGAGAAAGCAATATCCATGTGCAATAGAATGAAACTATACCTGTATTTCTCACCATATACAAAAGTCAAACAAAGTGAATTGAAAACTTAAATATAAGACCTCCAAATTTAAAAGTACTACAAGAAAATATTGGGGAAACTTTTCAGGACCTTGATCTAGGCCAAGATTTCATGAATAGTACCCCATAAGCACAGGAAACCAAAGCAAAAATAAACAAATGGGATACTGTCAAGTTAAAAAGCTTCTTCTCAGCAAAGGAAACAATCAACAAAGTTAAGAGACAACCCACAGAATGAGAGAAAGTATTTGCAAACTATCTATTTGATAAGGGATTAATAACCAGCATATATGTGGAACTCAAAAAACTCACTAGGACAAAAATCTGATAATCTGATTTTAAAATGGGCAAAATACATGAATAGACATTAATCAAAAGAAGACATCCAAATGGCAAACAGGTGTATGTAAAGGTGCTCATCATCACTGACTGTCAGATAAATGCATATCAAAACTACTATAAGATATTATATCACCTCAGTTAAAATGGCTTTTATCTGAAAGACAGGCAATAACAAATGCCGACAAGGATGTGGAGAAAAGGGAAGCTGCATACACTGTTGGCAGAAATGTAAATTAGTGCAGCCACTATGGAAGTTCCTGAAGAAAACAACGAAAAAAGAGCTACCATATGATCCAGCAATCATACTGCTAGATATATACCCAAATGACAGGAAATCAGCATATTGAAGGCATTTCTGCACTTCCATGTGTATTGCAGCACTATTCTTAATAGCCAAGATCTGGAAGCAACTTTAGTGTTCCTCAACAGATAAATGAATATTGAAAATATGCTACATATACACAATGGGGTACTATTCAGCCATAAAAATAATGAGGTACCGTCATTTGCAATAACATGGATGGAATGAGAGGAGATTATTTTAAGTGAAGTAAACCAGGCACAGAGAGACAGACTTTGCATGTTCTCCCTCATTTTGTGGGAGCTAAAAATTAAAACAATTGAGCTCACAGATACAGAGAATAAAAATGATGGTTACCAGTGGCTAGGAAGGGTAATGGGGGAGAGGGGACAATGTTAGGATGGTCAATAACAAAAATATAGTTAGGTAGATTGAATAAGATCTAGTATTTGATGGTAAAACAGGGTGACTACAGTCAACAATAATTTGTTGTATATTTTAAAATAACTAAGAATATAATTGGAATGTTTGTAACAAAAAGAAATGATATATACCTGAGGTAATGGATAACCCAGTTAATCTGATATGATTGATACTTATTGCATGCCTGTACTGAAATATTTAATGTACCCCATAAGTATATACACCTATTATGTACCCACAAAAATTAAAAATTAAAATTAATTTTAAAAAGACATATTTTTTACTTAGATTCATAATCTCTTATTCAACTTTTACAATATAAGGTTAATTTCCTGGTTGTAATTGTTTCGAATCAATGACTCAATTCTATTTAAATTGAATCTGTAACTAATGATTTCTCTAAAGAAAACTTAGTAAGTCTGAAACAACTTTGTATAGATAGTCTGTTCTAGTTAAACTGTGCTTATAAAGTAAGTACAGTGATGCAAACCAATTCTTTTCAAAGTGGTCATTAGATTTAAAGTGGAAGATTCTGGATTATGAAATTATACTGCAATGACATCATATTGCTTCTAGTTTATCCACTGTTTTAATAAACAGTTGTTCTAAGAGTCTGTGACACACATTAAATTCTAACTCAAAGCTATAATTTTGTATTAACCCATTATTGTTGTCACAATTTTTGAATGGAAGCATAGAACATTAATATTGGTTGTCATAAAAATGTATTTAAATTTTCAAAGGGGAGAAAAAAGTCTGCTATTTTAACTGGCCTGATAGTATATGGTTGATTGAAAATTAATTAAATTCTGATAAGTATACCAAAGTAGTATCATTGGATAATGTATTTTTTGTGTCAAAGCCAGTTTCATTTGGTACTGAATTCAATTGAAAGTTTATTAATTGCAAATTAGTAGATTATGTCACTGAAAATCCCCAGTGTATAGTGGTGGTGACACAACTCTGGGATATTAAGCTGTGTGCTTAATTTCATTTTAAATTGAAAAGAAAAGGGCCAAGTTTTGGTTATTCAATTGAAGATATTTTATTGTAAAACATAGAGAAGTTAAAAATTAAAAAAAAAAAAAAACCTAATGGCTTTAGCAGATTCATGAAAAGTTTAGAATTTCTCATAGGTATTCATACTGAATGAGAAATTCCAGTGACCCAAGCCAAAATATGTGAGCTTGTGGCAGACAGTCACATCATACACTCATTCATGTATTCATTCTTATCCTGGTGACACATCTATACTTGTAAACATGTTTCTCTCAGACTTTATCTACCTCTCCTTTCTTGTTCTTTTATGTAGCTTCTACTTCTCAGCTACCAAAATTATTTCTGTGTACGTCTCTGTGACTTGCTTGATCATGTCAGTACACTTGCATAGATAACATCAGTAAAGCTCTACAAAGGCAGCTATTTTCAGTAGCTGTCTTGTAGTAGGTGATTGTTATATATGGAGAGGAATATTTTCAGTAAATAAAACAAACAATAGAATAATAGTTAAAATACACAAAAGCACCTTTAAATCAACACGAAGAAGAAGACGAAACAAGTAAAAAGGAGAAATACAATATAAAAATGGGATTTGTTGAAGCAGAAACACACATTACGTGCTTTATTAGTAATTAGAGAAAATAAAACTAAAATAATTAGGTGGGACTCATTATCCATCAGATTAGAAAAAAATAAATAAATAAAGGTTGATAATGCAAATTATTGGTGAGGATATGGGAAAATGGAAGCCATAATGCACTGCTAGCCTGATTATAAAATAGTGAAGTCAATATATAATGTAACCTAGCAGTATTTAGTGAAATAAAATATAAGTAAATTCTACCATCTACCAACCCTACTCCTCACTACAGGTGCCCAGAGGCCATTTGACCAGTTCTACAAGCGAGCTCCTGTTAGACTATCCATTAACATAACATTTCAGTAGTTAAAATTTAAAGCCATCTAGGCATCCCTAAATGGGCAAGTGGAAGAATTATATTTGGTACATTGATAATATTGAATGAACTGTAAGGAAAACTCTCCAAAAAATCAAATATAACACAAGACTGATTGAATAATTTCTCTTCTTTATTATTGTTTCCCCAAAATTTCTTAGTCCTTAAAACATTGCTTAACTTCTAAAATATTATTTAGTGTCATAAAGAACAAGTATATTATTTTTAAGTTGAAACATGTATTCTCTTTTAGTGGATCAAATGTCATCCAATATTCTAAAATTCAATATCCAGATGCATCAAAATGAAAATTTACAAAGATACAATATATGCCATTCCCATGAAATTTATGTTTTTATTGAATATAAACATTATTTCACATATGATCAACCCATTTTGATGGCTTATCTGCTGTATTAACAGACAAATTCAGAAACAGAACATATTTTTTTCATTGTAGTACTATTGAAAAATGTAGATTTAAATGTTGCTATAATTTACCTGAAATACAAAATATTTAAGTGGTTTTTCTCAAATGCATTTATGCTATCCACTGAACCAAAATCCCCAAGTCATGTATCCTTTCAACCATGTAGGCTCAGCAATCAACAGGCTATATAACTGTGAAATTTATGTTTACAAGGTGGTCAATTTCACACTTGCACAACTCCATTGTAAAGAGGCATTTGTCCACATTTGTTCAACAGCTCATCTGTCTGTCATACTTGTCAGAAAAAGCTATTCAACACATAAAGTGTTGTATGCCATAGTTTATTCCAATGTAGCTCTGATATGGCAGAAGTCTAGGAAAAATTATAAAGTAAGAAGTTGTCTCTTCTTTCAAAATTTCTCTGGTTTTTTTTTTCCCTACATTCTGAGGCCTATAACACCATCCCACTCACTTGCCCTGTTATTCTCTTTACGTCCCTTCTTTGAACCACCTCTCTTCTGTTTTGTTTGTTTGTTAACTTTAGGTCTGAATAGGAAGTGGAAAAAGGTAGAGTGGAGGGTTTCCACTTACATATAGATCCCAAAGTGTAAAACTGGATATAAGTGTTGAGAGAAGCTCAAGACATGGTGGTGGGTTGGCCTAATTTTCAGACAGTTTGATGAGTGAGCGGACAGTTACTCTCTGGCAACTCCTGCAAAAAACGGCTATGTCCTATCTGTTTAAGGACCATGATAATGGCAAATCTAGGAGTAAGCAATGTATAGAAGCCCAGGTTAGCAGTCAACTTTTAAAAGATCTGAGAAACAGGGCCCAAATCACAGGGATAGAGATCAGTGGCAAATTCTAGCTGAGAGGAGTTGAGGGATTAAGCAAACATGAGGATCTTAGGGTAGGATTGGCCAAAGCAACACAGGACAATCATCTACAGAGCATATGTTTCAAGCAAGTATTCAGAAATATGAGGACTATGTACCATCACTGAAAACTAACTTTTTAATCAAATGAACACAAGATACATGAAGTCTAGCATACATGCTGTTGCTGTGGGATATACTTTGTTAGCAAATGTATAAAGTATTTTCTATAAAGCTTGACAGAGACAATGCCACTAAAACTGCTGAAGTGTTTGGTATTAGTAACTAGAAATAAGTAAAAAAGTAGGAATGATATAAAAGGTTAACTATATGGTGAGAACACCTAAAGTATTGATCAAAGTTTCCCTTTATATACTAAACCAAGGGCATGACTATTTTCAATGTGCTGATTATCTTTAATTTATAATTTAGAGTAAAGGAGACCAGTTATGTGGACTACTAATCAGTCAGAGCTTCAAAACCAATAACTGATAAGGTGTTACAAGAAAATGACTTCCAGATATATTTGCATTTTAATAAGAAAAGTCTTCAGTACCCTAGAAAATCAATCTTTAATGTCAGAACTATCAGGAACTGATGAAGATATTTATGGACAGGAAGTCTTTATCAAGGGATTTAATATGTATGTCACTTCTTGATTTCTTTCATCATATAGTATAAATAATCAATTCTTTCTCTCAAGTCTAAAGTTACATTTGTCACATAATATATGAATAAGAACAAGCAATTGAGGCCTTCCCTTATAGACAGTCATTTTATTACAAACACACAAAAAATTTGATATCAGTTTTTTAATCTCAATTTGAACTGGAGTCTAGCTCAGATGCCATGTCTCAGTTGCTTTTTTAAGAAAAAATTCTGGCATACTTAAGCTAAATTGTTTCATCAATTTTTCACTGATAAGTTTAAATAATATTCTTATATTATCCTATATGACAATTACCCTGAGATGTTGATATCCTCAGATAGAATATGATTTTTGCCTATAAAAACTTTATGTAATTTTTCTCAATTTTCCTAACAAGTGGTATGCTAGTAAGTTGGTTCTCCAAAGGAAACAAAAATCCTGATTTATAGTGTTTGTAAATTTCATATTCCTACCAGGGAACATTTCAAGTGAGCAACCTGTCTTCATTGAACTGAATGTAGAGTAGGGAAAAGATGCATAGTTGGCTGTTGAAGAGTCCATATGATCTGGCTCCAGCCCTCCACTACCCATTGAAATTATACATACTGAGTGCTCAGCATGTCCTAAGCATTGCCTTCCACATATAATTTATTCAATAAATATCCAAGCTACATATGTTAAGCCCTGGTTAACTAACTAGGGTAGTTACATATGTTAAGCCCTGGTTAGTTTACCAATGAATGTAAATACCAGGGAATAGTATACTTCAGAAAAAATCTGAGTAAGCAGGATAAGAAAAGAATCAGAAGAACTGTAGTGTTATGACTACATGCAAAATCACCAGACTACAACTGCCTGGCTTTGAATTTTGGTTCAGATATTTAAGAACTATGTGATAGTGGTCAAAGTATTTATGATGAGAATAATTATAACCTTTATATCACAGAACTGCTGTATGGACCAAGTGTATTTACGTATTTGAAGTACCTAGAATAGTACCTAACACTAGCAAGCAATTCATAACTATTAACTAATGTTAATTTACTTTACTATTGTAATTGGGGAGACGTCTAGGAGTCATACAAAGTAAGTATTCCCTGTTTTAATTACAAGAAGGTTGGAATCATTTGTTAAACAGGAATGAGGACTTCAAGGGAGGTTGCTTTCTAAAAGATAGGTAAATAAATATTCCAGAAAAGGGCTTAGCAAGAATCATGAGTTTTGTTTTGTTTTGTTTTGTTTTACAGTAGAATGTAGATTCCGTGGCTGCATCAAAGATACCAAATAATGGAGATATTAATGAGAGACAAGTTTATGTCCTCCTCATCGAATAGCTTGAGTTTATGAAGCCCAGGGCAGATATGATGGCGTAGTGAGTGCCTTCTGTTTTCTATAGGTCTTAAGGTATTGCCCTTGTCTGTGTGGTCTAAGGTGTCTCATAATCAAGTCCAGAACAAACAAGCACCAGGAAATCAAAGAACAAAAATAAGGCAGGTGTGAGAAGGTGCAACAATTAGTTCCACTCACATCTCATTGGTAAGAACTTATTTATATGGACATGTCTGTGGCTGCAAACTTGTCTGGACATATAGGCTTTATTCTAGAGCAGTCATTGTGCTCAGCTAAAATGTAAGGCTTCTACCACTTAGTAAAGAGAAGAGTGGATATGAGTGCAGATGTAGCCATCTTAGCCAGAAGTACTAACCATTAGTGAAGTTTTCCTTTTGCTCATGGGCAAATGGGTCTGGTGGGGGTCCATGAGAGGTGAAAGAATATGTGATTCTCTGAAAGAGGCTCCAGCTATCCACTAAGAACCAAATTCCTTCCATTTTCTTTCCAAGTGACCTTTAGAATGTCACTTGGTAATCTGTGGTAATCCCTGATTGTATTATTTTAGATACTGTAATTACTTTGCCTTGATTGCTATTCTGACTTTAAATGCAATTTATACATCCTGGACTGATAATGTAGCTGAATCCACTCAGAGGATGCCAGAGCTCTTGCCCCTCAGAATGTAATAAACCTTATCATAAGCATAATCCAGCTGGTTAAAGTGCATTAGCTATTAGCAGTTGTTCCTCTTGGCTGAAAGATTGATGGTTCTCCCTGATTCTCCTCATCCTGATTTTTTAAAATAATGCCAAAGCTCAATATCCCCAAGGAGACATCACAAATAACGAAACAAGATTCCCAGAAATACATCAGTAAAATATAATATGTGTATTTTTTCAGTCATGAGAGTAATATTTTACATATTTCAGAATACAAGGTTGAGGACAAGGTTTCATGGCATCCAAATAAAACAAAACAAGGCAAAAATAAATGCTCAGTTAAGGTACTGTGTTAAGAGAAAGAAAGAAGAAAAATCAATTGGTATTTATATATTTATATATTTATATTAAAGCAAATATTTATATTTGCTTTGTTTTGTTTTATTCTGAAAGTTTCTGGAACTTATTTTTCCATCCAGACTGTGCCAAAGAATACCTTTGAAAATAACTTTCCTCTCTTATTAAAGATTTCCTTTGATCAGATACTTGTTTATAATCAACCAATCATTTCAAAAGCAAGTTGTTAGCCATGTGGATTGCACAGTGAAATAAAAATCTTCTGAGATAAGAAAGTCAGCAAACTATTTTTATTCATATTTCTGCAAATCTTATTACCTTTCATATGCTTTAAGGATAATAATATTCTGTTCCCCATTTGGGGACTGTATATAAATAGAGTATGGAGGATGATCTAATCCATCTTCCACCTCCTACTCCTCATCTTTTTATATTTAATGACTGAGCATGTAGAGAGATATGTAGAAGCAGCATGTGCCTTAGAGTCACGGACATTTGTAGTCTGACTCCTGACCCTGCTTTGGTGTAGCTATGTGAACTTGAATGACGAGCTTATTGTTTTGTTTTCTTCTCTCAACCTTGATTGTCATTCACCTTCTCCATCGCTCCTTCAAATAGACCAATGTGGGAAACAAGTTTATGTTTGGCTTTAGCCAATGGTTGGCACTATCAGAAGCAGAGGCCGACTAAGCACTATGGGGCAATTAGAAAAATGATATAAAATTATACATAAAAAATTAGGTAGAGAAATGAATATATATTCAAATTGAGGATTCACAACAAATTACATATTTTAAGAATATTAAGACATATTCTTAAAAGAAATGTTCAAGAAAAACAGGATGAACAAAGCAAAATCCAGAAAAGAGCATATTTTTGTATTCATTGATTGCATCTCTAATACTTTTTGCCTACATGCTTTTTTCTGCATGCTTTTCATATGAGAATGATTTTAATAATAACATTCTCTCTATGGAGTATAGAAAGGTAATTCTGCATTTATTCTTGTATGGTTGATCAATATTTCATTTTGGATTTTACTACAGACTTTTAAATGTCTCTTAAATTCACAACTTTTTAATAATATTATGTAAATATTTAGGATTGTTGTCAAATATCAGAAAATCTCTAACAGGTGTTTTTTGTTTGTTTCTTTGTTTGTTTTTGCTTATGTCTTAAGTACAAGATTTGGAACATTTTTCCAAGGATGGATTCCAATATTTTAACCTGGTTGCTCCTTTTAAATCTTCTTCTCTACCTACATACATTCCATTCCAGGTGGTCTAAACATGCTCCTATAAAACATCACCTCTGGCCCTGCACTATCTAGTCATAATGACAGGTTAATTGACACAGAGGTGGTAGGTAGATTTCTGGATTTCTGGCTATTCCTACAGTTGCATAACCAGCAACTACTGAAATATACAAAAAAGGGACCATGATTCATAAAAATATAAAATAAAACTGAATTTTATTTCATATTTTCTTTCTTTCTTCTTTTCTTTCTTATTCTTTTTTTTGAATCTTATTCTTTTTTTGAGTCTCTAACTCAACTTCTCCTTAACTAGATCCCCAAAATACGAGTGGGCTCCCTAATACACCCATCAAGGAGGGAAAATATTAGAAAAAAGAGCTCTTAATGAATAGTGACTGAAAAAATATTACTATTTCAAATGACACAGAACCGATGATATAGATATTTTTATGGGTTCCTTCCCAAAACCTTGGAAGAGACTTCTTCCAGAAAAAGACCTAAGGTTTATATTTTATTAAGCCTTAATAAAGCCACCCCACAGGCAAGCAGTGCTCCAGTAGAAAAAGAGAAAGTTTAGCATCTTTCTTCCCTGCCTCCTCTCTCCTCTGGGTTATGATTTCTGGCAGTGGCTGTTATGATTTGCCTGTATCTTCACCCAGATCTCAACTTGAATTGTAGTTCCCATA
Organism: Macaca thibetana thibetana; assembly: GCF_024542745.1. NCBI lineage: Eukaryota > Metazoa > Chordata > Mammalia > Primates > Cercopithecidae > Macaca > Macaca thibetana. The sequence continues at coordinate 142,920,907 of NC_065582.1, forward strand.
ATCCCCATGCGATGTGGGAGGGACCTGGTGGGAGATAATTTAATCATGGGGGTGGTTACCCTCATGCTGTTTTCATGATGGTGAGTGAGTGAGTTCTCACAAGACTTGATGGTTTTATAAGGGGCAAATCCCTTTTGCTCTCGTTCTTCTCTCTCTTGCTGCCATGTGAAGAAGGACATGTTTGCTTCATCCTCCATCATGATTGTAAGTTTCCCGAGGCTTCCCCAGCCATGCTGAACCATGAGTCAATTATACCTCTTTCCCTTATAAATTACCCAGTCTTGGGTATGTCTTTATTAGCAGCATGAGAATGGACTAATACACTTCCTATTGATTTTGTTAGGTGTCTCCTTTTCTATGTCTCTCATTCTCACTGGAGAGAGACATTGTATATTTTGTTCCATCCCTGAAAGGGCATGTGTTGGCAGTGGCTGTGGTTGTCCACCTCACAGTGCCTATAGGACAGCCTTTCTCCTAAAGGTGCATAGCCATCGCTCCATTAACAACTTTCTTTATGTGTCCCATCAGACACACATTGGATAATAACTTCCTGCTTTTGCCAATTTCTGAGTACCTCAACATCCCTTCTTCATTATTTTTATTTTGTTAACAACTCAAAGAGGAGTCTATTCACTAAGGTATGTTAACTAACCTGAATTTGATCCACTTTCCAGAATTCAGCAACCTCCTGGCTAATACAGGCAAGTTATCTCCTAAAGCATCAATTTCTTTGCATGTAAAATGGACAACATAAGATCTATTTTACGGATGTTTTATAACGATAAAATAAGACAACACATAAAAAATATAGACCACTATTTAATTTGTACCATTTGACTTTTTTTTCTTTCAGAATAAACAAACAATAAAATGAATTTATTCAAGCACACAGAGGCAGAAGACCCCAATGACCCAGTGAAATCTGATGTCAACTACATAGTGCTGGCCGGGCGCGGTGGCTCAAGCCTGTAATCCCAGCACTTTGGGAGGCCGAGGCGGGTGGATCACGAGGTCAGGAGATCGAGACTATCCTGGCTAACATGGTGAAACCCCGTCTCTACTAAAGATACAAAAAAACTAGCTGGGCGTGGTGGCGGGCACCTGTAGTCCCAGCTACTTGGGAGGCTGAGGCGGGAGAATGGCGTGAACCCGGGAGGCGGAGCTTGCAGTGAGCCCAGATCACGCCACTGCACTCCAGCCTGGGAGACACAGCGAGACTCCATCTCAAAAAAAAAAAAAAAAAAAAAAAAAAAAAAAACTACATAGTGCTTCTCATGCCATAACTTTTTTATCTGACATCAATTACAACAATACAACACATATTAAATCTAAGAAAAACAAAATAAAGAATCAAAATCTTTCAAAGTACAAGCTCCATTTTATATTTTTAGGTATTTGTTTTGTTAACTTTTTTCTTGCGTATTTATGGAAAACAATGTGATATTTTCATCTGTGTGTCCATTGCAAAATAATTCAATCACATTAACATATCAATTTCTGTTATCAGATTCAATACATATACAAGTACATTTTAATAAATATAATCATAATAAACATAATGAAGAAGTCAAACAAAGAATTAAAAACAAATTGAACACATTCATTGAAAGTGTTTGCCCTGGCAACAGACACGGACTGAACTTTTCCTGTTGAGGACCCATAATAAGCATCTGGCAGATCAGCCTTAGTTCATAACCATACATTGAAAATCACTGTGTTGCAGTAATTAATTCTGTATGTACCACACTCTGGTTGATGACATTTGTAAAGACCAGTTTCTGTGTACATCAGCTACCTCCCCACCATACATTTTATGTCTTTCGTCTTTTTCTTGCTTTTTGTGACTTTGTAATAAATTCCTCCCACCCAAGGACATTCACCCAAGCCCAGATTTCTCCTGGGGAATTATTTATTAGAAGTGGTTTATGCCTTTAATGAATGTCAGGTACTAATAGCAGAATCTGTGCCTAATCAATATTCAAATTACCTGGTGATAAATAGGCTGCCAATATGTGCAACACAGTCTGCTCTCAACACAATCTCTGTATTCTGTATTACATTTTATCTTCAGGCACTAGAACAAGAACCCCTAATATATTGTTGCATGTATGCAAAACTCAGGTTTCTAAGTCACAGTTAAATTTGGACATTTTCTTGGTCAAAGATAGTCTTGAGCATTCTGCATGTGACATAATAAGGAAGAAAATCAATATCCAGTCAAATTTTAGTGTGCATATTTTCCTTCTAAAATATAGGGAAAATGGAAAACTGGAGTTCACCAGTAGGTTTTAGCCTTTTAAAGATCAAGGTTTTTATGTTTAATGAAAAATGTTAGGCTAGGGAGAAGAAAAGGGAAAGATTCTTGAAGGGAAAAAGAGAAGTTTCATTTGAATGCATACAGCAAGTGTTGCCATGGGAACCGTGCTCCAACTGTGAAAAAGAACATTTGTCCTGCCTGTTATTGGGAAGTCCATCATGTGCTGGCAGCTGCAAAAATCCTGCTCTTATTACTGCAAAATTTTAATTTTCCAAAGGGCTTGGGTGTGGATAAATGATTTAAATAGTGATAAGGTCTCCCCAAATAAGCATAACCATTGCCTAAAATTTTGATTCTGATGACATTTTCTATTATTTTCACTAATTACTATTATTTTCTAAGTGTCTCCCATAACTGCTGTGGAGACAAGGAAATGTTTGAGGGTACAGACTCTTTTTATATTTGCGTTTTTCATTGTTATTTGTCTTAAGCCAGCTAAACCATAGATATTATATAAAATGTTATATATATATATATCATTCACATCAAATTCTTCTGAGAACAATATAAAAGATCCATTTTATATTACAAATACAGAGAATTTTGCTATCAGAAATCAATGCAAACAATGCCAACTGGCCAGAAGTTTATTCTTAATCTCCAATCTACAATTGCAAGAAATTTTATGCTTTGGGGAAAAACTATTATGCCCAGCCAATTAAAAAAAAAAAAAAAAACCTAATGTCTGTTGGAATAATTGTTCCTTGATAGGTGAGAGACGTAATGCTCCATGTGAGCTGCAGTTTGGCGTAGTTGAGAATGGAGACTGGTTGAACCAGTTGCCTGAATAAATTTGTGTTCCTCCATTTAGTGGAAGCATGAACTTGGACAAGTTACGTACACCATTTTCTTCTTTACAACAGAGATTATGGTGAAATAATACTTTGTAGGGTTGGTGAGGAGATCAAAATGCTAATATAGTGGTTAGCAAACTATTTCTCTCAAGGATCATATAGTAAATATTTGATGCTTTATAGGACATACAGTCTTTGTGGTAACTAGTCAACTCTGCTGTGGTAGCATGAAAGCAGCGATAGGAAATATGAAAATTAATAGGTGTGGCCAACTTAAAAAGAAACAACCGTATCTACAAAAACAAACAGCAGTGCTGAACTTGGTCTGTGAGATGTAGTTTGCCAACCCCATGAAACACTTGCAATAATGCTTAATTCTGAATAAGTGTCAAATAAGTATTAAATATTATGGGTTACACTGAATTTTTGTGGTTAATTTAAAAACAAAAATGAAAAACAGGGTCTTGTTCTGTTGCCCAGTCTGGAGTTCAGTGGTGTGATCATAGCTCATGGTAATCTCAAACAACTGGCCTCAAGTGATCCCCCTACCTTGGCCCCCCAAGTAGCCAAGACTACAAGCGTATGTCACAATGTCTGGTTAACTTTTTAAAATTGTTTTTGTAGAGATGAGCTCTTGCTATGTTGTCCAGACTGTTCTCAAACTCCTGGCCTCAAGTGATCCTCCCACCTCAACCTCACAAAACACTAGGATTACTGGCATGAGCCACTGCACCAGCCTTTGGTTGATTTTAATTTAAACTGAATAAAGCTAGTTAAAGTTATAAACATATTCTCAAAATTAGGAATTCAATTGAGTCCTAATTCATCCAGAAAGACAATTTAAAGGCATACAAATGACTCAGAGTTTTTAACTCATCTGTGTAATGGCAGACCATAGTACTAAGTAAATATTACTCTGGAGATGCTTCTACTACTAAGAGTAAACTACATAATTCATTTGTTATAAAACATAAGAAATACAAAATTTAAATGGGATGATTAGAATAAGTTGCTCTGTAAAGATTTTTAATGTATCATTTTATTCAAGGAATAATTTAAAGAGCAAGAGTAATGTAAAATTACAATGGAAATATCAATTACATTGAGAGAAAACTAAGACTTTGAAAAAATGATATTTGCTATGAGAGAAAAGTATCATCAAACTGTGATCACAGTTTATTATACAAAATAAGCTTTTTATGTCACTGATAATAGTACTTCTGCTTGCCTTTCATAATCAAAATATGAAAACCACTTGAAATTGTAACTATGAGTGGCAGGTGGTAAAATTTCAAATGCTTATTTCAGTGGTACTAATAATATTTTAGTTTTCGAGTCTCAAGATTTAAAGGACTAGGTTGCCATATTTTTCCTCCAGGAACTGGAGTTATGGACTGCCTTTAATTAAATAATATCCAGGCTGCTGTTTGCCAAAATGATCATGAAATAATCATTCCCTTCTCAAATTATTCAATCCTAAACAGATACAATTCTCTAAGCTTCAGTTGCAAGCTTATCCTTTAAATGTATGACCAAAAAAAGATATAATTTCAAAAGAAAATAAACATTAGCACATATTATGTATTATTTTTCTTGTCAGTTAACAAAATTTATTGACAGATAAAGACTCCAAAAGACACATCTGTAGTGGAAGATTACATTTTGTTTTCATCTGGAACATTGTGTCTCTGAATAATTTGATTACAAAGCCCCTAGAAACTGATATTAAAATTGACTTAACTAATCAGGAATACCCAAAAACTTTGGGTGGCTTTGCAAATTTATCTTTTACTTACCCCATGAACACACACTATACAAAGATTTGAAGTTAAGTTCTCTCTGAATTGTTTTTTCAGTCATAACCTACAAATTCTCAGTAATACTCAGCCAGAATGGTCATCATGTTACTCCAGAGGAACAAATTTAGAGCTTACTTCTGAAAATAGAAAAATATACATGTTGATTTTTGACTTCTCAAAATAATTAGTAGGTTCAAAGAGAATGTTCCATATTGTTTAATTATTTGGCTTCTATAAAGTGCAACTGTCTAATACACCAAAAGATGTAGACCACTAAAATATATAAACTTGCATTAGCATTCACATAAATCCTATTTCACTTAGGACAGATCCTGTTTATGCCTGTGTCACTGATACATTTTCTTTTGGCTTTCAAAATTATCCCAGTATGGAAAATAATATATGTAGATGCATTAAACTTTCAAATACCTATTTATTTCTAGATACTGTCAACAAACATTTTAGTACCTACCACATACCAAGCACCTTCCAGGCCCCATGTACATTCTGTTTTAATGAATTTACACAAAATTTTGTTTTAATTATTGAAGAGACCACCGAGGCTTCTACTTCCCCTAGGATATTAACATAGCTATTAGAAGGTATTATTACTGCTCAGAAGTAAATGCCTTGGCTTCTGACACTGAGGGACTTCACTGGTAAACTAAATGGTCTTAACTGAAATTAGAAAATTATACAGAAACAATTGCCACAGTTGATTAGCCTACAGCCCTGGCATCAAAGTCTAGAACAAAATTAAAGATTTCCATCTTTTTTATAACTGTGCCGTTTGAGCTACCAGGCATTACATATTCATACAAAGTTCCAAATGGGGATAAAGAATAGGTTGCCCTTCTAGCATAGAGGCAAATGGAATGAAATTCAATGTTTTAGCCAAGACATGATAAGAGAATAGTTGGTAGTATTTGAAATAATCTTATATGGAAATTGAGGTGCTCAAACTGGAAATAATTCAATAAACATTATCTACCATAAGGCTTTTTATATTACTGATTCCTAAATGAACGTTCATATCCATTTTGAATGTGATATGTACCTCCTCACATATTACTTAATCCTTACAAAAATCTCGACATGTGTATACCAACATGATTCTCATTTTACAGATGAGAAAACAGTTTTACAAACATTGATACATTTATATTTTTAATAGCAAGAAGCTTTGTGGCTTATAGGAGAGACAGACATAGAAAATACAAATTAAACTATATTTATTCATTATCTTCCACATTAAGATTCTCAATTAATTGTTCTCTTAAAGAAATGGTGCAGCATTCTGTAGCTGCTCTGTTCTGTAGACATTTTATTTTTCCACCCATCATGATAAGATCTAACTTCTTCTGTATATTATTCTTTGGAGTTGGGTTCTGCTAGATGTCAATATAATCTAGAGAGAGACAGAGAGCAACAGAAACAGAGAAAGAGATCATCATAGTATGATGGTTATTTCTGAATAAAAGCATATGACATCAGTAAAATAACTTAGATCTCTTAGTGGTCGAGCTTAGCCCAGGAATTACAACTACAATATTAAAGAAAAATGGAAGGAGATGCACTTAAAAGTTTTTAACTTATTAATACCAATATATTTCACAGTTGAATGTCCTTATAAAAAGACGTAAAAGCATCTAATATTCATAACATAGGAAGTATTAATAAAAGATTTGGTGATTTGTCCAGGTAATGGTAAATCAAGTTTGCAACTATTTCACAGAGGGTGAGTGAGAAGCAAAAAGCAGAGGACGCTTTAAAAAGGAAGGAGAGGGAGAAAAGCAAAAGTGAAAAAGTGAGGTCATAAAAGAGAAAAAGAGGCCGGGCGCGGTGGCTCAAGCCTGTAATCCCAGCACTTTGGGAGGCCGAGACGGGCGGATCACGAGGTCAGGAGATCGAGACCATCCTGGCTAACACGGTGAAACCCCATCTCTACTAAAAAATACAAAAAACTAGCCGGGCGAGGTGGCGGGCGCCTGTAGTCCCAGCTACTCGGGAGACTGAGGCAGGAGAATGGCGTGAACCCGGGAGGCGGAGCTTGCAGTGAGCTGAGATCCGGCCACTGCACTCCAGCCTGGGCGACAGAGCGAGACTCCGTCTCAAAAAAAAAAAAAGAGAAAAAGAATAAAGGAAAGAAGGAAAAAAGGAAGAAAAAAATAACAAACATTTTTTACATACTTATAGAACTAGATAGAAGTTATAGGCCTCAAGCCATTTAGAAACTTCTTATTTTACTTATCCCTCCTGTTTTATTCTTATTGGCATTTCCTCTAAATAAGGTGTCTGAAAACTGCAGCTCATGAACCAGTTTCTCTTTTTGTAAATAAAGTTATCTTGAAAGAGAGTCATACAGTCATCCCTTTTTGTTTCTGTATTATCTATGACTGTTTTCATGGTACAATGACATATTTTGAGCTGTGATAGATTCAGTATTGCCTACAGCCTAAATATTTATTATCTTGCCCTGTGAGAAAATCTTTGTCAAATCCTTCTTTAAATTTCCTTGAACCATACTTATTAAAACAATAAAAATGTATTATCTCAAAGTTTCAGTGGGTCAGGAATCTGTAGGTGGCTGAGCTGAGTGCCTCTGTCTCAAGGTCTTTCAGAAAGACCTTGTTTTTATGAGACTGCAGTAAAGTTGTCAGCCAGGACTTTCATCTTTTCCGAAGTCTCAACTGGGGAAAAATCTGCTTCAATTTCACTCATGTTAGACTCTCTACAAGGCTGCCTTATGACATTACAGCTGCCTTTCCCCAGAACATGCAATTCAAGAAGGAATGTGTGTGTGTGTGTGTGTGTGTGTGTGTGTGTGTGTGTGTGTGAGAGAGAGAATCCAAGATGGAAGTCATGACCTGTAATATTCTAATCTCAGATAGAACTGGTATCACATAACTTATTGTGTGTTCTATTTGGTAGAAGGCAGTTAATAAATCCAGCCCACACTAAAGGGGAGGGGATTATACAAGAGTGCGTACACTGGGAGGTAGAAATCATTGGGTACTATGGTACTATATTAGAGGCTGTCTACTACATTCTTATCCCTAAAACAAACAATTTTGGATTCATTTCTTCTACTTCAAGAAGATACATTTACAGACTGAGAAAAGTATGGAGGTGGGAGGAGTGGAATTGCCTTGGAAAGCTAAAGTTTTTATAGCAAATGAGCCTGTCTCATATGAAAATTGAAAAAAAAATGACATTTCTATAAGTGCTTTTGTTTTCAGAAGTAGCAGCTGCCTTATTTAGACTTCACCAGAGAGAAAAGAGCTATGGGATAATTTTTTAAAGAGGCTATTAAAGCTTTGACCATGACTTGAGTGACCAGGCATTAATAAGTTCTGAGACCCAAACAGAAATATTTACCATGCCTTTTAAATTCTACTGCTAAACTATAAAAACTCTAGAAGAAAACCTAGGAAATACCATGCTGGATGTTGGCCCCGGCGAAGAATTCAGGATGAAAACTCCAAAAGCAATTGCAACAAAAACAAAAATTGACAAGTGGACCTAATTAAACTAAAGAGGTTCTGCAGAGCAAAATAAACTTACAGAGTAAACAGTTGACCTGTAGAATGGGAAAAATATTTGCAAACTGTGCATCTGACAAAGGTCTAATATTGAGAATCTATAAGGGACTTAAACAAATCAATAAGAAAAAACAAAAAATCCCATTAAAAGATGGGCAAAGGACATGAGCAGACACTTCTCAAAATAAGACATACACCTGGCCAACAAGCATATGAAAAAATTCTCAATATTATTAACTATTAGGTAAATGTAAATCAAAACTATGATGAGATATCATCTCACACCAGTCGGAATGGGTATTATTAAAAAGTTAAAAAAATGACATATGCTGATGAGACTGCAGATGAAAAGGAAATGTTTATATACTGTTGGTAAAAATGTAAATTAGTTCAGTCACTGCGGAAAGCAGTCTGGAGATTTTCCAGAGAACTTAATACAATGACTATTTGACTCAGCAATCCCATAACTAAATATATACTGAAAGGAGTACAAATATTTTACCTTAAAGACATATGCATGTGTACGTTCATCACAGCACAATTCATAACAGCAAAGGCCTGAAATCAATCTAGATGCTCATCAGTGGTGGACTGGACAAGAAAAAATGTGGTATATATACACAATAGAATGCTACATAGCCATAAAAAATAATCAGATCAGTTGGGCATGTTGGCTCACACCTCTAATCACAGCACTTTGGGAGGCTGAGGTAGGCAGATCACAAGGAGTTCAAGACCAGCCTGTTCAACATAGAGAAACCCTGTCTCTACTAAAAATACAAAAAATTAGCCAGGCGTGGTGGTGCACGCCTATAATCCCAGCTACTCTGGAGGTTGAGAGAGGAGAATCGAATGAACCTGGGAGGCAGAGGTTGCATTGAGCCAAAATCATGCCAATGCACTCCAGCCAGGGCGACAGTGCAAGACTCTGACTCAAAAATACACAAAAAACCAAAAGAGATCATGTCCTTTGCAACAACGTGCATGGAGTTGGAGGCCATTATCCTAAGGAGTTAACACAGGAACAGAAAACCAAATACCACGTGTTCTCACTTATAAAAGGATACTAAGCACTGAGTACACATGGACACAAAGAAGGGAACAATAGACACTAGGATCTACTTGAGGGTGAAGGATAGGAGGAGAGTGAGAATTGAAAACTACCTAGTGGGTATTAGACCGACTGCTGGGGTGATAAAATATTCTGTACACCAAATCTTTACAGTATGCAATTTATCCATAGAAAAAAAAATCTGCATATGTACCCCTTGAACCTAAAATAAATATTGGAAAAAGAAAAGTAATAAATAAATAAATAATATTGCTGAAAGTTGGTCACACTTTCTGTTTCCAACACATGTTTTGTGCATACATTTTAACTACTCTATTGTAAACCAGGTGAATTAATCTATTTTTAACTTGAGGCATACACTCTTCAACTAATTTAAAGGCCAGTCTTATTATTAAAAGAAATATTCTCTTTAAAAACTTGCAGATGTTAAAGATGGACCGAGACTCCCCATTGGGGGATTTTTCTACAGCCATTAACTATATTCTTATTCTTCATTTGAAGAAACTGTATTTGTTGTAAGTTTTTAAGCCAGGCTCCATGCCAGAAAGTATTAGCAAGCTTCCCCAAATCTTGTTCCCAAGTTCAAGCTAGGAATTATTACTGCCAAGTCCTGGTTCCAGAGAATCATTAATGTCTTCAGCTATTTAGGCCTAGAGTTAGGTTAATCAAAGCAGTTTGGCCAAAAGAGAAAATAAGTGGAAATTAGGAGAAAAGAACTTGGCAAGGAAAAAAAGAAAAAATCAACACCTCTACCAACAATACCACAAACATTGTTCTTTTAAAACCAAAAGGTATCACAAAACTGTCTTTTTAAGTAAAATATTCCCCAAAATGGCATACAATCTACTTACCATCATATCTCCAAAAATAATACCTGTGTGTGAAAATGCCTTTTTTTTTTTCTTCTTCAGACAGCAAAACCCTGCCTTTAAGGACAAAGTCAAATATCATCTGCTCTAAGGAATCTTCAGTAATATTATCCTTCATTCTTAAGCTAAGCAGAGTTTAGCACATCATATTTTGTGTCAAAGCTAGTTCCTGTGTTCCCCCATTGAAGCTTTTGGCTGTTTCTCCTCATTTTCCATTCTCTCCTTCACACCTGCTCTTCTAAGAATTAATAATTATTTTTTGAGAATAATGTTTTGAGAATTTAAAATAGGTTATGATGCTGAATACTTAGATTGTATTATTTCAAAATCTTATAATTCAGCAAATACAAATTTATTTAGCCCTTTGTTTTATGAAGAGGAAAGAGCCTTGGGGAGATTAAGAAATGTATACAAGTCAACTCAATCTCAGCCAATCTGAATCAATTAGTTTATGAGCTAAGGCTGTATTCGTGCACCAATATTCACTAAGAACACTCAGCCATTCTATCTCCTTTTTCCAGATGCTAAGTAGTAAGAATTATTTCAAGAGACTTGAAGTTTTAACCACATATGTATCAAAATTAGTTTAAATTAAAATATCATTCATTTCCTTACCAAGTATTTTCAAACTAAGCCTTAAAATCCAGTTTCCAAGGATGGAGCTCTTGTATCCCAGTGTCTTTTACATCCAAGTGTTTGCATCACTTTAAAAGAGTGACTGGCACATTGTAGAAGTTCAGACTTAATTGAATGCATTTATAAAAACAGTCTTTATATACATGCAAATACATTATTTAAAATTACTATTATATATATATTTACCATGATCCCATCTCATCATACATGATATTTAATAGCAACATAAGATTTCAAATAAATGTAAATAATATTTAATTTACTACATTTATTATCATATTATGGTACATTTAGGTTGCATACTTATTTTTTGCTAGTAAAATATCAAAAAATAATATATTTCCATATATATTTCTCTTATCTTTAAGATGCTATTAGAAGTAAAAATACAGATTAAAGGATATATACAATTTAATATATATTACTTCCGATTTAAAGGGTATACACAATTTAAGACTTATTACATCCAATTTGCTTTTAAGAAAAACATTTTTACCAGCTTATATTCCTTTTAATGGTTTAACCATCTTAAAAGTGAAATCTCACTGATTTGTTTTATAACTCACCAATAAGTTATGCCCTTCACTGTTGATAAAAATAATGTTTAGACACTATCCCCACTTTTAAAATTAAAGTGTACTGGATAGCTTTCAGTGATATTCCTCTACAGTAATTAAAACAAGGAGGAGGGCAGCTCCCACTCGGACTGACAGAGCAACATGTGGAGACTCACATCGTGAACTTTTGTTCCAAGAACCGCTGCAGGAACATACCAATAAAACTTAAAGCATCCACAGAACCTTTGAAAGAAGTGGCCTGTGGCTGTAAACTCCGAGATAGCTGAAAAACTGTGGGTGCCCAAAGTGTAAGAGAGGGAAAGTCCACCTCTGAACACATCCTCACTGGGGAACCTGAAAATCCAGACCATGGGAGGAAAGGTTGAACCTCACCTAGAGCTGAAATTATTTTAGAGAGCCGAGCAAAATATAAAAATAGAAGAAGCAGCAGGAAGAGCCCTGCAGGCACTCCTAGTCCTCAGAGAAGCAAAGGGAAGTCACTTCTGACTTTCTCTCACAGAGGTCTTTGGGGAGGACAGCCAGTGGAATTGGGAAAGGGTCACAGGGAGAAAGAGACATCCAGGTGAACTTTGTAATAATTTCAAGAGAGCACACATTTCCCTGGGTAGAATCCAGGGAGTGAGAGCAGGAAGTGCAGATAGGAGCACAGAAGTCACAACACACAGGAAGGGGTAAGACCTGAAAGCCTGGCTTGCCTTCTCAGTGGATAGACTTGTGGCATGGGGCAAGATCTCAGCCCTGTGCAGCAGAGGCCTGGATATAAATTTGGCTCTGTTAACTGTTGAGGAAGGATGGCAGGTGTAAGACTGACCTTACCACCTGCATGGAAGCTGGGTGAGGCCTGTCACTGATGCCTTTTCTCCACTTTTTGGGCAACTTGAACAAAGCAGCAGAGCAGCCATAATCCCCCTGGGAACATAACTCCATTGGCCTAAGAACCACTCCCATTCCCCACAGTAGCTACAGCAAGCCCCATACAAGGAGAGTCTGAGCTCAGACTAAGCCCTGGGTGGGCTTAGCCCTGCCCCCACCTGATGGTTTTCCTCTATCTAACCTGGTAGCCGAAGACAAAAGACATAAACTTTGGGGAGCACTATGACCCTGTCCATCACCTGACAAACCCAAACTCTTATCCAGATGATCTTAGGGCAAATTTGGATCCACCTAGACTACCACAGCTGGTGCTGTCTTGAAAGAGCCACCTCCTAGAGGCCAATCAACTAAAGTCATTACAGCAACTCATAACAGAACAACCCTGCTCCAAGGAAGGAGAAGACAGCAACTAATTTCACTGCCTGTAAAATCCTGTCTAGCCAGAGGCCTGAGTCTGTCTATGTGACAACTTCCCTGCTAGTATAATCAGCATTTGAAGAAATCACACAGTAAACAATACTACAACCAAGGACTCTCACAGAGTAAACTTCACTGCCCTGCTACCTCCACCAGAACAGGTGCTGGTATCCACAGCTGACAGACCTGAAGATGAATCACACTACAGGACTTTTTGCAGACACTCCCCAGTACCAGCCCAGAGCCTGGTAGTTCCACAGGACAGCAAATCCCAGAGGAGTAATAATAATCACTGCAGACTGGCATTCAGGAAGCTTCATCCCTAGGGGTAGGGGGAGAACACCACATCAAGGGATCACCCCATGGGACAAAAGAATATGAACAGCAGCCCTTGAGTCTCAGACCTTCTATTTGACATGGTCCACCCAAATGAGAAGGATCCAGGAAAACAATTTTAGTAATTGACAAAATAAGTTTCTACTACATTCCCAAAAGATCACACTAGCTCACCAGCAATGGATCCAAACCAAGAGGAAATTTCTAAATTGCAAGGAAAAAAAAAAATCAGAAGAATTCAAGGTTGCCTTCTGAGATAATAAGCTACTTAAGAAGACACCAGAGAAAGGTGAAACCCAACTTAAAGGAATTTTTATATATGTGTGTGTGTATATATACACATATATATATATATATATATATGATACAGATGAGAAAATCTCCAGAGAAATAGATATCATAACTAAAAAACAATCACAACCTCTGGAAATGAAAGACCCACTTAATGAAATGTGAACTACACTGGAAACTTTCAACAGTAGACTTGAACAAGTAGAAGAAAGAACTTCAGAGCTCAAAAACAAAGCTTTTAAATTAACCCTATCCAACAAAGACAAAGAAAAAAGAAATTAAAAAAATGAACAAAGCCTCCAGGAAGTTTGGGATTATGTTAAACTACTAAACATAAGAATATTTGGTGTTCCTGAGGAAAAAGAGAAATCTAAAAGTTTGGAAAACTTATTTGAGGGAATACTCAAGAAGACTGATGTAGAGGACTACATGCTTGCAAACGAGATGTTCCCGGTAAGTCCTGCTCTTGCAAACAAAACAGGGCATTCCTTCCCTGCAAACAGGGAGGACAAAGGAGCCAGCTGCAAACAGCAGGCCCTGGGGACTGGTTAATGTGTAAACATCTTGAAAAACCAGAAAGTCAGGAAAAGGTCAGAAAAACAACACGTGACTTGTGACTTGGCAACATTCCACAACTGATTGTATAAAATAAAGCAGAGTATGCCATTCGGGGTGGCCGCCATGTTTGTCTCGTCCTGTGTTGTCTTGTGTGTTCATTCCTTTATTTAGGAAACACGTGGACCCCAACATCTGGCACAGCGAGCAGGGTCCTTGGCTCCACAAGAGCAAGGAATCGGAGGGGGAACACCCCGGGCAGGTAAATAAAGAAGAGGGACCCATGGGAAAATTATGGGGAATTCCACCTCTCTGCCCTCTGAATATTTGTGGTTACTCCAGGGACTGTTGATGCCTATAGGAGTAGAAGTAAAAGAAAAGACTTTGAAGCGATTGTTTGCCCATGTTGAACAACATTGTTATTGGTTTCAATATCAAACCAAAGTGCAGTTGAATCGAAAGGAATGGCTATCAGTGGTTAAAGTCCTGTGTCAAGCTCATCAGCAAGGGCAAACGATGCCTCTGACTTTGTGGACTTTGTGTAGTTCTATCACTCAGGCATTAGAGTTACTTAAAACTGACTCAGAGCATGGCGATACTGCCACTGGAGGTGAGGCATCTGAAGCTTTAGAGAGGAATGATCCTAGAGAGGAACATATTTATGCCCCGGTTGCTGAGGACAAGGAATTGGAAGAAGAGCTAATGCCTCCTTCATCTGAAGGAAACTCTGATTTGCAGCATATTTTAGAGATGCTACAACAGTTGTTAAAATTGCAAGGTGCCGCTGCTCCTGTTTCTCCTATCTCTCCGCCACGAGCCTTCCCTCTTACCTTCCCTTCTGCTCCTTTGGAAAAAGATTTCCCTTTGCCTACACCTCCAACCTCTTTGCCTATGTCAGGTCAGGTTTTCTCTGTGCCTTTTCCTCCTGTAGGAGAAAAGAAGGACTCAAAGGAAAAGGATGATTTTGAGGAATTAGATCTATTCCCAATAACACGGGCTGCTTTCGGCCCCAATGCACAGTTCCCAAACGGTGGCCAGAATGTGACTTTTACAGCCCTACAATTTAAATTTTTGAAAGAAATGAAAGGTGCAACAAAAATTATTAAGACCTTTAAAGGCCAGTGAAGCTAATTTAGATGAGTATATTCGGGCTTGTGCAGGCGTTGGAGGAGCTATTTACAATGCTCAATTGTTCGATGGAGCACTTTCTAAGGCCTTAAAGAGTAATTCTAAACAAGGTGTATGTTTTCAATGCGGGAAACCTGGTCATTTTAAGAAAGAATGCTGGAAAAAACTGGGCTTCCCGACTACTAAAGAGAAAAAGTTACCTGCTGGGGAGTGCAAATGATGTGGAAAAGGTTGACATTGGACAAATGAATGTCGTTCAAAAACTGATAAGAGTGGAAATTTATGGGAAAATGGGAACCGGGGCCCGCACGCTTGGGGCCCCAACAATTACAATGCAGGCCTACCACAATACCCAGTGAGCGATGGCTTACAACATCAAGGAATGACTTCGAGTCATCCTTAAGGGTATCACCCCCTACCCATTTCCCAGCTTTATGCTGCAACTAAGCAAAATGCTGCTGCTGACTTAGTTATTACTCAGCTTTATACTCTATCTCCTAATGGAGGAATATATAAGTTAACTACTGAAGTGTGTGGCCCTTTGCCAAAGGGACATGTAGGACTTTTGTTAGGTCAAAGCAGCAGAGCTATATGGGGGTTAATGGTGGTCCCAGGAATTATTGATCCTGATTTTACTGATGAAATCCTTATTATGGTACAAGTCTCACAGTTTATGTGCCTAGAGGCAGGGGAACGTATTGCACAATTGCTTTTATTGCCTTTTTTTTCCTTTCCTATCTAGAGATGTGTCTCATCAAGGAGGTTTTGGTAGTACTGGGAAAACTGTTTTCTGGGAAACTTTAGTTTCTGATCAAAAACCTTTATGTTCATTACAAATTAATAGGATACTTTTTGAGGGATTAGTCAACACTGGAGTGGATATATGTATTATATGTTTGGCTCAATGGCCTGATCATTGGAAAAAGAAACAAGTATCGGTTACTCTATCTGGCATAGGTACTGCTTCTATAGTCTACCAAAGTGTCAAGTTCCTGAGCTGTGTAGGACCTGAAGGACAACAAGGAAAAGTGTTATTTTATATTGTTCCCATTAATATTAACCTTTGGGGCCATGATCTTTTACAACAATTTGGTGCCTTTTTAAGCATTCCTCATATTTCTTCAGCTGCCAAAAATATGATGTTCAAAATGGGCTACAATCCTTTAAATTCTTAGCCACTGTCCACAAGCCTCAAACTTTACAATTGAAGTGGAAAATTACAACTCCTATTTGGGTGGAGCAATGGCCATTATCTAAAGAAAAACTTAAGGCTTTAAAGAATTTAGTTAAGGAACAATTGGCCAAGGGGCATATTGAACCAAGTACTTCTGCATGGAATTCCCCTGTGTTTGTCATTAAAAAGAAAAGTGGAAAAAGACACTTATTAACTGATCTTAGAGCTGTAAATGCTTGTATTCAACCTATGGGGACTTTACAACCTGGGCTTCCTAATCCAGCTCTTATCCCACAAAATTGGAAATTAATAGTTATAGATCTTAAATATTTTTTTTTTACTATCCCGTTACAACCCCAAGATTGTGAAAAATTTGCCTTTACTGTTCCCGAATATAATAATGGACAGCCTACTGAAAGATATCAATGGAAAGATCTTCCTCAAGGTATGCTTAATAGTCCTACTTTATGTCAAGAGTTTGTTCATAGAGCCTTAAACCCTGTTAGAAGTCAATTCCCTACTGTGTTAATATACCATTATATGGATGATATTCTATTAGCAACTCCTGACGAAGTCCTACAAGGTCAAGTTTTTCAGGTCTTATAACAACAATTAACTCAATATAGTTTACGTATTTCTTCTGAGAAAATACAGACTCAATTTCCTATTCAATATTTGGGATACCTTTTAGCAGAAAAGCATATTCGGCCACAAAAAGTTCAAATTCGGAGAGACCAACTTTTAACCCTTAATGATTTTCAAAAACTGTTAGAAGACATAAATTGGCTTTGCCCCATCTTAGGCATCCCTACTTACAAATTAAGACATCTTTTTGCTACTTTGGAAGGAGATTCAGATTTAAATAGTTCTCGTCAATTATCCCCTGTAGCAGAAAAAGAATTGTCATTTGTAGAAAATAGAATTAGTGAAGTTCACCTTGATTATATTGCACCCAATCTTCCACTTTCATTGTGTCTTTTTCATACTCCCCATTCGCCAACGGCTGTTTTACACCAAGATAATAATATTCTGGAGTGGCTGTTTTTGGCTAATAAAGCCATTAAGAAAATTAACTCATATATAGATAAATTGGCTGAATTAATTATCAAAGGAAGACATTGAGCTCGTCAGTTGCTTGGTGTTGACCCTATAAAAATTATTACCTGATTATCTAATCAATACATTGAATCTCTATTGGAAACTCATGAGGGTTGGCGAGTGACTTGCACTGAGTATACTGGTTCTTTTTCTCAGCATTATCCTAGTAATAAATTATTTGCCTTTCTGCAACAATATTCTTTATTGCCATATAGTCCTATCTCTTACAGTCTGGCTAAAGGTCCTACCTTTTTTACTGACGCTTCCAGCAATGGAAAAGCTGGATACTGGACATCAGATAATTCAAAATTTCTCACTACCCATTTGAATCAGTACAACAAGGAGAACTTTTTACCATTCTTATGGTTCTACAAAATTGGCCTCAAACCCCTTGTAATATTGTGAGTAATTCCCAATACGCTGTATATGTAACTAAATATATATCTCAAACTTCTTTACCATTATTTCCTCAAACTCCTTTACAAAAATTATCTTCTTTATTAATTATGGCTCTTACTTCTTGCACTGTCCCCTTTTCATCACTCATATTCGTTCCCATTAGGCGTTGCCAGGACCTTTAACTTTTGGGAATAACCAGATTGATTCCTTACTTATTGAAAGTGTCCAACGGGCTCAGGATGAGCACCAACTACAACATACTAACAGTTTAGGATTACAATGGCGATTTTCTATAACACGCCATCAAGCCCGAGCAATTGTCAGAGCCTGCCCATCTTGTGCTCCTATTATTGCACCTTTTTTAAGTCCAGGTATTAATCCTCAAGGCACTCAACAAAATCACATTTGACAAATGGATGTAACTTATGTTCCTTCCTTTGGTCATTTAAAATATGTTCATTATACAATTGATACCTGGTCACATTTCCAATGGGCTACACCATTGCCTTCTGAAAAGGCTGACTCTGTTATTACTCATTTACTTACTTGCTTTGCAGTTATGGGAGTTCCTGCTGAACTAAAAACTGATAATGCCCCTGCTTATTGCTCTCGTAAATTGGCTGCCTTCCTTTCTTTATACCATATTTGTCATTCCACTGGTATTCCATTTAACATTCAAGGCCAAACAATTATTGAAAGAGCCAATGCTACCTTAAAATTACAACTTTTAAAACAAAAAGGGGGAGATGGGCGAGATTCCCCAAAACATCAAATTCTGAAAGCCCTTTTTACTTTAAATTTTCTCAACCATTGGTGCCAATTACAGCAGTCTGCAGTGGTGAAACATTTTCAACAGCCTTTAGAAAAGCTGCAAAACAGTAATCCGTGGGTGTATTATCCTTCATTACAAGGGCAATATTTAAAAGGAAAAGTTTTACAATGGGGCCGAGGCTATGCTCTTGTCCGTACAGGTGCCGGAGATGAGTGGTTTCCATCTCAATGGTTGAAACAGTGCCATGGCCAAAAGGAGCCAATCCGAAGAGTTCCTCAAGGAATTTCAGGAGCTGAATCTGAACGCTCAGAGAACATTCACCTTCGGGACTTGACGTGCAGAGCCCCCGACATGGGGTCAACTGAAAAAGCTTACTCAGAAAGCTGAAGGGGTTGTTCAACAAGCTGGGCAGCCCCAAACCCCACTGACTTTATTCCTGGCTATGCTGGCCATAGTAAATTGCCAGGTAAAGGCTGAAGAATTTACATACTGGGCTTATATTCCTTTTCCACCCTTATATCAAGGTGTGGCCTGGGGAGACAGAAAAGTCCCAGTACTTACTGATGATACTGCTTGGATGCCATCACCTTTTTTAAACCAGGATCCTGAATTAGACACTGGCACAGTAAATAGTTCATATCAATTTGGGGTTGAAGGGTCACCTATATGTCTTGGGAGTAGTCCACATTATCTGCATCTTTCTCATGAGGCTTGGGCTGTCTGCTATAACCATAGTCATATCTCTGCCTTTACTATGATTATTGTTGCTCAAAGTTTCAAGTATAATCATACTGCATTACTTAATGAAACTCTGCCAACTACATTATCTTTATGCCCCATCCCTGATGTGTCTGGAGGTGTTTCCCAACTAGAGTGGACTAGATGTAGAGGTAGTGGGCCACGACTGTTGTTTGAAGTAAAAGGGAAAGGTAATAAATACCTTGTTACTGATTGGAGTGTACATGGAGATTTTCAAACTAAATTTAGTCATGTCAACCTACACTGGCATAAGTGTAATCACAGCATCGCTGCAGATGGCAATGAAACTATTATTTGGCATGATGGTGGTTTATCACCCCCTATGCCGCATTTGGCTAATAGCTCACAAATACAAAGTCATATATGGAAGTTGCTAGCTGCTGATAAACCAATGTTCACTTTCATGGGAAACATGTCCTTAAATCTTACTACTAATATTGCTAACCCTTTCCATATATCTTTGCATCAAAATAGTTCTAGGTATGTTATTGCATGTGAAAGAAAACCTTATTTGTTGTTAACAGGAATTTTTAAATGGGATAATTATACAGAGGTAGTTAACTGTATGGACAATTGTACATTCTTAAGTTGTCTAAATACTACTTGGTGGAATAATAATTGGAATGAGTGTCATTCCGATTTATATATACTAAGAGCCAGAAAAGAAACCTGACTACCTGTGAACTTAACACATGCCTGAAGTGAATCTGCTGGGGTTACTCAAATTTACAAAGTAATGCAAGATCTTGTCCACCGCAGCCGGAGAGTAGTTGGGGTCGTCGTAGCAGCGGTGGTGGGATTTGTAACAATTGCTTCCACCGCTGCTGTTGCTGGACTAGCTCTACCCCAGAGCATACAAAATGCAGAATTCGTACAACAATGGCATGAACACTCTCATTTGTTGTGTCAACAACAACGAGACATAGATGCTCATCTGACTGAACGAGTGGATAACTTGGAACAAGTGGTTTCTTGGATAGGAGATCAGCTAACAGTGTTGAATACTTGAGCTTTGTTAAAATGTGATTGGAACACTACCCAATTTTGTATTACACCTATTCCTTTTAACAGCACTGTATATAATTGGACTGAGATAAAGAGTCTTTAATTGGCCATAATAATCTTTCCCTAGAAATACAAGAATTAACACAAAACATTTCTGAAACATTTCGCAATCAGTTACCATTGCTGACCGGAGCAGATTTAATGACTGGTATTGCCCAAAGTTTGACGTCTTTGAACCCTATGAGTCCTGTGAAAACTTTACTGACCTCTGTTTCTAGTAATGTATTGATTGTTGTTCTTGCCTTTGTCATTTTCACAGTCTGCTGGAGATGATGCCAAAGGGCAAACACCAAATCCCAGCGAGCCCAACATGTGATGATGGTCTTAAAAGAAATTCAAACCTGTAAATAAAGAAGGGGGAGATGTAGAGGACTACATGCTCGCAAACAAGATGTTCCCGATAAGTCCTGCTCTTGCAAACAAAGCAGGGTGTTCCTTCCCTGCAAACAGGGAGGACAAAGGAGCCAGCTGCAAACAGCAGGCCCTGGGGACTGGTTAATGTGTAAACATCTTGAAAAACCAGAAAGTCAGGAAAAGGTCAGAAAAACAACACGTGACTTGTGACTTGGCAACATTCCACAACTGATTGTATAAAATAAAGCAGAGTATGCCGTTCGGGGTGGCCGCCATGTTTGTCTCGTCCTGTGTTGTCTTGTGTGTTCATTCCTTTGTTTAGGAAACACACGGACCCCAACAGACTTCCCTGGCCTTGATAGAGATATAGACATCCAAACACAAGAAGCTCAAAGAATACTCAGAAAATTCATCATGAAAAGATTATGACCTAGGTACATAGTCATCGGCTTATCTAAGGTCAAGAAGAAGGAAATAATCTTAAGAGACAGGAGGCAAAAGCATCAGGTAACCTATAGAGGAAAACCTATCAGAGTAACAGCAAATTTCTCAGCAGGAACACTGCAAGCTAGAAGGGATTGGGATACTATCCTTAGCCTTCTTAAACAAAATAATTATCAGCCAAGAGTTTTGTATCCAGAGAAACTAAGCTTCATTATTGAAGGAGATATAAAGTATTTTTCAGACAAACAAAAGCTGAGAAAATTCACTACTACCAAGCCAGCACTATAAGAGCTGCTAAATGGAGCTCAAAATATTGAAACACAACCACAACATACACCAAAAACAGACCTCCTTAAAGCATAAATTTCACAGTTCACAGGTCCTGTACAACAATAGCACAATGAAATAAAGAAAAAAAAAAAAAACCCGAGGTGTTCTGGAAACAACTAGCACGATGAGTAGAATAGTACCTCACATCTCAATACTAATGTTTAATTTAAATGACCCAAATGTTATACTTAAAAGATAGAGAGTGGCAGAATGGATAAGAACTTACCAACCAAGAATCTGCTGCTTTCAAGAGACTCACCTAACACATAAGGACTCATGTAAACTTAAGGCAAAGAGGTGAAAAAAGATATTCCATGCAAATTGTCACCAAAACAAGCAGACATAGCTATTCTTATAACAGACACAATAGACTAAAGAATATACATTATCTTCATCAGCACATTGTATATTCTCCAAGACAGACCATTTGCTAGGCTACAAAACAACTCTCAATAAATTTAAGAAAATCAAAATTATATCAAGTACACTCTCAGAACATGGTAGAATAAAATTTGAAATCAATTCCTAAAGGAACCTTCAAAACCATGCAAGTAAATGTAAATTAAATAATCCGTTTCTGAATGATCTTTGGGTCAACAATGAAATCAAGATTAAAATTTAAAAAATTATTTGAACTGAATGACAATTGTGACAAAACCTATCAAAATCACTGGGATACAGCAAAAATGGTACTAAGAGGAAAGTTCATAACATTAAATGCCTACATCAAAATGTCTGAAAGAGCACAAATATACAATCTAAGGTCACACCTCAAGGTACTAGAGAAATAAGAACAAACCAAAGCCAAACCCAGAAGAAGAAAAGAAATAACAAAGATAAAAGCAGAAATAAATGAAATTTTATATATATATATATATATATATATATAATGAAACAAAAATTTTATTGGTTCTTTGAAAAGATAAACAAATTGATAGACCATTAGTGAGATTAATCAAGAAGAAAGAAGATCCAAATAAGCTCAATTAGAAATGAAATTGGAGATATTACTACCAATACACAGAAATACAAAGGATCGTTCAAGACTAACTGGAACACCTTTACATGCACAACCTAGAAAACTTAGAGGAGATGGATAAATTCCTGGGGAGATACAACCCTCCTAGATTAAACCAAGAAGAAATAGACACCCTGAGAAGACCAATTACAAGCAGCAAGATTGAAATAATAATAGAAAACTGGTCGACAAAAAAGTCAAAGATTAGATAAATTCCCAGCCGAATTATATCAAATATTCAAAGAATAATTGGTAACAATACTACTAAAACTATTCCAAAACACAGAGAAAGAGGGAATCTTTCCTAAATCATTCTCTGAAGTCAGTATCACCCTAATAATAAAACCAGGAAAAGACATAACAAAAAGGAAAACTACAGACCAATATCTCTGATGAATGTAGATGCAAAAATTCTCAACAAAAATACTAGCTAACTGAATAGCTAACTGAATCCCACAGCATATCAAAAAGATAATCCATCATGATCAAGTAGGTTTTCTACCAGGGATCCAGGGATGATTTAACACATGCAAGTCAATAAATGTAATACACCACATAAACAAAATTAAAAACAAAAATTATACGACCATCTCGATAGATGTAGAAAAAGCATTTGATAAAATATTGTATCCCTTTATTATTAAAAACCTCAGCAAAATAGGCATAGAAGGGCCAGAACTTAAGGCAATAATAGCCAGCTATGACAAACCAACAGCCAACATTATACTGAACAGGGAAAATTAAAAACATTCCCCCTGAGAACTAAAACAAGACAAACAAAAAAAAAAATGCCCATTTTTACCACTTCTATTCAACATAGTACTGGAAGTCCTAGCCAGAACAATCAGAAAAGAGAAAGAAATAATGGTCATCCGAATTGGTAAAGAGGAAGTCAAACTGTTGCTATTTGTTGATGACATTATTGTATACCTAGAAAACCCTGAAGACTCATCCAAAAAGCTTGTAAATGTGGTAAATAAATTCAACAAAGTTTTGCGTTACAAAATCAATGTACAAAAATCAGTAGCACTGCTATACACCAACAGTAACCAAACTGAGAATCAAATAAGGAACTCAACTCCTTTCACAATTGTTGCCAAAAATGAAATGAAACGAAATGAAGTAAAATAAAATAAAATAAAATGCCAACCCATGGCAGGAGGCTGAGGCAAGTGGACCACTTGAGGTCAGGAGTTCGAGACCAGTCTGGCCAAGGTGGTGAAACTGTGTCTCTACAAAAACATCCAAAAATTAGCCTGGTACGGTGGTACACACTTGTTACCATAGCTACTTGGGAGGCTGAGAGAGGAGAATCCATTGAACTCAACAGGAGGAGGTTGCATAGAGCCAGGATCGCACCACAGCAATTAGAACAGCAGCCTCAGGCAAGACCTATTGATGAGCCTTTCCATTTTAATTTCTAGTCACTGTCCCATTACTATTTAGCATCACCAATCTGATTTTCTTTTCTCTACCATGTTTTTCCTTGCCTTTATAATCTTTATTGTGTGTTTTACCTGGGAAACGATTGTTTTGCTTTGCTTTCCACTGACAATGACCTAATGTTTATTTTGTAAATGCTTTTTCAGTCCCATTTGCTACAATTCCAATTCCCCTGATTATTCTCAAACAGGGATTTATAGTCTTTGACAGTGTTTTCTTGGTATACTATAGTTATTTGTACACTTTTTATAATTAACTGCTTGTGTCAGTTTTTCTTACTGAACTGTGATATTCTTGAGTGCATGAGATGCATAATATTTTTCATTTATCTTTCTAGAAACTGGACATTTTTTGATATTTAATAGAAATATAATACAAATGTATTAGTATTAGGTGAAGAAATAGATTAATGAATTATTTTGTCAATTTGATAACAGGTTATGTTTAACATTTCCAAAAGTATTTTTCAAGCTGTATTTTCCTTAAAGTTAACAAGGGCTTCTTAATATCCCATTGTTATATCAGGCAACTTGCATTTTCTACCATTTTTACCTCATGGGTTTTGATGTTACAAAGTTTAGAACTATAATAATTACTTAGATAAAAATTCATGTTCAAAAGCAATTGTCAGTCATTTCTGACCATGTGTTTACTTATTATAAGCTTAGCTTAGTTCTTTTTTTTGGCAATCTGGATTGAATCATTACACACTTTTGCTGAGGTTACATAGGCTGGACCTGTATCATATCTGATAATTTTTGACATAGCCTTTGCACATGAAATACAGTCTGGCGCTATATATATATAAACATTATATATAATAATGTTTCAGTCAAAGCTTCCTACTTAATCATTTTCTAACATTTAGCATTACAAAGAAATTTTATATAACATTGATATTTATCTGCAAGATAGCTTATTATTATTTAATTCAAAACTACTGCTAGGAAATCCTTGTGTATATATTGTATTATTGAATTATTTTCAAGTAAGAAAGCCCTTTCTAGCTGAATATTCATATCATACCTCAAAATATTTTCTAGAAAATTTAGTGTCAATTTTTACTAGTTGTTCAGACTTCATCGTTAGGTGCATATCTATAATTCTTAGGTGAGATAACCACTTTTTATTATTTACTTCTACAGTTATCTTCTTCTCTTCATTTCTATCTACCATTCCTCTGATTTTTTGGGCCCTTTGTTCTTAATTTTGTGGTCTACACCACTATTACAAAGTATGCATTGCTTTTCTCTTTTGTAAATTTCTTCTAAAATCTTAGTTGAGCTATCATGAGTTTATTGTTCTTTTAATCCATATTTATTTTGCACAGTACCCTTGCCATTTCGGACTGCTGTCCTTTTATTTCAATGTGTTCTTTCTGTTGCTGGTTTATTGGGTCATGTTTGGTGTAATTTCTATTACCACATCAGGTAATATTTGTAAGTCAGCATAGAGTCACAAGGCCACATCTAGTTTAGTTAGCTTAAAAATATTTTATTTTTGCTGTTTGTTTCATTGTTTTGTTTTGTTCTGTTTTTTGGGTTTTTTTGTTTTGGTTGGCTATTGCAACCAAATAAAAACTGGGTGTTACAATAGAAGAATAGATATCAGGGCAAAGTTTCTAAATATAGAGAGAACATTTATTTGTTATACAGAAGCTTTATCAATTTAAACAGAAGCGGGAAGGAAGAAATGAACTGGTAAATAAAAAGAAGATTTAAAAGGCACAAGATAGTGGGTGGAAAAAATAAATCCTCATCTGTCTGTCTAGTAACATGTGTCAGTTTAAACCTTCTAAACACTGATGCTTAGATAAATTGGGCACATAAGTAATGTCTTTGAAGAATGAAAAGGAGGTTTTTACGGTATGAGGGCTGACCAAAGTGAGTGGAGAAAAAGGAGCAAGAATTGAATTGGAGGAGAGGTTACTATGTACTTCTGAGAAAAGTCTTGGTCCTTGTCGATATCTCATGTAAGAGATGTCTGTTGGAGGAGTCCTGTGTTAGGCATCCATGGCTCAGCAATAGTATACTGTGCAGTTATTGCTGGTAGCAGTCCAGGGGAAGTGTGACTTTGGCATGAATGATATGGCGGATCTTAATTTGCAGCAGTTGGAAATAATCAATCACCTATGTTGCCATGACAACTTCCAAAATTCTGCTCAGCAACCTCTCTGACTGCAATATATCCAATCAACATAAACAGAATAAAGTATCCATTAAAAGACAGATTATAAATTCAGCTAAGTAAATATACTTATATACTTTTATGTTATATTAAATAGGTAAAACTAATAAATGACACAGAATTATTTACATAGGGATGTTTAAAATTATTTTTATAAAGAGTATTCATAAACAAATATTTTATGTGTATGAAAAAATTGTATAAAGCATGAAGTAACAATATCACAAAATTCATAAGGCCATAAAACAAGAACTTTTAACCTGCCTCCATCAGAAATGGCTATATATTGTAGTAAACACTAGCAAAAATTAACAAGTATATATGTATGGATGTGTGTGTGTCATGGGGGATTCACACATATATAAATTCATATATAACTCACCAATACATAAAGACCATACAAGGTTTTCATGTATAAATTGTATGAATGAATTCTTTAAAATCTAAGTTAAAAATTCAATAAAGTTTTAATAATTTGATCATATAAGTAAGTTCTCTGACTAAAGTGCAATTAAACAATTTATATATGTTTAACTTATATAAAATATATTTAAACATTTTTATTTTTAATGAAAAAAAGTGAAATTCAAAATGACAGTTTTATCTAAGGGAAATAACTATAAAATACGAAATATTTAAAGTGAAATATAATGAAAGTACTACCTAACAAAACTAGTTGAATGCATCTAAATAGGTAACAGAGATCAATTTATGATGTCAAATGCATTTAAAACAAGTAAAAAATGAAAAATAGAACCAAAGAAAGCCTAAAGAAAATCAAAGGTTGTATAGAAAATGGGTATAAATTAATGAAATAAGAAACAAAAGAAATATTTGTGAAGGAACCTAAAAAAATAAGGTTTTGTGTTTTACAAAATTTTGACTTCATGAAGAGTTTGTAAAATGATATATCTGAAATGTCATTTCTTCAAATTTTTAAGAAACAACTTGGATATCACTCCCATGAAACACAGATAAGTAAAACAAGTGAGAATAATCCTGTGCTTACTATGCAACCATTTCATTAATGCATGTTAACTATATCACCTTATTATTCATTATCAGTTTCTAATAGTGATTATCTGTAAAATTTTCATTGTTTGGTGGACTTTGTGTTTGTGTTGTTGCTTTATTGAGTTTTTTTTTCCTTTTTTTGTCTTTTGAGAGGGTGTTTCACTCTTATTTCCCACGGTGGACAGCAATGATGCAATCTGGGCTCACTGCAACCTCCGCCACCTGAGTTAAAATGATTCTCCTGCTTCAGCCTCCCAAGTAGCTGGGATTACAGGCACCCACCACCACGCCCAGCTATTTTTTGTATTTTTAGTAGAGACAGGATGTCGCCATGTTGGCCAGGCTGATCTCAAACTCCTGACCTCAGGTGATCTGCCCGCCTCAGCCTCTCTTAAGTGCTGGGATGATAGGCATGAGCCACTACACTGTGGGCTTTGTTAAACATTTAATAAAACTGTAATGGGTTTTCTATTTAGATTTACTCTATGAGAGATGTGTTAAAGACCAATTATCCTCACAAACAGGAACAAGCTGCAGATACCCAGAAGCTAAATTGTCTGAGTCTTTTGGGATAATCGTTTTTTATGTTTCTAAATTGCCCAGTTCGCTTCCAAATAGTTGTACAATTTTACATTTTCACTTTTTTGTATGAAATTTCTTTAAGAATTAATAAATTTCAAGTATGAGTTGATATTTTGCTAAATAGAGAACATAAAGGAAAAATAATTCCATGGTTTTTTAGTGTCCCATAACTACAATCTGCCTATTAGTTTGTGGATCCTGCCTTAATCTAGAGCTGGCCTTAAATATATAAGAGGTTCTAGACTTACAGTGGTATATTCATGCAGATAAGAATAACACACATGTATTATTTATATTCTTCATGTAAAGAAAAGTTTTAGTACTTCATGTATTGAACATATCAGAATAGACAAGGTTATATTACACAAAGAAACATCTCTAATATCTCTGTAGTTTGCCGCATGGATAATTTACTTACTATTCATGCTACATACTCTTTGATGATCAAAAGAGGTACTCTTTTCACTATATCAAGGAACAAAGAAACAATTTCAAACGTTGCCAGTTTCTATGCTGGAAAGATCTCTTTGTATGATTGGAGCTTAACAGTTTGAACAAGTCAAATGGCCCACCCAATCCCAAAAAGGTCAAGAAGTTATCCTACCTCATGTCCGGAAGAGAAAAGAACAAGAAACATTTGGTTAATAGCTCTATAGACCTCCAGAGACCTTTCCTTTTGTCATTGGATATTTAATTCACTTCCCTTCTTGCTCACTGAGTAAATCTCATTCCAAAATGAAATTACGTTGAACGTTTAGCACCTGAGAGAAATAAATTCTTGTTTTCATGTCAAGTCTGGATGTAACTGCTCATGATCTGAAGAAATAGTAACTTTAAACAGTTTGAATCTGCTTTTTAACTTATTCAGTACAAAAAGAATTATATTAGTTATCTATTACTGAGTGACACATTACCTGAAACCATTTATATCTGCCGTTTCTGTACATCAGAAGTCTGGGCATGAGTTAAATGGGTTCTTTGGTCTTGGTCTTGCAAGACAACAAGCTGTTGAAACAAGACCTCAGTCACTTCAAGTTTGCTGGAGGCAAGATCATCTTCTAAGGCCACTCAGTGATTGTTGAAAGGGTTCATTACTTTTGGGTCATTGAATGGAGGGTCTGGTGTGCTCTCAAGCTGTTGACTGGTGGCCTCTGTCTTTCGTACTATGTGGGCCTCTCCCTGAGGTAGGTATTAATATAGAATTTGGCTTCATCAGAGCCAGTAAGTGAAAGGATGAGACAGAGCGAAAGCCAGAAGAAAGTCTTACTCTTCTATAATCTAATGTTGGAAGTGACATCTCAACATTTTTACCACTTGCTATTTGTTAGAAACAAGTCATTAGGCCCAGTCCACGCACAAAGGGAGAAGATTTTTACAAGGGCATGAACATTAGAAGGACACACAACATTTAGAGGCACTTCAAAACCATCTACCACAACTATAGAAAAACAGGATCATTTTGAAGAACACTCTTATTTTGGAAGGACAAGAATAGGGACACAGAAGTTTGTTTGGATTACAGGAATTAAAACTCTGGCTGGACAAATATAACAAGAGACTTCCCGTACTTGGGGTATAGGGTTGTTCCTTAATTAGATCTGTGATATTATTTATCAGATGTGCTTCCCAATCCTTTGCTTTTGCTGGACCTTCGTAATGTCCTATTTCTTATAGAATTATTCATTTTCCGTTATTCTTCATGACCACATCTGTTTGGGGGCTGAGCAAATTTCTGAATCCCCTATCCTTAGAAACTTGAGAGACCAAGGGCTGGTTTTTGTCTTGGTCAAATAAAATTTTAACATAAGGTCATGATTGTTTTCTTTAGTACAGTTTTCTGAAGATCTTAATAGTAGTTACACATCTAACTCGAGTTTTAGTTCCAAAAGTCCACATGCAGTTATTTTCAACTTAATTACAGATACTTTGAGCCTTCCCTCATCCATTCTCTAAGCCATTTTGTCTAAATAAAAGGATTTTTGAGGCAAGAAATTAATCTAGAGGTTTTAACAGTGAGTGAACTAATCACATCTTCATTTGATTTCTTAAAAAATGGATGACAACTAATTGGACTTTGTTGTTCAGAGGCATTCTCAGTTTCCCACAAATGGTTTAAGAATGAGGTGCCTGTGTTGTCTCTTCAAACACTGCAAGTTCCCACATTTTGGTTCTCTCTCTACTCCCTTCCATTCCCGTTTCAAACTGTACTTATACAATTTTTGTAATACCTTGCCAAATGTAGCCAACAGCAACTATTATGTGCTACTTTCTATTGTCCAGGTTCTTTTCCTAATGTTATGTTGCCATTGGGCACATTGTCTAATTTCTGCATTATTGCCGAAGCAAATTATAAAAGATGTTGCCCTACACGAGAGTGATTTACATCCTTCTAGCATTTGGTAATAGTTTCTTCCCTATCCACTAACCAGTCCCTAAGCCAATGCCATATATTTAGGGTTTTTAATGGCATCACTCACTTCTAGTTGTTGTTATTTGCATCAGTCATGATAGAAGATTTTATATGGTGCTAAGAAAAATTAAAAGATAAAAAGAACTTGGGGATGTAATTAAACAAGAGCTTATTATTCATCTATTATATATGTTCATCATGGGTTTTCAAAAGGTCCCAATTGTTAGTCACTTGGGGACACAGGATAACAGAGCAGTCATCATTTTAAATGTCAGCAGTTGCTGTGAGAGAGGAAAGGGTACTTCTTGTGTGATTGTACAGTCTAGTAAATGTTCTGATCCAGAGGTGACACATGTAATTTTATAAGCTATAAAATCATAAAAGATCATGAAGGTCAATTCTGTCACCTTTCTAGAAGGGAAGCGAGCCAGAAATATTTGGTAAACAGTGCCGGTAACTACCAAACATATATTATCTCATTTAATAGTGCCAGTAACAACCAAACATATATTATCTCATTTAATTGTTACATAACCACATGAAGTAGATATTAATTCCCTGTTTAAGGGATGTTAAAACTAAGCAATGAAAGATGACATATGTTGTTCAATGTCATGCAGTGTATTAGTAGGGTTCTTTAGAGAGACTTGAGTAATAGGATAGATGTATACATGAAAGGAAGTTTATTAAGGAGCATCGACCCACATGATCACAATGTGACATCCCACAATAGGCTGCCTGAAAGGTGAGGAGCAAGGAAACCATTCCAAGTCCAAAACCTCAAAAGTAGGGAAGCTGACAGTGCGGCCTTCAGTCTGCATCTGAAGGCCTGAAAACTCCTAGCAATCCACCGGTGTAGGTCCAAGAATGCAAAAGCTGAAGAACTTGGAGTCCAATGTTCAAGGGCAAGAAGCATCCAGCACAGGAGAAAGATGGAGGCCAGAAAATTTAGCCAGTCTAATCCTACCACATTCCTCTGTCTGCTTTTATCATGGCCGCATTGGCAGCTGATTAGATGATGCCCATCCAGATTGAGGGTGAATCTGCTTCTTCTAGTTCACTGACTCAAATGTTAATCTCCTTTGGCAACAGCCTCATGAACACTCCCAGAAACAGTACTTTGCATCCTTCAATCCAATCAAGTTGACGCTCAATATTAACCATCACATGCAGGTAGTACATAGTAGGGCAAGGACTGGAACTTAGCCAGTTCCGCTGCAGAGCCGACTTCCTTCACCAGTACTATATGGTACGTTGCAACAGTGAGAGAAAGGTGGAGAGAAGGGGCCTGAAATTCTATTTGGTTAAAATCAAAGTTGCATTATGCCACTACTGCACATGAATTATTATTAATTCGTTACTTTTCCTAAACTCATTTATAATAGTTTCCAGAAATAATATCAAGAAACCTACTTGACCTTAGCCTACTAAATAGCTCTCAAAATGTTTAGTTTGCACTCCTGCTTTCTGATTTTTGATAATGAGCTAAGAATGAGTATCAAGTGCTGCTTGATTTGGAATCACACTCCTGCAAGTAATCATTGTTTGTACTCTTAAATCTAATCATGAAGAGCTTTTATTGCTATGAAGTTAATGTCCTTAGCTGAAATAAGAGTTTCATGAGCACTAATTTTTATTTCTTTTGTTTATAATTTTGTCTTTGAATTGAATATTTAAGGAAACCAAGTTGTCTCAAATTAGGATGATTCTTTATGCTAAACAAAAGAATTCATAAAACACGGAAATAGGAATAAAGGATAAAACAAATTAGGATAATAAAACATGATAAATATTTGTGTGGAAAGCACAGAAAAAGGAAACGACAGTAACACAAAGTGCAAATTGACAAAATGACAAAAATTTATGGAGGGCAGGAAAAGAAATATAAATGAAACTTAAGTATAACTATTTAAGAAATAAAATAAATAAAATATCTTGTCAACCACTAGTTTTCTGCTACATTTGCCTAAACAAATAGAAGAAACAGTACTTAGTAGCTTACAGAAGCTTTAAAATTTTATTTTTCTCATTTTTAGAAAGAATTTTATTTGCTTCTGGATAAAATGTCATCAAAATTAATGCTCATCACATCCATATTTAACTTTCCAGTTGAATCAATGTGGCCAAGTGTCCTTGTGCCAAGTTTCTTGAACTGTTCAATAAATCTGTCATAAAAGGATGATCTAAAACCTGCAACAGATGCATTGATCTAATCAGTTTCAGCAAATACCCCATTTAGTGTCACAGACATTTCAACGTCCAAAAACATTGGCATTTAGTAGACCAGTAAGCTGATGTACAGGAAACACATTTTTACATGTAGCAAAAGCAGAAACCAAAAAGCATCCTTCAATATACAGTAGTTACTGTAAATATGGTATAAAATATTTTCTACTACAGATACAAACATTGCTCAAATAAAATTAGAAGGTATGCTCTTCAGATAGGGAGGTAATAGTCTCTAGCTATGTTATAAAACATCACATCAGAAGATAATAATATTGAAAAGTAACTCAAAATTTAACAGTCTTATGCTTTCAGATAAATATATAATCCCTATTTAAAAAAACGCTTATGATGAATGTTTGGTTGAATAAAAATCAGAAAACCAAAAAACGCTTATGATGAATGTTTGGTTGAATAAAAATCAGAAAACCAAGGCCCTGTTCGTAACTGCAATTCTGCTTACCTGGGTAATCTTAAAAATGACCCTTAAATGCTAGCCAAAGTAGTGAACTGGGCTATTTATGAGATAATGAATTTTAAAATGTTAATCAATAAGTATTATAGAATTAATAGAATTAATAAACAATACCAAAAATACTGCTCTAAAAAAGAAAAAGTTAAGTAATTTGTGTGCTATACCAACTTGTGTGTTTGTGTGTGTGTGTGTGTGTGTGCGCATGTGCATAAGTGGTGTTGCATAATTCTTGTTTCTGCTTTGGAGAGATGGAACAGAATGATGTTGTGGGTGCTTCCAAAAGTAAAGCAGAATAATAAAATTGACAAGATAGTCAATTGTATTTTATCAAAATGTAATTTTCAAATGAATAAAAACATGATTATCATACAAATGCAAATGAACACATAAAAATTTAACTCATCATTAATGAGAGAACCAGTAAAATGGGGTGTTTGCAGACATGTTTAAAAATCTTAGAATAAGATTGCTAGATTAGAAGAGAATGATTAACATTTTATAGGGCAAGTGAAATCATCAGCTTTGATGTCCTCTTCTTTATCAGTCAGAAATCAAGTTAACATGTACCTTTGCATTATATGGGCTCTATCATATAGTAAAACCTAAAGTTTTAAGAACATTTTCATTCTCCTAGAGCATTAAATATTCCTCAGACAGTAAAAAAACAATAACATATTATTCCACAGAAACAAGTTAGCATTGATTATGGCATTTTCCCTGTAGAATTTGCCCTATGGCATTTGTGGAGTACCTAGATATTAATTGACTGTGTATAGAAAAAAGAACACACAAAGTCAGGGACTTGAGCTTGGTTAGAGACTGGACTGGAAATCTCTGTATAAAACCTAGATAACCACATATTGACTTGAGATAAAAAAGCAATCCCTCCATGGAAAGGGAAATTTTGAATGCATGCTTCTGTCAATGTTGAAGGATGAAGGGGGAAGATGACAGAAATTTTTCTGGAATTTTCCCAACGACAAACCTATACTTACAAAGATTTAGGGCCAGAATTTATATTATCTATGGGCTCTAAAAGAAATTTGAAAATTGGTTTGATGTTGTTATTTCTACTCTCAGGAGTCTTTGAGAAATAACCAAAAATCCTCTCTGGAAGAAACTGTTTTAATTCCGTATTTAAGAATTCCCACTTAAAAAGTTCCAAATTATGAGTTTATGTATTGTTTTTAAATCACAAAATTTTTGTATAGTCCATTTAAACAGTAATAAGCAGAATCAGCAAACTGCAAAATCAGACAAGACTGAAGATAATACAGTGAACGAAAACAATTTAAAGTAAGTTTGTTTGATATGTGTTAGAAAAATAAAAAGAGTGAACAAAATATGAACCAGGTGTCTAGCAAAATGACAAGGCAAAATTGAAGGTAAATCAAATATTATTTCTAGAAATGAAAAATAGATAAGACATAACTGATAAAAGGAAAAAGTAAATACAACAGCCTGGAGAATAGATTTCAAGAAAATTACACAGAAGGCAGCACACACAGACAAAGAGAAGGAAAATTTGGGAATGTAGTTAATAACGTGGAGAACAAAATTAAAATTTGTAGTGCAAAGCCAAAGAGGATCCTCAGGAACATATGACAACATGAAAAATCATATAATGGCTGATAGTTTTCTGTAATTGATGAAAAACCCTTATTGTCTGAGCCAGGAAGATCATGAATCCCAAGCAAGAAAGATAAAAAGATATGCATACATACACACCTGGTAATAAAACTGAGGATTGTCAAAGATATGGAGGTCTGGGAAGTCAGAAATATGTCAGATTCCCCACAGATGAATTAAAATTAGACTGATAGTTTATTTAACAGGTTTAGAAGGCAAGGTCTTGTAAAATTTATTTTGAAAACACTGCAGGAAAGATATCTGCCAATAACCAAAAATTCTATAACATGGGCTATGTATATTCTACAAAAATGATCAAATTATAAAGCTATAGACAAAATTTTGCTACTAATTGATTTCAGTAAAGAAACTGCTAAAGTTCATATGTGAAAAACAAACATAACCACAAGAGAAAAATAAGCATAACGTAAAGTGGAAAATTTTCTTCCAAGTGTTAATAAGCACACTGGTAAACCTAAACAAGCATGGACTATATAAAAATAACTATGTGTCTGATTAGTGGAGTTAACACAAATAAAGATAGAATTAGTTATTGAGTAACGTACATATTAAATTAGGAGAAGGTATTTGAGGAAACAGACTCAAGGTTATTTGATGTTTTGGTAGATGGTAAAGATGTTGAAATTTTAGAGTTTAATTTGAAAAAACATTAAAATATCAAGTGTAAATAAAGAAAAAATACACAATTCTCCAATTCATAAAGGTAAATGTATAGAATGAACAAAAGATTCATTCCAACAAATCAAGAAACAGTAGAGAGTGGGGCATAAACACAGCCACCTGGCCAAAGAAAACATATAACCCTCTGGAGAAGCACACTCTGCTAATCATTTTCTTGTGTATATAAAATCTTCACGGCCCATTCTCTCCATACTTTGTCTTAACTTATATCCCTCAATAAGATTCTGTACCTTCTCTTCACATCTAGTTTGGGAAATTATTACACAGTTTTTCAAAGATTTCTAAACTGTCTTGAGTCACAGTGCCCTTAAGTCTCAGTAATTTTTTATCACAGTGCCTATAGGCCAGAAGAAATACCTAAATATTTTATCATGGAAATGATATATTACCATGTTTGATGGAAAGGCTTCAGAGGGAAAATGTTAGTAAGATAAACAGTTTGTGAAGTGCAGTGTTTATATCAAACCGAAGAAAGTCCTAAAGAGATAGTTCCCAAGATTTACAGTTTCTGGGATGACTTGTAGCTTTCTAAAATGAATTTGTTCTGGTAATTTCTTAATGGATACTCATTTTCTCAATATATGAGAAATGACTTCCTGATTAGGTTGATTATTTCTTGAAGGAGTCCTGGGAGGGTTATGAGGGATCAGGATTAGCAGATCCCCATGATTATCAGCAGATAACCATAAAGATATATCAGAGGCTGTAATGCCTTTATTCTCTCTGGAACAGCTTGATTTTATCTTGAAAGAAGTCCCTGTCTATATGAAAAAAAAGAGCACTGAACTGGACATTAAGTCTATCACGCACGTTATATATTTATAGAAAAAAATCTCACAGATCGTGCAGAGAAAAATATAATTTATCATTACTCAGAAGTTTATTTCATATATTAAACAGAAACTCAAACTATTTTATCTTTTTTTTCCAGAAACGCCATTGTATAAATTATTTGTAAAGCTAATTTTATTCACGGATTGTAATTCTGAGGATGGGTGTAGGTTTCACAGGGCTTTGCTGAATGGTTTTCATTATGCATAGAAAAAATAAAGATACGTTTTGATAGGCAAATTAAGACATACTTCTAATGCTGTCCATTACTGAACGATGTAAGTGAAACCGCTGCTAGAGTTATCCCAGAGATCGCTGCTTAACATAATGAAATTGTGACAATAACAACTTTACCTGGAAAGAATTCTCTTTAATTTTTAAAAATAGTTCTGGAGAATTGGCCTATCAGAAAACAACATTAACAGTACGTATTTTCTGTGGATTAAACCTTTAAACATTTGCAAAATCATCACCAAGCTTGATAATTTATGTCTCTTAATCACATATCAGAAAATTGATATCGTCCATATATGAAATTTAGAAGGCTGTCAAATTGTTTCCTTTCAATAAACAAGATCTATATGAAGACAGATTTTTATTTATTTGTTTCCTTATTAACTAGGAGTCTCTCTCTGTCACCCAGGTTGACTAGGAGACTCTTATTTACAGAGTCTCTCTCCCTGTCACCCAGGTTGGAGCACGGCAGTACAATTGTAGCTCACTGCCACCTCACACTCCTGGGCTCAAGCAATCCTCCCTCCTTATTCTCCAGAGTAGCTAGAACTACAGGCATACAAGCATGCACCAGCATGCCCAGCTAACTTTTGTATTTTTAATACAGACAGGATCTCAGTATGTTGCCAACACTGGTCTCAAACTCCTGGCCTCAAGCAATCCTCCAGCCTTGGCCTCCCAAAGTGCTGGGATTAAAGACATGAGCCATTGAACTCCCTCCAGCCATATAATTAGAGGAATCTTTTATAGTAATGCCTTTGCCTTGTGATATGGTATGGAACTGTGTCCTCCCTGAAATCTCATGTTAAATTGTAACCCAAATGTTGGAGGGGGGCCTGATGGGAGGTGACTGGATCATGGCGGTGAATTTTCTCCTTGGTACTGTGTTGCAATAGTGAGTGAGTTATCATAAAATCTGGTTGTTTAAAAGTGTATGGCACCTCTTCCTCTCGCTCTTCTCCTCCTGCTCTGTCCATGTAAGACGTGCTTACTTCCCCCTCATCTTCTGCCATGACTGAAAGTTTCCCAAGGCCTCCCCAGAAGCAGATACTGCCATGTTTCCTGTGTAGCCTGTAAACTGTGTGCCAATTAAACCTCTTCTTAAAATAAATTACTCAGTCTCAGATATTTATTTATAACAGAGCAAGAATGGACTAATATAGAAAATTGGTACCAAGGAGTGGGGCATTGCTATAAAGATACCTGAAAGTATGGAAGCAGTTTTGGAACTGGGCAACAGGCAGAGGTTGGAGGAGCATAGAAGTCTCAGAAGGCTGGAAGCTGAGGGAAAGTTGGCTAGGAAAGTTTGAAACTTCCTAGAGACTTGTTAAATTGTTGTGACCTCAATGCAAATAGTGACATAGACAATTAAGTCCAGGCTGAGGAGATCTCAGATAAAGATGAGAAACTTATGGGAAAATGGAGGAAAGGTCACTTTTGTTGTACATTAGCAAAGGGACTGGAAGCATTGTGTTCCCAATCCAGGGATCTGTGGAACTTTGAACCTAAGAGAGATGATTAAGAGATGGAAAAACTTTCTAAGCAGCAAAGTGTTCAACATGTGACCTGGATGCTTCTAGCAACCTATGCTCACATGCTTGAAAGAAATGACTTGAAACTAGAACTTACATTTAAAAGGGAAGCAGATAGTAAAGTTTGGAAAATTTGCAGTCTGCCCTTAACATAGTAAACAAAAACCCATTTTCTGGGGAAGAATTCAAGCCAGCTGCAGAAATTTGCTTAAGGAAAGAGGAGCTAAATGTTTATAGCCAAGACACTGGGGAAGAGGCCTCCAAGGCATTTCAGAGACCTTCAGTGCAGCCCCTCCCATCACAAGACCAGAGGCCTAAAAGGGAAAAAGAGTTTCAACGTTCAGGACTTAGGGCCTCAGGGCCATGCTACTCTGCACAGTCTCAGATCACTGTTCCCCACATCCTCACTGGCATCCATCCTCAAAGGGGCCCAAGTACAGCTCAAGTTGCTACTTCAGAGAGTGCAAGACATAAGTCTTGGTGTTTTCTATGTGGTGCACAGAGTGTAGGAGTTGAGGCTATGGACCTTCCACCTAGATTTCAGAGAATGTATGGAAAACCCTGAATGTCTAGTCAGAAGCTTGTTGCAAGGGCAGAGCCCTCATGGGGAGTCTCTGTTGGGGCAGTATGAAAGGGAAAAGCAGAGATGGGGCCTCCTCAAAGAGTCCCCACTGAGGCACTGCCTATTGGAGCTGTGAGAAGAGGGCTATCATCCCCCAGGCTCCAGAATGGTAGCGCCACCAACAGCTTATATCCCGCTCCTGGAAAAACACAGGCACTCAATGCCAGCCCTTGAGAGGAACCACTGGGGCTGAACCCTGGAAAGTCACAGGGGTGGAGCTGCCCAAGAGTTTGGGAGCCCACCCTTTGCACCAGTATGCTCTGGATGTGAAACATTGAGTCAAAAGAGATTATTTAGGAGCTTTAAAATTTAATGACGACTCTGCTGGGTTTCAGACTTGCATGGAGCCTGCAGCCCCTTTCTTTTGGGTGATTTCTCCTTTTTGGAATGGGAGTAATGATACCCCCATTGTATCTTGGGAGTAAGTAATTTATTTTTGATATTACAGGCTCATGTGCAGAAAGGACTAGCCTTGTTTTAGATGAGATTTTGGACTTCAGACTTAATACTGGCATGAGGTAAGACTTTGAGGACTGTTGTGAAAGGATGGTTGTATTTTGCAATGTCAGAACAGAGATTTAGAGGGGGAAGGGGAGGAAAAATATGGTATGGATCTGTGTTCCCACCCAAATCTCAAGTCGAATTGTAATCCCCAATGTTGGAGGTGGGGCCTGGTGAGAGGAAATTGGATCAGGAGGATGGATTTCCCCCTTGGTACTGTGTCATGATACTGAGTCAGTTCTTGTGAGATCTAGTTCTTTAAAAGTGTGTGGCACCTCCTCCTCTCTCCTCTTTTCCTCCTGCTCTGGCCATGTAATATGTGCCTGCTTCCCCTTCACCTTCTGCCGTGATTGAAATTTTCCTGAGGCCTCCACATAAGCAGATCCTGCCCTGTTTCCTGTGCAGCCTGTGGAATTGTGAGCCAATTAAACCTCTTTTTTAAATGAATTACCCAGTCTCTGGTATTGTTCTATAGCAGTGCAAGAATGGACTAATACATCTTGCCAAGAATCCAGATCAGGCTTGAAGAGGAATATGTTTACTTTATGTGTATCAAATGACTCAGAGATTACCATATTTGTTCATGTATTGATTGATTTGCTCAATAATTTGGCAGACAATTATAGAGTGATAAATTATTGTAAGCCATTACAAGGAGGTTGTAGGATGATTTTTTTTAGGCTGAGTCACTGAAAGCACTCAAGTTGGTGAATGGCAGGATCAGATTTGCATTTTATGGATATTTGTTTTAAATTAGGATAGACTATGGGAAAGAGGGACAAGACAGGAGTCACAAATAACAGAAGTGTAAGATGATGAAGGTCTGGGCCTAAGCTGAGACTGAGGTGCCAAAAATATAGAGGAAGAAACCTCTTTGAAGAACAGTTTATGTGACAATATCATGAGGAACTGATGCCAACTCTCCTCATGATTCTTGTTTGGTACACAGGAAAAACATATACACCCTTTTCACCTCCCAAGAAATTCCAAGTAGCCTCAATTTAAGATGTTTTCAGGAGGAGAGAATTACCCACCAGCATTTTTTTCTTGAGTGTGTATGTAAAACTTATATCAGAGCTGAAATAATTTGAAAAAAGAATCACACGAATCCTCTCCCAATCACTCTATGTGATTGTTTTATGCCCTCTTTATGGGTTTGTACCTACTGACTCGTTAACAGCATTCTGGTAGAAGCATCATTTGAAATTTGGTGAGCATTTTCCTTATTTTCATTAATAAATCAACCCAAATGTCCATCAGTGACAGAATGGATTAAGAAAATGTGGCACATATATACCGTGGAATACTATGCAGCCATAAAAAAGGATGAGTTTCGGTCCTCTGTAGGGACATGGATGCAGCTGGAAACCATCATTCTCAGCACACTATTGCAAGAACAGAAAACCAAACACCGCATGTTCTCACTCATAGGTGGGAACTGAGGAGAACATCACACACTGGGGCCTATTATGTGGAGGG
The DNA here is from genome assembly GCF_024542745.1 of Macaca thibetana thibetana. Taxonomy (NCBI): domain Eukaryota; kingdom Metazoa; phylum Chordata; class Mammalia; order Primates; family Cercopithecidae; genus Macaca; species Macaca thibetana. Next base: position 142,961,394 of record NC_065582.1, read on the forward strand.
GGAGTGGAGTGGGGAGGGATTGCATTGGGAGTTATACCTGATGTAAAGGATGAGTTGATGGGTGCTGACGAGTTGATGGGTGCAGCACACCAACATGGCACAAGTATACATATGTAACAAACCTGCACGTTATGTACATGTACCCTAGAACTTAAAGTATAATAATAATAAATAAATAAATAAATAATAATAATAATTGGAATTCTCTGCCTTATTCATCAAAATTTATCAAAACGAGAGTCCCCAGAAATATTTTATTTACCATTTTTATGTTTAGTTGTAGTCAATTTATTGTGTAATATTACTAGAAGAGAAAGGACAATATGGAATTGATATATTTTTAAATATATTAAATATATTTCCTGGTGAGCTACTAAATTGGAGATTATATAAGAAAGGACATAATGACAAGAAAAATATTTTCAATTCTGTAACATCCTTTTTTAATATATTGTCTCTCAAGTTTATTAAGTGTTTGTGAATTTTTAGCACATCCATAGAGCATACTAAGAATAAAATTTGAATTTAATGAAATTGAATTGGAAAATAATGGGGAATTAAAGTTTTACACTCAGAGAAATCATAATAGACAAATTGTGAGTACTTCTTGCAGAATCACTGGGCATAGTAGGTTGCTGAGTTATAGCTTTGATAGAAGCAGAACTTCAACTTTACAAGTGTAAAGCCATACTACTGAAAGACACCATCTAAGAGTTGGAAAAAAATTACATTTATTAAAAACAAATAAAAAAAGTTGTATAACACTTAAAAGGTATTTATATTCTGTCCTCTTCAAAAGGAAATTCATATTTAAGAACTCTTATATGCTTTCTTATATTTTCTTATGGTACATGAGATTAATGCGTGCTGTTCTTTTATCTACTGATGGTTTTGGAGTAGATCTGAACAATATGCTACAATTTTGGGCAATACAATATGGATAAGTAAAAGCAATATTGCCATGTGGCAAAGCACGGACATTCATTAATTAATAAATTACTTGTGTAAACCATGCTATGTGTGAGGTAACTAAGTAGGATGCAATGAAGAGGGGCAAAACTGGTGTGATCAACAGGAGCCTGAAGCAACTGACTAACCAAGCCAGTGTTGTGGGACTAGATGTAATTTATCACTGAAGAGAAACATTTTGTAGGAATGTTTTTGGAGGGTTATTTTCATGAGGAAAACTATTATACTTGCTAGCTTTAAGGATTTACTTCCAATTCATAGAATATACCAAACACAAGAACAATTTTTGAAGAGATGTATTCTGAGCCAGCCCTTGACTTACCTGAATCTTATCTGATTGTTTCTTTTATTATTATTATTATTATACTTTAAGTTCTAGGGTACATGTGCATAACGTGCAGGTTTGTTACATATGTATACTTGTGCCATGTTGGTGTGCTGCACCCATCAACTCGTCATTTACTTCAGGTATAACTACCAATGCAATCCCTCTCCCATCCCCCCTCCCCATGATAGGCCCCGGTGTGTGATGTTCCCCTTCCCGCGTCCAAGTGATCTCATTGTTCAGTTCCCACCTATAAGTGAGAACATGCGGTGTTTGGTTTTCTGTTCTTGTGATAGTTTGCTAAGAATGATGGCTTCCAGCTGCATCCATGTCCCTACAAAGGACACAAAGTCATCCTTTTTTATGGCTGCATAGTATTCTATGGTGTATATGTGCCACATTTTCTTAATCCAGTCTGTCACTGATGGACATTTGGGTTGATTCCAAGTCTTTGCTATTGTGAATAGTGCCGCAATAAACATACGTGTGCATGTGTCTTTATAGCAGCATGATTTATAATCCTTTGGGTATATACCCAGTAATGGGTTGTTTCTTTCAATTTTACCATTTATTAAACTTTAATGCTCCCTTGAATGGTTTCTCTTGACCATGCAGCTTATATTTCCATATAGAGCTCACCCTTGAACAATAAGGGAGTGAGGGTCACCAATCCACCCAAGAATTTGAAAACTTGTGTACAACTTCTGACTAGAAGCCTTACCAATAATATAAAGTTAATTAAGACATATTTTGTATGTGTTTTATATATATATATATTAAATACTGTATTCTTACAGTAAAGTAAGGAAGAGAAAATAAAATGTTATTAAGAAAATAATAAGGAAGAGGAAAGATATTTACTATTTATTAAGTGGAAATGGGTTGTCATAAGTGTTTGTCCTTGTAGTTTTCATGTTGAGTAGACTGAAGAGAAGAAAAAAGGGGAGGGTTTGGTCTTGTTGTCTCAGTGGTGGCAGAAGCAGAAGACCTGTAAAGGTAAAGGGGCTGTAGGAGAAGCAGCACATTTGGTATAAATTTTGTTGAAAAAAATTCATGTATAAGTGGACTTGTATAGCTCAAACCTGTGTTGTTCAAGGGTCTACTGTATTGTTTATCATTGTCATCTGTACATGAATTTTTTTCTTGGCACTAGAACATTTTCATATGAATTATGCTTCCTTAAAGTATACAATTGAGTACAACCACAGTCAAATGCCTCCATTTTTCTGCATGATTCCATGCAACTACAATCCCTGGGTATCCAATAATGAGTGGAATGGAAAATTCCATAGGAAACGTGAAAGGAGGTGATAATTCTCAAATTGATAAGTTTGCAGTTGCAATGACAGATTCTACTGCAGCTAATTTGAGCAGAAAATATCCTATGGCAGTGTGAAAAAGGACATACCAAGTTATTAAGAGAGGTAAAGATATAAATTCTAGGTTTGGCTTACAGTAATGACTCTCCAAGTGACACCACTGACTGAACCCCCTGGAATCTGCTGTTACTGCAACACCAGGAAGCTATAAAGTCAGAAGTTTTAGCTACCATCTCCATGTCCATGCCTGGTTTGCTGTTATCCATATCTGCAACCACCTCTGCAAAACAGATGCCTCACAGCCTACCTTTTTTCAGAATTTGTCAGAGTATGCCTTATTGGCACACCTTAAATCAAATCTACAGCTATCATTGAAAAAGTGTCATGAATTCTTATCTGTCCAGCCTTTTAGTTTCAGAAAAGCTGAAACTTTCATGAGAAGGTTGGAGCAAATATTGTTTACATCAAATCACAGTATCTGTCATACCATGATTAATCTGCACATTAAATATAAACGCTAAAACACATGTGGATTTAATATTACCTTTTGCATAGTTAAACATTTCTGTACTGAAAAACAATAAGAAATAAAAATAAATAAAAATTTTTAAATACTGTGTTAATCAGGTAGCTGGTACAAGCAAGAGGATATCACTAGTCTGATGGAAACAACTTATCCAGTCAATCAAGCAGTACTGATCAAATGCCTTCTCTGACAGATGTGATTTTGGAGGCTACTAGAGAAATACTGGTGAGGTTTATAGACACTGCATCCACCACCAGGAAACTTACAACTAGTAAGGAAGGCAGATGCTAACTCAGCTATTATAAATGTTTGGAATGTCACAAAAGAGAAATACTGTATTCTCTGAAAACATAAAAAGTATTCTAAATAACCTAATCTCAAATGGGTTAAGGTCAGAGAGAGCTTTTTGAGGAGATAAAGTTAAAGATAAAGCTTGAAAGATGAATAGGAGATAAGGAGGTGGTGTAAGTTTAGTATGATTGGGGCAACTGGAACTGTAGAGCTATTACTGTTAGAAGAGTTGATTCTTTTGAGAGGAAACAAGAGTTAGGCCATGCAAGATTTTGTGATCATGTTGGGAATTTTGTACATTATACTGTGGGTCATGAGAAGGCACTGATGGATTTTTAAATACAGGAAGAATAGAACCTGATGTATGTCTTCAAAATTTCACTATGGCAATTTCATAAAAATTTGGTTATAAATGAAAAGATCATAAGCAATTCGCTGTGTAATATTGTAGGTCAGAGGTTTTGGTGACCTAGACTAGGGTAGAGAAGAATAGATGGAATGCAGAGATTGCTGGAGACAGAAACATCAGCAGATCTTAATGTTTGCTGATTATTAAAGCCAAAAGAAAGGGATGGGTCAAGGATGATTCACGAGGTTCAGACTACTAGTCTGATAAACAAGTCAGATATAGGAAACACTGGGATGAAAGCAAGTTTGATTTTAGTTAATTATGAATTTAAATTAAAAACTATGGTTTCAATTGCTAGAGACGGGGTTTCACCGTGTTAGCCAGGATGGTCTCGATCTCCTGACCTCGTGATTCACCTGCCTCGGCCTCCCAAAGTGCTGGGATTACAGGCGTGAGCCACTGCACCCGGTAAAATCATACTTCTTTTTTAACTATGAAGTTAAATAGTATATATAAAATGCTTGGCATGGTGCATAGACAGGTATTAGTTACCTATGTGGATTAAGTTAGCAGATTAGGGAGATATATTTGGGTTGTTGAAGTCAACAGATACTTATTAAAGCCATAGGAGGGAATGATATTTCACAGAGAAGGGGTGTAGAATAAGAAGAGGAGAGTACATAGAACAAGGCTTTAAGGTCAGGAGGCAAAGGAGATGCCCACCATAGACAAGCTGCAAGTATTGGCTCTACCCCTTAAACAAAAGAGTGCTGATTTCTTGTTCTCCGATATATCATTTCCAATTAAAATATGATAATACCATGTACATGTACGGGATTTACCTACATGAACACGATGAAAGGTTATTATCCAGATATATGAAGATCTGACCTGGAAAGAAAATGACAAGTAACAAGAGCTGTATGTTTTAGTTTGATTAGAATCTTGCTAATTATACAAACTTTAACATTAGAACAGTAATCATTAAAATAGTAACAACAAAACTAAAACAAAAAATCACCCCTCGCACATACACAGAATGACACATTCTTTGTGCGGTTTCAGTAATAATAATAGTTGTAATTAACTGAGTTCTTTCCTACAGCACCATGTCTGGTAATACACACATACACACACACAGACACACACACACACACACACACCCCCATATAATTTTATCATTACAAGTATGAGAATCACACTTTATCCTGAATTAAAAAGTGAGGAACATGAGGCTTAAAGCTGTGAGTGCCCTGTTCAATGTCACACAGTAAGTGACAGAGTGACAGACTTGGGAATCAAACTCAGGTTTAAATAACTCAAGCCGAAAGCCTTTCCCACCTTTGTCAACAACTTTGCAAAAGAGAAGCCAAATATGCTGACATGAAGACCAGTCACCGTAAAAGGATGCAGGACCATAGGTGAGAAATATCACACATGGTGAGAATAACCAGATATCACCTGAGTATGCTTTTTCATCTTTATTCATGTCATTCATGTGTTCATTCCAGGTGCTTTTCATTTTCTATGCTCTGGGATGATAGCACTGAGCAAAATAGATGAATACTTGTCCTAATCATAGCAATTTGGGGATAAAAGAATAATTTCGCCAAATATAAACTCTATGCCATCCAGTTTTGCTTTATGCTAGAAAGTACTCACATAAAACACTGCCAGGAACTGAGCTGATTAACACAGTGAGTTCCTTTCTGCTGCCTTTTATTGAGTCAATTCACTCTTAGTTTTGTGATTTCCACTACTACTGGCCCCTTAGTATAGCACACCTGTGACAGATTCCAACATTTTGTGCAGAAGGAATTCATGTGAGTTGTTTTTGTTGGTTCTTGGCAACATAGGGTCCAAAATAGTGCCCTAGGAGGAATCTATTCCAGAGAATACCTGGGTACCAGTCATTCATTCTGTAGGTCCAATATCTGGAATTCACTCATGTTCATCACACTCTTCTAGGGACAATAGAACTAACTTCAGCACCACTCTAATACGTAACCTTGATTTCTCCTGTTCCTTGTTTTTTGACTTGTTTCTTATTCTTGTCTTATCTGTTTCTCTTCTCTTTGGGCATTCCAGATCTTGCTGTCCTTGATAGTGTGGTGCTGAAGTCAGTTCAATATTTACCTACAAGAGCCAATCAATAGTTTTACATAAATTTTTTGAGCCAGTTTTTAAACACATGCAATATTCAAAATTAAATTTTACAAACTTATAATTAAATTAATTATATTCAAAACAATCATATCCTCTACATATCACTTCCTAGCTATTTCACAATGTTTTACTATTGCTTATACTCTTAAGATTATTTGCCTCTACCATAGCTGTATGGTGGGATTACTGTTTCACCATGTGCTACCACCCATCTCTTTCCAACTCCATGTTCAGTAACATCACATTAATAGCTTGACATTTGCCGTGGTGAAAAAGTAGACCATAGAAATCAGTCAAAGCTACCAAATGAGGCTTAGTTGATTGTTTTGTTGATTAGCTAGACTTAATGAAATGATGAAGAAAGTGTTAATAATGCAAATTGTAGTTAGAAGTATGTTGTGTCTCTAGCTATTACCTTATAAATAGCACAAAAAACAAAATATTTTTTCAATATTTTACAACTATTGTCTGATACATCAGTTTTCACATAATTGAAGAATAAAGTGTGACATATATAGTCTAAATGATACAAGTAATTTCAGTGCAATTAGTATAATTTATGTGAAGGTCAGGAATTGTTAAAGAGTAGATCACATATCATATCTTAAATTATTGAGAAAGAGTGGGTGGGTTGAAATGCAATTCCGTTTGTCAACCATAGTTGAATTGCAGACATTGGTTATTTTCAGATAAATGAATTCACCAAAAGTCAACAAAAGCATTTTGCAAAAATCATTTGGCTGTGTAAAATTTACAATAGAAATATTGCATTTATTATAATTATTAAGTTATGTGTTACATATATTTTATATCAGTAAAATTTAAAACAAGCTCTATATGAACACATGTGTATGTGTTTTCATATGTGTGTACTTACATACATGTATGTATGCATACATGTGTTTACATGCATGTATGTGCATTTACACAATGCATGTATATGTGTTCAGTTGTTTTATCAGTTTTACCCTTAGCAGACAAGTTTTTACTGCTATACTGATGTCTATAGCTATTAAATTTTTGTTACTTGAAAACTGTAGATACGTTCACATTTCATCAATTGTTAATAGTAAAATCTTTGTGTATGTAACTTTACATACATACACACACATATATTCACACAGACACAAATATATATATTATATATATGCATATATTTTTAGTCTAGAGAATTAGTTGTTGACATATACTGGCACACTACCACTTTAAATACTTCTTTGGTATTGATGAACTATGTATTTGACCTCAATTTTATCACTTTTACCTGTAGCAGACACAAGTTTTTGCTGTTATACCACTGTCTATGGTATGAAATTTTTGTTACTTGAAAACCTTAGATATGTCCACAGTTCATCAATTGTTAAGAGTAAAATCTTTGTATCCAGAGTCTCTCAATTCATTTTTAGACTCAGCCTCTTACTAGTTCTGTAACTTCAGAGAAATTCACTTAACTTCTTAGTTTCTATGGCAGTAAAGAAAGAATATTATTAGCATTTATATCATAGGGTAGTAAAATTCAAATGAATTCACACATGTAAATTTCTTAGAATGGTGCCTAACTGGAATATCTAAAATATTTACTTAAAAAATCATGATTATTACTTTTTATTATTAGGCCTGTGTTGAGCACTAAAGATCATGTTCTTCTGCATATCTTTGTCACAGTTTATTGGAAATCAGGCTGCCTCGTGTCTGAGACATGTGTCCTATTTCCCCAGGGAATTGGGGAAACTATAATCCTAGCATGGCTTGCTCAAGGAAGCGGTATTTTATGTGGAATATATGTGGATATAATGGCATTTCAGGACAGCAGCTCAAGGTGTACAATACATCTATACTGTTCCTTGGCCTAGATGGCAACTAGTCCCATCTGCTTAACTCACGTGCTGCTGATAGTTGTACAGAGACTTTTTGTTGTATAGTAACACAGTGTGAGGCTCCACAGAGCATAACCTAACAACTAGGCCCTCATCCCTTTTTTCTCAATTGAGTCTCAGCGTCTTAACCTCTGATCAAGGGTAGGGTCATTTATAGAATGTCCTAAACATTCTATAGAATGGAATATTGGGGAGTAAACCACAGCATTTCTTGAGGTGGTACTTGAAGTCATACTTGAATATTGTATTTGTTCAACTTTCTTTTTTCTTTAATTACCTCCCCCTTGTCATCCTTCCTTCCTTTTCTTTCCTCAGCCAGGTATTTTTTATTGCTTCTAGCATTAAGTGATCTGACTCATTCTATTTTTCCTTCCTTTCAAACTCCTAAGTTGCCTAAAAGCATCTCTATTTGCCTCAAATGAACATGTTATGTTTATTTTCATGCCACATAAAATGTGTTTTTCTTTTACAGCTATCGTTATTAGATACGTCAAATATTTTCTATATTACTCATTTGGGAACAGATACTGAATCAGAAATCTGAGTCTAATGGAAAGAACACTAAAAAGTTCGTAACATTCGTGACAGCAACGGGAGAACATATGAATTTACTCATAAAGGATAAGGTAGTTATTCATAGAAGAGACTTTGCCTAGAACATACGATTATAGAAATGTTATTTTTCTTAAGATACTGAGCTTTCTTTACCAATAGCTTTTTAAAATGTAATGCTTCATATGTAGAAACATATATATATCCTTATTGATATAGATTTAATCTCTGACTTAGCTAAGCTCCATATTCTTCCCAACATAAATTCTTTAATGCTAAATAAAAGCCCTTTTCAAAGGGGGAAAAAAGGATAAGATTTGAATTAGTAATTTAGACTTTTTATTTGAAAGCCATTTTAGCTGTTTCTTATTTCTAATCACACTGACATTTTTAAAGCTTCATACCCAGAAAGTCTATTGGTGAATATCTACTATCTCAAATTCAATGAAGATTATAAGTAGAGTCCAAGATAGGTTCACTATTTTATGGAAACAAAAATACACAGTCCCCAAAGCACAAATACAAGTTATTGGGGAAAACCAGAAATAGCAGATTAGTTAAAATTAAAGACTAATATTATCAGTTATATTCAAAACTACAAAAGAACGATGTGTATGTGTGTGTGTGTGTGTGTGTGTGTGTGTGTGTGTATAATGTATAATGCTGGATGATGAAAATTTAAAATCTGAAACACCTTGCGTTAGTTGTGGTGCAAACAGGATCTCAAATCATTACATTCCAAATGACTGCTTGTACACCTATTCTACGTCGTTAAGTTACTGAGGAAACATAATTCTGGAGACACCATATACACTGCATATACACTTCTAATTTCTGGCTAGGTCTTTGGCCCCATATCCCTAGGTTTTTGTTTTTCTATCTTGATTGTCTGAGTTGGGAAATAAAGAAACTTAAATACATGGTTTATTCTTACCGCTTAATGCCTAGAGCTGAGCAAGGTCTTAGCATCTAACTACTTGCCACTCAATTTATCCTTGCTCTGCCATTTTCACCCAACTGGCACTTCTCTAACAAAAGACATCCAGCCTAAGCAGATTTCTCCTGCTAACTTCTATATAATATTTTATACTTCACCCATTAAATGCTGTGTTCTTTCCAGTAAAACAGAAAGAAATAGGTGGAACTTTTCCTAGAAGCATCATTATTTCTGGGAGGATTATTTTCTCCACAATGCAGAGGAGCTTTCTGTTTCCCTTCTAGGCATAGAACCAAGTGCTTAGATTATGTGGCCAAAAGATAGCACAGTATCATGTGTGGAAAATAATGAATACTCCAACAATTGGAAGGAAAAGGCAAGCCCAGGATAGCACCAATGGGAGACAGTGACTGTTAAACAAACTTAGAATGTCACTCCTTCAAAAACAAACAACAGCAGAATAACAGAGTTCTGATTCTTGAGCCTACCCTGAGTGTTCCAGCCTAATATAAAGTATGCACAAAAATTTTATTTATTTTTATTTTCCATATTCTTCTCAGAACAGAAACTAGAGAAATGTTTAAAAATCATTTGAGGCAACATTTTAAAAGTTAATGTAAAATTACACCTATGTTAATGAGGCTAACATCTTATGATTGTCATTCATTCATGGTTTATACATCTTCTCCAAATACTCATGTTGTTTTTGGCCATTGGTAGCTCAGATTGTGAACTAGAACATATGAATAGATTAGAAGAAACTCACCACAAATACTACAAATATAACTCAAAATAGCATGCTTTAGCACATAATGTAAATTTGAGCTGGAGGGTGGAGGTAGCATTATATTGCAGAGAAAAAAAAGTTTTCTCTTTTATGGCTGCAAAATGAATCATTTTTGACTACTGTTCATCTTAGCCAGACTACAAAAATATACCATGCTTTCTCAGCCCAACATTTCAAAATCTTGATCTTACTCAGCTAAATTGAAGAAGTGTAGTTTTCCCTTAGTATTTGCTGGAAATTGGTTCCAGGAGCCTTCATGTGACCAAAATCCAGAGATCCTCAAGTCCCTGATATAAAATGGGATAGTATTTGCATAAAACCTATGCAGATCCTCCCATATACTCTCAATCACCTCCAGATAACTTACAATTCCTACTACAATGTAAATGTTTTATGAATAGGTGCAATATTATTTATTTGCATATTTTTGTTGTATTGTTATTTTATATATATTTTCCAATAAATTTTCTATCTGTAGCTGGTCAAATCTGCAAACATAGAATGTATTAATACAGATAGCTGGCTGTACATTGTATCACATTTCTTAGTTGGTTCCACACTTCACCGTACATCACACTAAAGTTCAGAGACCATATATTTATTAGTATTTTGACTACAGCTTGGTTATCACTTAACACACCAAGGTAATGTATCACACTTATTTGACATATGGATCTCCCTTTTGTAACGTTCGGTAAGGAACCAACATTACCTCTTTTTGATCACCTCCAGAGACAAAGGAATTTCTAAAATAATCCATTCGATTTTTTAAAAGTTACCATGAATAGACACATATAAATACTCATGTCATAAGAATGATCTGAACATTGAAAATAGGAAAAAGAATGATTACTGGGTGTTTATTCAGAAAAGTACTGGTTGTGACTTTCTACCGCCTAGCATATTGTAAAACGTTTTCACGGCAGACATTATGGTTAAAATTTTCCTGTTAGAAACGTGAAGAATTTCTGCTTAGTGGAATGGACACCTTCAAAAGTTATAGTTTATGCCCTGTTAAACATTAACTGTTTATGTAACCTAGAAATTTTATCCTGATTCCCTATAAATATATGATCAATATATAGTTTTATAATTGTTCTTTGCACCAGTTTTTACCTCTATTGGTTCCTTCTTTAATTAATGTGTTGTATAAAATTTTTGATACATGTTCTTTTTATATTTATGTTTGTTATGATTTTACCTCGTAAAATTATATTTTAACATCCATCATTGTTCAGATATACAAAAATGTTTTCTAAACAACTAGTTTTGAATTTTATTATTCTATTAGAATCATCTGTAAGGCTTGTTAAAACACAGACTGTGGGGCCCTAGAATTTCTGATTCAGTAAGGTAAGATGAGATCCAAACATCTGTGTTTTTAGTAAATCTCTAAGTGACAAAAATGCTTTTGATCCTGGGATACCATTTTGAGAATTACTGTTCTAAATTCATCATTTACTATCTAGTTCTCTAATTTTCTCTTCAAAATGCCAAACACCCTTCACTACAATACTCTGTATAATATTTGTGAAGCTGTGACTATTAGACAGGGAAAGTTATATCAACTTGTAAGCCATGTAATTTTCCCATCACTTTGCTACTTAGCAAATTAAAATCAAACTTCCAGAGAATTTTGTATCTATGTCTTTAGTGATAGGAACAATTACTTATTTTTAAAATATTTTTAAAAAATACAGAAGGTACAAATTAACAAGTCTAGTGTTTTGACTTTTTTTGCTGTGTTTTCATAATTCTGAATGCCTTCTTTGAACTTATATAAGGAAGGGATTATTTACCTAGTAGAGATCAGGGGAATCAGTTACTATTCATTTTTGTATTATTTTAGAATTAATATACTCTTATTTTGAAAATATGGAGACATAATTTACCTCCACAGCAGGGCTTTCTCTCTTGATGAAGGAGATTTTAAAATTCTCTGGGATTTCTACTTAGAGGGGCATTGGTTTACAGTAAATTTTCTGTCACCATCACCTGTCAACAATGTTTCCCAAACTTTCAAACTGAGCTAAGAGTCACCAGACAGCACTTGTTAAAACACACATTACTAGGCATTTATCGCCTAAAGTAGAATGTACAAGAGAGGGGTTAAAGATGATCAGGAGTTTAACAAAGTTCCCCCGTGACTCCTGAGGTGAGGGAAACTTGAAAGACACTGATGTACAGAGAGGAATAATCTAGGATTAATGTATTCATCCATTTTCATGCTACCAATAAAGATATACCAAAGGCTGGCTACACCCTCCACAATCTTGGTGGAGGGTGAAGGAAGAGCAAAGGCTCATCTTACATGAAGGAAAGCAAGAGGGTATGTGCGGGAACTGCCCTTTATAAAACCATCAGATCTCTTAAGTTATTCACTATCATGAGAACAGCATGGGAAAACCCACCCCCACCCACGATTCAATTACCTCCCACCGCCTCCCTCCCATAACACGTGGGGATTATGGGAGCTACAATTCAAGATGAGATTTGGGTGTAGACACAGCCAAACCATATCTATTCACAAATAACTGACCACTTGCTTGATTTTGCTGAGTAGTTCCAAACATGACTTCATTATGGACTTTTAAAAAAAGTAGTACTAATTCTTCCCACCCCAGACATTCTTATTTAATTGGAATATAGTGCCACCAGAGCATTGGGGTTTTTTAAAGCTTTAATATGCAGCAAAGTTTATGAACCACTGACCAGTCAGTAAGACTTGTTCCAATACATCTCTGCGAGCTTACAAATAGAAAACTTCTCTGGCCTCATTATCTCTGAGGTTAGTTTTGTAGCACCTTGTGAGAAGAGAATATATTGAAAACCTCAAGTCTGCCCACATGCTTAGAGCAAATGATGATGGTTGGTGGATGGGAATATTGACACTGACCTTGTGGTTGGTTGCTTTGCTGTGTTTTTACATGATTGGAAGTAAGGAGTATTCAACACACTGCTAATCAGTTAGTAGAATTTTATAACAGAGGCAGTGAATTAACAATGAGGAACCACTTCTATTTGTTTGGTATTTATCACTTAGTGTCCTACATGAAGGTTGGTCTCTTTTCTGGACCTCTATATCCTTAAGATTTGGCCAGCATTTGTTACGACCTCTTCACAAAATTACTGTGAGTCTGTGACTGCAAAGTGTCTTTTGAAGTCAACAGTGCTAATAATATGAAATATTATCATTTTCTCCTTCTAGTAATGAGACTAATAAAACAAGTTATTTCATTTGTTCATAACATTCTAATCCATTTTTCTCTTTTTAAAATTCTTGAAGTAAACCATGCATATCAAAGAAGGACAAATGATAAACATGCAGATAGATGAATGGTTTAAAAAATGAAGTGTTCTCAATAAATTTAATCTTTAGTGTTGTTGTTTGTGATCAACATTTTTGCATGATCATGTGTATTATTATTTATAATATTTGATATTAGAAACAGTAAAATATTTGTCAAAGTTGTCTAACATCCTCATTCTATTTTATTGTCCTTGTGACATGTATTCAGCTTTTGCTATCTATTGAATTTTAGCAAGTTTCTTTTAAAATATTTACCCCTTTTGTTTCAGTTTGCTTTTATTGGATAATATTGACAGATACAGGGTTGTTCAGTTTTCTCCACATTCATATGTTCTACAAAAAACAAAAAACAAACAACAAACAAAAAAAAAACACAGATTAGAAATACTTTCCTGTTCCTCATATGTCCTGGAAAATAAGTGTTTGGCTTCAGTACAGATAAAGAATTTTCTTCATTTATTCCTTTTCCCAGAGTACCTATTTTTTCAGCTTATATTTCAGAGTTATTTAAAAATATTTTAAATATCTAAAGAAAAAGAATGTGAGACTACCATTCTCAATGAGTTCCCAATGAGATCACAACTCGTTTGTGATATTAGGGAACTAAATTTTCTCTCCCTCCCTCCCTCCCTTCCTCCCTCACTCCCTCCCTTTCTTTCTTCCTTCCTGCCTGCCTGCCTGCCTTCCTTCCTTCCTTCCTTCCTTCCTTCCTTCCTTCCTTCCTTCCTTCCTTTGTTTCCACCACACTACAAAAGTATAATGTAATCTTTCTCTGACATAAGAGAAGTCGATTTAGGATGGGCAGAAAAATCAACCTGTGCACTTCCCCTGTATTTCAGTGGAATGTTGGGCAGAAATGGCCTTATATAAGTTTTCAGGGTGTTAGAATTTCAACTATTTTAACAATGCCCTATCAGATACCCTTTTTATGGGGGGGAGGGGTATAACAAACTATCCTTTGAAATCACAAAAATGAGAAAAATTTTTTTTTCTTTTCTGTTTCTTCAGTTTTCCTGTTCTTGGGCAGGACTCCATTAATAAAAGCATCAAATTCCATTTGGTTGGCAATCTTTAATTAAGTTTTTTATTTCTCAGGAATTCAAAGATCCTTTCTTGTTAATAGTTTGTGAGTATATTTACTGGCAAAAAAGCAGTCTCAAGAAAATTCTACTGTGTGTGCACTCTGGGCTTTTCTACATTTTTGTTTGTGAACTGGAGCTCATAAACCTGAAAAAAGTCTCCTCGGTAGTGAGCACTTCACTGAAGAAATGGGGTAAGTGTTTTCTACATTTGAAAACATGTAGCAGACTTTACAGATCTAATTTTGCCCTATATTCATACTTCTTTTATTAACAATGAACACATGTGTAAGGACCTATGTATTTATTCTGCACAGTAAGTGGGCAGATTGTCACTGCACATCTGCTGTGTTGGAGACATTATGACATATACAGAAACTAACTGGTGAACAGAATGACCAGTTTTCACTCAGAGAATTTGAGATCAGGTAGGGGAGACAGAAGTGCTATAGCAATACCGGAAGATTTTAAGCTCCAGGAGGCCAGGGACTATGTCTATCTCTCTCAACTGCTAAATCCTTGAATCTAATGACATGTATTGTTCACACCCCATGGAATACATGAATAAATTAAGGACAGTTTTAATAAACCTCTCCTTTATTTTCAGTATTCTCCCTCATCTAAAGTTCACCCTAGCCATGCCAGAAATCTTTTCCCTACTTTCTTCTTTCAGCCTACTACGAAAATTAAGAAGCCTGTTAGGCTTCTAAGTTATTATCCAGGCTCCTGTTAAGCTCAATATAGTGCTCTGTATCAGCAACGTGGCTCAAGGTCAACTACATGTAAGCCAATACTGTGTTTTCTCTTTGCCATTTTCCCATGGGGGAGAGGTAGCTGTGATCTGGATCAGGATTCATGTATTTCCAAGAGTACTGGCTTAATATCCCCTTTGACTGTTCTTACTCCACTGACATTTTACACAATTTTGATAAATACCTTTATTGGAAAATTACAGAAAGAGCATGCATGTGAGGCCACTGCCTTAAGGTTGGGACTCAGCACAGGAATTCCTGGAGGAGCTTATATTGTCTTCCAAGATATTAACTAAAATGTGAAGATGGAATTTTCTTTTAGTGTGCCTGAATTAATTGCTTCTTGGAAGACATGAAATATTTTAAATATCATTTGAGTGCTTCTCATCCTTGTGTAATATAACTTTTCCATATTCATAATAAAATAATGTAGCAAGAAGAATTCACAGTGACTTTTCTAAGAAATATTAGCACAAAAATGGCTCACTGGTTTCATGTGTGTGTATGTGTGGTGGTATTTGAATAATATAGAAAATTCCATTAATTAATTTAAAATAATCACTATTAGTACAGGAAGATTTACAGGACAACATTAAATAATTCTGCAATCACTAGTGCTATATAATGAAGAAATTTACTCATTTACAAGTGAAAAATATCTTATATCAGATTAGTTAATATGTGTCATCAATATCTTTGCCTGTGCATCTTAATAAAACTATGCAGAAGAGTCATTAATGAGAGCACACAAAGCTAGATAAATTGAATAATTTAATCCTCTAATAAACAAACAATAACTGCAGCTCTAAAAATTATTCAAATTATTTAGAATTAGAAACTTGTGAAGGCAGAGAGCTTGCTCCTCCTTTAACCACCAGGACATCCAGTGATCAGGCATGAATGACTTCTAAAGGGTTTTGAGGAGAGGAATAATATGGATCTCTAGGAGGTAGCTGGACATGTCAAGAGTTCCAGAAAGCAAATAAATGTACATATTATTTCTAATAGAGAAGCAAAGGCATTTCTTGGACTGAATAGAAGCTAATAATAAGCTTGATTCTTTTTCAGGAAGAGCAAGTTCAAATAGAAGTCTATTTAGGAAAGATTTTAAAACACAGTTGATTGCCTCCATTGTCTGAATTCGCTAAATAACTGATCAAATAGCTGATTCAATTATGATAACAATTATGGATTTTGCCATAATTTTAAATGTGTACATTTTAGAGATGTTTAAAAAGGGTAAATCAATATAAATAATTAATTGTCCCATTTTGTCTGGGACTGAGGCATTTCCTGGGACACAAGAAATTTAGTGCCAATATGTGGAGTAACAAATCAATATTTCTGTTCTTAAAGTTGGTGGGAACTAGTGTAATCTATTCAAATAAAGAATATAGAAAAAATGCGAATGAGGGAGATATATAACGTTTCAGTTGAAATCTACAAACTACGAGGCACCTATGATGTAGGCCCTGGGACTGAGCAGTAGAGAGTTGTTGTATGTTTCTAGATTTTACAAAGAAATAGAAAATTTGAGGAAAATACCAGGAAGTTACCAGATTGCCAATGTCCAACTGTCAAAGACCAAGGAACATACCTGTGTTCAAATACAGTTAGGTTCATTGACTTCTTACAGTGAAGGAAACCATGTACCGTGGGAAACTGTGGGGTGTTTCACGCAAGGGGTATTAGGAAGTTGGCTTTGTGTGGGGAGATTTTGGACAGGATGCAAAGGAATGTATACTCAATGGAGCACTTTCAGAAAGCATGGTCATTCTATGACTGAGTAGCTGCTGTGATTTAAACATTTGTCACTTTCAAAACTCATGCTAAAATTTAATTGCCAATGTAACGACCTTACCAGGTGGAATCTTTGGGAAGTGTTTAGGATAGCAGGGCTCTGTCCTCATGGGTAGAATTGATGTCATTATAAAATATCAAGTTCAACCCCCTTTTGCCTCTTTGCCCTTTCACCCTCTGCCATATGAAGACAAAGTATTATACTTCTCTCTTTCAGGGGATGCAGTGTTTAAGGCACCATTTGGAACAGAATCACCAAATCTTCTAGTGCCTTGACGTTGGGCTTTCCAGCCTCCAGAACTGTGAGCCAATACATTTCTATTTATAAATCACTCAGCCTCTGGTATTCCGTTATAGCAGCACAAATGAACTAAGACAGTATCCCAATAATTTTTATTTAGGACGTTTGAGTAATGGAATGGGGACAGAACTGTAATTGATGAAGAAGCAGCAGTCATCTCTCTTATCCCAGAGAATGGGATAGTTGGTTCTTTTGTGTTTCCTAAGTGTTCTAGTTTTATTTTTTTATTTTTTTATTTGTTCACTCAAACATGGCTACACTTTTTTTTTTTCTTGTTCCACCAGTCACAGCGTGAAATTGTTTGACTGTGGTTTTCTATGAAATTGTTTATGTTGAGTAGGGAAAATTGTAATCTAGTTGTTAGAGCAGAATAGATATCAGCTGATAGATATCAAGGATTGCTCTTTTCTTTCTCACAACTAAAACAGCTATTTCAAACTATGAGCATTCCAGAGATTGGCTAGGGATGGTGCATAGATTGCAAGAAGAAGGAACATGGGTAGACCCTGAAGTATATTATCCGCCCTTTAAACTCCCTACAATCACTGTCATTCCTAAACTCTTAAGGTCTTCTTTAGGTCATGGGGTAACCTACAAAAGACCAATCAAGTTTTTTTTGTCCCTAGTAAGTTGAGAAATTTGGTTGACTGGAAGCCAGGAGATTCTACAGGGATCAGCAATTTTATATCTCAAGCTCTTCTCAAAAGAATATGTTGTTTAAAAAATCTAAATATCAGAGAATCATCTTCTCTGAACATTTAAAACAGAAGAGGCTTTAATTGCAATTTATGAGCACATTAAATAGAGTTTGAAGAATATTTAAAATCGTGATTGTGAGGAGTATGAGAGAAAGTGATCTGGAGGAAAGCAGCATGACTTTAAGGTATTACTAAGGATCCAAGTAACATTAATCATCATGTATTTGGCATCACATGATTTAGAGTCTCTTTCATGGTTTGGCCATTTCTTGTAAGCTTAAAGGTGTAGAGTCTAAGATGGTTGGTACGTTTGGCACTCATTTCCTATTTGGCCCTGCCTCCTGATGTTGATCTCCTGTATCCAGATTTAAATTCAGATAGTCTTACAGACAAGCAGCACCATATTGCCATTGAAGCACAGATTCAAGACTATGTCCCAGAGTTCCATTCTTTCACCACATCCTTCTTGATCTTTAACTTTGAGCAAGTTAATTAAGCTGTGCCTCAGTTTCTTCATCTCCAGTATGGAGATAATAATCTTATTGGTTATGGGAAATAAACAAATCTTCTCAATATGTAGTAAGCACTTTCCAATTATTTGCTATTACCATTATTTTAGTTGTTGCTTGTAGTAGTAGTAGTACTAATAGTAGTGTAGTGAAAAATTAATCTTACACAAAGAAAGATCTGGCCTTTGTCCCAGTTCCTGGTAGGTAAGCTCTAAACTCTTGGGACTTCTCAGGTTATAGGAGTGTCTTTGTTATTCGTAATAGACCCATCAAACC
The DNA here is from genome assembly GCF_024542745.1 of Macaca thibetana thibetana. Taxonomy (NCBI): domain Eukaryota; kingdom Metazoa; phylum Chordata; class Mammalia; order Primates; family Cercopithecidae; genus Macaca; species Macaca thibetana. Next base: position 142,980,217 of record NC_065582.1, read on the forward strand.
ACATATAAACTTTATGCTGATGAGATGACTCTAGATGATGCCAGCCACATCTGATAGTCTTGGGGTGAAGGCTGATCTTGCAGAAAGATCAACCTTGTGATTATAGAGTTGAGATATTGAGCCAAGAAAATATCAATCAGCCTGACCTCTGGAGGAAGAAGAAGGGGGCTGGAGACTGAACTCAACCACTTAGATCATAATTTAATTAATCATGCTTATGTAATGAAACCTCAATAAAATCTCTGGACACTGAAGTTCGGGTGAGTATCTTATGTTGGCAATACTCAATTCACATAATTTTACCCATTAATACTAGAGAAATAACATATCCCTGAGGACATGGAAGCTTTGTCTTTGGAAGGCTCTTAAGTCTCAAATTCCACCCAATCTCTTCCTGTGGTAGGTATTGATTGTATGCTTTGGTGACAATAAAAATGAAATTGCAAATATAACACTTTTCTGAGTCCTGTGAATTTGGCTTACACTTTACAGAAATAAAGAAGTTAATATGTGCAAATTTTATTAGTATGTATTAAGTACTATTTAACTTTTGGCTATTACCATTGTTTTTATTGTTGTTTGTATTTTTTTCAGATTCATCTCTTCTTTTGCCTAGCTAAAAAAAAAGACTTACACTTAAATTTGCTCCCGTGTTAAGATCACTGCTTTTCTTCCCATTTGCTCTTTCTGCTTTGGCCTTCTGAGCTTAGCTATTAATGATGTGACTATACCAGTCTCTACTTACTCCCACCTTTATTCTTTCATTGTACAGTATATACTCAACATATCATTTATTCTTCAAAAATATAGGCAAAACTATATCTTCTGATCCATAATTTTTTATAGTGTTTTATCTAACTCAGTAGTATATTCACACCCCTCACCATGGCCTGCAAAGCCTTAGATAATACAGCTCTCACTATATATGTGATATGTCAGTTCTCAGTACATACCACCTTTTCCCATTTTCTTGTTTTATTCTAACTAGCTGACTGTCTTACTCTTTCTCAAACATATCTTCTAATTCCTGCCCCGGTGCCTATATAATTACTATACATTCTACGTTGAATATAGGTATTTCAGAACCTTTCCATGAAAACTTTTTGTCTTCGTATAATTGCAATCTCTACTAATGTGTCATTGTCTCTGAAAAATCTTATTAGGTATATGTTGAATGAGTGAATAAACGGATAAATAGATAAATGAAAATGAGAAATAATGATTGAACTGATGAATGAGTGATTGTATTTTAGTCTGGAAAATGAAAGTCTGTTTATGCAAATAAAGCTCTTTGGAATGAATACATTAACATTATTAAATTTGTGTGCACATATAATGCCTACTTATTTATGTGAAGGAAAAATTGAGTAAATATTACAGCCTAAGGCACCTGGAAGAAGGATTTGTCACTGAAGTGAGAAAACAATCAGTGGAGAAAATTAAAGTATAGGAATAAAACTTTTTGGTTTTGTGAGTATAGGTGAATTTTGTCACAAGTTGTGATGAAAATAACAGCTCTCAACTCACATTAGTTTTAAAGCACAGTGTTATAGAATGCATAATATGTACATATGCATGTATAAAATTTTGTGTGCAGTTATGTTTTGATATATTATCTTAATGTACATTATACAATAAGCCATATTTTTAAATGTTTAAAATATATAGCTGAATAGGCCGGGTGTGGTGGCTCATGCCTGTAATCCCAGCACTTTGGGAGGCCAAGGCGGGTGGATCATGAGGTCACGAGATCAAGACCATCCTGGCTAACATGAAGAAACCCTGTCTCTACTAAAATTACAAAAAAAAAATTGGCCAGGTGTGGTGGCGGACACCTGTAGTCCCCAGTTACTCTGGAGGCTGAGGCAGGAAAATGGTGTGAACCTGGGAAGTGGAGCTTGCAGTGAGCCGAGATCATGCCACTGCACTCCAGCCTGGGTGACTGAGCAAGGCTCTGTCTCCGAAAAAAAAAAAAAAAAAATAGAGAGAGAGAGAGAGCGCACTGAATAAATCTTTGAAACTTTAATGATGCTGATTTTTACAAATTATGTTTTACTTTTGAATTGCAGGCTTAAACATATTTCTACTATTTAAAATGATCTGGTTGGAATCTTAGATCAACAAAATTTCTATAGTATACAATGAAAATTTAAGTACCACTCACCTATAATTGCGAGATTGCTTTAATACTTTTTGCTTAATAGAAATTGCTTCAATATTATTTTTAAATAATCAAAGAAAATTAAACATTTTATTAGAAAAATAGTGATTTTTCCAAGGTTTATATTGGTAATATGCTAAATGTTATAATTGCCTTACAGGAAGTACACACTACTGCTGATTTAATTTTTGTAATATTTGGGGATTTTATTTTCTTTCCTAAATTTTTCTTAAAAATATACTAAAGTTAAGCAATTGGATTTAATCACTTCCTCATGAAAATAAAGATAGAAATATGATAATTTTAAATAAATTTAGTCCTCATGAATGTTTATTATAACATTGAGGTTTGAAATAATAGAATATCTCTCTTTTAGGTTGACAACAAAAATAATTGATTTAAAACTTATTTTATGGTCGGGCGCGGTGGCTCACGCCTGTAATCCCAGCACTTTGGGAGGCCGAGGCGGGCGGATCACGAGGTCAGGAGATCGAGACCATCCTGGCTAACACGGTGAAACCCCGTCTCTACTAAAAATGCAAAAAATTAGCCGGGCGAGGCGGCGGGCGCCTGTAGTCCCAGCTACTCGGGAGGCTGAGGCAGGAGAATGGCGTGAACCCGGGAGGTGGAGCTTGCAGTGAGCCGAGATCGCGCCATTGCACTCCAGCCTGGGCGACTAAGCGAGACTCTCTCAAAAAAATAAATAAATAAATAAATAAATAAATAAATAAATCTTATTTTAACTTTGGTAACAAAGTTAAAATGATATATTTAAATTATATTTTTTGTCTTTAAGCAAAAATAGCTCATTAGTCTCATTAAAATACATTTTTAAAAATTAATATTACCTTGCCTCTAATTAAAATATTTTTAGAGAAGAAAACTGGTTCAACTTTTTAAAATGTACTATCTGACCATATTTGAAAAGTAACAATATGAAGGCAGCTTTACAGTTGCATTAGTATACATGTAACTAATAATCTCAAATTTATGAAGTTTATCTGTTATAACATTAATATATAAAAAGCATAAATATTTTGAAACATACAAAATTTGAAATGGGGTTTATGGGAAAAAAATTTAGTTTAATTTCAGACAGTATTTATTTTCTTATTTTTTCTCTTCTAACTTTTATTTTAGGTTCAGGGGTTACATGAGCAGGTTTGTTACATGGGTAAATTGTGTGTCACTGGGGTTTGTTGTACAAATGATTTTATCACCCAGGTAGTGCGCATAGTACCCAACAGGTAGTTTTCCAATCCTTGCCCTCCTATCCTCCACCCCCAAGTAAGTTTTAGTGTCTATTGTTCTCCTCTTTGTGTTCATGTGTACTCAATGTCTAGCTCCCACTTATAAGTGAGAACATGTGGTCTTTGGTTTTCTGTTGCTACGTTAATTCTCTTAGAATAATGGCCTTCAGCTACATCTATGTAGCTGCAAAGAACATGATATAATTTGTTTTATGGTTATATAGTATCCATGGTGTATATGTACCATATTTTCTTTATGCAGTCCATTGTTGATGGACATCTGGGTTGATTCCATGTCTTTGCTATAGTGAATAGTGCTGTGATTAATATAACCATGTATGAGTCTTTATGTTAGAATGATTTATATTCCTTTGAGTGTTCATTTGGGTTTTTTATTCATTTTGTGCCTATTGTGAACGGAATTGCATTCTTGATTTGGTTCTCAGCTTGGAAGTTATTAGTTTATACAAATGCTACTGATTTTTGAGCATTGGCTTTATATCCTGATACTTTGCTAAAGTTGTTTATCAGATCTAAGAGCCTTTGGGCAGAAACCATGGGGTTTTCTAGGTATAGAATCATATTGTCTGCATAGAGAAATATTTTGACTTCCTCTCTTCCTTTTGGATGCCTTTTATTTCTTCCTCTTGGTTGATTGCTCTGCCTAGAACTTGCAGTGCTATGTTGAATAGGAGTGGTGAGAGTGGGCATCCTTGTCTTCTTCTAGTTCTCAATGGGGAATTGATGATATGGTTTGGCTCTATGTCCCCACCCAAATCTCATCTCAAATTGTAATTCCCATGTGTCAATAGAGGGACCTGGTGGAAGGTGATTGGATCATGGGAGTGATTCCCCCATTTTGGTCTCATGACAGTGAGTTCTAATGAGATCTGATGGTTTAAAAGTGTGGCACTTCCTCACTTTCTTTCTCTCTCTCCTGCCACCATGTAAGTTGTGCCTTGCTTCCTCCCCTTCTGCCATGATTGTAAGTTTCCTAAGGCCTCTCCAGCCATGCAGAATTGTGACTCAGTTAAACCTCTATTACTTATAAATTACCCAATCTCAAGTAGTTCTCTATAGCATGTAAAAACAGACTAATACAAAAAATTGGTACCAAGAGTGAGGCATTGCTATAAAGATATGTGAAAATGTGGTAGCAACTTTGTAACTGGGTAATGGGCAGAGGTTAGAACAGTATAGAGGGCTCAGAAGAAGACAGGAATATGTGGGAAAGTTTGTAACTACCTACGACTTGTTGAATGGTTTTGACCAAAATGCTATTAGTAATATGGAAAATGAGACCCATGCTGAGGTAGTCTCAGATGGAGATGAGGAACTTATTAAGAACTAGAGGAAAGGTCACTCTTGTTGTGCTTTAGTAAAGAGAATGATGGCATTGTGCCCCTGCTATAGAGATCTATGGAACTTTGAACTTTAGAAAGATGAATCAGGGTATCTCATGAAAGATATTTCTAAGCAGCAAAGATTCAAGAAGTAACATAACTGTTTCTAAATGCATATGACTATATGCAAAGAGATGGTCTGAAATTGGAACTTATGTTTAAAAGAGAAGTAGAGTATAAAAATTTGGGAAATTTGCATCCTGACCATATTGTAGAAAGAAAGAACCATTTTCTGGGGAGAAATTCAAGCCATCTGCAGAAATTAGCATAACACCTGGATGTTTAGGCAGAAGTCTGCAGCAGGGATGGAGCCCTCATGGAGAGCCTTTACTAGTGCAATGCAAAAGGGAAACATGCAGTTGAAGCCCTTACACAGAGTCCCCACTGGGGCACTACCTAGTGGAGCTGTAAGAAGAGGGCCACTGTCCTCCAGACTCCATAATGGTAGATCCACCAACAGCCTGCATTGTGCACCTGGAAAAGTTGCAGTCACTCAACATCAGCTCATAAAAGCAGCAACAGAGGCTGTACTCTGAAGTGCCACAGGGGTGGAGCTACAGAGTAAAGTCCCCTGGGAGCCCATATCTTGCATCATCATGCCCTGGATGTGAGACATGGAGTCAAAGGAGGTTATTTTGGAGTTTATGATTTAATAGCTGCTCTGCTGAATTTCAGATTTACATGGGGCCTGTAGCCCCTTAGTTTTCATCAACTTCTCCCATTTGGAATGGGAGCATTTATCCAATGCCTGAACCCCATTTTATCTTGGAAGTAACTAGTTTTTCGTTTATTTTACAGGCTCATAGATGAAACGGACTTACGTTCTCTCAGATGGGACTTGGGGCATGGACTTTTGAGTTAATGCTGGAATGAGTTAAGACTTTGGAGGAATATTGGGAAGACATGATTGATTTTGAAATATGAGAAGTACATGAGATTTGGGTGGGGTCAGGGGTTTGCCTCTGTGTCACCACTCAAATTTCATCTCAAATTGTAATTCCCACATTTTAGGGGAGGGATCTGGTGAAAGGTGATTAGATCATGGGGACAGTTTCCCCAATGCTATTACTGTGACAGTGAGTTCTCTTGAGATCTGGTGGTTTAAAACTGTGGCACATCCCCTCTTGCTCGCTCACTCTCTCTTTTTTTTTCTCTCTCTCTCTCCTGCCACCATGTAAGTCATGCCTTGCTTCCCTTTCTGCCATGATTGCTAAGCTTCCTAAGCCCTTCCCAGCTATGCAGAACTGTGACTGAATTAAACCTCTTTTCTTTATAAATTGCCCAGTCTCAGGTAGTTCTTTATAGTAGTGTGAAAAGAGACCAATACAGGAATGCTTCCAGCTTTTATTTGTTCAGTGTGATATTGGCTGTGGGTTTGTCATAGATGAATCATTTTATTTTGATGTATGTTACTTAAGTGCTTAGTTTGTTGAGGGATTTTAACAGGAAATGATGTTAAAATTTTTAAAAAGCCTATGTGCATATGTTGAACAAAACCTGCATCCCAAGAATAAAATCTATTTGATCCTGGTGTATTAGATTTTGACATGCTGCTGGATTTAGTTTGCTAGTATTTTCCTGAAGATTTTTGCATCTGTGTTCATCAGGAACATTGGGCTAAATTTTTTCTTTGTTTGTTATGTCTCTGCCAGCTTTTGGTAGCAGAATGATGCTGACTCTTTGAATGAGTTACAGAGGAGTCCCTCCTCCAGAATTTTTTGCTATAGTTTCAGGATTGGTGCCATCTCTTTTTTCTACATCTGGAAGAATTTGGCTGCAAATCTATTTAGTCTAGGGCTTTTTCTGGTTGGTAGGTTTTATATTACTTATTCAATTTCAGAACTCATATTGGTCTATTCAGGTGTTTAGTTTCTTCCTGGTTCAATCTTGTGAGGTTGCATGTTTCCAGAAATGTATTTATTTTGCCCAGATTTTCTAGTTTGTTTGCATAGAGGTATTTATAATAGTATCTGAGAGTTTTTTGTATTTCTACAGGGTTGGCAGTAAGGTCACATTTGTCATTTCTGATTGTGTTTTGGATCTTCTCTCTTCTTTTTCTTTATTAGTCTAAATAGTGGTCTATTCATGTTATTTATTCTTTCAGAGAAGCAACTTTTGTTTTCATTGATTTTTGAAAGGATTTTCACATCTAAATTTTATTCAATTCTGCTCTGATATTGGATATTTATTTTCTTCTGCTATCTTTGGGGTTGATTTGCTCTTGCTTTACTTCTTCCCCTAATTGTGATGTTAGGTTATTAATTTGAGATCTTTCTAACGTTTTGATGTAGGCACTTAGCACTATAAACTTTTCTTTTACCACTGCTTTACCTGTGTCTCAAATATTCTGGTATGTTATATCTTTGTTTTCATTGTTGTTATAGAATTTCTTAATTTCTGCCTTAATTTTGTCATTTACTCAAAATTCATTCAGGAGCAGGTTTCTACATTTCCATCTAATTGTATTGTTTTGAGAGATCTTCTTGGTATTGATTTTTATTGTTATTTTGCATTGTCCAAGAGTGTTATTGGTATAATTTTGGGGGTTTTTTGTGTGTGTATTTCTTGAAAATTGCCTTATGGCTGAGCATTTGGTTGATTCTAGAGTATTGGCTATGTGCATATGGGAAGAATGTATGTTCTCTTGTTCTGTGGCATATTCTGTAGATGTTTATTAGGTCTATTTGGTCAAATGTTCAGTTTAGGTCTCAAATATCTTTGCTAGTTTTTTGCCTTGATGATCTAATACTGTCAGTGGGATGTTGAAGGCTCCCACTATTATTGTGTTATTATCTAAGTCTCTTTTAAGTCTCTAAAAATTATTTTATTAATCTGCTGCTCCTGACTTGGGGCATATATATTTAGGATGATTATGTTGAATCGAACCCTTTATCATTATGTAATGCCCTTATTTGTCCTTTTTGATCATTGTTGGCTTAAAGTTTGTTTCACTGAAATAAAAATAGCAATCCTCATTCTTGCATGTTTTCTGTTTGCTTTATAGATCTTTTCCCTTCCTTTTACTTTGAGCCTATGGGTGTCATTGCATATGAGATGGGTCTCTTGAAGACAGGAAACAGTTGAGTTTTGCTACTTTATCCAATTTGGAACTCTATGTCTTTTAACAGACATTTAGTCCATTTACTTTAAAAGTGAATATTGATATGTGAGAATTTGATTCTGTCATGTTGTTAGCTGATTGTTATGTGAACTTGATTGTATAGTTGCTTTAGAGTGTCAGTGGACCATGTACTTTGGGGTGTGTGTGTGTGTGTGTGTGTGTGTGTGTGTGTGTGGTGGTGGCAGATAATAGTCTTTCTTTTTCTATTCTTTCAGACAGAAGTCTTGCTCTGTCACCCAGCCTGGAGTACAGTGGCATGATCCTACCTCACTGCAACCTCCGCCTCCCAGGTTCAAGCAATTATCCTGCCTCAGTCTCCCAAGTAGCTGGGATTACAGGTGCATGCCACCAGACCTAGCTAATTTTTGTATTTTTTTAGTAGAGACAGGATTTCACCATGTTGGCAAGGCTGGTCTCGAACTCCTGACCTCAAGGAATCCACCTGCCTTGGTCTCCCAAGGTACTGTGATTACAGGAGTGAGCCGCTGTGCTCAGTCAGGTAACAGTCTTTCGTTTCCATGTTTAGCACTTCCTTAAATACCTCTTGTAGAGGGGGTGTTCTGGTAATGAGTTTCCTTAGTATTTGTTTGTCAGAAAAGGACTGTATTTCTCCTTCACTTATAATGTTTAGCTTGTCTGGAAATAAAATTTGTAGTTGGAAAATTTTTTCTTTAAGGATACTGAATGTAGGCCCTCACTCTCTTCTGGCATGTAAGGTTTCTGCTGAAATATCTACTGTTAGCTTGATGAGGTTCCTTTTGTATGTGATATTGCCCTTATCTCTAGTTGCCTTTTATACTTATTTCTTTCACATTGACCTTGGAGATTCTGATGATTATGCCGTGAGGATGGTCATCTTGTATAGAATATTGTTGGGATTCTCTGAATTTCCTAAATTTGCTTATCAACCTCTCTAGTTAGGCTATGGAAATTTTCCTGGACAACAGTCTCAAATATATTTCCAAAATAGCTTGCTTTCTCCCCTTATCTTGCTGTAATGGCAATGAGTCATAGGTTTGATTTCCTTACATAATCTCGTATTTCTCAGGGGTTTTCTTCATTTTTCAAATTCTTTTTGTTTGTTTTTGTTTGATTGAGTTGATTCAAAGAACCAGTCTGTAAGTTCTGAGATTCTTTTCTCAGAACTTGGTCTATTCTACTGTTAATATTTCTGACCGTATTATGAAGTTCTTGTAGTGAGTTTTCAGCTTTAGAGTAGTTTGGTTCTTTCTTAAAATGGCTATTTCTTCTTTCATCACTTGTATCATTTTATAGGATTCTTTAGATTCCTCTGATTGTGTTTCAACTTTCTACTGAATCTTAATGATCTTCATTGCCAGTCAGATTCTAAATTCTATGTCTGCCATTTCAGTTTGATTAAGAACCTTTGCTGGGGTGCTAGTGGAGGCATTTGGAGGTAAGAAGACAACCTGGCATTAAGAGTTACTGTAATTCTTGCACTGGTTATTTCTCATCTAGGTGGGCTTTAATGTTGGAATATCCTTTAATGTTTGAAAATGGCGCTTTTTGTTTCTATATTTTTTGATGCCCTTGAGGATTTGACTGTGGTGTAAGTTGGGTTTAGTTGGTTGGCTTCATTTCTTGATAATCTCAGTGGGAAAGTGCTGGGACTCCTGGGCTGCATGCTGTAACTTTTGCAGGGCTAGGACTTGGTCCACTGCTTTGTTATCTGGTCTCTGGAGGTTAAGCACCTGCTGTGCTAGTTGATCAGAGGTGTTCTCAGTCTGCTGGCAACAATACTCAAATGGATGGTGCTCATCAAAAGTGTTTTGCAAAGGGAGTGGCAAGTTGATGGGAGTCCACATGCTTGTGCACATCTCCAACAGGGCAGCAGAAGACGCCACAAACGTGTGCATGACAGTCAGTATTTAATTTATATTGGTATAAAAATATATCTATTTGGGTTGCATAGGCCTTACAAAATCTTTTTGGAAACAAAAAGTAGTTCTGAATGGCAATCATGTTAAACTGAAAATAATAAACATCTATATTTACTTTAATAAAATCCTAACAGCAGAAAGTTTTACAAGAAAAAGTCTTATTTTTTCTTATTTTTCATTTATATAATCTATCTCTCTCTAATTAATCATTATTATGAGTTCCCTGTGAGTGATTTTTTTCCAGGTATTTATTCCACCGAACCTTGAACTCTTGTTCATTAACAATTTACTCATCAAATAGTTATTGAGCATTTACTATGTACTAGGTAATTTTCCAGATACTAGGGATACAGAGGTGAACAACACAAACTTTGTCATGAACTTTACAATATCAATGATGAGACAGATAGTTAAGTAAAAAAATAAGGTAAACCAAGTATAAAAGTAAAAAAAAAATGTCAGTGGAAAATGCTATGAAGAAAAACATGTAACAAGCTAAGGGGACAGAAATCTAGTTTTTGATTACATCCAGAGTTTATCAGAGATTTATCTGAGGAGGTAGAATATGAGCAGATACTTCCTAAAATTAGTCCCACAAATCTGAGGGAAGACATATATACAGAACAATCAACTTACATTTCCTATAAGCTTGAGTTGAGTAACATCTGTAAGTCTCACTTTATGCCAGTACAGTGAGAGATAAAATGGAAGCTAAGGTGAAATACCTTGACTCAACCCTCAGTAAGTGCACTGGGAAGACCCTTATAATGCCACACATACTGCCAGAATGGAGATCTGCAGGTACACATGGCAAACTGACATGGTGGTTCTTTTAAAAAGCAGGGGTTTTTATGATTCGAGAGACTGGATTTGAATCTTGGCTTTGCTACTAATTAGCTAGATTTCCTCAGGCAAATTACTTAACCTTTTTGTGGTTACCTTCTGTCACCTGAGAAATGGGGTAAATGGCAATGCCTACCTCATTAGACTGTCATGATGACTAAATAAGTCACTATATATACAATATTTAAAACTGTATTGGGACTTAGCAAATACCCTTTAAAAGTTAGCTATCATTATTAAAAGTTAGGTATTAAAATAAGTTATTATTATTACTATTAGTAGTATTGTTGCGATTATACCCTACATCCAAGAGAGTGTAACTGAAAGACTTCAATTATTTTAAAAAATTTTCTCACTTTTCCTAGAAAACCTCTTATTAAAATATGTTAGGATCAGAATCAATGAAAGGCAGGTAAATAGTGAACATTTAATTCAGTTAACTTTTCCCTCACTTAACAATTTTGCTGGCTGAAATCACAGAAAATAGATGATAACAAACAACCCCATCAAAAAGTGGGCAAAGAATATGAACAGACACTTCTCAAAAGAAGACATTCATACAGCCAAAAGACACATGAAAAAATGCTCATCATCACTCACCATCAGAGAAATGCAAATCACAACCACAATGAGATACCATCTCACACCAGTTAGAATGGCAATCATTAAAACATCAGGAAACAACAGGTGCTGGAGAGGATGTGGAGAAATAGGAACACTTTTACACTGTTGGTGGGACGGTAAACTAGGTCAACCATTGTGGAAAACAATGTGGCGATTCCTCAAGGATCTAGAACGAGAAATACCATTTGACCCAGCCATCCCATTACTAGGTATATACCCAAAAGATTATAAATCATGCTGCTATAAAGACACATGCACACGGATGTTTATTGCAGCACTATTCACAATAGTAAAGACTTGGAATCAACCCAAATGTCCATCAGTGACAGACTGGATTAAGAAAATGTGGTACATATACACCATGGAATACTATGCAGCCATAAAAAAACGATGAGTTTGTGTCCTTTGTAGGGACATGGATGCAGCTGGAAATCATCATTCTCAGCAAACTACCGCAAGAACAGAAAACCAAACACCACATGTTCTCACTCATAGGTGGGAATTGAACAATGAGATCTCTTGGACACAGGAAGGGGGACATCACACATCAGGTCCTATTGTGGAGAGGTGATGGGGGGAGGGATAGCATTAGGAGATATACCTGATGTAAATGACGGGTTAATGGGTACAGTACAGCAACATGGCACATGTATACATATGTAACAAACCTGCACATTGTGCGCATGTGCCCTAGAACTTAAAGTATAATCAATTAAAAAAATTTTTAGAAAAGAAAATAGATGATAATTTAAAAAGAAGAGTCTCTAAGCTATGTCATCTTGTCTTTACTGCTATGCACCTGATATAGTGACTTTATTTGGGACTTTTTAGTCAATGAGACTAATTCAATGTAAAATACATTTTAAGAATTATTTTTCTATAAAATAACAATCCACATATTATGTTGTGCCAGAGAGTGAAGTAATATAAATTAAACATTGGCAGTGATTTTTTTTACAAAGGCTGAACCGTAACCTCCAGTTTTCCTGTAATTCAGTTGTCTCTCTCTCTGTCATTTAATTTCTTTGTAGTGTTGCTATAAAGTTGTAAAGTATAAGAGGAAAAGAGTTATAAATTTTTGTAGACTTACACGGGTATAAAACTTAGATGGATTGACATCCTTTTAAAAAGACCTAAAAGTATTGCCTGACATGAAGAATTGATCCCATTAACAGTGTGCTGCAAAGGGCAGAGATAAACTATCATAAACATGTAGTTTTAGCGGGAGAAGCTGTGACTATAGCCTTGGTAATAGAATGATTTAGAGATTGGATCCCATTGACAAAGTGCCTGAAGCTCACAACATGAATATTAGCATGACATGAGGCCATAAAAAGGGTTTTCACTCAGGTTCATATTTACATGCATCATAGAGCTCTATCAGATTCCTTTTCCTCTTACCATAGTCACATATCCTGAATCTTACCCTTCTATTATGTTCATCTACCATAGTTTCTCTTTTCCCAAACTGCCAGGAGCCTCATCTTCATCTCGTTTCCTGATATTTAAGTAAATTTGCTTTGCAATGCATTTACAATTTGGTATAAAATAATGCATTACCTAGAAATTGCAATCTTAAGTGGCTAAAATGTCTGTGTTCATAATAAGGGCAAACCCATAGTACATGTGAAAGTGTTTTAAATGTATTAATTCACTTAGTCCTCAATCAACCCTGCAAGAGAGAGTGGCATTATTATCTACATTGAACACATGAAGAAAGTTGAGCATGGAGAATTTGTGTAGCTTGCTCACAATCACAAAGCTGGAGTATGGTGGAGCTAGGATCTGGATCAAGTCAGTCCATTTTACAGTCTTTCCTTTTCAACTCTTAATTTAATAAGTTCTTTTCTAGAACTTACTAGCACATTGTTAGTTTTGCTTAGATCCTTTGACTCTGTGAGGGGATCTTTATGGAATGCTTTGATATTTTAACCTGTTTTTATTTATTATGTAGGTTTTCAAATGACTTGCATTATGACCCAACCCACATGAATGATATGCTATCTATCTATCTATCTATCTATCTATCTATCTATCTATCTATCCATCTTAGACATATTTGTCAAATATGTGTTTAACAAGAATAAAAGACTCAAATACCTTGGGAAAGTTGACCTTTGTAAATTTCCCAGGATAGAAAACCAAGCCAAGAGCCAGGTGTGGTGGCTCATGCCTCTAATCCCAGCACTTTGGGAGGCCAAGTCGGGCAGATCACTTGAGGTCAGGAGTTTGAAACCAGCCTGGCCAACATGGTGAAACCCCATCTCTATTAAGAATACAAAAGTTAGCTGAGCATGGTGGCATGTGCCTGTAATCCCAGTTACTAGGGAGGCGGGGGCAGGAGAATCACTTGAACCTGGGAGGTGGAGGTTGCAGTGAGCTGAGATCATGCCATTGCACTCCAGCCTGGGTGACAGAAACTCCGTCTCGAAAAAAATAAATAAATAAATAAAACCAAGCTAAAATCACAGCATACTGCTGCCTTCCAAAGCTCTACACTTATTATACCTAAAGATTAAATTTACAAAATTTTCCATGAAGAATTAGAAATTGTTTTTCAGATGGTCCTTGGTCAAATGACTTCACTTGTCTCAGACTCAGTTTCATATTCTATAAATTGGGAAACATAGTTGCATCTAATCAATCAGATTTTTTTAGAATAAAATATAGTAACACATAAAATTTGTAGCATAAACTAAGTACTCAATAACTGTTAGTGGCTCTTATTTTTATCAAATTGAAGCTACCAGGTTTCTCACTAACAAGGAAGAGCTCACTCTGATGTTGGAAGTCAGCTTACTCTTTTGTTCTTTTACTTAAACCTCACAATATCCATAGGAAGCAGGATAATGTTTTCTACCGTTTGAAGAAATTCCAGCTTGCATATTCACTATCCTTTGCACACAAAATAAGGCAATGAGCTAATTTTTATGAGCCTCACTTCACTTTGGACAGGTATCATTATCAGGCAGAAATTGGCCCTACAGAAGAGAATAAAGATTCACTGAAGGGTGCATCGGCTGAAGGACATCTTGTGAAGTTGAGAGGCATGTCTTATGTATACTGAGCTAGCAGTCCATGTATAAGGTAGTTCTCCTATAGTCAAAAATTATAATTCCAAAATCCAAGGAGTGAAAGTGGTATCTCTCTCTCTATTACTCTTCTTCTTCTTTTTTTTTTTTTTTTTTTTTTTTTTGAGACGGAGTCTGACTCTCTCGCCCAGGCTGGAGTGCAGTGGTATGATCTTGGCTCACTGCAACCTCCACCTCCCAGGTTCAAGTGATTCTTCTGCCTCAGCCTCCCTAGTAGTTGGGACTACAGGTACATTCCACCATGCCTGGCTAATATTTTTTTTAATTTTTTTTTTTAGTAGAGACAGGATTTCACCATATTGGCCAGGCTAGTCTCAAACTCTTGACCTCGTGATGCGCCCACCTCAGCCTCCCAAAGTGCTGGGATTACAGGCATAAGCCACTGCACCCAGCCCCTATTACTTTTTTTACTCTTCTCGCAAAACTATTTTTCACATCATTATCACTATGGGATCTGATGTTATACTCTAAGCACATGGATAAATAAGTCAAAAAGTTAGGGGCTTCTCTCAGAATTTTATTAATATTGTCACGTCCAATGGTTAAAGCACATGGATTACTTTAACAACTTCTTTCAGGAAGGGCCACCAGGACTCAAATATTTGCATACTAAAAACCCAATTTTCACAGCAGGAAAAGCATCACAGAGGAGCTGCTAGATAAGAGTGAAATAAACATTGAAAGGCTTGTGATGTTATTAAATCTATGTGTGGTTTCATAACATGTTACAAAAACAGGAAGTTTACTGTCTTCTCAACCTTCACTCTTGTTGTGTCATTTATATATTTAACTTAATTATACCTTTTTCCTCATCATGTTCAACCATTTTATATAAAGTGGAGTAGTGTTTTTGTTGTTGTTGTTGCTGTTGTTTGTTTGTTTTTACATAAGTCATGGATTATAGATACCAAGACAAGATTGCCACAGAACTAACAAAGTCAGAACTAGAAGTGATTACAGTCAGAGATTAGACATTGATTTGTGCTGTTTGGTATGTGTGGAGGGAGGTTTACCATTTAATAAAGGAAAGTTACCGAAAAGTGGCAGAATATGCCACCTAAAACATGCCACTCTTGCGTAAGGATTATTTTGGGCTAAAGACACTTGAAGAAACAGCAGATGTAACAAGGGAATTCTAATTATTTCCTTTTCTTTCTGAAAACAGAAGATTAGAACCCCCATGTGAAAGATGCCTCCCTTCTACCAGGAGAAAATAATAAGTTTTTTGATGGGGAGTCACGACCAAGAGAATCCTGTACAAACAGACCTTGTTAAAATAATTCTTATCTTCCTTTGACTTCCCACATTATTTAGTTACTTTTTAAAATATTCCTTGTTCAATCTAGCATAAAAGCATTAAGACTTTGACAGCTCTTTGGGCCTTCACTTCCTCTTTATGAGGGCTCCTATGTCACTCAAAACTTACATAAATTTGGATGCCTTTCTCCTGGAAATCTGTCTTATGTCAATTTAATTCTCAGGCTTAGCTGAAAAAAAGAAGTAGAGGGTAGAGGTAGACATTTGCCTCTCCTATATTGCCTATTTTTAGTGGGCAGTGATGCAATTTTTGCTGATGATGGAAAGTTTAAATATGATAGAAGTTGTGTGATGATGTGAAGGCTGCAAGGATTAGCTCCACAGGCATGTGTGGCTGATCATCTTTGAACATCCTTCTCATTTTTAAAATCATTTTTTATAATGTGTGTCCCAGCTTATCACAGTGAAAATAACACCACAAAAATGTTTTCTAGGCTGTATTCAAAGCTTCAGCATAAGCAAGCACCTGCATAACCTGTGATGTGATAAAAGTAAGTGGATAGGTGAGGAACCCCTGGCTTTGAGAGTATGATAACATAGAAATGTAGCTTCATACGGACACCTGTAAATGAGCTGCCATGCTCCACCAGTATGAATAACAGCTGTGCCTCCAGCTTCGTATGTGCAAGATGGAGAGTCCGTGTACATTATGGTGAGGTGCCCATCAGTAGTAGCTGTGAGGTTCTTGCCAGAACATCCCCAAAAATGCCTACAGGGATTCTGGCTGCATAATTTAGGAGCCCAACTCTCTAGTCATTCCAGAGATTTCTGCATAATTTAGGAGCCCCACTCTCTAGTCATTCCAGAGATTCTACAATCTACCTTATGTCCTTTAATGCAATCTTATTTTCCTAATACAACAAGGTCTTATTCTGGCTTTTTTTTTTTTTTTTGGTAACTAAAAATATCGATTGAAACTTTGAGCAATAAAATACAATTTGAAAGTATTGATATAAAAAAGCCATGCTACTTTAGCATTTTAGCACCAAAAGGGAAGACCAGAAGATTAATTAAACAACTTCTTTTAATAATGATTACTGGCTGGGTGTGGTGGCTCCCTCCTGTAATCCCAACACTTGGGAAGCGTGAGCCTCCAGAAGTGCTGGGATTACAGGTGTGAGCCACTGTGACAGGCCTGAACTCTTTATTATTTATTTATTTATTTTATACTTTAAGTTCTAGGGTACATGTGCACAACGTGTAGAACGTGCAGGTTTGTTGCATAGGTATAAATTTGCCATGTTGGTTTGCTGCACGCATCAACTCATCATTTACATTCGGTATTTCTCCTAATGCTGTCCCTCCCCCAGCCCCCTGCCCCCTAGTCAGCCCTGGTGTGTGATGTTCCCTGCCCTGTGTCCATGTATTCTCGTTGTTCAACTCCCACCTATGAGTGAGAACATGTTTGGTTTTCTGTTCTTGTGATAGTTTGCTTATAATGATGGTTTCCACCTTCATCTATGTCCCTGCAAAGGACATGAACTCATCCTTTTTTATGGCTGCAGAGTATTCCATGGTGTATATGTGCCACAATTTCTTAATCCAGTCTATCATTGATGGACATGTGGGTTGGTTCTAAGTCTTTGCTATTGTGAACAGTGCTGCAATAAACATATGTGTGCATGTGTCTTTATTATAGAATGATTTATAATCCTTTGAGTATATGCCCAGTAATGGGATTCCTGGGTCAAATGGTATTTCTATTTATAAATCCTTGAGGAATTGCCACACTGTCTTCCACAATGCTTGAACTAATTTACACTCACAGCAAAAGTGTAAAAGTGTTCCTATTTCTCCACATCCTCTCCAGCATCTGTTTTCTTCTGACTTATTAATGATCACCATTCTAACTGGAATGAGATGGTATCTCATTGTGGTTTTGATTTGCATTTCTCTGATGACCAGTGGTGATGAGCACTTTTTCATATGTCTGTTGGTTGCATAAATGTCTTCTTTTGAGAAGTGTTTGTTCAAATCCTTTGCCCACTTTTTGATGGGGTTGTTTGTATTTTTCTTGCAAATTCGTTTAAGTTTTTTTGTAGTTTACGGATATTAGCCCTTTGTCAGATGGGTAGATTGCAAAAATTTTCTCCCATTCTGTAGGTTGCCTGTTCATTCTGATGATAGTTTCTTTTGCTGCGCAGAAGCTCTTTCATTTAATTAGATCCCATTTGTCTATTTTGGCTTTTGTCCTAAGTGTATTTCTTTCAGCAAGGACACCAGTTTAAAAAAAAAGCAACTCAAACTTTTCTCAACTTTTTACATCAAAAAAAAAAAGAAAGCTGGTGGAATCAATTATTTGATCAATACACAAAATTGTAAAATTCTCAATCCCTATTGCCATTAACAAAATGGTTCAGGAACTCCACACATAAATGTCTATTTAATATCCATTAGAGATCATTATACTACATATTGACTTGTGAGATTTCAAAAAATTGTCTACTATATGGAAAGCCAAACTATTTTAAAGTAAAAAACAAACCTTCAACAGGTGTATGTATGTTTGATCAGTCTCAAATTAGAGAATAAAGCTGCCTCTGTTCTAAAATTTGAATATTCTCAATCTCCATCCTTATGGGAAAGCATTTAAAAAACAATTACAGTGGTTGTATTTATTCTCCCTTTATTGACCTCTACAGGCAGCACATACTCTCTCCTCCAATCTCTGAATATTAGTCACTTGCCAGTTAATTTATGTTTTCATATTTCTACATAGTGACTCAAAAGCAATATTTATAAAACCATTTTAACTTCCAATTATAGATACTAACAGTAGCATTTTGAGATATATCCAAAATAAGTTTTAAAATACACCATTTGTAGAGCCTGAAATTTCATAAATTTTATTCTGAGGAACTTAATTATTCAGCTGATTCTTGTTTCACGTCTCTTAAGGAAACAAAAACCTGGCTAATGTTAATTAATTGCAGTTTTAAATCAAGAAGCTAGGGTTCTTTTGTAAACTACATCCCTTTTTTTCATGTGGGCTATTACCTTGGATAATTGAGATCGAAATATGTATGTTAGAGGCCAATACTCAAAATATTTTTGTTTTATTATTTTAAGCTACTAAGAAACCAAAAGAAACAACATGAAATATAACATCATGAATGTGGATGCCGAATGTCTGCCCAAATGAAAAGTCTGGGAAGGGGACAGTAATCCTTTAATGAATTTACGTGAGTGAGCAAGAACATGTTAAAATGAGTTTAAAATAGTCAGTTGAAGAGAGGAGAGAGAATCACAGTTGTCAGGGTGGATGCTGCAAAGAGAACTGTTGATGTACTTAGTGGTAACTTTGACTACTCACCCTTACAGGAATTGAACTACATTAGATGTAAGACTGTATTGATGCAAAATTTGATTTATTTGGTAAGAAACAAAACTTTATGTGCTGTATGAGAAAACTAATAGAAAGAAAAAAAAAGATCTATAACTGAAAGTTGGAAAATGACAGCAGATAAATGGTTCCACAGATTTGCAGATCTGAGAAAGCATCTTCCTCAGGGTCCTTCTTAGGCTGGATCAGAGGTAGGAAAAATGTACATTTGAATTCTGGGAGTAAAAAAGGGCAAGATCAGAGCCAGAGAGACAAACAGAGACAGAGAGAGAACTTTTAAAAGCAGTTCAGAGGGAAGGATAAATTAAAATATCACAAAGAAAACAGCAGGGAGATCTGAACTCAATGCATCTTTTGGAAGAGCATTTTCCTTTTCTTTTGTGGTAACATGAATAGAACAGGTATTGGGAGGTTAATATGTTCTTCTGAAATAAAAACTTAAATGACCTAAAAATTTAGAAGGATGAGAAACCTAACACAAATATGCTAATTAAAATATCCCAGTGCAACAAGTATTTCTTTTTGAAAGACCATATGATCTGAAAAATAAAAGAATAAGTACTTTTCTATTTTATATTCTCTAGAGAATAAAAGAAAGATAAAATAAAAAGTATTTTTCTACTTTATATTCTCCCATAAATGTGCTAGTTCTGTATGAAATTATTTTGGACTTTGAATGGCATTAATATAATTTGAAGGACAGGAAACTATATATTAGGCATAGAGTGAAAAACACTATATTCTGACTTGAAATATAAATTAAATTTTCAGGGGACGTGCCCAAGATGGCCGAATAGGAGCAGCTCCAGCCTCCAGCTCCCAGTGTCAGCGACACAGAAGATGGGTGATTTCTGCATTTTCAACTGAGGTACCGGGTTCGTCTCACTGGGGCATGTCGGACAGTTGGTGCTGGTCTGCGCGTACAGCCCAACCAGTAAGAGCTGAAGCAGGGCGAGGCATTGCCTCTCCTGGGATGTGCAAGGGGGAAGGGAATTCCTTTTCCTAGCCAAAGGAAATTGAAACACACAACATCTGGAAAATTGGGTAACTCCCACCCTAATACTGTGCTTTACCAAGGGTCTTAGCAAGTGGTACACCAAGGCATTAATTATATCCCACACCTGGCCCGGAGGGTCCTATGCCCACAGAGCCTCCCTCATTGCTAGCACAGCAGTCTGAGATCTAAGTGCAAGGCGGCAACAAGGCTGGGGGAGGGGCGCCCACCATTGCTGAGGCTGAAGTGGGTAAATAAAGTCACCAGGAAGCTCGAATAGGGTGGAACCCACCACAGCTCAAGGAGGCCTGCCTGCCTCTGTAGACTCCACCTCTGGGTACAGGGCATAGCTAAACAAAAAGCAGCAGAAACCTTGGCAGAGGTAAATATCCCTGTCTGACAGCTTTGAAGAGAGCAGTGAATCTCCCAGAATGGAGGTTGAGATCTGAGAACAGACAGACTGTCTGCTCAAGTGGGTACCTGACCCCTGAGTAGCCTAACTGGGAGACATCCCCAACTTAGTGCAGACTGACACCTCACACCTCACACAGTGGGGTACTTGAGACAAAGCTTCCAGAGCAAGAGTCAGAAAGCAACACTCGCTGTCCAGCAGTATTCTATCTTCTGCAGCCTCTGCTGCTCATACCCAGGCAAACAGGGTCTGGAGTGGACTTCAGGCAAACGCCAACAGACCCGCAGCTGAGGGTCCTCACTGTTAGAAGGAAAACTAACAAACAGAAAGGACATCCTCACCAAAACCCCATCAGTACTTCACCATCATCAAAGACCAAAGGCAGATAAAACCACAAAGATGGGGAAAAAGCAGTGCAGAAAAACTGGAAATTCAAAAAATCAGAGAGTATCTCCCCCTCCAAAGGAACACAGCTCATCACTAGCAATGGAACAAAGCTGGACACAGAATGAGTTTGATGAGTTGAGAGAAGAAGGCTTCAGTCGATCAAACTTCTCAGAGCTAAAGGAGGAACTATGTAACCAGCGCAAAGAAACTAAAAATCTTTAAAAAAGATATGACAAATGGCTAACTAGAATAACTAATGTAGAGAAGCCCTTAAAAGAACTGATAGACATGAAAGTCATAACATGAGAACTATGTGACAAATGCACAAGCTTCACTAACAGATTCAATCAACTGGAATAAAGAGTATCAGAGATTGAAGATCAAATGAATGAAATGAAGTGAGACGAGAAGTTTAGAGAAAAAAGAGTAAAAAGAAATGAACAAGGCCTCCAATAAATATGGGATTATGTGAAAAGACCAAATCTACGTCTGATTGGTGTGCCTGAAAGTGAGGGGGAAAATGGAACCAAGTTGGAAAACACTCTGGAGGATATCATCCAGGACAACTTCCACAACCTAGTAAGGCAGGCCAACATTCTAATGCAGGAAATACAGAGAATGCAACAAAGATACTCCTCGAGAAGAGCAACTCCAAGACACATAATTGTCAGATTCACCAAAGTTGAAATGAAGGAAAAAATGTTAAGGGTAGCCAGAGAGAAAGGTCAGGTTTCCCACAAAGGGAAGCCCATCAGGCTAAGAGCAGATCTCTCGGCAGAAACTCTACAAGCCAGAAGAGAGTGGGGGCCAATATTCAACATTCTTAAAGAAAAGGATTTTCAACCCAGAATTTCATATCCAGCCAAACTAAGTTTCATTAATGAAGGAGAAATAAATCCTTTACAGACAAGCAAATGCTTAGAGATTTTGTCACCACCAGGCCTGCCCTACAAGAGATCCTGAGGGAAGCATTAAACATGGAAAGGAACAACAGGTACCAACCATTGCAAAAATATGCCAAAATGCAAAGTCCATCGATGCTAGGAAGAAACCGCATCAACTAACGAGCAAAATAACCAGCTAATATCATAACGACAGGATCAAGTTCACACATAAAAATATTATCCTTAAATGTAAATGGACTAAGTGGTCCAATTAAAACACACAGACTGACAAATTGGATAGAGTCAAGACCTATCAGTTTGCTGTATTCAGAAGACCCATCTCACATGCAGAGACACACATAGGCTCAAAATAAAGGAATGGAGGAAGATCTACCAAGCAAATGGAAAACAAAAGAAAGCAGGGGTTGCAATCCTAGTCTCTGATAAAACAGACTTTAAACCATCAGAGATCAAAAGAGACAATGAAGGCCTTTACATAATGATAAAGGGAT
This sequence comes from Macaca thibetana thibetana, assembly GCF_024542745.1. Taxonomy (NCBI): domain Eukaryota; kingdom Metazoa; phylum Chordata; class Mammalia; order Primates; family Cercopithecidae; genus Macaca; species Macaca thibetana. The sequence continues at coordinate 143,002,461 of NC_065582.1, forward strand.
CAATTCATCAGGAAGGGCTAACTATCCTAAATATATATGCACCCAATACAGGAGCACCCAGATTCATAAAGCATGTCCTTAGAGACGTACAAAGAGACTTAGACCCTCATACGATAATAATGGGAGACTTCGACACCCCACTGTCAACAATAGACAGATCAACGAGACAGAAAGTTCACAAGGATATCCAGGAATTGAAGTCAACTCTGCACCAAGCAGACCTAATAGACATCTATAGAACTCTCCACCCCAAAGAAACAGAATATACATTCTTCTCAGCATCACATCACACTTATTCCAAAATTGGCCACATAGTTGGAAGTAAAGCACTCCTCAGCGAATGTAAAAGAAAGGAAGTCATAACAAACTATCTCTCAGACCACAGTGCAATCAAACTAGAACTCAGGACTAGGAAACTCAATCAAAACCACTCAACTACGTGGAAACTGAACAACCTACTCCTGAGTGACTACTGGGTACATAATGAAATGAAGGCAGAAATAAAGATATTCTTTGAAACCAATGGAAACAATGATACAACATACCAGAATCTCTGGGACACATTGAAAGCAGTGTGTAGAGGGAAATATATACCACTAAATGCCCACAAGAGAAAGCAGGAAAGATCTAAAATTGACACCCTAACATCACACATAAAAGAACTAGAGAAGCAAGAGCAAACACATTCAAAAGCTAACAGAAGGCAAGAAATAACTAAGATCAGAGCAGAACTGAATTAGACAGAGACACAAAAAACCCTCCAAAACATCAATGAATCCAGGAGCTGGTTATTTGAAGAGATCAACAAAATTGATAGACTGCTAGCAAGACTAATAAAGAAGAAAAGAGGGAAGAATCAAATAGATGCAATAAAAAATGATAAAGGGGATATCACCGTCGACCCCACGGAAATACAAACTACCATCAGAGAATACTATAAACACCTCTATTCAAATAAACTAGAAAACCTAGAAGAAATGAATAATTTCCTGGACACTTACACTCTCCCAAGACTAAACCAAGAAGAAGTTGAATCACTGAATAGACCAATAGCAGGCTCTGGAATTGAGGCAATAATAGCCTACCAACCAACAAAAGTCCAGGGCCAGACAGATTCACAACCGAATTCTACCCGAAGTACAAGGAGGAGTTGGTACCGTTCCTTCTGAAACTATTCCAATCAATAGAAAAAGAGGGAATCCTCCCTAACTCATTTTATGAGGCCAACATCATCCTGATACCAAAGCCTGGCAGAGACACAACAAAAAAAGAGAATTTTAGACCAATATCCCTGATGAAAATCAATGCAAAAATCCTCAATACTATACTGGCAAATTGAATCCAGCAGCACATCAAAAAGCTTATCCACCATGATCAAGTGGGCTTCATCCCTGGGATGCAAGGCTGGTTCAACATACGCAACTCAATAAACGTAATCCAGCATATAAACCGAACCAAAGACAAAAACCACATGATTATCTCAACAGATGCAGAAAAGGCCTTTGACAAAATCCAACAGGCCTTCTTGCTAAAAACTCTCAATAAATTCGGTATTGTTGGAATGTATCTCAAAATAATAAGAGCTATTTATGATGCTCTTATCCAGTTTTTTTCAATATCATGCTGAATGAGCAAAACCTGGAAGCATTCCCTTTGAAAACTGGCACAAGACAGGGATGCCCTCTCTCACTACTCCTATTCAAAATAGTGTTGGAAGTTCTGGCTAGGGCAATCAGGCAAGAAAAAGAAATAAAGAGTATTCAGTTAGGGAAAGAAATAAAGAGTATTCAGTTAGGAAAAGAAGAAGTCAAATTGTCCCTGTTTGCAGATTACAAGATTGTATATTTAGAAAACCCCATTGTATCAACCCAAGATCTCCTTAAGTTGATAAGCAATTTCAGCAAAGTCTCAGGATACAAAATTAATGTGCAAAAATCACAAGCATTCTTATACACCAGTAACAGACAAACAGAGAGCCAAATAATGAATGAACTTCCATTCACAATAGCATCAAAGAGAATAAAATACCTAGGAATCCAACTTACAAGGGACGTAAAGGAACTCTTCAAGGAGAACTATAAACCACTGCTCAGTGAAATAAAAGAGGACACATACAAAGGGAAGAACACACCATGCTCATGGATAGGAAGAATCAGTATTGTGAAAATGGCCATCCTGTCCAAGGTAATTGATAGATTCAATGCCATCCCCATTAAGCTACCAATGACTTTCTTCACAGAATTGGAAAAAAACTGCTTTAAAGTTCATATGGAACCTAAAAAGACTCTGCATTGCCAAGACAATCCTAAACCAAAAGAACAAAGCTGGAGGCATCATGCTACCTGACTTCAAACTATACTACAAAACTACAGTAACCAAAATAGCATTGTACTGGTACCAAAACAGAGATATAGACCAATGGAAAATAACAGAGCCCTCAGAAATAATACCACACATCTACAGCCATCTGATCTTTGACAAACCTGAGAAAAACAAGAAATGGGGAAAGGATTCCCTATTTAATAAGTGATGCTGGGAAAATTGGCTAGCCATAAGCAGAAAGCTGAAACTGGATCCTTTCCTTGCTCCGTATACGAAAATTAATTCAAGATGGATTAGAGACTTAAATGTTAGACCTAAAACCACAAAAGCCCTAGAAGAAAACCTAGGTAATACCATTCAGGACATAGACATTGGCAAGGACTTCATGTCTAAAACACCAACAACAACGACAACAAAAGCCAAAATTGACAAATGGGATCTCATTAAACTAAAGAGCTTCTGCACAGCAAAAGAAACTACCATTAGAGTGAACAGGCAACCCACAGCATGGGAGAAAATTTTTGCAATGTACTCATCTGACAAAGTGCTAATATCCAGAACCTACAAAGAACTCAATCCAATTTACAAGAAAAAAACAAACAACCTCATCAAAAAGTGGGCAAAATTTATGAGCAGACACTTCTCAAAAGAAGACATTCATACAACCAACAGACACATGAAAAAATGCTCATCATCACTCGCCATCAGAGAAATGCAAATCAAACCCCAATGAGATACCATTTCACACCAGTTAGAATGGCAATCATTAAAAAGTCAGGAAACGACTGGTGCTGTAGAGGATGTGGAGAAATAGGAACACTTTTACACTGTTGCTGGGACTGTAAACTAGTTCAACCATTGTGGAAGACAGTGTGGCGATTCCTCAAGGATCTAGAACTAGAAGTACCATTTGACCCAGCCATCCCATCACTGGGTATATACCCAAAGGTTTATAAATTATGCTGCTATAAAGACACATGCACACGATGCTTGTTGTGACACTATTCACAATAGCAAAGACTTGGAATCAATCCAAATGTCCATCAGTGACTGGATTAAGAAAATGTGGCACATATACACCATGGAATACTATGCAGTCGTAAAAAAGGATGAGTTTGTGTCCTTTGTAGGGACGTGGATGCACCTTGAAACCATCATTCTCTGCAAACTATCGCAAAAACAGAAAACCAAATACCACATGTTCTCACTCATAGGTGGGAACTGAACAATGAGATCACTTGGACACGGGAAGGGGAACATCACACACTCGGTCCTATGGTGGGGAGGGGGAAAAGGGGAGGGATAGCATTAGGAGATATACCTAATGTAAATGATGAGTTAATGGGTGCAGCACACCAACATGGCACAAGTATACATATGTAACAAACCTTCATGTTGAGTACATGTACCCTAGAACTTAAAGTATACTAAATAAACAAACAAAGAAATGAAAAAAAATTAAATTTTCATAATTTAATTTAAACATTATACTTTTCCACAAGGTGTAATGTTTTTTCCCCAAACTAACAATGGTTAACTGATATTTATTTTGTTTTCTAATAAGTTCAATAATATTTAACTTTTAGTAGCTTATAATTCTTTTTCATGTTCTTTAATTAAGTGAATATGTACTTTAACATTAATAAATCATTTTAAATGATGATTTTCTTTCCCTCTATCTGTCTAAAAAATGCTCTTTAAGAATATGCCCTCCTACAGATACTGAACTATATTACAGAGAAAATAAAAAGAAATAATTGCTTTTACCTCTTAGTATAACTATTTACGAAATAAATGCAGTGTATCAGTCCATTTTCACACTGCTATAAAGAACTACCCAAGACTGGATAATTTATAAAGGAAAGAATTTTAATGGACTCATAGCTCCCTGTGGCTGGGGAGGCCTCAAGAAACTATAATCATGGTAGAAGAAGAAGCAGGCACCTTCTTCACAAGGTGAAAGGAGAGAGAGTGTGTGAAGGAGGAACTGTCAAACACTTACAAAAAGTAAGATCTTGTGAGAACTCAGTCATCATCACAAGAAAAGCATGGAAGAAACTGCCCCCATATTTAAATCACCTCCCACCAGGTCCCTCCCTTGACACTTGGAGACTATGGGGATTACAATTTGAGATAATATTTGGGTAGAGACACAGAGCCAAAACACATCATTTCACCCTTGGCCCCTCTCAGATCTCACATCCTTTTAATGTTTCAAAATCAAGTATGCCTTCCCAACAGTCCCCCAAAGTCTTAACTCATTTCTGCATTAACCCAAAATCCAAGTCCAAAATCTTATCTGAGATAAGCCAAGTCCCTTCTGCATAGGAGCCTGTGAAATACAAATCCAGTTAGTTATTTCCAAGACACAATGGGAGTACAGGCATTGGATAAATGCTCCCATTCCATATGGGAGAAATTGGCCAAAACAATGTGGCTGTTGACCCCATGCAAGTCTGAAATCCAGTGGGGCAGTCATTACATCTTAAAGCTCCAAAGTAGTCTCATTTGACTTTACATCTCACACCCAGGGCATGGTGGTGAAAGGAGTGAGCTCCCATGTTCTTGGACTGCTCCACCCTCTTGGCTTTGCAGGGTACAGCCCTTCTGCCTGTGTTCACAGCTGGTGTTGTGAACTAGTGGCCTTTGCAGGCACAGTGTGATCTGTCAGTGGATCTACCATTTTGAGTTCTGGAGGATGGTGGCCCTCTTCTCACAGTTCCATTAGGCAGTGCTCCAGTGGGGACTCTGTGTGGGGGCTCCAACCTCACATTTGCCTTCCACACTGCTCTAGTAGAGGCTTTACCTGTGCCTCCACCCCTGTGGCAAATTTCTGCCTGGACATCCAGGTGTTTTCTTACATCCTCTGAAATACAGGCAAAAGTTCCCAAACTTCAATGCTTGACTTCTGCACACCTGCAGGCCCGATACCATATGAAAGCTGCCAAGGCTTGAGGCTTGTACCCTCTGAAGCAATAGCCCAAGCTATACTTTGGCCCCTTTTGGCCATGTCTGGAACTAGAGCAACTGGGATGCAGGGCACCAAGTCCCAAAACTTCACAAAGCTATAGAGCCTGGGGCCACGTCCATGAAATTACTTTTCCCTCCTAGGCCTCCAAGTCTGTGATGGGAGGGGCTGCTGTGAATGTCTCTGATAAGTCCTGGAGACATTTTCCCCATTGTATTGGTGATTAACATTGGAGTCCTTGTTACTCATGCAAATTTCTGCAGCTGGCTTGAATTTCTTCCCAGAAAATGCTTTTTTGTTTTTTTTGTTTTTTCTTTTTTTCTACCACATGATCAGCCTGCAAATTTTTCAAACTTTTATGTTCTGTTTCTCTTTTAAACATAAGTTCTAATTTCAGATAATTTCTCTCAAGTTTGAAGTTCCAAAGATCTCTAGGGCAGGGGCAAAATGCTGCCAGCCTCTTTGCTAAAGCATAGCAAGAATGATCTTCACTCCAGTTCCCAAGAAGTTCCTCATCTTCATCTGAAAGCACCTCAGTATGGACTTCATTGTCCATATCTCCATCAGTATTTTGGTCACAACCATTCAACAAGTCTCTAGGAAGCTCCAAATTTTCCCACATCTTCCTGTCATCTTCTGAGCCCTCCAAACTGTTCCAGCTTCTGCTTGTTACCCGGTTCCAAAGTTGCTCCCACATTTTCAGGTTATCTTTTTAGCAGTACCCCAGTCTCTGCAGTACCATTTTCCTATATTAGTCAGTTTTCACACTGCTACAGAGAACTACCCAAGACTGGGTAATCTATAATGGAAAGAGGTTTTAATTGACTCACAGTTACACATGCCTAAAGAGGCCTCAGGAAACTTACAATCATGGCAGAAGGGGAAGCAGGTACCTTCTTCACAAAGCAGCAGGAGAGAGAGAGTGTGTGAAGGTGGAACTGTAAGATACTTATAAAACCATCAGATCTCATTAGAACTCACTCACAATCATGAAAACAGCATGGAGGAAACTGTCCCCATTATCCAATCACCTCCTACCAGGTCCCTCCCTCAATACATGGGAATTATGGAGATTACAATATAAAATGAGATTTGGATGAGGACCCCAGAGCCAAACCACATCCTGCAACCATACTTGTACAGGCAGATTATCAGTTTAATTAATCTGCACCAATTGCTGTGACCTTCTCACCTTAGAATTCTCTAGGCAGCACTTCGATGATAATTGCAAAAGCTGTTCTAAAAAACAATTCTTGAATACTAATATTTAATTATCTGAAACAACTTTTAAATAGCATTTATTGGCGAGCTTTCATTGTTTTTTTTTGTTTTGTTTTGTTTTGTTTTTTCTTTTTTGAGACGGAGTCTCACTCTGTCACCAGGCTGGAGTGCAGTGGCAAGATCTCAGCTCACTGCAACTTCTGCAACCTGGGTTCAAGAGATTCTCCTGCCTCAGCCTCCCAAGTAGCTGGGACTACAGGCGAGTATGTATCGACTACACCATAGGCGACTACACCATGCCCAGCTAATTTTTGCATTTTTAGTAGAGATGGGGTTTCACCATGTCTGCCAGGATCATCTTGATCTCTTGACCTTGTAATCCACCCTCATTGGCCTTCCAAAGTGCTGGGATTATAGGCGTGAGCCACCGTGCCCTGACTCATGGTTTATTAAAAGTTATATTCAAAGCCAGGCACAGTGACTCACACCTGTAATCCCAGCAATTTGGGAGGCCGAGGTGGGTGGATCACCTGAGGTCGGGTGTTCAAAACCAGCCTAACCAACATGGAGAAACCTCATCTCTACTAAAAATACAAAAATTAGCTGGGTGTTGTGGCACATGGTTGTAATCCCAGCTACTTGGGAGGTTGAGGCAGGAGAATCACTTGAACCCAGGAGGCGGAGTTTGCAGAGAGTCAAAATGGTGCCATTGCACTCCAGCCTGGGCAGCTAGAGCAAAACTCCATCTCAAAAACAAAGTGATATTCAAAACCAATCACATATTTTTTTGGCTCACCAGAAGCTGGTGATCTGACTTTTTTAAACGAGCGTTAGTTGTAGTTTCTCCAGATACATAATTGTAATGTAGGTTCTTAGTTTCAGTTTGTCCAAATTTTCAATTTATATACTTGGTATCTGTGTGTACGCACACATGCATGGTGTTTCTCTGTGTGTGTTCATGCATGCATCTTAATTCTCTCTAGCTTTTTATGTCCTCCAGAAATTACCCTGGGTGCTACCTTTATAGTAACAATTTTGTTTTAAATCTGGCTACCTTGCCTTTATTCTTGATGAACCTCCAGTCTCAAGATATTCTTAATTCTTCCTCCTTCACAAAATGAATCTCACTTTTCCACGAGTTGTAAACAAGGACAAATCACAAAGCCATGGCAGGGACATAGACTTTGATCAAATGCAACCTTTCTAAAATACCCTAAAGAATTTAACACAAAATATACCAACTTGAGTTTATGCCTAAACTCTCTCTATAATGTATTGTGTGGTCCACATGAATTTTTTCCCTCTGTATTGCTTGTCTGACCTGAAACAGCAAAAATGAATATTAAAAGCCAAGCTCCATTTGAAAAATTCTATAACTTACGATGCATAAGAACCAGTAAAACATGTTGCAGATAAGGTAAAAATACTGTTAAGGGATCTGCAGTCAATGATCAGGTGGTAGCTAAATAAAGCTGTCATAAAAAAATATGGAAGTGTTTAGTCCTATCTGTGAAGCAGGGTCTCAGAACGTCATCTCAGAGGAGATGACACTTGAACTGTGTCATGAAAATAGGAAGGGATTGTCAGATTGGCAGTATGAAGAGAAGATGAAAACTGTCGTGTTTAAAAACGTCTTAATTTTTATGAGTCTGATTTTTGTTTGAGAAACTAGGCTGAAATATAAGTTTTAAAGGATCTGGAGGAAAGAAAGATTGTAAAATTGTAAGACATTAGCTCTAAACAGGGAACCAATTCTGGACAGTCCTATGTATGCCACCAAAGAGTTTGGACATTGTCCTGAGCAATAAATGTCTGCAAATGAAAAAAATATGTATCAGGCTTGGCGCGGTGGCTCATGCCTGTAATCCCAGCACTTTGGGAGGCAGAGGCAGGTGGATCACTTGAGGTCAGGATTTTGAGACAAGCCTGCCCAACATGGTGAAACTCCGTCTCTACTAAAAACACAAAAGTTAGCCAGGCATGGTGGCACGTGCCTGTAGTCCCAGCTACTCAGAAGGCTGAAGCAGAAGAATCCCTTGAACCTGGGAGGCAGAGGTTTCAATGAGCTGAAATTGTGACACTGCAGTCCAGTCTGGGTGACAGATCGAGACTCCATCTCAAATAATAATAATAATAATAATATAAAATAAAATATATTTTTTAAAATCAGACAAAAGCATTTATTTTTTACTCTATGTACAAAGAAAGCAGCACCCCAGCTTCAGCCTTTTAAAAAATGTTTCTCCTCTACACTTTGAACTGCACTCAGGACAGAAAAAGGGTTATACGCAGTAACAGTTTAACCCTCTAAGTATAACTAACTGGTTCTACTCCACAGGAGTTGACTCAGGAATGTCCCGAACTATTATTGTTGTGACATTAAGTAAGTTGAGATGAGGTTGTTTGTGAGTTTGTATTTCATTGTTGTTGTTTGCTTTACATAAGTTTCTTTATAATTTAAGGATCATTGTTTTTCTCATTGAAAAGTAGCTGACAAATGTGTTTTAGTATCTTCATATAAATTCAGCCTTGAAAATATCCAAACTTGGGGAAATGACAGGCTGTTAGTATTACTTTTTAAAATACCAGGTGAAGGCAATATTCTTTTTCATTTTATTCTATTTATTTATTTCAATTAATAAATAAAAACTATATGCATTTATGATGTACAACCCGATGTTTAAAAATGTTTGAATGGCTAAAATCAAACTAATTATCTTATATTAGTTATATGTTACCTCACATATGTCTTTTTTGTGGTGAGAACACAAAATCTACTCACTCAGCAATTTCCATGCATATAATACTTTGTTACTAGTTATAGTCACCGTGTAGGATAGAGCTTACTACATGTTTTAATTCAGTGGAGGAAATTTTTAGGTTTATATTTCAGATAGAGTTTTTGGCTGCAATGTGGAGGATGAATTGGACTAGGGGGTGCCATTAACAGACCAGTTGTACTCACAAGTCTTGGTGAGAGATGAGTGTATAAACTATGGCAGAAGTCATGAAAGTAGAGAGGAGGAGTTAGATGAGGTATATAAGAAGGTAGAATTTACAGGACTGGCTGATTGATTATCTGTGGGCTTAAGAGAGAGTTGACTATCTAAATTGCATCCCTGATATAGAATTTAAATGTGTGGGCGAATAATGATAAACATTTGGGGAAAGATGATTTTATTCTCTATGTTGTGTATGAGGTAACTTGAAGCTATTTATAACCATCCTCTATACCCTTGTATATACAGGAACAGAGTTCAGAGGATGAATTTATGGAGTAAATACGGATTAGTTTAATACACATTTTTGAGCACTTACTAAGTATCAGGTAGTGTTCTGGGGATGCAGTGATGAGTAATAACCCTTCCCTGAAGGAGCCTCTTGCATTAGACTAAGTATAGCAGTCAACAGCAGAAGTTGTCCTCATAAGGATGGATGATCATTTTTGTAACAAATACAATGAGGAGAGATAGAGGAACAAGGAGGGAAAGAGAAAGGGAAAGGGAGAAGTGAGAGACAGAGGAGGTTTTCAAATGGAACGGGTAAATTTCAACCTTTAAGGGACATCAGTAGAAACACTGCCAAAGTAGATTAAATGCTTAGAAAAGTAAAAACAGTGAACTAGAATTTTAGAGTAGAAATTGATGTTTTAGAATCCAAGGAATGAGAAAAGCCAAGAATTATAATTTTATGAAAAGATAAATTAAAGAAATCCAAGGAACGTGAAAGAAAAAAATAATTTATTGAAATCCCACTGGTCACCTTTTAGAGAGTAGTGTCAGTAAAATCATAGAGGCAGAGGCCTGATGGCAGAATGGTAAGAAGTAACTAGAATGTGAGATCTCCCGATTTGAAATAAATGTAACAAACATTCTCTTTTTAGCGAAAATTTCACAGTGGGAGGAAGAAAAAAGCTATAATTGCAGAAACAAAGGACATTTTCTATTTTTTAAGCTTGCAAAGACAAACATTTTGTTGCATATTAAAAAACAGTGATGAAGGAGAGGAAAAAAAGTTAAAAATACAAGAAGGGGGAAGACAGCAATCTATTTTACGAGTAAGGGAGTAAAGGCAAGAAACTTTTTCAGAAGCACAAGTAGTGGGATTTACTTGAACATGAGAAATGACAGATTCTTTTCAGACTGGATGAAATGAGGTGACAATGTATTTATATATATATATACACACACACATACAGAGAGAGAGAGAGAGTGTAAGAGAAAAAGAGATTAACATTTCATATTTTATTTATGTGGGAAGAATGTAGATGTTGTTTCAAGGTTGAGAAAATCATACTCCCTTTTGCTTTCACTAGTTAAAATTCATCCCTTTCCTAAATGTTTATTTGTTATAGGATCCTCTTGATTGCTAAAATGATGAGCTGTTATAACCCTTTTAAACTGAATGACCTAGCAAACAGCACATTATATTGGTCAATTGCACACATCTATAAGGGTGACTGCATTTAACACACTAGCGTAATTGCAAGTCTGCTCTTAATAAATTATTGCCAACATCCTTTCTATTGAATTACTTTACGCTTGTGAAAAAAAATCAAACAGGTTTTAACACGTAAAACAATTCTCCTGCTATATTTTAAATATAGTGTCTTTCTAAATTTTAAACGCAATTTATGTTCATCAGCATAGTATGGACCTTTGTAATTCTGCCAGGTTATCTAAAAGGCACCTTAAACTTAAATGTGTTATGTTAAACTATTGATATCCTTCCAGCCTGCTGTTTAGCTCAGAAAATAGCACTACTATTCACCACAAAACAAACACAACAAACAAATCTTAGGGTAAGTACTGACCTCTTTTGTTCTTCCACATTTTCATAAATGCATCAGCACATCTTGTATCCAACCATTATCAATAAAGACTTTTCCTGATAAACTTTAGAGAATAACTTCTCATGAACTTCTATTGTCTTTCCAGTTTTAGTTTTTCTTTTAAGCACTATCACCACCTGACATCGTTTCTACCCATTTGGATATAAATTACATGAAAGCAGGAATTCTATCAGTTTTGTTGACTGTTAAATCCCCAGTACATGCAAATGGTAATTAATACATATTTTTGAGTGAATGAGGGAATCTCTCTGTTTGGAAATCTGTGCGCTGATTTTCTTTTCTCATCAATTTGGGCAGGGATTAAAGAGAGATGATGGGGCAGAAAGAGGGAATAGTATTGAGACAGCTGGCTCATCCATATCTGTGATTACTGATGTTTTAAACTGCATTAGATTATTGTGAGTGACTGAAAATGACCTGAAAGCTATAGGGTTTGCTTAAAATGTAATTACATGTTTTAAAAGCAAGGTAAGAGAGAAGTGACTGAAGACACATAAAACTTCACTATGAACATACTAGGTTCAGGCTGCTCAATAACCGTCTCATGTATTGATAAAAAATGTTTGAGAGTCAAAATGAACAGATCTATAAACTGGCAATTTTATGTATTTAAATTTATTTTCAAATATTACAATGTCATATAATGACTACACTATGGCCTGAATTATAAAGTAAGCCATTCAGTTTACCTGCTTTTTATGGATTGGTTTGATTGCTGTTTTTATTAATGGCCATTCAAAACCTACGTCAATTCACAAAAGATTCGAGGAGATTTCAGTATAGATAAATTGATTGGTTGCCTACCAAATTTGTAGGTAGAATTATGTCGTCCAAGGTCTATGAGCAAAATTGTAAAAGTTTATTAACATAATCATGATAACAGTTGATACCTTCTTTTAAGGTACTAGCTATGAACTTCACTTAACCACTGAGATTTAGAGAATTTTAAATGTGTGAACTCTCAGGGCAGTGTGCTTCAGGTTCAATTCCAGTTCTACCACTTATCAACTGGGTATCCAGGGGCAAATTATTTAAATTTTTTTTATCTATTAAATAGGGTTATCAGTATACTTGTTCTATGGGTTGCTATGATGATAAGATGAAATAATACAGCTAAAGTGCTTAGAATAGTGCCTTGTAATAAATAATCCTTAAATAACTTTAGCTAATTGTTAGTAACACTGTGTAGTTTGTACTTTTATTATCCAAATTACTATCTGAATATGGGATAATTATTCCCTATCTGTTAATATGGAGAGGATATAATAACTTTTTAATGGTCACATAATGAATAAATATCAGAATGAGGAAATTTCATATTCTTGAATTTCATGCCACCCCTAGAGAAGCAGGAAATATGAATTGATATTGAAATACATCCCTGAAAATAGCCTAACAATAATAATTGTTGTGAAATATATGTTTTATAGAAAAAGAAAACAAAATAAACAAACAAAAAAAACTCCACTGAATGGCAATAGATAATTTGAAAAACAGAAGTCAGATATATGTTGCCTATAAATAATAACATTTCTACATTGCAATAATATTTAAATACGCTTTAATGGAATTCTCACCTTTAAAATCAAGTTTGGTAAAAATTTGATTACGATTTAGATTTTTCTGGAATCATGAATTTGATTCAGTTTTGAATTCTGCAATGAAAACAAATTTGAATATTTTACACATGCACCCACAAACACACACACACAAACATATGCACACACACACGCCACATACCAACTATTCCTACTGCTAATGATCCTAATAGAGTTCTATAGAGGGCTACAGATCTTTGTTCTAGGCTCAGTGCAGACCAATGTCGAACATCAATCTCATGGAAAATATATGTTTACCACAATTGCAGATCCAAGAAGCTAGAAAAGCAGAACTAATACTAGCTATCATAAACCTTGTTTAAATAATGAGTTGAATGACATTTTTGTGTAAAACCGAGATAATGTAGTTTCACGAGAGTAAATAAAAATTTTATTATCAATTTTTTTACTTTCAAAGAATTGCACGAGTATAAGATTAGAGATTACTAAAGTAAGTGAACCTGCTACTATGAGCAGGAGATCAAAAAGCAACAAACAAACAAACACCCAGAAACACAGATTCTTGACATTTTTGAGTCCTTGGACCAATGTTAGCAAGCCTTTACCTTCAAAATTCTTGCTATGTGAGAAAAATAAACTCCTGCTATTTAAGCCACTATTTGTTAAGCATTTTGTTACTCATAGGGATAGAATATCTAATTGATATATGATCTATATGATGTTGGCTTTTTAACCTACCTTTCTCAGAACTCTTGTGAACTGCCACATCTTTTGCACAGGGTGAATATTTGTTAACTAATTAATGAAAAAAAGATCTTGATATCTTTAAGAAATTCCTATTTGACATCTATAATTGAATGTTTCAAATAAAATATATTACGGTCATAGCTAGACTTTTAGTTGTCTCTATGCTTTAAAACTTATTTTTTCTTTATAATATTTAAATAAATGAGATAATATTTACCAATGTGTTCAAACAAAAATCAGGATTCATCTTTGATTATTCTCTTTGGATATTTTGTTTTTGTTTGAATATCTGAAGACTGTGCTCATTCCCACTTCTAGTTTCTATGCATAATCATTTATTGTATATGAAACACTGTTTCTAACCTTTACTTGGCTAGCTATTTCTTTTTTTAATTCTTGAATTACAAAGGATATTCACAGAGAGAACTTTCCTGATTTCATAGTTAATTCAGTTTCTCAGTTATTTACTATCACAGGACACTATTTTTTCACTTCATTGTATTTATTGTGGATATGAGAATTGTTTTTAATTGAGATATTTTTTTAAAAAAATGCGTTTAAAGCAATAGGATAATTGTGTTTTTTTGTTGTTTTGTTTTGTTTTTTAAATATTTACTGTGGGTGTACTGTTGTCCCACAACCAGAGATACATAAATTATGAATGTATTTACCTTTCTCTATTCAGGCAGGAAAATAGGGTCTGGGGGCAGTGAACCTAGAAGTAAATCAAATGAAAACAACAACAACAACAATAACTTCCTATGACCAAGTAAATAACTTTGTAACTTCACTTCAGCTATAGCAGAAAACATCCTCTTCAATTGCATAGTGTGTACATCAAGTAAATTACTTCATAATCTCACTTTATCCTCTCATTTGCGTAGGTCATATACAAAGTAACCAATGGGAAACCTCTAGAGGATATTAAAACCCCAGGAAATTCTGTAATGGGGTTTTGGGCTACTTGCTCAGGCCTGCTCCCACCCACCCTGTGGCGTGTGCTCTTGTTTTCAATAAATCTCTGCTTTTGTTGCTTCATTCTTTCCTTGCTTTGTTTGTGCATTTTGTCCAATTCTTTGTTCAAAATGCCAAGATCCTGGACACCTTCCACTGGTAACTTATTTGCCTTTCTATGGCATTCACATTCAAGTTTAAACAAAATCTACATTAGCTATCTATTGCTACATAGCAAATGACCCCAGAATTTAGTAATGTAAACATCAAGCATTTATCTCATGGTTTCTGTGGCTTACAAGTCTGGGTGCAGATTAGCTGGGCTCCCCTAGGTCAGGGTTCCTCACAAAGCTGCAACTGAGGGAAGGATGTTAATAAGCTCACTCATATAACTGTTGTCACACTTTAGTTCCTAGTGAGTTGTTAAAAAAAAAGACCTTAGTTCCTTACTGGTTGTTGGCTCCAGGCTTCCCTCAGCTTCTTGCCACATAGGACTCTCCGGAGAGAAGCTCACAACTTGTCAAGTATCTTCCTTCAGAACAAACTAGCGAGTGAGTGAAAATGAGTGAGCAAAATGGAGCCTACGGATGTGTGCAGTGGTGCTTACCTACAGTCCCAACTACTCTGGAGGCTAAGGCAGGAGGATAGCTTGAGTCCAGGAGTTCTGGGCTGCAGTGCCCTATGCTGATCTGTGTTTGCACTAAGTTCAGCATCAATATGGTGACTTCTTGGGAGCTGGGGATCACCAGGTTGCCTGAGAAGGGGTTAACCACCCCAGGTAGAAAACAGAGCAGATCAAAACTCCAGTATTGATCAGTAGTGGGATGGTGCCTATGAATAGTCACTGCACTCCAGCCTGGGCAACCTAGAGAGACCTCCATCTCCAAAAAAAAAAAAAGAAAAGAAAAAGAAAAAAGAAAAAAAGAAAGAAATTGAATCCACAGTCTTTCTGTAACCTACTCCAGAAAATGGAATTCCATCATTATAGCCATATCCCATTCCTAGGAAGGGAATCTTTAGGTTCTGCCCACACTCAATTGGAGGGAAATACATAAAGGCATGAATATTAGGAGACAGAGGTGATTCAGGGTCATCTTAGACTCTCCCTACACCAAACAATATTTCGGAGTTTTAAATTCAGTCATTATTCTGTGACTTCAGCATAATACTTTTGATCTTCTAGAATGTAAGGGCCACAGACACAGAATATAATGTTTGTTTAAAACTGTATCTCCAGCTTTCTGACTACTGCAGGGCCATATTAGGCACTTGTGTTGGGTTAAATACTGCCTGTCCCAAAAGATGTTTGCATCTAATTCCCTGAACTTGTGACTATATTACCTTACATAATAAAAAGGGATTTTTCAAACATGATTGTGTTATGGATTTTGATATAGAATTTATGGTGAATTATCTGGGTGGGCCAGTGTAATAACAAAGGCCCTCGAAAGAGGAAGGGAGGAGGATCAGAGTGAATAGGAGATGCAATGATGGAGCAAGAGGTTGCAGTGATGGCAAAGAAAAGACCAAGAAATACAGGCAGTCTCTAGAAACTGAAAAGGGCAGGGGGAAACAAATTATCCCCTAAATGTTTCAGAAGAAAAGCTCTAAACTGCTAATCTATTCTGGACTTCTTACCTCCAGAATTATAAGAGAATAAATTTGTGTTGTCTTATGCTGCTAAATTGTGGTTATTTCTTTCAGCAATAGAAAGCTAATAAAGCACTCAAGAAATACTTGTTGAATGAATAAAAAGTTTTATACAGTTCTCACATAGCATTACAACTGTCATTACATATCCATCCCCCCCACAAAATTAAAAAGGCAAAGAAGTGAAATTATGAGGAAGAAAGGAGTGAAATATTTCAGTGAGTTAAGAAGAAGGAAGAATGGAAGGAAGAAAATAAAGAAGGGTGGAGGAAACATAGGATGGAAGGGTAGAAGGAGAGAGGGAGGAAGGAAAGGAAGCTCAGTTTTAGATTGTCAAAATTATATTACCCAGATTACAGGAAAGAATCATCCAATTACATTTTAAAGGGGTTAAACATCAACTAATGTTTAATCATTGGTATGACATTTTCAATAAATCTTTGAAAATATAAGGTATATATAGAGGTGACTGACATGATGGAAACCAAAATTAAATATATTAGTTGAGGAAATAAAAGTGAGTAGTGAGAAAAACAAAACAAGCAAAATAAGACACTACTGTGATTAGAGATTTGTCAAAGCATGGGTTAAAATATAAGCTTTGAATTTGTAATGGTTAAAACACTTAGTAAGTACTAAAATAAACGCACTTGAAACTCTCTTTTAAATATAACAGTCCATAATATCATGATTGTTAGATTACAAGTTGTAAAATGAATTTTTCAAACTCTATAATACCTTTTAAAGTTGTATGTATTAGTGTCAGCTGAAAATGTATCTAAATTCAATACATATGCACACATTTTACAGAATTATGCAATATAAACAAATCAATTCAATGAAGTACATGTCAATAACCAAATTCTTCTTAGAGAAAGGTAAAACATCTTTTAGCTTTTCCTGTTATTTTGCAATTCACTAAGAATAAAGGGAGACTGAGTGAAGTGTATGTTTAAATTGTAATCCAAATGCAAATGTAATTTAATACATTTCATAAAATCCACCGAAAATACTCCTACAGGTTTAGATAAATTCACTAAAGTTCTTAAAGTAAACATTGTATGCATTGCTTTTAGAATTTTATACTAAAAACTATGATGATTTTTCCATGTTTAGAACTCCATATTATTTAAACTGATTTTACAGTACTAAATTCTATTCATTTAAATATATGTAATGTGGACTATTACAAAGATTTATATTCTAAAAGTATTTGGATATTAGTAGAACTTCACTATCAACATATTCCAAGGACTCATGAAATTACAGATTTTTTTTGGAAAAAAGGTAAAGAGGCTTCCAAAGGGAATTAGCAAAAACAAATCACCTGTCAAATTCTAATATCAGATTTTCCATCAAAAGTCAACCACGAATATCTTTGTACATTAAAAGTGGTTATACTAATAATGCATCAAATGGAATATTTGTTTGATTGTAGCTTGTATTTAATAAATCATCTTTCTTCCTTAATTTATGCACATGGATATATCACTGATGTTTCCCAAGAAATCTATCTTTAGAAGGCTAAAGTTATTTATAATGAACTGGCAGCTTCAATTAAATAGAGGAAGTGATACTTATAACTTTTTACAGTCTTTGAAGTATATGAAAGAATAAGACATTATATGCCTTTTCTTTCACTGCCTTTGGTCCATGTTTTGGATTTTTATATAAGAGTTGTCAGTAGTTGGATTTCATTTTCTTTTAAAATCCACCAAGAAACAACATATTAAAACAAACACCCATGGACGCACCCACACTCACACAAACAGCCCTTGAGTAAATGTGTATGTGTCTAGGGTCGCGGGGGGCGTGTTATGTGCGTGTTTTAAACTTATGAAGGATGGGGATGAGTTTAGTGGAGGAGGTTAGTGGTAATTAAAACAAGTTAAAACAATTGACTGCACCTCTTCCAGGAATGGATTACATAACAAACCTTAAGGGAAATTGGAAAATCTAATAGTTTAGAGCCTAGACCGGTCTAACTACTAGGTAAAAACAATGGAACTCCATTAGTGCTTCAGAATGAGACCTTCACACAACACAGCATATAATAATTGTTAAGCTAAAATCCCATCAGTAATCACCTGGAATCAAGTAGCCAGTGAAGGAAAAACTTTGAATGAAATGAATTATAGCTTCTTTAAGACAGAACAAAGGATATGATAAATTCGAGACTGTGTGATGTGACTACTTGTCATGGAACTTAAAAGTTAATTTAAAAAATTTAAAAAATTATAATATCAAATCTCTAAATTCTTAGTTCACAGTGTGGTAGACTGCAAAAATGAACACTAATAATTTATCCAATTCTTCTATGCTTATGCCACTCAACTCAAAGAGATAAAGTCAGCTCCTTTCTCCTCAGATCTGGGCTGGTCTTGCGACTGACTTTGATCAACAGAAGGAATGAACAATGATACTGTACGACTTCTAGGGCCTGCACTTCAGAGATCCTAGTAGCTTCCACTTTCAACTTATTGGGATTCAGCTCCTGTGAAAAAAAGCTTGAATCACAGCTTTGAGTGATAAAAGAATTCACGAAACAGAAAGGACCAATGGATCCCCAGCCATAATATAGTCATGCTAGGCAAGGCTCTAAAAAACACAGGGGTAGCCATCTGGAATCCTGCAGTCCTGGCTGAGGCTCTGGACAACACCATATGGAACAGAGACAAGTCACTGTCAATAGGTTGAATAATGGTCCCCTGAAGTATTTCTGCACCCTAATGCCTGGAAACTATGAATGACATCTTTTATGGCAAATGGAACTTTGCAGATGTGACTGAGTCAAAGACCTTGAGATAGGAAGATTATCCTAGAGTATCTAGTTGAGCCTTAAGTAAGGCTCAATTTATTTATTCTTAAGTAAGAATCCCATAGGTTCTTAAAGAGAGAGGCAAAGAGTCTGAGACACATTTCTCACAGTAGTAAGAAAAGTAGCAATTTTTATGAATATAACATGTGTAAGAAATGTTATATTCACGTAAATATTCATGCACATTTCTTACTAGTGTAAGAAAAGTTATATTCATGTAAAAAGCAAGATGTTGGAGTGAAGTGATGTGAAGGAGTCATGAACCTAGGAGTCAAGCTGTAAAAAAATAAATTTTTGTTGTTTTAAGCCTCTTAGTTTTTGTTAACCTGTAACAGCAACAATAGGCAACGATTACAATGCCTCTGTTGACTCCTGCAAAAGTTATACAATAGTGAGAAGTAATAAATAGTTATTGCTATGTCATGCCACTATATTGGAAGGCAGGTGTTAGGCAATAATAGAAAACTTTAATACAAAGCGTGAGTAGAAACCCAGGCTCCTTACAATTGTGTTAAAAGGAACTGCTAGTTAGAGTCTCAGGAGTAAGATAACTAAGAATTAAGGATAAAGTATAATCTACATATTTACAGTATTAGTTGAGTTCAAAGGGTAACAAAGTCTTTTTTGTTGTTGTTTGTTTGTTTTCTGAGATGAAGTCTCCCTCTTGTCGCCCAGGCTGGAGTGCAATGGGGTGATCTCGGCTCACTGCAACCTCTGCCTCCTGGGTTCAAGTCATTCTCCCACCTTAGCCTCCTGAGTAGCTGGGATTATAGGCATTTGCCACCACACCTAGCTAATTTTTTTTGTATTTTTAGTAGAGACGGGTTTTCACCATGTTGGCCAGGCTGTTCTCAAATGCCTGACCTCAGACAATCCACCTGCTTCAGCCTCCCAAAGTACTGGGATTGCAGGCAAGAGCCACCATGCCTGGCCCACAAAGTCTTTTATGTGAAATGTAGCAGACTGTCTGTTGTGGGAAGTCAGGGACCCCGACGGAGGCACCAGCTGGAGCCGAGGCAGAAGAACATAAATTTTGAAGATTTCATGAACATTTATCAGTCCCCCAAATTAATACTTTCATAATTTCTTACGCCTGTCTTTACTGCAATCTCTGAACATAAATTGTGAAGGCTTCATTGACATTTATTACTTCCCCAATCAGTACTCTTATAATTTCTTATGCCCATCTTTACTTTAATCTCTTAATCCTGTTATCTTCATAAGCCAAGAATGTACATCACCTTAGGACCACTATTGTACAAATTGATTGTAAAATATGTGTGTTTGAACAATATGAAACTAGTGCACCCTGAAAAAGAACAGCATAACAGTGATTTTCAGGGGACAAGGCAAGATAACCATGAGGTCTGACTGCCTGTGGGGTTGGGCAGAATAGAGCCATATTTTTCTTCTTGCAGAGAGTCTATAGATGAACGTGTGAGTAGGAGAAATAGTGCTGAATTATTTTCCCAGCAAGGAATATTAATAATTGAAACCCTGGGGAAGGAATGCATTCCTGGGGGTAGGTCTATAGACAGCCACTCTGGGAGTGTCTGTCTTACGTGGTTGAGATAAGGACTGAAATACGCCCTGGTCTCCTGCAGTACCCTCAAGCTTACTAGGATTGGGAAATTCCAGCCTGGTAAATTCTAGTCAGACTGGTTGTCTGCTCTTGAGCTCTGTGTCCTGTTAAGATGTTTATCAAGACAATGTGATACACAGCAGGACATAGGCCCTCATTAGTAATTTTGATTTTACCTTGTGATCTTTATTGCCCTTTGAAGCATGTAATACTTGTGACCTACTCCCCGTTCATACACCCCCTCACCTTTTAAAATCCCTAATAAAAACTTGCTGGTTTTGTGGCCCAAGGTCACTGTCACACTCCTATCAACATGTGATGGCACCCTCAGGAGCCCAGCTGTAAAATTTCTCTCTTTGTACTCTTTCACTTTATTTCTCAGATTGGCCTACACTTAGGGAAAATAGAAAGAACCTATGTTGAAATATTGGGGGCTGATTCCCCCAATCCTTGTCAGCAAAGAGTGGACAACTGATAATTTGAATGGAGATTTGGAGATTCAGAATATAAAAAGCATAACACCCAATTAATCTCATTTGGTTGCCATAGCAAAGTTCTGACCATGCCAAAGCTCGCTAACTTGAGGGAGTTACTTTGCAACACTCTCTATAGTGATAAGTTAAACCAGGTCCCAGTAAAATTATAGATGATAATAACAAAGTCAACCCATGAGAAGATATATCTGCAAAACAATATCAGGGATTTGTTAATTTATAAAAAGGCTACAATTTGCATCTTATATTTGGGCCAAGAATTTTGAAAGTGTTTGTACAAAAAGAGGAGAATGTAGTTTTAGACTTAAATGGATTCATTCATGGATTATGTTGCACTCATCAAAAATATTGCTTCCTTCCATTTCTTTTGCTATTGCCATTGTATAATTTTATTGTTACATATTCTATAAACTCACAATAACTTGCTATTTTTACATTAGAAAGGTATATTTAATAGAGATTATAAATAATTTTATGAAGGTCTTTTATATATACCTTCATTTTAATCATGTCTAGGTTTCATTTTTGTTGTTTGTGCCCATACAATTTTTTCTCAGATATCTTATTTTTTTATATTCAATGACCTTTCTTATTTTTTTTACTTTTATTTTAGGTTCAGGGGTACATGTGCAGGTTGCTTATATAGGTAAATTATATGTCACAGGGGTTTGGTGTACAGATGGTTTCATCACCCATTTAATAAGCATAGTATCCAATACATAGGTTTTTGATCTTCACCCCCTACCCTCCACTCTAAAGTAGGCCCTACTGTCTATTGTTCCCTTATTTGTGTCCATGTGTTCCCATGTTCAACCCCTACTTATAAGTAAGAGCATATGGCATTTGGTTTATTTTTCCTGTGTTAGTTTGCTTAGGATAATGGCCTCTAGGTCCATCCATGTTGCTGCAAAGGACGTGATCTTATTCTTTTCTGTGGCTTTGCAGTATTCCATGGTATATATATGCCACATTTTCTTTATCCAATCTACCATTTATGGGCATTTAGGTTGACTCCATGTCTTTACTATTCTGAATCATGATGTGATAAATATACATGTGCATGTCTCTTTGTGGTAGAATGATTTCTTTTCCTTTGTGTACATACCCAGTAATGGGGATTGCTGGATTGAGTGGTAATTCTGTTTTGTTATTTGAGAAATTGCCATCCTGCCTTTGGCAATGACTGAGCTAATTTACATTCCCACCAGCAGTGTATAAGCATTTGCTTATACTGTCATGTTGTACAATCTCACCGGCATCTGTTATTTTTTGACTTTTTGATAATATCCATTATGACTGGTGTGAGATGGTAATCTCATTGGGGTTTTGATTTGCCAACAAATGTATAAAAAAACTCTCAACATCACTAATCATTAGGTAAATACCAATCAAAACTTCCTTTGAATATTTGTTTTAGTGAAGGTCTGTTAATAGTGAATTCTCTCTTCTGTTGTTGGTATTTAAAATGTCCTCATTTCACATTTACTTATGAAAGAGAAGCAGATCATTTTGTGCTAGAGTTACATCAGCTCTTGGGCTATGAAACCTTAATTGTTACACAATCATTTCAGATGGTGACATCACTCTCACTTGACTACGAAAGCAGAAAATAGAAAATGACCTAAAAGTTTTGGTGAGACACTTGCATGTTAGAAGATATAGGTATGTCACACAAACATACAGGGGACTGTTACCTCAGTGAAGTTTCTGTGGTCTGAACTATAGCAGTATATCCATTAGACTTTGCATAATCATCACTAATGAAGGAGAAAGAAACTTACTCATTGAGCTTCTTTGACTTTTGGAAGTAATTTGCAAGTTTTTCTTTTTCTCCATGCCATCTGATTTACCAAAAGGCCACCAACTCACAGTAGGGCTTTGAAAGAAGAGAAAAGATCTCCGCATGGTTTCTGACTCCAGTAAAAGCAGCCCTGACCTTGTGATTCAAATAATATAATGATGCTCTAAGAGTTTGTGGCAGATCCTGTGCTGAATGAGGTGATGGAAATCACGACAGAAGTCCCTTGACTTTTATAGCAAAGTAATGCCACTTAATCAAGTAGTAACCATTTTTTTTAATGTTTTCAAATGACACATTGTAATTGTACATATTTGTAGGGTACAGTTTGGCATTTTGACGCACATCGATGTATAAAGATACAATCAAGGTAGTTAATATATCTGTTACTTCATGCATTTAGTATTTATTAGTGTTGAAAATATTCAAAGTGTGTCTTCCAGCTATTTTTAATCCACAATATTTTACTATTTAACCATAGTCACCTTACTGTGCAATAGACTAATTTCTTCTGCAAAATGCCTCTTCACTATATGTTGGGCACTGGTAGAAGGAGACTTATCCTCCTCCATGTCATTATACAAAGGGAGCTAGCTGCCCATAATACACAGGATGATATTTATCTAGCCCAAATATCAAACATATCCAGTAACATGCTATTTTAAAGTGAAGTGTCTGGTACCAGACCTGAGCTAGTACTGAAACCACAGATAAATTTAATTAACAAGTAACTCTACCCATACTAACATCTAACATCTTTTCCATAATATGCACTTCCAGCCTCAGTGAGTACTGTCCATGATCATCCAAGAAAAAAAAAATTGTGAGTCTGATAAATAATACTCTGGCAAAAAATAAAATGACATGCTCTTACTTTACATACTTATAAAGAGGAGACCCTGGAAAACCACATAATCCTTTCAAAATTCCTCTGAAGGCAGAACTTTCAGTGGTGTATCTCATTGTCTATTTCTCTTAGAAGGAAAGATAGCCTAATGTATCCTGTACATCCATTTGGTGTCAAATGTTAAGGTTAGGCCAGATGGCCAGGGGCTTGAAAATGATATGATGAGAAGACTAGTACCAAACTTACTATGGTTGAGGGCTTTTACTTAGGGTACTAGATGGACACCATTATGGATGGCTAAAACTACCCTGTAGGATGGAAAACATACAATAAAAGGTACAAATGAAGGAGAAATGAAAGGAATAGTAATGATATGAATGGTTTTGTTCTTTGGTGCCATCCTCTATAACCATAACCAGTGGTAAAATTTAACAATATACCACTACATCATTGTACAAATAACTCTACCAAAAGTTCATGTCTCATGGGAATAAAGTTTAATCACATCTCTAAGCCAAAATCCTTATCATCTGGGGCCAGAGAAAACATAGAAATAGTGATTGGAAAAGGAAAGTAATAAACACAAGCAATAGCTTCCTGGCCAAATGCAGACACAGGACTTATTTTGGTATTTTTTGCTATGCTACCTAAAGATTTATATATTTTAAAAAAACACTTAGCTCACATTGCCTTTTTTAGTAATAATGTATATAAATTATAGTGTCAGTAATTTATTTTACAATCTTGCTTTTAGAATGTATAATATGGAAACAAAATAACATAAAAATAGAGGATGTGATGAACATTTTGTAGGGATTTTGGACGTGGATCTGGTAGTTAAAACTGAAGAGATTTTGACTGGCTTCTTTAATCAGAAAGTGAATGAATACAAGTCCTGTAGAATATAAGTCGCCCTTACAAATAAAGGAAATCTTGACATTTGCAACAATATGGATAAGGACATAAAGTTAAGTGAAATAAGCCAGGAACAGAAAGATAAATTTTACATGATCTCACTTGTGTTGAATCTGAAAAAGTCAGACTCACCGAAGCAGGGTTGAACAGTGGTAATCAAGAGCTGAGGGGAAAACAGGATTTGAGAGACTTCGGTTAAAGGACACAAAGGACACAAAATTTCAGTTAGAAGAAATAATTTCAAAGAGATCCATTGTATACAATTGCAAATACAGTTGGTAACAATGTTTTGTAGACTTGAATATTAACAGAGTAGATTTTAAGTATTCTCACCACAAATTAATGATGTCTGTGAGATAATGCATGTGTTGCATAGCTTGATTTAATCATTCCATAATACATATTTCAAAACATCAATGTGCACCATAAATATATACAATATTTATTTGTCAATTAAAAAATAATTGACTAAAAATATAAAAATTTATATTCAGTTATATACTGCCTTAGAAGATTCTGTGTAATTCTTTTTTCTTTTCTTTTCTTTTTGACAGGCTCTCTGTTGCCCAAGCTGAAGTGTAGTGGCATGATCTCAACCCGCTGCAACTTCCGCTTCCTTGGCTTAAGGGATTCTTCAGTCTCAGCATCCTGAGTAGTTGGCAGTACAGGTGTGAGCCACCACGCCCGGATAATTTTTTCTTTCTCTTTTTCTTTTTTGTAGAAATTTTTTTTTTTTTTTTTTTTTTTTTTGCCATGTTGCCCAGGCTGGTCTGGAACTCCTGAGCTCAGAATGACCCACCTGCCTCGGTCTCTCAAAGTGCTGGGATTATAGGCATAAGTCAACATGCCCAACAGTGTAATTCTTTTACTGTATGTTGGTCTGTCTCAATTTATTTTATTTTTTCTCAAAGGGATGATTTCTATTGTATATGTGGGTTTTTTCCCTACTTAAACACTTTGAATGGTAAGTGGTCTGTCTACAAAATGAAGGAAATCTATCTTTAGTGTATAATTCACCCCGCCTGCTTCCCTATTGCTCTGGCCCAAGTCTCTATTTTCATGTTGGTTACTCTTTGCTGTGATAACTAATGTATAGAGTCTATTACATCTAGGGGTCATCTATCTACTGTAGTGCCATTGTACTAAGGTTTAATTATTTCTTGCTCTTCTCTTTAGTTCATTCTTTTAAAACACTTTCAGCATTGATTTTTGTTATTTATTTACACATTTCTCAAAAATTTGTGGCATGACAAATATTTTAGGTACTGTTTATTTGATGAGTAAAAATCTCTGCCCTCATGGAGCTTATATTCTGATAAGAAGAGACAGATTAAAGAAAGTAAGGTATTTTATATGTTTGATGATTATAAGAGTAATTGGAGAAAAAATAAACTGGTTAAATGAAAAGGGACTGCAGAGATGGCATTTTATTTTATATTATACAGTCAGAGAAGACCTCTCTGGAAATAAAAACTTTTGAGCAGAAATGGGTAAAAAGTAGTTTGATATGAATTTAAAAGGAAGCTTATCAGGTATTATTATGTATCTCTATTTTAATCTAGAAATACATTAAGAAGCAATTCTGTAATTTTTAATTTTTTTACAGATATCATTAACTCAAATTATCTCTAATTTTATTTCATATTTAAAAGACACAATTGCGGTTACAGCATTTATATTTGCTTTTGGTCGTATATATTTTCAAATTCTCCAGGAGAATATTTTACTATAATTTGAACTGTCAAACCTGAATAGATTAACCCATTTATGCATGAGGTTGCAATTTTTTAACTTTGTTCATGAAATTCATATTTGTTACCTAGAAAAGTTCAAGACACAAGAATTTGAAAAGGAAAATTTTTTATTATGTTGTATTGTTGAGTTACGCGACATTCAAAACATGGAACACTAGGCAAAATCACTGCTACATTGTACATAATGTTTAAAATCATGCTTCTTGTCTCAGGGGGTGGTGAAACCTGCAGTCCAGTGGGATATTCAACAGAACGCTTCACATGCAAGGCAACATCACATTTTTCACATTGAAAAGTGCTGTTCTTATGACACTCAGCACACCACATTTGCATTCCCCGCTTGAATATCCCATGATTTATGCCGTCATAACATGAGTCAGTGTTATGGCCTCAGAGAAGGTCTTCCTTTTCCTCCAGGTTCTAGACGATGACCACAGGTCTTCAAATAATGGCATACCACACATTGATGAAACTCCGGAAAATCCACTGGCTTCTCATCAAATGCTTTATGCAATTGCCAAGCATTTTGTAAGACCAATTCGAAACAGAACAAAAGAGGGCTCGATAACATTTATTTCCACAGATTGATGCCCCATACTTATTAATGTTTTCATCTGCTCTGTGTATGGCTCCCGTGAAACTGGTCATATACGCTTTGGTCATGTATGGCTGCTGACCTTGGATCTTCTTTTTCAGTTTCTGGTAATAACAACTGGCAAGACACAGGGGATCGATACCAGCACCAGATGAGGCAATAGTGACAACACTGTTATCATTCCGCCTGCAGACAGTACTGCCTTTGCCATCAGTTCGATGATCGAATGTGCCTCTATCTTTTTTTCGTTAGAGCTTCATCTGATTCCAATGGAGCCTTGTCAATGCAATACTTTCTCACTGTACCTGTTGCCTGATGTCCCAATGAACTGAGTTTATCAAGAAGTGCAATACTGGTGAAAAAGTTATCGAATACAAAATGGTATTGTCGAGGGTGTGTCTCTGTAAGTGCCTCACCAAACTGAAGGACAAGTGATGCACCAACACCATATTCTTCATGTTTAGTATCAGGGTTTTTACCCTGATACAGCTGAAACCAGCAATGTAGCCCAGACATTTGGTACCACAGCAAATCTTACAGCCAGACCGAACGGGCTTTCCCCATATAAATTGTTTGCATCCCTGATGACCAAAATAAGGAATCTCGGATTCATCAAAGCTGAAATATGTTTCATTTGGAACAAATTTCATACATCTCTCATTGAGTTTGCTTGTGAGAGGTCACAATTTGGAAAACTGGTCCATTGGATCCAAATTTGCATTGTCGGCAACATGCAAATTAGAAAATGTAGTTTCAAAATGGTCACGTCTCATGGCAGTATATTATGCCAGTACATTATGGCAGTACATTATGCACATCTGTTCTTTGTTCCCCAAACACATGCCTTGAGCAACTGAGACGTAACCACTCAGAAAAATAATTTCCAGAAAAGATTTGAATTCGGAGGTAGTCAAGCCAAGATGTACACCCTTACTGCGAGCACATAAGTTGTAGTACTTGACAATGAATTCAACAACCTCATTATCATGAAAAAGTTCAAGAATTTCTGTGGGAGTTCTCATTTCGGTGAAAAAATTGTTTGGTGGTTCTGTAACTCTACCTCTTACGGGTTGTGCAGTTAGGCCAGATTTTATCCATTTGCAAACAATTTTGGTCACTTTCCCCCTCTTTGATGGTGGAGGTTACCGTGCAGTAGACATAGATGAAAATTCATCAGGAAAGTCATGTCTAGATGTGTATGAGGGATCATCTTAGTCAGGTTCAGCATCAGAGCCATCTTGAATAAGATGTGCAGTTGCATGCAACAAAGAACCTGGCAGATTATTTCTTGTTCCACCTTCTTCATCTCCTGAGTCCTCATCAGAAACAGGTGCTGTAGCATTTTTCACGTGATTGTGTCACTATAGCACTTGCTGTCATCTGTCTCTAAAAGGTCAATTGTTTCATGTAAACTTAGAGTTTAAGGCATCTTGGGACGAAACTGAAAAAAAACGTATTATTAGTCCTAGTGGTAGTGGTTTTGCCTAGTGTTCCAAAAATGGAGTAAGGAAAGGATCCAGTTTCAGCTTTCTACTTATGGCTAGCCAATTTTCCCAGCACCATTTATTAAATAGGGAATCCTTTCCCCATTTCTTGTTTCTCTCAGGTTTGTCAAAGATCAGATGGCTGTAGATGTGTGGTATTATTTCTGAGGACTCTGTTCTGTTCCATTGGTCTATATCTGTGTTTTGGTACCAGTACTATGCTGTTTTGGTTACTGTAGCCTTGTAGTATAGTTTGAAGTCAGGTAGTGTGATGCTTCCAGCTTTGTTCTTTTGACTTAGGATTGTCTTGGCGATGCAGGCTCTTTTTTGGTTCCATATGAACTTTAAAGTAGTTTTTTCCAATTCTGTGAAGAAACTCATTGGTAGCTGATGGGGATGGCATTGAATCTATAAATAACCTTGGGCAGTATGGCCATTTTCACGATATTGGTTCTTCCTATCCATGAGCATGGTATGTTCTTCCATTTGTTTGTGTCCTCTTTTATTTCACTGAGCAGTGGTTTGTAGTTCTCCTTGAAGAGGTCCTTTACATCCCTTGTAAGTTGGATTCCTAGGTATTTGATTCTCTTTGAAGCAATTGTGAATGGAAGTTCATTCATGATTTGGCTCTGTGTTTGTCTGTTACTGGTGTATAAGAATGCTTGTGATTTTTGCACATTAATTTTGTATCCTGAGACTTTGCTGAAGTTGCTTATCAGCTTCAGGAGATTTTGGGCTGAGACAATGGGGTTTTCTAAATATACAATCATGTCATCTGCAAACAGGGACAATTTGACTTCTTCTTTTCCTAACTGAATACCCTTGATTTCTTTCTCTTGCCTGATTGGCCTAGCCAGAACTTCCAACACTATGTTGAATAGGAGTGGTGAGAGAGGGCATCCCTGTCTTGTGCCAGTTTTCAAAGGGAATTTTTCCAGTTTTTGCCCATTGAGTATGATATTGGCTGTGGGTTTGTCATAAATAGCTCTTATTATTTTGAGGTACGTTCCATCAATACCGAATTTATTGAGCGTTTTTAGCATGAAGGGCTGTTGAATTTTGTCAAAGGCCTTTTCTGCATCTATTGAGATAATCATGTGGTTCTTGTCTTTGGTTCTGTTTATATGCTGGATTATATTTATTGATTTGCGAATGTTGAACCAGCCTTGCATCCCAGGGATGAAGCCCACTTGATCATGGTGGATAAGCTTTTTGATGTGCTGCTGAGTCCGGTTTGCCAGTATTTTATTGAGGATTTTTGCATCGATGTTCATCAGGGATATTGGTCTAAAATTCTCCTTTTTTGTTGTGTCTCTGCCAGGCTTTGGTATCAGGATGATGTTGGCCTCATACACTCTTCCAAGACTAAACCAGGAAGAAGTTGAATCCCTGAATTGACCAATAGCAGGCTCTGAAATTAAGGCAATAATTAATAGCCTACCAACCAAAAAAAGTCCAGGACCAGATGGATTCACAGCTGAATTCTACCAGAGGTACAAGGAGGAGCTGGTACCATTCCTTCTGAAACTATTCCAATCAATAGAAAAAGAGGGAATCCTCCCTATTTCAAATTTTATAGAGAAATTAAATTATTTTCTTTTAAAATGTTTTGCTTATGTATAGCTATAGTCTAAAGAATAAAGTTACATATATGAAGAGTATAATTTATTTCATCAATATGTATTGATGTAATCTTCAAATGATTTTCAGCCTGTTTGCTTGCTAAATATTTCTAGCTTTTTAAATACTTATGACTGCATATTCAAAGAAATTGTTAGAGGATTTTTACAATTTTTTTAGTTTATTGATGTATATTTGACAGTCAAAAATCATATATATTTAAAGTGTACAATTTTATCATTTAAGATATAAATATGTAGTGAAATAATCATCACAAGCTAGTTAAATATTATTTCCATGACTTCAGATAGTTAACTTTTTTTACTTTTTTATTCTTGTTTTTATGAGAACGTTTAAGATCTATCCTCTTAGGAAATTCCAAGTATGAAATACAATATTATTTATATATATATAATTTTTATTTTTATTTATTCATTTTTTTTTGAGATGGAGTGTTGCTCTGTTGCCCAGACTTGAGTGCAGTGATGCAAACTCAGTTCACTGCAAGCTCCACCTCCCAGGTTCAGCCATTCTCCTGCCTCAGCCTCCCACCTAGCTGGGACTACAGGCGCCCGCCACCACGCCTGGCTAAATTTTTTTTTTTTTTTTTTTTTTTTAAGTAGAGACGGGGTTTCACCATGTTAGCCAGGATGGTCTCATCTCCTCACTTCATGATCCACGTGCCTTGGCCTCCCAAAGTGCTGGGATTACAGACGTGAGCCACCGTGCCTGGCCTGAAATACAGTATTATTAACCACAGTAACCATGCTGTACGTTAGATCTTAAGAATTTATTTATCCTGCATAATCAAAAATTTGAGCCATTTCTCCAGTCTTTCCCCTTCCTCTCGCTCCCAGCCTCTGGAAAACTACGAGTTTGTCTTCTTTTAGATTCCACATATAAGTGAGATCATGAAGTATTTGTCATTCTGTGCCTTGTTTACTTCGTTTAACATAATGTACTCAAAATGCCCTCCAGTTTCATCCACGTTGTTGCAAATAATAGGATTTTCTTCATTTTAAGGCTGAGAAATATTCCAATAGGTATATATATGTATATATACATATATATGTTAATATCATTTTATCCACCCATCGATGTATAACGGGTTGTTTTCAAATCTTCACTATTGTGAATAATGCTTCAATAAACCTGGAGGTGCATGTTCAATATGCTGATTTCATTTCCTTGGAAAATATACCAAGCAGTAGGTTCGCTTGATCATATGGTAGTTTTATTTTTATTATTATATTTATTATATTTTGAAGTTCCAGGATACAAGTGCAGGATGTGCAGGTTTGTTACATAGGTAAATGTGTGTACCATGGTGGTTTGCTGCACCTATCAACCCATTGCATAGGTATTAAGCCCCACGTGCATTAGCTATTTATCCCAATGTTCTTGCTTCCCCTGCCCCCTGACAGGCCCCAGAGTGTGTTGTTCCCCTCCCTGTGTCCATGTGATCTCATTGTTTCGCTCCCACTTATAAGTGAGAAGATGTGGTGTTTGGTTTTCTGTTCCTGTGTTTGTTTGCTGAGGATAATGGCTTTCAGCTCCATCCATGTTCCTGCAAAATACATGACCTCATTCTTTTTTATGGCTGCATAGTATTCCATGGTACATATGTACCACATTTTCATTATCCAGTCTATCACTGATGGACATTTGGGTTGGTTCCATGTCTTTGCTATTGTGCATAGTGCTGCAATAAACATACATATACATGTATCTTTACAATAGAATGATTTATATTTCCTTGGGTATATACCCAGTAATGGGATTGCCTGGTCAAATTGTATTTCTGGTTCTAGGTCTTTGAAGAATCATCACGCTGCCTTCCACAATGGTTGAACTAATTTACATTGCCCCCCCACATGTAAAAGTTACCCTATTTCTCCACAACCTCACCAGCACCTGTTGTTTCTTGACTTTTTAATAATCGCCATTCTGACTAGCATGAGACAACATTCCCTTGTGGTTTTGATTTGCATTTCTCTAATGATCAGAGTTGTTGAGCTTGTTTTCATATGTTTGTTGGCAGTATAAATATCTTCTTTTGTGAAGTATCTGTTCATGTCCTTTGCCCACTTTTTAATGGAGTTGTTTGTTTTTGTCTTGTAAAATTTGTTTAAGTTCCTTGTGGATTCTGGATATTAGACCTTTGTCAGATGGGTAGATTGCAAAAATTTTCTTCCATTCTGTAGGTGGTCTGCTCACTTTAATGACAGTTTATTTTGCTGTGTAGAAGCTCTTTAGTTTAATTCAATCCCATTTGTCAATTTTTGCTTTTGTTGCAATTGCTTTAGATGGTTTCATCACAAAATCTTTGTCCACGCCTATGTCCTGAATGGTATTCCCTAGATTTTCTTCTAGGGTTCTTATGGTTGTGGGTTTACATTTAAGTGCTTAATCCATCTTGAGTTAATTTTTGTATAAGGTTTAAGGAAGAGGTCCAATTTCAACTTTCTGCATGTGGCTCACCAGTTTTCCCAGCACCAGTTATTAAATAGGGAATCCTTTCCCCATTGCTTGTTTTTGCCAGATTTCTTGAAGACATATGAAGGCAGCATTATCTTGATAACAAACTCTGTCAGAGACACAACAACAACAAAAAAACTTCAGGCCACTATCCCTGATGAACATTGATGCAAAAATCCTCAATAAAAT
This sequence comes from Macaca thibetana thibetana, assembly GCF_024542745.1. Lineage (NCBI taxonomy): Eukaryota > Metazoa > Chordata > Mammalia > Primates > Cercopithecidae > Macaca > Macaca thibetana. The sequence continues at coordinate 143,035,308 of NC_065582.1, forward strand.
ACTGAAAAACTTAATCTAGCAGCACATCTAAAAGCTTATCCAACATGATCAAGTCAGCTTCATCCCTGGGATGCCAGTCTGGTTCAACATATGCAAATCAATAAATGTAATTCATCACTTAAACAGAACTAAATAAAACACACACACACACACACACACACACACACACATGATTTTCTCAATAGATGCAGAAAAGGCCTTCAATAAAATTCAACATCCCTTCATGTTAAAAAGTCTCAATAAGCTAGATATTCCTGGAACATGCCTCAAAATAATAAGAGCTATATATGACAAACCCACAGCCAATGGCAGCAACTGGAAGCATTCCCCTTGAAAATTGGCACAAGACAAGGGTGCCGTCACTCACCATTCCTATTCAACAGAATATTGGAGGTTCTGGCCAGGGCAATTAGGCAGGAGAAAGAAATAAAGCATATTCAAATAGGAAGGGAGGAAGTCAAACTGTCTCTGTTTGCAGACAACATGATCCTGTATCTATAAAACCCACTGACTCAGCCCAAAAGCTTCTTAAGCTGATAAGCAACCTCAGCCAAGTCTCAGAATATAAAATCAATGTGCAAAAATCACAAGCCTTCCTATACACCAAAAATAGACAAGCAGGGAGCCATATAATGAATGAATTCCCACTCACAATTGCTATAAAGGAAATAAAATATCTAGGAAAACAGCTAACAAGGGAAATAAAGGTCCTCTTCAAGGTATTTCTATTTTTAATATTTTTGAGAAACCTCCATACTGTCTTCCATAATGGCTGTACTAATTTACATTCTTACCAAGAGTGTACAAGGCTTCCCTTTCTCCACATCCTCACCAACTTTCTTTTCATGCATCTATCTGATAGCCATTATAACAAGTTTGAGGTATTATCATATTATTGTTTTGCTTTGTATTTTTCTGATGATTAGTGGTGATGAGCACTTTTTCATATACCCGTTGGTCATTTATGTGCCTTCTTTTGAGAAATGTCAGTTTAGGTCTTTTGCCCATTTTGTAAATAGAGATTTTATTTGTTTATTTGTTTGTTTTTTGTTGTTTTGTTTTGTTTTGTTTTGCTATTGAGTTGTATACATTCCCCATATATTTTCTACATTACCTCTTCATTCAATATATGGCTTGCAAATGTTTTCACCAATGCCGTTTTACTTTTTCGATTGTTTCCTTTGCTGTGCAAGAGCTTTTTAGTTTGATGAAATCTCATTTTTCTATTTTTTTTTCTGTTGCCTGTGCTTTTGGTGTTAAACAAACAAAAAAATATTGTCTAGACCAATGTCAAGAAGGTATTTCCCTTCCTCTAAGTTTTCTTCCAGTAGCCTCACAATCTCAATCTCAGATATTACATTTAATTCTTCAATTAATTTTGAGTAGATTTTGTATATGATGTGAAAAAAAAGGAAACAATTCCATTCTTCAGCATCTGGATATACAGTTTTTCCAATATCATTTGCTGAAGAGAGTGTTTTTCTCCATTTTGTGTTCTTGACACCCTTGTTGAAGATTACTTGACCTGAGATACATGGATTTGTTTCTGGGCTAACTATTTTGTTGCATTGGTCTATATGCTGTTTTTATGCCAATGCCATATTGTTGGGATTACTGTAGTTTTGTAACATATTTTGAAATCAGGAAGTGTGATGCTTCCAGCTTTATTCTTTTGCTTAGGATTTATTTAGCTATTCAGACTCTTTTTTGGCTCTTTATGAATTATAGATTTTTCCCATTTCAATAAAGAATGCCACTGGGATTTTGATAAAAATTACATTGACTTTGTAGATCATTTGGGGTACTATGGATATAAAAAGTAACAAATTTGAAAGCAAGAAGTAAAATTATCTCTGTTTGCAGACAATATTATATACATAATAAACCCTAAATACTTGCAAGGAACTGTCAGACTAATAAACTAAGTTAGTAAAATTCCAGGATAAAAATTTGTGTACAAAAATCAATCACATTTCTTTTTTTTTTTTTTTTTTTTTTTTTTTTTGAGATGGAGTCTTGCTCTATCACCCAGGCTGGAGTGGCACGATCCCAGCTCATTCAAGCTCCATCTTCCAGGTTCACACCATTCTCCTGCCTCAGCCTCCCAAGTAGCTGGGAATACAGGCACCCACCACCACACCCAGCTAATTTTTTTTTTTTTTTTTTTTTTTTTTTTTTTAGTAAAGACGGGGTTTCACCATGTTAGCCAGGATGGTCTCAATCTCCTGACCTCATGATCTGCCTGCCTCGGCCTCCCAAAGTGCTGGGATCACAGGCGTGAGCCACTGTGCCCAGCCTAAATCAATCACGTTTCTGTAGAAAAACAATTAACTATCCAAAAACAAAATTAAGAAAGCAATCCCATTCATGACAGTAACAAAAATAATAAAACACTTGACCAAAGAGATGAAAGCATTAAACACTGAATATTATAAAACATTAATAAAAGAAATTTAAAAAAATATAGATAAATGGAAAAACATCCTGTGTTCATAGACTGAAAAACTTAATATTGTTAAAATATCCATACTATGGGGCTTGATTATTTTAAATGGAACAGAAAATATTTGAGCTGTAGAATTAAAGTCACTCAATCTAGAAAATTAAATTGTAGAGCTTTGCAAAACAACATTGATAAAAATAAATCATTTCAACATTCATATGTCCTTGCTATATCTGAATGTTAAAAAATATAGGCTATATTTCATGGTGATGTGATTTGTACACATCTATATTTATATACTATTTATTAATTGCTTCAATTAGAATGGACAATTATTTTTGCTATAGTAGAAGTATGTAGTTTTCTAAGAATTGTATTATAGCTCTGTAAAAACAATTTCTGGTTTTGTACCCTGCTACGATTCCTAAGCTATAAATAACAGATTTGGGGTAAATTTAATTACTTTTATCTAAAGATCTTGTTTGTTTTTAAAAATATAATAATTATTGCTCAAAGAAGTAATGTGTGTGTGTTTGTGTGTATTCGTGTGTGTAGGCTATAATTTGCTATTTAGAACATTGTATACTCAGTTTTTCCACTGCCACGAAGCATTCCAAACACAATGTCTTTTTAAAAAAATCATCTATTTGGCTCATGATTCTGTACTGACAATTTGTGCAAAGTTCACCCGGGCTTAACAGATAATACCTTGGGGGTGAGTCAACTGGGGATCACTGTTATATCGGGCCCTCAAATGGGATAGTGGTGACAGCCAGGGTTCCAAGAGCAAAAGAGTAAGCTTGCAAGGCTTCTTGAAGCCTGTCTTAGAAATGTCGTAAAATTGCTTCTAAGAAATTCTATTTGTCAAAGGAAGTCTTAAGATAACCAAATTAAAGGGCAAATAGATTTCACCTCTTGATGAGTGAGCAGCAATGAATTATGACTGTTTTTATAATCTAATATAAACATTAATCTGAATTTTTAGATAGGCTATCAAATATACACAAACAAATGAAGTAGTAACTCTATCAGCTAAGAAAATAATTTACTTCCAGATGTTTAATTTGTATACTAAAAGAAAGTAGTCAAAATTTGTTAGACATCACCACCATCTTAAACATAATAAGCAAATAATTTTGATCTGATATTGTGAAGAAGGCTTTACATGTCATCTATTCACTTTTCTAAAAAATATGATAAATATGTAGGAACATGCCTTTTGCAACATTCAGTGTGAAAAACATAATACAATGTATTTGTCACCATTATTAAAAAGAATAATGTATTGGTTGAATTCACTTAGCCAACTTCAAATAATTTTAGAGTAATGTGTGAACTAAATGCTTGTGGAAGAGGAATAGCTAGATAGATTGGTGAAAGTAGGCAACTTTGTCTAGTGCCAGTTCTTAGGAGGGATGCTTTCAACTTTTTCCCACTTAGTATTATGTTGACTGTGGGTTTTTTATGTATAACTTACATTTTTTTGAGGTATGTTTCTTCTATGCATAGTATGTTTAGGGTTTCTATCATGAAGGGATGCTGAATTTTATCAATGCTTCTTCTGCATCTCTTGAGATAATCATATGGTTTTTGTTTTTAATTCTGTTTATGTGGTGAATCACATTTATTGTTTTGTGTTTGCTGAGACATCCATGTATCCCTGGACTACAATCCACTTGATCATGTTGTATTATCCTTTTGATAAGCCATTGGATTTTGTTCACCAATATTTTGTTGAAAACATATGAATCTATGTTCATCAGTATATTGGCCTAAAGTTTTCTTTTTGTTGTTGTCTCTTTTTCTGGTTTTGGTGTTAAGGTAATGCTGGCCTAATATACTAAGTTTGGAAGTATTTCTCGTTCTTCACTTTTTTTTTTAAGGAGTTTGAGTATAACTGGTGTTGGTCCTTTTTCAAATGTTTGGTGTAATTGTGCAGTAAAGCTTTCAGGTCAGGTCCTGGAATTTTTATTGATGGGAGACTGTTTATAAAGGTTTTGATCTCATTATTCATTATGATTTTATTGAGATATTATATTACTTTATGGTTCAACCTTGGAAGGTTGTATGTGTTTAGATACTTATGTATTTCTAGGTTTCCCAATTTCTTGTCTGTAGGGGTTAATAATAGTCTCTAGTAATTCTTAGTTGTTGTGTCTAATTTTTATTTATGCTTTTATTTGGATCTTTTCTCTTTTTTCTTAATCTAGCTAAAGTCTTGTTGATTTTGTTTATCTTTTCAGAGAAACAACTTTGTGTTTCGTCAATCTTCTGTGATTTTTCAGTATATGTTTCATTTAGTTATGCTCTGATAGTGTGAAAAGGCTGGTTAGGGGTTTTTGCCCAGGACATCTGTGGTGTGAACCTCGTTACTGCATGGTGCTGCTAAACAGCTGGTCAGGTTTGGTGTCACCTCTAATCTAGTCACAGAGCAGAGATTTCAGGTCTAAGGATGGTTTTACCTTCCTACTTTGACTGTGGCTATTTTTAGGGATACTTCTCCCTTCAGGCACTCCCAGTGCTTCCCTTTGGTTCAGGCAGCAGTAGGTCTCCTGCCAGGGAACCCAAGATAGTGGAGTAGCTGGTTGTTCACTTTTTCCAGTATTAACACTATGATTCAGGGAAATGTTTTCACATGCTTGGTCCTGGACAGATTACGGGGAGGGATGTCATATATGTGGAAGTTTGATTTTCTTACCATCTCCTCAGATGTTTAACTTTTCTGTGACATAGGAACTGTCTCATCCTCATATTTGAGTTCTGGCATATTTGGTGATAATGTCAGTGTTATGTATTTGTTTTTGGTTTTCTGTAGGGAGGAGTAGAGTAAGCTTGCTTCCAAGGCACCATTTTATTACCAGAAGTTTGTATTAATATTCTATTGCAGGGTAAAAAGTTAGTACAAACTTTGCAGTTGACTGCCACACTCATTTATCATCTCAGTTTCTGTAGCTCAGATGTCTGAGATAAGTTTACTGCTCAGGGTTTCACAAGGGTATGCCAAGTTGTGGGCAGTGGCAGCATTCTCATCATTAGCTTGGAGTTCTCTCAATCTCATTCACGTTGTTGGTATAATTTGTTTCTTGTGGTTGTAGGACTGAAGTCACTGTTGTTTTCTTGCGATGCTTTGATTGGAGATCACTCTTAGTTCCCAGAGGCCATTCTTTAGGTACTAGCTAGGTAACTTTCTCCAGAAGAAAGTTCACTGGTATGCCTATTTCCTTTCTTCACACCAGGAACAGAGCATTTTATGCTGCTACTTATCTCTTTTAAGAACTCATTGATTAGGTCAGGTCTATCGAAGATAATATTATTTCCCTTTTGTTTCAAATTTAGCTGTTTAGGGATCTTCATTATATCTGAAAAATTCCTTAGTCCATATAATGTAACATAATCAAGGGAAAGGTGTTCCATCATATTCACAGGCTCTGTTTGCACTCAAGGAAAGGGATTATAAAAAGTATGTATATCAGGCAGTAGAATCTTGGGAGTCATCTTGGCATTTGCCTATCATAATGTTCATAGTAACTGAAGAAGAAACTATAATGAGTAGGCAGAAATAACAAGTAATTAACTTGGAAGTCAAATAAATTGTTATGGATAAGAAGTATGTAGGAAAGAAAATCTATCATTCTCAAAAAGAACTCAATGTCTATTTCATTTATTTAGGGTAATTCCAATGCAAAACTGAACTACTGTACCCTTGGAAGATGGAAACTAATATTACTTACTCTTAAGCTCTGCTCTCCAGTGTCCCAAAGCAATCATTATTATAATTCATGGTTTCTGTTATAAAATAAAGAATGAAAGATAATTATCTCATACAACTCAGATTTTCTTAAGTAGATTAATGTGATGTAAGAGACTAAAAAACTTTAAAGATTTTTAACTGTCTCCCATTTCCTTAGTAGCGTGTGCTTTCATGTAGGAAACACTCCTCTTACTATGAGTCAGTTCAGTCAGTTAGAATATCACGTTTTGGTGTTTTAAGAAAGATGAATATAATCGTATTATTTTTTCTTTTTCTTTTATTAAAGCAAATCTTATATATATTTTAATAGAAAGGGATTCTCGTCATGTTGCCTAGGCTCAAACTCCTGGGCTCTTGTGCTCCTGGGCTGAAGCAATCCTACCATGTTGGCCTCACAAAGTGCTGGGATTGCAGGTGTGACCCACCACACCCAGCTGATATGATCTTCTCTAAGGCATTAGGAAAGTAAATCTTTCAAATGTAGAAGCTTAGGCTCATGACAGAAGGCAAAAAGTGTGATTTTAAAAAACAAGTTGGCACACATAGGATAATTAATCAAAGTTTATTCCTATTCTTATTAGTCACATATGTGTACCTAACATTATTAATAACCTCTGCTAAGTGGGGAATAATAGAGAAAAAGCTGAAAAGGATTTAAAATCAAACTTATCCTTGTTGCAAAAAGTTATAAAAAATTAATTAACAGTTGAAAATGTAAAGTACTGATAAAAATCTAAATAATTTTTGCTATTTCTGAATATCTAGAAAACTTGGAAAATTTAGGGAAATTTAAAAATATAGTGTGGTTATTTATGTGCATGTGACTTATATCTATGTTTAAGTAACACATATATCTATGTGTAAGTAACACATAAGAAAATCCATTTTAGAGTTAAGCAGCAACAGACACGAACCTTATCAGTATCTTTTAAGGATGACTTCAGATTGTGGTATTCAGTGTTTTATCTTCTTCTATTCATTTATTCATGTTAACATTAATGAATTCTTTAATTCATTTATCCACTTTCATAAAAGTATTACTTTTGTACTCATATACAAAGGACTCAATTAGTTTTATTGTTTATATTAATTATCAAAAAATAACTCTGGGTCATGAATTTATATTTGTAAATATTAACTAAACCTGGTGCTGATAGAGATTATTTATTATCTAAATGTTATGTGAATGATTTTCAACTGAGCGAAATTTTGCCACCACCACCACCATCACTACCTCCCAAGACAGTTTGAAAATGTAGGTGGTCATTTTTGATTGCCATGACATGAAGGCAGGGATGCTACTAGCATCTAGTTGGTAAAGACCAGAGATGTTACTAAACACCCCATAATATACACCCTGATCTGTCTGTACATGTATAAAATTTCAAAATTTTTACATGCATTATTCAGAAATTGGCAGCAGCTTTCTAGTAACTATAGAAAAATCTATTATCTTCAGATGTGAGAATTTACAAAATGGAACATATTTTTCAAAGTATAGTGGAAGAACACTGATGTATACCGGCATGTATGTGTATGTATGAATTTAATGTATTTGTTGTAGTGTCAGAGTTCTTTGTCAATAGAACTGAGTTCACAATGTAAACAATGGCCTGTTTCACTCTGAAGTTTGTTTTTGCCTTGAAAATATGAAAATGTTCTTACAACACTATGTTTACTTGCTGTATAAAGCAAACTTGAAAAGTTATTGACTATTTCATGTAGAAATAAAGGATTGATATACTTCAAGTAGGAAGTTATATAAGTAAACTACATTAGAAATTATTCAGATATTAAGATTTTCTACAAAAGTGTTGTATTCCCAACTCAGCAATCCATTTCTAGCATATAACAGTTACTCTGTGCTTTCAAAGCAATCCTAAAACCCAGAATACCTAATTTCTTAGTTTAATTTTATTTTATCTTGTTCTATACTTAGTGTAGAAGTAAAACAGCTGGTATCCATCTTCTAAAATACATCTATTCACACTCTTGAATTCTATTATTAAATTTAGTTCAAATTTCTTTATTTAAAATCACTCACTTTCTCAAAACTGCATGGAAAGGTTGACATGTCCTACCTACCTGTGAAGATTAGAGGTAGACTTGATATGTTAAAAAGCCCCTCAGAAATTCAGCCATCTGACTTATCGTTAAAAAGAACTTTCTTCTTAATGAAACTAGTCCCTTTGATTAAAAGCCCTGCTTTCCGAAATGAAATCATTTTCTAAGCCATGAACATTCTCTGCAGATGTTGTTTCTAGTGGAGTTGAAACACTTTTCCCTATACTGTACTTCTAGTAAAGATAAATCCAAGAGTTACCAATAATAGAATATTAATGTAGTTTCCTTCATAGCAGATGTAACACAAAAGTATAACAAATTCAAATATATATAGACAATTTAAAGCAAATTGATTAGCATTTGGATATAATCAGTCATGGACATGAAATGCTATTTAATCAGGTAATGACTTCATTAAACATGGTTAATCACACACCACCTTGAACTCATTTTCTAAACATAGAATTAATTATTCAAATTATAGCAATTAAAACACACCAGTCAATGGCTGGATTCATTTTTAAAACTACCTAGGCAAGCCTGCCAAGAAAATCTACTCATCATTTGCAGAAGTTGGCGTGTGTGTTGAATATCTAGTTCAATAAAATAGACTTCTGAATCAAATGGTACTATAGAAACAAAATATGGACAACACTGGATAGTTATTTTTAACCAAATCACATAATCAATTTAGAGAAGTAAATAGTAGATAGAGAATATAATTGAATATTGAAAGTTACCATTCTTTCTTCAAATATAGTATACCTCTTTCTTTATCGTAGGACCATACTCAATTCAAACAAAGCAGAAATACATTTTCCTTACTCCACACAAAATCAACAGGTATATAAGTATCTATAACCTGTACGTATATATTCATTTTGTGTGGCATAATCTATACCATACAAAACTGGAGTGGATTATTTCATTTAGTGGTGTACATAAACAAAAAAACTCTTACTTGAGAGATGTTACATCTAATTTTAGATGCCAGATATAAAATGAGGAGAACGACTCATAAAATGCTCAAGCATAGTCAACTGTGGAAGAGGCTATTGGGATTTCTGTTTTGAGGCATACACTTGGAAAACATTTGTTGTGTCTCAGCTTAGGAAATTGTTGGATTCTGTTTCATGGCACTCTTTACATGGTCATTCTTGACCACTCTAGCACTGGAGGAATAGTTTATTTCCTGACTATTCACACTTATGTACTCACTAAGAAAAGGTATTGCATGCTCCAATAAAACTTAGGGGATGGAATGATTAACATTGCCTTAAATTTTGCCTGTGTCTCAGGATTATTATTCATAGCAATTTAAGATGGTAATTGTCTTAAATAAAACTTTCTTTCTCAAAATGTGGCCTACTGTTTAATTATTCTACATTTAATTCAACATTCCAACTGTTAATGGGCATTATAATAATATACATCCAGAATTCTAATAAAACCTTTTCAAATATTACTTAAAAGTGTTAGCATATTTATACAATTACCAAGGTCATCAATTACTTTCTCCCATCAGTTGAAACCTACTATATAAAGTTTTCATTTGAAAATAATTCTTAAAATTCCACACAGATAAGGTGAGTATTGAGTATCTGGACATATTTGTGACATAGTTCTTAACAATCTTCCTTTCATTACAGCAATTCTTTCCTTTTAAAATAACCAAACAGGGTCAAATAATGATTATATTACTATATACTTATGAAAAATTATAACTCTTAGTAACATTATGTAAAAGAATAAAATGCATGACTTATTTCTAAGAAACATCTAATTTCCATGTATTACTTGTAATATAGAAAATAGGATACAAACACCAGCACATTCTCATCACAGAATGCTCATTTAGAGATATGAACTATTCACACAATATGATTCAAAGTAAACAGCTGTTAATAAAAGAGCTGCTTAAAAAATAATAATTTCAACTTTATTCAATTTTTACCTCATATTCCAGCATCAGGTATGAATTTTCTGAGAATTGATGTATACCTGCTGTTATTCTAAAACCATATTTACAGCAAATTGAAGTAATATTATTGACCTAGTAATTTAGTTTAATGAAAATTATGCCTCATTATCATAAATTTATTAAATAATACTGAATAGTTTTATTGAAAATTGCTTCTGAAATTATGCCATTATAGTAACTCAACAAGAGGAAACACTATAAATGGAAAATTCCATCTTCTTGCTTAGGTAAAACTACATTTTAAAGGCTAGCTGACATACTGAATTTTGTCATATTGAATTTTTATTGAGGTTAAAATATATGATAAAATGAGAGTGAAAACAAGCAAAACATGTTGAAAATTCAACCTAAAATATAATACATCTTATACATATATTTGCTAGATATAATATATATAATAAAATGCACTGAATATTGTTCAGCTGCACAATCAGTATCTGAGTGTCCCTTGATGAATGTACACAGTGTGCTTCCGAATACATCATTGCCTTCATATTCCATTTAAAATGCAGTAACTGCCTTGACAAATATTTCTGGGAATAGAATGCAGCTATTTTAATGTTTATTTCTTCATTTACTTATTTTAAAATTTTATGATAGTCCACGTTTTATGGTTCAACTCAAATGCTGCCTCTTCTCTGCAGCATTTTCTGGTCTAATATAATAAAGGGTTTCTTCTTCCCTGAGTTTTGCCATATTCCTTGGCCCCTGGCTTGTTAAATGAATCACTTTCGTTTTTGAATCATGATTTCGATCTAATTTTTTTTTTTCAGAAGTGGTTCAGATGCTGACATGTTAAGGCTGTTGCAAACAGCTTAGATTTTCAAAGTCATTTAAATTCTGCAACTTTGCCTTATTAACCCAGGTACTGGAAATGAATATTGTGACGATTATTTTCATGTGTCAATGTAACTAGGGTAGGGGATACTCAGATTTGGTAAAACATAATTTCTGGGTGTTTCTGTAAGAAAGTCTCCGGAAGAGAGTAGAATTTGAATCAGTAAACTGAGTAAAGAAGATCTATCCTTACCAATATGGGTGGGCCTCATCCAGTCCCTTGGGGGCCTGCCAGAATAGGCAGCAGGGTGAGGAAGGGTATGTTGTTTCTTCCTGAGCTAGGAGGTCCACTTTCTTTTGCCCTTGAACATCAGAGCTCCTGGTTCTTGAGTTTTTGGACTCCAGCTCTTGCAGCAGCACCCCTTCAATTTCACAGACCTTTAGCCTCAGACTGAGAGCTATGCCTTCAGCCTCCCTGGCTCTCAGACCTCCAGACTGAGGCTGAATTACGCCATCAACTTTCCTGGTGCTCCAGCTTGCAGACTGGTGGGGCTTCTTGGTGTTCATAATTTCAGGAACAAATTTCCATAATAAATTTATTACATATGTAATGGTTAATATTGAGTGTCAATTTGACTGGATTGAAGAATGCGAAGTGTTGTTCCTGGGTGTGTCTGTGAGGGTGTCGCCAAAGGAGATTAACATTACAGGCAGTGGACTGGGAGAGTCAGACCCATCCTTCATCTGTGTAGGCACTGTCTAATCAGCTGCCAGTGAGGCTATAATAAAAGCAGAAAGAGGAACATGAAGAGACTAGACTGGCTAAGTCTTCCGAACTTCGTCTTTCTGCTGTGCTGGATGCTTCCTTTCCTGCAACATCGGACTCCAGGTTCTTCAGCTTTTGGACATATAATATATATGATATAATATATGTCAGTATAAGTCCTATGGGTTTTGTTTCTCTAAGAACCCTGAGTAATACAGATGGAAACATGACTAAGTATAATATAATATGGTCATGGCCGAGTATATGCTGTGAGAAGGAATACAGTGGAAGTCAACCAGGTGTGGTCACGGTGGAGCAGACTCAGAACAAAGATCTTGCCTGTCCTGCCTATATCATCCTTTCACTTGTCAGATGGATAATCAGTGGTATAAAGGAGCTCTATTATTAACTAGATCATGTGTAATCAGATGAACCAAAAAGAGTCATGGAAATTTCAATATTGAAAGTGTTAGATGTTGCTGGAATTCAAAATATTGTAAAGCCTAGAATATTTACTACATTGTTTTACATTCTCTTATTTTAAAATGACTTGCTGTATATATATTTTTTCTGTTTTTCCTCATTAGCCTTCTCAAGGTTCTTTTATTTTTTAGGCTTCTGTAATTAGCAGCTATAAATTACTTACGTTTACATACTATCAACACTTTTGGTTAAAATAAATTATGAAGTGAAATATAGTATATCTGCAGCTTACTATAAGCCAACAGGTAAGGAACAGTTTAAAGAACAGTTACTTCCTTGAAATGTGAAACATAGAAATCATTCTCATAAAAGTGAATAATACTTTTAGATATCATGTTCATTCATTTAGTTTTTTTTTTTTTTTTTTTGACTCTTAAGAATCATCAAATGTACAAATTCAGCAGAGGAATATTAATTTTAATATACAGGTCACTCACTTTTTAAAGGAAAATATTCTCCCTTTCTTGGATATAATTAGCAATGGAAAATTTTAAATACTTTTTTTTTTTTTTTTGAGAGCGAATGTCTTGCTCTGTCACCCAGGCTGGAGTGCAGTGGCTCGATCTCGGTTCACTGCAACCTCCACCTCCCAGATTCAAGGTGTGCGCCACTATGCTGGCTAAGTTTTGTATCTTTAGTAGAGATGGGGTTTTTCCATGTTGGCCAGGATGGTCTCAAACTCCTGACCTCAGGTGATCCACACACTTCAGCTTCCCGAAGTACTGGGATTACAGGCGTGAGCCACCACACACCACCTTAAAATACTTTTTAATACATGACTAAAAGCATTAAAGAAAATGGATAATGACTATATCAAAATGCCTAAGGTAATATTCCGACAAACATTGCTGATTCATATTTTCTCTTTCTTATGTGAATTAAGAGGTCAAGAAATAACAAGAAATAAGTGAAATATAGATAGGCAATAATAACAAAAATAATTAAGGCTATTGAAAACATTTGGAAAATAAAAATTGACTGATAAATATACAATAATTACACAAAGTTTGTCATTGAGGACTAACAAAGAGAGGCAAGTCACCTAGTCTGTCAACTTCACTCACATTACTTTTTCTAAATTTTACACCCAATTGCTGTCATAAAACATCATTATCTAAATCCTTATTTGCTTTTTTACAGTAGTATCAAAACCCTATAATAATCATAAAACTCTGAAAAAGCTTTGTCATATTTCAGTCATTCCTAGCATTTTGTTTCACTGGAACTGAGAAGTAAGTACCTTTTCAAGAAAAAAAAAATCAACCTGCTAAAATTGGTAACTATAATTCTACATTTTAAAATATGATTTGAAAACCAGAAATTAAAATTTTTAAATAAAATTTGCTTACTCTTTGATAAATTGAAGTGTTGGTGTCATTTTAAATATTTGTTTCCTCTTTACACACTGGGAATTGATTGTTCAATTCATGATTATTCATAGTACATCTCTAGGCAACCTCATTAGTGCATGAAAGATCTTTTTTCTCTTCTTCAAATGTATTTGCAGTATTGTGCTAAAACACTTTTTACGTTCTCTAGAAATTTTCTTTCATTATTTTTGACTGGTGTGATAAAGTTTATATGTGTTAAACAAGGCAAAAACCCTTTTTTAAAATCTATTAGGAATTTTGTCTATAAATAGCTACTTATTTAGATGAAGGTGGATCTTTCACATTTGGTTATAGTATCATAGAAGATACTATTCCAAGATACTCAGTATCTCCAAGCTTGACAGGAATGATGACGGTTCTCAACGAATTTTTCCTCCCTAATTTTTTGGGCAATAAGTAAACATGTGCTATGGAACAAATTGTGTTTCTTCACAACATTAATATACAGAAGGTATGAAATACCTCAGAATGTGATTTTTTTTGGAGATAGGGCCTTTAAAGAGGCAGTTACATTCAAATGGGGCCCTTAGAGTGAGCCTTAATCCAATAAGACCAATCCAACAGGGCAGATAAGAACATACAGAGACTCCGTATGTAGACATCAGAAAAAGATAGATATTACAAGAGAGAGGCCTCAGAATAAACAACCTTGCCAAAACCTTGGTCTATTACTTTTATCCTCTAAAACTGTGAGAAAATAATTTTCCCTTTTTCAGCCATGCACTCTGAGGCAGCATAACAGATTTTCTTATGGCAGTCCTAACAACTTAATATACATAGGAAAGAGGAGGAAAAATAGTCTCTGTGTTTAATTGGAATCAGTCTGTGGAAAATCTGTTGGACTAGTTACCCATTAAAACAAGACAATCATACACAGTGTTATGGACCATTTCAGAACTAAGAAAAGAGGTTAAAAGCCTACACAAGGGGATGCTAGGACCTCACAACAAAATCAGGCCATACTCCTCCGAAGTATTAAAAGATCATAGCTTTACCCGGGTCAAGAGAGTGAATTACATTCAGTAAAAGTATAACCGTATTGAAAGACTGTCCGGGGCGGGGTGAGGGGGTGAAAATAATCCCTAAGCAGGAAAAAAGTCTCTAAGAAGGGATTTCTAAAGCTTTATCTACATGAAAATGTTCTCAAAGATTTTTTTTAAATAAACAATAATATAATAAACAAGGCACTTCAACTTTGCTCTTATGAGTTAAAAAATGTTCCGGTATATTTACCTGTATTCTATTATTTTCCTCTAAAAGGACCATATAATGGGGGAAAAAAAATAAACAAAAAAATTAATATATAAACAGTATTCTTAAAATATATTGTAGTTAGGAGTTAAGAATAGTTAAAATCTTATTGCTCAATATTTTGTAATTTTGTTTACTTTTTAAAATTTTCAACGAGTTAACTGATATTTGAATAAATTTATTATAAAATTGAATTTAAGTTTGACTTTTATTAATCACACAGTTTCCCATATTTAACTCTTCTGAAATTTGCACATAATATTAATAGACTATATTACAGAAATTAAAATTAACAACATAGTATTGAGCTGAAAGTGTTTTAGGTCATAAAACCTTACATATAAATATAAATAGGAGCTTGTTTTAAATAACAACTGTACAGCCAGAATTTTCTTTTTTAAATACATATCCTAATATTTTTATTTAAAAGTTTTTTTGGACATATTTAAAATCAATGACATTATGTTTTAATAGGTATATAATGAAATGATTACTACAGCTATTAATGTATCCATTTTCTCACATAGTTACCATTTTTTGTTTTTGTGGTAGGATCATCTGAAATCTACTTAGCAAATTTCCCGTATGCAGTACAATACAACTTGTTATAATCATCATGTATTAATACATTAGATCTCTAGATTTACTCATCCTACATAACTACAACTTTGTACTTTTTGATCTTTCTGCTCTTATATTGAAACTTATATTTAATCCATTTTTGTGTATGGTGTGAAATAACAGTCCAATTTTATTCTTTTGCAAGTGGATATCTAGTTTTCCCAGCATCATTTAGTGAAAAGGCTATATTTTCCCCATTTTGTCTTTTTTTGGTGCTCTTTTCAAAAATTAGTTGATCGTATATGCTTGGATTTATTTTTGGGCTTGCTATTCTGTTCCATTTGTCTGTGTGTCTGTTTTTTATACCAGTACCACACTGTTTTGATTAACATGTCTTTGTAATGTAATTTGAAATTAGAAAGTGTGATGCCTCCAACTTCATTCTTCAAAATCTTTTGTAGTTTTGTATAAATTTTAGGCTTTTCTTTTTAGTTCTGTGAAAAATACTATTGGAATTTTAATAGTTATTCCATTGAATATGTAGAACACTTTGATTAGTATGGATATTTTAACAATATTATTTTCTTCAATTTAGGAATAAGTGATATCTTTTCATTTCTTTGTTCATTTTCTTTCATGAATATTTTATAGTTTTTAGTACATAGGTCTTTCATCTCCTTGGTTACATTTCTAAGTGTTTTATTCTGTTTGATGCTATGATAAATTAGATGGTTTTCCTACTTCATTTTTTGAATAGACTATTATTTGTGTGAAGAAATGCAACTTATTTTTTCCTATTGATTGATTTTCATCTCACAGTGTTACTGAATTCATTTTCATTTACTAGTTCTGTATTAGACCATTGTTTCTTTGCCATAAAGAAATACCTGAGGCTGGGTAATTTATAAAGAAAACAGATTAATTGGCTCATAGTTCTGCAGACTGTGCAGAAAACATGATGCAGACATCTGCTAGGCTTCTGGGGAGGCCTCAGGGAACTTACAATCATGGCAGAAGGCAAAACAAGAGAACAGGCATGTCTCATGGCCAGAGCAGGGGCAAGAAAGCAAAGGGGGAGGTACTACATGCTTTAAATAACCATATCTCAGAACTCACTCACTAGCTCAAGGACAGTGCCAAGGGGTTTGGTGCTAAACCATTCATGAGAAATGTGCCCCCATGATTTAATCCCTTCCCACCAACTCCTACCTCTAACATTAAGGATCATACTTTAACATGAGATTTGGGTGGCAATACACATCCAAACTCTATTAAGTTTTAATTATTTTACCCTTTTTGGAGTCTTCAGAGTTTTATACATATATGATCATCTTCAACAGGGATAGTTTTATTTCTTTCTTTCTGATTTGAATGCCTTTTCTTTCTTTTTCTTGTCTAATTGCTCTTGCTAGTACTATGTTGAATAGAAACAGCAAGAATTAGTATCCTTCCCTTGTATCAGATCTTAGAGGAAAATATTTCATTTTTTCCTATCGATTTTATTTTTAACTTATTATTAGAACATTTGTAATGTTGATAATAAGCATAGAATTATTTAATAATCATTTAAAAACAGAAATCACATATTTTTACAAAAAGGGATTTAATACAGAAAATTACATCAAAGAGTGATTTTTGGCTGAAAAAAAAATAGAGAATGCCAATATCATCTAAATCCACCACTCATGAAGGCAGCTGTTTCCAGCACCAAAGCATATAATCCAAAGCTCTGGAAAAAACCTCAGAACTGCTGTTTATCCAAGTATCTATCACATTGCTTGAGCAGAGTAAAGAATTCCCTTATGTTATGTCTTCAAATTCTCACTTAAGTGTCCCGCAATACAGGAAAGAACTTAGTCTCACTTAGTCCTGCAATACAGGACAGTTGAGACCTGAAGATGGTGCTTACAATCAATGAATAATATCTAGAACTCGTATCAATAAGACATACAGAAATATTCGGTCAAGAAGTAATAGTTACCATAAAATACATATGCTTAAAATTTTAATTTTACTGAGTTCTTATTAGTAGAAACATAAGTATTAGCTGATAAGGTATCTCAACATGCTCCAGTTACATGGTAACATTCTTGCTTAATATTTAAATATGTATAACTTGAGCCATAACCCAAATGTGAGTTGGGAAAGCAAATATTACTTCTAACATCTTACGGTATGTAGACAGGTCTTATGTTTATACTGATCTCCTTTTGCTTTTACTTTCTAATTTTCTTGAATTGTAAATCACACTAATGTTTTCACTCAATTCACTAGTTTCTCTTTTTTGTTCTCTATTAAACCAAATTTGAAACCGTCAAATAAAAATTACACCAGTGGAGTTAAATTGGCAAAATACACTCTATTCAAGATGTTGCAATGGGATCAAGATTATTGAAACAAAAGAGAGAGATTAAACTCAATTCCTCTGAAACCAAAAAAAGGCAAGAAGTGAGCTAGTGGAAAAGTACTGAAGGATATTAGAGGAGAGTTTGATCAGTGTGATTAGGCTATCTGTGTTTGCTAGTTGGTGCTTACTGAAGTTAAACTCCTACCCTTCCAGGGAGTTGAGGAGATAGGAGTGTTGTTTATATTGCTGATTACATTTTAAATAGATGCTCTCTAGTTCTTGAAAAAGACATTCCTGAATTGCAAAACTGACAAGAGGCTAGGAGAAAATTTACATCTCAAGGAGGGCAAAAGAAGGACTTACAATTGTAAGTTTTCTGAAATAAATACTCTAAGAAAAGCGAAGTCAAGATCCTAGAAAGCTGACTAATATTTAGTCAAATTGAGGGAGTCCTTAAAATGGTATTGGTAAGAACAGAGCCATTTCTAAGAGGGAGGTACCTAGGGTGTAGAATTTAAGGAGCCCTAGATACCTTACCCTCCTGTTGGTCCTGAGCTCTCTATAGGCGGATTAGCTCTCTCCTGTGGCAGATTATGCAAAAGATTCTGGAGTATCAAAGACTGGGGAAAGTCTGGAATTATATTACATCCCTCTTCCTAAAACCTCCTCCTCAGGCCTCAAGGCTGAGTGAATTACCTACAAAGTTTAAACTGCACACCGTCATCATTGGTCCATGTGAGACCCCAGCCATGGACTGAATTATATTTCCCTCAAATTTATGTGTTGAAACCCTAACCCCCAATGTGACTGTATTTGGAGATAGGATTTTTAGGAATTAATTAAGGTTAAATGGGTTAATAAGGGTAGGGCCCTAATTTGATAGGATTGATATCCTTATAGCAAGAAAAAGAGAGACCAGAGCCGCATCTCCTTCTCCAGGTGGGCGAACACAAAGGAAAGTCATTGTAAGTACAGAGATAAGGCAGTCATCTATAAGCCAGAAAGAGATCCCTCACCAGAAACCAAATTTACTGGCACCTTGATCATGGACTTTTAGCCTCCAGAACTGGGAGAAAATAAATGTCTGTTGTTTGAACTTAGTCTGTAGTAATTTGTTATGGCAGCTGTTTTTATAACCCCCTCTTAATTTTTATGTTAATTTCAAGTTTCAGCACTCTTCATATCTTTTGTCTCCAGAAACCACATTCTGTTCTCATCCTCTAAGTAATCATTCTGATGTGTTAAATGTATTTTTTATTTCACTGAAAACTTGTAATATACAATTTTTGCATGAATATGTCATTTACATAAATTGCATTCTTTTATATCTATGAAGCATCTCATACTTTTTTTTTTCACTTGGCACCTGTTTTTAGGAACTATCCATGTGGCTATATATAAATCTAATCCCTTGCTTCTACTTGCTGCATAGTATTCCATAGTCTGCTTCTAATATGCTTAACCTACTTATCTCCCAGTGGTGACTTGAAATCTGTTTCTAGACAATGCTACATAAGTGCCAAAGTATATAATTTCCGATTTTTACATTACTCCCATCTTTCTTCCCTCATGTATTTTGGCTTCTTTATCACCTGAGACCCTTTTTCCATTCCCT
The DNA here is from genome assembly GCF_024542745.1 of Macaca thibetana thibetana. NCBI lineage: Eukaryota > Metazoa > Chordata > Mammalia > Primates > Cercopithecidae > Macaca > Macaca thibetana. The sequence continues at coordinate 143,054,738 of NC_065582.1, forward strand.
ACTCATATCTTTTCTTACATCTCCTTATTCCCAGAGTCTCTTTTGAGTAGACTTTGTGAAAACAAATACCACTCTTAGATAAATTCAGCCTTATATGTTATAGGGCCTACAAGATCATCCACAATATGTCTTGTGGCTTTGCCTTTAATACCAAAACAATCAACTAATGTAGAAATTAGGCTTCCCCAAAAACACAGATTCAAGCAATTATGGTTCAAATTTGCATTTTTCTTTTTGTATTTAAATAACAAAACTTAAAATAGGAATATTTGATTAAATTTAAATTTAGGTAGTGCAAGTACTTACAGGCAATATATAGCAAGATTAAGAATACAGTACATTTTTATCTTTTGTCTATTACCCTCTTCCACTCCCCAATGGCTTCTTCCAAGAAATATATAATTTGAGCTGAATTCCACTCTGGAATAACTTAGGCAATTTTGAATCCTGTTTTACATTTCAATCAAATAAGGCAGGATCATTTTAAGTGGGCATTGCAAATTTCAGGCTTCACCTTCAATTAAAAGAACACAAGGAAAGGCTCTTTTCTCCTAACAGTCCAAAGCCTAGGACTGGAGGCATTTGGATTTCCTCCTGTATGTCACTTGCCATTGCACATTATCTCCCAGCAACAGCTGGTGACACACAGACACTGTGCCTCTAGGAAAACTCTCTTTTCCCCCTTCCATCTGTTTCAGTCCATTTACTTCAGAAATAAAACACTGCTTTAGCTACTCTGCTTACAACATCTTATCCACAACGTAATTTAAATACCTTCAGTTGGAGGAAGCAGATTTTGCATTTTGAGGCTAGTTTTACTTAAAGAAAAAAAAGCTGAAGTTATAGGTCTTCACAACCAGATTATCACATGGAAACTTTTTATAGGTAGGACAGGAAAATACCGATGCTTATGTTATCAAAAGAATATAAAGGTAATATGTAAATATGTTTGAAAATAAAATATACTTACTGTATTTCTGAGGTTGAATTTAAACCTAAGTGACTGTTATTTATTTTCACTACAGAACAGGAAGGATTTGCAATTTTATAAGGGCTGCTATATCAATGTCTCTATGCTTTTTTGCTCTTGATTGGGAAGCAGCAACAAACATCAATGAAGGTAGAAGTAACCACAACTTCTGCGTCTTCACACCCTTACAGCTGCTTTGAATGCCTAGACCATGACTATAGCAAGGTTTTTTTTTTTTTTTTGTATTTTTCTCTTTTAAAATTTGTATGTGACTTCTTCTCCACTGTTTGAAAAATATCACAAGCTCAGAAATCCAATGGCCAAAGTGTGAACAAAGAATACAATATTACATGTGAAATGAGCAAGTTATTTAACATATCTAAGTCTCTGTTTATCTAAAAAAATAAGGTACCTATTTCATAGAGTTACTATGAGGATTAAACGATATGTTTCATTTAAAGTTTTTAATGCAGTGTCTGTCCCACTATAAGGGATCAAACGTAAGCTAACATAAATGTTGCAGAAATAATAATAATGAAAATAAAATAATATTATTTTCCTTTGATTACTGTGATTCTTTCTCATTTTCAAGAAAAGAGAATGTCATTAGTCTTTTGAATCAATCTCTTTGTTTTTGGTTTGAGGAGATGAAAAAACACAAAATCTTACTCCTGATATTGACGTTGTAAGAGTTATACCATTTCTTCCTAAATACATTGTTGCAACAAAGCTAATTCTGTTCAGTAGAACATAAAATCAATATTTTTACTGATGTTTTCTAATGTAGTAGTTTGTTTCTTATTTAGTAGAATTTTTTATTTTAAAATAGTTTTTTTATGTTGTGATTTTTCTCTGTGTGTATTTCCAAGTGAACATTTTTCACCTTTGGATTGTAAAAGCAGAAATGTATGTTAACTTTATGCTTTTTGGTTTGCTGTTTCTCTGTTTATTATTATAAGGTATAATAAGATACTTTTTGTCATAAAACAATATAATACGAGTTTTAGGTTTTAAATTTAATTTTTAAATTTTAGGTTTTAAATTAGGTTTTAAAACTAGGTTTTAAATTTTATTTATTAATTTCCAACTTGAATCAGCAGTAAATATGGCTTTACCCATTGTTTCTCATAGAGCATTATGAAAATTATTATTCTGTTCCACTCTGGGACTCTCTACTTTTAAATCACCATGTGGAAATCTATCATAGAACTCAAAATTAATTGTCCAAATGGAACTAGTGATTTCACTTCTCCTCACAAAAATCCCCAATTTGTTCATCCTCAACTCTCACACATCACTAGTGGCATCATCACTGAGTCAGTTGCTTAAGCAAAACACACATTTTATCTTTCTGTTTTCTTCACACTTCACATCTGATCTCTCAGTAAGTCTTTAGGTAATATATTTAAAATACACAAAAATCTATATTACTTGTCACTCTCTCCATCTCCATAAGCCACCGTCACCCTATAAATGGTCTACTATGATGGCATTCTATATTTGTCAATATGGGCTAGTTTGTTACTCTTGACAGGAAGTTCATTAATTTTTATCATCTAAAAAAACACATAACACTTAGCCCATTATAATTCTCAGGTCAATCATGAACTACAAAAGTATATTGAGAAAATTAAAAGTCTCCTCCTCTTACCGTTGCCACTGTCCCCTTTATCTCTTCAGAAGTGACCATAGTTAACTGGTTGAAATGTGTATCCTTCAGTCTTGTCAATTATATGTGTAGTTCTTAAGTGGGGTTGATTTTCCACCTAGGGGACATTTTACAATACCTGAAGTCAATTTTGGTTATTAATGCATGAGGTCGCTACTGACATATAGTAGGTAGTGGTCAGGAACACTGCTGAACTTCTACAATGCACAGGCAACCCTCACAACAGATAATTATTTAGACCAAAATATGAATAGTACTGAATTTGAAAAACCCTGTTTGTTTTGTTTTGTTTTGTTTGTGTGTGTGTGTGGTGATGTTGGTGATGTTGCTTTTACTTTAAACAATCTACTGTTTTAATATAATCATAGAGTTGTCCAATTATTCAGTTTTTGAATACTTTTGTCACTCAAACAGGAAACCCCACATTCATTATCAATCATATCTCATTTGCTGTAGTCCTCCCAATCCTAGGCAACCATAATCTACATTCTGTCTCTACAGATCTATTTTGAACATTTCATATTAATTAAATTATACCATATGTGGTATTTTGTGATTGGCTTCTTTCGCTTAGCATAATGTTTTGAAGGTCCGTCAACATGTAGTGTGCATCTTTACTTCCTTTCTTTTCATTGCCAAATAATATTGCATTGCATTGATATCCTACATTTTATTAATAGTTCTCTGTCAATTGACAGAAATTTGGGTTGTTTCTATTCTTTGACTATTTACTAATAGAATTTCTGTGGATATTTGTGTACAAGTTTCATGTGAATATATATTTTTATTTCTCTTAGTATAAACCTAGGAGTGCAGTTGCTGAATCATATGAAACTCTATATTTCACATTTTGAGGAACTACCAGACTGTTTTCCAAAGTAAGCTGCACCATTCTCGCCAGCAATGTATGAGTTCCATTTTCTCCACATCTTTGTCAATTCTTATTGCATGATTATTATATTTGGATTATAGCCACCAAAGCACATGAAAAGTGGCATATCATTGTTATTTTGATTTTCATTTCTCTAATGACTAATGGTTTTTACCATCCTTTTATGTGCTAGTCATTTGTATATCCTCTTTGGAGAAATGTCTACTTAGATTCTTTTTTTTGTTTTGTTTTGAGATGGAGTTTGGCTCTTGTTGCCCAGGCTGGAATGCAATGGTGTGATCTCGGCTCATTGCAACCTCCACCTCCTGGGTTCAAGCGATTCTCCTGCCTCAGCCTCCTGAATAGCTGGGATTATAGGCATGCACCGCCATGCCTGGGTAAGTTTTTAAATTTTTTTATTTTTCAGTAGAGGTAGGGTTTCTCCATGTTGGTCATGCTGATCTCGAACTCCCGACCTCAGGTGATCCGCCTGCCTCGGATTCCCAAAGTGCTAGGATTACAGGTGTGAGCCTCCGCGCCCAGCCTACTTAGATTCTTTGTTGTTTTTTTATTTGTTTGTCTTTTTATTATTAAGTTAAAGAATTCTTTGTATTATATATATGAGTCCTTTATCTAATATATGATTTATAAATATTTTCTCCCATTCTATATTTTTCCACTTTATTTATATTAATTCTTTAAAGCAAAAGAGTTTTAATTTTGATATGCTTCAAGTTTTATATTTTATTTTTTGTGACCTACCTGAAGCTCACGAAGATATATGCCCATATTTTCGTCTAGGAATTTTATAGTTTTATTTTTAATATTTAGGTTCACGTTCTGTTTTAAGTTAGTTTCTGTGTGTGGTATGAGGAAAATATCCAACTACATTCAGTTTACTTTTTTAAACTGATAAATAAAATTTGTGTATTTCTATGGTATACAAAGTGATGTTTTTGTATGTGTATAAGTTGTGGAATGATTAAATCAAACTAATTCACATATCCCTCATTTCAAATACTTTTTTTGTAGTGAGTCCATTTAAAATCTATTATCTTAGCAATTTCCAAGTATATAACACATTGTTAACTATAGTCATCACGCTGTGCAATAGATCTCCAGATTTCTTTTGCATGTGGAAATCTAATGTCCAAGTGATGCAAGCAAACCCCAAAATTGGGACTCAGCCTGGGAGGGTTTTTGGCTTCATGCAGGAAAGAATTCAAGAGTGAGCAAACAGAGTAAAGTAAAAGCAAAACAACTTTATTTGTGCATAGGAAAATGGCTGCTCTATAGAGCAGGGCTTCACCATAGGCAGAGTAGCACTCATGGATTGCTGGCTAGCTATATTTATAGCTACTCTTAATTATATGCTAAATAAGTGACAAGTTATTCACAAATACTCTAGAACAAGGATGGAGAGTCTCCAGAACTGAGGGTTCCTCCCCTTTTAAACCATATATTGTAAATTTTGGACATTGCTATGGCACTTATAAACTGTCATGGTGCTGGTGGGAGTGTCTTCTAGCTTGTTAATGCATTATAATTAGCATATAATGAGCAGTGAGGACAACTAGAAGGTTGCTTTTATCACCATCTTAGTTTTAGCTGGTTTGGGCTAGTTTCTTTTTTTGTTTGTTTGTTTGACTGTTTTTTTGAGGAAGAGTCTCACTCTGTCCCCCAGGTTGGAGTGCAGTGGTCCGATCTCAGCTCACTGCAAGCTCCGCCTCCCGGGTTTAGGCCATTCTCCTGCCTCAGCATCCCGAGTAGCTGGGACTACAGGCGCCCGCCAATCTTGCCCGGCTAGTTTTTTGTATTTTTTAGTAGAGACGGGGTTTCATCCTGTTAGCCAGGATGGTCTCGATCCCCTGACCTCGTGATCCGCCCTTCTCGGCCTCCCAAAGTGCTGGGATTACAGGCTTGAGCCACTGCTCCCGGCCCTAGTTTCTTTACCACATCGTATTTTGACCAGATCCTGTTTTGATCATAGGGGTTGTGATTGGTGCTCAGAAAAGAAGTTCTGCTAATCTCCTTCCCCACATGGGTCACCTGTTGAAAAGACTGTTCTTCCTCATTGATTTGTCTTGGCACCCTAGTCAAAAAATCAAATAACTGTAGATGTTAGGTTTTTTTTTCTTTTGACTCAATCCTATTGCATTGGTCTATGTGTCTAGCCTTATGACATAACCACATTATGGATTGTGTAGCTTTGTAGTAAGTATTGAATTTACATGTGTGAGTTCTCCAACATTGTTCTTCTTTTACAAGATTGGTTTCTCTATCCTTTCTATTATTAAAAATAAGATATTGAAATATCCATTTGTTATTGTTATTTTTCTGTTTTCCCTTTGAATTATTTGAGTTTTTATTTTGTTTATTTTGGTGACCTCAGTTAGGTGCGTATGTGTTTATATTTTTTGTATCTTTCTGATGGATTAGCACTTTTTATTATGGAATGTCCCTGTAGATCTCTATTTTATTATAAAGTCTGTTTTACCTAATATAGGTATAAGCACACCAGTTTTCTTGTGTTTGGTGTTTTTCTAGCCTTTTATTTATTTTATATTATGTTATTATTATTATTTTTTGAAATGGAGTCTTGCTCTGTCACCTAGGCTGGAGGGCACTGGCACAATCTTGGCTCACTGAAAGCTCCGCCTCCCAGATTCACACCATTCTCCTGCCTCAGCCTCCCGAGTAGCTGGGACCACAGGCGCCCGCCACCATGCCTGGCTAATTTTTTTAATTTTTAGCAAAGAAGGGATTTCACTGTGCTAGCCAGGATGGTTTTGATCTCCTGACCTCATGATCCGCCTGCCTCAGCCTCCCAGAGTGCTGTGATTACAGGTGTGAGCCACCATACCTGGCCTCTAGCCTTTTATTTTTAACCAGCTTGAATCTGATTCTAAAGTGAGTCATCTGTAGACTACATGTACGTGGATTTTGTTTTGTTTTTTGTTTCTGTGTCCAGTTTTGCAAACTCTGCATTTTAATTGGAGTGTTTAATTCACTCATATTTAATGTTATTATTGATGGAGTCGTGTTTGCGTATTACTATTTACTTTTTGTTTTCTATGTCTCATATGTTTTTGCTTCTATATTCCTATTTTATGGCTTTTTGAATTACCTTAATATTTCCTAGTGTAACATTTTAATTTCTTCATTGATCTTTTGGGGTGTGTGTGTGTGTATATATATATATGTGTGTGTGTGTGTGTGTGTGTGTTATTTTTTTTGCAGTTGTTCTGGAACTTACTATATATATTCTCACTCATCAGAATCAACTGTATATTTATACTAACTTATTTTCAATGAGATATGAAAATGTTGGTCCTACATATTGTGTACACTGCATCTATATTTCACTAATCCAACAGTACAGGTACAATTATTACTTTATATATAGTCTTTTAAAAGACAGAAGAAAGAAGAGCAATTATAGAGAGAGTACATTAATATAAAACTTTCTACTTACTATTTTTGGCTCTCTTAATTCATTTTTGTGTTTTAAGTTATAATTTAAACACTTCAGCTTTGTTTACTTACTCATCTTCAGCTTTGTTTCCATATACATTCTTTGGGTTAACTTTTCTCAGCTATATTAAATTTTTTTATGCTGTAGCCCTGCTGTAGTTTCAATGTCTGCTCCCAAAACTCATGTGAAACATTGTCTCCAATGTGGAAATGTTGAAAGGTGGAGCTTTTTCTGCACCCATCTGCAGTCAAATGTCTCAGGAATCAGGTAGGAGTTTGTGAAACCCCGGTGGAGCCTAAGACTTAGGAAGGTAGTTTTGAGAGAGCAGATCAACACCAAGGTGGCTGATCTGTCCTACTGAGCTTGCTTACAGGTTCAAGACAAGAAACAGGAGAGTTCCCCAAGAGGTTTGGCTATAGCCTCACTTGGCCTTGAGCTTTTAACCAAAGCCATCTGTCAAGGTGTTCACAAGGAATGATGCACATTAGTGCCTTGGTGGAAGGGTTTATTTGCTCATTGACATCAGTCTCAGCAGTGAACCTGAACGTTGTCCTGTGATGCTTCTTCAGCTTTCCTTAGCTGAGTTCCTAGCTCAGAGTTACTCTCACAGGGACCCAGAGGGAGACTCACCCCTATATCCCAGTCTAAGATTCTAAACCTTCCAGACAAGCTTGCCAACCTCCATCCCACAGCAGATTCCAAGGAAGTCTAATCTCAGCTCTAGTCCCTCTTGCTGCAACTGGAAACTATCCCATCTCTGTAGGGATGTACTAACAGCCTCATTCCTATCTGGGACAATGTGACAGGGTCTCTAGCCTCTGTCCCATAGCAGATTCCAAGGGGGCCCAGTTTCAGTCTAGTCTCTCTCTTTGCAGTCAAGGAAATGTCCTACCTGTGTAGGAACTTGCTGGGTAATGCATACCACTCTTTGAAGAGACCAGGCTTTCAGTCTCTGTCCCACACCAGATCCCAGTCTCAACTCTAGGTCTCCTACTATAGTTAAGGAACTATCTCATCTATTTAGGAACCTACTGGGAGATGCACACCCATCTAAGTCAGTGTGACAGGCATGCCAGTCTTCATTCCAGAGCAGATCCTGAGGGGGACTAGTCTCATCTGTAGCCCCTCCTGAGAACTACTCTGCAAAGTAGGACCCATCCTGTTTGTGCAGAGACCTTCAGGGATGCATATCCATCTAGGACACTGAGACAGCCTTTTGAGTTCAGGTCCCTGGCCGGCGTTCTTACACAGTCTTAGTACCCTCACTGAGCCTTCCCCAGGTCCATCAGGGACAGAAAGCCATGTCAACCCCATAGCTCTTGCAGCTCTCCTAGACTTGGGCTAAGAATGTCCTCTAATGCTAAGATAGATGCAGTAGATATAGGTTCAGAGCATACAACAGTCAGTCTAGAATTCTTAGATACTCCTCTGAAGAAGGACAGCCACAACCAAAGTCAGATTCCAAAGACTAAAATACATACTTAGTTCCTTAATGGGCAGACATCATCACACTTCCAAAGGAATCAAGAACATACAGGAAAAATAGGATGTAACCACTCCAGCCTGAGTGACAGAGCGAGACTCTGTCTAAAAAAAAAAACAGGATGTAACCAAATGGACAAAATAAGACACTAAAGACTGGCCCTATAGTGATAAAGGTGTGTAATCTCTCATACAAAGAATGCAAAATAGCTGTTTTAAAGAAGCTTGATGAACTTCAAGAAAACACAGATAATTAATTTAAAAATTTGCCAGAGAAATTTTAACAAATACATTAAAATTTAAAAAAGGAAATCCTGGACCTACTAAACCCAATGAATGAAATTAAAAAATGCAATAGAGAGCATCCACAGCAGGACCAACCAAGCAGAAAAAAAGAATCAGTAAACTTGAAGATGGACTATTTCAAAATGCACAATCAGAGGAGGAAAAAAGAAAAATAGTGAAAAAGAATAAACCAAGCTTGTGGGTCCTATGGAACAACATTAACATGGCAAATATCCAAGTTATTGAAGTTAAAGAGAAAACTGAGAAAGACAAAGTGTAAGTAAGCTTATTCAAATAAATAATAACTTTAAACCTTCGAAAACCTAGAGAAATATGTAACTGGCTATGTACATGAAGGTCAATATTCACCAATCCAATTCAACCCAAATAAGAATACTTCAAGAAATTATAATAGAAATCTCAAATGTCCAAGACAAAGAGGGGATCCTGAAAACAACAAGGGAAAAGAAGCAAATAACATATAAGAGATCCAATACACCTGGTAGCAGACTTTGCTGGAGAAACCTTACAGGCAAAGAGGAAGTGCAACAATGTAATCAGAATACTGAAGAAAAAAATATCAAAAATACTGTACCCAGTGAAGTTATTTTTCAGAAATGAAAGACAGATGAGGACTTTCCCAGAAATACAAAAGCTAATGGCATTTATTGCTATCAGACCTGTCATACAAGAAACACTAATAAAAGTTATTCAGATTGAAAGAAAAGGAAGCTAATATGATTGTTACTCTAATATTTTAATTATTGTACTTAAACCACTTGTATTGTTAGTAAGAAGACTAAAAGACAAAACTGTTAAAAATAACAATAACAACTCGATAAAAGATAAGCAATACAAATGTAAATCACGACATCAAAAATTCAAAATGTTGGTGGAGAAGGGAGTTAGTTTGCACAGGATTTTTAGAGAGTTGTTTGTTTTATTTGTTGTGTGATCACAGTAAATTGGTATCAGTTTTAAATACTTGTACTTATAGAATGCTTTTGGTTAGCTTCTTTGGTTACCACCACAAAGCAAAAATCTATAATAGGTACACTAATAATAAAAAGGAATTAATTAATCCATACTACCAGAGAAAATTACTTAACCACAAAGGAAGATAGTAGAATGAAAGAGAATAAGAGAGGAGTTACAAAACAACCCACAAAACAAGCAACAAATGAAAGTAGTAAGGCTTTAACTATCAATTATGACATTGAACATAAACTGACTAAATTATCCAATTAAAATTGGCTGAATGGATTAACAAACAAGACCCACGTATATGCTGCCTGGAAGAAACTCACTTCATGTGTAAAGACACACAGAAATCGTGGTGACAGAAAAAGTATTTCATAAAAATGAAAACCATAAGAAAGTCAGGGTAACTGAACTTAGATAAGATAGATTTTAAGTCAAAAACTATAAAAAGACCCAAAGAAGGTTGTTATACCATGATAAGTGGATCAATTCAGCAAGATATAACAATAGTAAATATATAGGCACCCAAAACTGGAATACCCTATTATATAAAACAAATATTAGATTTATTGGGCAGGATAGTCTACACTACGATAATGGTAAGGGATTTCAACACCCCATTTCTGGTAATGAACAGATCATCCAGGCAGAAAATCAACAAAGAAGCATGAGAGTTAAACTATACTCTAGAACAAATGGACCTAATATTTATAGAACACTCCATCCAACTGTTGCAGAATACAAAGTCTTCTCATTAGCACATAAAACATTTTCAGGATAGACTATATGTTACACTCCAAAAACAACCTCAACAAATTCAGAAAAGTAAAAGCTCTACCAAGCATATTTTCTGACCAAAATGAAATGAAACTAGAAATCAATAACACAAGGAATTCTGGAAACTTTACCAATAAATGGAAATTAAACACATATTCCTGAATGACCAATGTTCAATAAAGAAATTTAAAAGGAAATAAAGGGCCAGGCATGGTGGCTCATGCCCATAATCCCAGCACTTTGGGAGCCTGAGGTGGGCATATCAGAAGGTGAAGAGATCAAGACCATCCTGGCCAACATGGTGAAACTCTGTCTCTACTGAAAATACAAAAATTAGCTGGGTGCAGTGGCACATGCCTATAGTCCCAGCTACTCAGGAGGCTGAGGCAGGAGAATCACTTGAACCTGGGAGGCAGAGATTGCAGTGAGCTGAGACTGTGCCACTGCACCCCAGCCTGGTGATGGAGTGAGACTCTGTCAAAAAAAAAAAAAAAAAAAAAAAAAAAAAAACAAAGAAAGAAAAAAAAAAGAAATAAGAAGAAGGAAATAAAAAAAATTAAATGGAAATGGAAAGAAAACGTAGCAAAACCTATAGCATACAGCAAAAGAGGTTCTATTAGTCCATTATCATGCTGCTATGAAAAAAATACACAAGACTGGTTAATTTATAAAGGAAAGAAATTTAATTAACTCACAGTTCCACAGGGTTGGGGAGACTTCAGGAAACTTAGAATGATGGTGGAACAGGAAGCAAACGTGTACTTCTTCGCATGGTGGCAGGAAGAAGAATGAGAGCCGAGAGAAGAGGAAATCCTTTTATGAAACCATCAGATCTCATGAAAACGTACTCAGTATCACAAGAACGGGATGGTGGAAACCACCCCCATAAAACAATGATCTCCACCTTGTCCCTCCCACGATGTGGGGATTATGAGAACTAAAATTCAAGATGAGATTTAGGTAGGAACACAGCCAAACCATATCTTTCCACTCTGGCCCATCCTAAATCTCATGTCCTCACAATGCAAAACACAATCATGCCCTTCCAACAGTCCCCCGAAGTCTTAACTCATATCAGCATTAACTCAAAAGTTGAAGTACAAAGTCTCATTTGAAACAAGGCAAGTCTGTTCCACCGATGAGCCTGTAAACTCAAAAGCAAGTTAGTTACTTTCTAGATATAAAGGGGGTACAGGCATTGGGTAAGTACATCCATTCCAAATGGGAGAAATTGGCCAAAACAAAGGGGTTACAGGCACCATGCAAGTCCAAAATCTAATAGGGCAGTCATTAAATCTTAAAGTTCCAAAACGATCTCCTTTGACTCAAAGTCTCACATCCATGTCATGCTAATACAAGAGGTGAGCTCCCATGGCCTTGGTATGCTCCACCCCTGTGACTTTGCAGGGTACAACCCTCTCCAGGCTGCTTTCATAGGCTGGTGTTGAGTGTCTGTGGATGTTCCAGGTGCACAGTGCAAGCTGTCAGTGAATCTACAATTCTGGGGTCTGGGAGACAGTGGCCCTCTTCTCAGAGTTCCACTAGGCAGTGCCACAGTGGGGCCTCTGTGTGGGGGTTCCAACCCCACATTTCCCTTTTGTACTGTCCTCATAGTTCTCTATGAGGGCCCCATCCATGCAGCAAAGTTCTGCCTGGACATCCAGGCATTTCCATACATCCTTTAAAATTCAAATGTAGTTTCACAAACCTCAATGCTTGACTTCTATGCATCTATGCATCTGCAGGACCAACACCATGTGGAAGCTGCCAAGGCTGGAGGCTTGCCCAATCTGAGACAACAACCTGAGCTGTACTTTGGCCTCTTTTAGGTATGGCTAGAGCAGCTGGAAAGCAGGACATCAAGCCCTGGGGCTGCACACAGCAGCGGGGGCCCTGGAGACAGTCCAGGAAAGCATTTTTCTTTTCTAGGCCTCCTGGCCAGTGATGTGAAGGTCTGCTGTGAAAGTCTCTGACATACCCTGGAGATATTTTTTGCCATTGTCTTGGTGATTAACATTTAGCTCCTTGTTACTTATGCAAATTTCTGTAGCAGGCAAAAATTTCTCACCGGAAAGTGGGTTTTTCTTTTCTATCACATCATCAGGTTGCAAATTTGTCAAACTTTTATGGTCTGCTTCATCTCGAACATATTGCCACTTAGAAATTTCTTCTACCAGAAACTCTGAATTAACTCTCTCAAATTCAAAGTTTGAAAGATCTCTAGGGCAGAGGCAAAATGTTGCCAGTCTATTTGCACAACAAGAGTAATCTTTACTTCAGTTCCCAAAAAGTTCTTCATCTCCATCTGAGACCATCTCAACTTGAACTTCATTGTCCATATCACTATCAACATTTTTGTCAAAGCCATTCAACAAGTCTCTAGGAAGTTCCAAAATCTCCCATATTTTCCTGTCTTCTTCTGAGCCCTCCAAACTGTTCCAACATCTGCCTGTTACAGAGTTCCAAAGTTGCTTCTACATTTTTGAGTATCTTTACAGCAGTATCCCACTCTCTGTAGTACCAATTCACTGTATTAGTCCATTCTCTTGCTGCTGTGAAGAAATACCAAATAATGGGTAATTTATAAAGGAAGAGGGTTAATTGACTGACAGTATCACAGGGCTGGAGAAGCCTCAGGAAACTTAGGATCATGGCAGAAGGGGAAGCAAACATGTCCTTCTTCAAAGGGCAGCAGGAAGGAGAAGAATAAGAGCCTAGAAAAGGGCAAAGCTCCTCATAAAACCATCAGATATCATGAGAACTAACTCACTATCATGAAAACAGGATGGGAGAAACAGCCCCCATGATTCAGTTATCTCTAGCTGATCCCTCCCACAACACATGGGGATTATGGGAACTACAATTCAAGATGAGATTTGGGTGGGGATGCAGCCAAACTATATCAGAGGTACTAAAAGGAAAGTTTATAGCAATAAAACATAGAAAAAGTCTAAATATACAATCCAAAAATGTATCTCAAGAAACTACAAAAACAAAAGCACCCAAAAATAGTAGAATAAAAGAAATCATAAAGATCAGAGCAGAGATAAATAAAAGTGAGACTAGGCAACATGCAGATAAATGAAATGAAATGTTGGCTTTTTTCAAAAGATAAACAAAATTGGCAAACACTTAGCTAGAATAATAAAAAAGAGAAGACCCAAATAAAATCAGAGTTAAAAAGAAAAATATTGCAACTGATATCACAGAAATACAAAGAATCATTAGATTCTATTATGAACTACTATATAACAACAAATTGGAAAATCTAGAGGAAATAAATGAATTCCTGGATGTACACACTTTTCCAGGACTGAACCATGAAGAAATAGAAAACTTAGAGAGACCAGTGACAAGGAGTAAGATGAAAGCAGTAATAAAATGTCTTCCATCAAAGAAAATCTAAGGAACCTAATGGATTCACTGCTGAATTCTACCATGTGATCCACCAATCCCACTGCTGGCTATGTATCTACAGGAAAGAAAATCAATGAATCAAAGAGATATCTACATTCTCATGTTTATGAGTGCTCTATTCACAATAGCCAAGATATGGTGTTAACCTAAGGTCCTACCAATGGGTGAATGCATAAAGAAAATGTGGTATCTATACACAATGAAACATTATTCAGGCATTATTTTCATAGAAATAATGAAATGATTTTATTTCTATGAATGTAATATGAATAGAACAGGAGATGATTATGTTAAATCAGATTAGTCAGATATAGAAAACCAAATATCACATGATCTCACTCATATGGGGGAGCTAAAAATGTAGATCTCATGCAGGTAGAGAGTAGAAGGGTGGTGACCACAGCTGGGAAGGGAATGGGGAGGAAGGTATGAAGACAAGGTGGCTAATGAGTATAAAAACACAGAAGAAGTAATTTCTGGTATTCATAATACAGTAGAGAAATCATAGTTAACAATAATGTATATTTCAAAACAACTAGAAGAGTTTTGTAATTTTTTAACACTAAGAAAAACATAAATGTTTGAGGTGACAGATATTTCAATTACCCTGATTTGATTATTTCATGTTATATGCATGTATCAAAATATCACATGCACCCTAAACACAGGTAGATCTGTGATATGTCAATTTAAAAAGGCAAAAATAAGTTTTTAAAAAATAGGTGATCTGATCATGAAGGCTTTGCCCAAATTTGGGGATTAATGTGTAAGTTAATGAATTAATGAGTTATGAGTAATGAGTTCCCCCCAGGAAGATGTTTCTTACCAGATATGGTTCCTTAACTTTGGACATCTCAGCTTCTATAACTGTAAGAAATAAATTTATTTTCTAATAATTCACTCAGTTTCAGGTATTCTGTTACAAGCAACAGAAAACGAATTAATACTATTTCTAACAACACAGAATTTAGATAGATAAATGGATAATAGATATAAATACAGTTATAGTTATTTACAACTGTTCTTTAAATCACTTAAGAAAAGAAAGGAGTGTTAACAAACATTTATAATGATCTTTATAATCCTGTAAGTATAGTTAATGGTACTTCTTGTTTCTCGGGAGTTTTCTTTCTTTGGTGGGGTAAGGGACAGTTCAAGACTGAAATTACTGTATAAGGTCACCTCCCTTCAGCCTGCAGAATTTCCTTTATTATTTCTCACAGGAAAGCTATGTTAGCAACAAATTCTCCGTTTGTTGTTCTTGTTGTTGTTTATTTGGCCACATCTTTATTTCACTTTTATTTTTGAAAGATTGCCTTGCCACCCCACTTTCAACTGTCTTGTACTGTTTTTGCTGAGGCTGGGTTGGGAAGTCAACTGCTAATTTGGTTGGACTTATTTTCTACCTGCCAAGTCATTTTTCTCTTGCTGCTTTAAAGATTTTGTTTCTTTTCTTGCTTTTGTCATTTTCTCTAGAATGTGTCTATGTGGATCTCTTTGTTTTTGTCCTACTTGCATTTCATTAAAATTCTAGGATGCATACAATAAACATTTTTTGTCAAATTTGAGAATATTTCAGCCATTGTTTATCTGGAATTATTTTCTGCTTTCTCTCTTGTTCTATCACAAATAATTATGAAAGTCAAACTGAAATTATGATAATAAAAAGTAATTCATGGCCAGGTGCGGTGGCTCACACCTGTAATCTCAGCACTTTGGGAGGGCGAGATGGGGCCAAGTTCAGGAGTTCAAGACCAGCCTGGCAAATATGATGAAACCTTGTCTCTACTAAAAATAAAAAAAATTAGCCGGGCATGGTGGCTGGCACCTATAATCCCAGCTATTCGGGAGGCTGAGGAAGGAGAATTGCTTGAACCTAGGAGGCAGAGGTTGCTGTGAACTGAGATCATGCCATTGCATTCCAGCCTGGGCAACAAGAGTGAAACTCCATTAAAAAACCAACAAACAAACAAACAAAAAAAACAGTAATTCATGAGTAAAATTAAGCTAAAAACAGAAGCAGATTTTATAATTTCTGTTAAAAAGACAGACTGGTGAACAATCGTATAGCATGTTCATGAGTTTGGACAAATAAATTAGCAAGCTAGTGGTAAAGTAAAATGAGCCAGTTATTGAATAAATATGCTGATTAAAAACAAATAACCTAGGAAATGTGTCACAAATGCTAATAGGCTTTTGTATCCTGAAGAGATAAAAGAATAATTATTTTTAAAAAAGAAATACATATGTAACTATGAGGTAGTTATATTAAGTCCTCCTCTCATCTGACTAAAATTTTTCAGAAGTGCAAAAATAAGAAGGAAATTGCAAAAAATCATTAAGAATTTAAAGCATAAGAAAATGAAAATTGGAAATGTATCTGTTTAAAAATAATTGAAAGTACAAAGAAGGCAGACTCCTCATTTTTCTAAGCTTGTAGTATATAATGCAACTATAATCAGATGAAGAAAATGATGTAGTCTTAATTTTGTAAATAGTGAAAGCATAAAGAATTAAAATGTTATATTTAAATATAATGATATGGTAGTTCTCTAGTACCTAATATTAAATTTTTAAATTTAATTCAATGCAGTAAACAACAATCAAACCTCTGTTTTAGGTAACATGAAAAGACTGAGAAAAAGTGAAAGATCCAGTTCCTTCATTTGAAGAGATCACAGGTTTAAAATGTATACAGATAAAATAATAAATCTGTCATAATTAAATGGTAAAAATGTAACAATAAAATTACGCGCAGTACAGCACGTGAGTGTGATGTATAGTTATCATTAAAATGTGACTATACTTCATAAAACAACTAAGATGTGGGTTATGTTAAAAAGAATAAATACAATCTTGAACAAAGAAGGAAAGGTCTCTACAAATAAGGAAAATAATATGTTCAAAGAAGCATAATTATGAAAAAGTTGAGTGCAGACAGAGATTATAGTATGACTAAAGATAGGAAACAAGATAGGGAGAAATGGTCAGGCCAAATAAGAGATCTGAAGGCAAGTCATGAATAATACCCTTCAGTGAGACATCAATAATATATTAAGAAATAGAGTTTCATTGCTGAGAAAAACAAAGAAACATTATAATACATCGCATAGTAAAATAACAAGATTTGGTTATTTTAGAAAATTTATACTAGAAGCAGCACACAGCATCATAAAGAGTGAAACTGAAAGTGGGAACCTAGTTAGAAGGCTGGAGTAATAACTGGGAGAAAAATGAACGGCAATATACGCCTTTAGAATTTTTTATTTAGAGGAGAAGGACAAGAGATGCTAAGGAGACCGAATGCAAAGAACTTGTTGACAAACTGCTTGTAGGGACTGATAGAAAAGGAAGCATATAGTTACTTCCTGATTTGGGATTGTGGTGCTTTTCACAAAAGTAAGGGACGAAATGAATTTTTAAAAGTCTGTATGGATGGGTGAGGGAGAGGATGAGATTTTCTTTTTGAGACTATAATCTGTTTTAAATACCTTTAGGAAAGTCAAGTCAAGATTTGTTGAGAGAAATGAGCAGTTAAATATTCCAATCTGGAGTTCAATATATTGAACTGAATATATTCCAAGTGGTCAATATCTGAACATAAGGAAGACAAAATCAATCATTCACAAAGAATGAGATGGGAACTAAAATGAAACTTTGGGAAATAAGGACACTGAGAAAAAAAAAAAAAATGCCACAAAGAGAGGAGAAAAAAACAAACAAACAAACAAAAAAAAGTGCATAGTATACTGGCAGCTAGTGAAGATTTTCATTTTGAAACCTATAAATTACACAAAAGAGTGAAATGCTACAGACCAAAAGTTAAAAAAGATAACAGATATGTATTTTTTCATTGAATTCATCAGTAGAATGTAATTTTAGTGGACATTAGAAACCATAATGCAATGTGTTAAAGAGAATTTGATGTTCAGAAGTGAATTCCAGGAGAGCTGAAAACCTATACAAGAAGCTTGATTTGAAGGAAGAAAAATACAATAAGGATAAATTACAAAGATGAGATAAATAAAGTCAAGAAAAGAAAGGCAAGTGAAAAGATAATGGGAAGGAATTAGAAAAAACAAAGAATGAGACCCACTTGCAACCACATGGATGGAACTGGAGATCATCACGTTAAGTGCAATAAGCCAGGCACAAAAAGACATACATCACATGTTCTCACTTATTTGTGGAATCTCAAAACCAAATCAATTGAACTCATGGACATAGAGAGTAGACAGATGATTAGCAGAGGCTAGGAGAAATAGTGGAGGGCTGGGTAAAAGGTGGAAATCGTTAATAGTTATAAAAAATTAGAAATAATGAATAAGACTAACTGATGATAGCACACTAGGGTAACTATAGTCAATAATAACCTAATTGTATATTTAAAATAACTTAAAGAATGTAATTGGACTGTTTGTAACTCAAAAAATAAATGCTCAAGGGGATGGATGCCCCATTTTCCATGATATGCTTACTTCATGTTGCATACATGTATCAAAATGTCTCATGTACCCCATAAATATATACATTTACTATGTACCCATAAAAACATTTAAAAATAATAAAAAATTAAAAAGAAATAAATTAGAAATTTTGTGAGATGACGTTATAATATTATTACTATTAATGATACTTATTAAAAGAGTTAGCTTAATAGAGGATTAGATCATATTTTTCAACCACAACCAGGATCAGAATAAAAAAACATATGTCAGTGGTAGGCAAGAAGCTGAGGGAATGTATGGCCTCTATTTTCTCTGTGAAGTAAGAATACTGAGAGTGAAGGCGTGCTGGAGTTTGGGCCTCCAGGCATCTCTAAAGAAGTGAACTAGCCATTGTGCAAAATATGAAAGAAAGCAGATATAAAATCCTTCCTCATCAGGAATAAGGTTTTAGTAAAAGTTTCTAACAATACCTATGTGATGACCCTTATGAGCATTGTGTGATTTCCTCAAGATGTGCTCGGTAGCTCAGCTGTAGAAGACAAGACAATGTGTTGTACCGGTGAGTTTTCCAGGTGAGTACAAGGGAAGAAAAAGGAAGCAATTGAAAATCCTCTCTTGTTATACATATCTTTTTCCTAAGGGATGTACAGTTTAAAAGAGAAAATCCAGATCATTTATTTGCAACCTACTATGAGGTACTAATACATAATTTCTACTGAGAAGGCATCAGATAGAAGTCTTTGGAAAAGTGAAGGAGTGAGCTGGACCCATTAAGGCAGATCCAGGTATCTGGTAGATGATGAAAGGCAGAGTCCCCCGGTGGTGGATGAATTGTGCCTTCAGCCCAGGTCTGGAGTTGATTTGAGTCAGAATGCAGCCCCATCTAAGCCCTTAAGCAAAATAGACATGAAAGGAGAGCAAAAGAAGAGTAGTTAGCTTATTCAGAGCAATTATTAAGAACACATGTAGCTAGGCCAAGCCAAGATGAGAAAAATGAAGTTTCCAATAGTCACTTTGGCAGGAATGGGAGAAAGCATCATTGTATCCTTTTGGCCTATTCAGAGGCACAGAGCTCTTTTCACCTGTGCTGTCAATTGTTCTGCCAATGGATTCACTTTGCCTTTTAAGACCATCTCCTTTTTGTTTTGTTTCTCCTCCAGCATATAAAACACTGTTATTTTTCTTCATCTTAACTTCAACTAGTACCAATATACTTATAATTCCTACAAATTCCAATCTTAATATCTTCAAGACTCGAGTTTTAAATTTACTCTACCTGGCCGGGTGTGGTGGCTCACTCCTGTAATTCCAGCACTTAGCGAAGCCAAGGCGAGTGGATCACGTGGTCAGGAGTTCAAGACCAGTCTGGTCAATACAGTGAAACCCTGTCTCTACTAAAAATACAAAAATTAGCTGGGCATGGTGGTGGGCATCTGTAATCCCAGCTACTCAGAGGCTGAGGCAGAAGAATCACTTGAATCAAGGACATGGAGGTTGCAGTGAGCCAATATTGTACCACTGCACTCCGGCCTGGGCGACAGAGTGAACCTACATCTCAAAAACAATAAAAATAAATATATTTACTCTACCGGAGTATTGACTGTATTTACTCAAACTCAGAATGTCTTAACTGAATATATGTTCTCAAATGTGTCCCTTCTCCTGTTTTCTTATCTTATGGTACATAGAAATGCATCACTATCCATCTAGTCATTCAAACTTGAAGCCTGGAAGTCCTAATTTCTACTTCTTTTTCTCTCCCAATTTCCAATTGACGAGAAACTATCCATCTCTTATTTCCATTACTACTTCTACAGCCCACTTGCCACTACAAAGGGAGGCATTAATAATTGCCCAGGGCCTCTATTCTTTCCTCCATTCCTTCTATCTCTACACGCAAAACAGATAATTCTAAGTGTTTAGTAGCTCACAATGCCCAGAATAAGAAATTTGAAAATTCTTTAGCATGGTCCTTCACGATTCACTCCCTAGCACTTTTCAAGATTTTTTACCAGATTATTGAACAAAACATTACTGGTTTTGCCTGAAGCGAGAACAAAACAGATGCAAAGAACAAAACAGGCAAGAATTCCTGTATTCATAGAGTTTACATTCTAATGGCAGAGGGAAGAAAGGTATTAAATAATAATAATAGACTGGGCACAGCAGCTCATGCCTGTAATTCCAATACTTTGGGAGGCCGAGGGGGGTGGATCACCTTAGGTTAGGAGTTCCAGACCAGCCTGGCCAACATGGTGAAACCTCGTGTCTACTAAAGATACCAAAAATTAGCTGGGCATGGTGGAACACACCTGTAATCCTAGCTACTAGGGAGGCTGAGGCAGGAGAATCACTTGAACCTGGGGGGTGGAGGCTGCAGTAAGCCGAGATTGTACCACTGAACTCTAGCCTGGGTGACAGAGTGAGACTCTGTCTAAAAAAAAAAAAAAAAAAAAAAATTAATATTAGCAATAATTGTTGTGCAGAACAGTGTGCAAGTTTAGGGGAACTTGAGTCTAAGTTACAGAAGAGACTGCAATTTTAATAGTGTGGTCAGACATAGTATCAGCAATGATTTTTGTAAGGACTGGAAGTACATGTAAATTCTAACTCATACTTTCCCTTATCTTCCACTATTTTTTCACAGTCCCTCTCATCTTCCTCTATGTGGACATTACTTATTATGATTATCTCCTCCACAACTAAATGAGAAGCTTCACAAAATCTGCATATTTGTCTTGGTCATTGATTCCTAGTTCTGAGAATAATGTCCAACACATAGTAGTATCTGAATAAATATTTGAAGACTGTATGTATCTCATTAAATGGAACTTCAGCCACAGTTGAAATCTTTCCAGGCAATACCCAGACTTACATATTGTGACATAAAAGCTTGCCATATAATCTGTTGTGAAAAAAATTAAAACATATTCTTGGCTCCGTATATCAGAGTCTCACAAGTTAACACCAATGTGGAAAGCCTAAAGCAACAGCAGCTGGAATAACATATGCATCTTTGCTCTCTGCGGTTCAGAAGAATAGAAACACTACAGAAGCAGAAATGAGAGCAACAAAGATTGCACAAATATCCTGGCAGCATAACTTTCTTTAGTTTATAATGAGCACTTGAATCATGGCTATCATTCTAAATATCAGAGATCTGAACATTTAATTTTCTGAAGTGATTCTAATTGGCTTGAATGTTAAAACAATTTCAAGACTAAATATCTGAGTTCCATGTAAGTCTTCATAGGCATATTTCTGAAATACCTTTTCCCCTTTTAGTGATATTTAAGCTACTTGTTGCCAATTGCATGCTAGACATATTTCATATGTAATCTTCATGAAATTCCTGCAAGGTACATATGCTTATTTCTATTTTGAAAAAAAAGGGGAGAAAAGATAAACAACTTGCCTCTAATTACATAGTAAATGGTATAGTGGGGTTTTGAAGCCGCATCTGCCAACATTCAAAACTCATGCTTTTAGTCATTATTTTATATATTTACTTTCAAATTGCAAAAGGAAAAGCAGCATATGAAAATTATTTATTATATAGGATTGCTTCCTGAGTAGTTTTTTTAAATGTAGAAAGTAATGCGATTGTGTTTAAAAGAGAGAAGAAATTGGCTTCTTTCTTTAAATGCTATGATTTTCCAAAAATTAAGAGCAATTTACCTTCTTTATAACAAATTGGAAGAAACTGTAAATTTAAATGTTAGAAACTCTAGATTTTTAAATTTATTTTATTTTATTGAGATGAGGTTTCACTCTTGTTGCCCAGGCTAGAGTGCAATGGCACATTCTCTACTCACTGCAATCACCTCCTTTTGGGTTCAAGTGATTCTCCTGCCTCAGTCTCCCAAGTAGGTGGGATTACAGGCACCTGCCACCACGCCTGTCTAATTTTTTGTATTGTTTTTTTGTAGAGACAAGGTTTCACCATTTTGGCCTGGCTGGTCTCCAACTCCTGACCTCAGGTGATCCTCCCACTTTGGCCTCCCAAAGTGCTGGGATTACAGGTGTGAGCCACCATGCCTGGCTTTGATTTCTTTTTACTTTGTTTTATTTTATAATAAAAGAATTCATGCTAATTATAAAACAATGGTAAATTTTAAAATGAAAAAGTAAAATTATCAAACATAACACCATCTAGAGACAACTACTATCACTATTTGGTGGGAAATGCCTCCATATCTTTCTCTGTCTGTGCACAAATATATCCACATAGACACCTTTGTAAATATAACTGTATATCTGGACTTTTAAAATGAAAGTTGTATTTGTTTAATTTCTCTTTCATTTGTCATATTCATACACGTAAAATGGTTAACAGGGAAAAATTTAGAAATTCTGTTCTTGAAATGATTTTTCCCTAAAGATTTTATTTTCCCCTTGATGAGTGCCACAGTCACTTTTCCAAATTGTTTCCTTTCATATGAGGAAAAGCTCATAAAGAGGCTGGTCAGAGAAGGCAAAAATCCTCAGCTGTGACTTCTATTGAATACCAAATGCTCCTGAATGTATCAATGATGGGATCCAACTTGGCACGGGTGAAGCTGGCTCATGTCAAGGATAACGTGTTGCACACTTGCTAACACAGTGGTCAATAGGAGGGGTTAAAATTAAAAAAATATATATCGTATGGTTGACTGAGAAAAAGTTGAACTTTTATTAATTGCATTCATCCACACACAGGGAGTGTAATAATTTGGCTTTTGGCTATTTACAGGCAATTATATATTGACTGATTGATCTTATCAAGGCTTCTTAATGGAGAATTCGGACTACTTTCTAGTTAATGTTTATTTCTGTGTTTTAACCTAATTTAGAAGAACAATTTTAATAAATAAATCTGCATGAGCACGTCACATGTTTTTACTTTGTAAACTTTTGGATCAGTTCTCTCTTTCTAACACTTATCTCGGTTATATGATCATGCTACAAATAGAAAGAAAAAGATTTTTTCCACTGTGAAGACTGATATGTTCTTAAATGTTTAACACTTGATTCTTAGAGGGAAAATAAGCCTGGTTTGTAGCATTTGCCAATTTTCTTGTTGTAAATACTACCACCATGGCACATTTCAAAGTATAAAGTGATGTCACTTAAGACAAAAAATGGAAAGAGATGCACAGCAATATATGGTTATAAAGTATTTCCACCATGCAGAAATATTAGACCGTTCACAACCTCAAAATCAGAGATGTAATACAATGATTCGGAAGTAATGAATTCTGAATGTTCATTATATTTTTTTGTAGTAGAATTCATTTAATTTTAAGTTTATACAATTTAATAGTTTAATAATGTCTCTCATCTTTCCTGAAAGTTCAGCGACTTGATTGTGTGAGCTGGTAGGGACCTGCTTCACTGCTCCACTGTATTCTGTTTGTAGCTTCCCCCAAGATCTTGGTTTTATAACAAATCAATTCAAATCTACTTACTGGATTACTATGATATGCTAAGTGCTGTGTGGAATACTGCAACCATTAGGCTGAGTGTAAATTCAGGAAAATCAGAAGACACAGAAGAGTAACTCAATTGTTCTCTATAATCCACTTTGTATTGCTAAAAGCACTACAGAGTTGTTTAAAATTTTTCTCTTAAAATTATTGCTCTATTTTCTTAGTGATTTATTTCTGAAATCCTAGTTTTGAAATAATAAAAAGTTGTCTAAACTCAACCTTGTCTCTAAAACAAAATTATCAAATACTTTTGTTTCTGTACTGATTTATTATTGGAGAATTCATACATTTCACTGATGTTTATAATATGTGATATTTCTCTTTAAATTATATTTTATAATCACATCTTTGCCATACTTTTAAATAAAAATAAATAAAGGTAATAGTTTGTATCGAGGCCAGTCCTAGGACCAAAAACATTAATATCAAAATCATGATTAGTAATTAATGAGTAATTAAATTAACAACATGAAGTCATCATGGAAAAGAAACGATGTTCAGTACACCACATTTATTAAAATAGCAAAGTGAATAAAACACTTGTAAGCATATTCATCAGAAAGCATTGTAACTAAAATATCTTAATTACTACATTGGCAGCCTTTGTGAGTCCCAATATATTTGGTAACTATTTCATACACACTATGTGATACTTTATAAATAGGTGAAATGAGAAACATGCAATATTGTGATCTGCTTGACTCTCTTTCCCACAGAGATACTTCTTTAACAAATAAAGTAGTAAGCAACTGCTAGGTTTCAGACTCTGGGCTGACTTCTGTGAATCAAAAATCTCCTTTATCAAGGGAGGGGCCTTGATCCCCACTTGTAAGGTGCAGGGGCCTTTGAAAACAGTATGCTGAGAATAGATAGGGCTCAAGGACAGCATCTCCAGTTGAACTTTTAATGAACTCCTGTAGGCGCCAAGAAGGCGGGCAGATAAGAAAAAGCATAGAAACAAGGAACTGAGTAGAAGGTTACATGTGGGAAAAGAAAGTTTGTTTTGCATTGCATTCTTTTTGCTGATGTGAAATTTATGGGGTATAAATAAAGTGAGGCGGAGGCTCTGAGTGCGGCCGCCATGTTCTCTGTGTGTCTTTGTCTTTGTGTGTGTTCTTTCATTCTCCACCACCCACGGTGCAGCCCCCAACATTAAGGGATCCCCACTTTAGGCCACATGATCCCCACTTGTAGGTTCAACTCAAGGCATACTTTGAAGCCAATTCTGCTCCACCAAGGAAGACAACATTTTCGGGACCAGCAGACAATCAGAGATTTAGCATGATTCTCTTGTGTTCTCACAACCAGATGCAGAACTGGGACTTCTGCATTCCTACTCTGCCTCAATTGCTGCCATGTATCCCTCTTCCGGTGGTCTCTGTCTTCTCTCTTAAGTCTGAATCTTGTCATGATTTTCTGTTTGGTAACTTTCTTACTTCAGGTCTGATTTTCTCTCTAACAAGTCCTTACTGCTCTTGGTAGTCTGATTATCAGAACTTTTTTCTATCCATTCATTTAATATTTACTTAGTATCTTCAGTGCCAAGCATTCTTCTAAACACTAATTGCATATTAGTGAGTAAAATAAACTATAATATTTACCTCCTTCAGGTCAGGCTTTTTCCCTTTGCAGCCAAGATTGCTTAACAATAAGTATTATTGTAGGTTAAGTAGAAATTGTAATAGTACTTGTACACACATATACATAATAACTAGGAAATCTTTGTATTTCTTATTCCATATTCAATTATATATTGATTCATAATGATTTTAAAGAGATTGAGTTCACATATAGAAGAATGCTACTAGGTTGATAGACACTAATTTCATATTTATTAAACTTAAATTCAGTCTTTCATTTTATTCAGCACTAATGTGTTAATAGAATCATTAGTTTGATAGTCATTTTGACAATAGGGCCAGCAATAGCATACATTTTGGAATTTTTGCCACTGACTGTATTTGATCACATTAAGATAAAGAATTCTTTAGGAAAATTTTAAGAACCTCTACTAACCTCGTATAAAATAAATGATGTCTAATTTTCTTCAGCTGAATGTAACATATGCTCTAGGTCATTGATTAGCAACCTGGCTAAAACCATGTATCAAATCTGATACTTGGCATGCTTTGGTATGGACCTTAAATTAATAATTGTTTTCATATTTTTATAAATTGTTAACAAAATTCAAAGAAGAATATATGATTGAGACCACATATAGCCTGTAAAACCTAGATATTTACTCTCTAGTCCTTTAAAAAAATAAAAGTTTGCTGACTTCTAACAGAAACTTTGAAAAATACTTACTCAACAATTCAGATATCTTATACAGTTGACCCTTAAACAATGTGGGGAGTTAGGGGTGCTGGGCACCCTGCAGTTGAAAATCCATGTACAACTTTTGATTACCCAAAAATTTAACTACTAGTTGCCTGCAGTTCGCCAAAAGTGTTACTGGTAACATAAGTTTATTAACACTTATTTTTTGTGTTATATGTATTATATACTGTATTCTTACAATAATGAAATTAGGAAAAGAACATGTTATTAAGAAAATCATAAGATAGTAAAATATATTTATTATTTATTAAGTGAAAGAGAATCATCACAAAGGTCTTCATCTTTATCATATTCACATTGAGTAGGCTGAGGAGAAAGAGGAAGAGAAATGATTGGCCTTGCTCTCACGAGTGGCAGAGATGAAATAAAATTCACATATAAGTGGACCCATGCTATTCAAACCCATGGTGTTCAGGATCAGTTGTATTAGTGTGTGTCTGACGTTAACAAATGCAGATTTATTAAAAATAGAAAAACACAACAGGCATGGTGGCTCACTAACTAATTCCCACATTTTGGGAGGCTGAAATGGGTGCATCACTTGAGACCAGGAGTTTGAGACCAGCCTGGCCAACGCGGTGAAACCCCATCTCTAGTAAAAATACACAAATTAGGCAAGTGTGGTGGTGCACACCTGTAATCCCAGCTACTTTGGAGGCTGAGGCATGAGAATAGCTTAAACCCTGGAGAGGGAAGTTGTAGTGACTAGAGATCGCACCACTGCACTCTAGCCTGAGTGACAGAGTGAGAGAGCAAGATGAGGAAGGAAGGGAAGTAGGGAGGGAGGGAGGAAGAGAGGAAGGGAGGGAGAGACGGAGGACAGAAGGAAGGAAGGAAGGAAGGAAGGAAGGAAGGAGAAAGAAAAAAGAAAGAAAAAAAAGAAAGAAAGAAAGAAAGAAAAGAGAAAGAAAGAAAGAAAAGAAAAGAGAAAGAAAGAAAGAAAAGAAAAGAAAGAAAAGAAAAGAAAGAAAGAAAGAGAGAGAAAGAATAATTTCCTTGTCTTCCTTACTAATATTTGTTTATATATTAAAATTCTTACTCTGACTTCAGTACATTTCTGTAGGTAGCCAAACGACAGACTTATGGACATAAAGAACATATATCTTCTGAGTTTTTGAGGAATTTTTTTTAATTGTCATTTTTTTTCACAGAAAATTGTAGCATGATAACTCAATCCAAAGAGAGGTTATTAATTAAACCATGCTATTTCTTTTATCTTTATTGACAAGTGTTTTAATGAATATCCCATTTATTTCTGTGACTCACAGAATGTGGCTAAGGGCCTAGAGATTCATTAAAAATGGAAGAGACTCCTTTGATTTTGTTGAGCTTCCTACATCAACCTGGTAAATGTGTAGTGCAACATATGGGTCTCACCACAAGCATTTAAATTCAAACTACTCTATTTTCTGACACAGCCAGAAGCAGTAAAGAATTTCAAAACTCTAGAGACCTTGATGTAAAACATACTGTCTTGAGATTACTAAAACACACATTTTCATATTTATTACAGACATGCATAACCACTATCAGTTGCCATTCAACATGCTTTGATATAAAGGAAGCCATATGTAGTAAATCTTAGAGTTGTTCTTTACTAAAATTGAAAAAAATCTATGTAATATCTCTGGTCCCCAGTCTTGCGGCCAAATGCCAATATGCTTATTTCCTTCATTAGCAAAAAAGTAGCTTATCAATAACTTTCTAGTCTAGGGTTGTTGTGAAAATCTTATGAAGTAAAGTCCTGATTTTAATAATTATACTATAGTTATTAACGGAAGAAAATGTGTGCATGAGATTGTCTGTAAGGTAATTATATTGTTTTTATGAATGCATATTGGAGTATTTAAAGGTGAAGCAGTGTCATGTATGCTGCTTACCCTGAAAAAAGTACCATTATACACACATCCACATGCATATATATGTGTGTAGATGTATGCATGTGTATGTACATCTGCTGTTTTGAACCCTATATGCCATAATTGTGCCATCACCAAGACCCATATATACACACATTGACCAAGATGACCTTTCAGTTCCCTTCAGCTTTGCCAAACTTTAAACAGATTTTTTCCTGACCATAGGTGCCTAAATTTACTTTTCTTAGGGCACTTATATCAGAAAACTTACAATCATAAATTATTTCTCCCCATTATGTAAATCATCTAGTTTCTTGCCAGTTTTACAACTCAAGAATGTCTTTCTCAAGAACCTGGAAATGATGGCTTTGAAATGTAATTCATGAAGAAAGATAGCACTCTTAACTCTCAGTTTCCTTGGGAGGGTAAGATCCCAACTTAGATAAACATGCATTAGCAAACACCGATGTTCTAGTTACTATGGCCAACCTCCCCCATTATGTGCTTCAGTATTTTCCCAATAGCTCACCTCAGCATTTAAAAATTCTCTAACCTTTTGTTTCTGTAAAGTTGAATTCAATCTCTCTTTCCTAGTGCAGTATTCTTGAACAAAGTCTTATTTGCTTGTTTGAATTTATTAATGCAATTTTTATTTACTGATACATACTTACACACATTAACATATGGAAAGAATGAAAATAATGATTAATCAAATATAGGAACATGTTAACTTTTTGGAAACATGAGTAAAGAGTAATCAGGAATTTGTACGGTTTTGCAACTTTTCTATACTTTTGGAATTACTTTTAAAAAGTCAAATAATTACCCAAAAAAGTGCATGAAATATTCTATAATATCTAACAATCTATCTGAATGAAAGTTAAAATATTCAATTCCTAAAGCCAATAGCCACATCAAGCTGAAATATATCTGTCAACACTATAAATTACTAAGGAAAGCAGTAAGAAATAATTATGGTGTGTCATTACACATAAATAATTATTTTCAAAAGGCTGGAGGCAAATTTTGTTCTTCTGTACAAATGTAAAATTGCTTTCATCTTGAAGGCTAATTAGTAATGTAAACTATATAAACTACTTCACGTGAAATTCAAAGGCAGAAATCAAAGTGACAAGTGACAACCTGCTAGCAGCCCTCGCTTGCTCTTGGCGCCTCCTAGGCCTGGGCCTCCACTATGGCCATGCTTGAGGAGCCCTTCAGTCTGCCACTGCACTGTGGGAGCCCCTCTCTGGGTTGGCCGAGGCTGGAGCTGGCTCCCTCTGCTTTAGGGGAGGTGTGCAGGGAGAGGCGCAGGCAGGAACCAGGGCTGCATGCAGCACTCGTGGGCCAGCGCATGTTCCAGGTGGGCGTGGACTCAGTGGGCCCCGCGCTAGGAGCGGCTGAGCTTCGCTGCTGGCCCTGGGCAGTGAAGGGCTTAGCACCCAAACCAGCAGCTGCAGAGGATCTTCTGGGTCCCCCAGCACTGCCAGCCTGCCCGCCTCATGCCCAAATTCTCACCGGGCCTCAGCCACATCCTGAGTGGCAGGGCTCAGGACCTGCAGCCCGCCATGCCCGAGCCAACCCGCCCCCACCACCCCACCCCGTGGGCTCCCACATGTCCTGAGCCTCCCCAAAGAGGGCCTCCCCTGCTCCACAGCACCAGGTTCCATCAACTGTCCAAGGGCTGAAGAGTGTGGGTGCATGGCACGGGACTGGTGGGCAGCTCCACCTGCGGCCCCAGCAGGGGATCCACTAGGCAAAGCCAGCTGGGATCCTGAGTCAAGTGGGGACTTGAAAAACTTTTATGTCTAGCTAAATGTTTGTAAATGCACCAATCAGCACTTTGTGTCTAGCTCAAGGTTTCTAAACTCACCAATCAGTACTTTGTGTCTAGCTAATCAGGTGGGGACTTGGAGAACTTTTGTGTCTAGCTAAAGGATTGTAAATGCATCAATCAGCACCTTGTGTCTAGCTCAAGGTTTGTAAATGCACCAATCAGGGCTCTGTCAAAATTGACCAATCAGCTCTCTGTAAAATGGACCAATCAGCTCTCTGTGAAATGGACCAACGATTAGGATGTGGGTGAGGCCAGATAAGGGAATAAAAGTAGGCTACCAGAGCCAGGAGTGGCAACCTGCTTGGGTTCCCCTTCTATGCTGTGGAAGCTTTGTTTTTTCACTCTTCACAATAAATCTTGCTGCTGCTCACTCTTTGGGTCTGCGCCACCTTTATGAATTGTAACACTCACTGCAAAGGTCTGTAGCTTCACTCCTGAAGCCAGTAAGACCATGAACCCACTGGAAGGAATGAAAAACTCCAGGCACACCACCTTTAAGTGCTGTAACACTCACTGCAAATGTCTGCAGCTTCACTCCTGAAGTCAGCAAGACCACGAACTCACTAGAAGGAAGAAACTCCAGATACATCTGAACATCTGAAGGAAAAAACTCCAGATACACAATGTTTAAGAACTGTAGCATTCACCATGAAGGTCCACGAGACCTTCATTCTTGAAGTCAGCGAGACCAAGAACCCACCAATTCTGGACACACTTTGGTGACCCAAATGGGACTACGGCCTATCACCAAATGGTGAGACCATCACCTATCGCCAAGCAATGAGACCATCGCTTATCACCAAGTGGTGAGTACCATCAGACCACTTTTGCTTGCTATTCTGTAGAATTCGGGGGCTAAATACCAGGCACTTGTCAGCCCAGTATTTACTTGTCAGTAAATACACTTGTCAGCCCGCTATTTACTTGTCAGCCCTGTATTTTACTTGTCAGTAAAAGCAACTAGTGCACTCACTAAAGACATGGCTGTCAGGCTTTCTGGGAACGGGCTCTCTAACAACCCCTGACTCTTCGGAGTTGGGACCATTGGTTGCCTGGAACTAGCTTTGGCTTTTCCTGTACTGGACTGAACCGAGGGTCAACAGAGAGGAAAGCCATTCAGCTCCGTGGTTCCAACAACAAGTTAGTTGACCCTGTGGCCATAAGCAGAATTCTCAAAGGCATGTTGCCCAAACAAGACTCGCCCGTCTATCCTATCTATCCTGATCCTTGCCCCCTGGGTCCTAATGCCTGCCAGACCATCTTCCTCTCACCTCTCTTCTCTGAGGCTAGCCCCACTTCTAAAAACCACTCCCTGTCTCTGGTGATTTTCTAGTTTCTCCTATAAGAATGATTTCTAGTATAAACTCCAGGACTCTGTTACCTTCTTTAGGCACCCAGGCTCACCAGTCAGAAAGACATAATTTTTGCCCAAAGCCCCGTCATAGGGGGGACTATCTGAAATTTTAGGACCCCCCCTAAGACTAGTAGGCCTAAAAAAAGCTATTCCTGAAGCTAGGATATGGGGAGCCTCAGAAATTATATCCTTCCTATTCTTATAAATGAAGACAAAAGGTAACACTCTTCCAACCCTGGAGATCCCTTCCCTCCCTCAGGGTATGACCCTCCACTGCATTTTTGGGGCACAACATCTTTATAGGACAGGGGTAAAGTCCCAATACTAACAGGAGAATGCTTAGGACTCTAACAGGTTTTTGAGAATGCATCAGTAAGAGCCACTAAATCCAATTTTTCTCGGTCCTCTTTGTGATCTAGGAGGACAGACAAGGGTGCAGGTTTTCGAGAATGCGTCAGTAAGGGCCACTAAATCTGACCTTCCTCAGCCCTCCTTGTGGTCTGGGAGGAAAACTAGTGTTTCTGCTGCTGCGTCGGTGAGTGCAACTATTCCGATCAGCAGGGTCCAGGGACTGTTGTGGGTTCTTGGGCAGTAAGAGAAACAAAACAAACCAAAATTGCAGGCGGTTTTGTCTTTCAGATGGGAAACACTCAGGCATCAACAGGCTCACCCTTGAAATGCATCCTAAGCCATTGGGATCAATTTGACTTGCAAACCCTGAAAAAAAGGCAGCTTATTTTTTTTCTGCACTATGGCCTGGCCCCAATATTCTCTCTCTGATGGGGAAAAAATGGCCACCTGAGGGAAGTACAAATTACAATACTATCCTGCAGCTTGACTTTTTCTGTAAGAGGGAAGGCAAATGGAGTGAAATATCTTATGTCCAAGCTTTCTTTTCATTGAAGGAGAATACACGACTATGCAAAGCTTGCAATTTACATCCCACAGGAGGACCTCTCAGCTTACTCCCGTACCCTAGCCTCCCTATTGTTCCCCTTCTTATTAACGATAATCCTCCTCTAATCTCCCCTACCCAGAAGGAAATAAGCAAAGAATCTCCAAAGGAGCACAAAAACCCCCAGGCTATTTGTTATGTCCCCTTCAAGCTGTAGGGAGAGGGGAATTTGGCCCAACCTGGGTACATGTCCCCTTCTCCTTCTCTGATTTAAAGCAGACCAAGGCAGACCTGGTGAAGTTTTCAGATGATCCTCATACGTACATAGATGTCCTACAGGGTCTAGGGCAAACCTTCAACCTCACTTGGAGAGATGTCATGCTACTGTTAGATCAAACCCTGACCTTTAATGAAAAAAAAGCTGCTTTAGCTGCAGCCCGAGAGTTTGGAGACACCTGGTATCTTTGTCAAGTAAATGATAGAATGACAGCCAAAGAAAGGGATAAATTTCCTACCAGTCAACAAGCTGTCCCTAGTATGGATTCCCACTGGGAACTTGACTCAGATCATGGTGACTGGAGTCATAAACATCTGTTGACCTGTGTTCTAGAAGGACTAAGGATAATTAGGAAAAAGCCCATGAATTATTCAATGATGTCCACCACAAGTCAGGGAAAGGAAGAAAATACTTCTGCCTTCCTTGAGTGGCTACAGGATGCCTTAAGAAAATATACTCCCCTGTCACCCAAATCACTCAAGGGTCAATTGATTCTAAAAGATAAGTTTATTACCCAATCAGCTGCAGATATCAGGAGAAAGCTCCAAAAGCAAGCCCTGGGTGCTGAACAAAATCTGTAGGCATTATTAAATCTGGCAACCTCAGTGTTCTATAATAGGGACCAAGAAGAACAGGACCAAAAGGAAAAGTGAGATCAGAGTCATGGCCCTCAGACAAACAAACCTTGGTGGTTCAGAGAGGACAGAAAATGGAGCACACCAATCACCTGGCAGGGCTTGTTATCAGTGTGGTTTACAAGGACACTTTAAAAAAGGTTGTCCAATGAGAAACAAGCCATTCCCTCATCCATGTCTGCTATGCTGAGGAAATCACTGGAAGGCACACTGCCCCAGAAGACAAGGGTTCTCTGGGTCAGAAGTCACCAACCAGATGATCCAACAACAGGACTGAGTGTGCCTGGGGCAAGCGCCAGCTCATGTCATCACCCTTACTGAGCCCCGGGTACATTTAACCATTGAGGACCAGGAAATTGACTTCCTCCTGGACACAGGTGCAGCCTTCTCAGTGTTAATCTCCTGTCCTGGATGACTGTCCTCAAGGTCTGTTACCATCTGAGGAATCCTGGGACAGCCTGTAACCAGGTATTTCTCCCACCTCCTCAGTTGTAATTGGGAGACTTTGCTCTTTTCACATGCCTTTCTTGTTATGCCTGAAAGTCCCACACCCTTATTAGGGAGGGATATATTAGTCAAAGCTGGAGTTATTATCTACATGAATATGGGGAACAAGTTACCAATTTGTTGTCCTCTACTTGAGGAAGGAATCAACCCTGAAGTCTGAGCATTGGAAGGACAATTTGGAAGGGCAAAAAATGCCAGCACAGTCCAAATCAGTCTAAAAGATCCCATCACTTTTCCTTATCAAAAGCAATATCCCTTAATGCCGGAAGCTCATAAAGGATTACAGGATAGTGTTAAACATTTAAAAGTTCAAGGCTTAGTAAGGAAATGCAGAAGTCCCTGCAACACCCCAATTCTAGGAGTACAAAAACCAAATGGTCAGTGGAGACTAGTGCAAGATCTTAGACTCATCAATGAGGCAGTAATTACTCTATATCCAATTGTACCCAACCCCTATACCTTGCTCTCTCAAATACCAGAGGAAGCAGAATAGTTCACAGTTCTGGACCCCAAGGATGCCTTCTTCTGTATTCCCCTGCACTCTGACTCCCAGTTTCTCTTTGCCTTTGAGGATCCCACAGATCACATGTCCCAACTTACGTGGACTGTCTTGCCCTAAGTGTTTAGGGATAGCCCTTACCTGTTTGGTCAGGCACTGGCCAAGCATCCAGGCCACTTCTCAAGTCCAGGCACTCTGGTCCTTCAGTATGTGTATGATTTACTTTTGGCAACCAATTCAGAAGCCTTGTGCCAGCAGGCTACTCTGGATCTCTTGAACTTTCTAGCTAATCAAAGGCACAAGGTGTCTAGGTCGAAGGCCCAGTTTTGACTACATCAGGTCATATATCTAGGCCTAATCTTAGCCAGAAGGACCAGGGCCCTCAGCAAGGAATGAATACAGCCTATACTGGCTTATCCTCACCGTAAGACATTAAAACAGTTGCGGGGGTTCCTTGGAATCACCAGCTTTTGCCAACTATGGATCCCCAGGTACAGCAAGATAGCCAGGCCCCTCTATAGTCTAATCAAGGAGACCCAGAGGGCAAATACTCATCTAGTAGAATGGGAACCAGAGGCAGAAACAGTCTTCAAAACCTTAAAGCAGGCTCCTTGTACAATTCCAGCTTTAAGCCTTCCCACAGAAGAAAACTTCTCTTTATATATCACAGAGAGAGCAGGGATAGCTCTTGGAGTCCTTACTCAGACTAATGGGAAAACCCCACAACCATTGGCATACCTAAGTAAGGAAATTGATGTACTAGCAAAAGGCTGGCCTCACTGTTTACAGGTAGTTGCAGCAGTGGCTGCCTTAGTGTTGGAGGCTATCAAAATAATACAAGGAAAAGATCTCACTGTCTGGACTATTCATAATGTAAATGGCATACTAGGTGCCAAAGGAAGTTCATGGCTATCAGACAACTGCCTACTTAGATACCAGGCACTACTCCTTGAGGGATCATTGCTTCAAATACGTATGTGCATGGACCTCAACCCTGCCACTTTTCTCCCAGAGGATGGGGAACCAATCAAGCATGACTGCCAACAAATTATAGTCCATACTTATGCCACCCAAGATGATCTCTTAGAAGTTCCCTTAAGTAATCTTGACTTTAACCTATATATTGATGGAGGTTCATTTGTGGAGAATGGGATGTGAAGGACAGGTTATGCCATAGTTAGTGATGTAACCATACTTGAAAGTAAGCCTCTTCCCCCTGGTACCAGCACCCAGTTAGCAGAACTAGTGGCACTTACCCAAGCCTTAGAACTGGGAAAGGGAAAAAGAATAAATGTGTATACAGATAGGAAATATGCTTATCTAATCCTACATGCCCATGCTGAAATATGGAAAGAAATGGAGTTCCTAATGTCCTGAGGAAACCCCATTAAATATCTTAAGAAAACCATGGAGTTATTGCACATAGTGCAAAAACCCAAAGAGGTGGAAGTCTTACTCTGCCAAAGCCATCAAAAAAGAGAAGGAGAGGGGAGAAGAGCAGCATAAGTGGCTGATAGAGGCAGGGCAAGACCAGCAGAGAGAGACAAAGTCAAAGACAGAAGGAGAGAGATGAACAGACAGACAAAGAGAGAGTCAGAAAGAGAGAAAGAGAGAGGCAATGGAGAAGTTGAAGAGAAAGAAAGAGAGATGGAAGTAGTAAAGAAAAAACTGTGTACCCTATTCCTTTAAAAGCCAGGGTAAATTTAAAACCTTTAATTGATAACTGAAGGTCTTCTCTGTAACCCTATAACACTCCAATACCACCTTGTTATCAGTGTAAACAAAAGCGTAGCCAAAAGCACTGAGGCCACTGACAACCCATAGCCTTCCTATCAAAAATCCTTAACCCTGCAGGTTTCCTAACAAGGCACCTAAATCTTAATTACCATACAAACGTCAGACCAGATCTAGGAGGAACTCCCTTCAGGACAGGACAATAGATGATTCCTCCCAGGCGATTAAGGGAAAAAGACACAATGGGTATTCACTAAGTGATTGCCTAATAATTGGTCTGCTCAAATGTTTGAGTTCTTCGCACTCAGCCAAATCTTAAAGTACTTACAGAATCAGGAAGGAGCCATCTATACCAATTCTAAGTTTATATGGACTGAACAAGGTCTTATTAATAGCAAAGAAAAATTGAAATCCCAATCTTACAAGGTTTTCAACAAAAGTAAAATATGCTAAAAGTTAACAGTGTAAACATATATTATCCTAACTTCGAAACTTGTGGAAATCAGACCCTATCAGTACCCCTCAAAGCTCAAGTCTGGCAGCACAGAACCATACAACTAATACCCCTACTTATGGGTAGGAATGGCTACTGCTACAGAAACTGGAATAGCCAGTTTATCTACTTCATTATCCTACTACCACACACTCTCAAAGGATTTCTCAGATGGTTTGCAAGAGATAACGAAATCTATCGTTACTCTACAATCCCAAATAGACTCTTTGGCAGCATAGCTCTCCAAAACTGCTGAGGCCTAGACCTCCTCATTGCTGAGAAAGGAGGACTCTGCACCTTCTTAAGGGAAGAGTGCTGTTTTTACACTAATCACTCAGGCATAATATGAGATGTTGCCTGGTTTTTACAGGAAAAGGCTTCTGAAATCAGACTGAAATCAGATGACACTTTTCAAACTCTTATACCAGCCTCTGGAATTGGACAACATGGCTTCGCCCCTTTCTAGGTCCTGTGGCAGCCATCTTGCTGTTACTTGCCTTTGGACCCTGTATTTTTAACTGCCTTGTTAAATTTGTTTCCTCTAGAATTGAGGTCATCAAGCTACAGATGATCTTACAAATGGAACCCCAAATGAGCTCAACTAACAATTTCTATCGAGGAACCCTGGACTGACCCGCTGGCACTTTCACTGGCCTAGAGAGCTCCCCTCAGAGGACACTACAACTGCAGGGCACCTTCATCACCCCTATCCAGCAGGAAGTAGCTAGAGCAGTCATTGGCCAAATTCCCAACACCTGTTGTCCCTTTTGGGGGGGATTGAGAGGTGACAACATGTTAGCAGGCCTCACTCACTCTCTGTGCCTCCTTGGTCTCAGTGTCCACTCTGGCCACACTTGAGGAGTCCTTCAGCCCACCGCTGCACTGTGGGAGCCCCTCTCTGGGCTGGCCAAGGCCAGAGCAGGTTCCCTCTGCTTGTGGGGAGGTGTGGAGGGAGAGGTGAGGGCAGGAACTGGGGCTGCACGCAGCACTCACAGGCCAGTGCCAGTTCTGGGTGGGCGTGGGCTCAGTGGTCCCTGCACTCGGAGCGGCCGGCCGGCACCACCAACCCTGGGCAGTGAGGGGCTTAGCACCTGGGCCAGCAGTTGCAGAGGGTGCACCAAGTCCCCCAGCACTGCTGTCCCACCCACGCCGCACTCGAATTCTCACCGGGCCTCAACCACCTCCCCATGGGGCAGGGCTTGAGACCTGCAGCCTGACCTGCCCAAGCCATCCCCACGGGTGGGCTCCCATTTGACTTGAGCCTCCCTAACAGGCGCTGCCCCCTGCTCTGTAGCACCCAGTCCCATTGACTGCCCAAGGGCTGAGGAGTGTGGGAGGGTGGTGCAGGACTGGCAGGCAGCTTTGCCCACAGTCCTGGCGTGGGATCCACTAGGCGAAGCCAGCTGGTCTCCTAAGTTGGATGGGGACTTGGAGAACTTTTATGTCTAGCTAAAGGTTTGTAAATGCACCAATCAGCACTTTGTGCCTAGCTCAAGTTTTGTAAACGCACCAATCAGCACCCTGTGTCTAGCTCAAGGTTTGCAAATGCACCAATAAGCACTCTGTCAAAATGTACCAATCAGCTCTCTGTAAAGTGGACCAATCAGTAGGATGTGGGTGGGGCCAGATAAGGGAATAAATGTAGGCCACCCCAGCCAGAAGAGGCAACCCGCTCGGGTCCCCTTCCAGGCTGTGGAAACTTTGTTCTTTCACTCTTCGCAATAAATCTTCCTGCTGCTTATTCTCTGGGTCTGCGCCGCCTTTGTGAATTGTAACACTCATGGTGAAGGTCTGCAGTTTCACTTGTGAAGCCAGTGAGACCACGAACCCTCTGGAAAGGATGAACAACTCTGGATGGGAGGAACAAACAAATCCGGACGCACCACCTTTATGAACTGTAACACTCACCATGAAGGTCTGCAGCTTCACTCTGGAGGCCCGCAAACCATAAACCCACTGGAAGGAATGAACAACTCCAGATGTACCACCTTTAAGAGCTGTAACACTCACTGTGAAGATCTGCAGCTTTATGAACGGTAACACTCACCGTGAAGCTCTGCAGCTTCACTCCTGAGGCCTGCAAGACCACAGACTCACCAGAAGGAATGAACAACTCCAGATGCACCACCTTTAAGAGCTGTAACACTCACTGTGAAGATCTGCAGCTTCACTCCTGAAGTCAGCAAGACCACGAACCCACCAGAAGGAATAAACTCTGGACACATCTGAACATCTGAAGGAGCAAACTGTGGACACACAATCTTTAAGAACTGTAACGCTCACCGCAAGGGTACACGGCTTCATTCTTGAAGTCAGCAAGACCAAGAACCCACCAATTCTAGACACAAAAGCACTATGGAGACCTAGAGTGAGAGTTACTCCCATCAGTTATATGGTCCAATCTCACACCCAAACAGTAATTTGTTCTGTTATCCCTAGTAGGTGACCATCTCATGCCTGCATGATTACTTCTAGTAGCAAAGGTCCTGCCCATTTTAATTTTGGATTTCTCTATATTGAAAAAAAAAATCCCATGTTCTCATAAGTTTTACTCAATAGTATTTCTTCCATCATCTAAAATAACATACAATTAGTCAATATGTGTGTCTTTTAAATACTTAAACCATCTTTCATTCATCTTCTCAAGTAAAATACTTCAAAGAGCCCTTCTTTAACCACTAAAGCCTCTTCCTTTGTTCTATTCCTGATACGATAAAATGTTTAAATTAACAGAACATGTGAGACATGGTCAGAAAAACACCTGTTGCCAAGTGGCTGTATTCACATCCAGATTCTAGGGACAATTGTGGGAATGGTGCCACTTGCAAAGTTAGATGTTCAGCATGGGTCATGGTGATGGGGCAAGCTATGGTATTTGTCATTCAAAATAGTGGCTATGTTGTCTCCATGGAGTTCATTCTCTGGAACTGTTCTGTGGTTCTCGTTTCCACCTAGTCCTTTTTATTCCTACCCATTACATAAGTTTCATTTCCCAATCTCTTCTGCAAATATTTCAATGTATTCATTTGCTGCTTGTATCAACCAGAGATATCTTTTTGCTTAGCTTTATAAACTCTGATTGCCACTGATATTTCTTTTCAAATAATCACCTGATTATAAAACATTTATTTTGTGAAAGCTATCAGTCATACCAAATGCTATAAATATCAATAAGACCTGTGCTTGGTCATACTGTCATATGGCCTTAAAATCAATCATAGGGTTATCACTCTAGGATTTATTGAAATAGGTTGTTTCTAGTTTCATCTTGTATCTTGGAAAATTACATTTTGAGATGCCTTAGCTTACATTCTGTGCACAACAGAAATCAGAACTCAAACTGGAAACATTGTACTCTTGTTCTGGGATTAGCGTGATGCAGGTAGAAGTGTTAGCAGTCCTAATATGAGTGCCTATGGTTGATGAGCAGCAAAGAAGGAAACTAGGCCTAGTAACTACTGGGGTTTAAACTAACAATCTAATCACAGAAAGAAAGTTGTATGAGATTGTATTATCAAGCAGCGATCAGAACTGGATATGCAGAAATGATATGTGGTGTAGTAAGTTTCTGAAATAATTTTTGTAATTCCAGGCCACTTGATTTCCTAATCAAAGTTTGCAGTCAAATTTCTCATTTGTGTGAGATGACTCACATCTTCAGCCTCAATGTTTTTCCTTCTCAGCACTTTTATATTTTTCATTTTTTTAAATTTTAATAACTGTAGGGATACAAGTGGTGTTTGCTTACATGGATGAATTGTATAGTGATGAAGACTAGCATTTCAGTGCACACATCAATTGAGTAGTGTACATTTTACCCAATAGGTAGTTTTCCATCTTTCACCCCTCTTCACTTGCCTCTCCCTTTCTGAATCTCCGGTGTCCATTATATGACTCTGTTTGTCTTTGAATACTCATAGCTTAGCTCCCATTTATAAGTATATGGTTTTTCATTACTGAGTTACTTTACTTACAATAATGACCTCCAGTTCCATCCAAGTTGTTGCAAAAGACATTATTTCATTCCTTATTGAGACTGATTAGTATTCCACTGTAAACACACACACACACACACACACACACACACACACACACACACACACCACGTTTTCTGGGTTCCATATCTTTGCAATTATGAATTGATCTGCAATAAATTTACATGTACAGGTGTCTTTTTGATATAGTGACTTATTTTCCTTTAGGTAGATATCCAGTGGTGGGATTGACAGGTCAAATTAGCCTCAATTTTAGAATGCTGCTGCTATGTTTAAATATCCCAGACCTACTGGGAGAGTTCTGATGTTAATGGATGACAGCTACATTACACCAAGAGTGGTTTTACAGTAGAAATAAATTGAGTGCTCATGAAGTAACCTTAATTGTAACTCAAGGAGAATGTCCTAACTCTAGTATGTTGAAATGAGTCCACTAGAGCTTAGTTTATCTTACTTGAATTTTCCTTGATTTTCTGAAATTGCATCACATTCTTATTTCCTTCTAGATCACAAAGAAGATATGGCTGTTGTGTCTTTTAAACATCTTTTATATTTGTAACATGCAAAACAAACCTAACCACGTGGGCTGGAACTAGTTAAAGAAGTGGAAACATATCAAACTATCTAGCAATAAAAATATTGGATGTTACATTTATCCTTTCATGTTTTAAATCAACTGCAACCTATCTATTAGTGTGTCCAGAATGTATTCCTTCTGGTGGGTTCTTGGTCTCACCGACTTCAAGAATGAAGCTGCAGACCCTTGTGGTAAGTATTACAACTCATAAAGGTAGTGCAGACCCAAAGAGTGAGCAGCAGCAAAATTTATTGTGAAGAACAAAAGAACAAAGATTCCACAGCATGGAAGGGGACCCGAGCAAGTTGCTGCTGCTGGCTGCCTGGCCAGCTTTTCTTCCCATGTTTGGCCCCACCCACATCCTGCTGATTGGTCCGTTTTACAGAGCACTGGTTGGTCCATTTTACAGAGTGCTGATTGGTGCGTTTACAATCCTTTAGCTAGACACAGAGTGCTGATTCATGTGTTTTTACAGAGTGCTGATTAAGGCATTTACAA
This sequence comes from Macaca thibetana thibetana, assembly GCF_024542745.1. Lineage (NCBI taxonomy): Eukaryota > Metazoa > Chordata > Mammalia > Primates > Cercopithecidae > Macaca > Macaca thibetana. The sequence goes on from NC_065582.1 coordinate 143,096,081, forward strand.
TCCTTTAGCTAGACACAGAGTGCTGATTGGTGCATTTTTACAGAGTGCTGATTGGTGTGTTTACAATCCTTTAGCTAGACACAAAGTGCTGATTGGTGCATTTACAATCATTCAGCTACACAGAAAAGTTCTGCAAGTTCCTGCTGGACCCAGGAAGTCCAGCTGGCTTCTCAATAGGTTGAATTTGGGCTATTAATCACTCTCAATTTTACATTCTGTAGATAACCTAGTATGTGGAAAGCAAGCAGGCTTTGAAAACAGTGTGAACTATCTCAGCTACTTTCTGAAACTTAGAGAAAGTAACTGGAGCTCTCTGAACTTCAGGTTCAAATTAACAGAACATGTGAGACATGATCAGACAAACACCTGTTGCCAAGTGGAGCTCTCTGAACTTCAGGTTCTCATCTGTTTATCGAAATTATTTATGCCACTTCTTACTGGATTTGAAGATAATAGATGACATATGAAAGAATCAAACATAACACAGAAACTGGAACAGAGCCGGTAGATACAAAAAAACATTATTCTCCCTTTCTATCACCATTTCCTTGCCTTTCCTACCTTGTTTTTGACAATTTCTGCATTTCATTCCCTGCTTGCTCTTTTGAAGGGAACTTCCTAGCTGTGGCTCACACTTATTAGAGAGTAGTTTGAAAAATCTCATGATAATTTGTATAGGTTTTGTCTGTGAAATAACATTACCAAAAAGTACACGAATATATGTAAGCAAGCCCCTGCAACTAAAAACTAATACATACAAGATTTTCTTATAATCACATTTCTGACATTTACATTAATATTATTTAGCTTTTTAAAAATTTATTCTGTTTCCCATTAGGAAACAGTAGCGGATACCAAATGTTGAAAAGGAAAACTTTTCCTTTTATTGAGCAGGGAAACTTAAAACTGAGAAATTTTATTAACATTTGTTTTCATTTTTTGTGTATTGGTGAATTGGGAAAACTTGACATTATTTGACTCTTGTGTAAGTATACTACTCAATACTCCATTTTGCAGAAACTAAGATACAATGATGTCATTCTATAACACCTTGATTTGTCACAGTCCTCCTGCATGGACATATTTTCCAGTATCTGAACCATATCTATAGATTCTAGACTCTACTTTTCAAATTCCATTCTATTTAATGCATAATATATTTGCTAAATATTACGATCATTGTCTGTCATGCTATTTTTTTTCTCAGTGACGTTTAGCTTTTAATTCCTAAGTAGAAAAACCCCAAAAATATATAGCCTGAGTTGACATCTTTGGAGTAATGCCAAAGGCAATACTTTCAAGATTGGTCTGCAGTCTTTCTATGTTGTTTTATTGTTTTATTGCCAAGCAGGCCTTCATCTCAAGGAGATGGTATCAACTTACCCTTTTTGTGATATTCAAAGCATCTCAATGTTACTTCAAAGTGGTCTCTTGAATCCTACTATTTGTTTTCCACCCATAATGCTAGCCTAGTTCAAGCTTTATTAACTTTCATATGAACTAGTGCAATTTCTTCCTATCTCATCTATTTTCCTCATCTCTAAATTCCTACTTCTTTCTTCAGTGAGTAGAGAAAATAGGTAAGTAGTCAGAGATTTGTTCATGTCAGGCATTGTATGATTTCCCACACATTAGTCTTTAAGCAATGGTGCATGGTAAAGAGGCTGTTTATTAATATAATAAACCAAAGGCAAGAATCACAAGTTACAGTTACAGCTGCTTCAGTATAAAATAAGAGATGTTAAGAAAAAAATTAGAAGATTTAGAGATTGATAAATAGAGATATGGGAAAAGATTAAAGGGTGGGGAAGGAGTTTGAAGCCTCTCTAGCTTCTTGCTTGGCTGCTGGAATAAATTGTGATTCTGCTCTTTAAAATATGAGATTCAAGAGAAGAATCTAATTTGGACTCAAAATATCTTATTCATTTTGAACCCAGTTGAGTATTAGTTTTCTATGGGAAGATATGCTACAGCATCTAAAATATTTAACATATGGATCTGGATCTCAGGGATTTAGTTTATGGTATAGATGTGTTTTTCAGGATTATTAATTAAAAGTGGTAGTTAAAAACATGTAAAAAATCCGAGTGCTCACCAAGAGCACATTGACTTAACAGAAAAGAGAACAAATGGAACCATAGGAAACATGAGCAACTGTAATTAGGACAGAGACTAAGGAGCTAACAAAATTCAGAATGAGAAGACAGAATTAAGAGTACCAATGAGAAGAACAAAGAGAGGGTGATGTCTCAGAAGGCAAAGACAAAAGATGTTCATGAAGGAAGCAGTCAACAATGAAAAAAAAAATAAGATAAGGAATAAAAACATTCATTGAAAATGGCAATAGAAAAGTCATTAAAGATATTCAGAACAATTTAACTGGGGTTGTCGGTGTGGTATCCGGTAGGTTAAAGAGTAAATAAATAGAAAGTAAAGAAATAGTTGGGGTTTTTAAAATATTATTTTATTTTGGGGGATCCTTTTCATGAATTGAAGTGAGTGAAATATAAAAGGGAGAATTATTGCTCTTCATTTTGTTTTAAATGGACAGGTTTGATGATATTATGACATGAACCAAGAGCCAATTGTAACCTAAAAGTTAAAAATATGCAGAAAATAGAAAATAATTAATTAAATATTATCTTAGACAAGATAATATCAACTAGAAAGTTGAACTTTGATAAAGAAAAGTCTGTTCCAATAATGGAAGAAAGAAAGTCAATATACATATAATATACATATTTGTAAGTTTGAGAATGGACAGTTGAAACTGTCCTACAAGATTATCTATGTCTTCTCTCTGAATTAGGGAAAAATCTACTACTAAGAAAGATGAGAGTGGATTGAAAAAGTAGAATTAATCTTAAATTAGATAAAAAAAAAAAAAGAAAGGTTTAATGCAGGACTTCTCATGACTTCATGGACATTCGAAGATCGCCCACAATTTTTACTCATCTTGTGCCCTTGTGTAAATCATACTCATGTTTTCTTATCCAAAAATTAGCTTGCATGGAGGCCTTGTCTAAAACCCCCAAGGAAGTTGCAATTATTTTTTTGTACTGCCTCAATACCTTGTTATATCACTAAACTATTTAATTGTAATGTTCTGCTTATTTTGTTTATAAAAGTAGTCATTATTTGTTGAGGATCTATGAAACGTCAAGAATTATTTTAAGTGCATATATCTGAAAACATATAATGAAGTGCCTACTGATGTAATTATTTCACAAACATGAAAACTCAGCAAAACAAGTTAAGTAACGTGGCAATCATGAGTGATTAAACAAATAAACCTCCAGTATCCCTCACTTTAGTTATTTTGATATTCTGTTCTCCTCCCCTCATGAGCTGTAAATTATTTAACAGTAGGGGTGGAATATTATTCATTTTATATGTTCCATGCCTCCATCAGTCACTGATTTACTGCTGGTGCTCAGTAATAAATGTTAGTTGGAAGAAAAATGAATAGATATCAATTATTGTTTGCCTTTTTTTCTTTTATCTCAAGTACATGAGTGATTTTTTTTAAAAGCCATATTTTTAATTATGGAAAAGCAGCCTTTTTCTTCCAATAGTAGCTGATTATTTTAAATAAAAACCAAAAATATAAATATTAACAAATCATGTTCCTTAATCTTCTTTATCTATGAAGTACTTTGTATTGATACATAATATTTGTACATTTCTGTGGGGCACATGTGATATTTTGTTACATGCATAAAATAATAATCGAGTCAGAGTTTTTAGGGTATCACCTTGAATATTTACTATTTTTCTTTGCTGGAAACATTTCATCCTTTTTTCTAACTATGGTTTGTCATGTTTACTCCTTTAACTTACTTTGCCATTTCCATCTTAGGCAATGTTAATATTTCCTGAAGTACTATCAATTCCATCAACATTTCTAATACAAAAGTGAGAGCTGCTAGACAACTTCCAGTTCCCCCTTTGCTTATTAATTTTCGTATGCTTAAAATATGACCAATATGGACACCTACTCTGTACCCACAAATTTATAAAAGAAAATAATGCTAGTAATTTGTAAGGCCAATTGGCTATGATTGTTTCATTTAGGTTATATACTAATAGTTACATATATTATATATATAGTCCATATCTACATCTGTTTTGCATAACAACTCTTTTCAAACATTCTCTACACAGTGACACATAAGCATTTTATAGACCACTTAACACATTATAGTGCTATGTATAATTTTTCCTTTAAAAATGAAATATACTTAGATCCACAAACTCTTCAGAATTATCACATATCAAATATTGCTTAAGAAATTGCCAAAAAGAATAACATAAATTTTGAAAAAATAGTTACCAAAATCTCAAAAGCCTAACTGAAGGAATTTTATATAAAATATTCTGTAAAATATGTCTGATGGGTGTTAAACTGATCTAGCTTTTAAAAGTGTCTGAAACAAGAGAAATAAGTGAGGTAAAGTATAAAAAACTAGACAATTACACTGTATTTAGATACGCAATTAAGGGTTGACATCTGGCCGGCGCGGTGGCTCACGTCTGTAATCCCAGCACTTTGGGAGGCCAAGGCGGGCGGATCACGAGGTCAAGAGATTGAGACCATCCTGGCTAACATGGTGAAACCCCGTCTCTACTAAAAATACAAAAAAATTAGCTGGGTGTGGTGGTGGGCGCCTGTAGTCCTAGCTACTCGGGAGGCTGAGGCAGGAGAATGGTGTGGACCCCGGAAGGCAGATCTTGCAGTGAGTCGAGGTCGTGCCACTGCTCTCCAGCCTGGGCGACAGAGCAAGACTCTGTCTCAAACAAACAAACAAAAAAATCCTTCACAGCAAATTAATTATAAATATCTTTAAATAATATTAAAATAATGGTCAAAAAATAATTTTCAGATATTATCTACCTGTTAAGGACCATAATTATTATTAAAATAATACAAATTATAAGTACACATATAAAAATATTTACATCAGTTTTCGCATAATACAAAGAATAATACTTTCTTTTGTTATCCAGGTTTTACCCTCTGACTTCCTCTTGTTATCAAGGTTTTACCCTCTGTTCATACACAAGTTTTTGAGTTTGTTTATAGCACCTGTAAATACATATGAAAAGACATTCTGCTTCCTTTTTAACTAAAACTTAAATCCAAATCCAAAAACATATTCCAAGTTTTTTGAGGTTGGACACTAAAATGCATACAATAATATATACTTCAAACATACTTACCTATAAAGTTTTCTAAACTATTGTGTTTTATCTTTTTAATGTAATTGTTAACTGCCATCTCCACCTGTTTTCAAGCTTAAAATATTTCAGATAGCTTGAGGTATGCATGCTTATCTAAATGGCATTTTTTAAAAACAAGATTCTCTATACTCTTGGTGTTTTGCAGGTTTCTAAGTCTTCATTTTAAGTGACAGGAAAATAGTGTTAACTTATTTTTAAAAATTGACAATATTTTAAAGGCACTGTACGTGTAAGCCAAGCTACATTAGAACTTTTTATGAACAAAATATGTTAAGACATAGAGTGAAATTTACCTGAGGTGAAAATATAACGGTCCTGATCTCATTTATGTTTTTAGTATCTAGTGTTGACATACTTATATCTATGGTTGCCTGAAATTACCTCTGGTTGACAATTACCATGTCTGCTTTTGAGAATATAAAAGGATCAAATCAGCAACAGAATGAACTTCTTATCCTAAAACATCCTAGTAATAGCTGAAGTGCTATGATAGATTTTGCTACTCTAAATAATAGTTGCAATTTCAACTCAAGTACATATGATAAGTTTTATAAGAGTTGGATTATGTTTTCTTTTCTATATAAAAAGTACAGCTACCATGTTGTCCTCAATTTATACAACGTGAAAAATTGCCCTTTGGTATTATTCAATAAAGTGGCTGTTCCATATTTTGATGATCTTTCCATGCCAGTAATATTTCCACACTTTCCTATAATTGCATCTCATAGATAATTTTGTTAACCCTTGCCCTTTTCACAGATTATTTTTACAATCATATAATGCTACCAATTATATTTTCTGTTTACACATTTTCCATATTGAAATTTCAATGGTACTGAAATTTATAGGGAATTTTAGGGACAATGGTATAGATATTTTTAAAAATCATAATAGATATTGTGGTTTTGCTCTCCAAAAATCTACACAAATTTACACTTCCACTAAAAGTTAATGAAAGTGCGTGTTTTTTCACTCTCTTGAAGAGTATATTAGTAATTTATCAATACCTATGAGATATATAAAAGTACCTTGTTATTGTTTCAAACTACATGTCTTTATTATCTGGGCAGAACATTCTATACATGTATTGGACTTTACTTTGCCTTTTTCTGATAACATACCATTTGTCCATGATTTCTATTCACTTATTTGCCTTAAAAGAAACTTTTCAGAAGCTAGTTTTGTTGCTTTTTTTTCTTTCTTTTTTTTTTTTTTTTAAAGACAGGTTCTCAATCACTTGCCCAGACTGGAGTGTAGTGACACAATCTCCACTATTGCAACCTCCACCTCCCGGGCTCAAGTGACTCTCGTGCCTCAGCCTCCTGAGTAGCTGGGACTACAGATGCTTATCTAATTATTATTATTTTTATTTTTAGCTGAGACAGATTTTCTCCAGGTTCCCCAGGCAGGCTGGTCTCCAACTCCTGGGCTCGAGTGATTCACAGACTTCGGACTCCCAAAGTGTTGGAATTACAGGCATGAGCCAGCACACCCAGCCATTTTGTTTCTATTCTTACTGGTGAATTTCAAAGGAAGGGAAATAAATAATAATACCTTCATGCCTTCACACTGCCTTCTTTAAATAGAACTTTCAATAATGATCTTCGCATCTGATTGTTTTTGCTTTTTAAATGTTAAAGATATGCTATTTTCTTAGATTATCTAAATTATAAAGACCTTATTGTTTCACCCTGGTGAAATGTAGCTTTTAAAAGACCTGGAATATAATTTTAGAATAGAATAATATAATTCTTAATAGTAGTTGTTTCATCATTTAATATTCACTCTCTCTTTTTAGAGTTCTGCTTTGGTATTAAGAGTCCCTCTTCTTTTCTTCTTTCGTTAATGTTTGCCTAATTTATCTTTTTCTGTATCTTTGTTTGCAACCATTATGTGCCATTTGGATTGAAGTTTATCCCTTTTAAAGAGCCCATATTTGGGTTTGTTTTGTTTTATTGTAGTGGAATTAGTTGTTTTAAATTTGATATAATTCTTGTTCTTCTAAGAAACAAATTTAATCCATTCATATTAATTTAATAATTTATACATTAGAATTATTCATGACATTTTCTGTTTAACATGATTATGCTCTTCTATGAATTGAGATTTATTTATATTTAATAGAATTTCTTCTGAATAAAGGTAAACTCCCTTTAAAATTTAAAAAAGCACATAAGAAATTAAAAATAGTCATAAAATATCTGCATTGAACTTTTTAGTGATTAATCTTATAAATATTAATAAGTTTCTCATACCTTGATGATTTAACACATTCTGAGTCTCACCTTCCCCAGATAGAATTTAGAATAATTATTCTCCAGATTATTTTAAGGTGTAAGCATGTGATTAAAGGTCTGTCATCAGATAAACTATCAGGAGGTTATATTTTAGAGAAAAACTATGTGAGAAAATATGCCTTGCAGAAGCTTATGTTTTGCTGTTGCTCATAGTGACAGGTTCTATCCTACTTTCAGTGTAGCAGAAATAGTTTCTTGTTGTGTTTCATGCGTTTATTGTACAGGTAATGAGGTAGTATTAGTGGTGTTCTCATCAAGCCAGTTTAAAGCACGTATCTAGGTATAGTTCAAGAAGTGTATTTGGAAGTCTGTTCCTTTTAGCTGTCTCAACAATCCTTTGAGCTAACTAACATCACTTAATAAAAGATTTTTTTCTGTAAATTGTACAGAATGGTAGCAACTTCAATGCAAGTAGCAACTCCAACCTATACAGTACATTTTATTTTTATTTTTTATAAAGAAAGAGAACCACAACATGACTCAGTGCTGACATCAAAGTATTTTATCCCACTGATTCAATAGAATCACTGTTAGAAACTATGTAACAGTACTAGTCTTATAACACAAGCTGTTCAACATAAAAATTCAACATAGACATGAGTTTTGTTGATAGTTAATCATTCTCCCTAAATTCAAAACACAGGATAGGTCCCTTAGACCTCATATTACTTTTCATCTTAAATACTAGACAACTAAATTACGTTATCTTGAGGATAAAAAAACTGACAGCATATACAAGGAGAGTATTAAGCAGCTTCATTTTAACATGCTTGACTCTACTATGCTAGCCACTTCCTTCAGATAGATAAGATGGAATAATTTGAGCAAATTGCCAAATTAATTATTGTAACTACACTCTAAAGAGAACAAGAGATGAGCTTAATTGTGTATATTTCAAGACATTTTATTGATTATGGTGCTGCTGAATGAAGTTTCTGTATGTTAAGAGACAGGACATATATGTTTCTATATTTATTGCAGCAGGAGTCATTAGTGAAAGAGTGAGAAATACCAACAGCCTAACTCTCTACTCTCATAAACTTCAGTGATTCCCCTTTTCCATACAGCAGAAGGAACTTGGGTACTGCTCTAGTGTGAGAAAAATGGGTTGAATTATGGTCTAGATCAGATTTATGATATATTTTCCAGCTATTTAATTCCTTGTATCTTGATTAATCAATGTGAGCCTTACCAATTTGGAGTAACAATGTCTGAAATTCGACTTTTCTTTGGATATAAATATTTTAAGCTGAATCGTATCACATGTATCAGAGCTCTTCAGTCTAATAATTTAATATTGGGATTTGGTGTCAAAGTCCATACTTATAGTGAAATAGTAAATTACCCTGTTTTGTTGACCACTCTCCTGTGTATATTTCACTTGGGACTGTCACTGGAAATGGTTGCTCAGAATGAGAAGAATTGAATTTGTCCTGAGCTGCCTGGCTAAGAACTATGTAAACTAGTATATCATCAACAAAAATCCCTTCAACAATAATCTTTAGAACCATAGTAATGGTTTAAATATTCATTAGTTTGTATGGTTTACATTGTGTCATTATGACTGTGCAAATTTTTAACCCTAGTTCAAGGAAATATTACATTTTTGTTTCACTCCTAGACATCTGTGAATGTTGAAATTAACTAAATAATTTTTTTGTTTTATTCTTACATCACCATTTTTGATTTAGCTAGACCTTTCATATTACTTCAATTTAAAAAAATTATGCCAGGGATGGTAGCTCATGCCTGTATTCCCAGCACTTTGGGAGGCAGAGATGGGCAGATCACTTGAGGTCAGGAGTTCAAGATCAGCCTGGCCAACATAGCAAAATCCCGTCTCTTCTAAAAATATAAAAATTAGCCAGGTGTGGTGGTGCATGCCTGTAATCCCAGCTACTTAGGAGGCTGAGGCAGGAGAATCGCTTGAACCCAGGAGTGGGAGTTTGCAGTGAGCGAAGATCGTACCACTGCACTCCAGTCTGGACAACAGAGTAGGACAATGCCTCAAAAAAAAAAAAAAAAAAAAAAAAAAAAGTAGCTAAAAGTTTTATATTCCTTTTTGCCAATTGAATTTATAGGTTACCATTTTATTTTTATATTTACATAGGATAAATTTATCTGTATACCAATAATAATACAATTAATTCATTTGGTAGACAATTATGTGAATTTTGACATTAGGTGATGTAATAATCATTGCAATCACAATAGACAACAGTTGGATTATCAGCCAAAATTCCATTCCTATACTTATTTGTAGCCAACCCCATTCCAAACCCCAAATCTCTGTCAAATGCTGACATATCCTACATTCTTATAGACTTGCATTTTCAAACATTTCATATCAATGGAATGTATAGTATGTAACCCCTTGAGTCTGGGTCATTTCATTTAAAATAATGCATTTGAGATTCATCCGTGTTACTGAGTATGTACATAATTTGTTCCTTTTTCTTGGTGAATAGTTTTCCATTGTGTGCATCTATTGCATTATATTTATAAACTGTTTATTAATTTATCAGTTAACAGACATTTCGGTTATAAGCAGATGTGGCCCGGATCAGCAGAAGAATAAAGCCATTATAGACCTTCACTTAGGGTTTTTGAATGTAAGCATTTAAAATGCAACTGCATTTGGACTTAGGGCCTTTAAAAATGTAATTTGGCCGGGCGCGGTGGCTCACGCCTGTAATCCCAGCACTTTGGGAGGCCGAGGCGGGCGGATCACGAGGTCAGGAGATCGAGACCATCCTGGCTAACACGGTGAAACCCCGTCTCTACTAAAAATGCAAAAAATTAGCCGGGCGAGGCGGCGGGCGCCTGTAGTCCCAGCTACTCGGGAGGCTGAGGCAGGAGAATGGCGTGAACCCGGGAGGCGGAGCTTGCAGTGAGCCGAGATCGCGCCATTGCACTCCAGCCTGGGCGACTAAGCGAGACTCTGTCTCAAAAAAAAAAAAAAAAAAAAAAAAATGTAATTTAGGTCAAGTAAAGTCATAAGGATGAAGCTATAAGCCATTATAATTGGTATCCTTCAAAGAAGAGGAGGAAACATTAGGGAGGAACATGCACAGAGAAAAGGTCATGTGAGGACACAGTGAAAATGCAGCCATCTGCAGCCAAAGAGAGAGGCTTCTAGAGAAACCAACCTTACCAGCACCTTAATCTTAGACTTTCAACCTCTAGATTGGGAAAAAAATAAGTTTCTGTTATTTAAGCCACCCACCCAGCCTGCAGTATTCTGTTACGACAAGCCTAGCTGGCTAAACAGGTCTATTTCTAGTTCCTTTTATTTTGTGCCTACCTTTTTGCTAAAACCACACTGTCTTAATTACTGTAACTTTGTCATTAACTCTTGAATTCAGGTATTGCAGGTCTTTCAACTTTTTCAAAAAAATTGTTTTGGCTATTCTATTTATATTAATGTTTCATCAAAATTTTTAGTTTCATATTTTCATATCTAAGCAAATTCTATTGAGATTTTTGTTGTAATTGTATTAAATCTATTGACCAATTTGGGGAGAATTCACTTTAAGTTTGAGATTTCAAATTCAATAGTATGGAATTTCTCTTTATTAATTTAGTCTTCTCAAATTTCTTCTAGAGTTGTTTTGTCATTTATAGCATCTTCTGGCATCATATCTACAATATCTTGTATGTTTATATCTACATTTTTTTCTGCAATTATAAATGGTGCTTTTAAATTTTTTAGTTTTTAATTGCTAATTGCAATTAATTTTTATATATTTACCTGGTATTCTGTGAGTTGACAAAGCTCAAACTCACTTATTGGTTCTGCAAGTATTTTGTCTTTGTTTTAAGATTCCATATCATTTTACACTTTGACAATCATGTTACCTGCAGGTAGAGACAGTTTTATTTTTATTTTTTCCACTTTACCAGTCTTCACTTTCTTTTACTTGCCTTATTACACTGGCTATGAGTTGCAATTTACTTTAAATAGGAGTGATGTGGTAGGAGAACATATCACTACCTTATTTCTGTTCGTAGGCAGAAATACTCAGTCTTTCACTATAGGATATGATATTAATTGTGGATTTTTCATATATTCTTTTATCAGGTTAATCAAGTTCTCTTTCATTTTTACTTTTCTGAAAGTTCTATTTTTTAAATTATGAATGTATGTTTAATTTTGTTGAATACCTTTTCCACTTCTATTGAGATGATGACAATGATTTTTCTTAGTTTGACTGGTAATATAGTGAATTACATTTATTGTTTTCTTAGTTTGTTAATATAAAGAATTACATTGATGTATTTCCAAATTCATTTTGAAAAAGTCTTGTATTCCAAGAACAAACTTTACTTGCTCTTTTTGATATTTTGCTGGATTTAATCTGCTAATATTTTGGGGGAATTTTGTGTGCATATTCCTGATAAATATTTGCCTGTTTTTTTTCTTTTAATATGATTTTGGTATTATGAAAATGAAATGAATTGTGAAGTCTTTATTCTCCCTTAATTTTCCTGAAGAGATTGTACAGAGTCAGTATTATTTCTTTATTAAATAATTGGGTGAATGTGCCTGTGAGTTTTATTTGTTGAAAAGTTTCTAATGATGAATTAAATTTCTTTATCATATATTGTACATTAAATTACTCAGGATATCTATTTCTCCCTGAATAATTTGTGGTGATTTATGTCTTTCAAAGATTTGGCCTATTTCATCCAAGTTTTCAAATTTACAGCCATAAAATTGTAGAATTCCCTTTAAGTATTTGTATGGTCTGTAGTAATGCCTCATGTTTCATTACTGATATTGATAATTTATATCTTCTCTCTTTTTTTCTCAGTCCAGCTAGAAGATGTATTGAGCTACACAAGTATTTTTTTTTTGTTTCACTGACTTTAATTATTCTGATCTAAGTTTTAAAAATTCTAATCTTATTTATTATTTTCTTTTCTTTGATTTGTTTTTAGCCTTTTCTGAATTTCATGGTTTCTTAAGGTGGAAACTTAAATGATCAATTTGAGATCATTATTTTCTGATACAAGTATTTATTACTATGAATGGATATATTTATGTTAACATATCAATTCTAGAATTAACATCCGGATGAGAAAAAAAAACTAAAAGGCCATATATTGTTTCTAGCATTGAATGCCCTCCTTGTTAATGATGTGCTGTATGTAACACAGGAACAAAAAACCAAATATCGCATGTTTTCACTTATAAGTGGGAGCTAAATGATGAGAACACATGGACGCATGGAAGAGAACAACATACGATAGGGACTTTTGGATGGTGGCTGGTAAGAGGAGGGAGAGGGTCAGGAAAAATAACTAATGGGTACTAGGCTTAATACTTGGGTGATGAAATAATCTGTACAGCAAACTTTCCCCAGTACACAAATTTATCTCTGTAACAAACCTGCACTTGTATGTCTAAATAGAACAAAAGTTTAAAAAAATTATGGAGTACTTACTATGTAATAGACCAAATATGCAAATAGGAATTATTTGATGTACATGATTACATAGCTAAGTATAAAGTAGCATTCTTTTCCAGAAGTGACACACAATTTTTCCTTAAGATGCAAAAAGTAAATGATATCTTGGCAAATCACGGTGGTGCTGAAATCCAACCACCAATCAAAGTTACCTAGATGGAGAGTTAAAACATCAATTTCTGGGTACTACCTTCCCATTGTAGTAATAGATTGACGTTTTTTCTGTTTATCTTTTTGCTTCAAACTTTAGATTGCTTTCCTAGACTATTGACTCTATGAGAGCAAAGACTATATCTGTATTATTAAATGGCCTAACAAGCGACTTTGTCACGAATCGTTTGTTGATTAAACAAAACACTATACTCTAAATGATTAAACAACATCAAAATTTTAAAATCCACAAAGAAATTTTGGAATATGTCCTTTAGGAAAATGCATTTAGAAAGTCAACTTTACCATATTGCATTATTTTAGCTTCAGGAAATCCAAGATATGTCCATCAAGTGTCTATTGTGTGTGCAACCATCACTCCACTAGTCATTGTGGTGGTTATAAAGTGGCTAAAAATAAAGCGCCAATGTTTTCTGTGTATTTAATTCATGCCTGGACTAGCTATCAGAATTTTACACCTAGTATATAAATTATTTTTCCTAACACCACCTTGGGTTAATATATTATTATGCCTATTTAGACATGTGAAAATTAAGACTCAAAAGGTTAAGCAACTTATCTAATCCAAGATACTAAAAATGGAGCTAGATTTAACAAGCTCTTAAGGTCTAGGTAAGGTTGCAAAAATTACAGGAAAATGTCTTAACAGACTATATTTTAAAGACCTATAATAACTATAAATTCCACAGCAGTAGACCCAAGATCAGAAGGGCTAGGGTAATAAGATAGATGTCTCAAAGATGATAGGATCTAATCCAGGCCTGGAAACACAAGGAGATTTAGTAGATTGTGGGAAAAGATTATAATTTTTTAGCATGAAGATACATGGGCAAAATGATGGAAGTGGCCATGATCATAGGGGGCTTTTGCAACTGATACGGACTGTACTGGAAAGGCATATTTCATGCACTGTCAGAGAGTAGGCATTTATTTTGTTTAATTAACCAGCATTCATCTTCTCACCTGTAGGCAAAGTCATTTTAATTTTCATTCATGTGTTCAGACTTTTTCTTTCAGTTAAAATATTTCAGAATTTGATTTTACTAGAGAAGTTACTACTCTTTTTTTTAAAAAAAATTTATTTATTATTCTTATACTTTAAGCTGTAGGGTACATGTGCATAACGTGCAGGTTTGTTACATATGTATACTTGTGCCATGTTGCTGTGCTGCACCCATCAACTCGTCATTTACATCAGGTATAACTCCCAATGCAATCCCTCCCCCCTCCCCCCTCCCCATGGTAGGCCCCGGTGTGTGATGTTCCCCTTCCTGAGTCCAAGTGATCTCATTGTTCAGTTCCCACCTATGAGTGAGAACATGCAGTGTTTGGTTTTCTGTTCTTGTGATAGTTTGCTAAGAATGATGGTTTCCAGCTGCATCCATGTCCCTACAAAGGACACAAACTCATCCTTTTTGATGGCTGCATAGTGTTCCATGGTGTATATGTGCCACATTTTCTTAATCCAATCTGTCACTGATGGACATTTGGGTTGATTCTAAGTCTTTGCTATTGTGAATAGTGCTGCAATAAACATACGTGTGCATGTGTCTTTATAGCAGCATAATTTATAATCCTTTGGGTATATACCCAGTAATGGGATGGCTGGGTCATATGGTACATCTAGTTCTAGATCCTTGAGGAATCGCCATACTGTTTTCCATAATGGTTGAACTAGTTTACAATCCCACCAACAGTGTAAAAGTGTTCCTATTTCTCCACATCCTCTCCAGCACCTGTTGTTTCCTGACTTTTTAATGATTGCCATTCTAACTGGTGTAAGATGGTATCTCATTGTGGTTTTGATTTGCATTTCTCTGATGGCCAGTGATGATGAGCATTTTTTCATGTGTCTGTTGGCTGTATGAATGTCTTCTTTTGAGAAATGTCTGTTCATATCCTTTGCCCACTTTTTGATGGGGTTGTTTGTTTTTTTCTTGTAAATTTGTTTGAGTTCTTTGTAGGTTCTGGATATTAGCCCTTTGTCAGATGAGTAGATTGCAAAAATTTTCTCCCATTCTGTAGGTTGCCTGTTCACTCTGATGGTAGTTTCTTTTGCTGTGCAGAAGCTCTTTAGTTTAATGAGATCCCATTTGTCAATTTTGGCTTTTGTTGCCGTTGCTTTTGGTGTTTTAGACATGAAGTCTTTGCCCATGCCTATGTCCTGAATGGTACTACCTAGGTTTTCCTCTAGGATTTTTATGGTATTTGGTCTAACATTTAAGTCTCTAATCCATCTTGAATTAATTTTCGTATAAGGAGTAAGGAAAGGATCCAGTTTCAGCTTTCTACTTATGGCTAGCCAATTTTCCCAGCACCATTTATTAAATAGGGAATCCTTTCCCCATTTCTTGTTTTTCTCAGGTTTGTCAAAGATCAGATGGCTGTAGATGTGTGGTATTATTTCTGAGGACTCTGTTCTGCTCCATTGGTCTATATCTCTGTTTTGGTACCAGTACCATGCTGTTTTGGTTACTGTAGCCTTGTAGTATAGTTTGAAGTCAGGTAGCGTGATGCCTCCAGCTTTGTTCTGGATAAAGAGTCAAGACCCATCAGTCTGCTGTATTCAGGAGACCCATCTCACACGCAGAGACATACATAGGCTCAAAATAAAGGGATGGAGGAAGATTTACCAAGCAAATGGAGAACAAAAAAAAAGCGGGGGTTGCAATACTAGTCTCTGATAAAACAGACTTTAAACCATCAAAGATCAAAAGAGACAAAGAAGGCCATTACATAATGGTAAAGGGATCAATTCAACAGGAAGAGCTAACTATCCTAAATATATATGCACCCAATACAGGAGCACCCAGATTCATAAAGCAAGTCCTTAGAGACTTACAAAGAGACTTAGACTCTCATACAATAATAATGGGAGACTTCAACACTCCACTGTCAACATTAGACAGATCAACGAGACAGAAAGTTAACAAGGATATCCAGGAATTGAACTCATCTCTGCAGCAAGCAGACCTAATAGACATCTATAGAACTCTCCACCCCAAATCAACAGAATATACATTCTTCTCAGCACCACATCGTACTTACTCCAAAATCGACCACGTAATTGGAAGTAAAGCACTCCTCAGCAAATGTAAGAGAACAGAAATTATAACAAACTGTCTCTCAGACCACAGTCCAATCAAACTAGAACTCAGGACTAAGAAACTCAATCAAAACCGCTCAACTACATGGAAACTGAACAACCTGCTCCTGAATGACTACTGGGTACATAACGAAATGAAGGCAGAAATAAGGATGTTCTTTGAAACCAATGAGAACAAACATACAACATACCAGAATCTCTGGGACACATTTAAAGCAGTGTGTAGAGGGAAATTTATAGCACTAAATGCCCACAACAGAAAGCAGGAAAGATCTAAAATTGACACTCTAACATCGCAGTTAAAAGAACTAGAGAAGCAAGAGCAAACACATTCGAAAGCTAGCAGAAGGCTAGAAATAACTAAGATCAGAGCAGAACTGAAGGAGATAGAGACACAAAAAACTCTCCAAAAAATCAATGAATCCAGGAGTTGGTTTTTTGAAAAGATCAACAAAATTGACAGACCACTAGCAAGACTAATAAAGAAGAAAAGAGAGAAGAATCAAATCAACGCAATTAAAAATGATAAAGGGGATATCACCACCGACCCCACAGAAATACAAACTACCATCAGAGAATACTATAAACACCTCTACACAAATAAACTGGAAAATCTAGAAGAAATTGATAATTTCCTGGACACTTACACTCTTCCAAGACTAAACCAGGAAGAAGTTGAATCCCTGAATAGACCAATAGCAGGCTCTGAAATTGAGGCAATAATTAATAGCCTACCAACCAAAAAAAGTCCAGGACCAGATGGATTCACAGCTGAATTCCACCAGAGGTACAAGGAGGAGTTGGTACCATTCCTTTTGAAACTATTCCAATCATTAGAAAAAGAGGGAATCCTCCCTAACTCATTTTATGAGGCCAACATCATCCTGATACCAAAGCCTGGCAGAGACACTGCAAAAAAAGTGAATTTTAGACCAATATCTCTGATGAACATCGATGCAAAAATCCTCAATAAAATACTGGCAAACCGGATTCAGCAACACATCAAAAATCTTATCCACCATGATCAAGTGGGCTTCATCCCTGGGATGCAAGGCTGGTTCAACATTCGCAAATCAATAAACATAATCCAGCATATAAACAGAACCAAAGACAAGAACCACATGATTATCTCAATAGATGCAGAAAAGGCTTTTGACAAAATTCAACAGCCCTTCATGCTAAAAATGCTCAATAAATTCGGTATTGATGGAACGTACCTCAAAATAATAAGAGCTATTTATGACAAACCCACAGCCAATATCATACTGAATGGGCAAAGACTGGAAAAATTCCCTTTGAAAACTGGCACAAGACAGGGATGCCCTCTCTCACCACTCCTATTCAACATAGTGTTGGAAGTTCTGGCTAGGGCCATTAGGCAAGAGAAAGAAATCAAGGGTATTCAGTTAGGAAAAGAAGAAGTCAAATTGTCCCTGTTTGCAGATGACATGATTGTATATTTAGAAAACCCCATTGTCTCAGCCCAAAATCTCCTTAAGCTGATAAGCAACTTCAGCAAAGTCTCAGGATACAAACTTAATGTGCAAAAATCACAAGCATTCTTATACACCAGTAACAGACAAACAGAGAGCCAAATCATGAATGAACTTCCATTCACAATTGCTTCAAAGAGAATAAAATACCTAGGAATCCAACTTACAAGGGATGTAAAGGACCTCTTCAAGGAGAACTACAAACCACAGATCAGTGAAATCAAAGAGGACACAAACAAATGGAAGAACATACCATGCTCATGGATAGGAAGAATCAATATCGTGAAAATGGCCATACTGCCCAAGGTAATTTATAGATTCAATGCCATCCCCATCAAGCTACCAATGAGTTTCTTCACAGAATTGGAAAAAACTGCTTTAAAGTTCATATGGAACCAAAAAAAAGCCCGCATCTCCAAGGCAATCCTAAGTCAGAAGAAGTTACTACTCTTGATTCCGCTATCAGAGAATCTGATTTAAGCCTAAATCAATATTGTCCATGTTCCCTTATTAAGTAATGGGCATCTGACCTCTTTTTGTCCTTCATACATACCTTAAACAGTTAATTATGTAAACATGTAAATAAGTCCAGCAACCATCATGGGACTATGAACAGAGACTCCTGTCAAGAAGGGAACCAATGCTGAAGAAAATGAACTGAGGAATGAACGGCAAGAAATTAGGTCCCAAACACCTTGAGACACTGTCATTTCTTTGTCTTTTAATCCAATTTTATTATCATTTTCCATTACAACTGAAAGCATTCTAACGAGTATAGGCTATTATTTGGAAAGATGGCAATCGAAAAGCGTAAATTAAAAATGAACACATTTTAGGTCAAATTATGGCTTCATCATTTTCTACATGAATGACATTTCCAAGATATTTAACTTCTTCACCAATCTTAGTTGACTTACAGAATACAAATAACTTAACAAAGCATTTAACACAGCAGAATTGACAGGGTAGGATTAGATGGGTATAAGATGGAATGTGTACCTCAGGAATTCAAATTTAATAAAGTTGTTAGAATGACCTTAAAAGGATTGGCTCAATGAAATGGCATGACTGGAGGGGTTAGTACATTTGTTTGATCATTATTTTATGAAAGAACTTCAGAAAAACAAGCTAAAAGTCCACATGATAATGTGAACATTAGAGTCTTTGTTAGGATATTGAACAAAGGAATAAAAATGGGAAGACCACTTTAGTCATATTACAAAGGCCAGAAAAATAATTAATTCTCTAGTTCAACAGAAAAAAAATACACTGGCTTAGTTCTACTTAATGCTGAGATTTTTAAATAACTACTTTATAAAAAATAATAAAAGTTCAATTCATGGTTCAGCAACAAAGTTAATATTTGAGTTAGACTTGCTTTGGAGTTTTGTAAATTTGTGCTTTTCCATCTGGATTGCAGTTCACAGTTCAGTTAAAAACTCTGCTAAAACATATAATGCTTTGCTGCACATCCAAGGTTTACAGAATAGAATAATATATTAAAGTAAATTATTAAATTTTTATTTGGTAGAACTGTGCAATGGAAATGTAGAGCTTAGGTCAGGTTGAGAGTAAAATCAGACAGCATGGATTTGAAAGAAACAGTAACCTAAAAATAGTCATGGCCGGGTGCAGTGGCTCACGCCTGTAATCCCAGCACTTTGGGAGGCTGAGGACGGTGGATCACGAGCTGAAGAGATCAAGACCATCCCGGCCAACATGATGAAACCCTGTCTCTACTAAAAATACAAAAATTAGCTGAGCATGGTGACACGTGCCTGTAGTCCCAGCTATTTGGGAGGCTGAGGCAGGAGAATTGCTTGAACCTGGGAGGAGGAGGTTGCAGTGAGCCAAGATAGCGCTTCTGCACTCTAGCTTGGAGACAGAGAAAGACTCCACCTGAAAAGAAAAAAAAATAGTCATAGGTTTTGTCATGTTCGTGTACCATAAAATAGTGACACTTAAAAGTGTTTTTTTTTTTTCTCTAACCAATAACTATGTTTACAAAGATAAAGAAAACTGAACAATTGAAAATTATTTGTATCTGTTATAAAATAGAACCACTAGTTTCTGGGAAACAATAAGTTCAGAGAATGACTAAATTGCCTAGAAAAATAATTTTATTTGTCATATTGAGTTGATTGTGTTTAGTAGGTTCTTGTTCAAGTTTTCATACTTTCAGAGATAACTCAAACATTGAGCTAGAATGTGTTTGGAACATTGAGTGGATTCCTATTTCTAAGAAATACTGATTTCATCCTTTAATATTCCCACCATGATTGTGAACTGCTGGGTTCGCATGCTGTTTTACTCCTCCTATGAATAAGTGGAAAGAAAGATAATATCCTGAGTTGATTTATAGGTTTTTTTTCTTTAGCAGTAACTAATAAAACACAGTTTGTAAAGCATTTGGAAGATATAAAATTTAGGGCTAATGCATAATTATTTGTGCTGAAGATACCATTCTGAAAAAAGCAACTTGAATATTCCAGGTGTTCATAACTGAAAAAGGCTAATGACACCACAGCAGCTATAATTCATAAACAATAAAGATCTCAGTTCTGCAATCCAGAGAAGAATGCAATAAGCATTATAGGACATTATTCATTATTAAAATATACAAAAAGTAAATAGCCTGGGCCTCAAGGTGAGGAATGTTGTGGCACTATTAAATGGATTGCAAATTAGTTATTTAGTTTATGCTGACTATCAGAAGTAAGCGATGACTTATCCTGAAACATTTTTCATTTTAATTTTTACCAAGATCTGTGAGAGCCAAATACCCACACCGAAAAGGAACAAGATGATTGTCAATTCCAATGTGTTTTATTGGCTCTATTCCTTCTGTTTTCAGCTTTTTGTTTGCTTCACTGACACAATCCACTTAATGCCTTGTCCTGACCCAGTTCCTGGGCAATTCTGATTAAGCCAAGAAATATAGCCATACTTCAATCAGAGGGCTTATAAAACCAAATAAGATTCTCACCTTACAGTCTATGTTATTGCTTTATATACTGTCTCTCACAGTTCTTCGCTTGATAGAGTTCACTTCAGAAAATTTATCTCCATTGATCATTTATTCCATGTTAAACAGAATATATATCTTATAATCATTTTAACTTTAAATATTAAAAAAAATTGAGGCTGGGTGCAGTGGCTCATGCCTGTAATCCCAGCAGTTTGGGAGGCCGAGGTGGGTGGATCATATCAGTAGATCGCGACCATCCTGGCTAACATGGTGAAACCTCGTCTCTACTAAAAATACAAAAAAAATTAGCGAGGCATGATGGTGGGTACCTGTAGTCCCAGCTACTTGGGAGGCTGAGGCAGGAGAATGGTGTGAACCCGGGTAGCGGAGATTGCAGTGAGCTAAGATTGCACCACTGCACTCCAGCCTGGGTGACAGAGCGAGACACCGTCTCAAAAAAAAAAAAAAAAAAAAAAAAAGATTTAATCATATGCCTCAGTTCATCGTACCTAACTATCATTGGTCACTGCAAGACTCTTTATAAGATTATTTCATTAATTCTTTTGTTTGCCCACAATCTCATTTCTCAAAGTCTTCCTCAACTCTTAGGGGAGAAATACTTGCTACTGCACAATACTAATAGGAAGGAGTACATGAAATGCTGGAGTCTCTCTGGGTCATCTCTTTGTACTCATATGTCTTATAACAACAGTAAATGAAAAACTACAACTCAAATAGACAGGACCCAATATAATAGACTTTTCAGGAATGAAGTTTGAAGTCATCATACCAGTCAAGAAACCATAGTCATCTGAGGTACTTTCTGATGCCAAAGAAAATATGAAATGGATTGTGGAAAATATAATTTATCAATACCAGCTATGATTACATTATAATATGCTGGAAGGAGGACTAGCAGTTATAGGTTTCTTTTTTATTTGCGTGTGTGTGTGTGTAAGTTTATACATATGTGTAAGTATCTACGTGTGTATATATGTAAAATATTCATATAAGTGTATATGACAATTGTTATTCTTTTTTTTTTCACTCTAATTCCTCTCTTATTAAACAAAAGATGTGTTAAAAGTGGTTAACCTTATTTTTTTTTTTACTTTTTTTTTTTTTTTGAGACGGAGTCTCGCTCTGTCACCCAGGCTGGAGTACAGTGGCCGGATCTCAGCTCACTGCAAGCTCCGCCTCCCGGGTTCACGCCATTCTCCTGCCTCAGCCTCCCCAGTAGCTGGGACTACAGGCGCCCGCCACCTCGCCCGGCTAGTTTTTTGTATTTTTAGTAGAGACGGGGTTTCACCGTGTTAGCCAGGATGGTCTCGATCTCCTGACCTCGTGATCCGCCCGTCTCGGCCTCCCAAAGTGCTGGGATTACAGGCTTGAGCCACCGCGCCCGGCCTAAAAGTGGTTAACCTTATATTTCAGTATTTCAGTTAGAGGATATCAAAGTTAACAACTATTAAAGAGGAAGTGTGACTTAGACTAATGAACATCATCTCAAGTTATATAAAGTAAGACTTTGTGTATCCTGTTTAGGGGAGTAGGGTAATATTTGGGAGGAGGGATTTTTACGTGACACAGTTTTATCTTGTTAGATGGAAACTTAATATTGCTATTGTGTTTATTTGGAAGTTAAATGTGGTCAAAATGATGTGTATGGATACCAAGTAGACAAGGTGTAGACTGTGGTGGACTGTTCTTGATTGACTTACCACACTGAAAATTATTTTATCAAGAATTCCTTTTCCTGTATGGATCTTAATTAGCACTTGCCAAAACAAAAGCTCACACAAGATTTAGAATGCATAATAGAAGCTGTAGACATATGATATGATTTGGATTTGTGTTCCCACGCAAATTACATGTCGAATTGGAGGAGGGGCTGGTCGGTGGTGATTAGATCATGGGGGTGGATTTCCCTCTTGCTGTTCTCATGATAGTGAGTGAGCTCTCATGAGATCTGGTGATTTAAAAGTGTGTGTGACTTCAACCTTTTCTCTCTCTCTCTTGCCATCATGTGAAGAAGGTGCTTGCTTTCCCTCCACCTTCCACCATGATTGTGTTTTGAGGCCTCCCAGTCATGCATCCTGTTAAGCTTGCTGAACCATGACTTCAATTAAACCTCTTTTCTTCACAAATTACCCAATTTCAGGTAGTTCTTTATAGTAGTGTGAAAACAGACTAATACACCATAACTGTTACACCATACTTGTGTTCAGATGTGGTGACTCACAGATTTGAGGATAAATGATGAATTTCTATCATCACTGTGCTCTTCTCTATGCCCAACTCTTTACTAAACACTGGTCCTTTTGATCAACCCTGACCCTAGGCTTACTATACCTGGCTGTTAGTACACAGAGACAGTAGTTACACAGATGCAAAAGATGTACACATAACTCTCCATGAGTTCTCCACTCATGGTCTGCTTCAGCAGCTGAGTAGGTTTGGCTCCTTATATTAAGAGGTTAGTGACATTCTGCTAGAACTTCTCCCAATGAACTCCAGATTCTGATAACCAACAGACAGCTAACTTATTTTGATGCTAATAGACACCAAACACTTTTGTTTGATGTATAGGATACACACAATCTCAAAATGGACAATACCCAGTGGTTGATCATGCCACACAAAACTTCCTCCCCCAGCTACCACATCTTCATTATCTCACTAAATGTTAACTTTATCTTTCTAATGTGTTGATGTTATGTGTGACTAATTTCTCTCTTAGCCTGCAGTTAATTTATCACCAAACCCTAATGGCTATTCTTTAAAATTCTTACAGAATTAGACAATATCATCTTAACGCCCTAACTTAAATCAGTACCATCTTTTACCTGGATTATGCAAATAATCTCCTAACTGATATTTCTGCTTCTAGTCTTAATATCCCTATTGTCTACTTTCAACTGGACATTAACAGTAATTATTATGAAATACATGTCAGGGCTATGCAGAATGAGCTGTCAGAGATAGTGAAAGGTGCTTCAAAATATTCCTCATAAGGCTCTTTTACTCTAAACCCTGGAATAGCACCCTATTTCACAATGAAAGATAGCATCCTATGATTTCCTATAACACCTCACATTGGTGTTTCCAAATGGAAAAGATTCCACACCCTACACAGCATTTAAAATTTTGTTTAGAAATATTTTGTATTTCACAATGATTCAATGGTTACTGTGTGGATAGAAACAGTGATAGTTTACATCCTGCAATGCATGGGACAGACTTATGCAACAAAATATTTTTTTCTTATCTGGATAGCTTGACTATTTTATTGGGCAGTACTCTGGGTGAAAATGTAATTATAATTATCTGAAATTGGAAACCATTTTGAAAGGAGATACGAAGACTTCTGTGTTACTACATACCCTGATATTATAAGAATAAAACTACCATATTAATCGGTGGTAAATTATACTTTGTTTCCTTCATATTTTACAAGTAAATAATTTATTTTATTTTGAAAAATCACATCATTTGGATGGGTGGAGCAAGATGGCCGAATAGGAACAGCTCCAGTCTCCAGTTCCGAGTGCGAGCGACACAGAAGACAGGTGATTTCTGCATTTTCAACTGAGGTACCGGGTTCATCTCACTAGAGAGTGCCGGACAATTAGTGCTGGTCAGCTGCTGCAGCCCGACAAGCAAGAGCTGAAGCAGGTCGAGGCATTGCCTCACCTGGGAAGCACAAGGGGGAAGGGAATCCCTTTTCCTAGCCAGGGGAACTGAGACACACAACACGTGGAAAATCGGGTAACTCCCACCCCAATACTGCACTTTACCAAGAGTCTTAGCAAACGGCACACCAGGAGATTATATCCCACACCTGGCCAGGAGGGTGTCATGCCCACGGAGCCTCCTTCATTGCTAGCACAGTAGTCTGTGATCTAACAGCAAGGCAGCAGCTAGGCTGGGAGAGAGGCACCCTTCATTGCTGAGGCTTAAGTAGGTAAACAAAGCCACTGGGAAGCTCGAACTGGGTGGAGCCCACAGCAGCTCAAGGAGGCCTGCCTGTCTCTGTAGACTCCACCTCTGGGGACAGGGAACAGTTAAAAGAAAAAAAAAGCAGCAGAAACCTCTGCAGATGCAAACGACTCTGTCTGGCAGATTTGAAGAGAGCAGTGGATCTCCCAACATGGAGGTTGAGATCTGAGAACGGACAGACTGCCTAATCAAGTGGGTCCATGACCCTTGAGTAGCCTAACTGGGAGACATCCCCCACTAGGGGCACACCGATGCCCCACACCTCACATGGTGGGGCATCACCCCTGAGACGAAGCTTCCAAAACAAGAACCAGACAAGAACACTCGCTGTTCAGCAATATTCTATCTTCTGCAGCCTCTGCCGCTGATACTCAGGCAAACAGGGTCTGGAGTGGACCTCAAGCAAACTCAAACAGACCTGCAGCTGAGGGTCCTGACTGTTAGAAAGAAAACTAACGAACAGGAAGGACACCCACACCAAAACCCCATCAGAATGTCACCATCACCAAAGACAAGAGGCAAATAAAACCACAAAGATGGGGAAAAAGCAGGGCAGAAAAGCTGGAAATTCAAAAAATAAGAGTGCATCTCTCCCTCCAAAGGAACACAGCTCATCACCAGCAATGGATCAAAGCTGGACGGAGAATGACTTCGACGAGATGAGATAAGAAGACTTCGGTCCATCAAACTTCTCAGAGCTAAAGGAGGAACTATGTACCCAGTGCAAAGAAACTAAAAATCTTGAAAAAGAATGGAAGAATGGATAACTAGAACAATCAATGCAGAGAAGGCCATAAACGAACTGACAGAGATAAAACCATGACATGAGAAATATGTGACAAATGCACAAGTTTCCATAACTGACTCGATCAACTGGAAGAAAGAGTATCAGCGATTGAGGATCAAATGAATGAAATGAAATGAGAAGTCTAAAGAAAAAAGAGGAAAAATAAGTGAACAAAGCCTTCAAGAAATATCGCATTATGTGAAAAGACCAAATCTATGTCTGATTGGGGTACCCACAAAGGGAAGCCCATCAAACTAACAGCAGATCTCTCGGCAGAAACTCTCCAAGACAGAAGAGAGTGGGGGCCAATATTCAACATTCTTAAAGAAAAGAATTTTCAACCCAGAATTTCATATTCAGCCAAACTAAGTTTCATCAGTGAAGGAGAAATAAAATCCTTTACAGAGAAGCAAATGCTTAGAGATCTTATCACCGCCAGGCCTGCCTTACAAGACACCCTGAAGGAAGCACTAAACATGAAAAAGGAACAACCGGTACCAGCCATTGCAAAAACATGCCAAAATGTAAAGTCCATCAATGCTAGGAAGAAACTGCATTAACTAATGAGCAAAATAACCAGTTAATATCATGATGACAGCATCAAGTTCACACATAACAATATTAACCTTAAATATAAATGGACTAAATAGTCCAATTAAAAGACACAGCCTGGCAAACTGGATAAAGAGTCAAGACACATCAGTTTGCTGTATTCAGGAGATGCATCTCACATGCAGAGACACACATAGGCTCAAAATAAAGGGA
This sequence comes from Macaca thibetana thibetana, assembly GCF_024542745.1. Taxonomy (NCBI): domain Eukaryota; kingdom Metazoa; phylum Chordata; class Mammalia; order Primates; family Cercopithecidae; genus Macaca; species Macaca thibetana. The sequence goes on from NC_065582.1 coordinate 143,122,379, forward strand.
TGGAGGAAGATCTACCAAGCAAATGGAGAACAAAAAAAAGCAGGAATTGCAATACTAATCTCTGATAAAACAGGCTTTAAACCATCAAGGATCAAAAGAGACAAAGAAGGCCATTACATAATGGTAAAGAGATCAATTCAACAGGAAGAGTTAACTATCCTAAATATATATGCACCCAATACAGGAGCACCCAGATTCATAAAGCAAGTCCTTAGAGACTTACAAAGAGACTTAGACTCCCATACAATAATAATGGGAGACTTCAACACACCACTGTCAACATTAGACAGATCAACAAGACAGGAAGTTAAGAAGGATATCCAGGAATTAAACTCATCTCTGCACCAAGTGGAACTGATAGACATCTACAGAACTCTCCACCCCAAATCAACAGAATCTTCTCAGCACCACACCACACTTATTCCAAAATTGACCACAGAGTTGGAAGTAAAGCACTCCTCAGCAAATGTAAGAGAACAGAAATTATAATAAACTGTCTCTCAGACCACAGTCCAATCAAACTAGAATTCAGGACTAAGGAACTTAATCAAAACCGCTCAACTACATGGAAACTGAACAACCTGCTCCTGAATGACTACTGGGAACATAACAAAATGAAGGCAGCATTAAAGACGTTCTTTGAAACCAATGAGAACAAAGATACAACATACCAGAATCTCTGGGACACATTTAAAGCAGTGTGTAGAGGGAAATTTATAGCACTAAATGCCCACAACAGAAAGCTGGAAAGATCTAAAATTGACACTAACATCACAATTAAAAGAACTAGAGAAGCAAGAGCAAACACATTCGAAAGCTAACAGAAGGCAAGAAATAACTAAGATCAGAGCAGAACTGAAGGAGATAGAGACACAAAAAACCTTCCAAAAAATCAATGAATCCAGGAGTTGGTTTTTTGAAAAGATCAACAAAATTGATAGACCACTAGTAAGACTAATAAAGAAGAAAAGAGAGAAGAATCAAATAGACACAATAAAAATTGATAAAGGTGATATCACCACCGACCCTAAAAAATACAAACTACCATCAGAGAATCTATAAACACCTTTACGCAAATAAACTAGAAAATCTAGAAGAAATGGATAATTTCCTGGACACTTACACTCTCCAAAGACTGCACCAGGAAGAAGTTGAATCCCTGAATAGACCAACAGCAGGCTCTGAAAATGAGGCAACAATTAATAGCCTACCAACCAAAAAAAGTCCAGGACCAGATGGATTCACAGCTGAATTCCACCAGAGGTACAAGAAGGAGCTGGTACCATTCCTTCTGAAACTATTCCAATCAATAGAAAAAGAGGGAATCCTCCCTAACTCATTTTATGAGGCCAACATTATCCTGATACCAAGGCCTGGCAGAGACACAACAAAAAAAGAGAATTTTAGACCAATATCTCTGATGAACATCAATGCAAAAATCCTCAATAAAATACTGGTAAACTGAATCCAGCAGCACATCAAAAAGCTTATCCACCATGATCCAGTGGGCTTCATCCCTGGGATGCAAAGCTGATTCAACATACGCAAATCAATAAACATAATCCAGCATATAAACAGAACCAAAGACAAAAACCCCAAGATTATCTCAAAAGATGCAGAAAAGGCCTTTGACAAAATTCAACAGCCCTTCATACTAAAAACGCTCAATAAATGTGGTATTGATGGAACGTACCTCAAAATAGTAAGAGCTATTTATGACAAACCCACAGCCAATATCATACTGAATGGGCAAAAACTGGAAAAATTCCCTTTGAAAACTGGCACAAGACAGGGATGCCCTCTTTCACTACTCCTATACAACATAGTGTTGGAAGTTCTGGTTAGGGCAATCAGGCAAGAGAAAGAAATGAAGGGTATTCAGTTAGGAAAAGAAGAAGTCAAATTGTCCCTGTTTGTAGATGACATGATTGTATATTTAGAAAACCCCATTGTCTCAGCCCAAAATCTCCTTAAGCTGATAAGCAACTTCAGCAAAGTCTCAGGATACAAACTTAATGTGCAAAAATCACAAGCATTGTTATACACAAGTAACAGACAAACAGAGAGCCAAATTATGAATGAAATCCCATTCACAATAGCTTCAAAGAGAATAAAATACCTAGGAATCCAACTTACAAGGGATGTAAAGGACCTCTTCAAGGAGAACTACAAACCACTGCTCAGTGAAATAAAAGAGGACACATACAAATGGAAGAACATATCATGCTCATGGATAGGAAGAATCAATATTGTGAAAATGGCCATACTGCCCAAGGAAATTTATAGATTCAATGCCATCCCCATGAAGCCACCAATGAGTTTCTTCACAGAATTGGAAAAACTGCTTTAAAGTTCATATGGAACCAAAAAAGACCCTGCATTGCCAAAACAATCCTAAGTCAAAAGAACAAAGCTGGAGGCATCAAGCTACCTGACTTCAAACTATACTACAAGGCTACAGTAACCAAAACAGCATGGTACTGGTACCAAATCAGAGATATAGCCCAAAGGAAAAGAACAGAGTTCTCAGAAGTAATACCACACATCTACAGCCATCTGATATTTGACTAACCTGAGAAAAACAAGACATGGGGAAAGGATTCCCTATTTAATAAATGGTGCTGGGAAAATTGGCTAGCCATGAGTAGAAAGCTGAAACTGGATCCTTTCCTTACTCCTTATACTAAAAGTAATTCAAGATGGATTAGAGACTTAAATGTTAGACCTAAAACCATAAAAACTCTAGAAGAAAACCTAGGCAATACCATTCAGGACATAGGCATGGGCAAAGACTTCATGTCTAAAACACCAAAAGCAATGGCAACAAAAGCCAAAATTGACAAATGGGATCTCATTAAACTAAAGAGCTTCTGCACAACAAAAGAAACTACCATCAGAGTGAATAGGCAACCTACAGAATGGGAGAAAATGTTTGCAATCTACTCATCTGACAAAGGCCTAGTATCTAGAACCTACAAAGAACTCAAACCAATTTAGAAGAAAAAAACATACAACCCTATCAAAAAGTGGACAAATGATATGAACAGACATTTCTCAAAAGAAGACATGCATACAGCCAACAGACACATGAAAAAATGCTCATCATCACTGGCCATCAGAGAAATGCAAATCAAAACCACAATGAGATACCATCTTACACCAGTTAGAATGGCGATCATTAAAATGTCAGGAAACAACAGGTGCTGGAGAGGATGTGGAGAAATAGGAACACTTTTACACTGTTGGTGGGATTGTAAACTAGTTCAACCATTATGGAAAACAGTATGGCAATTCCTCAAGGATCTAGAACTAGATGTACCATATGACCCAGCCATCCCATTACTGGGTATATACCCAAAGGATTGTAAATCATGCTGCTATAAAGACACATGCACACGTATGTTCATTGCAGCACTATTCACAATAGCAAAGACTTGGAATCAACCCAGATGTCCATCAGTGACAGACTGGATTAAGAAAATGTGGCACATATACACCACGGAATACTATGCAGCCATAAAAATGGATGAGTTTGTGTCCTTTGTAGGGACATGGATGCAGCTGGAAACCATCATTCTCAGCAAACTATCGCAAGAACAGAAAACCAATCACCGCATGTTCTCACTCATAAGTGGGAACTGAACAATGAGATCACTTGGACTCAGGAAGGGTAACATCGCACACTGCGGCCTATCATGGGGAGGGGGTACGGGGGATGGTGGCATTGGGAGGTATACCTGATGTAAATGACGAGTTGATGGGTGTTGACCAGTTGATGGATGCCGCACACCAACATGGCACAAGTATATATATGTAACAAGCCTACATGTTATGCACATGTACCCTAGAACTTTAAGTATAATGATAAAAATAAAAAATAAATAAATAATGAAACATTAAAAAAAAGAAAATCACATCATTTATGGCAACAGTTCTTGTAACATGTAAATCACAAAAATTATATAATAAAAATTATAATGGACACACAAATCTTCAATTCTGACAACTTCTTGAATCATTACTATTTACGGAATCATGAGTAACTTCTTTTAGTTTTTTAATTAAAAAACGTTTTTGTGGGTAAATAGCAGGTGTATATATTTATGGGGTACATGAGATATTTTGATGCAGGCATGCAATGTGAAAGGAGTGCATCAATGAAGAATGGGGCATCCACTCCCTCAAGTATTTATCCTTTGAGTTACACACAATTCAATTACTTTCTTTAAGTTTTTTTTAACAATATACAATTAAATTATTATTAACTAGAGTTGCCCTATTGTGCTATCAAATTTTAACTCTTTTTCATTCATTCTATTTTTATTTGTACCCATTAGCCATCTTCACCTTCCCTTCAAATTCCCCACTACCCTTCCTGGCCTCTGGTGACCATCCTTCTACTGTCTATGTTCATGAGTTCAATTATTTGCTTTTTAGATCACACAAATAAGTGAGAATATGCAAAGTTTGCTTTTCTCTATCTGACCTATTTCACTTAACATAAGGCTCTCCAGTTTCACCCATGTTGTTGCAAATGCCTGGATCTTATTCTTTTTTATGGCAGAATAGCCCTACATTGTATGTAAGTACCATGTTTTCTTTTTTCTTTTACTTTCTTTCTTCTTTTTTTTTTTTTTTTTTCCTGAGTTGGAGTCTTGCTCTGTAGCCCAGGCTGGAGTGCAGTGGCGTGATCTCGGCTCACTGAAAGCTCCGCCTCCTGGGTTCATGCCATTCTCCTGCCTCAGTCTCCCAAGTAGCTGGGACTACAGGCGCCTGCCAGCACGTCTGGCTAATTTTTTTGTATTTTCAGTACAGAAGGGGTTTCACCGTGTTAGCCAGGATGGTTTCGATCTCCTGACCTCGTGATCCTCCTGCCTCGGCCTTGCAAAGTGCTGGGATTACAGGCTTGACCCACCGCACCTGGTCCACATTTTCTATATCCATTCATCTGTTTGATGGACACCTAAATTGCTTCCAAATATTAGCTATTACAAATAGTACTGCAACAAACATAAAAGTGGAGATATCTTTTCAATATACTGATTGCCTTTCTTTTGAAGGTGGAAGCAAAATACGAAATGCTCAAGTTCCTTATATAAAATGGTGTAGTATTTGCTTATAACCTATGCACATTCTTCTGTATACTTGAAACCATCTCTGGATTACTTATAGTACCTAATACAATGTAAATGCTATGTAAACAGTTGTTATATTGTATTTTTATTTGTATTATTTTGTGCTGTTTTATGTTAGTTTTTAATAAAGTTTTGTTTTGTTTTTAATATTTTCAATTCCCGGTTGGTTGAATCCTGGAATTTGGAGCCATTGGAAAGTCAAGTAGGCCTTCCAAGTCACATAAAAAATGACCTATGAAGTACAGAAAAGGAGTTCGGTCTTTTGACCTAGGAGATCACAAACAGAGTCTAAAAGGTAATTTTTCTTTGTCTCTTTCTTAAAACTCTTCCTTTCTGCTTTGCTTTCCACCATTACATTACTTGTTTTGGTATCAGAAATGGTAGAAGAATTGTCATGTTATTGAAATTCTGACACTTGTAAAATCTTAGTGAAAATTTCTAGTAGTTTGAAGTAATTGAATCAGGTTCCATTGCTTGACAGTCAGTATACCAGATATGGAACGCGCTATTAAGATCCTGCTCTTGTACCGTTTACCTGTTTTCCATTCCATAATGCATCTCTCTCCCTTCTCAAATCAGAGTATTTGTTATTTGCCATTTGGACCATGATTGTAGTATATCAGATAAAATGTTATAAATAATATTTGATAAGAAGACTCAGAAATTACTCATAATCTAAGCTGAAAATAGATTATTATAATAGAGAAATATTTTGTAAATGTTCTTCAAATTCCAGGGGCAATAAGGAGTAGTGAATACTTTGATAACACTAAACATATTTTTATGTGGCAAAATTCTTTATAGGCAGAATAGGACAGCTGGGAAAATCTTTGACTTATAGTGAAAAATTCATTTTCTTAATATAAAAAGCTTATAAAAGAAGATAAGATAAATATCAACATCAGTATAGAAAAATAAACAAGAATGAAACACTGAAGTTCATTGAAAAAGAAGTGAAAGGATTTTTTAAATATTTGAAAACTTTCAACATTATTCATAAGAAAGATAAAAGTTTCCTATTTAATAAATAGAGTTTGGAAAACTGGCTAGCCATATGCAGAAAACTGAAACTGGACCCCTTCCTCACACCTTATACAAAAATTAACTCAAGATGGATTTAAGACTTAAATATAAGACCTAAAACCATAAAAACCCTAGAAGAAAACCTAGACAATACCATTCAGGACATAGCCATAGGCAGAGATTTTATGATTAAAACACCAAAAGCAGTGGTAACAAATCCAAAATTGACAAATGGGATCTAATTAAACAAACGAACTTCTGCACAGCAAAATAAACTATCATCAGAGTGAACAGGCAACTACTAAATGGGAGAAATCTTTGCAATCTATCCATCTGACAAAGGGCTAATATCCAAAATCTACAAGGAACTTAAACAAATTTATAAGAAAAAAACAAACGACCCCATCAAAAAGTGGTGAAGGATGTGAACAGACTCTTCTCGAAAGAAGACATTTATGTGGCCAATGAACAAATGAAAAAAAGATGATCATCACTGGTCATTAGAAAAATGAAAATCAAAACCACAATGAGGTACCATCTCATGCCAGTTAGAATGGTGATCATTAAAAAGTAAGGAAACAATAGATGCTGGAGAGGGTATGAAGAGATAGGAATGCTTTTACACTGTTGGTGAAAGTGTAAATTAGTTCAACCACTGCAGAAGACACTGTGGGGATTCCTCAAGGATTTAGAACTAGAAATACAATTTGACCCAGTAAGTCCATTACTGGGTATATACCCAAAGAATTATAAATCATTCTACTATAAAGACACATGTACACATATGTTTATTGAAGCACTATTCACAATAGCAAAGACCTGGAACCAACCCAAATGCCCATCAATGACAGACTGAATAAAGAAAATATGGCACATGTACACCATGGTATACTCGGCAGCCCTAAAAAATAATGAGTTCATGTCCTTTGCAGGGGCATGCATGAAGCTGCAAACCATCATTCTCAGCAAACTAACACAGGAATAGAAAACCAAACGCCGCATGTTCTCACTCATAAATGGTAGTTGAACAATGAGAACATACGGGCACAGGGAGGGGAACACCACACACTGGGACCTGTCAGGGTTTGGAGGGCAAGGGGAAGGATAGCATTAGGAGAAATACCTAATGTAGATGACAGATTGATGGGTGCAGTAAACCACCATGGCACGTGTATACCTATGTAACAAGTCTGCATGTTTTGCACATTTATCCCAGAACTTAACATATAATTTAAAAAATAGACCAAAAAACTTTATATGAACATACTTCTATTGGTGTTGTACATAAAGAATGGCACAATCTGTGCATTTACCAGCAATATTACATATGCATCAGGACTTTATTCAAGCAAGTCCACTCCTAGCAATCTAACCCTAAAATACACTTGCAAAAACATAAAAATAAGGTATTTATATGACTAATCAGTGCAGCCTCTGTGTTATGGAATGGTTTGATCAGACGACTAAATGAAAACAATCAAAAACTAATTAAGCACCTCATTGGAATACCACACTACTGAGAAAGAGAAGAAAAAAGATCACTATGCATCACGATGATTAATCTTCTTTGCAATGTAGACTTGGGTAAATATATGAAGTTACAAAAGTGTATCAGTAACCTCTTGCCCTTTATCTAAAAATAAAGACTACAAATATGTGTGTATGTATGTCTGCACAGAACTACATTTTATAAAATAAAAATGGAATGTCAATTTAAAAAGTGTGAAGAGTTTTCTATTGTGGAAAGGAAGAGTGGAGAAGACAACCATAAAATTCAAGCTTACCTGAATATGCCTTGTTTTGTCATTTTGAATTAAGATTCATGTGAATATTTTATAAAAGTATAAAAATAATTAAATTTAAATATAAATAGCAATCTCAAAAATCAAAAACAAAGTAAATGAAATAAATTTTCTTATCTGAGCATCAGTATTCAAATTATTTAATATATTTCTTTTATCTCTCTTTGTTTTTACAACCCCTGAGTAATTAAATGGAATAAAAGAGAGAAGAGCACTAGCTTCTTTTATTTTAAAAAATGTAACTTGCATACTCAATATATGCAAGACAATCATTATCTGGGCATAATGAGACAAAAGACAGTGTCCCCTTGTAAAAAAGCTTACATTTCAATGACAAAGATGGATACATACATTACAAGATAATATAAAATGTAAAACAACAAGAAATGGGAAACAATATCAGCCACTTCTCTAATTCAAAATAGGTGTTGCATTTTCTTTCTTGTATTCCTGTTCTGTAATTGTTTATTTCTTTTGATCTCAATTCCAATTATTCCCCAGGTGTTTTCCCATTGTTTCTATTTTCTACTATATTTTCCAGTATCTCCTCTGAGGAGGTTGGAGTGAGTAGGAGGGAATTAACAGAATTGTTAAGTATTGCCAAAGAATACTTAACATATGCAATCAGAATATCTGTGCAATAAATGTACTCTAAATATATTCATCTTGGAAAAGAGTAATTTGGAAAATAAAAATTTCAATTTTATTAAGAAAAAAGATGTATTTCAGTTATCTGTCTCTATGGGATATAGTTTGGCTCTTTCCCCACCCAAATCTCATCCTGAGTTGTAACTCCCATAATTCCCACATGTTGTTTGAGGGACCTAGTGGGAGATAAGTGAATTTTCGGGGTAGTTTCCTCCATACTGTTCTCATGGTAGTTAATAATTCTCAGGAGATCTGGGGGTTTTATATGGGGAAACTCGTTTCTCTTGATTCTCATTCAATCTTTGCCTGGTGTCATGTAAGATTTACCTTTCACCTTACACCATAATTGTAAGGCCTCCCCAGCCATGAGGAACTATGAGTCCCTTAAACTTCTTTTTCTTTATAAGTTGCCCAGTCTGGGATATGTATTTATCAGCTGTGTGAAAACAGACTAATATAGTAAATTGGTCCCAGTATAGTGGGGCTCTGCTGAAAATGTACCCCCAAATTTGGAAGCAATTTTGGAACTGAGTAACAGGCAGAGGTTGGAAGTTTGGAGGGCTCAAAGTGGATGGAAAAAAGTGGAAAAGTTTGGAACTTCCTAGAGACTTGTTGAATGGCTTTGACCAAAATACTGATAATCATATGGACAATAAAATACAGGCTGAGGTGGTCTCAGGTGGAGATGAGGAACTTGTTGGGAACTGGAGTAAAGGTGACTCTTCCTATGTTTTAGCAAAGAGACTAGTGGCATTTTGTCCTTGCCCTAGAGATTTGTGGAACTTTGAATCTGAGTAAGATAACTTAGGGTATCTGGCAGAAGAAATTTTTAAGCAGCAAAGCATTCAATAGGTGAACTGGGTGCCATTAAAGGCATTCAGTTTTAAAAGGAAAATGTAGCATAAAAGTTTGGAAAATTTGCAGCCTGATGATTTGATAGAAAAGAAAAACCCATTTTCTCAGGAGAAATTCAGCTGGCTGCAGAAATTTGCCTAAGTAATGAGGATGAGGAACCAAATGGTAATCACCCAGACAATAGGGAAAATGTCTCAAGGGCATGTCAGAGACCTTCACAGCAGACCCTCCCAACACAGGCCAGGAGGCCTAGGAGGAAAAAATGGTTTCCTGGGCCAGGCCCATGGTTCCCCTGCTGGGTGCAGCCTAGAGTTTTGGTGCCCTGTGTACCAGCCACTCCAGCTTTGGCTAAAAGGGAACAAGGTACAACTCAGGCCATGGCTTCAGAGGGTGGAAGTTCCAAGCCTTGGCAGCTTCCACGTGGTGTTGAGCCTGCAGGTGCACAGAAGTCAAGAATTGAGGTTTGGAAACCTCTACCTAGAGTTTATAGGATGTATGGAAACACCCAGATATGCAATCAGAAGTTTGCTGCAGGGGTGGGGCCTTCGTGGAGAACCTCTGCTAAGGCAGTGTTAAAAGGAAATGTGAGATTGAAGACCCCAAGCAGAGTCCCCACTGGGGCACTGCCTAGTGGAGCTGTGAGAAGAGGGTCACCATCCTCCAGACCCCAGAATGGTAGATGCACTGATAGCTTGCGCTGTGCACCTGGAAAAGCTGCATATAATCAATGCCATCCTGTGAAAACAGCCAGCAGGGAGGTTGTAGCCTGCAAAGCCACAAGGGCAGAGGTGCAAAAGAGGTGGGGAACACACCTCTTGCATCAGTGTGACTTGGATATGAGACATGGAGTCAAATGAGAACATTTTAGAGCTTTAAGATTTGACTTCCCTGCTAGATTTTGGACTTGCATGGAGCCTTTAACCCCTTTGTTTTGGACCATTTCTCTCTTTTGGGATGGGTATATTTATCCAATACCTGTACCACCATTGTATCTTGGAAGTAACTAACTTGATTTTTATTTAACAGACTCCTAGGCAGAAGGGACTTGCCTTGTCTCAGATGAAACTTTGGACTTGGACTTTTGAGTTAATGTTGAAATGAGTTAAGAATTTGGGGGACTGTTGGGAAGGCATGATTGCTTGTGAAATGTGAGGACATGAGATTTTGTATGGGTCAGGGCTGTCCCCACTGAAATCTTATCTTGAGTTGTAGCTCCCATAAATCCCACACGTTGTTGGAGGGACCAGTGAGAGCTAATTGAATCATGGGGGCAGTTTCACACACACTGCAATCTTTGTAGTGAATGAGTCTCAGGAGATCTGATGGTTTTATAAGGGGAAACCCTTTGCACTTGATTCTCATTCTTTCTTTGCTTGCTGTCATGTAAGACATGCCTTTTGCCTTCCAATATAATTGAGTGACTTTCCTAGCCATTTGAATCTGAGTCCATTAAGCTGCTTTTTTTCATAAATTACCCACTCTTGAGTATGTCTTTATCAGCAGCATGAAAATGGACTAATACACTATGTAATAAATCAAGAACATCAGCAACAGATCTTTGTGTCTGCACACACCAACTGGAATTCAATCCAGGCAAGACAATGCATTTATAAGAGGCTTACTCAGTGACTGGAAAATTAGTAAGACTCTTCATGGGACTGCTTCACCTTCCTCATGGCTTGGTGGCTGAGTTTCAAGAGAGTATTTCAGGATCAATGAAGTTGAAGTTGTGAGTTCCTTAAAGATTTTTCCTGGAAACTAGTGCATCACTTTGACTCTACTCTATTGATTGCTAAACTTGGCCAGATTCAGAAAGAGGGAACATAAACTTCACCTCTCTATGGAAGAAATGTAAAAGCATTTGCAACTATTTTTAAACTACCACCAAGCTACCCAAACGAATAAGGATATACTTGTAAAAATAGATAAATAAATAAAATATATATATGTGTATATATATAAAATACATGCATTCACACATACATACACATACAAAAGGCAAAACAAACCAAAAAACAAAATCTCAATGCATTAACTCACTAAGTGTATTTATTTTTTAACACATGTCACAGTCCAGTGCCACTTAGTGGGAGTTGGAGGAGGGGCTTGCTCCAGAGTATCATAAACACGGTTTCCTTCTCCCATGTAATTATGACATATTCTTGGGCTTGGGCCTCTTCCACTGTCAGCTAATACCTGGGGAAAGATAGTAAGCATTTAAGATGCTGGGGAAAGTTTTTAAAAATGCCAGTCCTAAAAGTGACATAAATAACATATCAGCAAAACTCAGTCACATAATTATACCTCACTGAAAGAGAAAAATAGGACATTTGAACTACCTCTTAAGAATAAATAGATTAGTGAGCATACAGCCAATCTTTGACATACCTCTTGTCTAAGACTGTTAGTATGCTATCAAACATACCTTATGTTGGGTAATTTATAAATAATATAAATGTATTTCTCATAACTCTAGAGACTGAGAAGTCCATGATCAAGGTGCAAGAAGATACAGTGACTGGTGAGGCCCCATTTCTCATAGATGATGCCTTCTCACTGTGTCCTCACATGGAGTAAAGGGAAAAAGAGTGAACAACCTTTCTCAAGTCTCTTTTATAAGAGAGTTAATCCTATTCATGAGAGCTCCACCCTCATGACTTAGTCACATCCCAAAGGCCCCACCTTTTATTACCAACATATTGGGGTTAGATTTCAACATAAACATTTTGGAGGGACACAAACATTCAGACCATAGCACCCCCAAAATTATAATTGCATGATAGATACCTGTGTAAACTCTCTGTGAATTTTATGAACTTTTATCTATTAGTTAAATGAAGGAGCAGATGAACTTTAAATCCCGATATTCCAATAATCAGATTTTTGGTTAGGATTTTTCATAATAAGCCTACAGCTTTAAACAGTAAGCATCTACCTCAATCTCTAAGCTGGGCCGCCACTCCTTGAGAGTTTTGAATCCCTCATATCTTAGTTCATTTGTACTACAATAAACTAGCACATACTGGGTAATTTATAAATAACAAAAATTTATTTGTCACAATTCTAGAGACTGGGAAGTCAAAGATCAAGGGGCTAAGAGGTTCCATGTCTGATGAGGGTCTGTTCTCTGCTTACAAGGGGACACCTTGAATGTTCTGTCCTCACATGGCAGATGAGGAAAGGCAAAATGGGAGAATTCCCTTTGGCAAGCTCTTTCATAAGGGTAGTTAATTCAATTCACAATGGAGGAGCTCTCATAGCCTAATCACCTCTTAAAGGTTCCACCTTAGTACTATCACATTAGCAACGTCTGAATTTTGGAGGGTACACATTTAAATAATAGTACCCAGTTTGTTCAACAAACCAAACCCTGGACACTTGCTTTATGGTAAACTTTGTTTCTTTAGCTATTCCTTGTCTCCTGGCTTTGGATGCATTCACTGTCTCCTGTCACACATTGAATATAATGCCAGTGATCCTGGGGTGTGCTAATATTAGTTCACGTTGTGTTTAATTCTTCTCTGTAGATTTGCAGCATTTCTCAAAGCATGCACCCCTCAACAACAGCAAAAGCCTCACTTAGGAATTTGGTAGAGAGGCAAATGTATGTCTCCCATCCCAGACCTACCAAATCAGAAACCCTGGGGATGGAAGCCCACAGCCCAAACTGTAACTATCCATTTAAGTAACTGACAGAATAAAGTGTTAGAATCACTGAACTAGAATATGCCGATTTCTCCATTTCTATATCCATAATCAGCTGTCCACCTAGTTTCTAACCTGTGTACTTATGAGCCCATGTTTCTGCTATTTTCCCAGAAAGGAGTGACTATGCAAGTATTAATCTCTTTGCTCAATTGTTAGTTCTATAAGGAAATAAGTTAGGGAATATGCTGCAGCTTAATTAATACCTAGAACAAATTTTGAGATTAGCTCTTATTTACACCTTTTATTTATATAGTTGCTATGAAAAAAGCTGTCTAGTTTGTTTTTTTACAGTTTTCCCTGAAAGCTTTAGTACCATGTTTGTTACTACTCAACTAAAAACCTAATTGCTTTCCTCTTAGAAATTTTCACTGGATGGTTATGCAGTGTTTTAGAAATCTCTTGATTTGTGCACTTCTTCATTACATGTTGTTGACTATAATATTCATGTTATAACCAGTCATGTGTTTACAAATTATTTACTATTGTTTATATCTAAAAATCACAGCTATTCAAGATGAAGTACAAGTAAAAATGTTGAGTCTACTCCTATTAAGTTCTTAATTACTCTTGTATATAAGTATTTTTACCTAAAATGTCTTTTTTTTTTCTTTATTATACTTTAAGTTCTAGGGTGCATGTGTACAACGTCCAGGTTTGTTACATAGGTATACATGTGTCATGTTGGTTTGCTGCACCCATCAACTCGTTCTTAAAGTAAGTTAATACTAGAATAACCTGCATAATACTTGTGATATAGTGAATAAATGCGTTTCTCTGAACTGCCGCTTTTAGAAGGAAATTTAACAGTGTTATGCAATATGCATGATGGTGTCTTTGCTGCTGCACAATGAGAATCCATTTTAAACTTGATACCAAGCAGAAAATGATTCATTCCATCAAAGGTACTGAAAGCACTTCTCCTATGACCCAACAGCATGGGCTGAAAGATTATAGCAGGAAACACACACAGAGACACACACATGAAATGCCCATGTTAGAGAAAACAAGAACTTCCGATCACACAGCCACTTTCATTAAAAAGCAAAATGAGGCCGGGCGCGGTGGCTCACGCCTGTAATCCTAGCACTTTGGGAGGCTGAGGCGGGTGGATCATGAAGTCAGGAGTTCAAGACAAGCCTGGCCAAGATGGTGAAACCCCATCTCTACTAAAATTAAAAAAAAAAAAAATAGCCAGGAGTGGTGGCGGGCACCTGTATTCCCATCCACTCAGGAGGTTGCTTGAACCCGGGAGGTGGAGGTTTCAGTGAGCCGAGATCACACCACTGCACTCCAACCTGGGTGACAGACTGAGACTCATCTCAAAAAAAGAAAAAGAAAAAGAAAAAAAGTACAACAAGTAGCTAGTTTTAAGCAACATTTATTTTAAAAGAAACAGGTTCTTCTATACAAATAGAACTCAGACATAATAAATGACTTGCTGAGATTAGTAATGAGCCCCTTTATGCAGTAAGTGAATATTCCAGCATTGGTATCTTAGAATGGAATAATGGCAAATAGTTTAGAACAGAACCCTTGCTCTACCTGAAAAAAATCCAACTCTATTGTTTAGGGGTATTCACCACTCTCTTTGAAAGCATATCCCTGCAGTCTTATAACAGAAATCTTGGTACACTTTTATTTTTATTATTTTTATTTTTCTGAGACAGAGTCTCACTCTATCACTCAGGCTGTAGTGCAGTGGCTTGATCTCGGCTCACTGCAACCTGTGTTTCCCGGGTTCACGCGATTCTCCTGCCTCAGGCTCCGAGTAGCTGGGATTACAGGTATCTGCCGCCACTCCCGGCTAATTTTTGTATTTTTAGTAGAGATAGGATTTCACCATGTTGGCCAGGCTGGTCTCGAACTCCTGACCTCAAGTGATCTGCCACCTCGGCCTCCCAAAGTGCTAGGATTATAGGCATGAGCCAGCGCACCTGGGCTCATTTTAAATTTGTTCTATGTAATCTGTAGAATCAAATGTACATAACTTGCTATCATCAGAGAGTGTGAGTAACTCTTGGTACATTATTTTGTGGCCTCTGTAAATTTCCAAGTTATGTAACCTCTTTGAGATTATTATAAATAGCTCTGTGAATAAGGTGGACTCTATATTGCTATTAATTAAATAGGATAAGAAGAAACTTTGGAATTCTGTTTTAGTAAAAATTGTATTGTAATTCAGAAAATATAAATTAATTACCTTCTTCCTGCCATGTATTGAGCTAGCTGAGAAGGTAGTTCTAAGAACAAGACAAATGTAGTCTTCATCCTTATTTGTTTTACATTCTTGTGAGGGAACAATAAAAAACACTGTAAGCAATAAAATATATAAAATAATTGAAGCTATTATGAGAGTTCGAGATAAGTATAATTTTAGCGGAAGAAGTTTCTAGATTAGAAAGGCAAATAATAGAACTTTTATAAACAAAAACTAAATTGACATGTAAAGGATTAAATTACATGAAGATGGAAGAAATAATGTTCCCCTTCCCCCACAAATGAAATTCTTTTTATAAAGCCACATGGTAAAAAAGTAGCCTTAGACAGAGAGGAACTGAATCATGCATGACCATTTGGGTCCTGATACAGAGTTTTAATTTAATTTTGAGTTCAGTAACAACTCCATAAAAATTTTAGACAAGGAGTTACACAACTCTATTTACATTTTCAACAGATATTTTAGAATAATGTATGTGAAAAAAGAAATGGGATAAATTTGGATTATAGATACCAATCGCAAGTCTAGGGCAATAGTTCAGACAAGAACATTTTAGAGCCCCAATATGGGGCATGCCAAGGCACATGGAAATAACTGAAGAGATCTGATAAAGAACTGACAAAGTTTGCTATGAATTATATGTGGAGGATGAATGAAAGTGAGGAATCAAAGATGGTTCAAAGATGAGTGACAATGCTACTGGCTGTGATGGGGAAAGAAGATAGCTCTAATACAAGATTGAATAATAATGAAAAGTTGCATTTTTAAATAAAGTTGTGACATCTGTGAGACATCTAGTTGAAGCTATCTGATTGGGTAACTGAAAATATGAATATGGGGCTACAATGAGAGTTTTGGCAGGAATGTAAATATTGTGTAAAAATGTGTAATGATCTACCTGCCTAATAAGACAGAGAAATGAGGTGGACCCAGAATGGAATCGTGTTTAGTATGGAATAATATGGAGGAAAGGAGTTTATAAGGGAGTGGCCAAGAAAGTAGGATAAAATTCAGGAGAAAATGACATCATGAAAAAAAGGGATGAAAAAAATTAAAAAGAGGAAGTCTTCAACATTATCAACTTTTATTGAGAATTTGAGTGAGGTGAGTACACAAAGTAATTCTATGGACTTGGCACCATGAACAGAATTACTGACTATGGCAAAAACAGCGTCAGTGGGTGAATAAGGAAGCCAGAGAGAGGCTGACTGGGGAATAGGGAGTGGGAAAGTGGAGGCAGCACATATAGATTTCTCAAGCAAGTAGAAAGAGAAATACAATAGGCACGCTTGATGCTATTAAGTACCAGTTTGTGGCCTCTATTGATGATAATTATTAATTTAACTGAAACCATTCAACTCAATTATATGATTTCTTTCAGCTGTTCAGGTTGGTTTCACTTACACATTGAAAGTGCAGCTGTTAGACGCTATTCATGTTGGAGTTTTGAAAACAAATTCAAAAAAGAAAGAGAGGGTTAAAGCGAATGAAAGTACTCATGAAGAAATTCTTAGAGTAATGAACCATTAAATCTAGTAAAGTGAATAGAAATAAAGGGAAACTAGGTGAGAAAGTAGTGAAATTGATGCATATGAGGGTTTGGGTGACATCTAAGTGTGGTAATGGCAGTAATTCAGGAAATGGCTGGAAATGAGAAGCTCTGTTGACTCCGTGAGTGGTCAATGTTTGGAAAGTGGAATTTCATGGCTGGCTAATATTCATAAGGTGAAGTTGCTGATAATGGCAAAGTTCAGCATCGTTATAGATCAGGATGAGTGAAAGAAAATCATCTTGGAGATGGG
This sequence comes from Macaca thibetana thibetana, assembly GCF_024542745.1. Lineage (NCBI taxonomy): Eukaryota > Metazoa > Chordata > Mammalia > Primates > Cercopithecidae > Macaca > Macaca thibetana. Next base: position 143,139,570 of record NC_065582.1, read on the forward strand.
TGAGTCAGTCACCTTGAGGTCAAAATGCAACATGAGTCCTTGATTCAGATAACAAAGTAACCAAGGATGATGCCAGAGTTTAGGACTGTGGGAAAGACATTAAGCCAGGAGGAATGATACAGCAGGATAATTTTGATCCCAGCTTAAAAATTTCAGAAGGTGCAGTAGAAAAGTTAATGAGGAAGATGAGTGAAGTTTATAGAGTAATTTGGAGATGCCCAACTGTTGTTCTATATATTGCATTAGTATAGACATTTTCTACCATATTTCATGGCTCAATTTTACCCATAAGCAGAACCCATTTGATGAAAAAGTTAGTGAATTTCTTATGTTATAATCAGTGTGTTATTTAAAATATATGTTCTAAAAGTTGGGTTTCTTATTACTAAAGGAGAAAGAAAGAATTTGTAAGAGTAATTGGCAGTTCCTGCCTTAGGAAATATTTATTGGCAAAATCCAGAAATCAAAATAAAGTTAGCTCATTGAACTTAAAGATTTTTGTTTGTTTTCAGCTAAGGATGTATATAATCAGTCTGTCATAGAGGCTGATAATACAGATTCATGGAAGAGTCCCACTTAATTTTATTTCAATTTGAATGATAAATTTTATAGTCACTTTATATATGATAGCTTTTTTAAAATTTGTTATTGTCAATACAATGAACCACTTCCGATTTATGTTAGAGAAGGAATATGTTATAAACTATTGGATTTATAGAGGTTAAGAATTCTAAAAAGGTAAATAGTCATACCATTCTGAAAATATGCTCCCTATCTTCAATGAAATGTAGTTAATTAACATCTTGCTTTTCTGTAAAACTCCAACTGTGTTCTTTTCTCTGAAATGTTCCTAAAATTTCAGAATTAGAAATTAGAGCCTGTAACATTTTTAATTCTGTCTCTAGATCATTACTACTTCTCTCTTTCTAAATATTCTTCTTTCCTTAGGTTCACTTTAACTTCTTCATAATAATTTCCACACCTCCTAGTCACTCTACCTTCCTCACTGAATATTTCAACTCTTGGACAGAGTCATCTTCACTCCAATTCTTGATGATTATGAATAATTTTAACATCCCTGCGTACAGCTTCAAATAGGAAATATGATTTAAAAGTTCTCTTTAAACATCAGAGTTCCCAGCTTCTTCAAAGGGGGTCTTTCTGAACAAGGTCCCCTATAGGAGGTGTTCACAAAGTGACAAATTGTGCTTAATATTTTATCAAAACTTATAATTATGTGTTTATTTATGTAATTATTTGTTTAATATCTCCTCCACTAGATTCCAGATTCTGTCATATTGAAGAATATTTTTTGTTTTCCACTATATCCCCAAAATAGGGACTCAGAGACACTTACTGAAGAATTTATTAAAAACAATTAAATAAATGCACTTTAAAAATAAAAGATAAATACAATGAAGAGCAGCACATTATTAATTTTTAGATAATTTTTATTTGTGCTGATTCCATGTATCCCCCCAACAAACATTTAAAACACTTTACAAGCAAATACATAATAAAATTGAACAAGTATATTGAAAAGAATATTTGGCAAAACTGTTTAGAAATATATCAATTTGCTGTACCTGCTGCTAGAGATTGACCACAATTTCGCTCTGGGATTCCTAGATAAACAAGAAAAAATGGGAAATGGAATCTCCTGCAAAGTTCATAGGTTTCATAACATAAAACAAATCAGTTGCTCAAAGTTAGGGCTTTCATGGAAAATGGGATCACCCGCAATCTTCATAGGTTTTGTAACGTAAAACAAATCAGTTTCTCAAGGATAGGGCTTTCTTCTACTAAGACAAAAAAGTAATATTCTCTGCATATTCTTATAAAAGAGGTTCTCATGACACATAACAGAATTATTGCATTGGTTTTATACAACAATATTGTAACGTTCTTCATTAAAATCTAAGGGAATACTTAAATAATTACATTGTGGCTAAAACAATGACAAGAATAAAATATTCAAAGCATTTTTAAATGTTTTGAATGAATGAGTAAATGTATTATCCTCTTAATACAAAGATAAAATTATCTCTGAACACAGATAGTGATTATGTTTTCTGTAATGGCTGTGAATGTTTATGAGAAATGGTCTGCATTCTAATAGCAGTTCACCTTGAAGTTTAATGGGACATATGCAGCTTCCCTTATTGAGAATTTCTGTAACCTCTTTAATTGTACAATACATGTACATATTTATCTTTGTTACAGTTTTATTGCATTGTGTAATTGCTACACATGATTATTAGTATATATTCTCTTGCTAATAATTATTAAGCCTCTAAGCTATATTTTCTTGAGAAATAGTAAAGTACTTAAGAATCATTTTAATGTATATATTTCTACTATCTCTTTCATAAATATCTCAAATTTAACTTAGAATACAACTGTGTCTTATAGTTTAATCCCAGTTCTAATTTCAAAGCTGGGATTATACACGTTTTCAATTTCTGCTTATTGATTTTATAAGCAATTATACAGAATTATGGTCAAAAAATATATTATTTGTATTAATTTAGATAATACTTGTTGCTATTAAAAAACACCAGTTTTTTAATGGTTTAATAAACTAGAAATTTGTTTTTCTTTTATGTAAGTATCTAACACAGATTCTGGTTGGCAGTGTGCTTCTTTCATCTATATTGTGATTCAGGTGCTCACATTACTTGCATCTTATGTTTCCACACCCCTCAACCTGTCTCACTAGGAAAGAAATTCCCCAGGCAATTAAACCAGAATGTTCTAAGGCATCCATTGTATGTAATGAATTAACTTTTCTCCTAGACCTCTAACAGCCATAGTTATGTGAATCACAAAGAGAACTGAGAAAACAGTCAATCAAATTACTTACTGTGTTCTATGGGTTAGCCAAGAGCTCCAGCTGAGAAAGCCTGTCTTGGAATCTGCTTGAGTTAGCAGGAAGAGCAAGAGAGACCAGTGAAAGCATTTCTTCAAAGATTCAGGCAATAAGTGAAACACAAAATTATTATACATTTTGTTGGCAAGAACATGTAACCTAGGCACAGGTGCCCAGGCGCTAGAGAAAGCGGAGCCTCTGGCTGAACAGCCTCCTTCCAGCGGTAGCTCTACACTCCGGAAAAGGAAACAGAAGTTTTGCTACAAACCTCATTGCTTTTATGTCACTGTTTTGTGTAAGATCAAAGGTAATTCTCATACGATTAAAAATAATGCTTATACCTACTCTTTATTAAGCATTTTCTACGAATAAAACCATGCACTAATCACATGATGTAACTTCTGAACAAATTTTTCAACACAGTTAAATTTGAACCCTAATCCAAGGTTCCATCTGGGAACTCTACTTCCGATACTGATTTGCTAGTATAATCAGAACTAACACAAAATTGAGAAACATATATTTAGTAACTTTTATTTTCCTATGAACTTAGGGAAAAATATCAATATTCTGTTTTCTTGAAAGGACAATCTGATTCAATTCATTAAACATCTCTGAGAATGTAATTTGATAAAGAACAATCTAAATGTTGATCATCTCTTTGGTATTTATACAAAGGAGCTGAAAAACTTACATCTCCACAAACACCTACATGTTGATATTTATAGCAGCTTTCTTCATAATGGCCAAAACTTGGAGGCAACCTTCAGTAGGTGAGCAGATAAGTAAATTGGCTTTTATAGATAATGGAATATTATTCAATATTAAAAAGAAATGAGCTATGAAGCCATGAAAAAACATAAAAGAAAGTTAAACACATAAAATATTGATATGGTTTGGCTGTGTCCCCACCCAAATCTCAACTTGAATTATATCTCCCAGAATTCCCACATGTTGTGGAAGGGACCCAGGGGAAGGTAATTGAATCATGGGTGCTGATCTTTCCTGTGCTATTCTCATGACAGTCAATTAAGTCTCACAAGATCTGGTGGGTTTATCAGAGGTTTCCATTTTTGCTTCTTCCTCATACTTCTCTTGCAGCTGCCACGTAAGAAGTGCCTTTTGTCTCCCACCATAATTCTGAGGCCTCACAAGCCATGTATAATTGTAAGTACAATTAAACCTCTTTTTCTTCCCAATCTCAGGCATGCTATATCAGCAGCATGAAAACAGACTAATATAAATGTAGTGAAATAAGCCAATCTGAAAGGCTATGTACTATATGATTCCAACTATTTGACATTGTGGAAAAGGTAAAACTATGGATAAAATAAAAAGATCAGTGGTGGCAAGGGGTTGAGGCTAGGAAAGAGAATTTTTAGTGCAGTGAAAATACCCTGTATAGTACTGCAATGACATATAGTACATGTCATTATACATATGACCAAACCCACAGAATGTACAACATCAAGAGTGAACTCTAAGGTAAACTATGGGTTTTGTATGATAAGGATATGTCGGTGTAGGTTCATAGATTGTAATAAATATATCATTCTGGTGGGGGATGTTGATAATGTGGGAGACATTCCTATCGGGTGGTATACAGGAAATCTCTACCTTTCTCTCGATTTTGTTGTGATTCTAAAACTGTTCTAAAAAAATCAGTCTTTAAAAAAGTTGAGCAAGAGGGAGAGATTATTTAAAGCACTGATTTGTGAGAAAAAATGTTTATAGCAACTATTATTTTTCTTATCCCTAAATAACAGCAGAAAGTTGTTTTTGAAAAACATTCAAGTAATACCAAAGAATATAAAGTAAAAGCCTGAAGGTCCCTCTCTGTTTCCAGCCTCTCCCAAGATTCTATTCCATGGTGGAATCACTATTAAGGAGGCATGTGTGTGTGTGTGTGTGTGTGTGTGTGTGTGTGTATACATTTAACAAAAATGCAAACAAAAAATAGTGTTATTACTTCACAATCTTTTTATAAAAACAGTATATCTTAAACTTTCATGTCATGGCATATATACTTCTATAACATCAATACATGAAGGTTAATAATGATTTTCTTATTTTAGACATTTATGTAATCGCATTTTTTCTACTATGACAAATTATGAATTTATATTCAACAATGTATTTTTAAACAATCCCATGCTGTGCATATAATTCTGTATTATGCATATATCAAAAATCATTCCCCTATTGATAGATATCAGATTGTTTCTATTTTTCTACAACAATGCTGCAATAAGTATACTAATAAATACATTTGCTGTAATATACATGCATTTAGGTTTGATAAATTGTTCAGGCTGTGAAAAAGTTGTAAAATTGTATTCACATATGTTTCAAACTTTTGGTGTTATGTGAACACTTTATACTTTTAAATTACACTTTCTCATAGAATAATAATAGCATATAAGAAAATAATTAATTTGGACTGATGATCGCATATCTACTTTGTGAGTACGTGTATTTACATTTACCAAGAACCTATTATCTGTTGCATAATGAATCATATTCTTTTCGTGTATTCTTTCATTTAAATCTTACCAAAAAATCTGTAATATTATTATCTCCATTTTAGTAAATGGCAAACTGAGGCTGAAGTTATTGTTTTCTGACAACCAGCAGCAGAGGGGGATACAATTCAAATCCAAGTATATCTGTCTCTGTAGTCTGAACTCTTCATACTATACTGTCATTTAAGTTCTAACGATTTTTCATTTGAGGCTCATATTTTGTAAGTAAACTTTTTTTTGGCAAATACTTATAATTTTGATTTTTATTTCTCATTTTGATACATATTTTTTCTCTCTTATTGCTTAGGCCGAAATGTGAGTTTTACCTTGTCAACAAGAATCTTCATCAAGTTTTCCCAGTATTTCAATATTTCAGAAAAAGCATATTTGTACATGAACACTCTCTGAATTCATTATTCCAATAGGGAAGCACTTAGGAAACCCTTCAAAATTTTAAGTGTTATAAGAAAATGGTAATGTTAAAGATTCTGAAATTTATAAGCATTTGGGTTAAACTTTTATCTCAAATACCAAGTGAGCAACTCCTTTATAATTAAATTCTTTTGACTGACTCCACAATGTTACCTACTTCACAAAGATAGCACCTCTTCACTATAATTTTGTAGTCTAGTGCTTATTTCCTAATTTTAATCTATAGCATAGTAGATAAAGATTTACCTGTCCTCTAAACTCCCATGTTTTCTGGCTAAAATCTAACTTGGTATCTTTTAAGCTACAACTAAAGATCTGTCTTTTGTGCCTTTGCCTACACAAAAAGGACATTGATAGGAATAAAACTACCATTTTGAATGACTACTTCACATCAGGAATATTGAGAAGCACTTCTGCTTATTTTACCTGTTACTCTCGTTTAATCTTCACAAAAAAGTATAATGTTGATATTATTATTCCTGCTTCTAGATGTCAGACTACTACCTTTATACTCCTTGGTCACTTCATTACTACTTTTCAAGCATCAGGGCTGCTGTTGGCTTCTCCTTTCACTTTCAGTTAGCAGATGTGATTTCATGCGTATGTAGTTGAATACATGAAAAAATGCTTGCAATATACTTAGATAGTGTTGCTGAGAGAGCTTAGGCTACAAACTAGACAAGTCTTGGTTGACCTGCTAACTCTATTATTTACTACGTAGTGAATTGGTGCAAGTTGCTGACTTTACGTGCTGTAGTTTCTTCACTGATAAAATGAAAATAAGACTAATATCATAGCATTCATGGAATGATTAAATAAGAGAACATGTGTTAAGTGCTGAGTTTCAAAGTCTGGCACAGTGTGCATTAATACAAACCAGTGTTAATAATATGCTTTCAAGACATCTAGTCAAAAATGGATAAAAATATTTACTAGTATTTTAGAACATTTTTGCTAAAACATGGCTCTATTTAAAAACTGAAGAAATTTTGAAGGAGACAATATTTTGCTATAAATATTATTTTAACAATTCTAATATAAAATTAGTAAAACATAATATTTATTAAAAAGAGAAATAAAAATCAGGAGTATTCTAAGATCAGATAATCAGAATAAAGAAATGGCAAAGTCTGGGACTTAGAGGATTTTTCACCAAGAAAGTGTGAAAGTTTGTTTTTCCATTACCTACATGTCTATTTCTTTTCGTACTCTTTAGAAATATCCCAAACCACAAAACTATCTAGCAAATGGAATTAAAAAGTCATTTTTAAAATGTTTACTGGCTTAATGCTATTAAATACATATGTAATCCAAATATCATTTAGTTTTGAATATTTGTCTCAAAATATTTTTCTGCCAAAGCTATTTTTTCATTTGTGCTTTTTTCTACACTCATTTCATGTCATCTAACCAGAAAATTAAGAGATACATTTTATAAATTATTCAAAGATTTATTGCTGTTGCACTCGAAGCATAAAAATGTGATTGATTCTGTATTGCCAGAATGTTATATGGGGTATAAAAATTAAATAAACAGAATGTATAATTGGAGAATTTCATAAAAATTAATTATCTCAATAAATTAAATATGTTAGATTCTTAAAAATTATCATCAGAAATAAAGATTATTAAACAATGTATTGTTTTATGTTTGTCAAATGGCAAAAATTTCTAGCTAATATGTTGACTATTAGAAAATTTATTGATGTCTTTGCTTTAAAGTTTCAAGATTAATATTCATGAAACTTTCTTATACATTCACTGCATTCTGTCACTGTGTTAGAATGAAATGGCAAAGGAAACACAAATCGTAAAAAAAAAAACTAAAGTAGGAACTGTGGCAGTTATACATATAAGCCACTCAGATCTCCTCCAAAAAACAAATAATTGCTGTTCAGTTGCAAAGGAGGTAATTCAACAGGATGCCTCCAAATGTCAATTCTGCAGGATCCAGATCCTAGTGATTTCCATCCAACGTGGGACTTTTCTAGCAGGCAGGCTTTGCTCTAGAGCTTTACCATGCTTTAACAGATTTGGTCAGGCCTGCATCTTGATCTGATGGCTCTCCTTGTCTAATTATATTTCATTTTCTTTCTCTTCACAGATAGTAATGCCTGTGAATCTTTTGCATTGCTTACTACTTCTAAGCTTCTAGCTCCCAGATAATCCAATCAGCTCAGGAATTAAATTCAAATGTTTTTCCAACTACTTTATTGCATTTGAAGAATGAAATATTATTTTTCCAAAACAAAATATGCTTACCAAAACACCTAACTTAATAACTGCTCGAGTACAACTTCAATTTTTCCTCCAACATGAGTGAAACTATTTTACCTGTCTAATTTATATATGCATGTATTATTTATGACTGATCATTTCCCATTACTGATCTTGCATTGCTACAAACTCAGCACAGTAATACAGGGGATGCTAGAACACACATCTGGCCCAACCTAAACAATCAGACTGATGTGTTAAATTTTCTCATTAACACTGGTAGGTTAAAAATGAATGTTTTCTTCCTACCTTCATAGTTCTTAACTGGGACTCCATGTAACAAAAGGTAAATTAACAAGAAAAAAAAAAATCCAAAAAAACAGAAGTTTATTCACACATAGACCTCATGTATACATAAGGGAAAACAGAGAAAAAAAGGAAATTGCTATAGGAGATCTCAAAAAAGCTTTTAAACTTCAGGCTAAATATCGCCATTTTGTTTTCTGAAACAAAGCAAGATGGCTATGGGGGAAGGTCCTAATCAGACAAGATGGCCACAGAAAGTGCCTTTAAGTTAGAGTTTGTTACGCAGACTTAAGTCCCAGCTTTCTCCATTAAGACTCGCTAGTGATACTGTCTTTCTTTTCCTGGTTCAGAAAGGGAGTGCAGAAAGACCATCACAAAGGGTCTTTTCATTTATACAGGCAAATTTATCTTATAAAAGGGCTATTTCTCAGAGCACTCCTATGTCTGAAGTTTCTCAAAATAACCAGTCCCAAATAATCGATGTGCCAAAGAGGCATATTTTAGAGTGGCATATTCTGGTTTTCTATGGTCATATTTTGGGGTGTTGTTTCCTCTCCCCAGAAAACACCAGTGCACTAAAAATTACTATTTATTTCTCAGTAATCACATGTCCTATCATTCCTTGTGTTTTCTTTTTTTCCAATACCCTAAGAGGTTGAACACATGACAGAAGAGAACCAACTTTTTCATTGGCAGGCTTTATATTCCTTATTTAGAGTGGATTCATATTCTTAAGGTAGTCACCTTCTTGCCTTCTTTGCAAAATATAATAAGAAAAACTTGATATCTGCATTCAGAGCTGTTGGATATAAATCTTGATGATGGTCACAAAGACAAAATTTTTCCTCGAACAGAATACGGTGGTGAAGAGGGCATGCATTTTGTTGCATATCCCTAGAGCTGAAGTTCCAGCTACCATTTCTATTACTATAAGATGAAATACCCCTTGGTTTATTACTACTAATAATGATGGCATCAGTCCTGACAAATAATTGGGTTGGACTGGAAATAAACTTGATATTAAAAATTGAAACTTTCTCTTCTTTCATTTTTCATGCATATATTCATTCATTTATCCACTTATAAAGTATTTGTAGATGCTTTGCCAATATAAGTAACTGCTGTTGACCCTGAACCTTTATAGGTTTTAGAAATGCTACTGTAGGCCATTAGAGGTAGGCATTTGGTTGTACCATAATAATAACATGAACATAGTTCCTTCTCTTACAGTATGGTGGAAATCACGTAAGTAAAACTGTACATATATATATCATGAGGTCCGTGCTATTGAATAGAAAATACAGGATGCTTTAGAAGCACAGATGACTTGCCCTGTTGTAGATATGGGGGATTGAGGCCATGGATAGATGATTGTAGGAAGTGACCACCAAATTGAGAGCTAAAGGATGTGTCTGGAGGAGATGGGGCAAGACTATAATGTCGGAAAAAGATTAAACTGTTCCAAGCAGAGCGAGTAGCATGTGTGAAGGCCCACAAATCAGAAATAGGTGGTTCTTCTTTCCCTTTTCCAAGTGTTAGACATTTCTCTAAACACCCTAAGGGAAAGGAAAAATATTATGCATGTTTAGATAAGAAACAGTGCAGTCATTTCTTGAATTATCCCTTATTGCGCATTGCCTGCGTAGAATGATCATGCAGTATTCTGTGCCTCCTTTGCTGGAAAGCACATCATTAGTTTTCAAGCTCTAACTCATGGCACCTCCCTATGAAACCTTTTCTAAGTCATAGTACAAGATTAATCATTTCCTCCACTGTGCTTTGATGAAACATATGATATTCGGGACAAAGTGACTAACCATGTACATCCATAAACTCTTGCTAGAGGAGAGTTTTATTGTTGAAATAAAGAAAACAGCATAATGTTATGAAATGGGCAGATCCAATGTCACCTCAGGGGCTAAGTGTAAAATGATTATTTCATCAAAACCATCATGATAGTGAGTGAAATAAAATTGGTTCCTCAGAATCAAGGCAAAATGCTTAAGCTGGAGAAACAGAAGCTGTAGCAGCTAGGTGCCATTTACATAAACCAAGTAAAGCATCTGGCTGACATCAAGCAACACTTACTGGGGGGAAATACATCTTTCCCCAAAACTTGTTACATGAAAACTACTGTTTGCAGAAACAAGGACTAAGGTATTCTGTGATTTGTCAAATAAGCTCTGATATAGTTTGGCTGTGTTCCTACCCAAATCTCATCTTGAATTGTAGTTCCCATGATCCCCATGTATCGTGGGAGGGCCAAGTGGAGATAATCAACTCATAGGGGTGGTTTTTCCCATGCTGTTCTCGTAATAGTGAGTTAGTTCTCATGAGCTCTGATGATTTTATAAAGGGCTTTCCCCCTTTCGCTTGGCACTTCTTGCTGCCGTCATGAGAAGGATGTGTTTGCTTCCCTTTCCACCATGATTGTAAGTTTCCTAAGGCCTTCCCAGCTATATTGAACTGTGAGTCAATTAAACCTCTTTCCTATATAAATTACCAAGTCTCTGGTATGTCTTTATTAGTGATGTGAAAATGGATTATTACAAATTCCAAAAGCAGAAGCCAAAATCAGTGCACACATCTTGATATTCACAAACACATGTAAATGCATATTGGTACCAGAGGAATATATTTTAGATGAGGATTTTTTTATCCACATTTTTAAGGACTCCCGGAGAGCTCATTTATCCTTTCTATCATGTGAGGAAATAGCTAGAAGTTGCCATCTATGAACCAGAAAGCAAACCCTTGCTAGAAACTGAATCTGCCGTATTTTTGAACTTCCCAGCCTTCAGACTTACGAGAAATAAATTTCCATTGTTTGTTAGTTACCCATTCTATGATAAATTGTTATGGAAGCTTGCATAGACTAAGACAATTGGTAAAATCTGATTAAGGACAACTTATATAATATTTTAAGTTAAGAAGGACTTCTGTCTTGGTTTCCTCAATGCACATATAAAGGGGTAGAAAATGTATAATATTTTCCTCAATCAACAAAAGGGTCATGGCTAACACTCTTATAATTAAACACATATTAACAAGAGCAAAGCATAACAAATTTATTTAATCAAAGTTTAATGTAACATGGGAGCCTTCAGAAGTTAAGACCCAAAGACCCAGGTATGACCATGTGTTTTTATGCTTAGAAATGATGTAGAATAGACAGCCATGTCGAAATGTGAGGGGAGCATAGGGCATAATCTAATAGTAATAGACTGAAGGGGAATCTCAGTGCAGTGAGGCCTGACTGCTCAGATTCCTCCTGATTCTTCCGTATACCATTCTTTCCTCCTGGGTATGGGACAGGTCCCTCTAGAATGAGGCTCTTTAAGGAAGATAGGAGAAATTGACCTTTCTGGGTTTTATGGCTTGTTCTGGAGAGAGGGATTCTGATTTCTATGACTCACAGTGGGAAGAGAAATTCTGGTTTCCATCACACACTTTGGGGGTGAAAGAGGATGGGACACAGAGGGAAGGAGAAGGTCAGAGAGAAACTTTTAAGGCTGCTTCTGAGGCCTTCCAATCTCCTTTAGTTTGAAGTACTCGGCATACCAAAACATTAAACTTTGGAGTATTGCTTTCTGAGCCACGACACATACGTACGATGGTACTTTGTTCATATCTTTATCCCAGCATTTGTTGCCATATATATACACACACACAATTATATACACTTTTATTCATATATACATCATGAGACTATCAGAGGCTGAGGTTCTCAAATTAAAAGGGACTTTAATGTTGTGTTATCTCATTGGTCTAGTATAATGTTTCTCTTTCTCTTTCAGTAGGTGAATGAACATGGATGGGTAGATTCATTACCAAAAATTATACAGCATAGTACTACTGTTAGTTATGCTATTAGGTTTTAAAGTACAGATTTTAAACATTGTATCATTAAATTATATCAAGATATTTAAGTTGAATTAGAGGGAGACAAATTTCAGTGGGAATCAGTGAGAAATCAAGCTTTGCAGATGAAACAGGATTGGGAATCTCTGACATTTATGCAGAATAACAGCTGACAGAGCGAATCATGTTAGCTCACTTACATTAGAGAGTATGAATATAATTTTGTCTTGTTTTATTTCTATACTCAAAGTGTGTTGTGTAGTATTTCTTTGGCAGTAAAGATAAGAAGCAGAGATTAAAACCATTCTATAAAGAAGACTTTAGTGCATGTGCCAGAGTAATTCATGAATGTAATACCTTATTAGATGAATGATATCTCTGAAATACCTGTAAATATGTTTTTCAATTGAATATTTTCATACTTGGATTTATAATAATTTAATTAAGGAAGCTTACAGAATGAATGAATTTCTTTTGTGAATTCTCTTGGAAAATTAATAGTCAACTCTTAATTTACTACTAGTATGTTGAATTTTCTGAAGATAAGAAAATCATGTATATTCAAATATCCTCTGTGAGCATATGTTTTTTTGCTCTCTCTTTTTTTACTTTTTCTTTTGAGAATGGAGTTTTGCTTTTTTGCCCAGGCTGGAATGCAGTGACACGATCTCAGCTCACTGCGACCTCCGCCTTCCAGTTTCAAGAGATTCTCCTGCCTCAGCCTCCCAAGTAGCTGGGATTACAGGCACCTGCCATCACACCCAGCTAATTTTTAGTAGAGATGGGGTTTCACCATGTTGGCCAGGCTGGTCTCAAACTACTGACCTCGTGATCTGCCCACCTCGGCCTCCCATAGTGCTGGGATTACAGATGTTATACATAGCTACAAAAGCCAACATACACCAAAATTAAAATATTGGGAAAACACCAATCTTAGATTGTCTGGCATTGAGGAAATAATTCTGCTTCTAGAAAAATAGGTACTTATAAAAACATATTAAGTGGTGTGCTTATATGTATAAACAGCATAAAATGAGGAACAATAAAACATAATAATTTGCATGACAACTTTCCTCTAAAGATATGAAAGTGCTCTCCAGTGCATTATCTCATTTAACCTTAACTTCCTCTCTGCTTGAAAAGTTTAGAATTCAACATCTATAACATTTTATTAATTCCCAGCTACCTCTATATTTCCCAAAGTAGAAAAGCTTCCATCAGACAAAGTCTTTACAAACTTGCTTCAAAGTTGAATCTAAAACATAGTCATTATCATTACTACCACAAGCTCTAAAGCTGCATATTTTTAAGATAAGAATTCCTAAAATATCAATCTGTTCTAGACATAATTACAAACAGTTGCAGGAAAATCATGAATTTTTCAATTCAGACAAACAGCTTTAAATCAGGCTGCAGTCCAGAAATATAAACAATTGGTGATTTAACCTACTACATTAATAGTTCAGGTTTACAAAAAATGACTCCCTTCTCAGGAATCTCTTAATCTAAGACATAAAAATTGCTATTCTTGCCTTTATAATCTCCAACCAATAGACAGCCTTTCTTTTTTAAAGTGAAAGTTATAGAACGTTTACATGGAATTTATGTTACAGGCAGTAAGGTATTACACATCTGTGTGTGTTTATGTATGTGTGTGTGTGTATGCACACACACACATATACCTTATAGTATGTTTATAACACACATACATATTATATGTGTGTATGTGTGGATTAAATGTGTTTTGGACACAGGACAATTGAAAGGTAATTAGGTCATAAAGGTGGATGCCTCATGAGTGGAATTCATGCACTTATGAAAAGAGGCCAGAGAGCTACGTAGATCTTTTTCTGCCATGTGAGAATACCACAAGAAGTTAGCATTCTGCATCCCAGTAGAGGACTCTCACTAGAACCCAGCTGTGCTGCATCCTGATCTCAGATTTCCAGTTCCCAGTACTGTGAGAAATAATTTGCTGTTGTTTATAATTCATCCAGTCTATGGTCATTTGTTTTAACAGCCCAAACTGAAATAGACAATATGACATTAAAAAGTTAGGAACCAGATCTTCCTTTCCCTGTGATCTTATGATATTCATCTGTTTTTTTTTCCTCCAACGTGCTAATCATAAATCTGATGCAGGGTATTTGTACTTGCTCTTCCTTCTGCCTGGATCTCTCCCCCAGAATTCAAAGAAGTCTCCCTCACCTTAACTTTATTCAGGCATCTGCTGAAAAATCACCTCCTTTAAACCCTTATCTGAATGACATGTTTAAGTAAGAATCCACATCTCCACCCACCAGCCTCTAAAACTTGCATTCCTTTCTTTTTCATGTATAACATTTGACAGTCTGACAATACATTATTTATATTAATGTTGTATTCATTTATCATTTATCACTGGTCTCTCCCCCTGAAATTAATATGCCATAAAGGCAAGTAAAGTTATTCACTGCTGTGTTTAGAGCAATATTTGGTCCATAATAGTGACCCAATATATATTTGATGAACAAATGAATTAATGAATTTATCTAAAAAAAATCTGTTATTTTCTCTCTTGAAAATATTTCACCTAATTAATAATAACATAATTATTAATTAGATTAGACATTACTATTCAGAATCTTTTCAAATAAGTTGGCTTCTCAATATAAGATTTTTAGGAAGCAAACAGGATATGTTATATGTAAAATATAACATAAATTACTAACAAATACACATTATAAGGTATTTTACAATGTCACTGGAATGATACTGTTTTGTAGAATTCAACCCTGGAAGAAATGGTCAAGTCTATCACTATAATAGTCCCTACAACAATGAGATTTAACTTTTTGGGTACCAAAATATCTTACAGTTAATAAAACTATAAAATTATTTCCTGCAAAATGTGTTTCAGCAAAGTTGTTTTTTTTTTTTTTTTTTTTTTTTTTTGAGATGGAGTCTCGCTCTTTCACCCAGACTGGAATGCAGTGATGCCATGTCCTGCTCACTGCAAGTTACACTTCCCGGGTTCACGCCATTCTCCTGCCTCAGCCTCCTGAATAGCTGGGACTACAGGCGCCTGCCCCACGTTCAACTAATTTTTTTTTTTTTTTTTTTTTTTTTTAAGTAGAGACGGGGTTTCACCGTGTTAACCAGGATGGTCTCGACTTCCTGACCTCGTGATCCACCCGCCTCGGCCTCCCAAAGTGTTGGGATTACAGGCGTGAGACACTGCGCCTGGCTAGCAAATGGCTTAAAATATTATATATTCAATTTCAGTGAGCCTGGGCGTAAGACTAAAAACTGCAGCCATAGACCAAGAGCATTTAATGTTAGAAAGAACTTTTAGAATCCCCTAGTCAAAAACCCTCATTTATAAAGTGAATAAATAGAACCATAGAGAGTTAGCATGGCTTATGGAAAGACACACAGCTGCTAAGTTGTAGGTCAATATTTTAACAAAACATGAAAACTCAGGGCTTTTTCAGTAACATATATGCTAATAAAACTTTCAAAAACAAAATTTCTGACACAACACCTTGCATGTGTTGTGAAGTCACTTGAACGTCTCTGATCTAGTAAAATGGTAAATGCCGCAAGAAAGTTCCACTAGGTCTCGTACTCCATACTTATTTTTCCAAAGTGCTTTATAAATACTTTTTTCACCACTCCAACTGTCTACCTATGTATATCTCTTCAACATCTTTTAAAATCCTCTCAATAAGATATATCATCATATATGCCAAATATTTACTTAAACTAATATGTCCATTTTTTAATATTTAATGAAAGTAAAATTTTTAACAAAGGTATCATGCTACACTATTATTTCTTACCCTGATGTGTTGGATAAAATTTATATGTACATTTTCTCATTTTTAAACATTTATTTATATTTTTGTATACATAATTATATATATATGTATATGCCTTTGGGGATATTAATTTTTCAATAGAGAAAAAAGGTACAATGAAAATTTTAAGAGTTGATTGAAATAAAGCCTTGTTTGAATTAAAGCCTTTTCTGAGTTCCCTTTCAGCAACAGTATGAGAGCTTCTCCCATGTTCACTGATTCAACTATGACAGAATGTCTATATAGTATACTTTTTCCATCAATTTTTAAAATTCACTTAAAAAACTTTCTTTTTAGTGTCCACCCTAATTATTCTAGACAACACATAAGTGTGGCTAACAGTTTTCATGGCAAAATATATAAGAAGAGAACAGATATCCCATAGGGAAACTACTCAACAGAAATGTAAAATATGCTGAGTAAAGTATCAGAAGGAATGCTAACCTAATAACATTGTTACAAATTTAATTATGAATGAGTCATAATCACTTCAGTGCCATGATTTCCTAAGCACTGGTAAGATAACTTAAGAAATACACTGGCGGGGCGCGGTGGCTCAAGCCTGTAATCCCAGCACTTTGGGAGGCCGAGACGGGCGGATCACGAGGTCAGGAGATCGAGACCATCCTGGCTAACATGGTGAAACCCCGTCTCTACTAAAAAATACAAAAAACTAGCTGGGCGAGGTGGCGGGCACCTGTAGTCCCAGCTACTCAAGAGGCTGAGGCAGGAGAATGGCGTAAACCCGGGAGGCGGAGCTTGCAGTGAGCTGAGATCCGGCCACTGCACTCCAGCACGGGTGACGGAGCGAGATTCTGTCTCAGAAAAATAAAAAAAATAAATACATTAATTGACCTTTTCTCTTTAAGCAGTTCTTGAATTATAAAGTGATATATCAAAGAGATAGCGCTGCAAGAGATATATGACGTTTTGGTGAAAATGTGAGAAAATTTACTACTGTCCTAGAAATAGCTAAAAGCAGAAGAGTAAAGAAAAATATCCATAATACCCTAGAATAAAAATTTTAGGTAATAGCTAGTTAATTTGGGACATAGAAGAGAACAAAAGAGGTAAAACCATGTGAAAATGTTTATTAAAGAAAAATTAAAATATTTAAAGAAACCTTTATAGTATGATATAAAATGAAATACGTTAAAATGATGAAACAATGCCCAAATATATACATTATTACGATGAATGCAAATGGACTAAATTTAAAAGTGAAAAGATAAAAATTCACAAATTGGATAAAATGAATGCAAATTCCAGAAATTCACTGTTTACAAGAGGCATGAAAAAGCATAAAACCAAAAAATTTTAAAGAACTGGGAAAAGACACATGAAGCAAATGTTAACTCCAAGATCATGTTTCAATTTAATATCGTATACAATAACCATCAGATTAAAAGGTAAAGATATAAACCTACAGAAATGACACTAAAATGTTAATGATAAAGAAAAATCAATTTTATACTGTAAACTACTTATACAATAAGCTCAAAACATGAAGCAAGACTTGATAGAACTATAGAGAAAAACTGAGAAATCTACCATTATGAATTATTTATTTCTTTATTATTCATAAGTCAACAATTTAGCAATAATATAGCAAGGGTGTACAAGATTTATAAAACAAAGTGACAATTTAATCTAATGAAAATATTTAGTCATGAAGTCTTTGCCCATGCCTATATCCTGAATGGTATTGCCTAGGTTTTCTTCTATGGTTATTATGGTTTTAGGTCTTACATTTAAGTCTGTAATCCATCTTGAGTTATTTTTTGTATAAAGTGTAAGGAAGAGGTCCAATTTCAGTTTTCTGCATATGGCTAGTCAGTTTTCCCAACATCATTTATTAAATAGAGGATCCTTTCCCCATTGCTTGTTTTTGTCAGATTTGTCAAAGATCAAATGGCTGTAGATGTGTGGTGTTATTTCTGAGGCCTCTGTTCTGTTTCATTTGTCTATATATCTGTTTTGGTACCAGAACCATGCTGTTTTGGTTACTGTAACTTTATAGTATAGTTGAAGTCAAGTAGTGTGATGCCTCCAGCTTTATTCCTTTTGCTTAGGATTGTCTTGGATACATGGGCTCTTTTTTGGTTCCATATGAAATTTAAAGTAGTTTTTCTAATTCTGTGAAGAAACTCAATGGTAGCTTGATGTGGATAGCATCGAATCTATAAATTACTTTGGGCAGCATGGCCATTTTCATGATATTGATTCTTCCTATCCATGAGCATGGAATGTTTTTTCATTTGTTTGTATCCTGTCTTATTTCCTTGAGCAGTGGTTTGTAGCTGTCCTTGAGGAAGTCCTTCACATCCCTTGTAAGTTGTATTCCTGGGTATGTTATTCTCTTTGTAGCAATCGTGAATGGGAGTTTACTCATGCTTTGGCATACTGTTTGTCTATTAATGGGGTATAGGAATGCTTGTGATTTTTGCACTTTGATTTTGTATCCTGAGAATATGCTGAAGTTGCTTATCAGCTTAAGGAAATTTTGGGCTGAGATGATGAGGTTTTGTAAATATACAAACATGTCATCTGCAAACAGAGACAATTTGACTTCCTATTTTCCTAACTGAATACCTCTTCTTTCTTTATTTTGCCTGATTGCCCTGGCCAGAACAAACACAAAAAGTAATGGCAACAAAAGCCAAAATTGACAAATGGGATCTAATTAAACTAAAGAGCTTCTGTGCAGCAAAAGAAACTATCATCAGAGTGAACAGGCAACCTACAGAAAGGGAGAAAATTTTTGCAATCTATCTATCTGACAAAGGGCTAATATCCAGAATCTACAAGGAACTTAGGCAAATTTACAAGAAAAATAAACAACTCCCTCAAAAAGTGCGCAAAAGATACGAACAGACACTTCTCAAGACATTTATACTGCCAAAAAAATATGGAAAAAAGCTCACCATCCCTGTTCATTAGAGAAATGTAAATGAAACCACGACGAGATACAATCTAACGCAAGTTAGAATGGTGATCATTAAAAAGTCAGGAAACAACAGATGTTGGAGAGGATGTGGAGAAACAGGAATGCTTTTACACTGTTGGTGGGTGTGTAAATTAGTTCAACCGTTGTGGAAGACAGTGTGGCGATTCCTCATGGACTTAGAATCAGAAATACTATTTGACCCAGCCATCCCATTACTGGGTATATACCCAAAGGATTATAAATCATGCTACTATAAAGACACATGCACATGTATGTTTATTGCAGCACTATTCCCAATAACAAAGACTTGGAACCAAATGAAATACCCATCAATGATAGACTGGAAAAAGAAAATGTGGCACTTATACACCATGGAATACCATGCAGCCATGAAAACAAAGGAGTTCATGTCCTTTGCAGGAACATGCATGAAGCTGGAAACCATCATTCTTAACAAACCAACATAGGAACAGAAAACCAAACACAGCACGTTCTCACTCATAAGTGGGAGTTGAACAATGAGAACACATGGACACAGGGAGGGGAACATCACACTCCTGGGCCTGTTGGGGGCTGGGGGGCTGGGGGTGGGATAGCATTAGGAGAAATACCTAATGTAGGTGACAGGTTGATGGGTGCAGCAAATCACCATGGCGCATGTATACCTATGTATCAAACTTGGAAGTTCTGCACATGTATCCCAGAACTTAAACTATAATAATAATAAAAAAAGAAAATCAGGAGGTAACATTTAAGCTGAGACCTATAAGATTACAAGAATCCAACTATGCTGAAAGTCACAGAAATGGTGTGTTCAGAGAGAAGTGTCAACATGTGCATAGGCCAGATAGCAGAGCTTGCTGTATTTCTCTCAAGAGAAAATATGTATATATGTGTGACTGTATTTGTGTACACACATAGGTTGGTAAACATCTATATAATGAAAGCTATATAAAATGGCATAATATAAAAGCATGGACTCTGGAATTAAACAGCCCAGGGGCAAATCCTGCCACTTACAATTAGCAGCAAAGGTTGTTCTGCAACTCAATGCTTAGTATCAAGTCTTTCTTCTGTCAAATGAGGCTTGTTATATACATGCAGCAGGACTCTTGTGGGGATTAAATGTGATTATGTATGTTAAGTATCTAGCAAGATAGTAAAATAAATAGTATATAATTTGAATAAAAGAAAATATTTAGCCTTCTCTGTCCAGCAATTAGAGTGAATATGCATCTTTATTAACACTCGTGGAACATTTACAATAATGAGTTATTTACAAGATAAAATTCCTCAAAACATAAATAATAGATGTCAAAAATATAATCTTTCACTGTAATACAGCAGTTATAATTAACAAAAAGATAAATTTTAAATCATCATATATTTGGAAAGAAAAAAGTACATGTTACATAAATAATTAAAGAATAAATCATAATTAAATAATGTAAAAAAATGGAGCAAATAGAATGAATTAAAATTACACTGTAAACAGCACATGTGGGGTTTGAGATGTAATAATAGTTGTGTATTATGGTGAAATTTGTAGTCTTGCATGACTATGCTGAAAGGACAAAAATTAACATAATGAGCTGAGTGTCCATCATTAATTAGTAGAAAAAAAACCAAGATGAACCCAAATGAATGGAATGATAGATTTAAGAATAAAACCAGAGACTAATAAGTTGCAAAATAAAGATACTGTACAAAAAACAACAAAGCCAAAAGTTTCTTCATTGTAAAAGCTGACAATATCAACGAATCTCTGGCAGTGTTTATCAAGAGAAGAGAAAAAAACTAATAAAAACTATCTTGAATAAAAATAGATACATATATATGGGCAAAAGATATTAGACAATAATAATAGAATATCAATAACTGTATACCAAATAGTTTTAAAATGCAGATAAAAGGTACAAATTTCTTGAGAAATTCTTTCTACTGAAAAGGCTCTACAAGAATGAAAAGATTGAAGATTTCTATAATAATTAAAGAAACTGATGTCAGGATTAAACTTTTTCTGGATGGAAAACATCAGGCCCAGAAAGTTTCATAAGAAAGTTCTATTAACCTTTCAAGGAACAGATTATCCCAATTTTATTTAAACTTTTCCAGAAAGGAGGATAAAAGGGAAATGTTCTTCAACACATTCTAAGAAGCCAGCATAAACCTGATACACATATTACCCTAAATGTAGAAATTTTAGAAGACTTATTATCATAAATATATCAATTTGCTACAAATTGACCTGTACATTTCATGAAATTCCAAGAAAATCATATCTTTTAATTAATTTTATAATTATTATCAAATTTACATGAAGAGTTATAATTCTAAGAAAACAGAATACATCCAAAGAATAACCAAAGCGGAATTGTCATATAAGATTTTAAGCTTTTCTATGAAGATATAGTTTATAAGTTGACTGAGAAGAGAGAGAGACAGTTAGAGAGCCAATTAACTGACCTACCTATGTAGGAAACTTTTGTGTATGTTAGAGCTGTCAGTTCAGATAAGCACTAAAAGAAAAACTTTTCAATTAGTGGAGTTGGAAAAAAATGGTTTTCTTAAGAAATACAACATTAAATCCTATCAACACTATATGTTATATTCAACTCCAGATGCATTACAGAGTTATGTATCTAAACTCTTAGTAGAAAACAACTTAAAAATTGGAGAATAAAAATATGCATGACTTTCAATCTGTGTATTCATTTTTAAATAATATCTCTTCTAAAGACCATAAAATTTAGTATTAAATTTATTCAGCCTGGCAATCACTCCATGATATAATTTTGCAGATTTCCCACCCAAATCTCCTCTTGAATTCTGGTTCCCATAATCCCCACGTGTTACAAGAGGGACCAGGTGGAGGTGATTGAAACGTGGGAGTTGTTTCCCACATCCTGTTCTCATGATAGTGAGTTCATTTTCATGAAATCTGATGGTTTTCCCGGGCATTCATTTTCCTTCTTACTGCCCTGTGAAAGAGTGTTTGCTTCCCCTTCCATCATAACTGTACGTTTCCTGGGGCCTCCCCAACCATGCTGAACTGAGTCAATTAAACCTCTTTTCCTTATAAATTATCCATCTTGAGTATGTCTTTATTAGCAGTGTGAGTGCAGTGAGCAATGTAGAACGAACAAATACAATAAATTGGTACCGCAAAGCGTGGGGTGCAGATATAAAGACACTTGAAAATGTGGAAGTGACTTTGGAACTGTTAACAGGCTTTATAAATTACCCAGTCTCAGATATTTCTTCATAGCAGCATGAGAACAGACTAATATACTACCTTTAAATTAGAGTGCTTAATCCATTTACATTTAATGGATTTAAACGTCTTCATGTGGCCTCTTCTCTGTGTCAGTGTCTCTCTGTTATCTCTTCCTCCTCTTATAAGGACATCCGTCATATTGGATTAAGACACCACTCATGATCTCATTTGACCTCCATTGCATTTTCTAAGGTCCCGTTCTCCAAATATAGACAATTTAGAGTTTAGGGTGTCAATACATTAATATGAATTTGAGGGCTCAAAATTCCATCCATAACACTCTTCTCCACTTCTGTTGTTTTTAACCATATCTTCATTTTATTGTTTAGTCATAAGTGTATTGTCTTGAAATCGTAATACATACCCTTAACTTATCAAATTCTACCTAAGATTAATATTATGACACTTTACATATTCTCTAGGAAACATGCAACCATATAATCCCATTGACTACTCAGTTGTTTTGACTATTGATGTTACATGTTTTGTTCCTCCTGTGCATTAAAAAACCCAAAATACATTATAGAATATTTAATTAATTAATTTAATTATTTATTTTTCATTATTTTTTCCCATCACCTCAAGGATTTTTCTTTTCTTTATGTTACAAACAATCCAATTATATCCTTTTCATTATTTAAAAATCTACAATAAATTATTGTTGACTGTAGTCCCTCTATTGCACTATCAAGTACTACATCTTACACATTCTATCTAACTATATTTTGACACCCATTAACGGTCCACCCCACACCCATTACTCTTTCCAGCCTCTGGTAATCCTTATTCTGCTCTTTATTTCCATGAGTTTAATTTTTTTAATTTTTAACTCTCACAAATAAATAAAAACATGCAAAATTTGTCTTTCTCTGCCTGGCAAGTTTTGCTTAACACATTGTCCTCCAGTTCCATCTATGTTGTTGCAAATGACAGGAAATCATTCCTCTTTATGGCTAAATAATAATCCATTGTGTATGGACATCGCTATTTAAACTTCCAATTATTTTATAAAACAAATTAAGAAAGTAAAAAGTAGTTTTTAACATGAGGCTGCATATTTACCATATCTATTGCTCTTTATTCCTTCT
This sequence comes from Macaca thibetana thibetana, assembly GCF_024542745.1. NCBI lineage: Eukaryota > Metazoa > Chordata > Mammalia > Primates > Cercopithecidae > Macaca > Macaca thibetana. The sequence continues at coordinate 143,162,928 of NC_065582.1, forward strand.
TGTATATTTGCATTTCCTTCTTGTATTATTTTTCTTCATCCCTGAACAATTTTCCTTCGTGTCTGTTTCAGTACATATCTACTGCCTACATACCGTCACATCTTTCATTTATCTAAAAATACCTTTATTTGGTCCTGATTTTTAAAATATAATCTTAATAGATATAAAATTCAATGTTTAAAATTTTTTTTTACCTTCTGGCTTACATATTTTTGATAATTAGACTATTATCATTCTTATAATTATTCCTCTTCATACTATGTATTTTTTTCTTCTGGCCTTTAAAATGTTATCTTTTGGTTTTCAGTGATTTAACTGTAATGGCCTTGTTGGGGTTTTCCTTGCTATATTTCTACTAAGTATTTGTTGTTACATCAGTAGGTTGAGATTTTTTTTCTCTCATTCTTTTCTTCTAAGCTTTTAATTACACTTAAGATAGATTTGTTGATATTTTCTCACAGGTTAGTGATACTCAGTTTACATTTTTTATTCTTTTTACCCTCTGTCTTCCTGTTTTAATTTAGACAAATTTTATATAAGTTTACTGATAATTTTCTGCAATGTGCTTTTACCCCCATGCAATACTTTTTAAAATATCAGGTATTTTATTTTTCATTTCTATAATTCATTATTTATTCATATTTTATTTACATCCATTATTATTTGCTAAGCCAAGAAAATGGGAATTTTCCTCTCCACGTTTTTCAAGTTGTTAATACAGTAGCAAAAGATTTTCACATGGTTCCATATCTTAGCTAGAAGGGTTAGTGCACCAATGTGTATGCCTGGGAAGATGTTTTAAGGGCTAATTGCTTCAGGAACTCCCTCCCCAATAAACTAGCTAAATAAATAGAAATTAGAAATTCTTCTTAAAAGAAAAATAAACATTAAAATAATTCAAACTGAAAAAATCTGTACTTTGAGATTTTTCTAAATTTTAAACAATGTATTTAAAGCTTTCTATGAACAGATTTTCAAAACCTCACAAGTACCCTCTTAAGTTGCTATCTCTACATATTTATATACATAATTCTATATATATTATATATACATATATATTTTACCAGCCTTCTAAAGAGAACTCAACTACTATTTAGAAATGCTTATCTCAGTACATGCCAATGTTTAAAGTTAAACTAGTTTCTATACATTAAAAATTTTATATTGAGCAAATTGTTTTTAAATAATGAAAAAGAAATACAAGTGGTTTATTTCCTATGATTCATGTATTATAATGTTTCAGAATTACATAAGTGGATATTAACTAAGAAATTTATCTGCTATTTTAGAGGCACTTAAGTTTAATCCCTGAAATAGTTAAATATCAATGTAAGAAAAATTTACCTTTTAGTATTTTGAAAATCGGTTTCTCAAATTGGTTTTATCCCATTGTCATAAGAGCACTGAGGATGTGGTGCAAACAATTACTGCTGTGGAATTACAAATGTGGAGTACCAAAGGTTGAAGGAGAGATGGATTTTGAAAGGCTTCTATATTTGGATCACTGATTATCAAAATTTCTGAGACATCAGAGTTATCCTGGCATTATCCAGACCTATGGAATCAGACTGTGGTAGCAAGTCCTGAAATTTATCTTTTAATATGTCTTCTAATTGGTTATGCTGATCAACCAGGTTGGAAAATACTGAATCAGATGACATTTGAGCTGAATTCTGAAGAATGCGTAAACAATCACAGAACAAATTAGTGATAACTTGCTTTTAAAAAAGAGAGATGAACACTAAGATACGGCTATTTTTAAAAGAAAAAAGTACACCAGTTAGGTGCTGTTATTTAGAAGAGTGAGTCTGCCAAGAATATAAGAATGGACAAGAGTGAGAGAAGGAAGACACTTGATTAGGGAGTTTATTTAACTAGGCCAGGAGAGAACTAATGAGGATTTGAGCTATGACGAGTAGAGAATCTGGGTGACTTACAGATGTAGCTGTTCTCTCATAGTGTAGCAATGTATTTTTATTTGACAGTATCTTCAGTGCTTTTTGAACAGAGAAACATTGTGTAATCTTTAACTTGGCTCCATTAGAAAGAAAACCTCTTATTAGGTAACGCCTTTGTAACTGGCTTACGGGGTCCTCGGGTCTGTGCTTTTTCTCCTCTGAGAAAAGATCCTATTCTTGTCACACAAGTGGTAAATGTCTCAAATTAGATCTAATGTAAGGAGTAACATCTTGACTCTGTGCCTGATTTAAGATAAGGGCACTAGGCCTATGAAGGGCCAATCTACCTGCTTCCCTTTTTATCTGCGATTAATAATTGGAAGAATATGAGCAGGGGCTATGTGAAGAGAGCCCAATTATATTAGGAAAGAATAAAGTCAACACGGAGAAAAGGAGAAACATAGACAATCCTGGTAATACTATATTTCTTTTCCTTACTCTTCCCAAAAACAACCTACAAATCTGCACTGAACAAAGTTTCTTAATATGAGCAAAAAATGTCCCATTTGATTATACCAGAATACGTAGCTTAAGTTTTTCTCTAACACAGTAGAGAAGTCCAACACCTCCCATGACCACTGTCAAGCCAACTCTTAAAACTTCTCCCATCTCCCCAATCATCTATCTCAAGCTGCTGCTTCTTAGTGGAATCAAATCCCTATTAATTATGGAGGAGTTCTCTTTCAAGGGTGATTATCCACTTGTCTTCTTTAGTCACAGATTACAATTGCTATTAAAATTGGAGGCGTTCAGAGGGCATACAAAGGCATAAGTAATAGAAATTTGTGTAGTTTAAAAAAAAAATTCATCTTATATTTCTAGGAAAAAAAAAAAACCTGAAAGGTAAATGTTTGTACATGTGCCAGTGCCACCCTTCTGTCATTATTAGGTGGAATGAGAATCTCTCAGGTACTACATTGTTTTGTTTTTGTCCTTTCCTAAAACTTGCTAGAGAATAACTTGGGCCATTTTCATTCACCAACCTTGAATGCACTTGCATAAATAAACAACCACTTTGATGTCTCTTTTCTACTTTTTCTATTTATTTATTTATTTATTTATTTTTATTGTACTTTAAGTTCTAGGGTACATGTGCATAAAGTGCAGGTTTGTTACATATGTATATTTCTGCCATATTGGTGTGCTGCACTCATCAACTCGTCAGCACCCATCAACACGTCATTTACATCAGGTATAACTCCTAAATAAAGAGATGGTGGAAGATTTATCAAGCAAATGGAAAACAAAACAAAACAAAAAAAAGCAGTGTTTGCAATACTAGTCTCTGATAAAACAGACTTTAAACCATCAAAGATCAAAAGAGACAAAGAAGACCATTACATAATGGTAAAGGGATCAATTCAACAGGAAGAACTAACTATCCTAAATGTATATGCACCCAATACAGGAGCACCCAGATTCATAAAACAAGTCCTTAGAGACTTACAAAGAGACTTAGACTCTCATACAATAATAATCGGAGACTTCAACACCCCATTGTCAACATTAGACAGATCAACGAGACAGAAAGTTAACAAGGATATCCAGGAATTGAACTCATCTCTGCACCAAGCAGACCTAATAGAGATCTACAGAACTTTCCACCCCAAGTCAACAGAATATTCATTCTTCTCAGGATCACATGGGACATATTCCAAAATTTACCACATAATTGGAAGTAAAGCACTCCTCAGCAAATGTACAAGAACAGAAATTATAACAAACTGTCTCTCAGACCACAGTCCAATCAAACTGGAACTCAGGACTAAGAAACTCAATCAAAACCGCTCAACTCCATGGAAACTGAACAACCTGCTCCTGAATGACTACTGGGTACATAACAAAAGAAAGCAGAAGTAAAGATGTTCTATGAAATCAATGAGAACAAAGATACAACATACCAGAATCTCTGGGACACATTTGAAGCAGTGTGTAGAGGGAAATTTATAGCACTAAATGCCCACAAGAGAAAGCAGGAAAGATCTAAAATTGACACTCTAACATCACAATAGAAAGAACTAGAAAAGCAAGAGCAAACACATTCAAAAGCTAGCAGAAGGCAAGAAATAACTAAGATCAGAGCAGAACTGAAGGAGATAGAGACACAGAAAACCCTTCAAAAAATCAGTGAATCCAGGAGCTGGTTTTTTGAAAAGATCAACAAAATTGATAGACCACTAGCAAGACTAATAAAGAAGAAAAGAGAGAAGAATCAAATAGACGCAATAAAAAATGATAAAGGGGATATCACTTGTAAATTTGTTTGAGTTCTTTGTAGATTCTGGATATTAGTCCTTTGTCAGATGAGTACATTGCAAAAATTTTCTCCCATTCTGTAAGTTGCCTGTTCACTCTGATGGTAGTTTCTTTGGCTGGGCAGAAGCTCTTTAGTTTAATTATATCACAATTGTCAATTTTGGTTTTTGTTGCCATTTTGTAGCCATTACTTTTGGTGTTTTAGACATGAAGTCCTTGCCCATGCCTCTGTCCTGAGTGGTATTGCCTATGTTTTTTTCTAGGGTTTTTATGGTGTTAGGTCTAACATTTTAGTCTTTAATCCACCTTGAATTAATGTTTGTATAAAATGTAAGGAAGGGATCCAGTTTCAGCTTTCTACATATGGATAGCCAGTTTTCCCAGCACCATTTATTAAATAGGGAATCCTTTCCCCATTTCTTGTTTTTCTCAGCTTTGTCAAGGATCAGATGGCTGTAGATGTGTGGTATTATTTCTGAGGGCTCAGTTCTGTTCCATTGGTCTATATCTCTGTTTTGGTACCAGTACCATGCTGTTTTGGTTACTGTAGCCTTGTAGCATAGTTTGAAATCAGGTAACGTGATTCCTCCAGCTTTGTTCTTTTGGCTTAGGATTGACTCGGCAATGCGGGCTCTTTTTTGATTCCATATGAACTTTAAAGTAGTTTTATCCTATTTTGTGAAGAAAGTCATTGGTGGCTTGATGGGGATGGCATTGAATATATAAGTTACCTTGGGTAACTTATATATTGGCCATTTTCCCAATATTGATTCTTCCTACCCATGAGCATGGAATGTTCCATTTGTTGGTGTCCTCTTTATTTCATTGAGCAGTGGTTTGTAGTTCTCCTTGAAGAGGTCCTTCACATCCCTTGTAAGTTGGATTCCCAGGTATTTCATTCTCTTTGAAGCAATTGTGAATGGGAGTTCACTCATGATTTGGCTCCCTGTTTGTCTGTTATTTGTGTATAAGAATGCTTGTGATTTTTGTACATTGATTTTGTATCCTGAGATTTTGTTGAAATTGCTTATCAGCTTAAGAAGACTTTGGGCTGAGATGATGGGGTTCTCTAAATATACAATCATGTCATCTGCATACAGGGATAATTTGACCTCCTCTTTTCCTAATTGAACACCCTTTATTTATTTCTTCTCGCCTGATTGCCCTGGGCAGAACTTCCAACACTATGTTGAATAGGAGTAGTGACAGAGGGCATCCCCATCTTATGCCAGTTTTCAACGGGAATGCCTCCAGTTTATGCCCATTCAGTATGATATTGGCTGTGGATTTGTCATAAAAAGCTCTTATTACTTTGAGATATGTCACATCAATACCTAGTTTATTGAGAATTTTTAGAATGAAGGCTGTTGAATTTTGTCAAAGGCCTTTTCTGCATCTATTGAGATGATCATGAGGTTTTTGTCTTTGGTGCTGTTTATATGCTGGATTACGTTTATTGATTTGCGTATGTTGAACCAGCCTTGCATCCCAGGGATGAAGCCTACTTGATCATGGTGGATAAGTTTTTTGATGTGCTGCTGGATTCGGTTTGCCAATATTTTATTGAGGATTTTTGCATGGATGTTCATCAGGGATATTGGTCTAAAATTCTCTTTTTTTGTTGTGTCTCTGCCAGGCTTTGGTATCAGGATGATGTTGGCCTCATAAAATGAGTTAGGGAGGATTCCCTCTTTTTCTATTGATTGGAATCGTTTTAGAAGGAATGGTACCAGTTCCTCCTTGTACCTCTGGTAGAATTCATCTGTGAATCTGTCTGGTCCTGAACATTTTTTGGTTGATAGGGTATTAATTATTGCCTCAATTTCAGAGGCTGTTATTGGTCTAGTCAGGGATTCAACTTCTTCCTGATTTAGTCTTGAGAGGGTGTATGTGTTCAGGAATTTATCCATTTCTTCTAGATTTTCTACTTTATTTGTGTACTGTTGTTTATAGTATTCTTTGATGGTAGTTTGTATTTCTGTGGGATCGGTGGTGATATCCCTTTTATCATTTTTTATTGCATCTATTTGATTCTTCTCTCTTTTCTTCTTTATTAGTCTTGCTAGTGGTCTATCAATTTTGTTGATCTTTTCAAAAAACCAGCTCCTGGATTCATTGATTTTTTGAAGGTTTTTTTGTGTCTCTATCTCCTTCAGTTCTGCTCTGATCTTAGTTATCTCTTGCCTTCTGCTAGCTTTTGAATGTGTTTGCTCTTGCTTCTCTAGTTCTTTCGATTGTAATGTTAGGGTGTCAGTTTTAGGTCTTTCCAGGTTTCTCTTGTGGGCATTTAGTGCTATAAATTTCCCTCTTCACACTGTTTTAAATTTGTCTGAGAGATTCTGGTAGGTTGTGTCTTCATTCTCATTGGTTTCAGAGAATATCTTTATTTCTGCTTTCATTTCATTATGTACCCAGTAGTCATTCAGGAGCAGGTTGTTCAGTTTCCATGTAGTTGAGTGGTTTTGAGTTAGTTTCTTAATCCTGAGTTCTTGTTTGATTGCACTGTGGTCTGAGAGACAGTTTGTTATAATTTCTGTTCTTGTACATTTGCTGAGGAGTGCTTTATTTCCAACTATGTGGTCAATTTAGGAATAAGTGCCCTGATTCTGGGACTTGATTCTGAGATAGCATTTCTGGACCTTCCATGAATGAGAGGAGTGCCTATGACCCTTGAAGGGTGAGTTGCAAGCCAGGCAGGATTCACTACAAGCTGACTTAAGAGTCCTCGGATCCTAAGGGCATATTGTGTTAGTCTGGCAGTACTCCTATTGGCCTGGTTGAGACATTTTTGCATTTCAAAAGGGGAGGGGAGAGTAGGAAGGACAGTGAATTGTAGTTTGAGTTCCACCTTAGCCATGGTACTATAGAATACCAGGTATATTTTAAAGTTTTTTACCCTATTCCCTGACTCCTGGATGACACATCTTGACCCACCTGAGGTCCGTAGGATTTTGTTGCCCTAAAGAGAAGAACACAGGCCTGGCTGGCTTTGCCACCAGCTGATTGCAGAGTCCCAGGGCCTTGAATGAACATAAGTAGTAGGCAGGAAGTGATGAAAGAAGACCTTGGATGAGACCCAGTGATGTGCTGGCTTCAGGTCTGACCCAGCATAGTCATAGTGGTAGTGGCCACAGGAATACTTGTGTCATTCCACCCCCAACTTTATGTGACTCAAAAAAGAGGGAAAGATTCTGTTTGTTTGGTAGAATGTAAGAGAAGAGAACAAGAGGCTCTGTTTGGTAATCCAGAGAATTCAGCTGAATATTGTGCAAGACCATAAAGGGAGTTCCTTAAGACTGTCAAAGCTGAAAAATAAAACACAGTGTTGCTGGGCTTGAGGTGCCCCCTAAAGCAGATATATCTAAGAACACAACACCTGAGTTGTTTCAGATATCTGAAAAACCTTCCAAAGAAGAATGGTTACAAATATGACCATACAGTGTATACTCCAATAAATACCTAACTCTTCAATGCTTAGACTCCAAAGAATATCTACTAGCATCAACACCATCCCAAAAAACATGACCTCACCAAGTGAACAATAGCAATCAATCCTGGAGAAACAGAGATATGCGATTTTTCAGACAGAGGATTCAAAATAGCTATGTTGAGGAAACTCAAATAAATTCAAGATAACACAGAAGAAATTCATAATTCTATCAGATAAATTTGACAGAGAGATTGAAATAATTGAAAAGAATCAAGCAGAAATTCTGGGGCTGAAAAAATAATTGGTTTATTGAAGAATATATCAGAGTCCTTTAATAGCAGAATTGATCAAGTGGAAGAAAGAATTAGTGAGCTTGAAGATGGACTATCTGAAAATATACAGTCAGAAGAGACAAAAGAAAAAAAAATCAATGAAGCACTTCTACAGACTTTAGAAAATCACCTCAAAAGGACAAATCTAAGACTTATTGACCTTAAAGAGGAGATAGCAATTGAGATGGGACAGAAAATTTATTCAAAGGGATAATAATAACAGAGAACTTCCCAAATCTAGGAAAGTTATCAATATCCAAGTACGAGGAGGTTATAGAATACCAAACAGATTTATACCAAAGAAGACTACCTCAAGACATTTAATAAGCAAACTCTCAAAGGTCAATGATAAAAAAAGGATTCTAAAAGTAGAAACAGAAAAAAAAAATTAAATATCATGCAATGAAGTTCCAATACATTTGGCAGCAGACTTTTCAGTTAAAACCTTACAGTCCATGAGAGAGTGGTATGACATATTTAAAGTGCTGAAGGGAAAAAAGACAACTTTTACCCTAGAATAGTACATGAAGAAAAAAATGTCCTTCAACCATGAAGGAAAAAGAATTTTGCAGACAAATAAAAGCTGATGGATTTAATCAACACCAGACTTGTCCTACAAAAAATGCAAAAGGGGGTACTTCATTCAGAAAGAAAAGGAGATTAATAAGGAATAATATCACTTGAAGGTACAAAACTTATTTGTAATAGTAAGTACACAGAAAAACATGGAATACTATAGCACCACAACTGTGGTGTGTAAGCTACTCTTATCCTTAGTAGAAAGACTAAATGTTGAACCAATAAAAAATAATAAGTACAATAACTTTTCAAGACATAGTACAACAAATATAAATAGAAACAACAAAAAGTTAAAAAGTGAGGGGACAGAGTTAAGGCATAGAGTTTTTTTTACTAGTCTTCTTTTTGCATGGTTATTTGCTTGTTTATGCAAACAGTGTTAAGTTGTTATCAGCTTAAAATAATGTGTTATAAGATAGTATTTATGGCCGGGCGTGGTGGCTCACGCCTGTAATCCCAGCACTTTGGGAGGCCGAGGTGGGCGGATCACAAGGTCAGGAGATCGAGACCATGGTGAAACCCCGTCTCTACTAAAAATAGAAAAAATTAGCCGGGCGCAGGGGTGGGCACCTGTAGTCCCAGATACTCGGGAGGCTGAGGCAGGAGAATGGTGTGAACCCGGGAGGCGGAGCTTGCAGTGAGCCGAGATTGCACCACTGCACTCCAGCCTGGGCGACAGAGCGAGACTCCGTCTCAAAAAAAAAAAAAAAAAGATAGTATTTATAAACCTCATGGTAAACTGAAACAAAATAACATACAATGGAGACACGGAAAATAAAAAGCAAAGAGCTAATTCATATCACCAGAGAAAATCACCTCCAGTAAAGGAAGACAGGAAGAAAGAAAGAAGGGGGAGGACACCACGAAATGACCAGAAAACAAGTAATAAAATAGCTTGAGAGCATCTGTACTTATCAATAATAAGATTGAAAGTAAATGAACAAAACTCTCCAATCACATGACAGGCTGGTTGAAAGGATGAAAAAAGAATACCTCTTGATTTGCTGCCTACGAGAAATGGTTTATCTATAAAGACAAATACAAAGTGAAAATAACGGGATGGAAAAATATTCCATGCCAATGGAAAACAAAAAGGAGCAGGAGTCACTATACTTATAACAGACAACATAGATTTTAAGATGAAAAGTACAAGAGAGACAAAGAAGTTCACTATATGATGATAAAAGTGTCAATTCAGCAAGAGGGTATAACAATTTTAAATATATATGCACCAACACTGGAGCACTCAGACACACAATGCAAATATGATTAGGGCTAAAGAGAGAGAGAAGCCTCAGTACAATAATATATAGATACTTACACTCCACTTTCAGCATTGGACTGATCTTCTAGAAAGAGAATCAACAAAGAAACCTCAGACTTAATCTGCACTACAGGCCAAAGGGGTCTAAAGAATATTTACAGAATATTTCATGAAATAGTGGCAGAATACACATTCTTTTCCTCAGCACATGGATTATTCTCAAGAATAGACCATATGTTAGGTCACAAAACAAGTCTTAAAACATTCAAAATGTTGCAATAATATCAAGCATCTTCTTTGACCACAATGGAATTTAACTAGAAATTAATAACAAGAGGAATTTTGAAACCTATACAAATACATGAAAATTAAACCATATGATCCTAAATGACAAGTGGGTCACTGAAGAAATTCAGAAGGAAATTGAAAATTTCTTATTAAAACAAATGATAATGAAAATACAACATACAAAAACCTATGGGATACAGCCAAAACAATACTAAGAGGAAAGTTTACAGCTATAAGTGCCATATCATAAAAGAGGAAAAATTTCAAATAATCTAATAATTCATCTTAAAGAACTAGAAAAGTAAGAGCAAACAAAACACAAAATTACTAGAAGAAAAGAATAAAGATAAGATCAGAAATAAATAAAATTGAAATGAAAATAACAATACAAAAGATCAATGAATAAAGAAATTGATTTTTTGAAAAGTTAAACAAAACTGAACGAAACTAAGAAAACAAGGGAGAGGGTCCAAGTAAATTGTTGGGGTGATTGGAACCGACACCAGGCAGTGGGAATGACAAAGTCTGGTAGAGTCAAAGGAATGAGAAAAGACAAGAGAGAAAGTGGGACCAGGGGGACAACAGTAGTATGGAGGCTGAGAAGGCCCCAAGCTCTGGGATCCCATATTATTTATTGGTGATCAAATAAAGCAGCAGGTGGTGAGAATGTGGAGGTTGAAAGGAAGCAGTGTATCAAGTGAATGAGCTACAGTTGTGATGGTTTAGCCTTTTCTTTGGAACATATGGCTACCTGAGATAATGGGAGTGCTAGAAGTAAGGAGCTAGCAAGTCCAGCAGACATGCAAGCCCTGCCTCAGCCTCTCTCACAACACTCAGCTTTTCTCCCAACATGGCCCCCTTTTCTCTTTTGTAGCTGTCATTGCTTGTTCTCCATGGTGGCTTTCTCTGCAGTGGCGGCTTCCACATCTGCCGACTAAAAGGAGACAGCACAAGCACATAACTATTAGAACAAAATTTGCAAGTGTAGAGCTTCCAATGGCCTTAATCCATTTAAGAGGATTGATTGTAGACAATCCATTGGCTGTCTTGTTCAAAATATCACTTCCAGGGAGCAGGGCTAAGTGAGCCTGAGAGGCTTCAAAAACCTGCTCTTTCATTTTAACAATATCAAGGGTGAGATTTTCATCTCTGCCCTCCAGATGACGTTTAAGAGTAACATAACACAACTTTGAATCCAAAAGATCCTCTTTTTGTTTATAAATTAATTGAGCAAGGCAATTGCAGGCTGTGCCACCTTTAATTACCCATTGGTGATCCAGCTTCATTTTTCTTAGCCCTTATTTAAAATAGCGTCACTCTGGTTTGAATGCTTCTTACATATTTCCCCTTTCCTTTTTACAAGAGGACCTTTAATTCTAAGGGTTGCAGAAGGAGGAAGGTCTGTCTTCTGTAACTTCTTCATGCTGAATGAGGGCAATGATATTCCTGCCTACTTATTAGGGTCTCTTGTATTCAAGGTAGAGAGGAGTTCAGTCAAAAAGTATTGGTGCATTAAGCAACTATTGTACCTCTGAATCCCAGCAAAAGGTAAAACCCTGGCACTTCAGCAGTTTTTCAACTGTGTGTGTGTGTGTGTGTGTGTGTGTTTTATGTGTCCCCATGTTATGCCAGTTGTTGTTAGTGTGACTCCAGTTGGTCCTTGTTCCATCTTTACATTCAGATTCAACTGGCTCATGGCTCATACTGGGGGAACCTGGTCCATGGTTGGGATCCATGGGTCCCTCCAGTCTCCCATTCCATGGTTGTACACAACTTGAGGGCACGCGCATGGTTTGTTCATTTCCTGCAAAAACACAAATATACCCTCACCCCCACGTTAGTAAATCTACTGAAACAGAAGCAAAGGCTTTTTTTGTTTGTTTCTTTTTTGCTGTAGCCAGGAGGCATGCCATTGCTGAAGCATTTGTAACTCAGCTTCTGCCTCTTTGGTTAATTACTGTGGGATAAAACTTACCATTGATAATGAGAATCAGGCTTTTTCTGATTAACAGAATTGAGGCTTATCCTTGTGCAACAATATAACAAAAAAAGCAATCCTTAAACCTTCAATTTGCACTGTACAGGTGGGTCCACTAGATGCTATGGCTCATGATAGATCTTCAGATGTTTGGTTGGCACCCACACAGACAACTGATTGTCACCTGGAGAGACACAAGCAAATTCGCTTCCCCATATAATTATCTTTCCTTTTTCCCAGTTCTTTGTATGTGCATCCCTCCACCATATATCTTGTCCAGTCTTTTTATTTTCCCTTTGTCCTCTCAGGTGTTGTTCAGCTGCAGTCATGGGTTGATCTTTTTGTAAATTTAAAAAATTTAATGTTAGTAAAGTGAAATGCAATCAAATGTGTGATGTCTTATATTCCTGGTCCCCTCTCTTTTGCTTTTGTATTTGAGTTTTAAAGTACTATTAGCTCTTTCCACTATTGCCTGTCCTTGTGAGTTATAGGGAACACCCATAGTATGGATAGTATTCCATTGTTGAAAAAATTTAGCCATGGCTTTACTACAGTATCCTGGGCCATTATCAGTTTTGATTTTTTCAGGGATTTTCATAACTGAAAAGCAAGACAAAATATGTCTTTTGACATGAGCTGTAGCTTCCCCTGTTTGACATGTGACCCAGATAAAATGTGAATAGGTATCTACTGAAACATGAACAAAGGACAATTTTCCAAAGCAGGAATATGTGTTACATCCATCTGCCAGATGGAATTTGGAGATAAACCTCTAGGGCTTGTCAGGCAGAACAGTGTTGCACAATTTATTCAGCTTGTTTCCATGATAGACCATACCATTTTCTAAGGCCTGTAGCATTAAGATGGGTTAAAGAATGGAATTTTTGTGCATCAGCAAAGACTACAGACACCAACGTACCCACCCTTTGATTAAGTTTAGTTAAAGGGCCAAGGAGATTAGTATGTGCTCTCATATGAGTTATATAGAAAGGGGATGACTTTGTTGCACTGCTTGCTGTAAAGAATGAAATAAACGATTAAGCTGTTCATCAGTCACATTTGAATTAAGGCACATTCAATATTTTGCATGACTTGCAATACATAGGCTGAATCAGAAACAATGTTTATGGGCTGTTTAAAAGTTTTTAACAATGTTATCACAGCCATAAGTTCAGCCCTTTAAGCAGAAGCAAAGTCAGTTTGAAAAATTTGCTGTTGAGGTCCTGCAAACGAGGCTTTTCCATTACTAGATAGCATTTCCTTTTCTACATTCCTTTTTTCTGTGTCCAAATTGCCCACAATTGAAACAAGACCTGAGAAACAGGGTACATTTTTTCCTACTTGCAATCCAGCCATAGCCTGAGTTAAAGAGTAGCCTTAAGTAAGTTACCTCCAATGCCATCACAATCCTTAATATATTCAACTAACTCATTCACTTGCCCATTAAGGGGAAAGAGAGGAGGTAGCCATTCACTTAATTCGAGATGTGGAGCCAATAGGCTAGTTAAACAATTTTTTTTTAGTTTTCCTTTCTCTTCTTTAACCTCCTCTGGTAGCTGTTCCTCACACTCAGAATCTGAAGTTAGTTTTTTACACTCATCCTCCTCTTCCTCATCTGAATATGCCTCATCATCTGTTTGAAATGGCTCAAGAGCTGCCTTTATTAGCGCCCACATTGACCAAATGGAAGCTGGAATTTTTGCTCCATCTTTATACGCCTTTTAAAAAATATCTTCCAATTCTCTCCCTTTCATCCAACTCCATAGTTCCCTGTTCTGGAAACCATGGGCAAAACTGCTTTACTGTACTAAAGAGTGCTAACAAATTCTGAGTACTAACTTTCACTCCCCCTCTTCATAATAAATGACTTAAGAAATTCAAATAAGCAGAATGTTTGCTTTCACTTTGTCCCATTGTTACTCTGGTTCTTCTGAGCGCTCAGCTTTCCCACTGAGCTTCTTTCAGTCGTCGTTGGGTATCCTCTGATGATGTGTCCTCCAGTTTCACATGCTCTAGCATTCCTTCACTGGGGTCTTTATCACCCCATGTTAGGTGCTAGGAATGTTGGGGTGATCGGACCCAACACCAGGCTGTGGGGCAACAAAGTCCACTGGAGTCTAAGGAATTGAGAGGTGAAAACGTGCTGGTCCTTGCTCTCCACTCCTCCTCGGCCTCAGCATCCACCTGGTAGCACTTGAGGAGCCCTTCAGCCTGCTATGGCACTGTGGGAGCCTCTCTCTGGGCTGGCTGAGGCTGGAGCCCAATCCCTCTGCTTGTGGGGAGGTGTGGAGGGAGAGGCATGGGCGGGAACCAGGGCTGCCGGCACTGTGCTTGTGGTCCAGCGTGAGTTCTGAGTGGGCGTGGGCTCAGCAGGCCCCGGGCAGTGAGGGAGTTAGCACCTGGGCCAGCAGCTGCAGAGAGTGTGCCAGGTCCCCCAGCAGTGCTGGCCTGCTGGTGCTGTGCTCACATTCTTGCTGGGCCTCAGCCACCTCCCCATGGGGCAGGGCTTGGGACCCTTAGACCGCCATGCCCGAGCCTCCTCCCTGCCATGGGCTCCTGCGTGGCCTGAGCCTCCCCTACTAGCACTGCTCTCTGTGCTGCAGCACCCTGTCCCATCTACTGCCCAAGGGCTGAGGAGTGCAAGCACATGGTGCAGGACTGTCGGGCAGGTCCACCTGAGGCCCTGGTGTGGGATCTACTAGGTGAAGCCAGCTTGGTTCCTAGTCCAGTGGGGACTTGGTGAAACTTTATGTCTAGCCAAGGGATTGTAAATATACCAATCAGCACTCTGTTTCTAGCTCAGGGTTTGTAAATAAATCAATCAGTACTCTGTGTCTAGCTCAAGGTTTGTAAATACACCAATTAGTACTCTGTATCTAGGTAACCTAGTGGGAACTTGGAGAACTTTTCTGTCTAGCACTCTGTGTCTAGCATAAGGATTGTAAACACACAAATCAGCACTCTGTGTCTAGCTCAGGGACTGTAAATGCACCAATCAGCACTCTGTCAAAATGGACCAATCAGCTCTCTGTAAAATGGACCAATCAGCAGGATGTGGATGGAGTCAGATAAGGGAATAAAAGCAGGCTGCCCAAGCCAGCCAGCGGCTACCTGCTTGGGTCTCCTTCCACAGTGTGGAAGCTTTGTTCTTTTGCTCTTTGCAATAAATCTTGCTGCTGCTCACTCTTTGGGTCCATGCCACCTCTATGAGCTGTAACACTCACAGCAAAGGGCTGCAGCTTCACTCCTGAGGCCAGCAAAACCACGAACCCACTGGGAGGAATGAACAACTCCAGACAGGAGGAACAACTCCAGACACGCTGCCTTAAGGGCTGTAATACTCACCATGAAGGTCTGCAGCTTCACTCCTGAAGCCAGCGAGACCATGAACCCACCAGAAGGAAGAAACTCTGAACACATCGGAACATCAGAAGGAACAAACTCCAGAACCACCATCTTTAAGAACTGTAATGCTCACCGTTAGGGTCCATGGCTTCATTCTTGAAGTCAGTGAGACCAAGAACCCACCAATTCCGGACACAGAATGAGAAAAGACAACTGAGGAGAGAAAGTGGGACCAGGGGGCCAACGCTAGTATGGAGGCTGTGAAGGCCCTGAGCTCTGGGAGCCCAAGCTATTTATTGGTGATCCAACAAAGAAACAGATGATGAGGATGTGGGGGTTGAAAGAAGTGATGTATCAAGTGAATGAGCTACAGCTGTGATGGTTTAGCATTTTCTTTCAAATATATGGCTACTTGAGATAATGGGAGTGTTAGAAGCAAGGAGCCAGCAAGTCTAGCAGACATGCAAGTCCTGCCTCAGCTTCTCTCCTAACACTCAGCTTTTCTCCCAACATAAATAAAATCAGAAATAGTAAAAGATATTACAACTGATACCGCAGAATTTCAAAAGAACATTAGTGGCTACTATGAGCAACTCTATGCAAATAAATTGGAAAATCTAGATGAAATGGACAAATTCCTAGACACATAAAACCTACCAAGATTCAACCAAGAAGACATTCAAAATCTGAATAAACAAATAATGAGTAAGAAGACCAAAAGTGTAACACAAAGTCTCACAGTAAAGAAAATCTCAGGACCTGATGGCTTCACTACTGAATTCTATCAAACATTTTAAGGAAAATAATAACAATCCTACTAAAACTATTCTGAAAAATAGAGGAGGAAATACTTCCAAACTCATTCTGAGTCCAGTATTACCCTGAAACCAAAACCTGACATACATAAAAAATAAAAAAAATAAAAAAATTAAAAAATCCAAAACAAAAAAACTACAAGCCAGTATCTCTGATGAAGATTAATGCCAACATTCTCATCAAAATATCAGCAAATTGAATTCAACAATACATTAGAAAGATCATTTATCATGACCAAATAGGATTTATACCTAGAATACAAGAATGTTTCTACATATGCAAATCATTCAGTGTGATACATTATATCAACAGAATGAAAGACAAAAGCCATGTAATTATTTCAATACACCCTGAGAAAAAGCATTTGATAAAATTAAACATTCCTTCACGATAAAAACTCTCAAAACAACTGAGTACAGAAGGAATATATCTCTACATAAAAGCAATTCACAACAAATCCACAGCTAGTATCATACTTAATAGGAAAAAAAACTGAAAGCTCTTCCTCTAAGATCTGGAATATGACAAGTATGCCCCATGGCACCACTGCTATTCAACATAGTACTGGAAGTCCCAGGTAGCACAAAACAAAGTCAAATCATCTTTGTTTGCAAATGATATAATCTGATATTTGAAAAAACAAAGACTTCTCAAGAAAACTATTAGAACTGATAAACAAATTCAGTAATATTGCAGGATACAAAATCAATGTCCAAAAATTAGTAGCATACCTGTCAACATTGAAATGTGAAAAAAAAATAAAAAGGTAATCCAATTTGTATTAACTACACATTCAATTAAATACATAGAAATCAACTTAACTAAAAACTGAAAGATCTCTATAATGAAATTTGTAAAACACAGATGAATGAAATTGAAGAAGACACCAAAAAATGAAAAAAAAAATATTCCATTCATGGATTGGAAGAATCAATATTGTTAAAATATCCATACTACCCAAAATAATCTACAGATTCAGTGCAATCCTTATCAAAATACTAATGATATTCTTTACAGAATTAGAAAAAATAATCTAAAATTTATGTAGAACCGCAAAAGACCCAGAATAGCCAGTATCCTAAGCAAAAAGAACAAAACTGGAAGAATCACATTAACTGACTTCGTATTACCCTACTGAGTTATGGTAACCAAAACAGCATGGTACTGGCATAAAAACAGACACATAGGCCAATGAAACAGTAGCAAGACTATAAACAAGTCCACACACCTACAATGAACCCATTTTTGATAAAGAAGCCAAGAACACTGGGGAAAGGACAGTCTCTTTAATAAGTGGTTCTGGAAAAACTGGAATGAAGAAGAATGAAACTAGACCTCTAACACTTATCATATACCAAAAAATGAAAATGGATTAAAGACTTAAATCTAAAACTTCAAACTATAAAACTACTACAAGAAAACATTAAGGAAACTCTCCAGGACATTGTTCTGGGCAAAATTTTCTTGAGCAATACCCCACAAGCACAGACAGTCAAACCTAAAATGGACAAATGGGATTACATTAGATTAAACAGCTGTACACAGCAAAGGACACAATCAACAAAGAGACAGAATAGGAGAAAATATTTGCGAACTATCCTTCTAAGAAGGGAGCAGAATACGTAAGGAGCTCAAATAACTCTGAAGGAAAAAATATAATAATCCTATCAAAAAACTGGCAAAGGATTTGAATGGACATTCCTCAAAGAGGACATATACAGATGGAAAATAGGCATATGAAAATGTGCTCAACATAATTGATTATCAGATAAATGTAAATCAAAACATCAGTGAGATATTTCACCACAGTTAAAATGACTTACGTGCAACAGACAGGCAACAAGAAATGCTGGCAAAAATGTGGAGAAAAGGGACCCTTTTACAATGTTGGTGGAAAAGTAAGTTAGTACAACCACTATGGAAAACAGGTTGAAACTTCCTCGAAAATCTAAAAATTGAGCTATCATATAATCCAGCAATCCCACTGCTAGGTATATACCCCCCAAAAAAGAAAATCAGTACCTCAAAGAGATATCCTCATTTCTATGCTTGTTGCAATACTGTTCACAATAGCTAAGATTTGAAAGCAACCTAAGTGCCCATCACCAGAAAAGTGGTTAAAGAAAATGTGGTACATGAACACAACAGAGTACTAATCAGCCACATAAAAGAATGACATCCAGCAATTTGCAACAACAGAAATGGAACTGGAGATCATTATGTTAAGTGAAATAAGCCATGCACAGAAAGGGAAGCATAACATGTTCTTATTTATTTGTGGGTTCTAAAAATTAAAGCAATTGAATTTGTAGACACAGAGAGTAGAATAGCTCCCAGAGGCTAGTAAGTGTAGTTGGGTTCTACACAGCAGAGAAGTCCAACACCTTCCATTACCACTGTCAAGCCCACTCTTAAAACTTCTCCCATCTCCCCAGTCATCTATCTCAAGCTGCTGCTGCTTAGTGGAATCAAATCCCTATTAATTAGGAGGAGGTAGTAATGGTTAATGGGTATAAAAATAGAGAAAATGAATAAGACCTACTACTTGACAGCACAACAGGGTAACTACAGTCACCTTAAATGTACATTTTAAAATAACCTAAAGCATGTAATTGGATTGTATGTAACTCAAAGAATAAATGTGTGAGGGAAAGTCTACCCCATTCTCTATGATGTGCTTATTTCATATTGCATACATTTATCAAAAGATCTCATGTACCCCATAAATATAAACACCTACTGTATATCCACAAGGAAATAAATAAATAAAGAGTGGGGTAAAAAAATCTTAAATGAATATGCAAAAATCAGTTGTATTTCTATACACTAAAACTAAAATATTTAAAAATAAATCAAGAAGCCAATCCCATATACACTAGCATCCAAAAAAGTGAAATACTTAGAAATAAATTTAACCGAGGAGATGAAAATACACTCTAAACTACATGATACTGATATAAGAAATTGAAAAAGACTTAAATAGAAAGATATCTCATGTTTATGAAATGGAAGAATTAATATTGTTAAAATTTTCATATTATCCAAAACAATTTATACATTCAGTGTAATATTTATTAAAATTCCAATAGCATTTTTCACAGAAAGAGAAAAATAATCCTGAACTTTGTAATAAACCACCAAAAAATCCTGAATTATAAAAACAATCATGTGAGAAATGAATAAAGCTGGTCGTATCACACTCCCTCATTTTTAATTGCATTACAAACTAGAGTAATCAAAATATATGGTGCTGGCATAAAGATAGACAATTTGGCCTGGCACGATGGCTCACCCCTGTAATCCCAGCACTTTGGAAGGCCAAGGCGGGTGGATCACGAGGTCAGGAGATCGATACCATCCTGACTAACATAGTGAAAACCCGTCCCTACTAAAATACACAAAATTGGCCAGGCATGGTCGGGAGGGTCTGTAGTCTCAGTTACAGACCCTCTACAGAGAGGCTGAGGCATGGCAATCGCTTGAACCCAGGGAGGCAGAGGTTGCAGGGAGGTGGAGGTTGCAGTGAGCCGAGATTGCGCCACTGCGCTTCAGCCCAGTGACAGAGCCAGACTCTGTCAAAATAAAAAAAAAGACAGAACAATGGAATAAATAGAAAGCCCAGAAATAAACCATATATATATGGTTAACGAATCTTTAACAAGTGTGGCAAGAATACACAAAAGGGTAAGACAGAATCTTGCTCTGTTGCCCAGGCTGGAGTGCCTTTTCAATAAATGATCTTAGAAATCCTGGATATCCACATGCAAGAAAATGAAATTGGTCCCTAAGTTATATCATATACAAAAAGTAATTCAAGTTGGATTCATGTCTTAAATATGAGATCTGTCACTGTAAAACTATTAGAAGAAAACATGGGGGAAAATTTTTGATATGGATAGTCAAAATAATCTTTTGGACATGACACCAAAAGCACAGACAACAAAAGCAAAAATAAATAAGTGAAACTACATTAAACTAAAAAGTTTCTGTACAGTGAAGGAAACAATGAACAAAACAAACAGACAACACACAGAATGGGAGAAAATATTTGCCAACCACATATGTAATAAGTTCGTAATATCCAAAATAAAGAAATCATATTATTCAATAGAAAAAAACAAGTTAAAAATGACTGGAAAACCTGAATAGACATTTTTTTCAAAGGGGACATATTGAACAGCCACGAAGTATGTGAAAGGGTCTTAACATCATTAATCATTAGGGAAATGCAAATTAAAATACTGAGTTATCACTTCATATATATTAGAATAATTGTTTTCAAAAAAATTAAGAGATAACACATGTTGGTCAAGATGTAGAGAGAATGAAATTCTTGTACACTATTGGTGCAACTGTGTGTTTGTATAGCCATTATGGAAAATAGTATAGAATTCCTCAAAATACTAAAAATAGAACTATAGTATTATCTAGCAATCCCTTTTCGGAATATACATCCAAAAGAAAATAAAATTTGCATCTCAAAGAGATATCGTAGCTCCTATGTTCATTGCATCTTTAGTCATACTAGCCACAATATGGAAACAACCCACACATTCATTGATAGACAAATGGATAAAGAAACTGTGTTCAGCCTGTAATCCCAGCACTTTGGGAGGCCGAGATGGGCGGATCACGAGGTCAGGAGATCGAGACCATCCTGGCTAACACGGTGAAACCCCGTCTCTACTAAAAATACAAAAAACTAGCCGGGCGTGGTGGCAGCGCCTGTAGTCCCAGCTACTCGGGAGGCTGAGGCAGGAGAATGGCGTGAACCCGGGAGGCGGAGCTTGCAGTGAGCTGAGATCACACCACTGCACTCCAGCAGCCTGGGCGACAGAGCGAGACTCCGTCTCAAAAAAAAAAAAAAAAAAAAAGAAACTGTGTTCACACACACATGCACCCAAACACACACACAATGCAGTATCATTCAGCCACAAAAAAAAAAAAGAAGAAAATCCTGCCATGGCAATAACGTGGATGAACCCAGAAGACAATATGTTAAGTGAAATAAACCAGACACAGAAAGATGAATACTGTATAACCTCACTTATATTTGGAAAGTAAAAAAGTCAAACTCATAGAAATAGAGAGTAGAATGTGCTTGTTTAGGGGCTGTGGGTTGGGAGATATGAAGAGATTCTGGTCAAAGAGTGTAAACTTTCAGTCATAAGATGAATACGTTTGGCCATGTTTCACGCTTGTAATCCCAACAGTTTAGGAGGATGAGGTGGGTGTATCACCACAGGTCAGGAGTTTGAGACCAGCCTGACCAACATAGTGAAACCCTATCTCTACTAAAAATACAAAAATTAGCTGGGTGTGGTGACGTGCACCTGTAGTCCCAACTGCTCGGGAGGCTGAGGCAGGAGAATCGCTTGAACTCCGTAGGTGGAGCTTGCAGTGAGCCAAGATCACGCCACTGCACTCCAGCCTGGGCTGAGAGCAAGATTCTGTCTCAAAAAAAAAAAAAAAAAAAAAAAAAAGATGGATAAGTTTTGGGAATCTAAAATATATCATGGTGACTGTAGGTAACAATACTACTGTATTGTTTACTTGAAATTTGCTTACTTAGATTTTATGTGCTCCCACCAGATACACATACAAAGTGGTAACTATGCGTGGTGATGGACAGGTTAGTTAATTTTGGTAATCATTTCACAATGTATACATTATATATACATTAATATTATATCATGTTGCAGACATTAAACATATATATTTTTATTTGTTAATTATAGCCCAATAAACCTGGAAATAAACACTTCCGGTTTTGGACAGTGAAACCTCTGATTTGATTAAATAGAAACTCAAACCTCTCTCTTTAAATCAGACTTTAATATTTCAATACAAATCCATCCTAATTAAAGAGGATTTTACCTATTAAATTTAAACATTGATGTTCTTATATAATAGAAGAACAATAAATGATTATTCCTAAGCATATGAAACTATTCAGTAGCTAAAAATAGAGACTCTTTTGGCAGAATAAAACAAAAAGGCTTTTTTCCCCCTGAATATTTGCCATAAGAAAGCTTAAAAAGTCAACTAACTGTAATTTATACACTCAACAATATTCAAAAAGTCTTTATGTCTTTAAAGAAGAATAAGTTTACAAATGTGGCTTTCAGATATAAAACTTGATTACCAAAATATATAATTCAATCAACACAAGAAAAAGCAGTTTAAATATTGCAAATAATTAATCAATTATCTTTTAAAATATCTTATGATACATTCCCTGAATTAAGGCAAAAAACTATTCAACAACAAAGAAGATCTATTTTTAAAAAAAGATTTAGAGGTTGTGAAGTTTTCTGAATTTTAATAATAAATTGAAGCTCTGAAGTATGCATGTATATATGTGTATGTGTGTGTGAAGATGTATAGAGAGACAGTTTGTTAGTAGGAAAATAAAAGCAAATTGCTATCAAACATTTCTTAACAGTAAAATGTAAGAAAATAATGCAATATGTGTTCAGTTTTCTAAATACAAAGATTGCACACCTCATATTCTATGCCAAAGTAATATATTCTTTATGAGTTAGAAAAAAATCAACACAAATCGTCTGATTCTTAAGAACTTAGAAAACATTTACAATTTTTGAAACTAGGATACTCAGAATTATTCCAGAGTACCGTAAAGAGAAATTTTTCTATTTTCAGAATTCCAACCAAAGAAAATAATTATTTCCTAAAATTCTTCCTTTCATGGTGGAAATCTGCTTTCCCAAGAGAGATATCCTATATCCCAGATGATTAAAAAAAAGAGATAACTAAATGTACGTACACTACAGGCTATAGAAAAGCATTCCACTGAGCAATGCCTATAAAACCCATATACTGAAGCTCTGCCTATTCTGTCTTGAGATTTTTCTGGGCCTAGCAAACAAACACATAGTATTTTCATGTTGAACCCTACCCACGGAAAGTGAAGCTATCTTTAAAATCTCAGGTTTCTTAAGGATGACCCCAATTTCCATACAACCCAGTCCTGCTTCAGTATTCCAAAGCAAGATCTCATTCACTAATGTTTCAGTTTGAGGGCTTAGATACGTTTGTCTCAAAGCCAGTAGCCACTCTTGGTAATGTACAACTCTGATTTTTATCACATTGTCTTTTGTTCCCTAAGAAAGTGACCTGGTGTGTCTATGACAAGAATTATTGGAGACCCCAAAATATGAGGATAGGTTTTATCCTTGAAGTGAGGGGAAAGAACAAACGAAAATATTTCCATGAGTTTCAAAGAGATTGGAGAAATTGATCATTTTTGGTCTCATGCCAAAATGGAGCTGATAAGGCTGTGTAGTTCACAGACCGAGTAGTTTCCTATGCCCCAGTTTTATGTCCTATAAGAGAAATGGGGAGTAAGTATCACATAAGAACAAAAAGGCCTGGCCCTCCTAACATCCAGCTTCATGAATCCAAAGGGCAAAAAGGTAATAGACTTAACCTAAGTCTTGTTACAGTGCAACTGCAGGAAGCACAAAAGGCAGCCCAGAGCATGCATCTTAACTTTAGTACAAAGGTTCCCTACCCATGTGGCCTATTTAAATTCAGTATGAAAGACAAGAACCACATGATTATCTCAATAGAGGCAGAAAAGGTTTTTGACAAAATTCAACAGCCCTTCATGCTAAAAACGCTCAATAAATGTGGTATTGATGGAACGTACCTCAAAATAGTAAGAGCTATTTATGACAAACCCACAGCCAATATCATACTCAATGGGCAAAAACTGGAAAAATTCCCTTTGAAAACTGGCACAAGACAGGGATGCCCTCTCTCACCACTCCTATTCAACATAGTGTTGGAAGTTCTGGCTAGGGCAATTAGGCAAGAGAAAGAAATCAAGTGTATTCAGTTAGGAAAAGAAGAAGTCAAATTGTCCCTGTTTGCAGATGACATGATTGTATATTTAGAAAACCCCATTGTCTCAGCCCAAAATCTCCTGAAGCTGATAAGCAACTTCAGCAAAGTCTCAGGACAAAAAATTAATGTGCAAAAATCACAAGCATTCTTATACACCAGTAACAGACAAACAGAGAGCCAAGTCATGAATGAACTTCCATTCACAATAGCTTCAAAGAGAATAAAATACCTAGGAATCCAGCTTACAAGGGATGTAAAGGACCTCTTCAAGGAGAACTACAAACCACTACTCAGTGAAATAAAAGAGGACACAAACAAATGGAAGAACATACCAGGCTCATGGATAGGAAGAATCAATATCGTGAAAATGGCCATACTGCCCCAGGTAGTTTATAGATTCAATGCCATCACCATTAAGTTACCAATGAGTTTCTTCACAGAATTGGAAAAAACTGCTTTAAAGTTCATATGGAACCAAAAAAGACCCTGCATTGCCAAGACAATCCTAAGCCAAAAGAACAAAGATGGAGGCATCACGCTACCTGACTTCAAACTATACTACAAGGCTACAGTAACCAAAACAGCATGGTACTGGTACCAAATCAGAGATATAGACCAATGGAACAGAACAGAGTCCTCAGAAATAATACCATACATCTACAGCCATCTGATCTTTGACAAACCTGAGAGAAACAAGAAATGGGGAAAGGATTCCCTATTTAATAAATGGTGCTGGGAAAATTGGCTAGCCATAAGTAGAAAGCTGAAACTGGATCCGTTCCTTACTCCTTATACGAAAATTAATTCAAGATGGATTAGAGACTTAAATGTTAGACCTAATACCATAAAAACCCTAGAAGAAAACCTAGATAGTACCATTCAGGACATAGGCATGGGCAAAGACTTCATGTCTAAAACACCAAAAGCAACGGCAGCTAAAGCCAAAATTGACAAATGGGATCTCATTAAACTAAAGAGCTTCTGCACAGCAAAAGAAACTACCATCAGAGTGAACAGGCAACCTACAGAATGGGAGAAAATTTTTGCAATCTACTCATCTGACAAAGGGCTAATATCCAGAACCTACAAAGAACTCAAACAAATTTACAAGAAAAAAACAAACAATCCCATCAAAAAGTGGGCAAAGGATATGAACAGATATTTCTCAAAAGAAGACATTCATACAGCCAACAGACACATGAAAAAATGCTCATCACTTACCATCAGAGAAATGCAAATCAAAACCACAATGAGATACCATCTCACACCAGTTAGAATGGCAATCATTAAAAAGTCAGGAAACAACAGGTGCTGGAGAGGATGTGGAGAAATAGGAACACTTTCACACTATTGGTGGGACTGTAAACTAGTTCAACCATTATGGAAAACAGTATGGCGATTCCTCAAGGATCTAGAACTAGAAGTAACATATGACCCAGCCATCCCATTACTGGGGATATACCCAAAGGATTATAAATCATGCTGCTATAAAGACACATGCACACGTATGTTTATTGCGGCACTATTCACAATAGCAAAGACTTGGAATCAACCCATATGTCCATCAGTGGCAGACTGCATTAAGAAAATGTGGCACATATACACCATGGAATACTATGCAGCCATAAAAAAGGATGAGTTTATGTCCTTTGTAGGGACATGGATGCAGCTGGAAACCATCATTCTTAGCAAACTATCACAAAAACAGAAAACCAAACACCGCATGTTCTCACTCATAGGTGGGAACTGAACAATGAGATCACTTGGACTTGGGAAGGGGAACATCACACACCGGGGCCTATCATGGGGAGGTTGGAGGGGGGAGGGATTGCATTGGGAGTTATACCTGATGTAAATGACGAGATGATGGGTGCTGACGAGTTGATGGGTGCAGCACAGCAACATGGCACAAGTGTACCTATGTAACAAACTGGCACGTTATGCACATGTACCCTAGAACTTAAAGTATAATAAAAAAAAAAATTCAGTATGACTGAATATCAGGTCTCCAATGGATCCCAGTTTGCCTCAGATCAAATTTTATAAAATAATTTTGAACACTAAGACACACTCTCTATTCTAAATAACTTTTAATTGAAAAGGAAATAAGAATTTTATTTACAAACTATTTGAAGAATAAGGGTAAGTAAAGAGAATACTAAATTTTTAGAACTTTGATGATATGACATACTTAAGGGAAAATGATTTTATTGAACTACTTTATTATTAAACAAGAAATAATGAAAGTAAACATACTATGTTTATAAAGTACTTTAGCATTGCAGAAACTAACATCTAAAAAAATCATAATTGTTATCATCATTATAAAACAGTAATGATTTAAAATAATAATGAGTCACCAGAAAGGAAATCTGAAAGAAGAAATTCATAAACATAAAGACAGTAACAAGAAGAAAATTATTGTAAATATTAAAATATCAAAGAAATTTTTTATTTCAAAGTCACAAGAAAATTGATAAAGCTCAGAAAAAACCAACCAAGAAAAAAGGTAAGAAAGCCAAAGTAAAAATGAGAGTAAAACATTCAGTGAAACCACAGATATGAAAATAAGTAAACATTATAAGAGGTTGTAAGGCACAACTCTTTACACTATATCAAAGATCAATAAAATGTACATGTTTCACTTGAAATACACAATTATTCATTTTAAATGAAGAGGCAGAATGCAGACAAAACTCATAGAGTTAGGACTCCTCTCGATGAATAGATGAAATACGGACACAATTTGAAAGATTTCAATATGGTTTTTACTCTGCAGTGCCTTAGTCCATCCTCCAATCCTTTTCTCAGGAGTGTTTCTTTTTTGTTTTTGATGTATACAATCTCCACTTGATTTCAATTTTGGAAGAGTTTCTCAAAATGTCTAGTCCACCAATAATGCGTTATCATGCTTTCCTATTAGGTATTACCAAAAAAAATTAACACAATTTCTATTTCCATAACATTAATGGCAGGAATTTAGTTAGAACTGTATTCAGCCTCTCATCTTATATCCATATTCCAAGAATTCTTGAAAGTGACATTTCAAAGCCATAAAGTATAGGAGGGGATTATTTAGATGACACTAGGTTTAACAATTCTATTTTATTTTACCTTACACCTAGAAATTACCACTAATAGTATAAATTTAAGTATCAAACATGAGATGATTAACACTTCATAGCATCAGTAAATAAAACAAGGCAATGGTCATAACAAGTTCACTTCATCTATAGTTCTTACCTGAGCTCAAGTAAGCAATTAGACTCACAAGGTCAAAGTAGGCCTGGCTGGCACCCGTTTACTCAGAAGGAATTGAACTGGAAATACGGTAAGGCAGCAGGGCTTTATCACATTTTTTTTTTTTTTTCACCATGAGTTTTACAGAACTCCATAGAGCAAACAAGGTTCTATTCTTGCTGAAAATCCAGGTAACAGTTCAGGTACAAGGAATGAAATATACACCAGTGAGTGCAAGGTTCAGAAACCAGGTCCTGCTTTACCTTCATGGGATACTCAATAGCTGAGCTTGCTTTCTTCTAGGTCCAGCCCTGTATTATTATAATTTGACCCTCAAAAGTTGAGGAGAAATCAAAAATTAAAATGATAAATCGATTATAATAAGTATATAAAATAAAATATAAAATTAAATTAAAAGTTATAAAAATATAAATGGTTTTATGTTAAAATTGTTAGAAAATTCTTTAAATTTTAGAGATGTATTACTTATTTTGTATAGATATTTTTAAAGTGAAAATTTCTGCTGATTAGGATTTTGTTGGGTTAAGGTTTAATGAAACACTGCGTGTGTGTCTGTGTGTGTGTGTATTGCTAGTGCTTTATAACATCACTACTATTTATTTATATAGCATTGTGGACACTATGAGCTGCCCAGCTATCCCTTCAAGGAAAAATGCATTGTTCTAGCTTCCAGGAATGTTATTGGCAGGTGACATTTAAATCTCAACCCTTTCAGGGTTTGCCTCAACTTCAGAGAATGAGCCTACCTGACCAAGTACAAGATCCTTTCCAGGACAGCCCGTGAGGGATGACTGACAGAGCAAAGGCAGAAAGGACCAGCCATTCAGGAGCATGAGAAGTAAGTTTAGGATGCCATACCAACTTGTCACCTTGTGTGAAGCCCCGTGGGCCCCTTTCATATCCCATGCACCTAACTCTTTTGCAAGATAAGCGGTGCTACAGGATACCAGCTACCAGGTGGATACAAGCTCCTGATATGGTCAGGGAAAGAGAATAAAAGCCCCTTGTTTATGATGAGGCTCCCCTCATTTCCAGCCTATGAGCACCAAAAGCCCAAGAGGCTCTTAGCTAAAATTTCCTGCCTTGGGGAAGCTAGAGACATCTCCGAGGTCCCACTTGAGCAGCTAGGTTCAGGGTTTAGATTGTAATGACCTTTTCCTCATTTTCATAGTAAAAAAAAAATAGGCTCCTAGGTGGAGATTTTAAATGCTAATGTCTTATACAATGCGTGTTAGAGCATGTCGATGCTGAATGTATGTGCCAATCTCAGGTCCACATTTGCATACTTGACCTCACTTTTATGTATTTTATAAATATATATGTACGGCTCCTACAAAAGGAATTGCCCCTAAGGCACTAAGGACTTTCTCTCCCTTTAAGCATCCTACTCAGCCTCTCAGAGTCTACTTTTGCTTTACAGTAAACTCATTGGCCTACTTTTACTTTGGACTTGCTCTCAAATTCTTTTTGTGTAGTGAAGTCAAAAACCTGAACTGACTCACCAACAACAATATTGGCCCAATCTGAGATAACACAGCAGGACATTTTAGCTCGAGTTCCATGTGGGATTGGCTAAGACCATTGCTGGATCTGGATTACAGCAGGACACTTCCCTCTGCCTAATCTTTTCCCCTCCTTTGCTTTCCACAGGCATTGATCTCAAGGGCTCGCATAGAAAATATGTGCATATTAAACTCAGTATCCTAATCTGCTTCAAGGCAAATGTTACCTACAACATCCAGTGGAAGAGAGTAGGAATTCAGGGAGATTGAAGTTGCCACCATTGCAGAAGAAAATCATTGTTGAGGCCGGGCGCGGTGGCTCAAGCCTGTAATCCCAGCACTTTGGGAGGCCGAGACGGGCGGATCACGAGGTGAGGAGATCGAGACCATCCTGGTTAACATGGTGAAACCCCGTCTCTACTAAAAAAAAAAAAAATACAAAAAACTAGCCGGGCGA
Source organism: Macaca thibetana thibetana (assembly GCF_024542745.1). Classification (NCBI taxonomy): domain Eukaryota; kingdom Metazoa; phylum Chordata; class Mammalia; order Primates; family Cercopithecidae; genus Macaca; species Macaca thibetana. Next base: position 143,192,263 of record NC_065582.1, read on the forward strand.
GGTGGCGGATGCCTGTAGTCCCAGCTACTCGAGAGGCTGAGGCAGGAGAATGGCGTGAACACGGGAGGCGGAGCTTGCAGTGAGCTGAGATCCGGCCACTGCACTCCAGCCTGGGTGACAGCGCGAGACTCCGTCTCAAAAAAAAAAAAAAAAAAAAAAAAAAGAAAATCATTGTTGAGCTAGGTCTCAAATTTATTATTATTACCGTTTTCCACATATTGGTGTCCGAAAATAAACCTGAAATAAATGCTTAAGGAAAAAACAACCTGAGTGCTATCTTTTATCTATACATTCAGAGCCACATATAGATTATTTAGAAAATTAATTTCTAGGAATAGAGTAGCCTAAAATACTTATGCATTTTAGATGAATACAAATGAGAAGCAGTATATTTATATCAGCTTTTCTTAGAAAAAAACCATGATTGTATTTACAGACGCATTTTAGTTGTGATTAATTTGAAACTACCTTCTAAAACTTCCAGTTGTTCTTAATACCTCTGTGTTTTCAGTTCCAGATGCAAGATAAAAAGTTATAAGATTCTGTATCTTTTCCATCACCATTTCCTCCCACAACACACACACACACACACACTCACACATATACTTTGAGGTAGAGTTGAGTCACTTTTAAATTCAATTTAGTTGAAGAAAGGTCAAGAGGAATCATATGATGTTAAAAAAATAACAGTTTAAGAATTTTGATAAGAAAAAGAAGAGATTAGTGCCATCTAGCATATCAGGATGGCCTAATTATTGTGAGTTTGTTATTTTGAGTTATATGACTCTAAGGCTAGGTGTCAGAGTTCCAGGATACAAAGAACATAATTCCTAGCCAATTTAAGTATAAAAGAATCTTCAGATGGAATAGTCAGGCTTGTATGGGAAATAGCCAACAAAGTCCAATTCATACCTAATGGCTGCCCCAGTAAGAACCTAATTCATCTGTCACTTGGCACAGACATTGCAGCTTGCACCACTGAGGCAGGACATTGGATATGAGAACTTCTGCTTCCACTTCCTCAGAAAGCCAAACATTTTGTGAAAAGATAAAAGCCATGCTGTTTCTGCATTCTCCCTTTGCTTTCTTCTTGAACAGACTGAAGTGGTGTGACTGATTAGTGAAGTCTGTATCACATGAGTAGGAAGAACTGGGAAAGCGAGTTTCCAGCTTCTAACTTGAGGAGCTAATGCTCATATTACAGGAAATTCCATAGATATTAGAAATTCATTCCAAAGTTGGCCACCAGTCATGGCAAATAGCCACACGATATATTCCCAATTTTCCTTCCAGTTGGTGTCTGAAAAACAAGCAAACAAACAAAACCTGCTTCGACAAGTTTAGGCTATTTGCTCAAATCTGCTAAACCCTTAATATATACTTAACAATACTGTGCTAAGCATGTGGGAAGATTGGCTTGTCACACCACAGGTGGTGTATTTGGAAATGCCACGAGAAAAGAGATGGTGACTTTTCTGGAGATTTGGGACTGTAAGCCGTGCTTCAATATGAAAGTGCTGTAAAGACTGAGTTGAAAGGTACATATGATTTAGGCAAAGTGGAAAAGTTGCATGTGTGTGTGTGTGTATGTGTGTGTGTGTTTATGTTTCTTTATATGTATGATAGAAGGTTTCTGATAAATGGAAACAGAGAGCAGAGGAAAGGATTTGTTAAGACTAAGGGTAGTGCTAGGCAGATTATGTAATGGGGTACAATCAGTTTAAGAAAGGATGAGCTACTGAATAAAGGCTAAAGTCGATCTTTAGGGTGTAATTTTCATTTTAGTTTTTCAGGATGAATAAAAAATTATACTGCCTTTTACATCAGCTTGATATACAAAATAAAAGTATTGCTTCTTATCTGCAGAAAGTTATGAGAGACTACTTAGCTTTATGACCACTGTGCCACTTAGCTATGTCCCAGTGCCAGGTTGACTCCCAAGGATAGCTATGGGGTTTTGGGAAGAGTCACAGGTGGCAGAGAAAATCAAGAAGTAAGAGATACTTTTGTCTTCTGAGATAAGCAAGAAGACAAATAGATATGGAAACTTTGAAGAATGAAATTTTCCATATATCCGTAGATAGCCCCTCCCATTTTGGCTAAGGAGAGTAGCAAATAAGAAATTGTTGTTTGAAGAAAAGGACTAGATAGAAACATTGAGGGAGTTGATGAGGTCACGACACAGTCAGCAGTGGGCAATTGAAACTCTAAATTGAGGGAAACTGCCAGGTTAATAACTCCTGCACACACTGGGTATTTACAGTTCAGTTGCAGAGACTTCCAGAAAATAGCTTTATTTTCCTCCTAGAGTTTGAAAGTCCCTATTCTGAGAACTAAGACGCTGTCCTACGATTAGACACAAGCTAGTGACCAAAATCATCAAGTTCTACTGGAAATTGTGACTATTGAAAAAAATAGTTTAATCTTTCAGAAGAAATAGACTCTTGGGAAAGTGGACATAAAAATACTTTGTAAGAAAAAAAAGCCAAATTGAGAGATTTGGAAGCTCCACATACAGTGTGGGAAAAGAGGATAAATTCAGCAGCAAGAAAAAGCATGGCATAATGGAAAGTGTCTCTGCACAAAATTCTGAACAGCATCGTGATTCAATAGAGAACTCAAGATGACAACACTACAGGAGAAAAGCTGATAGTAGAAATGAAAGTGGAGCCTGCCTTATTTAACTTGGCATAATGTACCCCAGTTCCATCTACGTTGTCTCAAACAGCAGGATACTACGTGATCTCACTTATATGTGAAATCTAAGAAAGTCGATCTCATAGAAACAGAGACCAGAAAGATGGTTGCCAGAGGCTGGCAGGGAGAGGGTGGGATAGGGAAAGGGAAGATGTTGATCAAAGGATATAGAGTCTCAGACTGGAGGAATAAGTTTTAGTGATCTAGTGTACTGCAGGCGACCACAGTTAATAATGGTGTATTATAGATTTCAACATCTCCGAAAGAAGAAATTTTTAACACTCTCACCACAAGAAGATAAGTTGGTGAGGTGATGTTAGGTTAAGTAGCTTATTGACTCTTTTTACTACTATGTGTATAGTTCAAAGCATTACACGGGACCCCATAAATATATCAATTATTATTTGTCTATTAAAATAAATTTTCAAATATAAAATTTGAGAAAAATATACAATAAGTATTTCAGATAATAGACCAAGTTTTAAAATGCCATTTTAAACACCCAAATGCAAGTATGCTTCATACCTGTTATCTAATATTTGAAATAGAAAATACTATTATTTAAACTGCACTCTAATTTTAGAATATTTGTCACAATTGTGTTTTTGTAGAACCACATTACTGATGTATATAGTAAGTAAGCCAATTTGATTTTATCTTCACATTACTATCGACCATAACATCCTTAGGAGAGGTTCTAGAACAAGTTCTTCTTAGATGGAATTTTATATGATAATGAGTCTCAAAATTTAACATTATAGTTTGTTTGAACTTTAATTAGTCCTAGACAGTCTTAAGGTAATAATTTTAAATTTCTATGAATATAAGTTTAATTTGCTTATTGGCTAATTTTTGTATTTTAACTTAAATGAATAAAGAAAATTCTACTCTTTTGTATAATAGTAACTCCTAGAGCAGGCTTAGGTAGTCTGTGTCCTTCAAAATTTGTCCCCGTCTATAATACACAGAAGCTAATCAGATTTTTAGCCACTATTCAGCATTTGTGCATGCACTAATTCTTGAATATTTATTCTGTGCCAGAATCTGTGTTATTTGTATAATTGTACTTTAAGGTTATGCTGTAAAAGTGACTAATATTAATAAAAGAGACACTTGTATGTCTTATACATTCTACAATATTAGGAAAAGAAGTTACAATCCATGAAAAAAAAAAGACTTCCAAAATAGGATTGAAAGAGCAGTCATGAGACTTAGAGGTATAGAAAACCAGATATTGGTAGAACGAGTAACAAAGAAAGTAGGAAGAACAAGAAAATAAATGAAATTTTCAAACAATAATAAAAATTTGCCACTACCTCAGCATAGAGTAGAAAAATTTAACTTGTGTTTGTGTGTTTGTATGTGTGTGTATGCCTGTGTATATGTGTGAATGTAAAATACATATGTTTGCTCTTTCTGTCAGATTATTTTCTGATAATGGCCTGAATCTATATTTATTCCAATAAATTGATATATGGATTTATAAAAAGGTGCTGTTATTGAAAAACAGAAACTAGAAAATATGGAAAGAAGGTTTAAAATCTTTTACACTTAAAACCTAAAACTCATGACTCTCAGCTCTTATTTTCTAGGACAATCTTAGCTTAAGTTAAAAACTGAAACAGCTAGGAATGTATAGCTATTTTGTTTTGCTCTGCAGGAGTATCCAAAAACTTCAATCCTTAGAAATATCAGGGCATAGCAACTGTCCTTGTTTCCTTAGATCTGAGAAGGCATTTATATATGAAGGGGAATTTATTAAGTATTAACTCACATGATCACAAGGTCCCACAATAGGACATCTGCAAACTGAGGAGAAAGGAGAGCCAGTCCGAGTCCCAAAACTGAAGAACCTGGAGTCCGATGTTTGAGGGCAGGAAGCATCCAGCATGGGAGAGCAATATAGGCTGAGAGGCTAGGCCAGTCTAGTCTTTTCATGTTTTTCTGCCTGCTTTATATTCTAGCTGCATTGGCAGTTGATTAAATGGTAACTACCCATATTAAGTGTGAGTCTGTCCTTCCCAGCCCACTGACTCAAATATTAATTTCATTTGGCACCACTCTTACAGACACACCCAGGATCAAAGCTTTGCGTCCTTCAATCCAATCGAGGTGACACTCAGTATTAACCATCATACCCTCCCTCTCCTTTGGTTTTTGTAACTGTATTAGAGCATCTAAGCCTGGTGCTTAAAATCTCCAGAAGAGTATATAGCCAAGAAAGCTGCAGGGCCACTCCATGGAGAAAGAAGCATTTGCCTTTTCATGTCATATGAAACACACACACACACACAACGTACATATATATATATATGTTGAGATACCTGTTGAGGCTGTGCATGCACCTTTCATTGCAGGTCAGCCACTTGCATAAGAGCTTGTGTCTGTTTTGCCAAAATTTCAGCTCTTTCCCTACAGGAGATAAGACTCTCACTAAGGGCAATCTTAGCAGATTTGAGGCTCAGTATCTGCTTCTGAAGCCAGGAGACAGAATCTCTGAGTTCATCATTTTCTTTAATCACTTTGTACACTGAAATTACGAGCAACCAACCAGCTTCATTATATTCCTTGGTTCGCCACATATTTTTAAAAGTATTATGTATAGAGTCACTAAACTCCTTGCCTCTCATGAGTAGTGAATCAGAAGTCTCAAAGGCATTTATTTTGAATAGCTCTCTATACAGTTTACACCAAGGACTATCAGTGTTCTCCATACTATTAGAAGTAGGGTCCTTAGCATTTTGGAATCACCAAATATATACATATTAAGTATATATAATATATAGAATATATAAATATGTATTATATAATATATAAATATTATATATAAATATATAATATATATGTATTATTTTATAAATATATATTAATATTTGTAACAAAATATATACATTTAATATATTATATATATTAAATGCAGATTAAATGCAGGGACTCTGCATTTAATGTTGCAGCTCAGGGGACTATAAAAGTTCTAACAGTTTATTTGCTTGGTTAGCTGCAAAAGATGGCCCACTGTGAGTGAGCTGGAAATGCTTAATCTCCCTTGGTTTAATGTAGAGTAAGGGGTCAAAAGGCTCAGAAAGATTAGGATGGGCCTGGCACGGTGGTTCATGCCTGTACTCCCAGCACTTTGGGAGGCCATGCAGGTGGATTGCTTGAGGTCAGGAGTTGGAGACCAGCCTGGCAAACATGATGAAACTCCATCTCTACTAAAATACAAAAATTAGCCAGGTGTGGTGACACATGCCTCTAATCCCAGTTACCGAGGAGACTGAGGCAGGAGAATTACTTGTACCCAGAAGGCGGAGGTTGCGACAAGAGAACTGCTTGAACTCAGGAAGTAGAAGTTGCAGTGAGCTGAGATCATGCCACTGCATTCCAGCCTGGGTGACAGTGCAAGACTCTGTCTCAAAAAAAAAAAAAAAAAGATTGGGATGGTGGAGTGGATTAGTCACTTTGGTGCTACTCATCCCAGCTGGAATGGTCCAGAACATATACCCATGACCAATGCCTTGTGAAATAGATTCATGATGATAGCACCTGCGTCTTTGAAGAACCCTGTAATTGCTCTTCTCTGTATATCAGATCTAACAGTGGGAACCACAGTCACTCAATTACAAAATTTAAGTACAGTAGAAATAATTGGATCCTGAGGTGGCAGGGCCCAAGTGGGATCACCCTACCATCAAAGGCAAGGTGGGCATAGCTACCATAATGGACAGCAGAAACAAACCAGCAATCAGACTAGTCTGACTTGTGTATCGCTCTGGCATTGGTTAATTAATCACGATTTTCCTACAAGTTAAGTTGATGGGGAGTCTACTATATTCCTACTTAATTTATATAAGCAGAAAACTTCTAGGTTGAATTGATAAAAGACTAATTTGAATTATAAAAACAGAGAATCATGAATACATTTCCAGATTTAAGTCAGTTTACAGTCCCAGAACCCCTTGAATGAAGGGGAGTCTGGGTCCCCTTGAGGAAGAACCACACTATAGTACTGAAAATTTATGCAGTGAATCTTTCTTCCATTCTTCCCCAAGGAAACCTCCGGCCTTTCACCAGGGTAACTGCATCAGGGGAAGGGAAATGATCAGACATTTGGGGACTACTGGACACTGACTCTGAGCTAACGTTGATTCTAGGAGACTCAAAACATCATTGTGGTTCTCCAGTTAAAGTAGGGGCTTGTGGAGGCCAGATAATTAATGGTGTTTTAACTCATGTCTGACTTAAAGTGGGTCCAGTTAGTCCCCAGACTCATTCTGTGGTTGTTTCCCCAGTGCCAGAATGCATAATTGGCATAGACATACTTAGAAGCTGGCAAAACCCACATGTTGGCTTCTTGATTGGTAGGGTGAAGGCTGTTTTAGTGAGAAAGGCCAAATGAAAGCCATCAGAGCTGCCTCTAACTAGAAAAATAGTAAATCAAAAACAATATTACATCCCTGGAGGGATTGCAGAGATTAGTGCCACCGTAAAGGACTTGAAAGGCTCGGGAGTGGTGATTTGTACCACATCACCATTGAACTCTCCAATTTTGTCTGGGCAGGAAAGAGAGGGATTTTGCAGAATGACAGTGGATTATTGTAAGCTTAACCAAGTGGTGATTCCAATTGCAGCTGTTGTACCAGATGTGGTTTCATTGCTTGAGCAAATTAACACATCTTCTGGTACCTGGTATGCCGCCATTGACTTAGCAAATGTCTTTTTCTCCATTCTTTTCCATAAGGCCCACCGGAAGCCATTTGCCTTCAGCTGGCAAGGCCAGCAATTTACCTTTACTGTCCTACCTCAGGGGTATATCAATTCTCCAGCTTTGTGTCATAATCTTATTTATAGAGACGTTAATTGATTTTCGCTTCTGCAAGATATCACACTAATCCATTACACTGATTGAATCCAGTGAGCAAGAAATAGAAAACACATTGGACTTACTGGTGAGACATTTGTGTGCCAGAAGATGGGAAATAACTCCAAGTAAAATTCATGGACCTTCTATTTCAATAAAATTTCTAGGGGTCCAGTGGTGTGGGGCTTGTTGAGATATTCCTTCTAAAGTGAAGGATAATTTGCTACATTTGACCCCTCCTACAACCAAGAAAGAGGCACAATGCCTAGGAGGCCTATTTGGATTTTGGAAGCAACACATTCCTCATTTGGGTGTGTTACTATGGCCCATTTATCAAGTGACCCTAAAGGCTGCTAGTTTTGAAAGGAGTCCAGAATAGAAGAAGGCTCTGCAACAGGCCCAGGCTGCCATGCAAACCGTTCTGCCACTTGGGCAATATGAACAGCAGATCCAATGGTGCTCGAGGTGTCAGTGGCAGATATGAATGCTATTTGGGGCCTTTGGCAGGCCCCCATAAGTGAATCACAGTGGAGGCCTCTGGGATTTTGGAGCAAGGCCCCGCCATCTTCTGCAGACAACTATTTTCCTTTTGAGAGACAGCACTTGGCCTGTCACTGGGCTTTGGTGGAAACTGAACATTTGACTATGGGTCATCAAGTCACCATGCGACCTAAACTACCTATCATGAACTGGGTGCTTTCTGACCAATCTAGCCATAAAGTGGGTCATAAACAGCAGCATTACATCATCAACTGGTAGTGGTATATATGTGATCAGGCTTCAGCATGTCCTGAAGGAACAAGTAAGTTACATAAGGAAGTGGTTCAAATGCCCATGGTCTCCACTCTTGCTACCCTTCCTTCTCTCCCCTAGCCTGCACCAATGGACTCATGGGGAGTTCCCTATGATTGTTTGACAGAGGAAGACAAGACTAGGGCCTGCTTCAGAGATGCTTCTGCATGACACCCAAAAGTGGGCCACCCAAAAGTGGGCAGCTGCAGTACTACACCCCCTTTCTAGGGCATCTCTGAAGGACAGCAGTGAAGGGAAATCCTCACAGTGGAAAGAACTTTGAGCAGTGCACCTCATCGTGCACTTTGCATGAAAAGAGAAATGGCCAGATGTGCTATTATATACTGATTATGGGCTGTAGTCAATGGTTTGACTGAGTGATCAGGGACTTGGAAGAACCATGATGGGAAAATTGGTGACAAAGAAATTTGGGGAAGAGGTATGTGGATGGATTTCTTTGAGTGGTCGAAAACTCTGAAAATATTTCTATCCTGTGTGAATGTTCACCAAAGGGTGACCTCAACAGAGGAGAATTTTAATAATCAAGTGGATAGGAGGACCTGTTCTGTAGACAACACTCAGCCTCTTTCCCCAGCCACCCCTGTCATTGCCTAATGGGTCCGTGAACAAACTCGCCATGATGGCAGGGATGAAGGTTATGCATGGGCTCAGCAATATTGACTTCCACTCAGCAAGGCTGACCTGGCTATGGCCACAGCTGAGTTCCCAATTTGGCAGCAGCAGAGACCAACACTGAGCCCTTGATATGGTACCATTCCTTGGGGGTGATACCCAAGGAATATTGGCAGGTTGATGATATTGTACCTCTTTCATCATGGAAAAGGCAAAGGTTTGTCCTCACTTGAGTAGACACTTATTCTGGATATGGGTTTGCCTATCCTGCATGCAATGCTTCTGCCAAGACTACCATCAGTGGACTCAGAATATCTTATCCACCATCACAGTATTCCACATAGCACTGCCTCTGATCAAGGCACTCACTTTACAGCTAAAGAAGTGTAGCAGTGGACTCATGCTCATGGAATTCTCTGGTCTTACCATGTTCCCCATTATCCTGAAGCAGCTGGATTGATACAACAATGGAATGGCCTATGAAGTGACAGTTACAATACAAACTAGGTGACAATACTTTACAGGGCTGGGGCAAAGTTCTCCAGAAGGCCATGTATGCTCTGAATCAGTATCCAATATATGGTACTGTTTCTTCTATAGCCAGGAATCACAGGTCCAGGAGTAAAGGAGTGGAAGTGGAAGTGACACCACTCACCATCACCCCTAGTGATCCACTAGCTAAATGTTGGCTTCCTGTTCCTGTGACATTATGTTCTGCTGGCCTAGAGGTCTTAGTTCCAGAGGGCTCCAATGCTGCCACCAGGAGACACAACAACTATTTCATTATACTGGAAGTTAAGATTGCGACCTGGGCACCTTGGGCTCCACCTACCTTTAAGTCAACAGGCTAAGAAGGGAGTAACAGTGTTGGTTGGGGTGATTGACCAGGACTATCAAGATGAAATCAGTCTACTACTCCACAATGGAGGTAAGGAAGAGTATGCATGTAATACAGGAAATTAATTAGGGCGTCTCTTAGTATTATCATATGCTGTGATTAAGATCAATGGGAAATTACAACAGCCCAATCCAAGCCAGACTACAAATGGTCCAGACACTTCAGGAATGTAAGTTTGGGTCACCCTATCAGGAAAGAAACCACCACCTGCTGAGCTTGATGAAGGCAAGGGGAATACAGAATGGGTAGTAGCAGAAGGTAGTCATCAATACCAGCTATGACCACCTGACTAGCTGCAGAAATGGGGACTGTAATACTGTAATTGTCGTATTTCCTCCTTCTTTTGTTGAAAACATGTTTGTATATGTAGATACTTGTACTAAGAAAATATCTTCATTTTATTTCCTTTTTTCTTTACCATGTGACATAAGATTTATTGACTCCGTATCGGCATTTAAGTATTGTTAACTTTATGTAATAGTATTTGGCTTGGGGATGGGAGTGTTTCCAGTTGTACGAAGGATAGCTGTATTATGTTAGGCATAATTATGACCATATTATTGTCTTTATTTGAAAATTATGTATGATTTCAGGAGATGCATATGGGTTCAAGTTGACAAGGGGTGGACTTGTGATAGTTAATACTGGTACCTTGAATGGATTGAAGGATGTCAAGTATTGATTCTGGGTGTGTCTGTGAGGGTGTTGCCAAAGGAGATTAACATTTGAGTCAGTGGGCTGGGCAAAGCAGACCCACCCTTAATCTGGGTGGGTACCATCTAATCAGCTGCCAGCACAGCTAGAATATAAAGCAGGCAGAGAAATGTGAAAAGAGTAGACTCTCCTGGCTTCTCAACCTACATCTTTCTCCTGTGCTGCTGGATGCTTCCTATCCTTGAACATCACACAAAGCTTTTCAGTTTTGGGACTTGGACTGGCTCTTCTTGCTCCTCAGCTTGCAGACAGTCTATTGTGGGACATATGATCACATGAGTTAATACTTAATAAACTCCCCTTTATATATATATATTAGTTCTGTCCCTCTAGAGAACCCTAATACAGAGAATCATTGGATTCCTGAACTACCTGGATGGAGCCTGGGGGATTTGAACCTTGCCATTCTTTCTCATGTTAAACAAGTAGGATATTATTTAATAATATATAAATTTATGGAAGTTTCTTACCCTCTCTTTGCTTTAGTTTGTCCCTATGAAAATAGCGATAATAATAATATCTGTTTATAGGCGATTTAGGATGAATAAAAAGATAATATATATAAAACATTTAAACTAGTTTTATATATTTTATAAACATTTATGTGTGATACTATTAAGCACTCAATACATGTTAGATATCATCACCATTATCATCCTTTTTATTATTGCCCCATCGACTTATGTATCTGCTGTTTGGAACTGCCTTTAGAGCATCAATCTTACCCTATTCCCCAAAATACTCTAACCTCATCCCCCAGTGCATTACGTGACCTGAATCAGCTATGACCCTTTTCAAACAGTTATAATTTGTTCATTTATTCCTTCATTTGTCCATTCAACACCTATTAAGTTGAATACTGTGTGTTCAACAGTAAGGTTAAAACTGATTTTGGAAGACAAAGAGAAAACTCTGTTTCCACCTTCCTGAATAGCTGCTAACTTCCTATTGCTCCTTCTCTATGTTTTAGCTTTACTTCCTCATGACTAATTTGCGAGACAGGATAATGAATCCATTCATATAAGTTTCCTTGTGCTATTATTCTTAAATAAATTATAATAGGTTCTACAATTAAATACAAATTTTAAAAGATCAAACATTTTACTTCTTAATGGAATATTTGCAACCTTTTAATGACAACTTACTGTGTTCCAATGACCTTTCAAATAAATTTTCACGTGTTAACTCATTAAATCTTTATCATAATTTTGTGAAGTAGACATTGTTGTTCTGATTTTATAAATAAAGGTGCTGAAGTTTACAGCAGTTAATTAACTTTCCTGCAATTTTACAGATGCTAATTAGAAAAGGTTTGGTTGAAGCCTGTATGACTTTAAAGCCCAGGTTTATATTCATGCAGCTGCTCTACTTATCATTGACAGGTCTCAACAATATATGTGAATTACATTCCCTTTATCATAATAAAAAATATTCACACATCATTTGATATCAGGAATAACCTCATTTAGACTTCCTAATTTCCCTTCACAATAAGTCTATGAAGTATAATAAACAAAGCATCCCTTTACAGAAAAATAAATTCAGATGATGGGACTTATTTGAGATGATGCCAACTCTTCCAGTTAACAGAGAGTAGAGCCAAGACACAAATTTCTTACTATGAATGTCATTTGAGAATTAAAAGATTTGTTGATGCACTGCAAGCAGTGGTAAGTTATGTTCTATGAGAAACAATCTGAAGTGGAGGAAGTTGAGCAAGGATAGTAAATAAAGTAAAGTTCCTAATAGAGGGAGCTATTGAGGCCAAAATGTCTACTCTAGGAAAAAAGTAGATAGATGAGGTGGTATGTACACGAAGACTACAGCGAGAGCACACGCACAGTTATCATCTCAGCTTGTTATCATTAAAATGAGACATGGCTTATCTTTCATCTTTCAGGTTATACGAGAGGCATATTTAAGTTACTTAAATGAATCAGGGTTTAATATAAGAATAAACCAGGAAGAGAAAAAATGTAAATAAGATCATTTTACTTTCTGGTTTTATATCATCCAGGGGTTCCAATAACCTGTATGATAAAAATTGGAATCCTGGTTTATGAGTCTTTTTATAGCTAAATAATGACTTCATCTTCAGCCTTATCTCTAGCTGTTTCTGCTGCCCTACTAAACTTATTTCAGTTCTTTTAAAAGACTATGATCTCTCTTCTCTAAGAAATGTTTAACGTTTTGAATTCAAAGACCAAATGGGAGGATCTGACTTAGGTTAGCAATCACCGTCCAATACTGTGAACAGCACTGCTCAAAGACAATAGGCAAGCAGATACATGGTGGTATTTTATCCAGGTGCCATTCTCTTCACTGTGACTCCAGGTCATCTATGGTTTTAAAAACTACCTGCAATCAGTTTCTTCAAAAAGAGCATATGGAAATGGAATCCTCAATTCAGGATGTAACCTGACAATAGAAGACCTGGCCAGAATGCAGGGTAGACAAGCAAAATCATTGTCAGTGGCATCTCATGGATACAGTCACATATTATCACGTAGTGCCTTAGGAATCAATGAATTGTTAAATATTTCATATAGGTTAGTAGATATAAAGAGGTTAAACAAAAACTTGGATTAATGCCCTAAATAAGCAGCAGCTGTTAGCAAAGTCATTAATTAGGGTTAAGTTTATTTTTTATCATCAACTGTAATTATTTGTTTGAACTGAGATCCTATTATTAGCAGTCAACATTTCAGGTAGCAAAAGAAAACATGCTTACATTTGTCAATTTGGATCACAGAATTTTGCCAAGTTTAGCTCGAGATTTACTTACTGTTTTAATAAGTTTGCTAAAGAAAGATTTTTCTTTACAACAGATATAGAGAGCCTCATTAGTGAATTTACTCATTAGGCTTTGGCTTTAATAGATAAAAACACTGAAGTAGGAGGACAGACTAATCAGTTTTGCTAAAGGAGTATGGCTGCCTTCCATTACAAAAAAAAAAAATCCTTGGGCTTCTAATGGGATACAATATTTCCGGTGAATAATCTTTGGAAAAGGAATTTTAAGATGACTGCTATGCTTTAAAATTTCAAATCACTATAACCATAGTAGAATTTGACCATCCGATTGATTATTGTAATAGCTATTACAGTTGTCCATTTCAAAATAAGCATTAAATATATCAATAATTACATTTGCATATATTATTAGTTTAATTGTCCTAAATATAACTGAAAACTATTATTAAACCAGTTGATTCATGGCTTGGAGTGTTATAGTTAGGCCACATATTTTGGAGTTTGATGTGAACAAATCCGATTAATAGACTAATCAACTAATTGAAATGGTCTTATACATGGCTTTATTTTACTCACATTGCATACATTAAGTTATATAAGCATACATATATTTATTTTATTAATAATAGATTTTTACTGCTTATTGTACTTTTTTTTATTTTTGTTTTCTCATTCCATCAATGTATTAGCTAAGATACGAGCAGGAAACAAATATTTCAATGAGCAGACTTAGGAAAGACCTACTTACAAAGGAGTAGACAGGGATATGGAATATGGAATGGTGAGACACTCAGAAGCAATGCAAAGCCATTACCACTCTTAGTGCTGAAGGAACAAGGAGAGGATTATCAAAGCCTACTGAGACCCAGAACTCTGGAGGAGGGCCCATCTACCATACAGAATACTGCCAGAGACTGTGTATTGATCAAGGGAAGAGGCAAGGAAAAAATACTGTTCTATGGTCCCTGCTCTCTCACTCCATCTACTCCAATCTCCCAGGAGTTCCCACTGAGTTGACCCAACGAGAAGACAGCTAGAGAAATTTGAAGAGTCAATCTATAGGACTTAGCCTCCTAGGGAAAAGCAAAGCAGAGAAAGGCAGTGTGAAAACTGGGATAGAGAAAGCACAATATATTCCACAATTACCAATATAAAGGGATGGGTTTTAAGTTTTCTTAAAAAGGATTTTTATTATGAAAATCCTATTCTGTATTATAAAATTATTCAAATACACAAGAAAGTATAGAGAACACTCTACTAAGTACCTCCGTATAAGAACATAGGTTTCTTCTAATTTTAAAAAGTTGCTCATGCTTGTTTCATATTTTTAAAAAATCATATGTACTGTTGAAGTCCTCTACATAATTCTGAAACCATTCCCCTTTTTATCCCTAGGAAATTTTACAATTAATAATTCCAGAAATGTGTTTAGAATTTTACTTAATATAAATATATAATATATAATATATATACATATATGATTATATATAATTATATAAAATAGATACAGATGTAATTACATGTAAAGTATTGTTCAGTACATCTTAATCTTCAAATAAATTCTATTAGTTTGTATAGATTCTTAATAGACTCACTTTTCTCATAACTGTATAATGTAAAATTTATTCAGAAGGATATAAGAAATTGTAGTTCATACATTTTAGCTGCTTCATCACATTTCATTGTGTTTGGTATAAAAATGTCTTTATAAATTCTTGTTTTAAAGGATATGTAAGTTGTCTTCAATTTTAACCATTGGAAATAATGCTATATTTGACATGATTATAATTCTCTATTTGTGCCATCAGAATCAGCAAGCATGGTTAGGTGTATGTCATTTCACTTGATGAAAGTGCACTGCATGGCCTCCTTGATTCATTGCTCAGTGGCTCAGGTCACAATATCACCTGGATTGCCATAATCAGGCATTCAGTTTCTATCTGTTCCCTGACAGAGTGACAACTCTTTCTTAAAAGAGGAGTAGTTATTTTCTAAAGAACAAATAACCTTGAGAAAAAAAAAGTCCCAGTAGCTCAGTTTGATTATTGATAATAGCTAACAAAAACCAAGGAGAATATATGGATAAAATATAATGTATATACTTACTAGAAAACATTGGAAAATTATAAAGATATTCAAGAACTATGAGGTAAAGATTTAGAAGAAAATAAATAGAAATAAGGTTTACATTTATGATGACTTTTAATTTGAAAATTCTAGTAAAGAGGACTGGGAGTTTGAGCAACTGAGCAGTGCATTCTACAGAGAGGTGGGAGAGATAAATATTGGAGTCTAGGCTTATAAGTAGAGAGTTCCTCATAAACACCTTGAGAGTCTATACCCTAGGAAGAAAGTGAAATAGAAGTAGTGAAGTCTTCACAGGGTCTAAAGCTCAGAATACATGGTGGTAATCCCTTATTAGAATTACATTAATCTAGAATTAGTGATTCTTGAATAGCCAGCAGATGATAGCAAACATAACTCTATCTTGGAGTAAGAGAATAGTATCCAGAGACTCAATTTACCTTGATAGTCTTCATACGTACGGCTTGATAAGCATAACCAGGTATGCGAGTAGATAAAAATAAAGTGACCACAAAGCCAAAAGAAATAACCAGATAAGAGATTCAGATTATTCCATTATATGGCACAGGTTTTAAAATAATTCTAAAAATTGTGTTTCAGTAAGTAAGAGACACAATTTTGTAATTTCAGTATTGAAGTATAAACTTAAAGAAAATAAGGAAAGTTGAAATTGTAAAACTTAAAAACACAATAACAGAAACTAAGAACTTAGTGTATGTATTTGACAGTAGATTAGATGCAGCTAGAGAAAGAATTAGTAAATTGGGAGGCATCTCAAAAGAAAATATTAAAACTGAAGCAAGGATAAACAAAAGGATAGAAAAAAAAGAACATGAGAGAAGGTAATAAGGCCTAGAGAATGTTGCTCAAAGTGTGTCCTCAGATAAACTGTTACTGGTCTACATGAGATACATCAGAAATTGAATATTAGCATTTAGAACTTTTTATAACAAGTTGATACTCACTCTATATTTATCACATTTTTTCAAAAGTATCTGCCATCAATAGTTTTGAAAAAAGAAAATGAACAAACAAAACGAAAATAACCACATTCTTCACCACAGATATTTTAAGAAATAACAATCCAAGAGGCTGATAATTAAAATTTTGAAATCAGGTGTGAAAAAGAATGAAGTAGATGCACTTTCATCTATATTAAACCACTGAGATTTTAGAGTCAATAACACAGTATAGCTATCCTATTTTACATGATTTTCAGCATAGCAGAAAAAAACTATTTATAATTTTCAATATTAATCCAAGGTAGAATTAACTATGCTCACATTATTGAAAAACTAATAATTGTATCAGAATCTCTGGGCTCTGTTCAAATTCTTCCTTCATTCCACCAGCTGCCAGTAGGGTAAGCTTCTGATCATTACAATTGTGTGCCTCTGTGTGAAGAATTGCCCTGAACTGAAGAAAAGTGCCTCACCCCAGCTTTCATTCCTCTCTTAACCCACATGCAATAACTAGTTGATTTAAAAGAAACAATAAAAGGTCCAAGTTTGAGCCAATTTTAAAGAAACATCTCAGTTCCAGCTACAGTTGAGTTAGCCAGAGATTACTAATGGAACTTCACTGGAGTCCAAATTCTCCTTTTGCCAACTCCTATTTTCCTAACTTTGTTAATGGTGCTGTCTTTCAGGGTCTCCTGCATTCCTCTAACTGTCTGCTTCTGTGTAACTCAATCTAAAATCATTGGTACAGGATTGGTCTTAGGAAATTGACCCTAAAATGGAATTTTGATGTTGGATCACTAACAGCCTGGCTTGCAATGAGTACTCATACCAGTGGTCAGTAATGTTTTGATTATTCCTGGTATGCTGTGGTGGTGCAATTGTTAAATCTTTTATCACTAGTAATCAGGGATGTTATATAAATTGAAGATTACGCACTGTCAGTGCCATGCCTCAGACATTTGAGAGTCATAGGGAAGGTAGTAAATTGAAAAGACTAGAATTGAATGCCTATTGCTGAGTGCTATAGAGTCATTGAAGAAAGCCAATAATGTCTAGGGTGATTAACCACCATTTTAATGTTAAGAGTAAAATCAAAGCACTTAGCAACATATAAAGTGACTTTCCTCTCCTATAACCATTAGGCAGAGTCTAGGATTAGACACAGTATTTAATTCTAAGTATAGTGAAACTCCAAAGTTGAATTCTCAACTCAATAGATCTTCTATTTGCAAATGTTGGCGCTTATTGAGAAAAATTCAGATTTTAAGAGTCTTTTCTTCAAACAGGAAATGTATTTCAGGAATCATGAGTTCTTGAAATGGTTGGCTTCTCTGAGATAAAGTCTAGCACTCCCCACTCTCCACTCCATTTCCCAACTCCCTTATCACTTGAAGATAGTATAGGCCTCTGCTTTGCAAGACAATGTGTCTGGTTGTAAAAAGTGATTCCCTGGTGGGAAATAAACATTGAGCAAGGGAGAGACTAAGTCCCCATAAGGAAGGACATACTAATGCCACAATGAGTGTAGGCAGTAAATATTCCCCAAGTCATTCCGCACAGAGGCCTTTGGCAACTTATTAGAAGAGTTGTACACTGGAGCATGAGATCTACCAGACATTTTGAGGGCTACTGGACACAGGACTTAAGATGTTAGTGATGGCTGTATACTTGAATCACTATATCTTCTAATCAGAAAATGATACTTCTTCAGCCCGCTTATTAGATTGGTGCAGGTGCAATGGAGAAAGGTCTGGGAGTCATGTAATTGAGTCCTGTCTCTATTCTTGTTCACCATGAATCTATTGGATTTACGGACATACCCAAGGACTTTTCTTCAGTGTATAAATGTACAATTAGAATGTAAATACTTGACAGTTACCATGATCCTTGTATCAATTCCATGGCCTCTGAGGTGAAAGCTATATTATTGGTAAATGGCAATTAAAAGTCCCAGCTAAGACATTAAGCAAAAAATAATACTTATCTGTGAGGATAAAGCAAAGATTAGGGCTACTACTTTTTTATTCATCAAAATGTAAAACTTTTATTCTTTGATATATACTGTTAAAATAAAAAGACAAGTCACAGTTATCTCACAAATAAATTATACCCAAAGTATATAAAGAATTCTCAAAACTCAATAGTTATAATAATGAAAACACAACTAAAGAGTAAAAGAATTCAGGATCATTGCTTCTACCATTTAGATGTACCAATTTGGTCCCTACAAAATTCAGATGGATTTTGGTGGGTGGCTGTAGATTATAATAAATTTAACTAGGATAACAGTCCTAACTACAACTCCTGGGATACATATGGTATCTCTTCTAGAGGAAATTACTAGAATACATAAATTCCCTATATACCTGTATTCATCCAACAGGTGCTAGGTCAGAGATAGTTTGCTTTCATGTGGGATGGACAATAATATATATTTGTAGCTTTGTTTGCGGGTGATACTAACTCTTTTTACTTCTGTCATAATATAATCCTAGGGGACCTGAACAGTTTGGACACTCTGACATTATTTCACTATGTGGATAATTGGAAATTCTGGAAAAGAGGCTTGTGGATTAACCTGTGGGAGTGAACATAAAGCATAGTGTACCCAGGACATGAATGTCTACTGTAAAATATTGACCATAGAAGATGCTCAATAACCAAATAGAAAGAATGACCCATACAAGTCACATCAGACAGCATCTGGCACTGGTCATTCTAGCGCTGGCAAATGGTTCATAAACAGCATAGACTTAATGGCAAAGATGAAGTCTCTGCATAAACCCTATAACATAAGCTTCCAGTCACCATGATCCAACCTATCATCAACAAAAAGCAATGCTTAGCCTCTGACATGACAATATCCTTTGAAGAATCCAATTACTTAGTTAGACTTTGAAGAGTCTAACTAAGTTCAAACTTAGTTACTTTCAGTTTAGCTATATATTTGTGATTTAACAATAGCTTCCATTAGACACTACCTCACCACATATCTTGAATTGCCATGGACATATTGATCTGAAAAAAGGGGGACGAATGCGGGAATAAAGACAAGAGACAAAAAAATATATTTGGAAGAAGGGGTCAGAGATACCTTGACTCTAGTGGACAAGGGACCTGAGCTTTACACAACCCTCAGTATTTATTAGCAAAAGAGATAGCAAGAAGCGGGGTGGAATAAGGGGTCAGTGGCTCAGTCCAGATCAGGCTTGCAAGACTGCATTCTCTAGATGTCGCAGTAGGTAAGCTCGGCACCAGGGAGTGATTGCCTCCAGCAAACCTTCTGTAGGCATGAGCAGTCATGAGTTTGCTCACATCTTGCATTCATGATAAGTATTTTGCTGTTTGATCATATAGCCTCCAGTGGAATGTTGAGTTGGTCACATCCCATGGGCCTTCAGCTCCCTGCATTGAATAATATAGTTGCTTTCACACAATGTAATTATGGTTAACCCCTTTCTAAAGTATGCATTATTATTGTCTAGTATTTTAATTTTGTTTTTTGTTTTTTTGTTTTTTACCTTACAAATTGAAAGAAGAACATTGTTTTTAAATAAACAGTGGTTTCTTGGACTTACTCACTTGTTTTCCAATTTATATGTTTTCTATTTTCATTTCTCAGAGTCATCTTCTAAGATTCTTTTCTATCTTCCGAAAGTACACTCTTTAGATGTTTGACAATTGAAGGACTGTTAGCAGTGACCTTTCAGTTTATTGAATCTTTAGCTTTGAAGAACAATTTTGTAGACTAAATAATGTTAAATATACAGCTCCCCACTCACCGACCTTTAACTCTTTAATATGTCATCCTGTAGTTTTTTAGTCAATTCTTTATTTTATTTTATCAAACATTTTATAGTATGCAGTGTAGGTTAATCTGCATTGTACATACTTTTAAAAAGTCTAAACATATTAAATCCTCATAAAAACCCTAGGTAGTCAACATTATTACCTCTCTTATTTTACAAGGACTATGGTAGACAAACTTATATCCCTCAAAAATGTTCAGGTCATAAGGCCTGAAATCTATGAATATATTACCTTTTATAGCAAAACAGACTTTACAATGATTGAGTTAGGGATTCTGAGGTAGGGAGATTATCCCAGATTCACAACGTGATCAATCACAGTGGTCCTTGTTAAAGGGAGGCAGGAGGGTAGGAGTTAGAAAAGGAGATGTGAACAAAGCAGAGGTTGCAACAATGAGAAGAAAGGACCATAAACAAGGAATGCAGGGGGCCTCTTGAAGCTGGAAAAAGCAAAAACATAGATTATACTTTAGAACCTCCAGAAGAAACACACCCCTGTCAACAACTGACGTTAGGACTTCTGACCTCCAGAACTATAATAAATAAATAAATATAATAAATCTCTAAGAAATCAAGTTAATAAATCTATGCTGCTCTGTGCCAATGTTTGCAGTGTTTTATCACAAAAGCAGAAGAAAACTCTACAAAGATAAGACACAAAAAGATCAAGTTATTTTCCAAAGATTGCACAGCCAGGGTGGCAAGGAGACAAACTCAAGCAATCTGAATTCAGAAACTGTAATTTCAGTTACTGATGCGAAGTCTGCTTTCAATATCATCCAGTTATTTGTAGGTGATTTCTCTACCTGCATTAAAAACTTTTCATTGTCTTTCGTATCTGCAATATTACAATATAAATGTGTTTTCATTTGTTTGTTTTTCCTGTTTATAATTTGTTATGTTTCATGTATAGAGGCTCCTCAACCTATGATGGCATAATTTCACAATAAACTTATTGTAAGTCAAAAATACCAAAAGTCAAAAATGCATTTACTTCCTTGATAAACAAACCCATTACAAAGTTTAAAAAAAAAAAAAAAAAAAAAGTTAAGTTGAGCCATAGTAAGATGGCAACTGTTTGTATGTGTGGGTTCATGTTAGTTGAACTCTCAACTAGCCCTTTTCAGATATTAGCTTTGCTTCATTTTCCATATCTGTCTTGATCCTCATCTCTTGACTCCTAGTGGTCATACCCTTTTGTAGTGCCTTCCCACTTTCTATCAGGCTCTCATTATCACTCTCGTGAATGCTTGCTCTCTCTCTCTCTGTCAACCTATACAGAGACCCAATTGGCAAGATGGCAGAGGAATTGAAGGACCTGCCAAAAGACTTGTGAGTGAGATTAGAAGAAATTTTAGCTTTGAAATATCTTCAGAGACTGTTGTCTAGACAACAGCTTGACTGGAACTGGTTAAGAGATCCTGGAGCCAGACAACCATTTGTTGCTTGAAGTTGCTACATTTTGGGATAATGTGTTATATAGTAGAAAATAATTAATACAATCTTCTATTGGGATAATGATTTCAGATGTGCATTAAATCTTCTCAATGTAAAGAACATGCCACTTTTCTTCTTTCTGCATGTTTCATTTTGTCTGTTTGATTAATTTCTTCAGATTTGTTTTCCTGCTTACTCTTCAACTATGTCTACTCTATTAGATCTTTTTCATTTAAAAAATTATGTGTTTTTAATTAATTAATCAATAGTTGATTCATTTTATAATTAACTTTGCCTTTTAAAAATAATAGTACTATCTAATTTTATATTTCTTATTATCTATATATATTCATATGGACACATATATTTAAGTAATATTCTGTATTTGATCTTAAAATATATGAACTAAGTGGGAGCCCTATCTGGACATTATTTCAGCTCTCTCTTAAACCTGGTGGTTTATTTACTTATGTGCTGGGGATCTTTATTTGCTGTCTCATATTTATTTTCTTTATCATCATCTTTGGAATCCTAAAGACCTGAGTTGGGAATACTTTTCTCAAAAAAAGATTGTTACTTGTCTATGATGGAAATCAAGAATAGTGTCAATCTGGGACCACTTTAGCCCTTCTATGAAAATCATGAACCTAATGTAATAATCCCAGATTCAATTCTTCCATTTGGTAGATTGACCTATTTTAATGACAGTGTCTTCATTTTCCCTTGAGGTGCCAGCCACATATTTTGTGTGTGTGAAGGGGTGATCCTTACAGATTTTCTTTACTTCTTAGAAGATCACAAATATAGCAAAAGGAAAGGCTTATTCAAGATCTAGTTGATTTTACCAAACTATAGAAGAAGACTTTTTTTGAAGACTATTTTTTGAGAGCAGTTACAGATTTGCAACAAAATTGTGAGGAAGGTACACAGATTTCTGGGATACCCTTTATCCCAAACATGCATAGCCTCCCCCATTATCAACGTCCCCCACTAGAGTGATATATTTATTATAATTAGTGTAACTACACCGACACATCAAAATCACCCAAAGTCCATAGTTTACATTAGAGTTTACTCTTGGTCTTCTATATTCTATGGGTATTAATGAATATATAATAGCATGTATTATAGTATCATACAGAATATGTTCACTGCCCTACAAATCCTGTGTTCTGACTATCCATTCTTCCCTATTCTCTAACCCCTAACAACCACTATGTTTTTAATATGGTCATTGTTTGGCCTTTTTCAAGATGTCATATAGTTAGAATCATATGGTATGTAGCTTTTCACAATGACTTTTTTCACTAAGTCATACAAGGTTCCTTCATTTGCTTTTAGTGCTGAATAATACTGCATTGTCTCAATGCACCACAGTTTATCCATTCACCTACTGGAGAACATCTTGGTTGTTTCCAAGTTTTGGCAATTATGAATAAAGTTGCTATAAACATCTATGTGCAGGTTTTTGTGTAGATATATGTTTTTGACTTCCTTGGATAAACAGGAAGGAGGGCGACTGCTGATCATATTATAAGAGTGTGTTTAGCTTTGTAGGTTTTTGTCACCCTGTTTTTCAAAGTGGCTGTACCATTCATTTTTCATTCCCATCAGCAATGAATGAGAGTTCTTGCTGCACCACATCTTTGCCACCATTTTGTGTTGCCAATGTTCTGCATTTTCGCCACCTTAATAGGTGAGGGAAGTACACATCTTTTCTGTTATTAATAACTTTATATTATTCTGCCACATGATTTTCTTTTAATGTATATAACAACAGCCTATAAATGGACACTCAAGTTTTTTTCCTTCATTGTTTTGATGACACTGTGTTATGCATTTTTGTATGTAATAAAATATATCTCTCATTATTTCCTTGGTATACAGCACTATAAATTTAATTAGCAAATCAATAAATACACAGCATTTATAGGAATAAAAATATATTGCCAGATTTTATTTTATCAATGTATGCCCTCAAAAGCAGCGTTTGGTGATTTACAGATTTAATTGTAGTAGTATTACTTTATCTAAATTATTTTCCTTTTGTATGCAAGCTCAAATACAGAAAACTAATGAGTTACATTGGTGACCATAGCAGAAAAAAGTTAGAATGTGTTTCAGTACTGCACATAAATAAAGCTCCGCAAGGACACCCTTTGCTTGGTTGCCAGAAATGATCATTGCACACTCGACTGAAGGCACATAAAGGAATATGAGAAATGGAATAATAAAACTAACTGCAAAGAATAAACTATACTTTTTTGGGGATTTCCTACTAGCCAATCCAATTTATCGGATAAGATATCATGTGAAATTAGACATATGGGGCACACCCAAGATGGCTGAATAGGAACAGCTCCAGCTTCCAGCTCCCACAGAAGTGACACAGAAGACGGGTGATTTTTGCATTTTAAACTGAGGTTCTGGGTTCATCTCACTGGGGAGTGCTAGACAATCTGTGCTAGTCAGCTGGTGCAGCCCAACCAGCAAGTGCTGAAGCAGAGCGAGGCATTGCCTCACCTGGGAAATGCAAGGGGGAAGGGAATCCCTTTTCCTAGCTGAGGGAAACTGAGACACACAACATCTGGAAAATCGGGTAACTCCCACCCGAACACTGTGCTTTACCAAGAGTCTTAGCAAATGGCACACCAGGAGATAATATCCCACACCTGGCCCAGAGGGTTCCACGCCCATGGAGCCTCACTCATTGCTAGCACAGCAGTCTGAGATCTAACTGCAAGTTGGCAGCAAGGCTGGGGGAGGGGCACCCACCATTGCTGAGGCTTAAGTAGGTAAACAAAGCTGTCAGGAAGCTCAAACTGGGTGGAACCCACCACAGCTCAAGGAGGCTAGTCTGCCTTTGTAGACTCCGCCTCTGGGGAAAGGGCATAGCTAAACAAAAAGCAGCAGAAACCTCAGCAGAGGTCAATGCCCATGTCTGTTAGCTTTGAAGAGAGGAGTGGATCTCCCAGCACGGAGTTTGAGATCTGAGAATAGACAGACTGCCTGCTCAAGTGAGTCCCTGACCCCTGAGTAGCCTAACTGGGAGACATCTTCCACTAGGTGCAGACCAACACCTCACACCTCACACGCCCCTGAGACGAAGCTTCTAGAGCAAGAATCAGACAGCAACACTCGCTGTGAAGCAATATTCTATCTTCTGCAGCCTAAGCAGCTGATACCCCGGCAAACAGGGTCTGGAGTGGACCTCAAGCAAACTCCAACAGACATACAGCTGAGGGTCCTGACAGTTAGAAGGAAAACTAACAAACAGAAAGGACACACACACCAAAACCCCATCAGTACGTCACCATCATCAAAGACCAATGGCAGATAAAACAAAAAAGATGGGGAAAAAGCAGTGCAAAAAGCTGGAAATTCAAAAAATCAGAGCGCATCTCCCCCTCTAAAGGAACACAGCTCATCACCAGCAATGGAACAAACCTGGATGGAGAATGACTTTGATGAGTTGAGAGAAGAATGCTTCGTTCGATCAAACTTCTCAGAGCTAAAGAAGGAACTATGTAACCAGCGCAAAGAAACTAAAAACCTTGAAGAAACAATGGATGAATGGAAAAGTAGAATAATCAATGCAGAGAAGACCTTAAAAGAACTGATAGAGATGAAAACCATAACACGAGAACTACATGACAAATGCACAAGCTTCAGTAACTGACTCGATCAACTGAAAGAAAGAGTATCAGCAATTGAAGATCAAATGAATGAAATGAAGTGAGAAGAGAAGTGTAGAGAAAAAAGAGTAAAAAGAAATGAAAAAAGCCTCCAAGAAGTATGGGATTATGTGAAAAGACCAAATCTACGTCTGATTTGTGTGCCTGAAAGTGACAGGGAAAATGGAACCAAGTTGGAAAACACTCAGCAGGATATCATCCAGGACAACTTCTCTAACCAGGTAAGGCAAGCCAACATTCAAATTCAGGAAATACAGAGACTGCCACAAAGATACTCCTCAAGAAGAGCAACTCCAAGACACGTAATTATGAGATTCACCAAAGTTGAAATGAAGGAAAAATGTTAAGGGCAACCAGAGAGAAAGGTCGGGTTACACACAAAGGAAAACCCATCAGACTAACAGCAGATCTTTCAGCAGAAACTCTCCAAGCCAGAAGAGAGTGGGGGCCAATATTCAACATTCTTAAAGAAAAGAATTTTCAATCCAGAATTTCATATCCAGCCAAAATGAGTTTCACAAATGAAGGAGAAATAAAATCCTTTACAGACAAGCAAATGCTTAGAGATTTTGTCACCACCAGGCCTGCCCTACAAGAGATACTGAAGGAAGCACTAAACATGGAAAGGAACAACAGGTACCAGCCATTGCAAAAACATGTCAAAATGTAAAGTCCATCGATGCTAGGAAGAAACTGCATCAACTAGCGAGCAAAATAACCAGCTAATATCATAACGATGGGATCAAGTTCATACATAACAATATTAACCTTAAATATATATGGACTAAATATTCCAATTAAAAGACACAGACTGGCAAATTGGATAAAGAGTCAAGAACCATCAGTTTGCTGTATTCAGGAGACTCATATTACATGAAGAGAAACATATAGGCTCAAAATAAACGGATGGAGGAAGATCTACCAAGCACATGGAAAACAAAAAAAGCAGGGGTTGCAATCCTAGTCTCTGATAAAACAGACGTTAAACCATCAAAGATCAAAAGAGACAAAGAAGGCCATTACATAATGGTAAAGGGATCAATTCATCAGGAAGAGCTAACTATCCTAAATATATATGCACCCAATACAGGAGCACCCAGATTCATAAAGCAAGTCCGTAGAGATTTACAAAGAGTCTGAGACACCCATACAGTAATAATGGGAGACTGTAACACCCCACTGTCAACATTAGACAGATCAATAAGACAGAAAGTTAATAAATATATCCAGGAATTGAACTCAAATCCGCACCAAGCAGACCTAATAGACAGAATGCTCCACCCCAAATCAACAGAATATTCATTCTTCTCAGCACCACATCGCCCTTATTCCAAAATTGATCACATAGTTGGAAGTAAAACACTCCTTAGTAAATGTAATAGAACAGAAATTATAACAAACTGTCTCTCAGACCACAGTGCAATCAAACTAGAACTCAGGACTAAGAAACTCAATCAAAACCACTCAACTACATGGAAACTGAATAACCTGCTCCTGAATGACTACTGGGTACATAACGAAATGAAGGCAGAAATAAAGATGTTCTTTGAAATCAAGGAGAACAAAGATACAACATACCAGAACCTCAGGGACACATTTAAAACAGTGTGTAGAGGGAAATTTATAGCACTAAATGCACACAAGAGAAAGCTGGAAAGATCTAAAATTGACACCCTAACATCACAATTAAAAGAACTAGAGAAGCAAGAGCAAACATATTCAAAAGCTAGCAGAAGGCAAGAAATAACTAAGATCAGAGCAGAACTGAAGGAGATAGAGACACAAAAAAACTCTTCAAAAAATCAATGAATCCAGGAGTTGGTTTTTTTAAAAAGATCAACAAAATTGATAGACTGCTAGCAAGAATAATAAAGAAGAAAAGAGAGAAGAATTAAATAGATGCAATTAAAAATGATAAAGGGGATATTATCACTGACCCCACAGAAATACAAATTACCATCAGAGAATACTGTAAACACCTCTATGCAAATAAACTAGAAAACTAGAAGAAATGGATAATTTCCTGGACACTTACACTCTCCCAAGACTAAACCAGGAAGAAGTTGAATCCCTGAATAGACCAATAGCAGGCTCTGAAATTGAGACAATAATTAATAGCCTACCAACCAAAAAAAGTCCAGAACCAGATGAATTCACAGTCGAATTCTACCAGAGGTACAAGGAGGAACTGGTACCATTCCTTCTGAAACGATTCCAATCAATAGAAAAAGAGGGAATCCTCCCTAACTCATTTTACGAGGCCAACATCATCCTGATACCAAAGCCTGACAGAGAGACAACAACAAAAAAGAGAATTTTAGACCAATAACCCTGAGGAACAATAAAACGTATCTCAAAATAATAAGAGCTACTCATGACAAACCCACAGCCAATATCATACTGAATGGGCAAAAAGTGGAAGCATTGCCTTTGAAAACTGACACAAGACAGGGATGCCCTCTTTCACCACTCCTATTAACATATGGTTGGAAGTTCTGGCTAGGGCAATCAGGCAAGAGAAAGAAATGAAGGGTAATCAGTTAAGAAAACAGGAAGTCAAACTGTCCCTGTGTGCAGATGACATGATTGTATATTTAGAAAACCCCATTGTCTCAGCCCAAAATCTCCTTAAGCTGATAAGCAACTTCAGCAAAGTCTCAGGATACAAAATTAATGTGCAAAAATCACAAGCGTTCTTATACACCAGTAACAGACAGAGAGCCAAATCATGAATGAACTCCCATTCATAACAGCTTCAAAGAGAATAAAATACCTAGGAATCCAGCTTACGAGGGATGTAAAGGACCTCTTCAAGGAGAACTACAAACCACTGCTCAGTGAAATAAAAGAGGACACAAACAAATGGAAGAACATACCAGGCTCATGGATAGGAAGAATCAATATCATGAAAATGGCCATACTGCCCAAGGTAGGTTATAGATTCAATGCCATCACCCTTAAGCTACCAATGACTTTCTTCATAGAATTGGAAAAAATTGCTTTAAAGTTCATATGGAACCAAAAAAGACCCTGCATTGCCAAGACAATCCTAAAGCAAAAGAACAAAGCTGGAGGCATCACCCTACCTGACTTCTAACTATACTACAAGGCTACAGTAACCAAAACAGCAAGGTACTGGTACCAAAACAGAGATATAGACCAATGGAACAGAACAGAGTCCTCAGAAATAATACCACACATCTACAGCCATCTGATCTTTGATAAACCTGAGAGAATCAAGAAATGGGGAAAGGATTCCCTATTTAATAAATGGTGCTGGGAAAACTGGCTAGCCATAAGCAGAAAGCTGAAACTGGATCTTTTCTTTACTCCTTATACAAAAATTAATCCAAGATGTGTTAGAGACTTAAATGTTAGACCTAAAACCATAAAAACCCTAGAAGAAAACCTAGGGAATATCATTCAGGACATAGGCATGGGCAAGGACTTCATGTCTAAAACACCAAAAGCAATGGCAACAAAAGCCAAAATTGAAAACTGGGATCTAATGAAACTAAAGAGCTTCTGCACATCAAAAGAAACTACCATCAGAGTGAACAGGCAACCTACAGAATGGGAGAAAAATTTTACAATCTATCCATTTGACAAAGGTCTAATATCCAGAATCTACAAGGAATTTAAACAAATTTACAAGAAAAGCAAACAACCCCATCAAAAGTGGGCAAAGGATATGAACAGACACTTCTCAAAAGAAGACATTTATGCAGCCAACAGATACACGAAAAAATTCTCATCATCACTGGCCATCAGAGAAATGCAAATCGAAACCACAATGAGATACCATCTCACACCAGTTAGAATGGTAATCATTAAAAAAAAATCAGGAAACAACAGGTGCTGTAGAGGATGTGGAGAAGTAGGAACACTTTTACACTCTTGGTGGGACTGTAAACTAGTTCAACTATTGTGGAAAACAGTGTGGCAATTCCTCAAG
Source organism: Macaca thibetana thibetana (assembly GCF_024542745.1). Taxonomy (NCBI): domain Eukaryota; kingdom Metazoa; phylum Chordata; class Mammalia; order Primates; family Cercopithecidae; genus Macaca; species Macaca thibetana. The sequence continues at coordinate 143,221,552 of NC_065582.1, forward strand.
GATCTAGAACTAGAAATACCATTTGACCCAGACATCCCATTACTGAGTATATACCGAAAGGAGTATAAATCATGCTGCTATAAAGACACATGCACACGTATGTTTATTGTGGCACTATTCACAATAGCAAAGTCTTGGAATCAACCAAAATGTCCATCAGTGACAGACTGGATTAAGAAAATGTGGCACATATACACCATGGAATACTATGTAGCCATAAAAAGGATGAGTTTGTGTCCTTTGTAGGGACATGGATGCAGCTGGAAATCATCATTCTCAGCAAACTATCGCAAGAACAGAAAACCATACACATGTTCTGACTCATAGGTGGGAATTGAACAATGAGATCACTTGGACACAGGAAGGGGAACATCACACACTGGGTCCTATTGTGGGGCGGGGTAGGGGGTTGGGAGAGCATTAGGAGATATACCTAATGTAAATGACGAGTTAATGGGTGCAGCACACCAATATGGCACATGTATACATATGTAACAAACCTGCATGTCGTGCACATGTACCCTAGAACTTAAAGTATAATTAAAAAAAAAAAAGAAAGAAAGAAAAAAGAAATTAGACATCCTTTAGATCACTTGCCCAGGAAAAATAATTCATACAAGAGTTATGTGTTTTAGCTAAGGTAAAAGAGAAGAAAATGGTTTTATGAAGAAAGTCACTTTTACTTGCATTACTGATGAAAAGACAGAAATTAGCAAAAGAAACAAGCTAGCTTTCAGCTGGCTAAATAATTAATTTGGCAAAAGTAGAAGCTGCTGACTCACTAATAAGAAAAGATTTATTTCAAAAAGATCTGTGTTGCCTCTGTGGAACTTATGTAACTTTGTGCTATATATGTTTTTTCTAAAAAGGATCTGTTGAATTTAAAATACCTCCACATGATTGAAAGCTCTTTAAAAGATGGAGTGTTATGCAAAGAAAAATATATGATGATATATTTTTTTTTCTGTAAGAGATCTACTAACATGAGATGGTTCATTTCAAGATCTTTGTAAGTGTAAAAAATGGCATGCATAATATTTCAAATTGGTTTTTACCCATGCCAATATATAAAATGTGGCGTAAATAAATAATTTTCTAAAGAATATTTCTGATTCTTCTATTTATGTAAGGGGAGTCCTTTCTTCATTTTTATGGTTTTACGGTTATTGAATTTCAAGGTACTATAATCTTACGAAACAATGCATAAAATCATTTGTACCTAGCCTAGAATTTAGATATTTACTTTACCTCCTTTCTTTATGATTTTAAAAGTGTATCCTGAGATTAACTACCCATATCAGCAGACTTCAGTGGATAAATGGTTGATCCATGTTTTTAAAAAGATCACGTTTCTGCTTTGAGGAAGAATATCATGTCCTCAATACTAATTTTTCCCTAACTGAGATGTCCCAGTAAAATGGTTCCTCCTCCATTGTTATCCTAGGCACATTTTAATTTTCTTTCCTTTGTAGCATTTAGTTAGCATTTCAAAAATACTTTACCTATTATTTTATAATAAAAAAAGAAGCCAACAATAAAAAATGAATTCTCATACCATGAATCGTGAACTATCGATTATATTATCTTAAAAAATACAAATTTTTCTTTATCTGAGATATTAAAGGAGACTAAAAGCATTGTACATTTCAACATAAGAAAAAATAGTAAAATACAGTTACAAATGTATTGTGCTGACAAAATAAATCATTTGTTCAGCATTCCTACTACTTATTTTACATAAACAATGGTAAATATTAATTTCCTTTGGCTAATATCCTTTGTGATTTATTGACATTTTAAACCAAATTAGAGTTTGTGAAATGAGTTTTAAAATGTAAGCCAGAGTATAAGTCATAATGGCAAGAGCCTTACATAAATATTAAATATATAATTGCAAAATATTGTATTAGTACTATTCAAAAATTTGTCCCTCAGATAAAGAATCATCTAAGATAAAGTTGTTATTTGGATATTTTAACTAACAAACTCAATTTAGAATGATATAAATAACAGTCTCTTAAATTAGATAATTGATCACCAATTAAATAAGTTTTTCTACTATATCACTGTTTGGGTTAGATAAATCAACAGGACCCACTGTAATTAAAACATCACACAGAATTAGTAGTACTGGTTTGGCTTCATTATGCCTTTTGGATATATTCCCAGTCTCCAAATAAAGTTCTATAGTTCTTAGGCTTCAAAGCATTGCCTCCTATCTCTATCACAGCTCTTAATTTGAATGTCTTATTTATGCTTTGTATTAACTAGTAATCATAAAGTTATTTAAAGAAATGTCACATGGCTTTGATTGAGTAATGCTCCCTTGCTAAAAAAAATCTCTAAAAATCATAAAGAATTTGCTATGAGATTTCATGGTTGCCATCAGGTCCTAATTGGTGGGCATTTTTGTATTCATTTGAATTGTTTCATCTAACTACATTAGAATAAATATTCTAAGAATTTATCATACCAACCATGGCACATTACACAGTTTTTATAAAAATAATGACTTAAACCCGAGAGATAGTTAAAAAGTAACCCTTCAGAACTATTGTATAAATATACATAGGCTATCAGGGCTATAAATGTCATCTGTTGCATTACTAATAACATGAAGGAAGAGAAATATTTAGCTTTTTATTCTTCACAATTGCTATATTTTATGCCAAGATCTATGAATTATTATAAAATGATATAGCTATTGATACACAATTATATTAAATTAGATATAATTCATCTAATTTTTAATCAACTCTATTGGGGAAAAATTTATTGTCTCCGAAGAAAAATAAATGGCTCCTTTAATATTTAAAATCAAATATACTTTAATATTCTTTAATATTTATTACTGTAATTATTGTTCTATGATTACAACTTTTCAAGCTACAAGGAATATCTATTTTATCTATTGGATTTGATCTTATGAACAAGTTCACTCCCTGCCTTCTATCCTCATGACACTGCAGATTCCAATAATATTCTTTGCCTTTACATTTCAAAATTGATAAGTATTAATCCTTATAGCATCCTCATAATGCAACCGTCTTGATTACAAATTACTTTGATTATTTTAATTATCCTTACCCATTATTTCTCAAACTTTTAATATTACCTTTGACTTATGCAAAGCAGTTTATTTGTGAATACCCAGTGAATATGTGGAAGGATTATATGATGATTACCTTTTTCCTTCCCCACAATTCACCTTCTTTTGAGGACCTATGTTGTTGTTGTTTAACATGGAAGCACAAACCAGCAACAGCTTCAGGAAACAGTCTAAAATAGTTTTTCTTTGATTATTAGCTGCACAGATTCCATCATCCTCCAGTTTTTTTGGATTATTTTTCCCTAAGTATTAATTTTCACTTACACATATTGAAGCCCTTCTACTGTCTTTCGGCTATGAATAAAACCATTTATTCGATTTCAGAAGACGCAACCTGCCCATCAACAAAAATACAACTGGATATGTTAATCTACTGGTGCTTCCATTGCAAAACACTGCAGTCTGGGTGGCTTGAAAAACAGGAATTAATTTTCTCACAGTTCTGCAGGCTGCAAGTCTAAGATCAAGGTCCTGGCAGGATTGATTTCTACTGATGCCCCTGTCCTTGGTGCAGAGACAGCCACCTTCTTGCTGCGTCCTTACATGGTCTTTTCTCTGTATGGGCCCCTCGCTAGTGATTCTTTCTTTATTCATAAGAACACCAGTCATATAAGATGAGGGTCCCATCTTTATGTGCTCATTCAACCTTAATTGCCTCCTTAAGGGCCCTATCTTCAAACACATCCACACTAGGGGTTAGGGCTTCAACATATAAATTTGAAAGGGACATAAGTCATTCTATAACACTAGGTTTTACCTTCTTTTTTGAGGAAAAAAAAGACTCATAAGACCACAGTAGGAGAAATTGTCGCACCAGCAATATCATTGAGGGAGATTGCCTGATGCTGTATGTCACTCTGTATCCAAACAACTTCTTTCTATTAAGTCTTTTCGAGGATAGTTTCCTCATTTTCAATACTCCAGAGCTTACCGGAGGGAAAAAAAAGGGGAGTGGGATACTTGCTTCTATTCTTCTAATTTGAAACAACTTTATTTCTTTACAATTGAATACTTTACTAGAGTGAGACTACAGGAGAAAAGGGATATCTGTACATTTATCCAGGATATCCATTATACAATTTCTTTACTAAGTCTCCTGAGGTGATAGATACCAAAAAAAAAAAAAAAAAAAGCAACATTATTTCCACAAGCCGAAGGTTGCTGTTGCTACTCACATACCTTACATGTGTCTGCCTTCCATGCACTGAAGAGCTACTCCGTATATAAGAAATAGACCAATGGAACAGAACAGAGGCCTCAGAAATCGCACTACATATGTAAAACCATCTGATCTTTGACAAACCTGTCAAAAACAAGCAATAGGGAAAGGATTCCCTATTTAATAAATGGTGTTGGGAAAACTGGATAGCCATATGCAGAAAACTGAAACTGGACCTCTTCCTTACATCTTATACAAAAATTAACTCAAGACAGATTAAAGACTTAAATGTAAGAGCTAAAACCATGAAAACCCTAGAAGAAAACCCAGGGAATACCATTCAGAACATAGGCATTGGCAAAAACTTAATGAGCAAAGCACCAAAAGCCATTGCAACAAAAGCTAAAATTGACAAATGGGATCTAATTAAACTAAAGAGCTTCTTGCACAGCAAAAGAAACTACCATCAGAGTGAATAGGCAACCTACAGAATGGGAGAAAAATTTTACAATCTATCCATCTGACAAAGGTCTAATATCCAGAATCTACAAGGAATTTAAACAAATTTACAAGAAAAGCAAACAACCCCATCAAAAGTGGGCAAAGGATATGAACAGACACTTCTCAAAAGAAGACATTTATGCAGCCAACAGACATATGAAAAAATGCTCATCATCACTGGTCATCAGAGAAATGTAAATCAAAACCACATTGAGATACCATCTCACGCCAGTTAGAATGGTGATCATTGATAAGTCAGGAAACAACAAATGCTGGAGAAGATGCGGAAAAATAGGAATGTTTTTACACTGTTGGCGGGAATGTAAATTAGTTCAACCATTGTGGAAAACAGTGTGGCGATCCTCAAGGATCTGGAAACAGAAATACCATTTGACCCAGCAATCCAATTACAGGATACATACCCAAAGGGTTATAAATTCTTCTAGTATAAAGACACATGCACATGTATATTTATTGCAGCACTATTTACAATAGCAAAGACTTGGAACCAACCAAAATGCCCATCAATGATAGACTGCATAAAGAAAATGAAGCACATATACACCATGGAATACTATGCAGCCATAAAAAAGAATGAATTCATGTCCTTTGCAGGACATAGATGAAGCTGGAAACCATCATTCTCAGCAAACTAACACAGAAGAGAAAACCAAACACTGCATGTTCTTACTCATAAGTGGGAGCCGAACATTGAGAACATATGGGCACAGGGAGAGGAACATCACACACGGGGGCCTGTAGCAGGGTGGGGAACAAGGAGAGGGTTAGCCTTAGGAGAAATACCTAACGTAGATGATGGGTTGATAGGTGCAGCACATCACCAGGGCACGTGTATACCTATGTAACAAATCTGCACATTCTGCACATGCACCCCAGAACTTAAAGTAAAACAAAAACTAAAATAAATAAATAAATAAATAAAATAAAAAAAGAAACAGAAACACATCTTAAAACTCAATTCAATAATATTGAATATCCAGAAGAAAGGCCCTAGAATCTCAATTTAAAACACATTTTTAAAATTATTTAGATGTGGTTTTGGTGTAGTGAGACTTTGTCTTCTGGAATAGAGCAAAGCAGATGTATCCAAAGTCTTAGCATGTTTTACTTGGGGTTCAGTTCCTTCCATAGTATTTCAGATTTTATGTACAATATAATATAGTCTGCAAAACTGAACATAGAAATGTCGGTATATGCAGACGTGTGTTACCCCAGGTTACACTATAGATTATCAGGGGTAAAGAGAACAGGAAAACTTTTCTTCAGTGTTTGACTTGTATTGGTTTCACATTGTCTTAGTGAATAAATTATTTGAGGAGGGAATTAATGAGGCTCCTCTTTTAATATAAATTAATTCTTCCAATAATTTATTGTTTCAGATAAGGCAAATATTTCTTCGTGTCTACCAAATTAATTGTTACCTCCATCCCCCTCTTCCTCCTTTTACTCTTTTTTCATCTTGTTTTGTTTTTATGTGTGTATATATTAGACAATTATCAATGTAACTAAAAATGTTCAGTTGGAGGAAAAACACAGCGAATGGAATTTTCAATATAAAAAAGTTATTGGGTCAGTAAACTATAAGGGACATACCTGACCTATAAATGGAATTAGATAAGAGTGAACAGTTCATCTTCAAAATCGAAAAGAAAGTAAAAAATATGAACTTCCAAATGATTTTCATAACAAAACATATTCAAACCAAGACATATAATTTTATAATTTTAAAATGTCTTCTTATTAATAAAAGTGTTCAAAGTGTTCTCTTTTTATTAAAATAATCAAGTAATCAATACCTTCTGTGCAGTGTCAAATAATACAGCTGAGTCAGTGATCAAAAAAATTATGTTCAAAATATATTTCAAGCAGATCAACAAGAGAAAGCTCAGATTCCTTTCAGAAATATCTTTAATAAAAAAGGTATAAAGATGATGATGAAAACAAGGTAGAAAAATGTGAAACGGGACTTTATTTCTTCCTTTTAATTGTGATAAATTATTTTTTCCTCTGGAGAATGAGATGGTCTTTCTGTTAAGTCATTGGCAGAAAACAAAGCAAGATGTCATGCACCCTTAGGAAAACTGAGACATGCCATTGCAAATCTAACATAATTCATATTCCACTTAGCATAGATTCCTAACAGGTATTAACAGATTAATTAATGCTGTGAAAGGTAGGTAGCTAGGAGGAATTTGGGAGCTCACTTTGAAAAAGACAGGAAGCTTATTCTTGGTTGTTACAAGATTTTCTGAAGCTTACAGGGTATCTTGAGAATATTAATGTAAGTTAAAGGAGATGCATTCCAACCAGTATTAACCAAATATCACTCAGTATTTGATGCTGAGTTGACTTTTAGGTTATGCTTATTAAGACATATCTGTACTTTTTCTCATAAAGTAAAATTAATCCATGCTACTCTACATTTTGTTAATTGTTTAAATTCTCCATTCAGATTTTTAAGTGCTTATTAAATATCTGACCACAACCTGGGAGAAACACTTTGCTTTCATTATTCACCTGCTCAAAAATATTCAGTATGTTAACAGTATTTACAGTATGAAGTCATCCTCCATAACAAGGTATTCCAATGTTCCTATCATATGTCTTTAGTTCTTAAACACTTTCTCTAGGATTATATTCTTGGTCTCCAAGAGTTTGGGCTGAATTATTCTCATCCCCTCAAATTCATATGTTGGAAGCCTAACACCCAATACCACATAGTGTGGCTGTATTTGGAATTGGAATCTATAATGAGGTAATTACGTTAAAATGGGGTCATTAGAGGAGACCCTAATCCCGTATGTCCTTATAAGAAGAGGAGATAAGGACAGAGAGACACGTCTGTGAGGACGTACCAAGGAGGCAGCATTTCTACACCAAAGAGAGGCCTCAAAGGAAATGAGGCTTGCCAATACCTTGATCTTGAATTTCTAGCCTCCAGAACTAATAGAAAATACATTTCTGTTGCGTAAACCTCTCAGTCTGTGGTATTATATTGTGAGATTTCTAGTAAACGAATGCAGCCAGCTTTAAAGATAATTAAAATTTTTCCAAAAACATTTATCACTGATGGAATATTTATTGAACATTTACTCTGCCAAATATAGTTTACTTTACACACATACAAAAAAAATGAAAGGAGATTATTATTATCCTCATTTTAATGATATTAGCACTTTGCCCTACATTATATGGTTTGTTAACACTGGTTACACCGTTTGAATTTTGCTTATATCTTACAGTATTCTACCTTCCTGGCAGTGAATGTTTACACTCCTACCTAGTTCAGCTTATTTTATTTTCAACAGCCCTACTTTTTAGTCTCCTGTTTCAGGGTTTTGCTCACTATACAAAATTTTCTATATCTGATATCTTCAATGTAAAAATTAGAGTAAATTTAAGCACAAAATCAGTACAATGGAAAGAGAACAGACCCGGATATAAATCTTCAATGTACCAATCAATAGTTGTGTGACGTGAATCCACTTAACCTCTCTGGGCCTTGTACTTTCATTTGAGGAATGGAGTTACACCTAATCGGAGGGCTCTTTTGAGGTTTGATGTAAAGTCTGTGCACAGTACATGATTTGTAACAGGCTCTTAAATATATCAATTGGATGATAAATAGCCTTTAACATAAAATCTGTGGCTGTATCACAAGACTTTCTATTTTTGTATGATTCCATATGAATAGAATTTTAAGATTCTTTTTCAAAAATCTAATATTGCTAAGTCCTGACAATTAAAAATTTATTGTTTGCATGGTAATATCAACTCTAGAAAAGCAAATGATTCTTTGGATCAGTATTCTCAGCTAAGAATTGTTTTCTTCATTAGGTGCTGCTGAACAGATAATCAATCATGAAATTATTGAGAGCAAGAATTGTTGCTAACCCAAGCTGACAGACAACATAAGCCAAAGTAAAGAATTATTAAGAAAAAAATCTACTCTTCATTATTACTTCATTTGTTGATTCATTCACTCAATCAGTAGTTAATGAATGACTAATGTGTGCGAAGTACTGAGATGATGCAGATGTTACAAAGATTCATCAAGGACAACATTAATAAAAAATATCAAAATGATTAATACAAGATAAAAAATGAAATTTTCTATTCTAAAATGACACAAAAAGTCCTGAGTCTTGAGATTCCCCCCGGTAAAGAAATTTTTGTTTTTTACTGACTTTACTAGGGCAGACAATATAGAGGATACATAATTTAAACTGAATTATAACAGATGGACAATGTTTAGACCTTAAGAAAACAGAAGTGTGGGAGAAATAAAGCATGTTTTTAATGAAGATGGGGAAGCACTGGGCATATACACAATAACTCAGTAAGTCTGGAGTTCTTTTTAGCAATAATGTAGCTTTCCTGACAATAAATAGTTGAAAATACACTTGGAAATCATGAGTGTCTTGCATACCAAATTAAGAAGGCTTGGTACATTTGAAAATATGGAGATTAATTATAGTTTTTTTTTTTTTTTTTTAGCAAGGAGGCATTACTCAATCAAAGCTGTGTGACATTTCTTTAAATAACTCATTATCCAATCCACTTCAGCAAGGGGCAAGGCTTGCCTGACATATGAGCTACAAATCGATATTTCTCTGGCTCTGCACCCAATTTTGGTAAATGCAGTCCCTTTAAAATTCCCCTAGACTGAATGCTTTAATCTTTTACCTATCAGTAGTATTTAGGAGTTCCATGAACTAGGCATAGACAGGAAAAAAATATAGGCCTTATGCACACAGAGGCAAACCCATGCATGCACACACTCACACACAGGCACACACACCCTTCTTTCATTACCTTTCTGTCATATTGTAAACTGTTTTTGTTTATAGAGAAAATGTTATATTAATTACATTTTATAATTACATTAAAACTAACATAAAACGCTTTATTAATGTTATATTACATTAATGCTATTACATCTTTGTTATAAATGGCATAGAATACTACTGAACATACATGTATGTGAGTATAACAATATTTCATGTAGGAAAGTTTCTGCTTGATATAAATAAAACACACGTCTTTGCTATTTTTTATATCAGACATCATTTAAGTTGGGAGCTGTCAATTAAAATACAGTAAAATGAAGCTGAAATTACATTTTAATTTCATTTAAAAAAATCTGATTGGACATCAAACGACAATATTTATAATATGACAAACTTTGTATGTCAATGGTAATCTAAAGCCCCGGAGGCTGAAAAAGCTCCTCAGGTGTGTTCAACCTGAGAATATGTCACACTCATTGATATGTCTCAAGAGAAGATGTCTTGATTTAAAGGGGCTGGAAACTAAGGCTACCCTGAATCAAAACCTTCCTTGAAAGCATCCTACACAGGGTTAGGTATTGCATTTCCAATTATGAAACAAAGCTGTTCACAATTGTGGAGACCTTGATACCATCACGAAATAGAAATGGATAAGTTTTTTTGCCCAGAAAGAAAAGATGCAGTGTCTGTGACAAATGATACCAGCCATTTGTTTTCTAATATATAAGAGATCACTAAAGAATCAGTGATTCAGCATCAACAGAGAATCTGATAGTATATTAATGAAGGTCACTGAATGATTACCAAAGAATCAGCATGCAGCAACATGAAACTACTGAAATCTCTGTGCAGCCAACACATAGATTTCACCTCTTAAAATGGGATGACATCACTGGGAATTTCTGTTTGGAGAGCTCATTTAAAATCGTCAACATCTCCTTAAAATCCTTTGCTACTAAAATGTGTTAATTGAAAAGATATGTTTGATCCTCTTTTCAGAAACAAAGCACCTGCAATGCTTACTAACACTGTTGTGCTGTTTGGGCAAAGAAGAACATGTAAATGAGTCCTGTTTCATAGAACAGTTGTCAAATCTCAGCCAAAGATTCTGCAAAAAAGCTTGGACTTTTGCTCTGAGACTTTAATTTCAATGGAGTTGCTGATCTCTCCTCTCTAAAGTGATCAGAGCGAGAATTAAAAGCAGAGGCCGCGCGCTGTGGCTCACGCCTGTAATCCCAGCACTTTGGGAGGCTGAGGCGGGCTGATCACGAAGTCAGGACATTGAGACCATCCTGGCTAACATAGTGAAACCCCCTCTCTACTAAAAAATATTCACTTGGACACAGGAAGGGGAACATCACACACCCGGGCCTATTGTGTGTGTGTGTAGGGAAGAAGGATAGCATTAGGAGATATACCCAATGTAAATGACGAGTTAATGGGTGCAGCACACCAACATGGCGCATGTATACATATGTAACGAACCTGCACGTTGTGCACATGTACCCTAGAACTTGAAGTATAATTAAAAAAAAAAAAAAATAGCCAGGCGTGGTGGCGGGCGCCTGTAGTCCCAGCTACTCGGGACGCTGAGGCAGGAGAATGGCGTGAACCTGGGGGGCGGAGCTTGCAGTGAGCCGAGATCGCGCCACTGCACGGCACTCCAGCCTGGGAGAGAGAGCGAGACTCCATCTAAAAAAAAAAAAAAAAAAGGCAGAAGATCAGGTTGCTTACCTGTGACAAAGAATGTTTTTTCACCTCTCAGTAAATAATTACTAAAGTCTTTGAATGAACTTCAGCCAGGTGTTTGACTATATTTTTGAATAAATAGGGACGTCTACCTCAAAATAATTTGATAAGAAGCAATTCATCCTAGGCTTCCTCTATTCAATGAAAATGGTCATAAAATGAAATTTATCTTGTCTGCTTGATCTCTCTGAAAGGAGTATGTTAAAATGACCAATTACAATTTTTCATTAATCAATTGATCTCATGGTTCTGCAGAGTTGCTTAATACATTTTAAGTAAGTTTATACAAATTTATGATAAATAGAATGTTTCATCCATTTTTCCTTTACAAAATACAATTTCTTCTTTGACCCTATTTTTTCTTATGCCATAAATTCTATTGTGATAATCATTAAGATTGTTACCTCTACTTTTATAATGATTTCTATTTACGTGTTATGTTTCAAACGTTTTCTTAGGTATATTTTTATTTAAGAGAGAATCTTTGAAAATTATATTATTTTAAAAATTAAAAGTATATTTCCTTTTTATTATTATACTGTAAGTTCTAGGGTACAGGTGCACGACGTGCAGGTTTGTTACATATGTATACATGTGCCATGTTGGTGTGCTGCACCCATTAACTCGTCATTTACATTAGGTATATCTCCTAATGCTATCCTTCTTCCCTACACACACACACAATAGGACCCGGTGTGTGATGTTCCCCTTCCTGTGTCCAAGTGATCTCGTTGTGAAATTCCCACCTATGAGTGAGAACATGTGGTATTTGGTTTTCTGTTCTTGCAATAGTTTGCTGAGAATGATGGTTTCCAGCTGCATCCATGTCCCTACAAAGGACACGAACTCATCCTTCTTTATGTCTGCATAGCATTCCATGGTGTATATGTGTCACATTTTCTTAATCCAGTCTGTCACTGATGGACATTTGGGTTGATTCCAAGTCTTTGCTATTATGAATAGTGCCGCAATAAATGTATGTGTGCATGTGTCTTTATAGCAGCATGACTTATAATTCTTTGGGTATATCCCAAGTAATGGGATGGCTGGGTCAAATGGTACTTCTAGTTCTAGATGCTTGAGGAATTGCCACACTGTTTTCCACAATGGTTGAACTAGTTTACAGTCCCACCAAGAGTGTAAAAGTGTTCCTATTTCTCCACGTCCTCTCCAGCACATTTTGTTTCCTGATTTTTTAATGATTGCCATTCTAACTGGTGTGAGATGGTGTCTCATTATGGTTTTGATTTGCATTTCTCTGATGGTAAGTGATGACGAGCATTTTTTCATGTGTCTGTTGGCTGTATGAATGTCTTCTTTTGAGAAGTGTCTGTTCATATCCTTTGCCCACTTTTTGATGGGGTTGTTTGTTTTTTCTTGTAAATTTGATTGAGTCCTTTATAAGTTCTGGATATTAGCCCTTTGTCAGATGAGCAGATTGCAAAAATTTTCTCCCATTCTGTAGGTTGTCTGTTCACTCTGATGGTAGTTTCTTTTGCTGTGCAGAAGCTCTTTAGTTTAATGAGATCCCATTTGTCAATTTTGGCTTTTGTTGCCGTTGCTTTTGGTGTTTTAGACATGAAGTCCTTGCCCATGCCTATGTCCTGAATGATATTCTCTAGGTTTTCTTCTAGGGTTTTTATGGTTTTAGGTCTAACATTTAAGTCTCTAATCCATCTTGAATTAATTTTCATATAAGGAGTAAGGAAAGGATCCAGTTTCAGCTTTCTGCTTATGGCTAGCCAATTTTCCCAGCACCATTTATTAAATAGGGAATCCTTTCCCCATTTCTTGTTTTTCTCAGGTTTGTCAAAGATCAGATGGCTGTAGATGTATGGTATTATTTCTGAGGGCTCTGTTCTGTTCCATTGGTCTATATCTGTGTTTTGGTACCAGTACCATGCTGTTTTGGTTACTGTAGCCTTGTAGTATAGTTTGAAGTCAGGTAGTGTGATGCCTCCAGCTTTGTTCCTTTGGCTTAGGATTGTCTTGGCAATGCGGGCTCTTTTTTGGTTCCATATGAACTTTAAAGCAATTTTTTCCAATTCTATGAAGAAAGTCATTGGTAGCTTAATGGGGATGGCATTGAATCTATAAATTACCTTGGGCAGTATGGCCATTTTTGCAATATTGATTCTTCCTATCCATGAGCATGGTATGTTCTTCCATTTGTTTGTGTCCTCTTTTATTTCACTGAGCAGTGGTTTGTAGTTCTCCTTGAAGAGGTCCTTTACATCCCTTGTAAGTTGGATTCCTTGGTATTTTATCCTCTTTGAAGCAATTGTGAATGGAAGTTCATTCATGATTTGGCAATCTGTTTGTCTGTTACTGGTGTATAAGAATGCTTGTGATTTTTGCACATTGATATTGTATCCTGAGACTTTGCTGAAGTTGCTTATCAGCTTCAGGAGATTTTGGGCTGAGACAATGGGGTTTTCTAAATATACAATCATGTCATCTGCAAACAGGGACAATTTGACTTCATCTTTTCCTAACTGAATACCCTTGATTTCTTTCTCTTGCTTGATTGCCCTGGTCAGAACTTCCAACACTATGTTGAATAGGAGTGGTGACAGAGGGTATCCCTGTCTTTTGTCAGTTTTCAAAGGGAATGCTTCCGCTTTTTGCCCATTCAGTATGATATTAGCTGCGGGTTTGTCATGAGTAGCTCTTATTATTTTGAGATACGTTCCATCAATACTGAATCAATTGAGAGTTTTTAGTATGAAGGGCTGTTGAATTTTGTGGAAGGTCTTTTCTGTATCTATTGAGATACTCATGTGGTTTTTGTCTTTGGTTCTGTTTATATGCTGACTTATGTTTATTGATTTGTGTATGTTGAACCAGCCTTGCATCCCAGGGATGAAGCCCACTTGATCATGGTGGCTAAGCTTTTTGATGTGCTGCTGGATTCAGTTTGCCAGTATTTTATTGAGGATTTTTGCATCAATGTTCATCAGGGATATTGGTTTAAAATTCTCTTTTTTGTTGTTATATCTCTGTCAGGCTTTGGTATCAGGATGATGTTGGCCTCGTAAAATGAGTTAGGGAGGATTTCCTCTTTTTCTATTGATTGGAATCGTTTCAGAAGGAATGGTACCAATTCCTCCTTGTACCTCTTGTAGAAATCGACTGTGAATCCATCTGGTCCTGGACTTCTTTTGGTTGGTAGGCTATTAATTATTGCCTCAATTTCAGAGCCCACTATTGGTCTATTCAGGGATTCAACTTCTTCCTGGTTTAGCCTTGGGAGGGCATATGTGTCCAGGAATTTATCCATTTCTTCTAGATGTTCTAGTTTTTTTGGGAAGAGGTGTTTATAGAATTCTCTGATGGTAGTTTGTGTTTCTGTGGGGTCGGTGGTGATATCCCTTTTACCATTTTTTATTGCATCTATTTAATTCTTCTCTCTTTTCTTTTATTAGTCTTGCTATTAGTCTATCAATTTTGTTGATCTTTTCAAAAAACCAACTCCTGGATTCATTGATTTTTTTGGAGGGTTTTTTGTGTCTCTCTCTCCTTCAGTTCTTCTCTGATCTTAGTTATTTCTTGCCTTCTGCTAGCTTTTGAATATGTTTGCTCTTGTTTCTCTAGTTCTTTAAATTGTGATGTTAGGGTATCAATTTTAGATCTTTCCAGCTTTCTCTTGTGGGCATTTAGTGCTATAAATTTCCCTCTACACACTGCTTTAAATGTATCCCAGAGATTCTGGTATGTTGTATCTTTGTTCTCATTGGTTTCAAAGAACATCTTTATTTCTGCCTTCTTTCCTTATGTACCCAGTAACCATTCATGAGCACGTTGTTCCGTTTCCATGTAGCTGAGCGGTTTTGATTACATTCCTTAGTCCTGAGTTCTAGTTTGATTGCACTGTGGTCTGAGAGACAGTTTATTATAATTTCTGTTCTCTTACATTTGCTGAGGAGTGCTTTGCTTCCAACTCTGTGGTCAATTTTGGAATAAGTGCGATGTGGTGCTGAGAAGCATGTATATTATGTTGATTTGGGGTGGAGAGTTCTGTAGATGTCTATTAGGTGCGCTTGGTGCAGAGTTGAGTTCAATTCCTGGATATCCTTGTTAATTTTCTGTCTTGTTGATCTGTCTAATGTTGACAGTGGGTTGTTCAAGTCTCCCACTATTATTGTATGGGAGTCTAAGTCTCTTTGTAAGTCTCTAAGGAGTTGCTTTATGAATCTGGGTGCTCCTGTATTGGGTGCCTACATATGTAGGATAATTAGCTCTTCCTGATGAATTGATCCCTTTACCATTATGTAATGGCCTTCTATGTGTCTCTTGATCTTTGATGGTTTAAAATCTGTTTTATCAGAGACTAGGATTGTAACCCCTGCTTTTTTTTTTTTTTTGTTTTCCATTTGCTTGGTAGATCTCCCTCCTTCCCTTTATTTTGAGCCTATGTGTGTCTCTGCATATGAGATGGGTCTCTAGAATACAGCAAACTGATGGGTCTTAACTCTTTATCCAATTTGCCAGTCTGTGTCTTTTAATTGGACCTTTTAGTCCATTTACATTTAAGGTTAATATTGTTAGGTGTGAACTTGATTCTGTCATTATGATATTAGCTGGTTATTTTGCTCGCTAGTTGATGCAGTTTCTTCCTAGCATCCATGGAATTTACATTTTGACATGTTTTTGCAATGGCTGGTACCTGTTGTTCTTTTCCATGTTTAGTGCTTCCTTCAAGATCTCCTGTAGGGCAGTCCTGGTGGTGACAAAATCTCTAAGCATTTGCTTGTCTGTAAAGGATTTTATTTCTCCTTTACTTATGAAGCTTACTTTGGCTGGATATGAAATTCTGGGTTGAACATTCTTTTCTTTAAGAATGTTGAATATTGGCCCCCACTCTCTTCTGGCTTGGAGAGTTTCTGCTGACATATCTGCTAGTCTGATGGGCTTCCCTTTTTGTGTAACCCGACCTTTCTCTCTGGTTGCCCTTAACATTTTTTTCTTCATTTCAACATTGGTGAATCTGACAATTACATGACTTGGAGTTGCTCTTCTCGAGGAGTATCTTTGTGGCAGTCTCTGTATTTCCTGAATTTGAATGTTGGCCTGCCTTACTAGTTTGGGGAAGTTCTCCTGGATGATATCCTGCAGAGTGTTTTCCATCTCTTCTCGCTTCACTTCATTCATTTGATCTTCAATTACTGATACTCTTTCTTCCAGTTGATCGAGTTGGTTACTGAAGCTTGTGCATTTGTCATGTAATTCTTGTGTTACGGTTTTCATCTCTATCAGTTCTTTAAAGTCTTCTCTGCATTGATTATTCTAGTTTTCCATTCATCCATTCTTTTTTCAAGGTTTTTAATTTCTTTGCATGGGTTAAATAGTTCCTCCTTTAGCTCTGAGAAGTTTGATTGGCTGAAGCCTTCTTCTCTCAACTTGTCAAAGTCATTCTCCATCCAGCTTTATTCTGTTGCTGGCAATGAACTATGTTCCTTTGGAGGGGGAGATGTGCTCTGATTTTTTGAATTTCCAACTTTTCTGCACTGCTTTTTCTCCATCTTTGTTGTTTTATCTGCCATTGGTCTTTGATGATGGTGACGTACTGATGGGGTTTTGGTGTGTGTCCTTTCTGTTTGTTAGTTTTCCTTCTAACAGCCAGGATCCTCAGCTGTAGGTCTGTTGGAGTTTGTTTGAGGTCCACTCCAGACTCTGTTTTCCTGGGTGTCAGTAGCGGAGGCTGCAGAAGATAAAATATTGCTGAATGGTGAGTCTTGCTGTCTGGTTCTTGCTCTAGAAGCTTCGTCTCAGAGGTGTACCCCGCCATGTGAGGTGTGAGGTGTCAGTCTGCACCTAGTGGGGGAAGTCTCCCAGTTAGGCTACTTAGGGGTCAGGGACCCACTTGAGCAGGCAGTCTGTCCGTTCTTTGATCTCAAACTCGATGCTGGGAGATCCACTGCTCTCTGCAAAGCTGTCAGACAGGGGCATTTACCTCTGCTGAAGTTTCTGCTGCTTTTTCTTTAGCTATGCCCTGCTCCCAGAGGAGGAGTCTACAGAGGCACACCAGCCTCCTTGAGCTGTGGTGGGTTCCACCCAATTCAAGCTGCCCAGGTGGCTTTGTTTACCTACTTAAGCCTCAGCAATGGCGGGCGGCCCTCCCCCGGCCTTGCTGCAGCCTTGCAGTTAGATCTCAGACTGCTGTGCTAGCAATGAGGGAGGCTCCGTGGGCATGGGACCCTCTGGGCCAGGTGTGGGATACAATCTCCTGGTGTGACGTTTGCTAAGACCCTTGGTAAAGTGCAGTATTAGAGTGGGAGTTACCCAATTTTCCAGGTGTTGTGTGTCTCAATTTCCTTTAGCTAGGAAAAGGAATTCCCTTCCCCCTTGCACTTCCCACATGAAGCAATGACTTGCCCTGCTTCATCTCTTGCTGGTTGGGCTGCACTCATGGACCAGCGCCAACTGTCCAACACACCCCAGTGAGATGAACCCGGTACCTTAGTTGAAAATGCAGCAATCACCTGTCTTCTGTGTCATTCACGCTGGGAGCTGTTGGCTGGAGCTATTCCTATTTGGCCATCTTGGGCACACCCTCAAATTAAAAGTATATTTCTAAATGACAAATTAAGCATATGGACACATTTGAATTTACTCTTATGTTAGAACTCATACTCATGTCATTTTAATTGAATATTATACATGAATTTGTACTTTCCATTCATTTTTTTCCATTTATGAGGCCCTTGGATGGACTGATTTATCTTCTAATTGTTTCAAAGTTGTACATGTGTTCCACATTTTTTCGAAACAGTGTTCATTGTTCTTTATTATATTTTCTTTTCCTTTTTCAGATTGAATAGCCTCTAATGATCTCTTCGACTTTGCTAATTCTTTTTTCTGATAACTGCTAACATCTACTGTTCAATACTTCTGGTGAATTTTAAAAATTTCTGTTATTTGTCTTTTCAATTGCTGAATTTTCTTTTTTTTTTTTTTTTTTTTTTTTAGAATTTATGTGTCTTTATTGATATTCTGCATTTGAAGATACATTGTCATCTTATCTTTCATTGGTTCTTTAACATTGTTTCCCATGCCTAAACTAGGATCTGGAGGAAGAGGTAGCCAGCATTCTTGGCCCACAATAGAACAATTGAGCTAGAGATTCCATAGCATGGAGGTGGAGAAGGAGTTTTAAAAGAGCAATTTATTATTTTAATAACATAGACTGTCTCTGTGCTTACCAATATTTAGTATATTTTCTTGAATTAATATTTTTCCATTTCTTGTGCTTCCTATGTTCTGTATTTTTATTTTCTTCTTCATTCCTGTCCTTAGGACAATTTTCAGAGACTTTAAACGAATTGTTTTTATAATTTTCATCAGTTAAGTTGTTTTGCAAAGAAAATGGTCCACCAAGTTTCTTACACTGTAAATCTGAAGTCTTGCTCTACCATATGCCTCTGATGAATATTTGAATTTGCATAGCATACTCAGGAGGTGTTAAGCAGTTTGCTGTAGCTTGTATGTAGGGTCACTGAGGTAGGGGCAAAGAGATGATATTGAAAAATATGATCTCAAAATATAGAAGAGAAAGAAAATAGTTTTATTATTGAATATATATTAAAGCTGAATGTGATGCATATCACAGACAATCTGATAAAGAGATTGTAAAGACAGACTTTTCATTCCCTTCATAGTCAAGCAGATACAACCCACTGCACACACATTCTGAAAATAAACAATAACTAGTACTCAAGTAAGAGGACTTGACAGCATTACCTGTCTCATATAGTAGTTAATCTTAATTCACCTGGTAGTTAAGTTACCATATATGTTAGCTGATTGGCTTTGTCCAAAGGAAAACATGAATTTCTCATATGAGAAATTTATGACAGGAGGAAGACTTGCAACTTGAAGCTAGGCACCAGCTGAAGTCAGTCAGCTGAAGAAGTTCCTATCTTCTCACAGGAAATAGAGACTAGAGAACTATCTTTAGCGACTGCATTTCACAGAAATGGCCCTTGAGAAAAGCATTTATGGCTTTTAAAGCTGGAAAAAATGGATATTTAGCTTTTAAAAAGATTTGCAAACACCTGAAAGTAATAGAAAAAAAATACAATTAAAAGTTTTCTAAAGGAAGTGCTCTAAGAAAAAAAGACAAAGGGAAAGATCTTTCTCTTTTTATTCTAGAGAAAATTCATGTGCTTTCTTCTTTTTAATTTGTATTGACCCTTAAAGTTATAACATAATTTGATCCACATGTGAAAGCTTGTAAAATCTGTTTATTATTCAGGGATCTTGGAAAAACAGTTACATGAAACTTTCATTATACACAATAACTGGAATGAAATGATACTATACCTGTGTAATAGCTTCTTTTACTTGCCCTATTATATTAAATGAGACAGGGACTTGCTCTGTTGCCCATACTGGAGACCAGTGGTGTGATCATAGCTCACTGCAGCTTTGAACTCCTGCATTCATGTGATCCTCCTAACTCAGCCTCCCAAGAGCGCTAGGACTACAAGAATTGCCACCATACCTGGCTAGTTTTTAAAATTTTTTTAGAGTCAGCATTTCACTATTTTGCCTAGTCTGCTCTCAAACTCCTGGCCTCAAGCAATTCTCCCATTCTTCCCCCTTGGCCTTTCAAAATCCCGGAATTACAGGTGTAAGCCACTGCAACTGATCTTACTGGCCCCATTTTTCAAATACAGATTTACAAATACATAATATTTTTAATGGTTTATGGAATACATCTAATATTTTGGTACATGCATTCAATGTGTAGTGATCAAGTCAGTATCTTTAGTATATCCATCACCTCAAACATTTATCATTCCATGTTGGAAACATTATAGCTTTCCTCTTCTGGCTATTTTGAAATATGCAATAAATTACTACCTATAATTTTCCTACTGTACTATCAAATGTTAGAACCTATTCCACCTATCTAATTGTATTTTTTTACCTATTAACTGATTTCTCTTCATAGACCCCTGCATTCTTCACTTTTACAGCCTCTGGTAACCACGATTCTATTCTACTTCCATGAGATTAAAGTTTTTAGCTTCCACATATGAGTGAGAACACATAATATTTGTCTTTCTGTGCTTGGCTTTATTTCATTTAAGATAATGACCTCTGGTTCCATCCTGTTGCTGCAAATTATGGAATTTCATTCTTTTTTATGGCTAGTTTTTCACTGTTTGTGTGTGTGTGCATCACATTTTTAATCCATATATCTGTTGATGAACACTTAGGTTGACTCTATATCTTAGCTATTGTGAACAGTGCTGCAATAAATATGGAAGTGTAGGAATCTCTTTGATATATTAATTTCCTTTTTGTTTGGCTAAATACCCAGAAATAGGAGTGCTGGATCATATAGTATCTCTATATTTAATTTTTTAAGAAACCTCTGGTTGGGTGCAGTGCCTCACACTTGTAATCCCAGCACTTTGGGAGGCCAAGATGGGCAGATCACCTGAAGTCAGGAGTTGGAGACCAGCCTGGCCAACATGGTGAAACCCTGCCTCTACTAAAAATACAAACAATATCCAGGCATGGTGGCGCATGCCTGTAGTCCTAGCTACTCGGGAGGCTGAGACACAAGAATCAGCTGGACCCAGGAGGCAGAGGTTGTAGTGAGCTGAGATTGCACCACTGCACTCCAGCCAGGGCAACAGAGTGAGACTCCATCTCAAAAAAAAAAAAAAGAAAGAAAAAAAGAAAAGAAAAGAAAGAAAGGAAAGGAAAAGAAAACAGAGAAACCTCCATAGTGTTTTCCATAATGGCTATACTAATTTATATTACTACTAAGAATGTATAATAACCCCCTTTGCTTCACATTCTAACCAGCATTTGTTTTTGTTTTTTGTGTTTGTCATTTTGATGATAGCAATTCTAACTGGGATAAGTTGATATCTCATTGTGGTTTTGCTTAGCATTTTTCTGATGATTAATTATGTTGAGCATTTCTTCACATATGTGTTGGCCATTTGCATGACTTCTTTTGAGAAATGTCTATTCAGATTATTTGACCATTTTTAATAAGATTATTTGTTGCTTTGCTGTGGAGTTGTTTGAGTTTCTTATATATTCTGGATATTGGTTCGTTGTTGGATTGAATAGCTTGCAATATTTT
The DNA here is from genome assembly GCF_024542745.1 of Macaca thibetana thibetana. NCBI lineage: Eukaryota > Metazoa > Chordata > Mammalia > Primates > Cercopithecidae > Macaca > Macaca thibetana. Next base: position 143,242,989 of record NC_065582.1, read on the forward strand.
CTTTCATTCTAAAGGTTGTGTCTTCACCCTGTTGATTATTTCCTTTGATGTGCAAAAGCATTTTGCTTTCATATAGTCCTGTTTGCATCTTTTTGTTTTGGCTGTTTTCGAGGTTCTAATTGTATAATCTTTGCCTATATGAATGTGCTGAAGTTTTTTCCCCTGTGGTTTTGTTTTGTTTTGTTTCTAATAATTTTATAGTTTTGGGTGATATATTTAAGTCTTTAATTGATTTTGAGTTGATTTTTTTATATGGTGAGAGACTGGAGACTAGTTTCATTCTTCTCTATATAAATATCTAGTTTTCTCAGCGTTGTTTATTGAAGAGGGTATCCGTTTTTCAATCTTTGTTCTTGGCACCTTTGTAAAATATCAGTTGGCTGTAAATACAATTATTTATATGTAGGCTTTCTATTCTCTTTCACTAGTCTATGTTTTTATCCCAAATCATGTTTTATTTGTTTTCTGTTTGTTTGTTTGCTTACTATACCTTTGTAGTATATTTTGAAGTCAGGTAGCATACGTCTTCTAGCTTTATTCTTTTTACTTAGAATTTTTTTGCTATTCATGTCTTTTGTGATTCCATGCATGTCTTAGGACTGTCTTTGTTTTCTACTTCTATGAAGAATGTCATTGGTATTTTGATAGGGATTTCATTGAATCTGTAGATTTCTGTGGGTAATATGATCATTTCAACAATATTAATTCTCCAATTCATGAGCATAGGGTGTCTTTCCATTTGTTTGTGCTTTGTTTCTTTAATCAGTGTCTCATGGTTTTCCTTGTGGAGATCTTTCACCTCCTTGATTTTATTTATTTCTAAGTATTTAATTATTTTTATCTATGATAAATGGAATTGCTTTCTTGATTTCCTTATCTGCTACTTTATTATTAATGTATAGAAATCATAGTGATTTTTATAGGTTAATTGTCTATCCTGCAACTTCAGTAAATTTGTTTATCAATTCTAATAGTTTTTAACGGATTCTTCTAGTTTTTCAATATATAAGATCATTTCATATGCAAAGAGGGACCATTTGACTTTCTCTTTTCTAACTTGGCTGCTTTTTCTTTCTTTCTCTTACCATATTGTTCTGGCTAGGACTTTCAGTATTATATTGAATAAGAGCAGTAAAACTGGGCATCCTTGTCTTGTTCCAGTTCTTAGAGAAAAGGCTTTCAGATTTTCCCCATTTATTATGAAGTTAGCTGTGGGTTTGTCATACATGGCCTTTGTTGTATTGAGGTATGTTACTCCTATGCCTAATTTGTTAAGAGTTTTTATTATGAAGCATTGCTGAATTTTATTAAATACTTTTTCTGCATCTTTTGAGATGGTCAGTATGGTTTTGTCCTTCATTCTGTTGATGTGATGCATCACATCTACTGATTTGCATATGTCAAACCATCCTTGCATCCCTAGGATAAATCTCATTTGATCATGGTGTATTATCTTTTTGATGTGCTGTTAGATTCTGTTTGCTAGTATTTTGTTGAGGAATTTTGTGCCTATGTTCATCAGGGATATGTGCCTGTAGTCTTTTTTTGTGTGCCCTTGTCTGGTCTTATTATCCAGGTATGTCTTGCTTATAGAATGATTTAGAAAGAGTTCCTTCCTCTTTAATATTTTAGAATAGTTTAAGAAGAATTCATGTTAGTTCTTCTTTATAACTTTGGTAAAATCCAGCAGTAAAGCCAGTTTACTGAGCTTTTCTTTGTTGGGAGATTTTTATTACTGGTTCAATCTTATTATTCATTGTTCTGTTTATGTTTCATTTTTCTTCCTTGTTCAATCTTGGTAAGTTGTAAATGTCCAGGAATTTATCCATTTTCTCCAGGTTTTCCAACATGTTTAAGCATGGCTTTTCATAACAGTCTCTGAGAGTTGTTTATATTTTTGTAGTATTGGTTGCAATATTTCCCTTTTTATTTCTCATTTTGTTTATTTTGGTCTTTCTTTATTCTTTGTTTTATCCAGGTAGCAGTTTACCAATTTTATCTTTTCAAAAAATGTTTGTGTGTAGTTCTTCCTTTGTATTTTCATTTTCAGTGTCCATTTTCTTTAGTTCTGCTCTAATATTCATTATTTCTTTTTCCTATAAATTGAGGGTTTGATTTGTTCTTACTTTTGTAGTTCCTTGATGTACATAGGTTATTTTTAATTTTTCTACTTTTTTGATGTAGGCATTTATTATTATAAAATTCCACCTTAACATTGCCTTTGCTATATCCTAAAGGTTTTAGTACATTGTATTTCTGTTTTCATTTGTTTAAAAAATTAACTTCTTCATTGACCTAGTGGTTGCTCAGGAGCATGTTTAATTTCCATCTATTTGTCCAGTTTCCAAAGGTCTTCTTACTATGATTTCTAGTTTTATTTTAAAAAATTTGTTGAAACCTGTTTTGTATCCTAATCTATAATCTATCTTGGAGAATGTTCCATGTGTTGATGCAAAGAATGTATTTCTGCAGGTGTTGTATAAAATATTCTGTAAATGTCTGCTAGGTCCATTTGGTTTAAACTGCAGTTTAAATCCAATGTCTCTTTGTTGCTTTTCTGTCTGGATGATCTATCCAATGCTAAGAGTAGGATAATGAAGTCTCCAAATATTAATAATGTATTTGAATCCAATTGTCCAATTTGCTGTAATAACATTTGCTTTATATATCTGGGTGCATTGGTGTTGGGTGCACATATATTTAGAATTGTTATATCCTCTCATTGAATTGTTTCTTTTCTCATTATATAATGACCTTCTTTGTACATTTTTACTGTTTTTGACTTAAAGTCTGTTTTAGCTGATATACGTATAGCTACACCTGCTTGCTTTTGATTTCCATTTATGTGGAATATCTTTTGCTGACCTGATATTACCAAAGACCCAGCTCAATGCACTGGAAGAATGAAATACACAAAGCAAATTGGTTTTCCTCTGCATTTTATAGAAGCAACCGTCACTCTCTTCCACAGTACCATGTCTTTTAATTCTAATTAACTCAAAAATAAAATGCTTCTCATAGTTCTTTTAATATAGTTTTTCTTTCATGAGTTATACTTAATATTCTATATTAAAAATAGACTTCAATATCATATCCTTATAACAAACCTATAGCTATCATCAGTACACCTCTAAAGTAATTCTCAAATGTGCTCTGCTTCATAGAATGCAAAATATTCACTCACTTTTGATAGAATGTTATAGTTTATACAGTCCATATAGACATCTACCTCATTCCTAAAATAATACAATGAGTCATTAGCACAAACAGAATAACATATATATTATTCTGATAAGGATTTTGAAAGAACGTTTGAGCAACTTTCTCGAAGTAAGGATACAGCTGAGATTCAAATTCAGCACTCCTGATACCCAATTTCTAGGATTTTTCACTGTACCATATGTATTAGTTCATTCTCATGTGCTATAAATAACTGCTCAATACTGGGTAATTGGTAAAGGAAAGAGGTTTAGTTGACTCACAGTTCTGCAGGACTGGGGAGGCCTCAGGATACTTACAATCATGGCAGAAGGGCAAGCAAACACGCCCTTCTTCACATCGCAGCAGGAAAGAGAATTGCTGGCTGAGGAAATGTCAGACACTTATAAAACTATCAGATCTTGTGAGAACTCAGTCACTATTATGAGAGCATCATAAGAGAAACCACCCCCATGATTCAATTACCTCCCAGTGGATCCCTCTTATGACATGTGGGGATTATGAGGACAATAATTCAAGATGAGGTTTTGGTGGGGACACAGCCAAACAGTATCATTTTTCCACTGGCCCCTCCCAAATCTCATGTCCTCACATTTAGAAACACAATCATGCTTTCCCAACAGTCGTCCAAAGCCTTAACTCATTTCAGCATTAACTCAAAAGTGTACAGTCCAAAGCATCATCTCCAACAAGGCAAGTCCCTTCTTCCTAGGAGCCTGTAAAATCAAAAGCAAGCTAGTTACTTATCAGATACAGTGGTGGTTGTATTAGTTTGTTCCCATGCTGCTAATAAAAACATACCAGAGTGATATGGTTTAGTTTTTTCTCCACCCAAATCTTTTCTTGAAATTGTAGCTTACGTAATTTCTTCGTGTTGTGAGAGGAACCCAGTGGGAGATAATTGAATCATGGGGTTGGTTTTCCCCATTCTGTTCTTGTGCTAGTGAATGAGACTCACAAAATCTGATGGTTTTATAAGGGGAAACCCTTTATGCTTGGTTCTCATTCTCTTCTCTTATCTGCGTGCCTTTCACCTTGCACCATGATGGTAAGGCGTCTGCAGCCACATGGAACTGTGAATCCATTAAACCTTTTTCTTTGGTAAATTTCTCAGTCTCGGGTGTGTCTTTACTAGCAGCATAAAAATGAACTAATACACCAAAACTGGGCACTTTTTAAAGAAAAAGAGGTTTAATTGACTTACACTTCAACATGGCTGAGAAGATCTCACCATCATAGTAGAAGCCCAAGGAGGAACAAAGGCATATCTTACTTGGCAGTGGAAAGGAGAAGTGTTGAGTAAATTGTGAAAAAGCCTCTTATAAAACCATCAGATCTCATGAGAACACACTCATTATCATGAGAACAGGATGGAGTAACAACCCATGATAAAATTACCTCCCCCATGTTCCTCCCATGATGTGGGGATTAAGGGAACTATAGTACAAGATGATATTTGGATGGGGACACAGCCATACCATATCAGGAGCTCAGGCACTGGGTAAATACACCAATAACAAATGGGAGAAATTGACCAAAACAAAGGGGCTACAGGCCCCCTTACAAGTCTGAAATCCAAGAGGGCAGTCATTAAACCTTAAAGTTCCAAAATGATTTCCTTTGACTCCATGTCTCACATCCAGGTCACACTGATGCAAGAGGTGGGCTCCCATGTCCTTAAACAGCTCTGCCCCTGTGACATTGCAGGGCATAACCCCCCTCCTTGCTGCTTTCAGAGCGAGGGTTGTGTATCTGCAGTTTTTCTGGAGCATGGTGCAAGCAGTCAGTGGATCTACCATTCTCAGGTCTGGAAGATGGTGGCCCTCTTCTCATAGCTCCACTAGGCAATGGCCCAGTGAGGACTTTGTGTAGGAGCTCCAAGCTCACATTTTCCTTCTGCACTGCCTTAGCACAGATTCTCTATGAGGCCTCCACCCCTGCAGCAAACTTATGTCTGGACATCCAGGCATTTCCATGCATCTTCTGAAATCTAGACAGAATTTCTGAACCTCAATTCTTGTCTTCTAAGCACTGCATGCCCAACACCATGTGAAAGTTTCCAAGGCTTGTGGCTTGCACCCTCTGAAGCAATGGCCTGAGCTGTGCTTTGGCCCCTTTTATCAACTGCTGGAGTGACTTGGAAGCAGGGCACCGAGTCCTGAGGCTGCACAAGCAGGGGGTCCCTGAACCTGGCCCAGGGAATCATTTTCCCCTACTAGGCTTCTGGGCCTGTGATGGGAGAGGCTGCTGTGAAAGTCTGACATGCCCGTAAGACACTTTCCTCATTCTCCTGGTGATTAGCATTTGGCTTCTTGTTATGTATGCAAATTTCTGCAGAAGGCTTTAATTTCTCCCCAGAAGATGAGTTTTTCTTTTCTATTGCATTATCAGCCTGAAAATATTTCAAACTTTTTTGCTCTGCTTCCTCTCAAACAATTTGCTACTTGAAATTTCTTCCAGTAGACACCCTAAATCATCTCTCTCAAGTTCAAAGTTTCACATATCTCTAGGGCTGGGGAAATTTGCAGTCAGTATATCTGATGAAGCATTAACAAGAGTCACCTCTGCTCCAGTTCCCAAGAAGCCCTCATCTCCATCTGAGAACTCCTTAGCCTGGACTTCATTGTCCATATCACTATAAGCATTTTGGTCAAAGCCATTTAAAAAAAGATCTAGGAAGTTTCCAACTATCCCACTTCTTCCTGTCTTCTGAGTCCTTCAAGTCTCTAGGAATTTGCATACTTTTCCACATTTTCTTGTTTTCTTCAGAGCCCCTCACTCCCAAACTGTTCCAACATCTGCTTATTACCCAGTTCCATAGTCACTTCCACATTTTCCAGTATCCTTATAGCAGCACCCTACTCTCCGTGTTATCAATTTATTGTATTAGTTCATTCCCACACTGTTACAAAGAACTGCCTGAGACTGGGTAATTTATAAAGGAAACAGGTTTAGTTGACTCACAGTTCTGCAGGGTTCAGGAAGCCTCAGGAAACTTGCAAATATGGTGGAAGGGGGAGCAAACATGTCCTTTTTCACATGGTGGCAGGAAGGAGAAGTGCCAGCAGGGGAAATGCCAGATGCTTATAAAACCATTAGATCTTGTGAGAACTTACTATCATGAGAGAAGCATAGGGGTAACCACCCCCATGATTCAATTACCTCCCACGTGGTCCCTCCCATGACACAAGAGTATATACAAGACTACAATTCAAAATGAGATTTGGGTGGAGAAACAGCAAAACTATATCACCATACTAACAAGATTCTGAAAATTGAACATTTCAGTATAAAAATCACAATGTAGCTTAACGTACCTTGTTATAAATTCAGACTAAAATATCTGTAACAAGATAAAAGTTCACCATGGAAATGTACAATTTTTATTTACAATCATTACCATTATATAGAAGAACATGAAGAGGATGAAGAGATTCACTATAAAGTAACAAACAATTGTCCAATCTCTTACTTTATTATAGTGTCTGAAATAAAATAGCTAGATTCAGATTCAGCAAACAACGAATGAAAGTAATGGTTTAGAAACTCTCACTTAGTTTAATTGGAGCCAAGATTTACATTTTGTTTTAAAACATGTTTAGGAATGCTGCCTCATTGCAACTATGGGGGTTATCATTTAGCCGTGAATGAAGAAATCTCTTCTCCTAACCTGGAGCCACATAATCAAGCAATTAACCTGGAATTGAAGTATAATTTAAAGCCCTAAAACATTTTACTTGCCCCCAAAACTCTCTCCCTGGGGGGTATTATGTTCCTCCTCCCCTCTTCTGTGTGAATTGAACACTTCCATCAAACTCAGACACACATACCACCACCCTCCCTAATGGAATGGCTACTAATTTCTGCTACAGTAGCTGTTTTTAAAAACTCATGATTACCCTGTCATTCTGAACCAATGGCTTCCTTTTTGTCTTTGTTTCACAAAAGCTGGCTAGAATTAATAGATTTTATTAGCAATACAAATGGCTAATCATGGAAAAGACAACTATACTAAGCTAAGAAAAAATTGCTTACATATTAGGGAATAAAGTCAATCAAATACTTTTATCCAGTGTGTGAATTAATAAACATAAATTTGATGGGTCTAGTTCATGACACGTAATATATGACTTGCAAATGTTGCTTTCCTTCCTATTAAAAGTTTCACTTAAATTCCTAATGTAAACATTGTGAAATTAGTACTTTTCAGAAAAAATAGGTTTTCTTGTCAAGGCTCCAATATTTCCATACACAGCATAGTTAGAAAGAATTAGAACTTCTTTCCAAAAGGTCAGTAGATGACTGCGCCAGTAATTGCCCAGTAGGACAAGTAAAGAATAGTTAAATCATGAGGTAAGTCTATTACAGAGCAGAGGCTGCAAGTAAGAAACACTAGGCCCCTAATCAAATGTGTTCTCCTGTTTATTACAGTGATATTCTTCAATTTTTTTATATTAAAATTTGTGTGGAAACTTAAGAAGATAATAGAGGCCAAAATTACATTCAGGCTCCATTTTATCACCTCAGTTTATTTAACAAAGAAACTCCATTAGAAAAACTTTATAATGGAGAGGAAAATTTTACTAATGGAAAATTCATTTCAGTGACATCTTATCCTTAGCCAGAAAAAGCTCTTCTGAAAGTTAGGGAATCAATAATGCTGATGAGTTCTTGATGCAAATATGATATAGAATATCAATAAGATGATAATATGATAGAATACTCCTAGTTAACACAACGTGGTAGAAGCAAAAATATGCTAATTAACCAAGCATTCCAATGAACAGAGGCTCTTAGGGATACTTTGTGCTGCACATTGTGTACTTTTAATTAAGCTATTGTTTGCAAAAATAACTAGAGACATCATAATTTTTAAAATACAAAAATTTAGATTGTTCCAAGAACACATAGCAACACACTATTTAAAAAGATGTAATAAACAATTAAGATAAGTTATTTTTAGGGGCATACCTTGATGACTCTGTTGCAAACAATATATTTATATAATAAATTTATAAATAAAAACGTGTTCTGCAATTTAATGTTGACTGTTTTGTTGCAGCTCATATAAGCAAAATCATTCAAAAGTCAACCCAATGTGAGCTGATATCTAGATACTAGTTTAGATATAATCAGACTTTGATAGCCTTAAATTTGACCTTAGGCATCATATTGCTACCCTACTATCAGATTTACTGCTAAATAATGAATCTTTTAATATATTTGACTCCTTTATCTATTCTATTTCCATGCCATTTTTCATGTCAAAGTAACTGGATTTAGGGTCCAAATGTCTCTCTACCCAGTTTGTAGTAAGGCTTCTCAGATTCTGATTAATTCATGATTGAAGACAACTCAAGTACTCAAGTAGACTGCTCTCATAGTAGTTGATTGATTCTATAATATAATTTTCATCCTTTTAAATGTATACTGGATAGTAAGATTGTCTGCAATTAGACAGATAGTCTTCTATGAAGAACAGATATGAACATATCAAGGCTTAAATATTTAAATATTGATAGCTTGTGGGAGATAAATGTTTAGAGAATATAGTAAATACAAAATTCTATAAATAACCATGATCACCCCAATTTTTAATGTTCCTATCTAGAAAATTGAAATAATAATTTTATCAACTACAAATGACCAATAAGAATTAACAATGAGATGATCTACATAAGGTTCTTGGCAGCAGAAGTATTCAATAAATGATAGTCATTCTTTACTTTTGATTTAAATGTAATATTTTATTAATAATGTAAAGAATGGATATGGTAAAAACTGTGAGGGAATTGTTTTTTCCTTCATCTTTCAGGAGTCAGATTTGTTTTCTTTCTTGTTACCTTAATTAGAGCAACTGAACCTGCAGTTTCTCTTGTTCTCCCCACAGTTTTCAATTAATGAATACTGGATAAAGGGCAGCACTGAAACTGATTAGCCAAAATCTTTGTAAAGCAAAGATCCTCATATGGTAAAATGTCATCTATAAAATCTTTTTCAGAACATTTTTTATTCCCCAACTTTTTTTTTTAGAATAATAACAGGTTAAGCAAACGTTTCCTGGATATTTCTAGAAGAGCAAATAGTAAAGTATGAGATTAAATGAATCACAGAAATACAAACACGTATCGCTGAAGGCATATCAGGAAGCCCTGATGAGAATCGCCAATCCAAATACCAACCATAGGCAAATAGGTTATGCAATCGAGTACATACGGCAATCTATGGAAGCTAAGACAAATGAAACAAAGCATAACCCTTTTAACAGAGGTAGCTTTTATTCAGCTCCATCCAGTTGTTGCCATGAGAAATTAGACCCAATGTTGTCATATGTTCAGATTTTTCAAGATAGATGGAATATTCATCGACGTATGTTTAGATGCTCATATCTTAAATGATGTCAACTCGTTTCATTTTGAGAGTACATTTTTGGCTAGAAGTATCCCATATACAGGCAGTTTGTGAATTCTGTGCTATTGAGTGAGTTAACTCTCCTTGCAAATGAGAAAGGTGATACTAAAAAGGTCACTGTACAATAAATAGGAATATGTAGATCCAAAAAATGTATGCATACCAATAAGTTTAATAGCAGAGAGGGGTAAATTTATTTAGTCTATGTTAAAATTAAAATACAATTTTCTTTTTTAAGAACATGATTTTCATATACTCTTCCTCTGCAAAAATTAACTTTATTTCCATCAAAGCCACTTTATTCTTTCTTATTCTTTATTCATCTCATTATACATTCTGGTCTACACTGGCCTTTTTAATACTATTCCTTTTCATTCTCCTAAAATCTACTACCTACACAAGTACATTTTAAAACACTAATTGATTTTCATGGACAAATACAAATGTAAGTTTTCTGAGAGCAAAAACAACCAATCACTTACTCTCAACTTTATCCTTTGCACCCTGCACAATGCCAGAGGCATGGAGATGATCAATACATATTTCTGGAATTAATGCATATTTCTGGAATTAATGAATCAGTGAATGATCACCCCAGTCAGAAATGCTGGTTCCATTCTCTAAAAAACTAGAATATTTCTTAGGTTTGGAAGCACTTGTCTTAAACTTTCTGGTTCTAAGCCCTTTTGCTAAACTGAAAAAAAGGTGGGGTTTTTTTGTTGTTTTGTTTTGTTTTTTTAAGAAGGAGTTTTGTTCTGTTGCCCAGGCTAGAGTGCAGTGGTGCATTCTTGGCTCACTGCAACCTCTGCCTCCTGGATTCAAGCAATTATCTGCCTTAGCCTCCCGAATAGCTGGGATTAGCACATCCGGCTAATTTTCTGTATGTTTAGTAGAGACAGGGTTTCACCATCTTGGCCAGGCTGGTCTTGAACTGCTGACCTTGTGATCCACCCATCTTGGCCTTCCAAAGTGCTGAGATTATAGGCGTGAGCCACCTCACCTGGCCAAGGTGTGTCACATATTAATGGTTGTCAGTTTTCTTGCTGTCTTTAAAATGTAGAGTACTCAGGCTACACTATGTACAAGTCTGGGCCCCAGAATTCAACTTTGGGATATTAGAAATAGTCTCACCCAAACATACCTGTTTCTTTCTTATTTACTCTCCCTCACTAGATTTTAATATCTTTGCAAGCAGAAGTGACATTGTGTATTAACTGCTTACTCTCATTAAAATGATTAGCCCAAAGACTTCCCACATGATAATCCTTTAATGAAGTGAAATGAATAAAAATTGATAAGGAAATGTTTTACTCTAACTCGACATTTCTAATTATTTTTCAGTGGCATTGTTATTTTTTTCATCCCAGTCTTCATATCAGATGTTCAAATAATTAAAAGGAAATAAAATTTGAAATGTCTAATCATCAGCTGAATTTAGTTCAACATCATATTATCATTTTTTGCTCATCTGTCAAACACCATCCTTGATGCTGAGGAACCAAAGAAGCAAATACAGACAAAAGGAGGCATAGCACAGTGATATGCACAGTAATGGCAAGATGTTCCAGGTGCTGCTGGAGGAAATAGAAGTTATTGACACTATGTAGGGTGATGCACAAGTGCTATTTACTAAAAAGCTTTGTTTAATGCAACCCCACTGTTGAAATCCTATATTTCTTCAAATTCATTAAGAGAGAAGGGTAGGCCGGGCGCGGTGGCTCAAGCCTGTAATCCCAGCACTTTGGGAGGCCGAGACGGGCGGATCACGAGGTCAGGAGATCGAGACCATCCTGGCTAACACAGTGAAACCCCGTCTCTACTAAAAAATACAAAAAACTAGCCGGGCGAGGTGGCGGGCGCCTGTAGTCCCAGCTACTCGGGAGGCTGAGGCAGGAGAATGGCGTAGACCCGGGAGGCGGAGCTTGCAGTGAGCTGAGATCCGGCCACTGCACTCCAGCCTGGGCAACAGAGCGAGACTCCGTCTCCAAAAAAAAAAAAAAAAAAAAAAAAGAGAGAGAAGGGTAATTTTAATCACCAGATTTTAAAATGTAATTTAATAATTTAGACATGAAATCAGAGTGTCAGGTAATTGTTGGCTTTCACTTCCTCAAAGACCATTGCCTTCACTTGTGCTGTCTCACGTTCTACCCTGAGGCCATGTTTATCCAATCTCTGAGATGACCACACTCCAGATAGGAGGCGTTACTGTATTATTTATCTATCATTGTATAACAAATCACCCTGTATTTGACATCTCAAGACAACAAACATTGATTATTTCACCAAGTTTCTGAGGGTCGAGAATGTCACAGAGGCTTAGCTGTTTGGTCTGACTCAGGGTCTCTCCCAAGTTGCAGTCAAGCTCTTGCTTGGAGCTCTGGTCGTCTCTAAATTTTGCTGCAGTTGGAAAACCTGCTTCCAAGCTCACCTGTGTGATTTCAACAGCCTGAGTTCTCACCATGTGGACTTTTCCATAGGGCTGCTGATAACACGGCAACTTCCTTCTTCCAAAATGAGAGATTCAAAATAAAGACAAAAAAAGTGGACACCTGTGGCAAGTTCAAAGATTTCAAGGCTGATTAAGGGAAAAAACAAGTCCATGGAATGGCAGTACATCGCAAGATTTATTGGGTGGTGCTTAGACAAGGTTGCATGACAGAAGTCCCTCAGGGCAGGAGACTTCCCAGGGACAGCAGCAAGAGACACTGTCCACAGGGTGAAGAGGATAAGGAAACTCCTGGGGAAGGAGGGGAATCTGAGAGACGGTTTCCGTGTATAGGTGATGTCATTTAGTGACAAAGTGGGAGTTTCTGGGTCAGTGAGCTCCAAAGGGCAGCAGAAGTTTGGAGTCTTTTAAAGTTACAAGGTTTGTCTTATCTATGCCTAGCAGGTGTTGGCTGCAATTTTACAGGGTATGCAAAGCAGGAAGGCTTAAAATCACTAAATATATACTTATTTAGGCTATACTTAAAGCAATTGGATGTGTACGAATTTGAATTTGGTACCTACAGGTTTTGAACAAATGGTCCTTACCATGCTGCGGGGTAAATAACATCAGGGCCCCTATACAGAAATCATGTTTGGTTCATTTACATAACAGCATTGAAGATTGAACCCACAATCTTTTTTTTTTTTTTTTTTTTTTTTTTAGATGGCATCTTGCTCTGTTGCCTAGACTGGTGTGCAGTGGTGCAATCATAAGCAAGAAGCTACAGTCTTTTATAACTTAATCTCAGAATTAATATATCATTACATCTTCAATACGAAAAGGGTCAAGAAAAATTCTGGTACAAGGCATGGGATGACTATACAAGGATGAGAAATCAAGGAGGTAGAGATCATTGGAAGCCATGCTGGACGCTGGCTTCTATACCTACGAGAAATCACAGCTGAAGAAGTGAGTGTGAACCACAGTTGTATACCAACTTTCCTTATTTTTCTGGTGCCAACCCTTGCCAAGACTGTCTGGACACTTACTAGTGTTTTGCTCTCTAGTCTATTAATCTAAGGTTGTATTTTTACTTTAGCTAATTTTCTGGATTCAATATTTTTCTTCTTTGTACTAAAGTACTCATAGGTTTTGTTTTCCTTGGCTGATTTTCTGAACTTCAACTGGATAAGCCCTAACTTTTGCATTTACCCACCTGTCAGGTAGAACTCAACTTATTTTCCCAGCTCCCACAAACCTTCCCCGATGGATTGTCAGAAAATTACAACATGGTGTAAAATCTTTTAAGGATAAAGCTACTACAGATAACCTCTAACACATTTTTATATAAAGGCAAAAAATTAACACCATGTTATCATATACAACAATAATAACACAAGCAATAATCTTTTCTCATGGATCCTTCTTCAGTGATTTCTTCCTTTTCCCTTAAAAACTTCTGCAATAAGTGAGCAGGTGGGTGATAAAACATCTAAAATTCCTACTTCACAAAAAATATTGACTGTAAATCAGGCATATCTTGTTATTCTTTCACCTGTGTAGAACTCCTGATCTTGGCTTCATTCATAATAGAAACTCATATTCAGATGGTTCTATAGAGAGTAGGAAAAAATGTGACATTCACCTGTCAGTACCCATATTGTTCTAGAAAAGTTATGATATTGTTGATTTTAAGCAACGAGTAATCCAAAATTATAATTCTATTGAATATTAGTTTTAATACTAAGTTTTGATACTTTCATTTCATTGTGTTATGATATGCCTCTTCCACTTTCATCTTCTTTTCTGTGACTATTCCTCTTTGGGACCATGAGAGGGTTACTTGATGATTAAGTGATTGTCACTCCTTTCTTCTTTGTTCACACCATCTTTCCAAAGCATTTCATATTTAAAAAACACGTACAATTTTATCAGCCCACATGGTTAAGTTAAGAAAGATTGCAATAAATCATTCTTACCCATCCTTAATTGTCTTCGTTTGTGAGCAGACATGCAGAACAATCCCTGTCTAGACAGAGCTGACACTTTCCACCATCATTCAAGGGTGACCTTTGAGTCATAAATTCCAGGAGGTGAAAGAGATAAACAAATCCTTTGAGATTAAAGTTATCTCTTCACAGGTTATCTGAGTGCCACCCTTACTAGGGTTATTTATTGTTCAAACCTTTTTTCTGCATAAGAAAAAAAATGCATTTAAAATTATTCAATGCTTGTTATTATATGTCAGGTCTTGGGGTAAAATGGAAGGTTAAAGAAAAAGAAAGATATGGCCTAATTATCAGGTAGCTTAAAGTTCAACTAAGGAAAACGCATCAGCCAAAAAAAAAAAAAGCACACAATACCATTACTGCAGATTGTGGTAATTACTGAGTGCGGTGTAAGCATAGAGCAGATTCTGATCTCGTCTGTAGGGTCATGAAAAGTTTTACTCAGGAACTGACTTCACAGCTAAGATTGGAGAATGAAAAGGGCTTAACTAGAAAGAGAGGAGGGATGATAAGGAAAAGATATGGAAAAAGAGTCTCAGTAATAGATAGATTATGTCACAGACATAAAAATAAAAGGAAAATAAAATCGGCTATAGATGAAGCACAGAGAGAGGGAGGGGTAGCAAAAAATGAACATGGAGATGTGGGTATGAATCAGATCATGTAGGTTCCCGTGAATATGGTGACCGTATAACTTATTGTTCAGATTATTATCATTCTGAGAGTGAAAGGTGAAGCTATTACTTTTTTCAGGACACCAGGCATAAATCAAGACTCTCCAAGGCAAATAAGAATTTATGATATTTCTACATACAGGCCACATTAAGGATTTTGTTCTTAATAGTAAGAGAAATAACTACAGTGATGCATTGCTTAACTATGGGAAATTATTCTGAAAAGTGTATCCTTAGGCAATTTTGTCATTTCACAAACATCACAGAGTGTACTTACACAAGCATATATGGTATAACCTACTACATGCCTAGACTATATGATATAGCCTATTGCTCCTAAGTCTCAAACCTGTATGGCATGTTATTGTACTAAATACTGTAGGTAATTTTAATACAATACTATTAGTATATCTAAACATAGAAAAGGTACAGTAAAATATGGTATAAAAGATAAAAGATAGTACAACTACATAGAGAATGTACCATAAATGAAACTTGCACAACTGGAAGTTGCTCTGGGTGAGTCAGTGAGCGAATGGTGAGTGACTGTGAAGGCCTGTGTATTAGTCTGCTCTCACATTGCTATAAAGAACAATCTGAGACTGGGTAATTCATAAGGAAAAGAGGTTTAATTGGTTTATGGTTTCACAGGTTGTATAGGAAGCATATCTGAGAAGGCTTCAGGAAACTTACAATCATGACAGAAGGTGAAGAGGAAGGAGTCACATCTTACATGGCTGGAGCAGGAGGAAGACAGAGAAGGGGTAGTTGCAGCACACTTTTAAACAATGAGATCTCATGAAAACTCACTCACTATTATGAGAACAGCAGGCCGGGTGCGGTAGCTCACACCTGTAATCCTAGCACTTTGGGAGGCCGAGGAGGCCGAAGTCAGCTCTCATGATCAAATTACCCTAATCAGGCCCCTCCTCCAACACTGGGGATTACCATACAACATGAGATTTGGGCTGAGACAAAAATACAACCCATATCATTCCACCGTGGGTCCCTCGGAAATCTCACTTCCTTCTCACATTGAAAAATACAATGACGCCTTCCCAACAGTCACCCAAAGTCAGCGAAGTCTTAATTCATTTCAGCATTAACTCAAAATCCACATTCCAAAGTCTTATCTGAGACAAGGCAAGTCCCTTGAGCTTCTGAGTCTGTAAAATCAAAAGCAAGTTAGTTACTTCCAAGATATAATGAAGGTACAGACTTTGGGTAAATGCTCCCATTCCAAATGGGAGAAATTGGGCAAAACAAGGCAGCTAAAAATGCCATTCAAGTCCAAAACCCAGCAGGCAGTCATTAAATCTTAAAACTCCAAAACAAACTCCTTTGACTCCATGTCCGACATCCAGGCCACACTGTTGCAAGGGATGGGCTCCTGATATGGTTTGGGTGAATCCCCACACAAATTTCATCTTGAATTGTAGCTCCCATCATTCCCACTTGTTGTGGGAGGGACCCAGTGGGAGATAATTGAATCATAGGGGCGATTTCTCCCATACTGTTCTGGTAGTAATAAAAAAGTCTCATGGGAGCTGGTTGTTTTGTAAGAGGAACCCTCTTCACTTGGCTCTCATTCTCTTCTCTTGTCTGCTGCCATGCGAGACATGCCTTTCACCTTCTGCCATGATGGTGAGACCTCCCCAGTCATGTGGAACTGTGAGTCCATTAAACCTCTTTCTTTTGTAAATTGCCCAATCTCAGCTATGTCTTTATCACCAGCATGAAAACAGACTAATACAGCTCCCAAGGCCTTGGGCAGCTCTGCTCCTGTGGCCTGTGGCTCTGCAGGGTACAGTGCCCACGGCTGCTTTCATGGGCTGGCATTGAGTGCCTGTGCAAGCTGTAGGTGGATCTACCATTCTGGGGTCTGGAGGATGGTGGCCCTCTTCTCACAGCTACCCTAGATAGTACCCCAAGGTGCCTTCTGTGTGCAGGTTCCAAACCCACATTTCCCCTCCACACTGCCCTAGTAGAGGTTCTCCACGAGGGCTCTGCCCCTGCAGCAGACTTCTGCCTGGATGTACATCATGTGAAATCTAGGTGAAGGCTCCAAAGCCCCACTTCTTGCTGTCTGCACATCTGCAGGCTTAATATCACATGGAAACCACTGAGGCTTATGACTCACAACCTCTGGAGAAGCAGCCTGAGACATATCTGGGACCTTTTTAGCCACAGCTGGGAGCAGCAGGGATGCAGGGAACAATGTTTTGAAGTTGTACAGGGCAGCCAGGCCCTGGTTCTGGCCCAGGAAACCATTCTTCCCTCCTAGACCTCCAGGCCCATGATGGGAGGGCCTCTGAAATGCCTCTGAGGCATTTTCCCCATTGTCTTGGCTATTATTTGGTTCGGGCAAAAGTAATTGCTGTTTTTGCCATTACTTTCAAGAAGAGGAAGGAGTCACATCTTACATGGCCGGAGCAGGAAAAAGAGAGAGAAAAGGGAGATGCCACACATTTTCAAATAACCAGGTCTTGTGAGAACTCACTCACTATCATGAGAAAAAGTCTATCCCCGTGATGCAATCACCTCCCATCAGGCCCCTCCTCAACATTGTATATTACAATTAGACATGAGATTTGGGCCCTGGTCAGAAATACAAACTCTGTCAGTTTATGACATTATTGTACATTACTCTAGGCTTTATAAGCAAGGTACATTTAGGCTGTACTAAATTTATTAAATATTGTTTTATTTCTTCAAAGGTAAATTAACCTTAGCTTGCTAAAACTTTTAAATTTATAAACTGTTTACTTTTTAATTTTTGATTTTTTTTGTAATAACACAGCTTAAACACAAACACGTTGTACATCTGTACAAAACGTTTTCTTTTTATCCTTATAAACTATTTTTCTATTTTTAAATTTTTTTCCTGCTTTTCAAACTTTGTGTTTCTGTTTTGACATAAGCATACATATTAGCCTATGCAGGACCAGAATCATCATTATCGCTGTTTCACACCTCTATATCTTCCCGTTGGAAGGTTTTCAGGGCCAATAACATGCATGGAACTGCCATCTCCTTTGATAACAATGCCTTCTTCTGGATACTTCCTGAAGGACCTGCCCAAAGCTCTTTTATAGTTAACTTTTTCTGTATATAAGCAGAAGGAGCACACTCTAAAATAACAATAAAAAGTATACTATAGTAAAACATAAACCTTTAACATAGTCATTTATTAGCAAGTATTAAGTACTGTACACAATAGTATTTATTATACTTTTAAATGAATGACAGCATAATAGGTTTGTTTACAACAGCATTACCCAAAAAATGTGAATAATGTTTTGCAACAGGTTATTAAGGTGGCTACAACATCACTAAACAATAGGAATGTTTTAGCTCCATCATAATCTTATGGGACCGTGTCACTGAAGAAAATCTCATCATGCAGCACATGATTGTAATTTAAAAGTAACAAGCAAAGGAGAGATATGATAATATTGGTTCTATAGAAAAGTCTCTCTGATTGAAATAAAAGTGAGTCATGAGAGATTAGTTAAAGAGCTATAGAATTTGTTCAGGTAAGTGATGATAGTAACTTAGACAATATGGAAAATAAAATAATTGAAGGGATTGAAGATGACTCAGAGGTTTCTATTTGACTCAAACTACATAAAGGGGAGAATATATCAGGTCTGGCATAGATCACTGTGGAGTTATTTTTGGATATTATCAATACCTTGTAGCCAAAAACCACAAAGAACACAGCTATAAAGTTGGGATTATTTAATCCTGGCAATGAGGGATGCTATAGTTTGGATGTTCTCTCAAGCGTCATGTTGAAATTTGATACTTAGTGTTGGAGTAAGGGTCTAATGAGAGGTGTTTAGTTCTTAGGGGTGGATCCCACTTGAATAGATGAATGCCTTCCCTGAGGGAAGCAGTGTTGAGTTCTTGTTCTACTAGTTCCCTCCAGCGCTTGTAGTTAAAAAGAGGCTGGCCCCTCCTGACTCCTTCTTGCTTTGTCTGGCACTGTGTGCTCCCTGAACATGCTGGTTCCCCTACATCTTCCACCATGAGTAGAAGCAGCCTAGGACTTTTCACCAGATGCCCAATCTTCCAGCCAGCAGAATCTTGAGCCAAATAAACCTCTTTGTAAATACCTAGCCTTGGGTATTCCTATATAACGACACGGAACGGACAAAGACAAGGGAGAACACACACTACGGAGACCTGTGGATCATCTCAGTAAATGCATTTGAAAAGAGAATTATTCGTTGTGTGGCTTGTGTTGGTGATTTGAGGAAGGTATAAGAAAGCAGAGATTTATTCTGAATCGGATACTGTTTGTCAGAAGAAGCAATTCTATGATCATCTGAATCATTCTTCTTTAAGATAAAGGAAGAATAGAACAAAGCCAAGTTGGTTAATAAAATAGCAGTGATTCATATTAATGAGGATATTGAGATGTATGGTCATTTTTGTGGTTTGGAAAATTGTCATGTTTTTTCTGTACTCAGATTGGATTACAAAGTGGCCTTATTGTGTCTTGATCCCCCAGAGTCACACAGTGGCCATGTCTGCTGTAGGCATTCTGTAAAATTGTTAATGTTGAAGAGGAGAACACCATGGTCCCTCTGTGAGTGCCAGCTCATAGTAGCTTCAAGAGCCAGCAGGTGATAACACCAGGCCAGGCCCTGGATATTGGAGGCTGGTTTTCTCTTTCTCAGTAGAGTAAGTGAGGGTGCCTTTGAGACAACCAAGTAAAGATTTTGAGGGTGTGTTTGGATATATAAGTCTAGGTCTTAGTGAAAAAATCCTGATTAAGAAAAAACAGTTGAGTCTGTTTAGCACTGAGTAGGTAGTGATAATGTAATAATCTTAACAACTTCAATGGGCTTTATGTGTATTAATATAATCCCACAGAATCTCTAAGAGCTAGTTATTACTACTATCTCATTTCATAGTAAGAAAATTGAGGCATAGACAGTCTAAGAAACATTACCAAGGTGACATAGCTAGTAACTGATGAAGCTGAAATTTTAACTAAGGCAGACTGATTCAAGAGTGTGTAATCTTAACTGCAACTCCACACTATGGCATATGTTGTATGACATTAGTCAGATAAAAGACTATTTAATTATTAGACAGAAAGAAGCCTGAGTCCTGTCTCTTACACTTATCAGTTACATAAACTTGGAGAAGGTCATTTAACCTCTGTGCATTCATTTATATTCTTTGCAACACAAGGAAACACAAAAGACTGTGTGCATTCAAATGTCAACTGCATATGAAAGTGCCCAGCATTGTGTCTAAGACCTAATAGACCCACTTCAAAGAGTAGATTTTAGATAAAAGTTAAAAACATTTAGATAAAAAGTTATCAGCATGATTTAGACCTTTTCCTAAAGCTAAATTACACCAATGAAAACAGAATATTTAAGGCTGAAGGAAAATATATCTAGAAAGCATTCCATTTTCAATGTCTTCCAAACAAGTTAGAGACAAAAAGATCAAGGGCCTGAGAACAATAAAAGAAAAGAAATATTGTGCCATTATTTTTTTAAAGTGCTGATAAATTAGTGAAACTAACATTTTATCACTGTTCTGAAAATGCTCCCATAAAATGAAAAGATAAATGAGACACAAATATTTGCTTATATGACTACAAATTTGGGAAGCCTGAATTTGATGATAAATGGTGTTATCTTTTCAAAATAGTATGAACTGTCGAAACATGAAATTCATGTGGTAGTCATGGTACTTTCATTTTCCTTTTATGGCATGTAAACTTTAAAATGTGATTATGTTCTCATGTTTCAGCAGAATTCATGGTGGTTTGTGACTTGGTACATATAATAAATGTCTGCTCAGGCACTTAATAAAATAACATGCTAAGGGAAATAAGTTTGTGGGTGGAATAAAGTATTTATTAGGTCTGGTTTTCCCCTTGAAGTCTGCTATCAGTATGGTAGTGGCCTTCAGTGACGTTTTCAGCTAACTGACAGGGAAACAGGCTTCATTTAAGAACTGAGAAAAGTGTCTTTCACTGGATCTCAAGACAATTTGCACAATTAGCATCTGCTAAAATGCTGGAAGGGATTGTCCAGAACCTATCGTTCTAATGTTTCAGCAACCCACTCAACACTCAGAAAATATTATACCTGGAAGCTATAAAAATATTTAAATCATCAAATTGCCAAAATGAAATTGGAAAAAGTAAGACTGATTTGTAAAAGACCATGTATTTAATTTAACCCAGGTCATTTTTTTAAAAATTCAGAGCAATGTCTTATAACTTCACTTGGTATGTGATGGAGTGTGCATCACTTCTTTGAGTGCAAGTCATTTTTTATGTCACTTTTTCATTAATAGGGAGCACGCTGAGCACATCTCCACTCATCACCAGGAGCCATAACATTGTCAGCCATTTTTGGGAGGTTATTTTTCCTTAAGAAAAAAAAATTTAAAAAGAAAATATCTAAAAATTGTGTAGGTAGGTACCAAATTGACCTAATTATTTATACACAAATAACATTACAGTTAATATTTTAGAAATTTCAATTAAATGCAAAAAGAATAACAGAAGATAGTTATCAAAGAACTTACTTGATAATTGAGGTAAATAAGTTCAGAATGCTATTCACAATCTAAGGTCTTGAGACAAATCTGTCTGTGATTGACCACGATTATGCCATGGAATCTGTAATATCTCTTATAATTTTATGTATTTTGTAACTTATCTGCTATGCATACAATGTACTTTACACTTTTTGAGTACAGAAAATTGTTTTATACTTTAAATTTTTCTTTGATAAATTCAGCATAGTTTTTTGCAATAGGTATATAGAAATTAGAACAGCTCTAGTTTGGAATCTCAGTTCTGCTACTATTAATATATGATCCTGGATGGAATGCTTGGGGTTGGATAGGTTGTTAAACTAACTGAACCTTAGTTTTCTCATATGCAAAATGAATACGTACCCTGAAGGGTGGCTGTGAATACCTACTAAAGGAGCTCAATAAAAAATGTTCACTCTCACAATTTGCTTCATAAATATCAGTTGCTTTTTTGGAGGCTGAGTTAGAATATAATACTTCCCTACAAGACTCAGATTTTAAATGGAGATTTCTACAGGCAGAAGCAGACTCTTCCTTCTTTCTAAAGATCTCTTTAATCTCCTCCTTGATCTACAAGGCTCAAAGAGTATAATCCTCATAGAACATAGTATTTTTAAAAGAACATTCCAAATTCTAATATATCTTATTAATAATGTTTGTTAATTGTTTTCACATTTTAGAGTAAACAAAAGGTGCTCTAATACCAAGTACAGGGGCTGAGTTCTCACTGCCGCTATTAAAGGAAAATATTTCCTAAGTTCAGGAATTTCTCCTTAACTGTCCCAGGGGTCTAATGTGTTCATCTGTGTCTAATAAAAGAGGCAATTGCAGCAAGTTTTTTAAACCTGTGTTGGTGAAGCAAGTACAGTGAATTCATGTCTCATGACTGTGGAGTAAAAACAAGGTTAAACTGCATGTGGCATATTGTTGGATAATGCTCTCTGCCAGTGGCTATCCCAGGTACCAGGGCTGTGTCTTATCCTGCTGTAGAAAAACTTTAACAATGAATGGATTCACTACTCCCTGTCACACTCAGTGAAGAAGGCTCTTTTTCAAGCTGGCAAATGTGAATATATCATCAAGCTATTGAAGCTTCATGGAGGAGAAGAAAGTAATAACAGCTGACTTTGGTGAGCTTCGCTACTCAACCAAATTTGGTCTTGGATAGAATGGTTCAATGTATGTGCTTTCTAAAGAAAGGAGGATACTAGAAGATGCATGTTTGTTTTTAGATAACATCTCAGTAACATGGAAATCATGGATATTATTTTTGTATGGCAACATTGAAGACACTTACTGAAACAAAAATGGAAATTACATGTCTCTGTTGCTTGAAGTTGGAATGATAATAACAAAGTAAGGAAAAATAGTTTGTTTCTGCTTGTTTCCTTGCTTGCTTATTTTGTGTTTTATTGTGTGGTCCAATGATTACATTCTCAACTGATAATGTATTTATGGAAATAAGAAAAGTACAAACTTTTGATGGGTATAGAAATTTTATGAATACTACAAAAGAAATGCAGACTACAATTTATTTTTCCTGTGATTTATCAGTGGTCTCCAATCTTTTGGCAACTAAAATTGGATGTTGGAATAGAAGTGATCATAGATGATGGAATTATTTATCATTCTGGCTGTTTCTATGCAGGTACGAAAAGCTGCTACTTTATAGAAACTCAGTGGAGCTGACCCAGGGTCAGTATGACCTCCACCAGCTGCGCCCCTGCTCACATCCTGTCTGGTATCTTGCAGCGTGATGTAGGATATTGACACAAGTACAGTGAGGAGGGTACACATTACATAAGAGGAAATTGAGAAAGAGCCACTCCCTTAATTCTGGAACATACGGTGTGATCTCAACAAGGCACAAATGCAGAATTTGGCAGTTGCCTCTCAAAATAACTCAGAATAGGATAAAAGACTGAAGGAAGAGAACAGTTCCCATGTGTGAGGTCAGTTCAGGAAGGCGTCTCTGTCCCTAGACTCTGGCGACTGGGAGAACTGTGAATCCTAAGGATCCCCTAGGCCAAAGACAGGCAAGTCTCCACTGCCCCAGGTTGAAACTACTCTCAGGAACTGGTATAGAAGAAAGATGGACATCACACACCGGCGCCTATCATGGGGAGGGGGGAGGAGGGAGGGATTGCATTGGGAGTTATACCTGATGTAAATGACGAGATGATGGGTGCTGACGAGTTGATGGGTGCAGCACACCAACATGGCACAAGTATACATATGTAACAAACCTGCACGTTATGCACATGTACCCTAGAACTTAAAGTATAATAATAATAATAATAATAATAATAATAATAAAAGTTTTATTACTCTAAAAAAAAAAAAAAGAAGAAAGATGGGATCAGACATGGCCCCAGAGTATAGATAAAGAAGACAAGATGAGTGGATCCCAGAGCCAGAGAGTCTCCTGCTCTTCAGAGGTGGGGTCTAGAGGGTCATCAGAGACTAACTCACTCCACTCTATGGTGACAGGACTGTCCAGGCTAGGGTGCTTCACTTGGCAGGTGTAGATGTCTCCCTTCTGGTGGCTCATTTCCAGAATCACTAGGATCTGGAAGGTCTAGTCTCATTACGAATCAGGTTGGTGGACACAACCCCAGCTATTTCCTCCTTTCCATTCAGGAACCATCAGACTTGAATGCTGCCTGGATAGAAATCTGTCATGTGGCAGACAAACAGGTTGTGGTGCTTCAGGGGACCCTTCTTGTATGGGGAGACATTCACCCTAAGCTTGACTAGGAGTAAAGAAGAAGACAAATGAAATAGTTCTGAGATTATTACTTCTTAGCTATTCCAAATGCATTATGGAGTTGGTTTCTAGATGTTGAAAATAGGAATAATGTGATTAGGCTAGTGGAAAAGGGTGGTACTGAAAAGATAGAAATGGATCTTCAAATAGAACATGCATGATTTTAAATAAAGTAGTAAGTTTTGAGAAGACTAGGAGGGAGACAAACTTACCAGTTTGTAGCACGTTTAAAGGAAATGTTAGCGATAAGTAACTGATTAACAGCCTTTGGACAAAGAATGTTTAATCAGCAGTGACACCACCTACCTATTCAATGCAAAGAATGCAATATTTGCTCAAATAATTTGTCAAAATCTATATATATATAAAACAATGATATTCTCATGGTTTATTAATCTAACAACTGTATTTTATAAAAAATATAAAGAAAATAAAGTGAGTTTTAAAGGTATTGCATTGGATCAATACTGTACTTTATAGTACCAGCTTTTTCTGATAAATAGTGGTAACACTTACCTTTGCATTGGATTTAGGGCTCACACTAATCCTGCATGGTCTCCTCTCCAGCACGATATCTGCAAATATCTCATTTCCAAATAAAGTCATGTTCATGAGTACTGGGGCTAGAATATAACATTTTGGGGAGAAAATTAAACTCATGACACTTCTATAACTCTAATACTATTAAATCAAAATTATGTGAATGGAAATTGAAAATAAAAGGCATATCTCACATTTTCAATCATCAAAGAAGGATTTGATTATATTTATTTTTTTTTACTTAATAATAACAACAGAAAAGCAGATTTGCTGCATTTACCACTGTACTGAGTATCAACATATAGATTTTAGTTCCATCATTGTCTTATGTGAATTTGAGCAAGTAATGAGACTACCACAGTTGTAGAAATTATAAAGAATACATTTCTTGAACAATATGCAATAATGCATGTAAACTGGAAAAAAAAAAAAAAAAGAGTTTGTGATCATCCTAAGTGCAAAGGAAAGTTGTTCTGGTTGTTGTGAATGGAGCCACCTTTGGCCTAGACATTACAAAATTTAAACACTTCTCTAGGGTAGGAACCACAAATAAGCTGGGAGAAAGTGGATGAGTCAAACTTTCAGAAGCCTGTTTCTGTATTGGTGCTCACTTTAGAATTAGCTGTTACTAGATAATTTTATGCTTCAAAATTAAGACTTTAAAATATGTCGAAGTAATCACAATTTTAAATTAACATTGAATTTTTTAGTATCAATGTAATCACCATATTCACCAAAAATCTAACTTAGTCTCAATTTTTCCATATCTTTTTTGTTTAATCAAATGTTACGTTACTCTTTTAATATAAAAGTAATAATTAATGGGTTCCGTATCTGGCCTACAGCATCCATTGGAAAATTGGCCAAAGTTAATAAACTCTAGAGATTTTTTCTGCTTGGTAACTTGTATTTTTGTCCACTGTAACAAGTGGTAGTAGTTTAAAAGGACTTCTCTCAGGCATAATTCTCTTGATATGAACTCCACCAAAGCAATTACTAAGCACAAAACAACCAAAAGCAAATCCTTCCTGGTTAGCTTTCTCCTTTTTTTCTTTTCTATTTTAATTTTAGTACTATGTCTATTATAGTGTAACACAAAATTCTCCAAAGTATAAAAGGAAAATAATGACAATAAGAGGAATCCCTCCACCAGATCCACAACTAATTAGGTTCACCTTTGCAGTAGAGGAGGAAAATGTAAAAAATTAACTAAGAAGTGATTGTGCACAGGCTTGAGTGTAAAAATCAATAGCTTTATAAAGTCACTACACATCAAATGCACAAAGAATAACACCTATCACCATGACTTACACATTATAGTTGCCCAATAAATATTTTGTCAAAGGAAGTAATTAACTACTTAGTTTCTGTGACATAGATAAATTTACTGTGATATCTCTCTCCCTTCAGGAAAGAAAATGAATTGATATGCTCTTGATTCCCCTATCCCATCATTCTGTCCTTAGATGCCTGAAGTAGACTCCTCAATGTGATAAGGATTTGTAAAGCACTCCTTCTTTATGTTTTTGAAAAACAAATATTTTTCTCAATTTCTACTGTCCACATTTCCCAAATGAACTTCCCCAGGCACATGATTTCTTGTAAACTCATGTAAACACACAAGTCCTTTTTAGACAGTGTGTGACAGGAGGCAAACTATACAGATTTGCACCCAAAATGAGAAGCTTGATACCTTAATAAGGTGGTATGCTCTTATTTGGCAACACAGCTAACAGTGACAGCAAATTCTGTCTGTGGTAATTTCAAAGAGATCCCTAATAACGCTTCTAAGCCTCTCTTCAATCTCATCTTATACCACCCTCCAGCCTCCCGGTTGAACACCTTATAGCTGTGGCTCATGTTATATTTAATCATCCTTCTCTACCTTTATTATATCATTCCCCTGACTGGACTGCCTCCTTCTTCCTTGGGAATGCTTTAAGTATTATTTGTCTCTCAGTCATGACCTCTGACTTAGAAACCTTTTCAGACTTGCCCAGGTCAAAGCAAGTGGTCGTCCTCTATATTTCCACAGCACCTCACACACACATAGGTACCATCTCTGCTTAAATGGATATTGTCTTAGAAAGAGCTTTCCAAAGTACCACAATCCACCCCATCATCACATTCTGTCTCAGCCTCTTATTTTTGCCTTAAATCGCAATTATTTATATGTATGTTGATGTGACTGTCTGTCTTGCTAACATGACAGATATTGTTTCTCTCCTGCTCACTTCTGTTCCATAAAGCTTAGAAGAATGTTTGGTGTAGAGTGGGTACTCAATACCTCATTATTGAGTGAATGAATATACAATGGATGAATTGATTTGAATTTATCTTTTTATTTCTTTTTTTTTTTTAATTATACTTTAAGTTCTAGGGTACATGTGCATAACGTGCAGGTTTGTTACATATGTATACATGTGCCATGTTGCTGTGCTGCACCCATCAACTCGTCAGCACCCATCAACTCGTCATTTACATCAGGTATAACTCCCAATGCAATCCCTCCCCCCTCCCCCCTCCCCATGATAGGCCCCGGTGTGTGATGTCCCCCTTCCTGAGTCCAAGTGATCTCATTGTTCAGTTCCCACCTATGAGTGAGAACATGCGGTGTTTGGTTTTCTGTTCTTGTGATAGTTTGCTAAGAATGATGGTTTCCAGCTGCATCCATGTCCCTACAAAGGACACAAACTCATCCTTTTTTATGGCTGCATAGTATTCCATGGTGTGTATGTGCCACATTTTCTTAATCCAGTCTGTCACTGATGGACATTTGGGTTGATTCCAAGTCTTTGCTATTGTGAATAGTGCCGCAATAAACATATGTGTGCATGTGTCTTTATAGCAGCATGATTTATAATCCTTTGGGTATAGACCCAGTAATGGGATGGCTGGGTCATATGGTACATCTAGTTCTAGATCCTTGAGGAATCGCCATACTGTTTTCCATAATGGTTGAACTAGTTTACAATCCCACCAACAGTGTAAAGTGTTCCTATTTCTCCACATCCTCTCCAGCACCTGTTGTTTCCTGACTTTTTAATGATTGCCATTCTAACTGGTGTGAGATGGTATCTCATTGTGGTTTTGATTTGCATTTCTCTGATGGCCAGTGATGATGAGCATTTTTTCATGTGTCTGTTGGCTGTATGAATGTCTTCTTTTGAAAAAGGGATATCAGATGCATAAGGGACTACTGTTTACAGTTTCAAATCCTCAGTACCTTCCATCATGCTTGGCATAAGATAGGGAAGCAACAGATATTAGCAAACAGTTTTATTTAAATGACACTATAGCTCAAAGAATCTCCTTCTTACATGCAATGTAGAAATAAATTCTTGCCTTATCTTAACCTAGTTAAACACCTTAATTTTCATAATTATAAGTCTTAAAATATGTTTGACACTTTATTTTCTCATATAAATCTATATCTATATCTATATTTATATACAGAGAGAGCACCATGATTTTTTAGTCTAAATATCTGTGGCTTATTTAAAACAATGGTGTAGCACTTACTGTGAAAACTGAAAGAGCCTAAAAACATTCAGCTTTCATTATACATAGGGTTGTATGAGAACATGAATACACTGTTGATTAACTAACTTTTATTTCCTCAACAGTCTTTAAACATGTGCATATGACTTTCAAAGTCCACAAGTGAAGTGAAGAGGTCCTCAAAACTCAGTGAGGTCCACATAACTGATTAAACATTTGTATTTTATTGAATAAAGCATAATGAGAAAGTGTCCAATTTCGAAAATTTTGTTGTCTCCTAAGGAACCATCAAAGCTGGCTAAAATTTAGCACCCACTTATAGCCAGTTCCTTTGATTCAAGAGATCACTTAATCACCTAAGACATAACAATAAATTTCATAGTCATTAATAAATAGACATAATTTTAACCAACACTCATCATCAAGCATTTTATCAACTCCTATGGAAGAATTGAAATTGCTCAGTTTTCACTTGGAGAAAACAGTTACTATAATAATTCTGGGCACTCTCTGACCTGACATATGATGGGCTTATTGAGGTTGAACACTGTGATACTTTTCACAGGTCAAAATATATTTAAAATCTCTCCATTTCCTTGTTTTTATTTCTTTGGCTTAGCTTGTCTTTCTTTTAAATCTCTACCCTTTTCTTTCCACTTTCTTACTGTCAGGCAAAATCGGTTCTTCCATAACTGTCTTTTCTTTGGAAAAGATTTAATGATCTAATTCACATTAAGGTTGCATTGATTAGAGGAAGCTTAATATTTGCAACTAGGGTTATTTCTCGTTGTTAGACAACAAGGCTTACTCTAAAAGGAAGGGATATGCTTTTTACACAAGATAGGACATTCTAAGAGTCCTTCAACCCATAAACAATTGTTCTTTGTTATGCTATAAATGAAAATGCTCCTTTACATGGAAACTTTGTATTACAATAACTAGTTTCATAATTTCCTAGTGTCTTCCTCTCTGATTACTTTGAGTGCATAGAAACATAAGTAGGAAAAAGAAGGCTATGGAGAGAAGAAAACTCACACAGATGCTCTCTCTTTCTCATTGTCTTTCTCCTCCTCTCTCATACACACACCACAGACATACATACATGCATACACACACATCACAGACATACATACATGCATACACGCACACACACACATGCATACATGCATATACCACACACATACATACATGCATACACACACACCACACACATACATACACACACACGACACACAAACATACACATAAGAAAAAATTTAGTTCCAAACAACAAATATATATATATGTGTGTGTGTATATGTGTGTGTGTGTGTGTATATATATGTGTATATATATAATCACCAGAGAAGAGATGTTGTTTGGAACTAAATTTTTTCTTATGTGTATGTATGTCTGTGGTGTGTGTGTATGTATGTGTGGTGTGTGTGTGTGTATGCATGTCTGTTATATTTGGAAAAGCATGGATTGAAATGTGTGTGTGTACATATATATATACACACACATATGTATACACACACACACACATATATATAAGGTTTTAGCTGATATTAGGGTCTTGGTGGCTAAGAAATTAAGGGCATAACTTTATCAGGGCTATAAGTTGTGGAATATTAGTGGTACCAAAAATTGCAATGAAAGCAAAACATCACCAGCGAGACTATATCAGAGGAGAAAGTAAACATGTTCTGAAGATAGTCACAAAAAATTCTAAGATGCAAAGCCAAAAAAATTACATATTACATTTCACATCCCAAATTATGGGTCAGTCACATTTTTCAATATATTCAGCAGAGGTTTTGCAAATTCAGCACAAAATATTATATAGTCCACTAATAAAATGTGTAAAAGTCATGACCCAAACGTGAATGAACCTTCCCCCATTATCAAATTCTTGGGAAGAAACAAAAGTGCTAAAGTTGAATGCTTTTCAGGTGCAGTTTCAAAGATCTGAAAGGCCAAATTTCGTCTACCCTGATGTTTCATCTGAACAGTCTCAAGCAAGAGAGATTTGGTACTATAACTCACAGATTTGGTCTTTGCCATTTCAATCCATGCTTTTCCAAATATAACATACTACATAATTATGGACCTTAATTTTAACATCACCTTTGAATTTTAAAAAAATATATGTATTGTTTTATTTATTTCTACCAGCATTTATCTTACAAACTAGTGTTTTCTTGGATGACATTGGAAAGTAGACAAATAATTGATGTTTGCCTCTAGAACTCTTTGCCAAAGTTCCTTTCACAGTCTGTCCTCACTTTATACACATTAGTGGCTGAATGTCACTGTCATGTGATTTCTAAACGAGGCATTGGCTAATAATACCTTACAATGTGGCCTGAGAATAACATCAAAATCTTCAGGTCACAAATATTTATCTAAAAGTAGAATAACTGAAGTTATGACATAGAGAATTTTTTTTTTAATTCTAGGAGCTTTATCTGATATTCATAATCATTCTGCCTACTTCTATGTATGAACTGTTTGGTAGATGCCAGGCATTCAGAAATTTAATGTTCCATGTTTCAAAAATTTGTGAGCTCCCCAGAAAGTCATCACATGCCATTTCTCATTTTTCTGAAGCATAAATTGGAATCATAAAAGCAGCAAGATTAATGAGGGGGAAAGACATAGTTAATACATTTTTGAGCCAACCAGGGTAACAAGATGTCACCTAACACAGTCAAAGCCAGGGGATCTTTTTGAAGTAGGGACTGTGAAGGGAGCTGTCTTAATTGGCCACCAAATTGGTTTGGGTCACTTGCAGTGGATCTTGACAGGCAACGAATTAGGAGTTTAGTTTCATAACAGGAGTCAGCAGTACTTAAGTTCTGATAAGTCTCTTATTTGGGAAAGGTGAAGCCTCATAGTTCCATATGTGACATGACAACCAGCAAGTGGGTGATTGAGGCAAGGTCTGACTACCATGGGAATGGGAGATTGCAATAACCAAAAACACTATCAAACCCATTATTCCTCCATCCTAGCTACAATAGAGTAACTTGAATGCTCGTCAAGAATTAAGATTGACACACAGACGTAGAGAAAGAATCAATGGAAGAGTCCAGGCAGGTGGTAACTCTGGGTAGTTTGAGGCCCATGTGCAACCCTGGCTGACAGTGTAGGATAACAAATTTAACTTAAATTTCACCACTACGGGAGATAGAACATGCACTCAAAACTGATGCAGAAACTTAGCAGGGTGGAGCAGCAGGTGAGAAGCATCAGTAGCCTCAACTGAGTAGTGCTGGAGCCAGGAGGAATTGACATATCACAGGATGCTGTGTAACTATCAAAAAGTGATGTATTGTCACTGCAATTAAAATCACTACAAGCATAAAATATAAGGTCAGGTAATAATGCTATAATGCTATTTGTTAATAGACATAAATGTAATAAAATAAAGGAATTATCATGCCATGCAATTACTGAGCACCTCTTAATTCATTATATACTACACCCTGGCTTACTTATGATTTATTTTTATGATTTGCCATAGTTAATCTTTTGGCACCTCCCATAGGCCAACATTTTTAGAATGTCCTTGACATTCTTGAAGTTTATTATTCTATGTGAACTTTAGAATCTATTGACTTAATTTTCCTTTGACCATTCTTAAATTTGTAGATTAAGGAGAAATGACGTATTTATAATATTGAATCTCTATATACATGAATTTCTTCGAAAGTTTTTGGTCCCTTTAATATTTTAAAGTTCCATTCACATATCTCTTATATATTTCTTATTGAGCTTATTCCTATTGGCTTTATCATTCATTGATTCTGTTAAAGTATTTTTTTCCACTGTATTTTAAAATAAATTATTCTTTTCTATGAAATTTATTTTTTTAATTCAATTAGATACATAGAAACTGAAGTAATTTATTATGGTTTATGGAGAGTGTATGAGGGAATAGGAGTGAGAAGTGAGCTTGGAAAGAAAAGCAAAAACAAAATATAACCCTATTTGGAAGCTTGGATTTTGTACTATAGGCAATGGGTAGTCTTGCAATTGTTTTAAATAGAGGACTCACATGATGAGATTTGTATTGCACAAAATTGTTGCCAGTGTGAAGAACGATTGGCTTTCTGGGGCAAAACTGAAGAACGGATGCCTTCAGAGATGTTGTTCTAAGTAAGGAATGGAGCAGGGACTGGACATGAGATTAGGAACTGAGAAAGGGGACACACTTGTTTTCTTATAGGAAAGAAAATGAGCAGGACTTCATCACTGATTGGATGGGTGATCAAGGAGGAAGAAAGAAAAGTCTGTCAATGAAGGAGGAAATAAGCTGGAATTTAATTGAATCTCTGTAAGTCACAAAAAGGAACATGTTAGCAATGACCTAAAATATAACAGAATGTGAAAAAAAAATACTTGGAATGTCGTTGGACTATCAATAAAACATTCAAGTGCCCTCTAATTCTAGACCTTTAGTCTTGCAGATGCATGGAAGCCAGATTACAGCAAGCTGAGGAGCCAATGGATGGCAGGAAAAGAGAGTAAGACAATAAACCAAGCCATACAGAATGATATCTGAGGGGTTATAAAAGTCCAAGGAAAAGAAAGCTTTTGTTTTGCAAAACATAAAGCTCAGAGGTGTATGTTTCTGTTTGAAATGAGTGAAAATAGCATGTGGTGAGAAGCTGAATTTTCTGAGGTCAAAGAGCAAGCTAAATCCTGGTGAAATTACAAAGGGTGTGCAGGAAACTGAGAGAGGTGGGAAAGACTGCTTCTGCAATTGACTGCTTCCAGAAATAATACAGTACAATAAGATCCAGAATCTGCTTCCAGAAATAATACAGTACAATAAGATCCAGAATAAAACGAAGTGAATTTCATCAGGGTTTGTGAAACATTAAATTTCTTGCTTCTGCTAACTAAAATCATAATTCCTGTTAAAAAATTAGTCATGATGATTCTTCTATAGGACAATTATTATTTCTGCTATATTCTCTCTCTTCTTTTTTTTTTTTTTTTTTTTTTACAATTTTCTAGTAAAACAAAAACATAAAAAAGCATGCTCAGGAATTCACATAGCAAAATTATTATCTCCAACTAGTTTTAAAACATACCTTTAACATTTAAAACCATTTCACTTACATTTTTCAAATATAAATGCAGATGATATGTAGATATAGATATAAAATCTTTGGCCATTTTAAAATAACAGCAAAAGAAAAGCAATGTTAACTGAAAATCCTGTATTTATTTACTCAAAAATAATAGTTAAGTTTAATATTAGTAGGCTTAATGGTAGTTAAATTTAATATTTGTTAAATATATCTGTGATAAAAGCTATGTTCTCAAACCTTTGATTACTCTTTAATTCTGTGCAGTCCACATACATACATAGTCACTTAATGCCATCTGTCTCATTGATATGTTTTGAGGGTTTTTGTTTGTTAAGTTATATTCCAAGACTGCTACTCCCTGCAAGTTCCATGGACTTGAAGCATCAGGATAATCTGGAAACTTGTTAGAAATGCAGAATCTCAGACTTTATCCCAGACCTACTGAATTAGAATCTGCATTTTAACAAGATCTCAGGGTGGTTTTTATGCCATATGGCCCTTAAAGCTGAGAAGCACTGATCCAAAATAAAACACTCATTATTTAGAGCAATACAATACTGACTGTACTACCAAGGTAGAAAAAAAGCTAACAGAGCCTTGTAGTTCTCTGCACGTAGATTTAGTAAGATTTGTGGCATCGAAAATTGTAGCATTAATATAACATTACTTAAGAATAATGTAATAGTAGTGATGATTTATAATCTTTGATATAAAAAGTTACATTATTCAGTTTTAATACATATTGAGTACAAAAATTCTAAAACCACTCCTTTTGGACATTTTGCTTTGAAATAAAATTTAAAAGTATCACCATTGAATATGTCCAACTCGCCATTTAGAAATCCAAGATTCCAATATTCTTATAATTAAATATTAGAATAGCATTCAAAGAAAACTGAGAAATAGTTTGTGATATAATGCATCTATTCTCCTGACTCAACTCTACAAAATTCTGTAATTTTAAAAATATAAACAAACGTCACCTGCTAAAAACAGTTTGAGAACTATGTAAGTCATGTTTTGCTGAAAAACAATCTCAGTATCTTGGTAGCTCACAACAACATATATTCTTTCTGCTGTGAAAATCAACTGCCTATCCATTAATCTAAGCTGATATTGGCTAGTTTAGGCTAGACTCCAGGCTTTGTCTTGCATTCTGATCTCCTCCATCTAAATGTATTCTGAGACCTAGACTGAAGCAGCTATTGTGGAATGCTTGTTTGATCATGGATCATAGGAGTTATGAGAAAGCACAGGATGCTTCGAGGCTTCGGCTGACAATTTGCTTACTGTTACTTTCATTCACATTCCATTGACTAATGCAAGTCATTTCACCAGTCTCCAAGTCAATAAATTAGGAAAGTACACCCATAATAAAAGGTGTTGCTAAGTTACATGGCAAAGAGTGTGAATGCATCATTCCAATACGAAAAGGAAAAGACTCAATCTAGAATAATTAGCTTCACACTTCTGTTATTTTTGACATGGCCTATGTGCCCTGCTCAACTATAAGCTTTCTGAAAACAAGATCAAAACACAAGCACTCCATTCCAATCTTCCCTAACCCTCACAAAAAGCAAAGATTAAATCCATTGTGTTGAATGCATTTGAGAAACTTAAAAAAAAAAATGGATTGGTGGTTTTTTGGTTTTTTTTTTAAGTTCCAGGGTACATGTGCAGGATATGCAGGTTTGTTACATAGGTAAATATGTGCCATGGTGGTTTGCAGCACCTATTAATCCATCACCTAAATATTAAGCACAGCATGCATTGGCTCTTTTCCCTAATGCTCTCCTCCCCGACCCTCTCCCAGCAAGCCCCCATGAGTGTTGTTCCCCTCCCTGCGTCCGTGCGTTCTCACTGATCAGCTCCCACTTATAAGGGAAAACATGCAGTGTTTGGTTTTGTTTTCTGATCCTGTTAGTCTGCTGAGGATAGTGGCTTCCAGCTATTTCATGTCCCTGAAAAGGATATGATCTCGTTCCTTTCTACAGCTACATAGTATTCCATGGTGTATATGTACCACATTTTCTTTATCCAGTCTGTCCTTGGAATTCCGGTGATTCCATGTCTTTGCTATTGTGAATAGTGCTGCAATAGACACACGCTTGCATGTATCTTTATAAGAGAATAATTTATATTCCTCTGGATATACACACAGTAATGGCATTGCTAGGTCAAATAGTATTTCCAGTTCTAAATCTTTGAGGAATCACCACACTGACTTCCACGATGGTTGAACTAATTACATTACCACCAATGGTGTAACAGCGTTTCTATTTCTCTGCAACATCCGTTGTTTCTTGACTTTTTAATAATTGCCATTCTGATCAGTATGAGATGGTATCTCATTGTGGTTTTGATTTTCACTTCTCTAATGATCAGTGATGTGGATCTTTTTTCATATGTGTTGGCTGCATGTATGTCTTTTCTTGAGAAGTGTCTATCCATATCCTTTGCCCTCTTCTTAATGCTTTTTTATTGCAAATTTGCTTAAGTTCCTTGTAGATTCTGGATATTAGATCTTTGTCAGATGGATAGATTGTAAAAATTTTCTCCCATTCTGTAGGTTGTCTGTTCACTCTGATAATAGTTTCTTTTGCTGTTCTTTAGTTTAATTAGATCCTATTTGTCGATGTTTGCTTTTGTTGCAATTGCTTTTGGCGATTTAATCATAAAATATTTGCTCATACCTATGTCCTGAATGGTATTACCTAGGGTTTCTTCTAGGATTTTTATAGTCCTGGGTTTTATATTTAACTATGTAATCCATCTTGAGTTAATTTTTGTATAATGTGTAATGAAGGGATCCAGTTTCAATTTTCTGCATATGGCTAGCCAGTTCTCCCAGCACCATCCTTTCCCCATTGCTTGTTTTTGTCAGGTTTGTCCAAGATCAGATGGCTGTAGATGTGCAGTTTTATTTCTGAGTTCTCTATTCTGTTCCAATGGCCTGTGTGCCTGTCTTTGTATCAGTACCATGGTGTTTTGGTTACTGTAGGCGTGTAGTATAGTATGAAGTAGAGTAGTGTGATGCCTCCTCCAGCTTTGTTCTTTTTGCTTAGGATTGTCTTGGATGTACGAGCTCTTTTCTGGTTCCATGTAAATTTTAAAATAGTTTGTTTTCTAATTCTGTGAAGAATATCAATATTAGCTAAATGGGAATCATATTCAATCTCTAAATTGCTTTGGGCAGTATGGCCATTTTGACGATATTTATTCTTCCTATATATGAGCATGGAATGTTTTTTCATCTGCTTGTGTCCTCTCTGATTTCCTTGAGCAGTGGTTTGTAGTTCTTCTTGAAGATATTCTTTGCTTCCCTTGTTAGCTGTATTCCTAGGTATTTTATTCTCTTTGTGGCAATTGTGAAAAGGAATTCACTCATGATTTTGCTCTCCGGTTGTCTATTGTTGGTGTATAAGAATGCTTGCGATCCTGCACATTGATTTTGTAAACTGAGACTTTGCTGAAGTTGGCTTGTGTACGGATGACATGATCCTATATCTAGAAAAGCCCGTCCACTCAGCCCCAAAGCATCTTAAGTGCATTGGTGAATTATTAAAATGACTAAGATTTGCTCATTAGATATAAAGCTTCCAAGTTCATTCCTTAGGTTAAATAATCATCTACAATGTTCCCCAGTCCATCTTTTTTCATTTCAATGTTTTCAATAACCATTTTCTTGTCTGCAGAGAGTTTTCTCTTAATTTTTTTTGTTATTGTTTTGGAATTAATCCACCTGTATAAAATGGCAAATTACTACCTCTTTAAATATCTTAGAGATCTTGATGGAACTAAAGATTATTTAAATAAAAAACTTTGTATAATGCCTTGTACATGGTGAATGTTCAAAGAATGTCAATGTCTTCCCCTTTTCCAAAATATACATTTGGTCTTTATTTGACAATATTTTTCATGGAATGCTAAAGTATTTGTTCACTAGAATGCTGGTATTATTTATACGTACCTCGGATATAACTTTTCTTTTGTGACAGGGTCTCAGTCTGTTGCTCAGGATGAAGTGAAGTGGCGCAATCTCTGCTCACCGCAACTTCTGACTCCCATGTTCAAACGATTCTGGTGTCTCAACCGCCTGAGTAGCTGGGATTACAGGCATCTGCCACCATGCCCGGCTAATTTTTGAATTTTTTAATAAAGATGGGGCTTCACCATATTGGCCAGGCTGGTCTCGAACTCCTGGCCTCAAGTGATCCACCCACTTCAGCCTTCCAAAGTGCTTGGATTACAGGCATGAGCCACCTTGTCCAGCCAACCTTTTCTATTTTCAAATTGGAAGAGGCTGTATCTAATTTCAAAATATCATTTTACAGATGAAATCATTTGTGATGATAAATTCAATGTCAACTTGACCAGGTTAAGAGATGCCCAGGTAACTGGTAAAATATTATTTCTGGGTTTGTCTGTGGGGTGTTTTTTGGAAGTTATTAACATTTGATTCAGTGAACTGAGAAAGGAAGATTTGCCCTCACCAATGTGGGCAGGCACCATCCAATATATTGAGCATCCAGGCAGAACAAAAAAGGTGCAAGAAGGATAAATTTCCTCTTCCTCATTGACATTGGACTTTCATCTTCTCCTGACTTTGAACACTGAATGTCTCAGTTCTTAGGCCTTTTGACTTCAAGACTTACACCAACCACCCCTCCAACACCTGACCCCAACCAACCCTCTTCTTAGGCCTTCAGCCTAGGAATTAATTATACCACTGGTTTTCCTGCATCTAGAGCTTGCAAATGGCAAATCGTGGGACCTCTCAGGCTCCATAATTGTATGTGCCCACTACCATAACAAATCTCTTCTATCTATTTCTATCTATCTATCTATCTGTCTATAATACAACCTTTATGGTATAACATGATAGGATATTATTCAATAACATTCAGAACATAAGAATTAATAGCCAGGGTTGGTGGTACATGCCTGTAGCCCAGCTACTCAGGAGGCTGAGGCAAGATGATTACTTAAGCCCAGGAACTTGAGGCTGCAGTGAGTTATGATCACACCACTGCATTCCAGCATGAGGAACAGAGTGAGACTCTGTCTCTGAAAAAAAAATACATATACATAAAAGCGTTTGGATTGGGACTACAACTGAGACAATCTAACTACCAGCTAAGTGTCTTCTGTCTACTAGACCGTATTGGAAATAAATATGTATGTTGCCACCACCTGCTTCCCCAGCTTATCCCCAGGGTGCCTCAAGGACACATGTAATTCTCTAACACTTTCAATTCTATCCCCTAAATGCATACTCAATAAAAATGTACCAATTCTAGCCCCTACTTTTTGGGAGTGCACTCTTTAGGGGCTCTGCTCTTTTTTGGAGGGCAGTAGTGAGTTCAATAATCTTTTTGCTAATATTTAAAGATGTTAATGGCCATCTCTTATCAACTCACAAATAAAAGCTGTAGAAAGGAATTATAGAAGAAAGCAGGTGTCTCTTCAATGTGATGTCTCAACCATGGGTATAGTCTGGGTAGGCCTGACAGTGAAGTGTCTAATTTACAGTAATTTGCTTAATCATGGAAACAAATTGGAAAATTTCGCTCATAGGCAGCAATATAAAGAAGTAGAGGGTCTTTTAGTTCATAAATGGAAATAAATAGGCTTTTGCACTACCTAGTACATCAGTTTAGCGTATATTCTTGAAGCATTTCTCTTAAGTATTAGTTCAACTTCAATATCCAGGTACTCTCAAAGATACTTATAATCATAAAATGCCCATCTATAACTTTCTGTTTTAAAATTACCGATAGTTTTTAATTCTCTTGATGTTTGTTTAATTCTCTCTTGCCAGTGATCTAAGCTACTGAGCACTTGTTCACTTTGTAAGAATGACTATTTAGAGACAGAGTATTGCCTACAGGGCAGCGATTTCACTCAAAGAAATCTCAGGATAAAATCTGTTTAATCTTACATTGCTGCTGTTTAATGAAAATATATATTTTAATATTAAAAATTCAAAATCTTTAGGAGAGTGTGCAGATATTTGTAGGAACCAGTACATTAAGGAAGACTCAATAACAGAATATTGCCTTTATATAGAATTTATATAATCATAACCTTTTGTACAGCATTAGCTATAATATTTGATTTTTTAATATGACAGAAGCATTCAAACAGATCCCCTAACAGATTGCCTGAACTAAACACATATTCCAAGAGGAGCACTGTGGCTCACTATCTCCCTGTTTCAGCAACGATTATAACCAAACAGTGGGAATAAAACCTTAGGAAGTCTGAGTTTTGTGGTACATATTTT
Organism: Macaca thibetana thibetana; assembly: GCF_024542745.1. Lineage (NCBI taxonomy): Eukaryota > Metazoa > Chordata > Mammalia > Primates > Cercopithecidae > Macaca > Macaca thibetana. Next base: position 143,282,481 of record NC_065582.1, read on the forward strand.
TTTAACCTAGTTTTATGAATTATGTAGTTCAGGAAGCAATATTGCCTCCACATTTTCTCAGTATGCTATGAATAATGCTTAACAAAGTCTGTAATAAACATAGTCTATTGTTTGCTTGGTTTTGTGTAGAAAACTGGGACATTCACCTGCTCTATCATACTTTACATTTTTTTAACTTCTTATCTAAGACGGTTTATTACATTCACCTCTACTTTAGACTTATGTATAAGATGAGAATGAGAATCACTATTGGGCCACCAGGGGCAATGTGTCCTACAATTGATGGGACTCAGCATGGTGACCCTGCATACACATATCATGTGTCGCTTGGATATCAAAGGAGGGAATACAAATAAACAGATTAGCTAAGGCAGAACACAAGACTTGAATGTGTCGTGTGTGTGTGCGGGGGTGTGCTTGTGTGTGGTAGACTAGAAGATTTTTAACTACCTAAAGATTAAAAAGGATGAAATAAAATAAAGTTATTTTTATTTTCCTATAAGTGTTTTTGTTGGCTACATGATTTCCAGTGAGAGAGAGAAAAAACAAGAGGGAAGGCACAACCTGGCATTCCTGCCTGTTTCTGAGTTGGGTCTTCAGAATAGAGCTAAGTCAGGCACAGAAGGACAAGCATTGCATGTTCTCACTTATTTGTAGGATCTAAAAATTGAACTCCTGGACATAAAGAGTGGAAGGATGGTTATCAGAGGCTTGGAAGAGCAGTGAGGGATTTTGGAGAGGTGAAAATGGTTAATGGGTACCAAAAAAAAAAAAAAAGAAAAAATGAATAAGACCTACTATTTGATAGCAAAACAAGGTGACTATAGTCAATAATAACTTCATTCTACATTTTTAAATAACTTAAAGAGTATAATTGGATTGATTGTAACTCAAAGGATAAATGGTTGAGGGGATGAATACCTCATTCTCCATGATGTGCTTATTTCATGTTGCATGTCTGTATCAAAACATCTCATGTACCCCAAAAATATATACATCTACTGTATACCTACAAAAATTAAAAATAAAATTTCTCAACAAAACTCAAAGTACACTTCACTTTTGATACTAACCAACCCTAACCTCAGTTAACCATGGCCCCTCTAGTTTCTTGTTTCAGATGTTAGCACAATTTAATCTCAGCAGGTAAGTTCAATGTTGGATCTGATGATTCATATGTCTCCTTTTGTGGGATTAATTCTTTAGTACCATGCATGCTGACTTTATTCTGCCCTAGGTACGTTTCAAATCTTAAGATTCATCCCATCTTTCGAAGAAGATCAAGTCACACTCAGTTTTGCAAATTTAGCTACAGCATATGTAGGCACACCCACACACACGCACAAGCATGGATTATGCTCCCCACACAGCCGTCTACTTTCTTTCTGACTCCATCTCACATGACCCTCAATCTTTCTGGCTCTTCATTGCAGGCTCCGCTTCATCCTCATCCATACTCCAGCCACTGAAATGCCTCCCTACTTCTTGGCAAGTCATCCTATCTTCCAGTTTGCCTTCCTCAATCATCCTAGAATGTTATGCATACTATTTTTATCATATCACATCATACTGCATGTTCATTTTCTGTCATATTATGTATTAATTTTTCATCACATTTCCCCTTCTTCCAGTAAGACCTCCTGTCTTCTTCTACCCCAAAATCCTATCCATCAGACACAGCTGTGAGACACAGCTTAGTCTCACAGCTGTGTCTGATGAACACTAAGCAAGTTGTACTCTCTTGCTTTCCTTCATTCAAGCAATTTATACTGAAGAAAAGAAAAAAGAGACCTCCTTCCCTCTCTGACCTTGCCACTTTTAGCACAGACACACACACACCAACACAGACACCATGTTCTCCATCAGGCAGAATCCTATTCCAATGATAATATGTCATGGAAATTTTGCCTTCTAATTAGATCATTTATGCCCATACTATCCCTTAATATCCCAACAGAATTACTTGCTCCTTTCTCTATGTTGTTCTAGCATTTTTTTGCTGTGATTAATATAATACTTATTGAGCACCTACTTATCTGTTTATTTATAGATACTCAGTTATAAATAAGGAATTTGATAAATATTACTGAAACAATTGATTTGTTTTTTCCATAACCCTGTATACTGTTTGAACAAAGTTTGAACTAAAAAACCCTCTGTTTCTCTATGTAAAAAGTTTCTACATTTTAATGTGATACTCTGGATCAAATTTTTAATCAATAAAGCCTAGGTTGTTATTTTATATTCCTAATATAAATTAAGAATTTATTTTAATTCTTTCATGCTAGGTCTTTTCCTTCTTTATAACTGCAAGGAGAAGTATGCCTGTACCATTCCTTCACCTGCTTGATTTGTAATAATTTCAGAATGTGTCTACAGAATTCCAGGCACTTCTGAAGGTAAAGTCTTCTTATTGTCCCCTGCTATAACTACTATCTAACTTTTCCACTAGCTTAGCTATCAAAAAATATATAGGGAAAATTGAAGGAAGAGGGAAATAAATACTTTTTGTTTTACTTTATTCATTCTCAAGTTCTTATCGAATCTTGAATTTTCCTTAAATGTTTTCATGTTTTGTTTGCTTGTTTAATTCTGAATCAATACACCATGAGGCATCCCATTCCTGAAGGAATTCTTTTCTCAGCTTTTATTACCTTATATCTAAAACAATATGCTTCAATTATTCTTCATACTCCATGATTCCAATTTCATTGTGTATTCTCCAATTTTTGCACTAATATGCTTTTTGAAGTTAGATAGATTGATACTACAATTTCTCTGCTTGATAGTAACTCACCTCTACCTTTCTACCATAGTTCACTTTATTGTGCGTTACCTAAGTCTGCTTTTGTTATATAGGCCACCTTCTCTTGGCAGTATCCTACCAAGAGCAATTCTCTTGGCTAATTCCTAAGCTTCCTGTTTATCAGAACCAAACACTTCTCTAAAATTTATTCTGGATGAACTAAACAAGGAGGACATAATAAGCAAATAATGCTAATGTACCACATTTATCAAAGGAAGTTTTGGAGATCTTCTTTCTCCATTTTCTATTATTGCTCCCAAATTGAGAGGGGATAATTTTCCAACTTACTTTTTTTTATATATTTTTACCATTTTAATTTTCCAAAACAATTTTTCTGGGTATATAGTAGGTATATATATTTATGTGGGTACACGAGATGTTTTGATACAGGCATGCAGTGTGAAAGAAGTACATCATGTTTACCTCTTTCAAAAGTTTTCTTATCTTCCTAATCTGAAGCTACCATCTCCAACTCTAGATTCCTGAACCTCTGACCTAGAGCAAAGTATCTCTGCTTTTGCCTAAAATATTTGTCTTTTCAAAATGTTGTGTGAAACAAAGAATGATGCTCACATATTCCCTTAGTTGATTGAACAGCCTTCACAGAGAACTAGTGTTTAAGACAAAATTCAATCCCAAGTTGAATTATTCATCAGAGGATAAAAGATAAAAATCTCAGAAATAATAATTCCAAACTCTCTAAATTTTATGTGGAACTAGCAAACCATTCTGAATGCATTTCAATTGATTTATGAAGTTCAAAAAATAAGAAGCAGAATTCAAAAATTAATGTATAAATTACATGTAAATATTAATATTCTTCTAATAGGAAAGATGATACTAAGTTACATCATTCTCTGGGGTGCTGTTTTGATGTCAGTGACAGCACAATGTGCCAGGTGTTTGTTGAGGTTTATGTGGTTTTTTTTTTTTTTTTTTTTTTTGGCTGTTCATTGAAGTATTACTCCCATGCCACTCCAGGTACAGCTTTCTGTGGTGCCGTCTCTATTAGAAAATGCTTTTCTCTTTTCTTATGTGAATTGCCCCTCTCAACCCTCAAACTCAAACATAATGCAATATTGCTGTAATGTTGTTTCAGTAACATGAACATGTTCTGAACTTGACAAGTAAGTTTGTTCTTAGATCCATGGCAGTTATGACATTGAAGTGTGGCCTGAACTTACTAGACTAGTTTTCTTGAAGTCTTAGAAATGACATTAAACAACAGAAACAATGGGTGGTGAACTATTCTAGTAAGTTTTTTTCTGTCACTGGTCCAGATTTTTCCTCTGCCTCATTTATCAGACACACATCTTTCTGAGCCTCCAGGACTGTTATTAGGGCACCTTGCCGTTTATAGGACATTTGGCTTCTGTGTTTTAATACCTGAGCAAATGTTCAGTATGAACCAACACTTTTATTTCCCTTAGGGAAGTTCTATCCTTTAAAGTGTTACCAGTTTTCATTTTAGAAAATCAAAAACAATTTTTTTCATTATGTAACTCTGCTTGAAATTGAACAAGATAATATATGGTAAAGTGTAGACCTAGATTTATCCTTCAAGTTCTCAAGTCTGTTCCATAAAAGTATTAAGTTATATTTTTACTCTATGGCAAAGAAGAAAATATTTAATTTTTCCTTCACTGGAATAGAAGCAAACTAGAAACTTATTTTCTGCTGCGTCAGTGTAAAGTGGTGATTTTATAAGTATGCCTTTTTTTTTGGACTAAATATTTTACGTCAATTCTAGAAAGAGTAGTGTAAGGCCAAGTTTACAATTTATACCAAACCTAACAAAATGTGAAAATAGTCCAAATACACAGAAACTTGAAATTTTGCTTATCTATCCAATGTCAAGTACACATTCTCAAAAGACAACACAATACAATTTTGGAAGCAAACAGATGATAAATTTTATATTTACTCAAATGCAAATTAAATCAAACTTTAATGAATTTTTGGAGATCTTCATTTTTTTTATTTAGCTTGCAGACAGATTCTAATAATGAATCATTATTTTCTTTGAGTCAGCTTTTGATTAGCCAACTTGTTTTTTCATATAAAAATCACCTTCCAAAAAAATATTTGCTAACATAGGCATATATTATTTACTATTCTTATTCTAATAGCATTATTACATACGTTGTTTAATCTTGACTAATAACCACACTTGAAATTAAAGACACTTCTTTTTCTTTTAAGATGTTCAAGTCACATAGATAATCATATCAGTCTAAAATATACAGTGAGAAGTGGAGGAAAGAGATTACATTAACCCAGGAAGAACAGGGTACAAACAGATGAAAGGTCACATGACCTGAATATTGGGTCACACAGAGCTCATATGAACTGTCTGAATTAGTTCACTTTTTTGTCTTTTTCTCATCTAACTCAGCCACATCAACTTTCTCTACAGATGGTATGATTACAAGAACCAGAGCTAAGGTCTAAGAGCAAAGTGGCCTAATATGTGTAAGACACTTCAGGTCACCTGCTCTATTAGAAAGATGAAGGGGCAATGCTGCCTGGCCAATAAGCAAATTCAGTATAGATACACTATATTTGTACTTCTTGGACAGAGGGTCTGTGGGGCGGATTGGATGTCACCAATAGGTGGCTGATTTTCAATGCAATCAGTATTGAGTGTCTTATATACCTCATATGCATATTTGATGAATCATGAATATTTGATGCATATGCAGTCCTTCCATTCTTTACTAGGTATAAGTAATTTTCTCATTTGTTCTACCATTTTTATCTATTCATCACAAGGTACTCTACTTACTTCTATGTCTCCCAAGCTATTTTCTTCTGTACTTAGTATCATAAATCCTCCTTGTTCCCTCCCCCGCCACTTATTTCCAGAGCAGAATTAAATATTTTTAAATGTTTAGTCTACACTATCACTATATTCTAGCCTACTTCATTCAAAGAAGGTAAAGAAGCAGAATATGTGGTTTTTTAGAATTAAGGTGTTTAAGAAAACACAATTAAGCTTTATTACACTGTTATATGAAGACATAGGTCAAAAAAGACAGTGTAGTATAATCATGAAGAGTGTATGCTTATTGGAGTAATCTCTGAGCACTAATCCCAGTTGCACAGTAGACAGCTGTGCGATGTTACTGAAATTACTTAGCAATTCTGTGTCACCATTTCTTTTTCTTTCTCTCTTTTCTTATTTCTTTCTCTTCCTTCCTTCCCTCCCTCCCTCCTTCTCTCTTTCTTTCTCTTTCTTCTTTCTTTCTTTTTTCTTTTCGTTCTTTTCATTCTTTTTCTCTCTTTCTTTTCCTTCCTTCCTCTTTTCTTTCTTTTTCTTTCTTTCTTTCTTTCTTTCTTCCTTCCTTCCTTCCTTCCTTCCTTCCTTCCTTCCTTCCTTCCTTCCTTCTTTCAGATCGAGTCTCTGTCCATCACCACTTTATTCTTTCTTTGTTTCATTGAGGTAGAGTCTCTCTCTGTCACCCAAGCTGAAGTGCAGTGGTGCAGTCATGGCTCATGGAAGCCTTGACCTCCCAAGCTCAAACAATCCTTCCTCCTTGTCTCCCAAAGTGCTAGGATTATAGGGATGAGCCACACTCCTGACTCATCTTTTCTTTATCTCTAAAGTAGGAATGATAACAAGGCTGCCTGATACATAGTATGCACTCAGCAATATTGCTATTATCTTTTCTTGACATTAATTCATTCTATCAATTCACATGATCGATATAGTAATTCATGCATTTTTTCACAATCAAGGTTAAATAAATAACTTTTTTTTTTTTTTTTTTTTTTTGAGACGGAGTCTGGCTCTGTCGCCCAGGCTGGAGTGCAGCGGCCGGATCTCAGCTCACTGCAAGCTCCGCCTCCCGGGTTCACGCCATTCTCCGGCCTCAGCCTCCCGAGTAGCTGGGACTACAGGCGCCCGCCACCTCGCCCGGCTAGTTTTTTGTATTTCTTAATAGAGACGGGGTTTCACCGTGTTAGCCAGGATGGTTTCGATCTCCTGACCTCGTGATCCGCCCGTCTCGGCCTCCCAAAGTGCTGGGATTACAGGCTTGAGCCACCGCGCCCGGCCATAAATAACTTTTTATTAAAATAAATGGTTTAAATATCATTTGGAAATGTTTATTCACAACTAGGAGAAACAAAAACTTTATACAGAAAGCTTGAGAGCATGATTTGGAGACAATACGCTATTGTAAAAATCATCTGTCACCCAGAGAAGGTTCTTGAGCCATCTCTGTAAAACATAAGAACTCAAAAAGTAAGCAAGGGCTAAGTCTATTAGAGTTCATTGGGCTAAATTGATTAGAGTTCATTAAAATAAAGTCTAAGATATTTCATTGACCCCATACTGGTAGACATTGCCAACACCTTTGCATCTTTATAAAATAGAGAATACAAATATTTCCATTCTGCAGGGGAAAATCTCAAGTTTCTTACTGTGTTTAGTATATTAAACATTACGAATCAGTTTGAGGCAGGGGAGGTGGTGTAAAAGATCCCCAGGTATCCATAAGTTTGCACTGTATTATATTATTCCTTAAAAAATCATTAGAGCAAACTATTTTAGTACAAGTTATCCTTCTCTTTTTCCACAAAAGTCTTCAACATTTGATCAAAACTATGTTAGGATAGCAGTATTTGGAAAAGTATTGTATATTATGAATATTAAACTAACTAAAGCACAAATAACCAGCCTATGGATATTTAATTTCAGAATGACCTATAGTAACAGTAACCAACATATTTATTGAACTTTTTTAAATGCACTGGTACTGAATTATTTTAGTTAATGCTAATACAATTCTACAAAGTGGAGATTGGTGTTTCTGAAAGGGCCCAATCACTTTCATCTTACTTCCCAAATTCTGTACATGCTGGTAAGTAAAAATAAAAAAAATACAAAGTTGAAATACTAAAGTATCACTTTGAAAAGAGGCCAAATTGAAGTACACAAATTTTTATCTGAAAAGAAACTAGGCTTATTGACAATAAACCCTAGAGTCAACTGGAAACACCTTCACAGCTCCCAGATGGAGTGTTCTCTACATGGGGTCACAGTCCCCAAGAGGAAGAAGGGAGGAATGATATTCATCCACTACATTTTATTTTCCCCAACTCATCATTCCAATAATTCACTCTTGTACCCACTGGGAAGAGTAAGTAAAGAGACTCCTCAAGTTTTGGCAAAATTAATTATAGCCACAGAAAGCTTTTCTTATTTTATTTTATTTATTAATCATTATTATTATTATTTTTGAGACAAAGTCTTGCTCTGTCGCCCAGGCTGAAGTGCAATGGCGTGATCTCGGCTCACTACAAGCTCCATCTCCCAGGTTCACATCATTCTCCTGCCTCAGCCTCCTGAGTAGCTGGGACTACAGGTGCCCACCACCACGCCCAGCTAATTTTTTATTTTTATTTTTTAGTAGAGACAGGGTTTCTCCACGTTAGCCAGGATTGTCTCGAACTCCTGACCTCGTGATATGCCTGCCTTGGCCTCCCAGAGTGCTGGGATTACAGGCATGAACCACTGCGCCCGACTAGAAAGCTTTTTTTTTGGGGGGGGGGGCGGGTGGGTTGGCAACATTTTTACCCATATTTTTGAAATGATGCCTTAAAGATATTTAGTATTTTTGGGGGGTCACATAATAAATGGAAGGGATAAAATTCAAATTAAGGGTTTTTGTTTCTTGATACAAATAAAAGTACTGCTAAATAACATGCTATACTACTCTTCTAGACATAACTTTAAAAATATATCTACATAACAATAAAATTTGCTAGATATTGTGAGTTCTTAACATGCATCAAGTACTGCTTCTTTAAGTACAACCATAATGATGTTGCATAACTCTGTGAAGCACTATGGCTGCAAAGTGGCAGCTAGTGAAGAATCTGGAAGCTTGTTGCACTTGAACACATAAGTGTAGAAACTTGTAGCCACAAGAGGATTGAAGGAGTAGAAAAGCACATTGGGTTTTGGCAGCTATGGATTTGTAAAGACTAAGCAGCTAGCCAGTAGAACTTCCCAATCTCTAAAACTTTGTTACATACATATTTCTTAATTTCATAACCAGGAATCCAAAGTCTTTTCTGCTTACTGGAACACAGGCTCAGAAAATAGGTGTTTATCATTTTTTCACAGAAACAATTTACATGGTCATTTAGGTATAATTGGAATAGAAATAAAAATAAGAATAAAATACATAACTTTGATTTTCCTTTCCCCCCAGTCCCCCCGCCCCCTGCCAAAAAAGAAAAAAAAAAACTGTTTTATGAGTTTCACTATGTGCTGGATTGGTCATTGTCAACTTGACATTATCACCACCTGTCTCTTCTAAGATCAGAAACTGTGTTCCCAGAACTCCTTCCTTGTATATTTTTAAGTTTGAATTTGTCAAAGTGAAGAACATTCATGAGTTTGGGAAGCTCAGCAAATCAGAGCCTATTCTTATCAGAGGCCAGAGTGGTCAAATGCAACAAGCTTCCAGATTCTTCATTAGCTGCCACTTTGGAATCATAGTGGTTCACAGAGTTCTGCAACATCATTATGGCACAAGCATTTCTTGCATTCCTCTCTTGCAAAGTTTCTTATTCCGCCTCAGTACTAAAGGCTGATGCCAGGTTGGCTTTTTCCCCAATACTACAGCCATAGGTTTTCAGATATTTGCTCCCCTAGCTCTGCCTTAATATAGGAGAAAGATTCTTATATTAAGCACCATATTCACATAATACTTAAGCCCTGTTTTCCTAACCAGATACAGATATATAATCCAACTGTGTTAATTCGGGAATAAACAAACAAAAAAAAAATTGTGAGACAGAAAGTAAAAGCTACTAAGATTTCGGCATGGTACTCACCCAATATACTAACACAGAGCACATAATTAAGTATATGTTTTATGAATAAGACTATGTTGCTTCATTAATGTATATAAATTAACATGTATTCACATCTCAATTTTGGCAATAAACTAAATTCACTATTTTCAACATGTAAAGCGATATCACCTATGGTAATAATTTTTGTTAGCATGTATTTTTACATTTGAGGACAATCCCTTTTTGTGTGAGTATATGAAGAAATTCAGTATAGATACACTATTAACATTCCTTAATATTATAGATGTCTTGATACATTTTTTAAAACTCTACAAAAAAGTAATTACTCGTTTAAAAAATTGATAATGTTTTTAAAACATGAGACTCAGTTCAAAGATATAATTCTTTGCTCATGGATGTGCTGATTATGCATTAGATGATGATATTTTCATGAACAAAGATGCACAATATTTATAGACCGTGTCAGGAATCTATTCAACCGATATAACTCCATTCAGTACAATATGATATTCAGTTTCAGTTCTTGCTTGAATCACGAAGTTCAGAAGGTTTTATTAGGTATCAAAGTTACATATTTAAATAATTTGGAAGTCAAATGGTACTTATTGAGTTTTAAATGCCACTTATTTGTTACAAGTAAGCTCTTGAACTTTTAGGAACACAAATGTTAGCAGGTAGATAATCTGCATAACTCTATTCTGAAGATCTAAATTGTTTACAAATCTCCTGGTTTTTGTTGACTCATCGTTAATAAGGAGAAGTAAAATCTATCAGCTGTTATTCTTGATTCCCCATTGTTCTTTTGGAGGTGATCATTTGAATAACCAGGATAGAATTCAGTATGCAGATGTGTACATAATGAACTAATGGGTTTAGTTTACGCAGTTCATGCTTGTTTTGCTTCAGAGTTCTCCTTAGATACTACGTTTGATTCTGTTTTGTGATGCTGCCACTGCCAAACCCTATTGCTATTTCAAGAAATGTATTTAGTACCAAATTTTTTATATTCAGTGAATACAATAAAGCAAAGCCAAAGAACTATACAAGAAATGATAACTGGAAGTCCATATGCTGTCATTTCTGTCAAATTATATTTAGCATAAAAGCAGTTTCAAGTCACATCCTGGCAAAACTCACATATTAAAATATTCCATTTTTAACAACATTGAGTTTGATATATTTTGCTTTCTGTTATTCCCAATAAAATTCAACCACGTTATATATCAAGATCGGTTGGACTGTGAAAAAAATGAATAGATTGATTCTGACCAAAATGTCAGGTTAGAAGATTATATTCAGTACTCTATCCGAGTTTGCTTAGGGCTGTCAGCTAGAATTTGAGTAGAGAAGAAAAAAAAAAATTTAAATTACATTTATAAATATCAAACATTGAATTGAAGATTTTATTTAAAGTTCTTATTGAGTATTACATTTCTTAGTTTTCATTTCAATAGAAGTATTGATAAAAACGGTACATTATAAATACTATGAGCTATATATTATCTAGCTTTCATCTGCTTTCATCAGCAAGGCATTGATTTTAGTGGCCGTGGCCTTTGATGTGCTTAGACCTGTATTTTAAAGTTATAGTTAAAAAACAAGTCAGGCTGGGTGCAGTAGCTCATGCTTTTAATTCTAGCACTTTGGGAAGGCAGAGGTGGGTGGATCACTTGAGATCAGGAGTTACAGACAGACCTGACTAATATGGTGAAATCCTATCTCTACTAAAAATACAAAATTAGCCGAGTGTGGTGGTGCACACCTGTAATCCCAGATACTTGGGAGGCTGAGGCAGGAGAATTGCTTGAACCCGGGAGGCAGAGGTTGCAGTGAGCCCCGATTGAGCCATTGCGCTCCAGCCAGGGCAACAAGAGTGAAACTCCATCTCAAAAAAAAAAAACAAACAAAAAAAACAAAACAAAAAAAAACAAACAAACAAAAAAAAGCAACGTCAATCTCTATTTGATGGGAATGACAGAGTACACATATTATGTGCACTGGGAACGCTTCTGAAATCATAATTTAAACAATTTTATGTTAAACAAATTTGTAGTATAGTAAGGCTAATTGCTACATTTCAAACAAGACCTTTGATAGCATATGTTGAAAATCATTACAGTTTGTAGCATTTTTACAATGTACAAAAAGTTTTAATAAATTTTGTCTCACATCAGCCTCATAGCAATTCTGTGAGAAAAGCAATAGAATATTGTTTAGCCACATTCTGCTGAGAAAGAATATGTCAATGAAATTAATCAAGTCATTCAAGATCACTGCAGTCATGTCAGAGTCTGGATTAGTAGACTGTGCTTAGTCTCTAAGACTACAGATTTATCCACATATACAGGTACATTCTGCAATGCAACTGATGGTACAAATTGAAGAAACAACAAAAACCTTTTTAGAAATAAAGAAACCTTTTGAATTGCTTATAAGGAAATCATTACAGGAATTTAATGTAAATTTCAATGAATGCTTTTTTATTAAATGAGTATTTGAATGTGCTTCTTTTCTTGCATATATAATCACCAATGTACGGAAAACATAATTTACAATATAAAATGAGCATCTCATATTGCCCTTAATGTCATGAAACACTTCTTGAAGTGAAGCCTGTTCTTATTTTGAAGTGAGCTCTGAGTTTCTGGTTTTAAATCTATGCCATGGAACTCAGAGACAGATGGAGGTCTGATTCTTCGGGTTTTAAAATCCAATTTAGTGTGGATTTAATCCACCTGATTTGGATTTAAAAACTTAGGTCATAATTTCTTTTTACTTCAGGAAGTTAACAACTGAGATCAGTCGATACTTATTTTTTCTTGAAGGTTGAATGAGGAAATGTTTTTGGGGTATATGAGTGTACATAATTATTTTTCCCAAAATAAGATAAGTTTTTCAAAAGGTTTATGAATGACTGTAAGTATTCTTGCACTATTATTGATCAATGACTTATGTACGCTCACTCTCTGTTTCCCTCAGCAGGAGAGAAACATGAAAAAAAAAAATGCCTGTCTGTCTTTTTCACCATAAAAGGTGCACAAAGTGAAAGATCAAAATAAGGCCTTTATTTCCTCTGTCAACATTAACTAATCCAGTATGAAAGTACAAATACCAACTCTACCTGTCTGATAAGATAGTGAGGCAGAACCTGATTAGCTATATTTTAAAAACTCAAAGGAAAGCAGCACTAAAGAAGGTTATTTAGTCTATGTCTATATATAATTACCAAATTAAAATTAATAGCTTTAATTGGTCCTGGAAATCTACACTTTCTGCGTGATACCTTCCTTCTGAACTCAAAAATACATATGCATATACCCACTTACACACCACAAAGATTTTAACACATCCTGGAATTGTCTCATCCCATAAAGAGTTAAGTTACCTCACCTTTCTTTTCCTGATGTCTCTCCGAGACTTTCTAACAAGGCCATAACAACCGTTCCTTATTACCTTGTTTGGGTAGCTTATATTCTCCTTGGTACTTGTAAAAGCCTATCCAATCTGACAACTATCTTCTTAATACTACAATATATAACACTATATCTTCTATAAGAATATCCTTCAATATGTGCCTTCTCAAAGAGTGTATACATCCAAAAGAAATGTCTTTAATGGTGAAAATTCTTCGATATCAAGGCATCAAGGCAATCTGATAAGTGAGTTATTAATACTAAGGAACAGATTCTATGAGACTGACCATTCACAGGACTGTAGAGCTAAAACGACCTCAGAAATAATTTTGTCTCTCTTTCTTATCTTAAGATCACTTGGACTTGGGAAGGGGAACATCACACACCGGGGCCTATCATGGGGAGGAGGAAGGGGGGAGGGATTGCATTGGGAGTTATACCTGATGTAAATGACGAGTTGATGGGTGCTGATGAGTTGATGGGTGCAGCACAGCAACATGCCACAAGTATACATATGTAACAAACCTGCACGTTATGCACATGTACCCTGGAACTTAAAGTATAATAATAAAAAAAAAAGATAAAGAAACTAAAAGTCAGTAATATTTCAAGCATTCTTTTCTACAAATACTCATGTTACCCATATTAGTTTATTCGCATGCTACTAGGAGGAAATATCTCGAAACTGCATAATTTATTTTAGAAAAAGAGGATTAATTGACTCTCAGCTCCACCTGGCTGGGGAGGCCTCGGGAAATGTATAATCATGGTGGAAGGCACCTCTTCACGGGGCAGCAGGAAAGAGAATGAGTGGCAGCAGGGAAAATTCCAGATGCTTATAAAACCATCAGATCTCATGAGAAATCAGTCACTATCACAAGATCAGCATGGGGAAAACATCCCCATGACTCAATTACCTCTCACTAGTTACTTCCCACAACACACTGGGATTATGGAATTACAATTCAAGATAAGATTTGATTGGGGACACAGCCAAACCATATCATTAGCCATCTATAGGAATTACATAACATAGAAGAAGACCTCCCCTTGATCTGTACTTGGTTACCTATCAGTTTGTCTAGGTCATACAGGTTACTTGTCTGTAGGACTAATTCAAGTCCTTATATACAGCATACAAGATGCTTTACAGTTTACCTTCAAATCTCTTATTACTGGGTACTACCCAATCATGTTCTCCATCTCATCTGCCATCACCGGGTACAACCCAGACATATTCTCTGCATCCATGGAGAACACTTCATACTCGAAAGACAGCAAACTCTTCTCTTTTTTATGTTTTCACAGAATTTGTTCCTCTATTTAAAATGCTAAATCTGGGTGTTTCCACATTCTACCTTCTCTGTAAAACCTTTTACAGTTTTGAAAGCAGATGTATTCTTGCTATTCTGCTCCCATAAAACTTGGAAGAAATCTCACTTACAACATGAGTCACATTGACTTGGGATAACCTGTTTGTCCTTCTCAGTTTACTGGAGGATTTTCAAAATTAGGGCCATTCCATGTTTACGTCTCTATTGTCCAGCACATAGTAGGGCTTCATTAAATGTTTTCAAGAACCAATAAACAAGTAAAACCAAGAAGAAAAGCCATGTATTTATAATATAAATCTAGAGAGCTTTCTCTACTGCATTGTGTTGACTTGATTAATCCTAATATCCGTTTGTGGTGGCTTTGTGTCTTCCCTATGCCAGGTATTAATGTATGAGGCCAATTCATTCTCAATTTGAACTTCCCTCAACTCGAATGGCATGAATCCAAACCTGTATTCACTTCAATTGGAAAGTGTGGTTTGAATTAAAATGGCTTCATTTATTTATCTATTAAACACACACTTCAATACCTACTAAGCTCATTTGAGGCAGGAGCAGATGTCTCAGTGGCAGTTTCTGTTCCAGGTTAATTTTACTGCTCCAGGTAGATACATACGCTTTAGAGAACTACTGAATAGGCATGTCGGACAAGCCAGTTTGGCTCTTCATCATTTTTCCCATGGTTATTTTTTGCATATTTAGCAGTCTAACGTAATAATAGTCTAAGTGCAAAAATGCATTTTTTTCCTATAGACTACCTTTACTCAATTATCTCAAGTTTCTTACTTGGCCTTATTTCTTATAACTTCGGATAAGCCAATCACCAAGTTATAGAGTATTAACTAAGGACATCGTTACTTGGCATGTTATGATAAATAAGAATAAATATTTGTGAATACCAATTTTAATATAAAATCATTTAATCAAGTCACCTTGATGATTCTTACAGAATTGGGATTTTCTATTCCAGGAAGGAAAGCCTACCACTCTGCCCCCCACCAAAACACCATGCATTTTAAAATAAACAGGTATTTGCAGATAGGATGTTTTTCTTGCCAATATGTCGTTAGAACCAAATCCAGAGAAAGTCCATATCATAACCCTCTCATTTCAGAGAACAGGAAAAGTTTAAAGAAAGTAGTGGAACAAGCCAGATAGAATTCATAGCATCAAGAAATTAAGTCAGTGCCAATTTTTTTTTTTTTTTTTTTTTTTTTTTTTAGCTGAAAGAAGAATTAAAAAAAAATCAGCGGACATATGGCTTGGAGACATATGGCACATCATTTTTTCTAAACCTAGAAAAGGAGAAAAAGAATTCTTTCACCCCTCACCTCTCATTTTGCTCTTCTAATTTCAATGAAATATACATGGAAGTAAAATATTTAAATTATTTATCTTTTTAACTCACATAGTGAAAATAATTTTGCATGACAGATTTGGTCAGTCTTTTCTCAAACCTATTCATTTCAAGCATGGCTAGTATTTTCACACTGAACCTGGCAAATATAGGAGTAATTTGGACTTTTTCCACAGGCTGTAAGCCAGCTGGTTCTCTGAGGCCTTGTTTCAAGGTCTTTTGATAAGCAGAAACGCTCCATTTTCACAGGTGACTACTAGTTCTGTCTTTCCATTAGAAATTACCTGCAAATACTGTATTTTATCAGCATAAAGTGGTAATTTTTCCTTTCAATTAGAAATCTCAGAATATATTCAGACGTGAGGCTAACCAAGAAAGAAATTTAACAACATTTTCGTTGTAGAAACAACTGTTACCCAAACATCCACATGAACTAAACAAGGTAAACCAACCATTCCCACTATGAAAGTGGTACCACCAAAGGTAGCATTGAGCTTTTTTAGCATACTCTCCCAACTGTTAGGACTCTGTCCTTCTGTAACAAGAAAGTCAGCCTGATACAACTACTGAGAGGAAACTCACAATGAACGTGTTAAGAGTAGCAACTTCATCACAGTCAAGTCACTAAAGGAACAGAAACAGGGTTCTCTTTCATCATACCCAATCAAACACATTGGGTATATCCTTGTTTTTCTTCCTTTCTCCCACCAGGATGCCTTTTTTCTGTAACCTTTGTTTGTCTATGGTGTACTTGGGCTTGAAAGCACAAGTATAGTTTCATTCTTCCAGTGAAGCTAGAACATTTCTGAGAGATGATTCTCTTTCTGAGCACTTGGGGATACTTATTCTCCCTCATTCCTTTATTTATTTGTTTATTTATTGTAACTAGCACATTTACAAACATCATTTAATTATTTATTTTTCTACTCTCTGAGTATTTGCAATTTTTTTCAGCTTTATAAAGGTTTAACCAAAAAAGTAATATATATTTATGATGTACAAAATAATGCTTTGATATGTGTTTACATTGTGTAATGACTAACCATAATGAACACATACATTACCTCACATATTTATCACGTTTCTATGGTAAGAACATTTAAAATTTAATCTGTTAGCAATTTTCAAGTACATATTATATTATTAACTATAATCACCATGCTCTGCAATAGGTCTCCCAAATTTATCCCTCCTGTCTAACTGAAACTTCGTACCCTTTGACCGTCAACTCCCTATTCCCCACCTGCCAATTCTCAGACCCTGGTAATTACCATTCTACTCTCTGCTTCTGTGAGTTTGACTTTTTAAGATTCTACATATAAGCAAGATCATGCAGTATTTGTCTTTCTGTACCTGGCTTCTTTCAATAGTATAATGTCCTCCTCCAGGTTCATCCATGTTGTCACAAATGAAAGGTTTTTCTTTCTTTTAAAGGCTGAATAGTATGCCATTGGATAGATAGGTAGGTGGCTAGATAGATAGATGATAGATAGAAAGATAGATAGATAGATAGATAGATAGATAGATAGATAGATAGACAAATAGAATATATTTTCTTCATTCATTCATCTGGTAATTAGAAGATAGATAGATAGATAGATAGATAGATAGATAGATAGATAGATAATCATATTTTCTTCATTCATTCATCTGGTAATGAACACTTCGGTTGATTTTATGTTTTGGCTATTGTTAATAATGCTGCAATGAGCATGAGAGTACAGATATCTCTTCTCTTTCACTCTTGTTTATTCTCTTTACAGAGTTCTTGTTCCCCTATCTATATATAAAAGCCTGTTCTTCATGTCTGTAGTACTCAGAACAGAGTCCTACACACAGCAGATAATTATGAACAATATTTTTTTCAACAATTCCTCTTTGAACAGTTAATAGGAGAGCTCTGAAATCTTATTGCTTAAGTTTGAAACCTGGCAACACCATTTATTGACTGTGTAACCTTGGGCAAATTAATTGTCATGCACCTAGGTTTCCTCATCTATAAAATGAATATAATAATCACAGATTCTTCCCAAGGTTCTGGCGAGAATAAAATGAGTCAATACACAAATAGAGCCTAACACTAAGTAAATGTTCTATAAGAGTTAGAAACTACAAAGTTAGAAATTACAAAACAAAAGGAACAGCTTCTGTATCAAGCTGTGATATACATCTGGCACTGTACTAAGCCCTATACATATATTATCTCATATAATTTCCAGAAAAGTATGATGAACTTGATATTATCAGGATCTTAGTGATAAAGACATTGATGATAAGAGGACACAGAAAATAAGGGAGTAAATAGTGAAATTGGGATTAGAATCCAGATAAGCTTGCCAAAAAAATAAAGACTTTTTCCTGTAATACACTTTTATTGATGAGCATATATTGTTTTTTTTTTTTTTTTGCTTTAAAGTTTGTAGAACCTTTTACATATGTCATTTCAAGTGAACTTCATAATGATGTTGGTGTAATTATAGTATTATTATTTTTGTTTACTGATGAAAAAATAGATGCCGGAGAAAACAAGTTTGTCTAAGTTCAAAACTCAAATCAGGTATTTCAAAGATGAAATTGTGAACCAAGTATCTCAGCTGACAATCCAGTGGTCTCTCCACCACATTAGCATGATGATGCCTCTACCTCTTTGTGTATTATCTGTGAACGCTGCTCTCTTGTTTATTTAATGAGTGTGAGAACTTTACATTTCCCTTGAGAACATCTTACCTGAATTGTGTAATGTTGCCATAAATGGTTGATTTTCTTCTCTTAGGTCACATGGAGCCAAACTATTACTGCAGTGCTTAGTTTGGCATGTTTCAAAGCTCCTTAAAGCCTGGGGTTTGCGAACCACAGAGGACCCAAAACTTTGTGAAAGAATGACCATCTATTTCTTTCTAACTGCACACATTCCAGGTAATATATCCAGACCTCATTGTCAGAAGCGGTTTTTAAATGTCACCTGTGTCAATCAGGCCTATGTCCTGTTTGTAGAACTATTATATCCATGAACGCAAATACAAAACAAGCAACATTATATTTTTTAAATGTATAAAGCAAATTAAAAAATCCATGTAGGATTACTTAAACATTTTTAGAAGCAAAAAAGGACATATTTTATATTATTAACTGAAAATTTATTTTAAGTAATAATCATGGTTCTTAGCAATAAAGTTGTTTCTAGAAATAAATCTATAATATTAAATTCATATATTTTTCTTCTAACAAAAATGACTGAGAAAATGCTATTGAACTTTTTTTTGTTTTCTGTTTTTGAGATGGAGTTTTGCTCTTGTTGTATAGGTTGAAGTTTAGTGGCACAATCTCAGTTCACTGCAACCTCCGTCTCCTGGGTTCAAATCATTCTCCTGCCTCAGCCTCCAGAGTAGCCGGGATTACAGGTGTGCACCACCACCCCCGGCTAAATTTGTATTTTTAGTAGAGACAGGGTTTCACCATGTAAACCAAGTTGGTCTCGAACTCCTGACCTCAGGTGATCTGCCCACCTCGGCTTCCCGAAGTGCTGGAATTATAGATGTGAGCCACCACTCCTGGCACTGTTTAACTTTTAACAATTTCTGTCTTGGTTTTATCATCTTGACTACTAATAACCTCCAGTGTACATTAATTTATTCATATTTCTGTATCTTTATTTTATATTCTGTATATATCTGTATATATTCTGTATCTTTATTTTACACATATTTCTGTATCTTTATTTTAAAGTCAGTTTTATTCATTTGACAAGTGATTAATAGGTTATTTGTTACCATCTTTAAGTGGGTATATGTAATGTAAAAATTATTGCCCAGGAAATGCAAAGATGACTATAATTTTTTCTTATTACCATCATAAGAGTTGTATTATACGGTGGCATAAAAAGAATAATACAAATTGTAACTGCATTATGCATATTGATCCAAGTGTTAATGATTGAACCTTTCACTTAGCTGTTCTCTGAACTCTCCTCAGAAATACCAACTACAATTACAATCCCATTACCATAGTTTCATATAGTTCTGTAATTTTTGTTAAGATCTATGTATAGTTTTTCAATTTGTTTCATTTTGTACATATACCCAAGCCAAAAGTATATGTAATGAACTAATTCAGATAGACATTCCCAGATACAGTAATAATTCTTTACATTTATATCCAGCAATGTCCTTCTTCCAAAAATCCTCTGAGTGCAACAGTTATTGTATATTTAGAGATCTTGAATACTGTAAAACCTCTAGTGTCCAGCCAATTTTTCCTCACTCAATTAACCTTATCATCTCCCACGAAGAGTGATACTCAAGTTGAATAATAGAATAGATACTAAACTCTGTCACACAAAATGTGTGGCATTTCAAATTGGGCTAAAAATAAACTTTCTGTAATCTATACCAACAAAGTTAGCTAATTAAACACCAAATATTTACAAATCTATCATCTTGAAGACTAACCAGAATTCCCAAACTTGTAGTTCTCCTTTTTCACAGATGGGATCAGTGGAACCACATGGTTTGCTCAGCATGGTTCTCATGCCTGGGTATTAACTTAAACTAAAGGCAAACGTCCTGAGTAGCTCTAGTCCCATGCTCCTGTCAATCTGAGGTCTGCCACTGATATTTACTCTTGAATAAAACCAGAACCAGACAGCAGTAAAACTGTAGCAGTAAAGTGAAGAGAAACCAGATTTTATTCAGGAACTATTGCCATAGGGGAAAAGCGAGCTCAGCATGAAACTAGGCTGAATTCTAAACACAGCAAAGACAAGTGGGGATGCATAGCCAACGACCAGGTTGGGGTAGGGTGATTGTGCAATAGAATATCATCACTCATAGCAAACATCCGGAGTAAGAGGAGATTCTGGACAAACTGCTTGAAAGGATTCTTGCTGAAGGCAGGCCAGGATGATCAGATACAAAGAGCAGGTAGGAAAGAGGAATTTGACCAGATATTGAGGGTAAGAGATTCTCACTAAACTGACTTAGCAAGATTCTTGTTAAAACTATGCTATGCAAAGATGAACATGGAAGGCCAAAGGTCAAAGAATGTGACTAATGTTTGGTCAAGTAGAGAGCCTTTGTCAGCACTCTATTAATGGGACAGGACCTTCATATGAGTAATAAGGCAACTTAGCTTTGCTATGTTTACTTCCCCTGGAGGGAGTACTGTCCTATCATGAAAAATCAGGGATTAGGGATTAGGCTGCTTACTAATACAAATTCACTTGAAATGTCTTCCTGAGAAGACTGACTTTCCTGAGAAGTAGATCCCAGGCAAGATGTATGTAAAAGTGTTTAGTGAGCAGGTGATCCTATTAACCCCAGTAGGACGTGGGGAGTGAAGGAAGGGAAGAAAGAGAATAAAGAGTGCTTTATGAAAGGATACCCCTGTGGTCGCTGGAGCTTGGTCCTCATGTGAGCCCTTTGGAGACTGTGTAGCAAGAGAGCTAGAGTATTTACCCGCTAACTCTGATAAGTCATTGGTTGAGAGCTGTCCTGTGGAATGGTCAATTCCTGATATTTTGTTCCTGCCATGTGCGTCAATAGAATGGCCTCCAGTGGCCTTAGCAAACCCTCAAAGATCTGTTGTTGCTATGAATAGGAAGTCATTGGCCTACAGAAATTAGCAGGTGCCCAGAAGATTTGATGAGGCACTGACAGAGTCTTCAGTATTTTTAAACTATTGCATTTCTTTTCTATAATAACTGTTCTGAGATCCACCTGCTTATAGTAGAAACTCAGTATTTCCCTGTGGGCAGTTAATGGCAACCATCAGTCTAGTCTGTAGCAGCCTGTTGTGGCACTATATTTTTTTAAGACAGATTTGTTTAGGTATATTTTACATGCAGTAAAATTTACTTCTATTTTAATATGTCCAGTGTTATAATTTTGGCAATCACATATAATCATAACCATGATACAGTTAAGATATAGAATATTTCCATCAGCCCAAAAAATATGCTTCTTTGTATTCAATCTCCTTCTCCCACACCCTGACCATGGAAACCATTGATCTGATTTCTGTCCCTATAGTTTTGCCTTTTCCAGAATGTTATATAAATGGAATCACTCAACATGTAGTATTTTGAGTCTGGCCTCTTGCACTTAGCATAATGCTTTCAAGAGTTATTCATATTGTTGCATGTAACATTAGTCTGTTCTTTTTTATCACTGGAAGGTATTTAATCACATGAATGTACTAAATTTGTTCATCCATTCAACAGTTACTGGATATTTGTGGCCATTTCCACTTTGGAGGAAGCTGCTATTACATTTAACTAACAGAGATGAAAAGGAAAAAATAACTTTATTGATGTCATTTCAACCATGTGATCAAGGTTTACTTCGTGAGTAGTATCATGTTGATATCATATACTGGACTTTCTGTTTGGATATATACCTTATGTACCCTATGTCCTATAACAATCTCCACAATTATGTGATGAGGACACTTCACCTCTCTGATCTTGTTCACAAAAATGCATACCGCTATCTAATCATGACAAAATATCAGACAAACTAAAATTTAAGAACATTCTACAAAACGTTTGACTTCAAAACTCTCAAGGCCATGGAAACAAACAAAAAAAAAAAGAGTCTAAAAAAAGAGTCACGGACTGAAGGAGACTAAGAAAATATAATGACCAGTAGAACAAACCACACCCCTTCTGTTGTCCAAAGGGAAGGGCATATCAGTCAGATCAGGCCAAATGCTCTCTTTCTTTTGGAAAATTAAATTTAGAAAAATATGGTATGAGATCTGAACTAAAAGATTTCCAATAAGAAGGCTCCAGAGTAGACTGTTCATTGGTAATGCTGAAGACACCACAGGGGCGCTGGCTCCAATCCTTACCACACTTTGACTGCTTATTTACTTCATTCTCCAATTCCATGAGCCATTCTGTATTATTTTAATAAATTATCTTTATTGCTGTAGTTACCCTGATTTATTTGTCATTTTCCTCTGAAGAACCCAAATGCATACAGAGATTTTCAGAAATCCTCCAAAGTAAAACTTTAATAGAAACATATGTAACCCAAGTATCAACTGGAATTTTGTCACCCCTTGAGCACTACTTTATTGTTCCCAAGCCTATTACCTGCCATGTAGAATAAAAAAACTGGTTTCAAGATTTCCCTAAGTTTACAGGGAGCCAGAATTTTTATTCCAACCTTTGGCTATGACCTCTGATTTACCTTTGTAATACTTTTTCATTCATTCATTCAGATCTTTTCATTCATTCAGATACAAAACTCATTCCATTTATTTTTGTAAATTTATATTAGACCAGCCCGTTATATAAAGTATGTGTATATGTGAAAGACATTATTATTAAAAGTGACAAAAAATTATAGGGGTGACAATACAGCAACTCAACTTAAAATCTTGTCATAATGATTTTGAGTACTAAAGGGCCCTAGGATAATTCTCCATTTTATTTCCTGCCTTCTGCCTTCTCTGGCAATAGGGCACCCTATTTCCTTTCTGCCCTCCTCTCTTCTCTCTTCTTTCACCCCTACTGGCACCCACCAATTCCCTCACATTTCCATTCATTTCTGAAAGAAGAGTTTGCTAACTCCTCTCGATGTCTTGCTTCCTAATGACCCAGTGATTCTCATTACCTCATCTTCTGCCCACAGCGGTTCCCTACTCATTATTAGTTTATCAAAACCAGGTACTTTCTTCATTGTTGTTGTTGTTGTTGTTGTTGTTGTTTTGAGATGGAGTTTCGCTCTTGTTGCCCACAAGAGCAATCTTGGCTCACCGCAACCTCCAGTTCCTGGGTTCAAGCACTTCTCCTGCCTCAGCCTCCCAAGTAGCTGGGATTAGTCATGCGCTACCACACCCAGCTAATTTTGTATTTTTAGTACAGACAAGGTTTCTCCATGTTGGTCAGTCTGGCGTTGAACTCCTAACCTCAGGTGATCCGCCCACCTCGGCCTCCCAAAGTGCTGGGATTACAAGCATGAGCCACTGCGCCTGGCTAGATAACCAGGTACTTTCTTAAGAGGAATGATTTTTGTTAACAAATACTCTTATTGATAGATGTCAATAAAAACCTTTTTCCCTACTAACAGTGAGTCCCGAAGCCAAGTATCAATTAATTTTTAAAAAATGAAAAATATTTTGAAGCCATAAAAACATCAGGAATAGAAGAAGTAGGTGAGGGGATGGAAACTAAATGAATTTAAAGAAATAAAAGTAGGAAAGAACTGTGTGAGGGGATCTATACCCCAAACCTCCACATTACACAATACACCTGTGTAACAAACTTTCACACATAGCCCCTGTATCTAGAATAAAGGTTGAAAATAAAGAGGAAAGTCAAGTATATACTGACTTGTTGCTAAGTACTAGAAGAATGCACTAAGACAATAGTATACAAAATATTACATGCAACATCAAGTGAAGTGTTAATTTGTTGTTTTAGTCTTTTTTTTTTTTTTTTTTTTTTTTTTTTTTTTTTTTTTGTATATGAGAGAACTGAATAAGCCTTAACAAAAAGAGAGAGGATGTAGAGCAAGAGATAATTGTGAGATAATTGTGGAGATTGTTATAGGATATGGGGTACATAAGGTATATATCCAAACAGAAACCCAAGACCTTGAGAATTATCGTGTTTCTGTTCATTCCAGAGCATATGTACCTTATTTTTCTCTGACAGCAACCTGACTTCTGGACAGTCCTATAGCTAGAAACATCTTATGTTTCTGTGCCTGAGCTAAACCTATTATGGTGATTGATGCCTTCTGCACTTGTAACTCACACTGCATGTTATGAAGGCCACTCCAATTATTTAGAGGAGAGCCTTAACTGAGAATAACTACATTTGATATCATTGTTATGTGTAACCTTTGATCAACAAGATAAAACTTTTGTAGTAAATCCACTATTTCAGTGAAGTAACAGGAATTATAACTCATGACTTCAATTTATTTGAATTAATTTGGGTTCTTTCTTTTCTTTCTTTCTTTCTTTCTTTCTTTTTTTTTTTTTTTTAATTTTGAGACAGCGTTTTGCTCTTGTTGCCCAGGCTGGAGTGCAATGGTTCAATCTCAATCTCAGCTCACCGCAACCTCCGCATCCCAGGTTCAAGTGATTCTCCTGCCTCAGCCTCCTGAGTAGCTGGGATTACAGGAGTCTGCCACCACACCCGGCTAATTTTTTTGTATTTTTATTAGAGACAGAGTTTCGCCATGTTGGTCAGGCTGATCTCAAACTCCTGACCTTAGCTGATCCACCCGCCTAAGCTCCCAACGTGCTGGGATTACAGGCATGAGCCACTGTGCCCAGCCTAATTTGAGTTTCTTTATTAATTAATCTTGAAAGTGATATTTTGGTTTATCTTTGTAAGAGAATACTTTTCAAAACTAACAGAAAATTAAATATTTTGAAAGAGCATTTTCTATCTCCAAATAAGTTAAAACATACTGTTAACTTACAGTGTCTGGCCTATTTTAAGCTCTATGTCTAAAGCATACACAAGTCTGTCTCATGAAATAGAATGCTAAACATGTATTAGATTTTTCCTTGAAACATGACATTTACATTTAACTCCAAGATGTTTTTCTAACTGCTAGACTTGTTTTGATGAAAAAAGTTTTCTCCTGTTTCCCTCATTTTTGCAATACTCATACACTTGAATTTTCAATGCAGGCATTTTTGAAAAAGCCAATTTATTTCATCTCGGTCAGTTGAACACAATGTGTCATCAGTTCTCCTAGAGTAGGATTTTGGTTTTTTATCACTGAATTAATCCTTGGAGAACTGAAGTGCCATCCTAAACTTGAGGCTTTCATCTCAACAGTATATTCAACCAAAACTGTAGCTGCAAGAGGTTTCAATACAGAAATATTGAACTTCAGTGCATTCATAAATGTCTATCTAAAATATAATTTATTGCTGAATACCTAGTCTCTTGCCCATTATTACCTTTTCAGCACACACTCATTCATGTGCAATCTCTGAAGTAATAAGTCTTAAATAGATAAAGAAGTGTACTTTCTCTCACCTTCCTACTTGTAAACTTATAGATGTACACTCATGCTATCAAGTCATTTGAATGGAATTATAATGTCTTCAGAAAGCATTCATTATGAATTTAAATGCCACTCATATTTTAAAATAAATACTGTTTAACACTTTTTGAACATATGAAACATGTTTTCAGTGTAACACTGCTCAACTTTTGACCAAACTAAATAACTTGAGATTTGGTTCAGATTCCTTATTTAACACTCAATGCTTTCTACAATCTGATGCCAACATAACTTTTCAGGCTTATTTCCTATAATTCTCATGAATTGAATATTAGTTCTATTTAAACTGGTCTGTTTGTGATCCTCTAAACACCTTGAAATTTCTCGCAACCTGCTTTTATCCTTACATTTCTTCCATCTGAATAATCTACTTTGCTCTCTTTACCTTATTTAAATTTTACACATACTCCAAGACCTAAGTCTATTTCCACTTCTTTGGATTGTCTTTTATTTTATCATCTAAGGCGAAGTGATCTCAACTTTTCACAAAATCATGTAAATATTATGTCCATTTAAATAAACATTGTTTTTGTCTGTGGTTATGGTACTTGAAATAACTTGGGAAGATTTTCACCTGATTTAGTTGCTCTGTCTGTGATGTAATACTATAGGCTAGATGCCCTATACAAGCTTAGGACTTTATGAAAACCTTTCCTAAGGGCTAGGCTGTCATCCTCCAGAGAACCAGAAACTGAAGCATTGATTTGCACTCATTCTGGAGGATATGTGAAATCTGATCTGTCCTCTAGGCTATGTGACATAAGGCAATTAACTATGGATGGAAGAAGAACTCGGGAGTACCTTACTGAGGGAGGCAGTCATTCCTCTGGACAGCTGCAATGGAAGTAAAACAAAGTTCTTGTCTATAGGATGTCATTGTTGTTAAGATCATTGGGAGAGAAAACGTATCAAGGTTTCAAATACGGTTTTAAATTTTCAAATCCAAACTGAAAAACATAGATGCTCTGAATTACAGACAGAAGGTAGTAATTGAGCTCTTTCTCACGTGGACAACTCTGAGCAGCATGTTTCAGAATGGGGGAAATTGTTTATTTGACCTTAGTTGATATTGAGAAGGTCAAAAGTGATTTATATATTTTCCAACTACACAGGTGCTATATTAAAATATTGCTTGTATTTTTGTCTTGAATAATTAATGTATGCTCTTACTTAACTTCCGATGGCCCCCTCATGTTGCTCTACAAATATATTATACATTGTTGAGGGGTTATTTTTTCCGCACTCTCAGAGAGCAGTGATTGAACTTTATACATCTGTAGTTTCATTGACTAGTAAAAGTATTTCCATTAGGAAAATATCTAGTTCAAGAAAGAATTAAATACATACTGGTTTGGGAAAGCATAAGGAAAAATCCATTCATTTATTTTTTCATTCTACAAAGATATTAAGTGTTTGTCATATGCCAGGAACTCTACTAAGAACAGATAATTTTTATAACTTTTGTTGCCCTACCTCAATTTCCGCATCTGTTAAATGAAGATATTACTAGTGATTACTGTTCTTTGAGTTTTCTATTGTGGTTGTAACAAATATCCACAAATGTAGTGGCTGAAACAATGCAAATTTATTATCTTGCAAGCTCTATAAGTCAAAGTCCAAGGTGGGTCTCACGAGACTAAAATCAAATTAAGGTGTCAGCAGGGATACATTATTTTCTGGGGCATCTGGAGGGAACCTGCTTCCTTCTCTTTCAAGTTATTGTCTGAATTCAGTTCCTTACGATGTAGAATTGAGGCTTCCATTTCCTGCTTGGCTTCTAGCTGTGGGTTATTCCCAGCTTCTAGAAGCAAGTGCATTCCTTGCCTCATGGACCACCTCCTCCATCTTCAAAGTTAGTCATTTGAGTTGAGTCCCTACTGTCTTTTCTGTAGTTGCATCTATCTGACCTGCTTTTCTGCTTTTCTCTTCTGCTTTTAAAGACCCATCCAGATAATCCAAGATAATCTGCCTTTATAAAGTCTTTAACCTTAACTTCAACCGCAAAATCCATACTGCCATGCAAGGTAATAGAGTCACCAGTTACAGGAATTATGGGATGTGAGTGTCTTTGGTGACCCATTATTTAGCCTTCTACAACCTCCTATGTTTATTATGAATATATGTTGTATTTATTCCTTAAGGCACACATAGCATGGCATGGCAGACATGAATTGTTCAGCAACTGTTAGTTATCTAGTTAGTTAACACTAAAACTGTTAGTGTTTGCTGTTGTTACCACTACTATGATGTACCTTCAAACAGACCATATATTGAAAAAAAAAAAAATAAGTGTAATGAAATAACAAAAATAACTGAAACCTATAAAAATAATCTAACTGTATGTTTCAGGGCTAGATGAGTTTTAAACTAATTTATTTTGCAATAACCCATGAAGACAGATATTTAACCAAAATGTTTTATCAGTGTTTAACCATAATATATGAAGTGATTTTTCTCCCTGTTTTTCCTTCAGTCTGAAAGAGAAAACACTGTCACTGGCATTGATTAACAATGGATATTTCTCAGTAAGAATTCATAACTATTATTATTAGGCTATTAAAGTGGGCAAGAAACATAATAGTCAGCAAACATCATAAAATTATCCATACGCTCCTTGAGTATGTTCCCAATATCAGACTCTATATAAAGACGGGGAATGAGAATTTGACCTAAGGAGCAAGAATCTTAGTAATTACTATTAGTATAAAGATCAGATGATTTTTCCAAAAACCAAAAGCTATTCATAGAAAAACAGTAAATAAAAATATTTTATTCTTAGTTTTGTGAAAAATATAGGATCACTCTCACAAAGTCCTAATAATAATTTTAATACTTAGATTAGCTTTTGTGGAAACTAGAATATAGTTATGAGAATTTTTAGCCTTGTTTTACAGAACAAAAGGACTAAGAAGGTTAAGTGAAGTTTCTGAGATTAACACTAAGTCAATGCTACCACAAGAAATGGGTGAAAGAATAGATATTTCTACCTCTTATCTGTTGCCTAACTTGGACAATTTCATCCACTTAGTGAGAAGGTCATTAGCCTCTGCCCAAACTTGCCCATATTTATAGATTGACTGAAAAGATGAGGTGGCAATTCAGTCAATAACCTTTGACACAAATTCAGACAAATCTTGTGCTCCTCACAATGACAAATTACTCTAGAAAATTAACTGTCGAAAGTGCAGCAATATGATGAAGATTGATTATTTTACTCTTGCAAGTCTGCTTTGAGTTAGAGTAACAGCCTCATTTAAACACAGATGGCATTTATAGGAAAGGACGGATCAAGTCCTCATCTCAGCTGAAAAGGAGAAGATGAATTTTCACGGGATAACAAGGGTGATGATTCTTTTTCTCAGAGAAGGAGCTTGCATTTTGTGAGTGCCTCTTTAAGATTATTTTTCACAGTCTCCACAAAGAGGAAGATCATATTTTTAAACATTTTGCCACCACTTCTGAATAAGGCACATAAAGGTAATTTTAGCCACAGGCTTCAACTTTTGTAAAAAGGAGAGTTTGAGAAATTTTCCCTTAACTTTATATATTTTACTGATACAATAAAATTAATATAAATATTTGAAATTGCATATGGTATTTTCATAAAAGACATAGAAAACTATATACTAGAGTTAAACTTTTTTCTCAAATGGTATATAAAATGGCATATAAGCTAAAGTCTATGAGAAACTTAAGTCTTTCCTTGAAATTCAGGTGGGCATATGGAAAGCGATATTAATCATTTCAAACAAAAGATCAGTGAAACTGTCCTTTCAAAAATTTTCGCAATCTATTATTTATTTTATTTCACGTTAATACTTTCTATTACCAACAGCCTTATAAGACATTCTTTTATAGAGGAAGTATTTGAGAATTTTACAGCATCCTCCTGAAAAGTAACTGCAAGCTCACTTAAGTATCACAAAAGCAGATCTGAAGTTGCTTCCCACTGTATGTTTGTCCCATCAGAGGCCTGCAAGCAAACAGAGAAAGAACAGGAAAAGGAGTAAATGGAACCATGTTACTGCAGAGGCAAAAAGGTAAAAAAAAAAAAAAAAAAAAAACCTGGTATCATGGAGGGTTGCTTGGAAGAGGATCTTGAGTTGGGAGAAAAGCCGGTGGTGATGAACTACAGACAAGTGACAGCTCCAGAAGACATCGGAAGGATACTGCAGAACTGGATGTGGTGGAGAAGAGCTTCTAAGAAAAAGAAGCAATTCGTAAGCAGCAAACTCTTACAATAAGCAAACAGGGCATTACTGCCGCCCGGTGCAGGCTAACTACTAACCAAAGGAGTCGGATCTTACCAATTGCAGTCTTCCAACAAGAGAAGCAAATGCAGCAGCAATCATCAGAATGCATGGGTTTGTGTAGTTAAAATACCTGGCCACAAGACCTCCTCTGGGAGATTTCTGACTGGGTTGTTTTGACAGAATGTGGTATTAGCAGATGCTATGGATGGTACAACGTACAGCTATTACAAAATGAGTATACGACTGGGTGCGGTGTCTCACGCCTGTAATTACAGCACTTTGGGAGGCCAAGACCGGCAGATCACGAGGTAAGGAGATCCAGACCATCCTGGCTAACACCGTGAAACCCCATCTCTACTAAAAATACAAAAAATTAGCTGGGCGTGGTGGCCGGAGCCTGTAGTTCCACCTACTGGGGAGGCTGAGGCAAGAGAATGGCATGAACCAGGGAGGCGGAGCTTGCAGTGAGCCAAGATTGCGCCACTGCACTCCAGCCTTGGCGACAGAGCAGAGTGAGAATCCATCTCAAAAAAAAACAAAAACAAAAACAAAAAACAACAAAAAAAAATTAGCTGCGCGTGGTGGCTTGTGCCTGTAGTCCCAGCTACTACGGAGGCTGAGGAAGGAGTATGGCTTGAACCCGGGAGGCAGAGATTGCAGTGAACTGAGATCGCGCCACTGCACTCCGGCCTGGGCGACAGAGTGAGGCTCTTTCAAACAAAACAAAACAAACAAACAAAAAACGAATATACTGCGATGATTACTAACCATACTAGAAGAAATTATCAAAAATCTAGCATTTTTTCACCTTTTTATTTGATTATCCTTTATTACCAAATCAAATGTGATGATAAAAGGTGGTAAAGAGAGGGAAGGAAGGAAGAAGGAAGGAAGGAAGGAAGGAAGGAAGGAAGGAAGGAAGGAAGGAAGGAAGGAAGGAAGGAAGGAAGGAAAGAAGGAAGGAAGGAAGGAAGGAAGGAAAAATCACTTGATCAGTTTTACAAACTATAGAATCTCAAGCTTATTGCCTGGAGATTCTGATTCAGTAAGTCCAAATCAGGGTTCCAGTATTTTCTACAGAAGTTGTGAGTGACTCTTATCATTTGGCATGTCTGCTAAACACTGGTGTAGATGTGTCTGAGGGTCAGACAGATGCAGTTCTTTCAAATAGCAGCTTCGTTACCTGAAAAAAAAAAAAAAAAAAAAAAAAAAAAAAAAAAAAAAAAAAAAGGCCTTTGGTTTGTTCCTCAATTCTCTGATTTGAAGAATGGAACTAAACATAGTACTTGTCTTAAATTAGGCAATTTATGCAGACTCTTTGGCCCATTACTGGAATAAACATAATATAATACTAAGAATATTATCATTCTCAATTATCTCCATTGTCATGCTGATCATGTTATTGATGATAGAGCATTACCTCTCTCAGTTTCTCCATAGGAACATCCTATTCGCCACTTCCAAGACCCAATGAGAGAACCAAGTTTCAGTGAAAACACTTTAGCAGATACTGCCCCAAACATCTGCTTCCTGCAGGCACTTGATCTCTGTTAGGGAGTTACAGAGTTGCAGCCAAAAGCAAAATGGGCCTTTGGGCCTGAGAAGGACCACATACCAGGAGCTGCATTGATGTATGTTAGAAGAGAGAGAGCACATGGAGATTCGGATTAAGAGATTATAATACAGGAAGGACTTATTATTATGTTAGGGCTCTAGTCTGAACTCAGACACTTACCTACTGTATCTTCTCCTGCCTTTCACCACTGACTCACCTTTGTCTGTCAAAATTTCATTTTATTGAGGGATTGTAATGCTGTTTTTTACCCACTGTAACTTCTTCTCCCATGGTGAATCTTTTTAGAAGACATTGAGTTATATAGCACATCAATACTAATAAGTTCAATGCAAGAACCAAAAATACCAATATTTACAACTGGCAAATTTAGATGTCATTGGAACTATAACAAATAATTATTTTCTTTACAAAATAATTCATCCAAAGAGCCCTTTGAGTAAAGTATGCCTCATGATTTTTAAAAAGTATTTTCCTTTACAAAAAAATAACACTTACATAGACTTTTTTTTTTTTTTTTCACAGAGATATTGTGTGAATTAAAACCCAGAAGGCTATCAAGGCCCAGACCTCATCATTACCAACTTAGCTGGTGGTGCATATAATTTTTTAAAATAGGACTCCTGTTACCATTGTTAACTGCAGGTTTAAGCCAAATTTGTACAAGTCATCTGGAGACAAATGTAGGCAATGATGAAATCTGTCAAAAGACAAAATTACAACACACTTACTTTAAAAATCTTAATTGGCTTTTATTTGTGATTTTAGATTCAGATTATACCTTGTTCTATAAAGTAGAATGAGTGTTCTGATGTGCTGAGAAGAAGAAGTTGGCTTTACAAAAAGTGCTGAAACAGAAACAGGAAACAAAAAGCAGATTGGTCATTCCAAAGTTACTTTCCTGTAAAGGCTAAAGTAGAGGGAACTTTACTATCATGCCAACTCAAACTGGCATATTTGGGTGATTTATTGTTATCTCTTTCTCCTGACTTCTTGGAAAGTCAGATAAACAACTTAGTTTCAGCTTGGTGGCATGGAACTTTAGTATGAGATGCTACATTTTGGTTTGCTTGGTCTTTCAGGCCTGGTGCAGCTCACAATAAACCAATGGTCTTCTACAAATTGTGTTTAACAAATAAAAAGATTATAAATGTTAAATAAGATGTGGAAATTAAATGATCATATTAAATAAGATAATGTACATAAAATAGATGTGCACAGACCATGACACATAGTGAAAATGCAGCAGTTTCTCAATAAATGTTTGTTAGGCAAACATTAGGAATTTTGTAAAAGGAAAAATAAAAATGTTCAATTAAAGTGGCAGATTAAGAATATATATTTATCTGTACTTTCTCCCAAAATCTCACTCATATAAAAATAAATAGAAAGTGACTTTTAAAAAGGGGGCACAAAATCCTCAAAGCAACGAGAATGGGATAAAGGTCACCCTGATATTTTAGATGGAAAACAAGTCAGTGTTTGAGAACTGATTTAATAGATCAAAGAAGGTCAAATCCTTAGCTGGCAGGGGTAAATCCAAGAAACATTCAGATTTGATCACAAAACCACAGAAGACATTTATACATCTGAATAAGGAAGTGAAGTCTGGGATGAAAATAGAAGGACTGGTTACAAAAAGTTAAAGGTACCATTAGATCTTACAATGTTTTTATAATATGGTGGCAAATTTTTTTGTGAGTCCTCCCATTAAGAAATGAGATCTGTGTATCCTCTACTTGAATTTGGGCAGGTTTGTGGCTGCTTCCACCAAGAAATTTTAGCAGGAGTGATGCCATGTGACTTCTGATGCTGGATTATGGAGGATCACACAGCTGTTGCCTCACATTCCAGAACACTTGCTTTTGGAGCCATGTGAGGTGTTCAACAACCCTGATATCACCCTGATGGGGAGACCACAGGTCGGCATCCTCACTGACAGTTTCAACTTAGTCATTCTTCAGAGAGCCCAATCAGGGCCATAATTGAAGAAAGCATCTAGGAATTGGATTGTCCAGCTGTTCTGTCCCCTTGTCATTCAAGTCACCTCTGGTCATTATGCCACCTGCGTTGAAGCCACAAACATTATAGAAAGAACAAAGCCTTTCATGTTTCACCCATTCTCAATTTTTCACACACAAAATTTGTGAGCATAATAAAGTGGTTTTTGCTTTTTATTGCTTAATTTGGGGGGAAAAAATAGAGCTGTTATGCAGCAATATATAACTAAAATGGAGGTCCACATAAGGCAAAAACTTCACAGAACTTTTCTCTGTGCCAGGGAGCTGCCCTTTTCCAAACCCCAGTAGTTTACTGAAGGGTAAAACAGAGTCTGGATATCAGAGGGGGATGACAGGCATATCTGAGAGCAAAAGTAGAGCAGTAAAAACCAAGTGTGCATGAAAATGTATCTACTAAATCTTAATGCTGCCAATATTCTTACCTCACTGGGCACACACAAAGCTGGCAGGTGACGTGCAGCTTCTAGGCTTTATCTTGGAAGAAAAAAGCAAAGCAAACAAACAGGGAAGAAAAAATTATCAAAACAATAAATACCTAGGGAGATAAAAACTTAGAAAACAAATGAAAGCCTCATTATCATATTCAAAGAGAAAAGATGACATATCCACAACATAGGACAGATGTTAAAAATAATATTATAAAATCTTTAACTCTTAGAAATAACACAGTAGAAATAAAATTATTAATAGAAGGGCTTGAAAATTAAGTGTAAAAATTGTCTAAGAAGTATAGGCAAAAGAATACAAGTGGAAAGTTAGATTAAGACAATTGAAAAATGTTCTTGGTCAAAAATTTAAAATTATAAATTTCCAAAGAAATGAGAAAATTAAAAGAGAATCAATCCAAGAAACTACTCAAACTGAGTGCATATTATAAAAGATCTCAAAGCATGTCCAGCCCAACAGATGAAGACAGAACCATCAATAACGTCTACCATTGTGAAAATTAGGAGCACCAGAAATAAATAAAAAATCTTAAGAAATTTCAGAGAGAGAGAGAGAGTAAGATATAGACAGTGAAAACTGGTCTATATAAGAGATTCAGAGTTCAAAACAACAGTTAACTTCAGTGGAAATATTTATATTAGCTATTTATTGCTGCACAACAAATTATACCCAAAGTTAGCAGCTTAAAAATATATATATATTTATTTCACAATTTCTATGGGTCACGAAGTGGGAGTGACTTGGCTGGGTGTTCCTCACTCATTATGATTGGGGCTGTAGTCGTCTCAAGAGTCAGCTGGAGGAGGGTCTGCTCCCAAGCACACCCACGTGCTTGTTATCTGGTCTCAAGTCCTGGCTGGCTGTTCACTGGAGGCATCAGTACCTTGCCAAATGTGCCTCTCAATAAAGCAGCTCAAAACATGGCAGCCGGCTTACCTCTGAGAAAGACAGAGAGAATGAATACCCCAAACAGAAGCCATGGACTTTCAGTCTAGTGTCAGAGGTGGCATCCCACCACTTTTGCCATGTTCTATTCATTAGAAGTGAATAAATTGAGCTCACACTGAACAGGAGAGGACTACAAAGGTGAATACCAGGAGGTGAGCATCACTTGGGACTATTTTAGAGGCTGCCTGAGAATAGAATTGAGCAATGATTTAGAATTCAGAAGGAAAAATTAGTCCAAGCTAGCATTCTATACCCAAACTAATTGCTATAGAATAATTGGATTTTCTATTTGCAAGGTCTCAAATTTTACCTTGTACATACTTTTTCTGTGTCATGGATGCTGTGTGCACCACCCACATCCTACACATGAACTGAGCTTCTGATTCTCCAGCTTCTGGAAATATTGTTTGCTGACTGCTTACAGCTATGTGCTTCTTTGGGATTACCCTTGACTGAAGCAGGCATGTCCCCACCCCCAGGACAGCTTTCATCCAATGACTGATCAAGGAGAAAGGGTACAAATACTAAGCCATCTATCCTCAATGTACAATAACTCTGAAGGGCCATTTCAGCTCTAGAGCTTCCTTTTGGTTCAACTGAGACCTATGTTCTGTGCTGTACTTTAATTTATCTTTCTATTCACCACCCATATCTTCACAAGTGTTCCTTAGAGCATTCCTGAATAATCTTTCTGCATATAAATGTTCTTCTTGAGACAATTTCTGAGGAACTCAACGAAAAGCAACTGTTACCAGAAATGATTGAGGAAGCAGAGTCTAAAAATGAGAGTGTACAGCTAGATCATCACCAGCTGGCTGGCAACAAGAGCTCTATCATGAACATGGGTGGTAATTGGACTGATGAGAGCAACTGGCATATTATAGCAGTGAAATTTTTAAAGCATTCATTGATTGTAAAGTGAGATGGGAAATCAATGAAAGAAAATGTACCAGCAAGTGCACTATCTCAGGCATTTGATAGGTTTTGGAGGAGTGCTTATTATAAAGAAAATGCAACAGGATGGCATTTACTCATGCTATGATTGTATTGAAGAAAGATAATGAAGGCTGGGCGCGGTGGCTCACGCCCGCAATCCCAGCACTTTGTGAGGCCAAGGCAGACAGATCACCTGAGGTCAGGAGTTCGAGACCAGCCTGGCCAACATGGTGAAACCCTGTCTCTACTAAAAATACAAAAAATAGCCAGGCATAGTGGCACCCGCCTGTAATCCCAGCTACTCAAGAGGCTGAGGCAGGAGAATTGCTTGAACCCAGGAGGCAGAAATTGCAGTGAGCCGAGATTGCCCTACTGCACTCCAGCCTGGGTGAGAGAGTGAGACTCAAAAAAAAAAAAAGAAAAGAAAAGAAAAGAAAAGAAGACAATGATGTTCTCAACTGCTGATATCAGAGGCAAAAAATGGTCAGAATCAGATTTAAGACTTATTAGCAAAGCAGAGCTCCAAAGATAGTCATCACATCAACTCTGGCAATTGTGCTATGTAAAAATTAGGGCCCAAGTTAAAAAAGAGTGAATCTTAAAACTTTGGGTAAAGACAGCTTGTAGTCAAGAATCTTGAGAATTCACATTCCTCTGAAACGAAATGTCTAGGCTTTCAAAAGTGACTCACTCCTCTCCATTAGTGGTCATCCCTCTCCCATTATTTTTAAGATGATGCAGAGGCACTTGCATTGTGAAAACACAAATATCCCTTTCAAAATCTATCTCCACTTCTCCCAGTTACTAGAAAAATTTAGGGCCAATTCACAGTGCAATCCATACACAATATAATCCAGAGAGATGCTGGCCCATTAACAAAGGAAAAGTACTAGATGAGAGGACCTCCAGAATATAACAAACATGTGTCAGCAAAACCATGATAATATATATATGGTTGTGGAATCAGAGAGGGCTGGATCAAGGTGGATTATGTATAAAGATGGATATAAAGAACTTATTGATATAGGGACACTTTTGCCCCTTATGAAAAGGTGATACAAGTGGAGGAAGACCAAGCTCAGTTTGTAAATGGGTCAGTGTAGTATATGAGTACAATAACTAATCTTATTATTATTATTATACTTTAAGTTCTAGGGTACATGTGCACAATGTGCAGGTTTGTTACATATGTATACATATGCCATGTTGGTGTGCTGCCCCTGTTAATTCATCATTTACATTAGGTATATCTCCTAATGCTATCCCTCCCCCCCTCCCCACCCTACAACAGGCCCCAGTGTGCGAGGTTCCCCACCCCGTGTCCAAGTGTTCTCCTTGTTCAATTTCCACCTATGAGTGAGAACATGCGGTGTTTGGTTTTCTGTCCTTGAGATGGTTTGCTCAGAATGATGGTTTCTAGCTTCATCTATGTCCCTACAAAGGACACAAACTCATCCTTCTTTATGGCTGCATAGCATTCCATGGTGTATATGTGTCACATTTTCTTAATCCAGCCTATCATTGATGGACATTTGGGTTGGTTCCAAGTCTTTGCTCTTGTGAATAGTGCCGTAATAAACATACGTGTGCATATGTCTTTATAGCAGTATGATTTATAATCCTTTGGGTATATGCCCAGTAATGGATGGCTGGGTTAAATGGTATTTCTAGTTCTAGATCCTTAAGGAATCGCCACACTGTCTTCCACAATGGTTGAAGTAGTTTCTAACTGGTATAAGATGGTATCTCTTTGTGGGTTTGTTGTGCATTTCTCTGATGGTCAGTGATGGTAATTTTTTCATGTGTCTGTTGGCTGCATAAATGTCTTCTTTTGAGAAGTGTCTGTTCATATCCTTTGCCCACTTTTTGATGGGGTTGCTTGATTTTTTCTTGTAAATTTGTTTATGTTCTTTGTAGATTCTGGATATTAGTCCTTTGTCAGATGGGTAAATTGTAAAAATTTTCTCCGATTCTGTAGGTTGCCTGTTCAATCTGATGGAAGTTTCTTTTGCTGGACAGAAGCTCTTCAGTTTAATTAGATCTCATTTGTCAATTTTGGCTTTTGTTGCCATTGCTTTTGGTGTTTTAGACATGAAGTCCTTGCACATGCCTATGTCCTGAATGGTATTGCGTAAGTTTTCTTCTAGGGTTTTTATGGTTTTAGCTCTTATGTCTAAGTCTGTAATCCATCTTGAATTAATTTTTGTATAAGGTGCAAGGAAGGGATCCAGTTTCAGCTTTCTACATATGGCTAGCCAGTTTTCCCAGCACCATTTATTAAATAGGGAATCCTTTCCCCATTTCTTGTTTTTGTCAGGTTTGTCAAAGATCAGATGGTTGTAGATGTGTGGTATTATTTCTCAGGGCTCTATTCTGTTCCATTGATCTATATCTCTGTTTTGGTACTAATTCCATGCTGTTTTGGTTACTGTAGGCTTGTAGCATAATTTGAAGTCAGGTAACCTGATGCCTCCAGCTTTGTTCTTTTGGCTTAGGATTATCTTGGCAATGTGGGCTCTTTTTTGGTTCCATGTGAACTTTAAAGTAGTTTTTCCAATTCTGTGAAGAAAGTCATTGTTAGCTTAATGGGGACAGCATTGAATCTATAAATTACTTTGGCCATTTTCACAATATTGATTCTTCCTATCCATGATCATGGAATGTTCTTTCATTTGTTTGTATCCTCTTTTATTTCATTGAGCAGTGGTTTGTAGTTCTCCTTGAAGAGGTCCTTCACGTCCCTTATAAATTGGATTCCTAGGTATTTTATTCTCTTTGAAGCAATTGTGAATGGGAGTTCACTCATGGTTTGGCTCTCTGTCTTTTATTGGTGTATAAGAATGCTTGTGATATTTTCACACTGATTTTGTATCCTGCTACTTTGCTGAAGTTGCTTATCAGCCTAAGGAAATTTGGGGCTGAGACGATGGGGTTCTCTAATTATACAATCCTGTCATCTGCAAACAGGGACAATTTGACTTCCTCTTTTCCTAATTGAAGAACTTTTATTTATTTCTCTTGCTTGATTGCCCTGGTCAGAACTTCCAACACTATGTTGAATAGGAGTGGTGAGAGAGGGCATCCCTGTCTTGTGCCAGTTTTCAAAGGGAATGCTTCCAGTTTTTGCCCATTCAGTATGATATTGGCTGTGGGTTTGTCATAAATAGCTCTTACTATTTTGAGATATGTTCCATCAATACCTAGTTTATTGAGAGTTTTTAGCATGAAGGGCTGTTGAATTTTGTCAAAGGCCTTTTCTACATCTCTTGAGATAATGATGTGGTTTTTGTCTTTGGGTCTGTTTATATGCTGGATTATGTTTATTGATTTGTGTATGATTTGCATCCCAGGGATGAAGCCCACTTGATCGTGGTGGATAAGCTTTTTGATGTGCTGCTGGATTCGGTTTGCCAATATTTTATTGAGGATTTTTGCATCGATGTTCATCAGGGATATTGGTCTAAAATTCTCTTTTTTTGTTGTGTCTCTGCCGAACTTTGGTATCAGGATGATGTTGGCCTCATAAAATGAATTAAGGAGGATTCCCTCTTTTTCTATTGATTGGAATAGTTTCAGAAGGAATGGCACCAGCTTCTCTTTCTACCTCTGGTAGAATTCTTTGGTGAATCTGTCTGGTCCTGGACATTTTTTGGTTGGTAGGCTATAAATTATTGCCTCAATTTCAGAGCCAGTTATTGGTCTATTCAGGGATTGAACTTCTTCCTGGTTTAGTGTTGGGAGGTGTATGTGTCCAGGAATTTATCCATTTCTTCTAGATGTTCTAGTTTTTTTGTGAAGAGGTGTTTATAGTATTTGCTGACGGCAGTTTGTATTTCTGTGGAATTGGTGGTGATATCCCCTTTATCATTTTTTATTGCATCTATTTGATTCTTCCCTCTTTTCTTCTTTATTAGACTTGCTAGCACTCTATCAATTTTGTTGATCTTTTCAAAAACCCAGCTCCTGGATTCATTGATTTTTTGAAGGGTTTTTTGTGTCTCTCTCTCTCCTTCAGTTCTGCTCTGATCTTAGTTATTTCTTGCCTTCTGCTAGCTTTTGAATGTGTTTGCTCTTGCTTCTCTAGTTCTTTTGATTGTGATGTTAGGGTGTTAGTTTTAGATATTTCCTGCTTTCTCTTGTGGGCATTTAGTGCTATAAATTTCCCTCTTCACACTGCTTTAAATGTGTCCCAGAGATTCTGGAATGTTGTGTATTTATTCTCATTAGTTTCAAAGAACATCTTTATTTCTGCCTTCGTTTCGTTATGTGCCCAGTAGTCATTCAGGAGCAGGTTGTTCAGTTTCCATGTAGTTGAGCGGTTTTGAGTGAGTTTCTTAATCCTGAGTTCTAGTTTGATTGCACTGTGATCTGAAAGACAGTTTGTTATAATTTCTGTTCTTTTACATTTGCTGAGGAGTGCTTTACTTCACACTATGTAGTCAATGTTGGAATAAGTGTGATGTGGTGCTGAGAAGAATGTATATTCTGTTGATTTGGGGTGGAGAGTTCTGTAGATGTCTATTAGGTCTGCTTGGTGCAGAGTTGAGTTCAATTCCTGGACATCCTTGTTAACTTTCTGTCTCATTGATCTGTCCAATGTTGACAGTGGGGTGTCATTCAGAATGGCCCTGAAAACTATAATGTTGGAAATCATTTCAGCAAAAAATCTTTCAGCCCTGCACCTGTTAATTCTACACTGTTTGGAAAAAGAAATTTTCTAAGGCAAAAGCATATGTACATTCATGGTGAAGAATGACTTGATTTCTTGGTCAGAGTTTGGAAAGAGAAAAAGTAGCAAATAAGAAACAAAGAGTTCTAGAAGAAGCATGAGAATGGACCTATCAGAGTGGTCATGAAATGTGAAAATCTTTGTATCACATGTCAATACTCATCAGAGAGTATCTACCATGTAAAAAGCACTAAACACACAAGTGGACACAATGGTTTAGCTAATTGACTACATGATTCAGCTAGTCTGTCATTGAACATCCCCGTCTTGTAACAATAGTGGCAAACATGGGGACTATTCATGGGCCCAGTAACATAAGGTTCCACCTACCAAGGCTAATCTAGTTACTGCCTAAACAAAGACCAATTCTGAGTACCCATATAGTGATGTCTCTTCAACTATTAAATTGGTTGGCAAGTTAATTTCACAAGACTCTTCACTCTAAAGTGACAGCTATTCATCTTGACTGAAATAAATACATATCCTACATATGAGTTTTCTTTTCTTTCTTTTAGAGTATCAGCCATTCCCTCACGGATGATGAACTAGGACACTCATGATATGACCGATGCATGTGTTCTACAAAATGAAAAATTAAATCAAGAAAGAGGAGCTTATAGCATTCAGTAACCACATGTCCCAACAAAAGAGGAAAATGAAGAAAATCCCCGGGTCATTTTTGATTAAGAAAAATTAAAAATGATCATTGTGCAGCCATTCTAAAGAGTTATAAGTCCAGAATGATGTAAAACTCAAGTCTCAGAAGAGAAATGTGTCTTCAGGAAAATTAAAATGACATAAAGACTATATATAACATGGCCAATGTTTTTGATAAATTGCTATGAATAAAAACAGGCCACAAAGTAGTGTGTACGTGTGTATTATTCTAAACTATAAAAATGTGTGGAAAAATTTATTAGAAAAATATTGGCAAGAAATATATTAAAAGAAATAATTCTCCACATAAATTTTTCTAATGATTTTGCAAATTTATGCCTTACCTTATTCTTAAGTAGATTTGGTGAGTTCAGCTCACTATAACATTTTTATGTATTATTTCTAATTTTTACTCTAATTCAGCCATGTGGAAATTAATTTTATTCTTGCCTATTTTCAAGTGTAATCAATGTCTCTGAGGGGTTAAATAACTTGTTTAAATTCACCCAAGGGCCTAAGTAATATCAAAACCAGAAAAGTAGTTTTGTTCAGTGATTAGAAGTGATTTCTACTTACATTTTTCAAACTTTCAAAAATATGGTTATGTTGATTTTATAGTGAAAATAAGTTTGTTAAATCAGGAAAAATGGATTCATGAGATATTCAATACATATTCATGAATTTTCAAGTGGGCAAAAAACATAGAGCAATTGTCATTCAAGGTCCCCGGTTCTATTTTTAAAATGCATGGTTAAATTTTATGCTAGGAAATTGTGTTCTCAGTCTAAATCATCTATACAGTTTCAAGCAAATATGTAATTTTCACTCCTTACTCTATTAACTATGAATTGTTGTCTTTAACAACTTAGCTATCTACATTTTAGAGCTGTCTGAAAAAAAATCTTGTGTAAATAGTATAGTTTTTAAGTAATACATAGAGTTTTCTGTAACAGCAGAACAAAAAGCTTCAAGTAAAAGAGGAAAACATTGTCATAATAAAGAATGTCACATCTATCAGTTCCATTGGTAGCTTTTGGGTCTTCCCTTCTTACTTTTAATAATGTGCTCCATGGACACTTTAGACATACATAAGAAATTAAAATGGCTTTATAATTTCTGTGTAAGTAGCTTCATTCATTAAAAAGAAAAAAAAAAAAAAAAA
The DNA here is from genome assembly GCF_024542745.1 of Macaca thibetana thibetana. Classification (NCBI taxonomy): domain Eukaryota; kingdom Metazoa; phylum Chordata; class Mammalia; order Primates; family Cercopithecidae; genus Macaca; species Macaca thibetana. The sequence continues at coordinate 143,324,982 of NC_065582.1, forward strand.
AAAAAAAACCTGAACGTATTCACTGAGAGATGAAACAATACAAGAGCTGGGATGAACTAGAGAACATCCTGAGGTAGAAGCCAATGCCATAACCCTGACATTCCTTCCTCTTCAAAACTATAAATGCACCTTATGGGGAAAGAAAGGTAAAATTTTTTAAAGACTATGCACCATAATTGAGCTTACTTACTATATTAAGACTTCAAAATGTTCTTATAACCAGGTACTTGAACCTTAATAAGGTAACTTTTTTTTCATTTTAGCCACTCAAAATAACAAAAGGTAAGTACTCAACAGTCTAAATCAGATTCATTCTTGTAATTTAAGTGACTTAAAATTAAGGAAATTATTTATTTAGTAAGTGAATCAAATATCTCTTGCATAATGTCATATACAAAAACATGTGTTGAGGTTTAAGTGGTCCTCATAACTATTACTCTTCCCCCTAAATGAAGGCCAGAAGTAACAGAGAGATAGTCATAAGAGATAAGCATATGGAGATCAAGGTATCACATTTATTACCGATAAAGCCATTGTTGTAAAATATGAGTTAGAATGAATGCTAATGGAGCTAGCTAGTGTTTTTCCTCATAATTAGAGGAGCGAATAAAGGAACAAAGACAAACCAAATGTGTTACTCAAAGGGAAGATTGAGTCACATGGAAGCATAAGAAAGGCAAGATGGTCCCTTCCAAACACTTTGCCCTGAGCACTTACAAGTGATCGAAAACCTACAAGACATAATCACCTCATGAGACATACTGATACAAGTGAGGAAAAATAAAGTTTATTAATTGACTAATATGCTTGTTTCCTACCTACATTGAAAAGTTTTGGTGCCATAAATCTTCAAATTTTGAGCATATTTTAGAAATAATGAGTAAAATCAAAGAAATGGTAAGGATAACTGGATAACGAACGGTTTGGAGGAATGAGAGGTCACTGCTTGTTGGATGCTTGGGCCAGGGTTCTCAAAGAACACTTCTTCCCCAAGTTAGATTTAGAAAACTCAGTGGAATGCCAAGAGTGAGAAAAGAAGTGGAGAAGATTTTTCAGGGAGAAAAATTAGACACAAGTAAAACAACAAAGGTATGTTAACAAAAATTATATTCTGAGAAAATGAGTAGGCCTTCTAAGTCAGAGGAAAGGGGGCACATTATGATGAAAATGGAATATGGCAGAATAAAAGTCTGGAACTGGACCTTTGAAGAACTTAATGGTTTTAAGAAATTTGTTTTGTATATACAGAAGACAGCTAGTGAATGTTTTTGAGCAAAGTTATAACATAAAAATAATATTTTAGGGGATAAAACAAATGAGGAACAAATGAAGAAAATCAAGTTTGGAGAGGAGAGAGAGAGAAAAGAACAAATGCTTCTTTTAGCTCTATTCACTCTTATTATTTTCTAAATCTACTGTGATAGTCAGATTAAAGGCATATGTGTGTATTCTGCATTTAAACTATTTTCAGTTCTAAACATTTATATCGGAAGCTGTTTTTCTTTCGTCATTTAAGTTGTTTTAGTTGGTACATTATTTTCAACATTTTAAAATTGAATTCTGAAAAGAGTAGGGAAAGGCCAAAAAGGTTCCCATACAAAAGGCTCTTCTTTGATTATTTTCCCTTTTCCTTTTATCTCATATTTTATTCTACTTAAAAAATAATTTCTTAAAGCACATTTATTGGAAAGTATCTGACTGCACATGTGTGCATTGGCCTTGTTCTCTATCGCAGTGAGATGGCATCATGAGGAAGTGGATGGTGGATGGTGTCAAATTGAAGATGAAAGGAGGCAGATATCTCCCCAGGACAGTCCAGGTAAGAAAAATGGAAGGATTGGCAGGCAGAGCTGGATTCTCATCCCCATAAATGGAACCAAGAAACGAAGCAGTGAAAACACTAACATGTAAAGCACAGCATGAGAAGATGCACCTCAAACAGAATTGTCCTGAGGAAAGTGTTCTGAAGCAACAAGAAGGCAAGAAGGAAGGGAATGGCATTGCTCAGGACCACCTAAGCAATAATATCAGGAAGTGATATTATTACCATAAACGGCAATAAAAATCTACTGAGAGATTACTACATTTAAGGCTCTGAGCTAAACACTTTAACATGCATTATTTCTTTTAATTCTCAAAACAATTTAATAAGTTCAGTTCAACTGTTATAATGTACTTTTTAGTTGAGAAAAAATTGATGCCCAAAAGGGTTATGTCATGCACAAAAGTCCTGCTACTCATAAACAACACAGCAAATATTTGAACCATGACAGTTCTTCCAGAATTTTAGCCACTGTCATTATGCTTCTTTAGAGACCACAATTCTTAAAATGAGAAAGAAGAAAATACAAAATTTTCAGAGATTATGTTATCATGAATTCGGTGGTAGAAATTGGTGAAACTTTGACTTGATGTTTGTTGCTTCTTTATGGTAGCCCCATAGTATTCCTAACCTTACTAGCTGATGTTCTGAGAAATATCCCTTATATTTAAATTATTTAATCATTCACCTTGTTCTATAGAGTAGGAAACATGCTCTTTGAGAAAAAAAAATACTGCTATTCAAAAAATGTGAAATAAAAAATAGAAATAATAGGAAATTACAATGTATTTTTAATTATTTTTTATTGTGTGTATTCCACAATCAAGCTCTCTGTGATTTTCTAGTCTTCATGAAGAATATCAGTATTATCAGATCTCATAGTTTTTCTTTACACATCTGAATACCAGACTTGTAATGCAATTGATTAGTTTTGATACAGGAGAAATAGATAAAATCAATTTTCTTATTCTTTGATTCATTTCACATTTACTAAATACCCACTCAGTGCCTAGCAGAGTGGTATACAGAGGGAAATTTGTAGCAGAGTGGGAGTATAAAGGTAAATTTTAAAAGTGCTCACACAATAATATTTATACACTAGATGGAGGGATATAATCATAAAATTGTCACTGAAAGTGCAATAATAGAGATTTTCCAAGAGTGTTAAGGAAGGATTAAGGAGAAACTCCTAACCTAGCCTCAAATAGTAAATAACAGATTTTGGGTGGCTGAGTTGAGCACTATGAAACATTAGGTTTTAACCAGATAATGAGGGTGCACTCTCTAATTAGAGTGTTTCTTCAGTCTCAGTCAAATTATCAGCAACATCATGCATCCCCCAGCTCTCTGCTCTATACTGCAAATACTCTGCCTAATAAGTGTCATACATTTCTAGAACTGTAATCACTGCCTTTATTGTAATTTCCTAAACCTGTGTTTCTATCCAAAATCCTCTCCTGTGCTCTAGATCTAGATATTCAGCAGTCTTCTACAACTTCCATTCAGTTAGCCCACATATACTTCTATTGCAATGTGTTTTATCTTTTCAATGTATACATGCTACTCAAATGTGCTCTTTCTCTTCTATTCTTTATTACAAAGAATGGCCCATCGAACACCAAGTGACTCAACCCAGGAATGGATGACTCACTCAGGATTCCACCCTATCCCTTACTCCCTCATCCAATTAATCATCTTTTCCTTACATATTTTAAAAGTTTGCCTTTGTGTTGTGATCACTCCACAGAGGCAAGATGGAACCTTACCCCAAATTTGGTTCACATGTCAAGACTGATCACAACACACACACACACTAAGAGAGTATGAAACATTTTATTATTTAAATAACATGGCTTTCCGGGGATTTAAGGGCAGGAACCCCGAGCTGGTTTGAAAATGACTTAAGAGAGCAGCAAAGGATGCTGCTTGGGATTTTCTTTTTATTGTGGTTAGTGTCTGGGATCAGGATGATGGTTCCAGTGTATATACAAGGGCTTGTGTGGTTTGAATTACCTAACAGAGACAAAGGAGAAAGCACTAGACTTTATTATCACTTTCCCAAATGTTGGACACAAGGGAAAGGTAAAGCGTAAAAACTGTCAGACATCAAACTTTATATGACATTACGACGTGCCAGCATCATTTCTCATTTGCTCTATTTTCATAGCCTTCCAATGTCTCAGTTTCTCTAATCTATGTGATCTGCCAGTCCAGCTTCCACCCTCAGGCTCATACACTTGCAAACCTGATGATGATGATGCCATAACTCAGTGAAAGATTCTTCAGTGGTTGTGCATCCCTCAGCGGTAATTCCCAAATGTTCACATTGACAATTTGGGAACTGAATCCTGGGGGTGGTGATTACTCAAAATGGTTCACCATAAGACCTAAATATTTTTAAAATCTATCATTTATCATAAATATCATGTAGACTTACCCTTCTACAACAGATGGTCTTAGGAGTTTTAACATAAAAAAACCTTCCACGTGTGAATTTTAAAATATACTAAAATACTATTGTTCCCTTATGTTTTCTACGAGGAGTTACACATTGATCCAGTAGCTTTTAGTCTTAACCAGGCATACCCTCAGGACACATATATACAACTTTGAGAATCACAACCTTACACAATAAAATGCAGACTTCTGTTTAATGTACCAGGCCTTTCACTATTTTAACCCATGTCTACTCTCAGATCCTATCACCATGGCCCCACCCTTCCAAACCACACACTGCTGTTGTAAATCACTCCCTGCTGGTGTAACAGTTGTGACCCATACATTTCACCCTTCTATGCCTCCACATGGTTCCCACTGTATGGAGCGTCCTGCCTCTAACCCTCACTAGATACTTCTCCTCCTGCCGTTATATCCCCAGAAAGCCCTATTATTTAAGTCATAAAACTTTTCATACGCTCTTGGTTTGTGTGTGGTGTCATCGATCTTGGCATCTAAACCAAATTTTGGGTAGAAGCCCATCCTGCTTCTGCTGGGTGATTACAACACAAGGTAAGGCATAACATAAAGTAAACATTTAGTATATAGAGGGAAAAGAGAATGATTAATTGGATAAGGAAATAAGGCAGAGGGTGGAATCATGAATGATTCATTCATTTCTGGCTTGAGTCACTTGCTGTATGATGGGCCATTCTTGGCAGTAAGAAATAGAAGAGGAAGAGCACATTTGAGTAGCGTGTATACACTGAAAATTTTAAACAAATTGCAATAAAAGTACATATGGACTGTCCAAATGGAAGTTGTAGAAGACAACTGAATATAGATCTAGAGCACAGCGGAGGATCTTGGGTGGAACTACAGATTTAGGAAATTACATTAGAGACAGTGATTAAAGTCCTAGAAATGTATGACACTAGGGAGAGTATTTGCAGCGTAGAGACCACTGAGCTGAGGTGTACTCAGTCCTTCATAGAAAAGATTTTAGTCCCTCTTTGAAGTGTTCCCCCTAGGTTTTCTCTGAGCATTAAACATGTTCAGAGCGTATCAAGTACTATAGTCTGAATATTTGTGTCCCTCCAAAATTTGTGTGTTGAAATCCTAACCCCTAAGGTTGTGGAAGTAGAAGGTGGGGTCCTTCAGAGGTGATTAGGTTATGAGGGTGGAACCCTCATAAACGGAAAAGGGCCCTTATAAAAGCGGCCCCCGGGAAAGCCCTCACCCGTTCCACCACGTGACTTTAGAGTGAGAAGGTTGCTGTCTGTGAGGAAGGGGTCTCACCAGATGCCGAATCTGCTGGCTTCTTGATCTTGGACTTTACATGCTCCAGAAATGTGGGAAATTCATTACTGTTGGTTATAACCTACCGGTTTATGGTATTTTGTACGGCAGCCTTAATGAACTAAGATAGTATGGATCTTTCTGTGAGTGTGATTTTTGCCTGTCTACCTTCCTACAAGTTTTCATGGACAAGGATGGCATATTTTCAACTTCATTGGCTGGCTCTGAGCCTGCTGCACAGTGGGTACTCTGTATGCTTTGTTGAGTGAATGAAGAAATATCTTTGAAGTGACATTTATGATAGTAACTGTTGCAACCCTTTCTTTTAAATGCTATAAAAGAAATCTCTCTAGTAATAATATTGTCAGAATTCTTAATTTTACCTCATATATAAAGTGACTTTAAAATAGTTAAAATTATAGGCCGTATTCATTTTAAAGAGCATTATAAGAGATTCTTAAAGAGAAAAAAAAAAGCAGTAAAAAAGAACCAAAAGAACTGCATAAAAAGGAAGTAAAATTTAAAAAAGAAGCCTAGAGAAAAAGAAAAGTGAGAGAGGGCCCCCACCAGTTCGTCCCCCCCCCCCCCACCACACACACACATACACAAACTCTCTCGGTGAAAGCTCCCAAAAGTGAAAAGCAGATGCAGGGAAATTCACACAACATCTCAAGGCGGTGTAGAAATGGAAGAGGAAAGAGAATTTACACAAATCATAAGAGAATGACTGGGGCAGGAAAGGAGCCAAAAAAATTAAATGTGAAGCAAGCCCATGAAATATAACTATATTTGCTGATAAGTGGACAGTGGGCTTCAGGTGGGCAGTAAGATAAGTTGAATGCATTATTATGTGTGTGTGTGTGTGTGTGTGTGTGTGATGTGAATAGGTAAGTAAAAGCTGAGCTTTTTACTACTGAGGATAAGTCATAAGTTGCTAAATTTTTATTAGAGTAGATTTGTGCAGTGTATTTCCCATCCCTGGACCATTAACATTGTGAACTCAAGGACATTTTTCTTCTATAAGCCCCTTCATGCACAGAGTGATAATAAAAATAACAAAAATAATGAAAAGAAAATAAGAATCAAAATAATAATATAATATTTTTGAATCATGGATGGTCCAGAAACTCAGTTGTGTTAGGAAAATTATATATATATTGTTGGTGGTGGTGTTTTGTTTTGTTTTTTGTTTCGCTTTAATGTCACAGAGTGATTCCTATTTCGAGCACCACAGTACTCAATTGGGAGGAAACTATTTTAGTCTTTTTAGATATTTCTTCCAATCTAACACCAAGGGATCAAGAATCTAATAAAGTGTCAAGGAGTGAAGGGAGAGGAAAGGGAAGCATGTGAATGTCAGTCATCAGTTCCCACAGTTGGCATCTGAGATACCCACCATCCTGCACCTAAGTCAGTTCCTAGTCTGACAGGTCAGAGGAACCCTCTGCTCTTAGCTGTGCAGCGCTCTCCTTTCTATAGCTTACCAAAATAATTTTCTTTTAGACTCAAGGGGAATCCTTCTACTTTCAGATTATGTGTCAAAATATCTTGTCTGTACCCTGAATTTTCCCTTCCCTCTGGGAAAAAAGAAAACAAGAAATCAGGAGAAGTATGACTACTTCTTTTGGTTCTTAAGGCAATAAACATTGTGTTAGATGATGCCGGGCCAGTAAACTACAAGGGAGAGAAAGATTATCATCTCACAAATTATTATATCAAAAAATGCCTTGCCACACATTTTTTATTACTTACGTGCTTACTATATGCTGGCCACTGAGATAATCACTTTATGCTTGCTAGTGTGTTGGGTGGTATTGTTTATGAACAAACATCTCTTGTATTGAACAAGAAAAAATTATCAGGGGTAGTTAGTAGAGATAATATGGGTTAAATTTATTGAATTCAAGTACAAGTGAACAGGGAAAGGTTACCCACAAATTGAGGAAAGGCAGAGAGAGGGGAAGGAAAAGCAGCAGAATGTTTGTAGGAGTATAGCAAATTGAAGGCATAGTTAAAATGTGAACAAGTTGAGCCGAGGCCATAGCAAAGACTGAACTAAGAACAAACCACAGTTGATAGTCCTGGAAATGGATGAGTTCAGAATACACCACCCATCGTGACTGCTTTGGCATGCTGATTATGTTGAGCTGAAAGCACTTGAGAAACAGCAGACGCAGGAAGGGCTCTCTCGCCTCCCCTTTTCCGCCTAAAAGCAGGTCATAAAATGTCCCATGAGAAAGGTGAGTCCTGTAGGAGGAAGAAGATTTTCTTATCACCAGAGTCTGACATTCAACATCATAATGAGCGTGTACAAACAAACCTACCAAAACAACCTTTCTCTTCCATTAGTTTTCCCCATATATGCCCTTTTAACCGTCCCACACTTTGCTACGACTAGCCCAAAGCTCTTCACCTTGTCACATCATCACAATTCAGTGTTCTTTGCATAAAAATGTATATAAGCTTTTGGTTTCTGTGGGTCTTCATTTTTCTTTTGAAGATCCCTGTGTACATGTAAAAATATTACATGTTAAAGATGTCTGCCTTTCTCCTGTTAATCTGTATTACATCAGTTTAATTACTGGGCCAGTCACAGAACCTAAAAGAGTAAAAAGAAGTTTTTTGTTCTCTGCAATAACAGGAATCTCTCCTTACACAAATGATGTAGTGGGAAAAGTAATATGTCAATTAAGTCAATATAAACCAATAAAAAGAGTATTTTGTAAAAATATGCAGTTTAGATAGTTAAAACTTGGAACAGAATCTGGGATGAACTTTCGAGAGAATTGTATTCCCCTGACAAAGAACAATATAAGTAAAGAAAGAATTTGAGTTACTAACAAAGAAAGTAAATGAGTTGTTTACTAGGAAACTTCTCCTCTTCTGGAGACCTGTTTTGTCTACCAATGAACCTTTTAATAGGCCATGTTCATAAACCTTTTAATAGGCCATGTTCATAAACTAAATATTTCCTGGGTCCACACTTCTTCAATGTCCTTTCTTATGCTATTATTGCAAGGAGGAAAACCCTGAAGGCAAAAGAAAGTTGGGTTAATACATTATATGAAATAAGTGTATTTGACTTTCACAGTGGGCCCTATGAGTTCTTAATTTTCCCATTTCATAAAAAATTAAACTAAAAAATAGAAAAATAATGTAACGTGGCCTGTTGAGAAAAACGTGGTATTGCATAAAAATTTAAAACTTTGGTGAGAAATTCCTAGAGGACTAAGATAAACAGTAGGCAGTAGGCTATGGACAAAATATACTTCTCTAATTGTCTGTTGAACACTTATTTTCACCTTTCTCATTACCTTAAGATACAAAACATGTCAATAATTAATAAAATTTGTTTTAGAACTCTCCCTTTCTGAGATAAAATGGAGACTAGGTATGATTCTGGTCATTAAAACAGAAATCAAAGACTAAGAGATCTCTGGGAACGTTTGGTTCTTCCTCTTTATATTTGCTTATTTTTCATCTTGCCTGGAATATGCAGTGAAAGGCTGGAGGAGAAATAATAACAAAGCAGAATGACAAATAGAACCTAGCCCACTACTGACATAAAAAAAACCCAGCTATGTCATCCCTAGCCTAACTCTCTCTGAATTTTGTGTTATGTGAAAAAAGAAAAAAAAAAAAGGAACTATCTTTCCTTAAATCACTACAATTAGTTTTCTGTAACAGTTGCCGAAGCCACTCTTACCTATTAAGGAACTTTATATCTGGAAGGGAGTTTTGCCAATTCTGAAAATGAGGAAGTGGCTTAATGATGGTTTGAGACTTTGGGCAGGAACATCACAAGCTGGAAAACTAGCAACCTTTGTTATATAACAGAAAACATCAACCTGTTGCCTGCCAAGTGCAGTAGGAAGCCACAGGATTTAGGAAACAGTAAGCAAAATCGAGAGTGTGGCAGTGTGCTGGTCTCTTCTTGCTGCCTTCAGCAAAGTCCTGAAGGAGTGGGCTGAGCTTTGGTTTCTGCTATGTAGCTGGCAGGCAGCAATGAAGACAACACAGCTTTGCTAAGGAAAAAAGACAGCCTTTTAAGTAGGAGCTTTCAGAGGTGAAAAGAGGCAATGCCTGAAACTGAGGTGGTTGTGAGAGGTGGCTGCAGACAGACAGACTAAGCAAAAGACAAAGGAGAAGTCCCTGCCTTTACCTAGTAACTTCCTGGAAATGTCTTGTTCTGTGGCCAAGATAATGTAAACTGTACCGGATCTTCACCAGAGTCTATTGTTTTTACTGGCTTTCGATAAAAAAACATTCTTAATTATGTTTAAAGATATGAGCATAGCACAAAAGCAGATAGGTGAGTAGGAGAATTATATGCTTAAAAACTATATCCTGATACAAGTATTAGCAGTGGTTTTTACACACACGATTGACCACAATCAAATAGAAACAAACAAAAAAGCTTGCTGAGGAAATTGTACTGCAATAGAGTCTCCAGGCTTGAGTGGCCACAGCCAGGATCATTCAATTTCTAAACTATACCTGGACTCACTGGGATTGACTTAGGAAGGTTTGCATCCCTAATAGCATTATATTATTCAATATCCATCGATTTTCTGGCTTTGTAGGACACTATCCAAGGGGATTCTCTCAAAAAGGCAGAAAGAGGGCTGCAAAATTGACTAATTAGGAAACATGCTTCGTTACCAGAGTAAGGTGCTTTCCTGCTTTTTTCCAAGGATTCTGTATTTTCTATTTGCCAGTGTCTGTTGTGTTATTTTTCTTTCTCAATTTTTGAGTGAAAATTCATATTATTGTCACCTTATTCATCCTCCTGGGCTATTGAATTTATTGAGAGAGAATGTCTTAGTCCATTTAGGCTGCTATAGTGGAACTGTAAAGTTATAAACAACAGGAAGTTATTGCTCCCATTTTTGGAGGCAGGAAAGTATAAGATCAAAGTACCAGCAGATTTGCACTAATACCATCTATGAGGACAGATCCCTCATGATCTAATCACCTCCTAAAGGCCCCACGTCTTAACACTATTATACTGGGTGTTAGGTTCCAACATGTGAATTTGAGGGAGAAACCAACATTCAGACAATTGCAGAGGATAACTGGCCTTCAGTGTCTAGGTTGCTGGACCGCGAGAAACCACAGCTAGAGATGATGAAGAGAAATGCAAAGCACTAAATAATCCTGGATTCTGAAGTGAATGCAGAAACCAAAAGAAACTTAAGAGGTGGTTCAATGTGTTTGATATACAATGCAATGGATGTATATAGATGCTGGTCAATCAAGATAAACAGAGGCAGACACTGCTAGTAGCTTACCCACTACCAAATCTTCTCCCATTCGTTACTCACAGAACCTCTATTCTGTTCAAGGAAGCATGTGCCCATCTAAAATCTATATTCCACATCTGCCTTTGCTATGAAGTAAGCTTACATGATGATGATCTGGACCAGTAAGAGCTGAGAAAGAGCGCACTAAAAAGTTCTGTGGAAATGTTTATTTCCTACTATTGTTATTATCCCTCCCTCTAGGCTGCTTTCTTCCGCTTCTTCCTGCCTAGAAATTTACCATGAGATGTGAAGTGAGCAGCAATCATTCAACCTTGAGAATTAAATCAGAAACCTAGAATGAACTTGAGCATTGACATTGATGATCTGGTGAAGTTGCTATACCTGCTGTAATCTCCCTAACTCTGCATTTCTTATGTGGAAAAACTAAACTGCTATTTTGTTAAGTCACTATAGTCATGTTTCTTTCTTTCCTTTTTTTTTTTTTGTTTTTGTTTTTTTGTTTTTGTTTTTGTTTTTTTGAGATGGAGTCTTGCTGTCACCCAGGCTGGAGTGCAGTGGCCAGATTTCGGCTCACTGCAACCTCCATCTCCCCGGTTCAAGTGATTCTCGTGCCTCAGCTCCCCAAGTAGCTGGGACTATAGGCGCCTGCACCCCGCCTGGCTAATTTTTGTATTTTTAGTACGAATGGGGTTTTACCAGGTTGGCCAGGCTTGTCTTGAACTCCTGACCCAAGGTGATCCACTGCCTCGGCCTCCCAAAGTGCTGAGATTACAGGTGTGGGCCACCACGCTCGGCCATGTTTCATTTCATGTAGTTGAATGCCATCCTTACTGGTTAACCTTGGATGTAGTAAAAGTTGTGGATGTCAGTGGAGAACTTGACTTTGTAGAAGGTAAAGTTTGATCATCCCCAGATAGAACAAATGTTTCTCTAGGATACCATAATATAAGATCAGCTTAGAGATAGGGAACTCGCAAGGGTTGCCTGTGTGTCTGGAAGAATGAGAAATGGAAAAATGCAGAAACGTTAAACAAGGGAATTCAGTAGGACAACAAGAGTTCTTCCAAATAAGATAAATGAGAGTAGAAACAAAAAAGAGAAATGATGAAATGGTTGTCTGAAATGTATGAAAAAGAACTTCAGGGAATATAAATACAGTTACTTATTTGTGTTAGGTTGGCTTAGCTACCTTGCTCCAATTAGATAACATATTGACATTAGAATCTAAAATAAAATTATGAGCTCTACCCAGTCTGCATCTAAATGTGGGAGGGATGGGGTACCTCTGGCATATTTAGATTCCCAGTCATTGATGACTATCACATTTCAAGGTCTTTTCTTGTTTTTGACTTAGTGTTCCCTGAACAAGGTCTTTACCTGCTCTTAGTACAGTCTCAGAGAAATGCAGAGGACGAGATAAGTTCATAAATAAAACAAAAATGCCAATCAACACTTGAAAGACATATTAGAAAACAACTAATAAAAATATGTTTCCAAAAAAGCATCATTTACTATAAAAGGAGAGTTTCAGAAGTAAATAAAATATTTAAAAATTCTATAGGTACCAATGTTATTTAATTTGGTAAATTTTATCTTAGTTACTATATAGATGTGGTTTCAGAGGAAGTCCATATATTTCAGAAGATCATGGAAAGATGTCAATTAGTTTTTGAACCCATACATGAATTATTAATTTCTAGAGCATGTAAACTAGAGGTCAATGCTGTAAAGCCTCTATGCAATTTTAAGATCTGATGTTGAAGATTTTTAGATCAAGTTTTTTCCATATATGTGTGTGTGTGTATGTGTGTGTGCATGTGCGTGTGCAGAATTTGTGCATTATTCTATAATATTTTAGCAATATCCATTTTGTTGAAATAGTAGCTTACTATTATAAACATAATAGTTATAGTTAAAGTTATGTCTTTTTAGATAAAAATTTAGATCAAAGAAGAACCCAATAGTTAAGAACAATTTTCTTTATCTAATTTTGCTTTCTATGCCTCCTAATTGAGCAGTGGTAGGGAAGAGATGTGAACTGTGTGTTGCAGGGGTAGGAAGGGCAATGACATTTTGAGATACCAGAAAAGAGAGAACTGCATAATACGAAGTAAAAATGAAGCTGAAAAATGTCAAACAGACAAAGATACTAAACCTCATTTGCTTCAGCTTGTCAAACTCAATTTCATCTACTACGTGTAAAAAAATCTTTTGAAAAATAATTAAATTCAAGAAGCTGCAAGGTCTAAAATGATTCCTGAAGTTACCAGAATTCTTAATAAAAATTTCAAGGGGTATGGATGTATCTGGGTGGCACAGAAAGCTCAAGCTTTATATCTGGATTAACAAAGAACTATAAAAGTAGCAAGAGAGGCCTCTCCTCACACTGTCACTACAATGCCAAAGAATAACTGAAACTATGAATGGAGGACAAGGCTGAGGAGTAAGGTTTAAAGCCAACACTTTTCTACTTATAATTTTATTGTATTAAGATATCAATTCCAAGAAACTAACGTTTTTCAAGGAAGTAGACTACTTTGTTTCCTAAAAATCTTTTTTTTTTTAATTTCTGTTGTGATAAACACAGTGATAAAGGAAAAAGTCACACAGAAAGAAAAGGTTGGTCATGTTGAAAATAATGTTTAATTCCCTCACAGATTTGCTTAGAAAGGACCCTACTTGGTAATAATGTGTAGCAACACAGACAAGAGAGTAGATTCATCACAGCTGCATAAAGCAGTATTTCCCAAGCTGAGCTCTTTGGACAAATGGTCTTATTGGGTATTAAATATTTAAAATATTTACTTTTGGTTGGTAAATGGCTTCTGTTCCATGTCCCCTGAGTAGTCTCCTACTAATTTAGTTGTGACGTCTTAGACTTTCTGGTGAGAGAGGGTCTACCCAAATCAAAGGATATTGGTTTTCTTCACAGAAATGTGTTTCCTGCTCCCCAAATCTTGTGCTCACATAGATAATCCTGCCCGAGCCAGAAGTATTGTTTTTTGTTTTTGTTTTTGTTTTTAAGTTGGCACAAAAAAGCTATATAGACTAGCAAGATCACTCACCTGTTCTGAAAACCAACTGTGTGCCTGTCTGACCATCAATTATATATAACTAGCACAAAATTACCACAGAGCCATTCTAATAATTTTCTGCAAGATTGAATGATGCGTCTTTTCCAGATAGAACGCACTTGACAACCCCAGCTTCGGGCCTCTCTGGGGACGATGGCTGCAATATTTTGTAACTGAGCAATACCCTTTGATTACATTGCACATATTTATATGTGAATTTTTAAGAGTAAATTATTCCAAGTAATTGCCAAGAATGAGAAGAGTTATTTTCTAATGTTTAGTAAATAAATCTGGCTGCCAATAGATAGGCAAGTCCAAACACTGAAACGGCAATAGTCATGCTCTCCTATTGAATTATTCTGGTGGTTATAAAACAAAACTCATTTGCTCAATTTAACAAACATGGACTTGGCAGAAAATAGAGCACACATTCGAAAGGTTTGCAAGAAGATAGTTTCATGAAGAGAGTATTTACAAACATGTTTGCACAAGGATAAGAGAAATAATAAGGAATGATAAAGTACACTGGGACTAGCAAGAGCAAGGGACAGTTACTTCCCCTAGACCTGAAGGGGTAAATGGGGGAACAATGTTACCAGAGCTCAGCAGGAAACAGGGCTATGAAAAAAGAGGCAACCACGAGTCTGTGGCTGTGGCTGGCACAGAAGGAGTCAGAAAAATGAAATTCCACATCTGACTTTCTACTAGATTCTCAATCTTCAATCAGTCTAAACACAACTGGAAGCCAAAAGGCAAATGGACACAGGTGATGCAGCCCATAGATCGCTCTGCAGGGGCCCAAATTTGGACATCAATGAGCAGCAAATGAACTTGGAGGGGGAAACAGAAAAGTGTGGTAGTCATTTGTTTTCTCTCGGATTCTCAGGCTGCTGATAGATAAGCAAAAGTCATTGACTAGGTCTTCCCAGTAAAGCTCTTTAGGGGTGTTACTCAGCAGGCAGGTGCATGCCTTCCCAATCTTTTTAATTTCTTGCTGAATTATAGATGTAATGGCTGGCTTTGCAGCCACTGTTTTTCAATCATGAGTTAATCTTAAGCTAGAAGCTACTGGCTAATAATGTCAAAACAAATAAAAAGTATAAACTTTGAATACTGTCGATACCATGAGGCCATGATATCCTTGATCTGATATTAACTCAAGGAACTGCATTTTCCAAACTTTCTTGCTATCTTCCTACTATCCATGTCTCTTTCTTAAGAATAAGTGTGCAGAGATGGAAGGATTAAAGAAAATGAAGTCACGCTGTCTTCCCCCATCTCTCTCTGCCTCAGACATTACATCTGGCAGTGATTGTGTGTCCTCCATGGCCAGCTATCACTGGGCAGTCCTTTTCCCCACACCTCTAACTCCCACACTGTAGGGAAAATCAGGACAGGGCAGGAATTCCATTTCAGTTTCAACTACAATTCCAGAATTTAGGGATGAGGCACTGCTACCTCCTATGTCCCCCCAGCCTAGGGATGGTAGCATCTTCATACTGTTTCTACTGCTCAGGTTGTTTCATATTTGCCTGTGTAGATTCTCAGGTCATCCATCACCTGCATATCCAATTACCAGTATTAAATTTCCTCTATTTGCAATACCAGGAGTCATTTCTGCTTCTGATAGAACTCTGATAAAATTCTGGGTTAATTTGTAATTGAAAGATATTTTCATAGACATACACTTTTACTTCCTAAGTAATTTAACAAGTTGAAAGCATTATCTGACATCACAAAACACAATATAGGAAATAACAACATTGTACTATATTTTCTCAGGCTAATGAGAAAGGAATAAAGACAAAATTTAATAAAACTTCAACTATTTATGTCACCTATAAATGAAGTTATAAGCTTATGATAAGGAGCTATGAAGAAAACTTAAGAATAGTTCAAATAGATGAAAATGGTGGGAAAATTGAGTCATTTTGTGGCATAAATGGCAGTAGATGCCTAAAAATATTAAAGAAACCTAACACTTTGCGGTCACTGTCATATTCATATTTTAAACAGGTATATTGTTCAGAGTCTACTTTTCTCATGTCAGACTTTCATCATATATGGGAATTAGATATAGTGGTAGATGATCAACAAAATACAGCATTAGGCAGCAAAGAGAACTGATGACCCGTTACCAGGTTAATAATGCAGTCTTTGCAGTCCTTCATGTCCTCATAAAGGTATTTTGAAATATGGAGAGAATAAAAAATATATTTCAATACTGGAATTTTTAATATATAAAATGAGAGAAACTGGAATGGATGTAGAAAATTATAAAATTTTTTATAATTTATAATTGTATGTATACTCCTATCAAATATATATAACTTTATAGAAAGTAATAACAATTATAAAGTTATAAGCATATATATTTGGATATATGCTTATCAAATATATGCAAAATTTTATAGATTCACTTGTCAAAAAATGATATCCTCAAGATGCTCCTGAAAACAAGGATGGCTACTGATAGATAAACAGAAGTCATTGAGTGGGACTTCCCAGTAAAGCTCTTTTGGGATATTACCCAGTAGGCAGGTGCATTTTGCCTTCCCAATCTTTTTAATTTCTTACTGAATTATACATATGATGGCTGGCTGTGCAGCCATTGCTTTTCAACCATGAGTTAATCTTAAGCTAGAAGCTACTAGCTAATAATGTCAAAGCAAATAAAAAGTATAAACTTTTAATATTATCGATACCACGAGGCCACAATAGCAGCCATCGAAAACTGAAATTTGGACTTAATTACATGAGAGGAAATCAATCTCTGTTCTATTTAAATTAATAATATTCAAGCTTATTGTTCATATAGATAAATACAATTACTAGTTGATATTAGCCACTTTTATCTCCAGATAATCATCAGAAAATTATGAGACTTGTTTTAAACTCTACTCACAAAGGTAGAGAGGAGATCCTGAGCAAGATGGTCGAATAGGAACAGCTCCAGCCTCCAGCTCCCAGCACGAGCGACACAGAAGACAGGTGATTTCTGCATTTTCAAATGAGGTACTGAGTTCATCTCACTGGGGAGTGCCGAACAATCAGTGCTGGTCAGCTGGTGCAGCCTGACCAGTGAGAGCTGAAGCAGGGCAAGGCATCCCCTCACCTGGGGAGCGCAAGGGGAAAGGGAATCCCTTTTCCCAGCCAAAGGAAACTGAGACACACAACACCTGGAAAATCGGTTAATTCCCACCCTAATACTGTGCTTTACCAAGGGTCTTAGAAAATGGCACACCAGGAGCCTATATCCCACACCTGGCCCAGAGGGTCCCATGCCCACGGAGCCTCCCTCATTGCTAGCACAGCAGTCTGAGATCTAACTGCAATGTGGCAGCGAGGCTAGGGGAGGGGAGCCCACCATTGCTGAGGTTTAAGTAGGTAAACAAAGCAGCTAGGAAGCTCAAACTGGGTGGAGCCCATGGCAGTTCAAGGAGTCCTGCCTGCCTCTGTAGACTCCACCTCTGGAGACACGGCATAGCCAAACAAAAAGCAGCAGAAACCTCTGCAGATGTAAATGACCCTGTCTGACACCTTTGAAGAGAGCAGTGGGTCTCCCAGCATGGAGGTTGAGATCTGAGAACGGACAGACTGCATGCTTACGTGGGACCCTGACCCTTGAGTAACCTAACTGGGAGGCATGTCCCACTAGGTGCAGACCAACACCTCACACCTCACACAGCTGGGCACACCTCTGAAACAAAATTTCTAGAGCAAAAATCAGACAGCAACACTTGATGTTCAGCAATATTCTATCTTCTGCAGCCTCTGCTGCTGATACCCAGGAAAACCGTGTCTGGAATGGACCTCAATCAAAATCCAACAGACCTGAAGCTGAGGGTCCTGACTGTTAGAAGGAAAACTAACAAACAGAAAGGACACCCACACCAAAACCCCATCAGAACGTCACCATCATCAAAGATCAAAGGCAGATAAAACCACAAAGATGGGGAAAAAGCAGGGCAGAAAAGCTGGAAATTCAAAAAATCAGAGTGTATCCACTCTCCAAAGGAACACAGCTCATCACGAGCGATGGATCAAAGCTGGACAGAGAATGACTTTGCTGAGTTGAGAGAAGAAGGCTTCAGTCAATTAAACTTCTCAGAGCTAAAGGAGGAACTATGTACCCAGTGCAAAGAAACTAAAAATCTTGAAAAAGAATGGAAGAATGGATAACTAGAATAATCAATGCAGAGAAGGCCATAAACGAATTGACAGAGATAAAAAACAGGACACGAGAACTACGTGACAAATGCACAAGCTTCAGTAACCGACTTGATCAACTAGAAGAAAGAGGATAAATGATTGAAGATCAAATGAATGAAATGAAGTGAGAAGAGAAGTCTAGAGAAAAAAAAGGAAAAAGAATGAACAAAGCCTCCAGGAAATATGGGATTATGTGAAAAGGCCAAACCTACGTCTGACTGGAGTGCCTGAAAGTGAGTGGGAAAATGGAACCAAGTTGGAAAACACTCTTCAGGATATCATCCAGGAGAACTTCCCCAACCTAGTAAGGCAGGCCAATATTCAAATTCAGGAAATACAGAGAATGCTACAAAGATACTCCCTGAGAAGAGCAACTCCAAGACACATAATTGTCAGATTCACCAAAGTTGAAATAAAGGAAAAACTCTTAAGGGCAGCCAGAGAGAAAGGTTGGAGAGAAAGGTTACCCACAAAGGGAAGCCCATCAGACTAACAGCAGATCTCTCGGCAGAAACTCTCCAAGCCAGAAGAAACTGGGGGCCAATATTCAACATTCTTAAAGAAAAGAAATTTCAACCCAAAATTTCATATCCAGCCAAACTAAATTTCATAAGTGAAGGAGAAATAAAATCCTTTACAGAGAAGTAAATTCTTAGAGATTTTGTCACCACCAGGCCTGCCCTACAAGAGATCCTGAAGGAAGAACTAAATATGGAAAGGAACATCCAGTACCAGCCATTGCAAAAACATGCCAAAATATAAAGACCATCGATGGTAGGAAGAAATTGCATCAACTAGTGAGCAAAATAACCAGCTAATATCACAATGACAGGATCAACTTCACACATAACAATATTAACCTTAAATGTAAATGGACTAAATGGTCCAATTAAAAGGCACGGACTGGCAAATTGGATAAAGAGTCAAGACCCATCAGTTTGCTGTATTCAGGAGACCTGTTTCACATGCAGAGACACACATAGTTTCAAAATAAAGGGAAGGAGGAAGATCTACCAAGCAAATGGAAAACAAAAAAAAGCAGGGGTTGCAATACTAGTCTCTGATAAAACAGACTTTAAACCATCAAAGATCAAAACAGCCAAAGAAGGCCATTACATAATGGTAAAGGGATCAATTTAACAGGAAGAGCTAACTATCCTAAATATATATGCACCCAATACAAGAGCACCCAGATTCATAAAGCAAGTCCTTAGAGACCTACAAAGAGACTTAGACTCCCATACAATAATAAAGGGATACTTCAACACCCTACAGTCAACATTAGACATATCAACGAGTCAGAAAGTTAACAAGGATATTCAGGAATTGAACTCAACTCTGCACCAAGCGGGCCTAATAGACATCTACAGAACTCTCCACCCCAAATCAAAAGAATATACATTCTTCTCAGCACCACATTGCACTTATTCCAAAATTGACCACATAGTTGGAAGTAAAGCACTCCTCAGCAAATGCACAAGAACAGAAATTATAACAAACTGTCTTTCAGACCACAGTGCAATCAAACTAGAACTCAGGACTAAGAAACTCAATCAAAACTGCTCAAATACATGGAAACTGAACAAGCTGCTCCTGAATGACTACTGGGTACATAATGAAATGAAGGCAGAAATAAAGATGTTCTTCGAAACCAGTGAGAACAAAGATACAACATACCAGAATCTCTGGGACACATTTAATGCAGTGTGTGGAGGGAAATTTATAGCACTAAATGCCCACAAGGGAAAGCTGGAAAGATCTAAAATTGACACTCTAACATCACAATTAGAAGAACTAGAGAAGCAAGAGCAAACACATTCAAAAGCTAGCCAAAGGCAATAAATAACTAAGATCAGAGCAGAACTGAAGGAGATAGAGACACAAAAAACCCTCCAAAACATCAATGAATCCAGGAGCTGGTTTTTTGAAAAGATCAACAAAATTGATAGACTGTTAGCAAGATTAATAAAGAAGAAAAGAGAGAAGAATCAAATAGATGCAATAAAAAATGATAAAGGGGATATCACCACCGACCCCACAGTAATACAAACTACCATCAGAGAACACTATAAACACCTCTACACAAATAAACTAGAAAACCTAGGAGAAATGGATAATTTCCTGATCACTTACACTCTCCCAAGACTAAACCAGGACTGTAATCCCAGCACTTTGGGAGGCCGAGACGGGCAGATCACAAGGTCAGGAGATCGAGACTATCCTGGCTAATATGGTGAAACCCTGTCTCTACTAAAAAATACAAAAAAACTAGCCGGGCGAAGTGGCAGGCGCCTGTAGTCCCAGCTACTCGGGAGGCTGAGGCAGGAGAATGGCGTGAAGCCAGGAGGCGGAGCTTGCAGTGAGCTGAGATCCGGCCACTGCACTCCAGCCTGGGTGACAGAGCGAGACTCCATCTCAAAAAAAAAAAAAAAAAGAAGACTAAACCAGGAAGAAGTTGAATCCTTGAATAAACCAATAGCAGGCTCTGAAATTTAGGCAATAATTAATAACTGACCAACCAAAAAATGTCCAGGACCAGAGGGATTCAGAGCCGAATTCTCCCAGAGGTACAAGGAGGAGTTGGTACCATTCCTTCTGAAACTATTCCAATCAACAGAAAAAGAGGGAATCCTCCCTAACTCATTTTATGCGGCCAACATCATGCTGATACCAAAGCCTGGCAGAGACACAACAATAATAGAGAATTTTAGACCAATATCCCTGATGAACATTGAAGCAAAAATCCTCAATAAAATATTGGCAAACCGAATCCAGCAGCACATCAAAAAGCTTATCCACCATGATCATGTGCGCTTCATCCCTGGGATGCAGGGCTGGTTCAACATATGCAAATCAATAAACGTAATCCAGCGTATAAACAGAACCAAAGACAAAAACCACATGATTATCTCAATAGATGCAGAAAAGGGCTTTGACAAAATTCAGCAGTCCTTCATGTTAAAAACTCTCAATAAATTCGGTATTGATGGAATGTATCTCAAAATAATAAGAGCTATTTATGACAGACCCACAGCCAATATCATACTGAATGCACAAAAACTGGAAGCATTCCCTTTGAAAACTGGCACAAGATAGGGATGCCCTCTCTCACTACTCCTATTCAACATAGCATTGGAAGTTCTGGCTAGGGCAATCAGGTAAGAGAAAGAAATCAAGGGTATTCAGTTAGGAAAAGAAGAAGTCAAATTGTCCCTGTTTGCAGATGACATGATTGTATATTTAGAACACCCCATTGTCTCAGCCCAAAATCTCCTTAGGCTGATAAGCAACTTCAGCAAAGTCTCAGGATACAAAATCAATGTGCAAAAATCACAAGCATTCTTATACACCAGTAACAGACAAACAGAGAGCCAAATTATGAATGAACTCCCATTCACAATAGCTTCAAAGAGAATAAAATACCCAGGAATCCAACTTACAAGGGATGTAAAGGACCTCTTCAAGAACTACAAATCACTGCTCAGTGAAATAAAAGAGGACACAAACAAATCGAAGAGCATACCATGCTCATGCATAAGAAGAATCAATGTTGTGAAAATGGCCATACTGCCCAAGGTAATTTACAGATTCAGGGCCATCCCCATCAAGCTACCAATGACTTTCTTCACAGAATTGGAAAAAACTGCTTTAAAGTTCATATGGAACCAAAAAAGAGCCCACATTGCCAAGACAATCCTAAGCCAAAAGAACAAAGCTGGAGACATCACCCTACCTGACTTCAAACTATACTACAAGGCTACAGTAACCAAAACAGCATGGTACTGGTACCAAAACAGAGATATAGACCAATGGAACAGGACAGAGCCCTCAGAAATAATACCACACATCTACAGCCATCTGATCTTTGACAAACTTGACAAAAACAAGAAATGGGGAAAGGATTCCCTAATTAATAAATGGTGCTGGGAAAATTGGCTAGCCATAAGCAGAAAGCTGAAACTGGATCCTTTCCTTACTCCTTATAGGAAAATTAATTCAAGATGGATTAGAGGCTTAAATGTTAGACTTAATACCATAAAAACCCTAGAAGAAAACGTAGCTAATACCATTCAGGACATAGACATGGGCAAGGACTTCGTGTCTAAAACACCGAAAGCAATGGCAACAAAAGCCAAAATTGACAAATGGGATCTAATTAAACTAAAGAGCTTCTGCATATCAAAAGAAACTACCATCAGAGTGACAGGCAACCTACAGATTGGGAGAAAATTTTTGCAATCTACTCATCTGACAAAGGGCTAATATCCAGAACCTACAAAGAACTCAAACAAATTTACAAGAAACAAACACCCCCATCAAAAAGTGGGCAAAGGATATGAACAGAGATTTCTCAAAAGAAGATATTCATACATCCAACAGACATATTAAAAAATGTTCATCATCACTGGCCATCAGAGAAATGCAAATCAAAACCACAATGAGATACCATCTCACACCAGTTAGAATGGCAATCATTAAAAAACAGGAAACAACAGGTGCTGGAGAGGATATGGAGAAATAGGAACACTTTTACACTGTTGGTGGGATTGTAAACTAGTTCAACCATTGTAGAAAACAGTATGGCGATTCCTCAAGGATCTAGAACTAGAAATGCCATATGACCCAGCATCCCATTACTGGGTTTATACCCAAAGGATTATAAATCATGCTGCTATAAAGACACATGCACATGTATGTTTATTGAGGCACTATTCACAATAGCAAAGACTTGGAATCAACCCAAATGTCCATCAGTGACAGACTGGATTAAGAAAATGTGGCACATATACACCATGGAATACTATGCAGCCATAAAAAAGGATGAGTTCATGTCCTTTGTAAGGACATGGATGCAGCTGGAAACCATCATTCTCAGCAAACTATCGCAAGAACAGAAAACCAAACACCGCATGTTCTCACTCATAGTTGGGAATTGAACATTGAGGTCACTTGGACCCGAGAAGGGGAACATCACACACCGGTGCTTGTTGGGGGGTGGGGGGAGGGGGGGGATGGCATTCGGAGTTATACCTGACGTAAATGATGAGTTGAAGGTTGCTGACAAGTTGATGGGTGCAGCACACCAACGTGGCACATGTATACATATGTAACAAACCTGCACGTTGTGCACATGTACCCTAGAACTTAAAGTATAAAAAAAAAATTAAATACAATTATCACATTAAAAAAAAAGAAAGAAAGGTAGAGAGGAATCAAATAAATGAAAAAATGTTCTTCTTTTTCTGTGAAAGTGAAGTCATGATTGCAAAAGTCTCGATTGTTTTCTCAAATGATGTGTATATAAAGCAAAATTCTGGTGAAAATAGAAGATATTTTTAACTAGAGAAAAATTATTTCCAAAATTAATTTGAAATAAAAAATTAAAACGAAATCGGTAAGAAAAAACTTAAAAATACATAAAAAGAGGTTCTTACCCTATTATGATTTAAAATATCTGAAATGTAATATGAATCTATAATACATAAGCATGGTGATACTGGTAAATTGACCTACCATTGAACAGCACTGTTCTAAAACAGATTCAAGCATATATGTCTTTAATTGATTATAAAGGATCTTCTCCATGGGAAAACCAACAAAAATTACAATGTTATAGTATCTTACCATGACCTTAGAATTTCTCATAACTACTATTCTGAGTCTGTTTCCATCTGGACATCATTTAAGACAGACCATTTGGATACCAGTACAGTTAAATCTAGCCTTGGTGCATATATATATACACACACACATATACACACACACACACACACATATTTTGCCATATATGTATGTGTGTGTGTCTGTGTGTATATACATATATATAGAGAGAGAGAGAGTGAGATAAAGTCTTACTCTATTCCCCAGGCTGGAGTGCAATGGTGTGATCTCGGCTCACAGCAACATCCATCTACAAGGTTCAAGTGATTCTCCTGCCTCAGCCTCCCAAGTAGCTCTGATTACAGGACCAGCTAATTTTTTTTAGTAGAGATGGAGTTTCACCATATTGGCCAGGCCAGTCTTGAACTCCTGACCTCAGGTGATACACCAGTCTTGATCTCCCAAAGTGCTAGGATTACAGGTGAGAGCCACTGTGCCCGGCCTGGTGTACCCACATTTTTGAATCAAGAGCATTGACATAATGTTGAAACAAAAACACAGCCCTATAATATGAAGTCTGTCCCTAACAACTTCCACTTGTAGAAATAGAACATTATCTCTTTTAAACAAGTACTGCTGGGAAAACTCTTCACTAAGAACTGGGTCAAGGAGAGCTGCTTCCATTGGAGGCTGTTCAAAATATCACTCACCAAGGAGATATAATTTGAAAAAGCCAACAAGTGTAGGTACTAAATAGGCATGATACTAACTAGTTTTACACAATCTACAACTTTGAAGCCAATTCATCAGCTGTGGGTTAAGAATGCACTTCATGCATACAGAAAACCTCAAAGTTCAGGGTCATATCTTGCCTGAGAGTAGATGCCCAGGGGTTATTAATAAGAATGAATGCACCAACATTAACTCAGGGCAAAGTGCCACACTTTGTGAGTAAAAACTTCGATTACAATATTTCTGCAGAATTTGCAAAGTCTAAATATCAGGAAAAATATTCCAAACCACAATCTTACTCTGAAAAAAAGAACAAGGAAAGTGAATGGAATTAAACACAGAGGCAATTACTGATGATCTTATTTGGATAAATTAAAACACTTCACGAAGGTACACAAAATGTCTGCTCATTGTTTCTCCTGTTGCAAAATAAATATGTATAGGCAAAGATAATTAATTTTATACAATCTTCAGAAATTACTATTGATTCTTTCAAAGTGAGTTATTTAGAATTTGCAATATCAATACCACCCTAGAAGAAAACTTTTGCCTTTATCTCTAGAGCAATATTTACAAGTTGAAATACCAGTTTTAAGCACACAGATAAATATCTGAGTACCTGAGTGTCAGTACTTACGGACGATATTAGAAAACTCTAGTGGGCAGACACTGATTATTCTACTGTTTTGCCACAGCAAAATTACAACTTTTCATACTGATTTGTAGAAATTTTCCTCTTGAGAATTTTGTGGCTATAAACTAAGGAAAAGGAATTATACCACCATGAAATTCAGAGGAAGAAAAAGAACACTGTGTTAATACTTGCACATAGAGTGTATTAGTTTGCTAGGGTTGCTATAAACAAATTACCGCAGTCTCAAAGCAACAAAAATTCATTATCTCACAGTTCTGAAAGCTAGAAGTGAGGAATCAAGGTGGTATCAGGTCGTGCTCTCTCTGATGGCTCCAGGGGAGAACTCTTCCTTGATTCTTCCAGTTTTTTCTGTTCTCTGGCAATCCTTGGCATTTGTTGTTCTGTTGATACATCTCCCTGGTCACAAGGCCATCTTCTCTCTGTGTATCTTCACATTGTATTTCTTCTGGGAATGTCTGCTTCTGTGTCCAAATTCTTCCTTTATATAAAGACACCAGTCATATTGGATTAGGACCTATCCTAACGACCTCATTTGTAATTGGATTATCTTTGTAAAGACCCTATTTCCAACTAAGGTGGCATTCTGAAGTATTGGAGATAAAGGACTTTAACAGACCTTTTTTGGGGAAACACAATTCAACATATAACATAGACTGACCGCAAACAGCATATTTATTTTTAACTTAAAATAAAAGATAACATGAGGAAGATAAATACTCCAAGGGGTTTACATCATCAAGATCCTGCATTATATTTTCACATACCAAATGGAAATATTTGAGTCTTTCGGTGAATAATATTAGATCAATGCAAAAGTTAATTGCTGTTTCTGCAATTACTTTTAATGACAAAAAGTATGATTTAAAAAAATAGGTATGTCTTCAATGTCAGTACACAAAGTGTTTACCTCACTTCTGTGAGCATTATTCTGAAATTATCATTTCAAATTATTGAAAATGAGCCAAAATTGACAAAGTGAATTTAACTAAGTTAAGTGAAAATTATGCACTCATAATCCAAAAATCAACTACAGAAATGTGTGAGCTGAGTGACAGAAGGCAGTTGCAGTTATTTTGAAAAGAACTTAAAATTTCTGCAACTACAAATTCAGTATAAGACAACCGGGTCTGGTAAATAAAATGTTTTAAATAAATGCAAATTAAACTAATTCATTAAAAATATTAGGGCATAGCGTTGGAACTGTCAACAACTATGTATTACATCAAAAATGAGTACCACCTCTATTCCCAAGCCTCTGTTATACGCTACAGAGAATGCAAAGGGGAGGAAGACTGATATTTACCCAAAGAGATAATAATCATTGTGGGATAGAGTGAGGTGCTGGGAAGTAGAGTGAGGTGTCAAGTACACAGTAGTAAGAATACAACGTAGAATTAGGATGTATAGTGTAAGAAAGAAGAAAGTGCCATGTTAATTCAAAAGAATGCATTAATAAGGCAATTTGGAGAAAATTAAGATATATTATATGAAAGAAC
Source organism: Macaca thibetana thibetana (assembly GCF_024542745.1). Classification (NCBI taxonomy): domain Eukaryota; kingdom Metazoa; phylum Chordata; class Mammalia; order Primates; family Cercopithecidae; genus Macaca; species Macaca thibetana. The sequence continues at coordinate 143,351,573 of NC_065582.1, forward strand.
CCTGTGCTTAGAACTCACTTAAAAGGCTTCCTTTACCCTAAAATAAATTAGCTCACCTCCTAATTCTTTTTTACAGTACTATAGCATCATATATGTAACATTTTAAAACAAATAGTCATTGAATTATTATTTGAGTACTTCCTATGTGCTGTGATTAAAACAGTAGTTAATATGACAGAAACAAATTTTAGTGAGAAATAATAATATTAAACAAACACTTCTAACTGTAACGAATATGCAGGACATTTAGGGGAAAGGAACAGGAAGACATCATCCAGTCTGAGGTAACAACAGGCTTCAGCAAGTGGAGTGATAGCGATCAACTGGTAGGATAAACGGCTGAAAGTCTTAATAAAAATTTGCTTGGAGTGGTGTTCCTGGGAATAAGTAACAGGAAGGATGAGGTGATCACATAGGGGAATGTCTGGATTTGGTTGTGACAATGGAAGTGAATATTTGAAATAGGGAATTATTCGTGGTCCTGCCAGGAAACAGATGGAATACTAAAATTAAATAACTTTAAACTTTAAAAATAAATAAATGTTAATATAAAGTTATTTAAATTAAATTACTTTAAACTAATTAGTTGCACAAACTGATATAGGAACTATTTACGAGATATAGGTAGGTTTTAGGGAAACCAACAACAAGTAGTACAGTATCTGAGGACTAGAAACAGAGGGAAGCTGTTATCACCCTGTGCCTGGAGGAACAAAGAGACAGATATCTATATGAAGATGGCTGAGTAAAAGGATCTGCAGTCATCAATAGAAGAATAAAGCCAAACTTAGAGGAATAACGCCAACCTAAAGTCACCCCACAGAGTAGGAGCCAGAGGAATTAGAACTCCACCTTCCTCTTCTCTGATCTACTGTGTCAGTCTGTTCTCACGATGGTAATAAAGACATACCTGAGACTGGGTAATTTATAAAGGAAAGAGGTTTAATTGACTCACAGTTCCATATGGCTGTGGAGGCCTCACAATCATGGTGGAAGGTAAATGAGGAGCAAAGTCTCATCATACACGGTGGCAGGCAAGAGAGCACATGTGCAGTGAAACTCCCCTTTATAAAACCATTAGATATCATGAGATGTATTCATTATCATGAGAACAGCATGGGAAAGACCCATCCCCATGATTCAAGTACCTCCCAGCAGGTCCCTCCCACATTCTGTGGGTATTATTGCAATTCAAGGTGAGATTTGGGTGGGGACACAGCCAAACCACATTATTCCACAATGGCCCCTCCCAAATATCATTTCCTCACATTTCAAAACTAATCGTGCTTTCCGAACAGTCCTCCAAAAGGCTTAACTGATTTCAGAATTAACTCAAAAGTTCACAGTCCAAAGTCTCATCTGAGACAAGACAAGTCCCTTCTGCTTATGAGCCTGTAAAATCAAAAGTAAGTTAGTTACTTCCTAGATATGATGGGAGTACAGGCATTGGGTAAATATACCCATTCCAATTGGGAAAAATTGGCCAAAATGAAGGGGCTGCAGACCCCATGCAAGTCTGAAATCCAATGGGGTAGTCAAATATTAAAGCTCCAAAATGACCTCCTTCGACTCCATGTCTCACATCCAGGTCACACTAATGTAATAGGTGGGTTCCCATGATCTTGGGCAGCTCCACTCCTGTTGCTTTGCAGTGTACAGTCCCCATCCTGGCTGCTTTCACAGACTGTCATTGAGGATCTGTAGCTTTTCCAGGCACACAGGGCAAGTGGATCTACCTTCTGGGGTCTGGAGGACAGTGGTCCTCTTCTCACAGGCCCCCTAGGCAGTGCTCCAGAGGGGAACATATCTAGGGGTTTGCACCCCACATTTCTCTTCTGCACTACCCTAGCAGAGGCCTTCCATGAGGGCTCCACCCCTGCAGCACACCTCTGTGTGGACATCTATGCATTCTCATACATTCTCTGAAATCTAGGCAGAGGTTCACAAACCTCAGTTATTGTCTTCTGTGCACCTGCAGGCCATGTGAAAGCTGCCAAGGCTTAAGGCTTGCTCCCTCTGAAGCCATTGCCCAAGTAGAACCAAGGCCCCTTTTAGTCACAGCTGGAGCAGCTGGGACACGGCACCAAGTCCCTAGGCTGCACAGAGCAGGGGGGCGCTGGACCGAGCCCAGGAAACCATATTTTCCTCCTGATATCTAGGCCTGCGATGGGAGGAGCTGCCACAAAGGTCTCTGGGTTGTCCTGGGACATTTTCTCCATTGTCTTTGTGATTAACATTTGGCTCCTCATTACTTATGTAAATTTCTGAAGCCAGTTTGAATTTCTCCTCAGAAAATGGGTTTTTCTTTTCTATTGCATGGCCAGGTTGTCAATTTTTCGAACTTTTATGTTCTGCTTGCCTAAACATAGGTTACAATTCCAAACGATATCTTTGTGAATACATAAAACTGCTTCTAACAGTATTCAAGTCACCTTTTGAATATTTTGTTGTCTAGAAATTTCTTCTGACAGATGAGCTAAATCATCTCTCTCAAGTTCAACATTCCACAACTCTCTAGAGCAGGGGCAAAATGCCACCAGTCTTTTTGCTAAAACATAGCAAGAATCACCTTTGCTTCAGTTCCCAACAAGTTCCTCATCTCTCTCTGAGACCACCTCACCCTGGACTTTATTGTCCATATCATTATCAGCATTTTGGTCAAAGCCATTTAACAAGTCTATAGGAAGTTCCAAACTTCCCCACGTCTTCCTGTCTTTTTCTAAGCCCTCCAAATTGTTCCAACCTCTGCCTGTTACCCAGTTCTGAAGTCACTTTCACATTTTCAGGTATTTTTACAGTAGCATCCCACTCTACTGGTACTAATTTACTATATTAGTCTGTTCTCACATTGTTAATAAAGACACACCCAAGACTGGGTAATTTATAAAGGAGAGTGGTTTAATTTACTCACAGTTCCACATGGCTATGGAGACCTCACAATCATGGTGTTAGGTTAATGAGGAGCAAAGCCTCATCTTACCTGACAGCAGGCAAGAGAGCACGTGTGCAGCAGAACTCCCCTTTATAAAACCATCAGATCTCATCAGACTTGTTGACCATTCCAAGGAAAACATAGGAAAGACCTCCCTCATGATTCAATTACCTCCCACCAGGTCCCTCCCAGGACATGTGAGAATTATTACAATTCAAGGTGAGATTTGGGTGGGGACACAGCCAAACCATATCATCTGTCAATGCCTGCTATCATCCAAAAAGCAAAGGAACCCTTGGATGCGGTTCATATTGATTCACCTCCTAGGGTACAGAAAATTGGACAACGATGAAGAGTGACTGTGGATGGACAGTGATCTGTCCACTATGAAGTAATAGAAGAAAAGATGTTTTGCTCTATAGAGATCAATATTCTTGAAAAATGCAGGCACTAGATACGGAAGATGAGAATCAACTGACGTTAAAGGGCTTTACACAGTGCCTCAAGCACAGTAAGTACTCAATTAGTACTTATAATTAGTACTTATAATAACCTTATAAGTACTTATATTAACATTATAGTTGATAATAACCAATTATCAACTATAATGTTATTAACATTATAGTTGTTATTATCATTTTAAAATAAGATTGCCATTTTTGGAAATGAGATGTTAAGGCAACTAGACATGTCATCTGACTGGCTGTCTCCTGAGACATTATTAGGAATTTATGTAGATACAAAGCCTGATCATGTAGCTAAAGTTTCCAGTGAACGAAGAAATATTAACAGAACAGAGTAGGTAACGAGAATGAGAGCAAGTCAGTGGTAGAGCCAGATGGATGAGTCTCAAAAAAGCAGAGATTTGCATAAGATGAGCCTTGGAAATCTGGTAAGAGTTTAGATGGTAGAGATGATCAGGCCGACAAAGAAGCATATAAATTAGAAGAAACAACAGATCAAAATTATGGAAGTGTGTAAGTTGCAGAAATGTGAACTAACCCATTCTGGATGAATCATAGAACGTGAATAGGAAAACCTGGAGGGGGGTAACCATTCATGTAGTTCATTCCCCTGTTTTACTGGGCTTTTAGTACCAATGTAAGGAATATTGACTTGGAAATGGAAAGTCTTTGAATGATTTTAAGAAAGATAGCAATGTGATGAGGGTAAAATAAATTGCCTTAAATGTATTTTGGAAGGCAGATTAGTTAGAATAATTATGGAAGAGACGATACACAGAATGAACCTTGATGAACTTACAGAAATCAGACAGATGTTGAAGGGAGAGGATTCCACACAGAGAGAACAGCATGTACAAAGGCACAGGGATGAGAATTATGACATTGAATTAGGACAGGAATTTTCAAGCTTGGTACTAGTGATATTTTGGGTTAGATAATTATTTGTTCTGCACTGTTCATTTTGGGATGTTTGCAGTATCTCTGGCCTCTACCAAATAGATGCCAGTAGTACTCCCTTTTCAAGTTATGACAACAACAACAAAAAAAATGGCTCTAAACATTACCTGTGTTCCCTGTGGGTAGAGAGTGGGGAAAATAGCCTGTGGTCGAGAACCACTAAATTAGAGGAAATGCACATATTTAATGTAACCACAAAAGAAATTTTAGCAATGGATTGGCTAGAAATAGAGCTAGAAAAATGGAGATAGATAAAATATTTTAGCTTGTTTTGTTGAAGATATCTCATTTTATCCCGGTGCTTAGAAGAAAAGGAAGAAGTTTTGCATTTTAGAAAGATTACATTCAACGTATGAAGGAGCAGTCTGTTGTCAGGGAGGCTGGTTAGAGGAAACTCCAGGAGTCCAATTATGGTAGTGTCACTGAGTATTTAAAGGGAGGAACTGGAGAAATAAAGGAGGTTGAGGATATTGAAATAATAAAATATGGGGGCCTGGAGCATTTGTGTAAGAAAAAAATGGAGGAGTCAAGGATAATTCTGATTTCTAGCTTGGGTAACTGAGTGAATGAAAGTACAATGTACAAAGTGTGTTCTGCTGAACTGATAAGGAATAAAATGATGAATTCATTTTTGGTTAGGTTTAATTAGATTAAACCAAATACAGCTGACCAGTAGGTGAATAGATTCATATATGTTTGTCTTGAATATGTAAACTTATAAATCAACAGTATCAAGAAGTGTTTATAATTAATCGAGATGAGGGCAAGGTACAAAGCTTAGAGAGAAATATTACTGAAGGAGCAAGTGGAAGAAGAAAACCTGGCAAAAGCATTTCAAAATGAGTGCTCTATAAGACTGTGGGAAAGGCCGGGCGCGGTGGCTCACGCCTGTAATCCCAGCACTTTGGGAGGCCGAGGCGGGCGGATCACAAGGTCAGGAGATCGAGACCACGGTGAAACCCCGTCTCTACTAAAAATACAAAAAAATTAGCCGGGCGCGGTGGCGGGCGCCTGTAGTCCCAGCTACTCAGGAGGCTGAGGCAGGAGAATGGGGTAAACCCAGGAGGCGGAGCTTGCAGTGAGCCGAGATCGCGCCACTGCACTCCAGCCTGGGCAACACAGCGAGACTCCGTCTCAAAAACCAAAAAAAAAAAAAAAAAAAAAAGACTGTGGGAAAAAGTCATAGGAAGAGATAATTTCAAGAATATTGACATAGGAAGCTGAGGTGGGAGGATCACTTGAAGCCAGGAGTTCAAGACTAGCCTGGACAACAAAATGAGACTCCCATGTCTACAAAAAACAAAAAATTATTATTCAAGTATAGTGGCACAGGCCTATAGTTCCAGCTCCTTGGGAGGAGCAGGAGAATCCCTTGAGTCCAAGAGTTCAAGGCTGCAGTGAACTATGATCACAACACTGCATTGAAACCTGAGCAACCAAGCAAGGCTCTTATTTTGTTTCACATATGTATATATTTGAAAGCTAAAATGAAAGAGAATGAGTAAAAGAAAACGAAAAGAAAACGTGGACATCTAAAGAAAGAGTGATAAGTATTTATAAGGAAGTGGAAGACAGAGTATAAGGGAAGAGATTTCTCTGGTCAAATGAGGGGCATCTATTCCTCTAGGACAAGGAAGGAGGGGACATAAAAATATGCAGAGGCAGGGCACAGCGGCTCACTCCTGTAATCCCAGCACCTTGGAAGGCCTAGGTGGGCGGATCACCTAGGTCAGAAGTTGCAGATCAGCCCAGCCAACATGGTGAAACTCCATCTCTACAAAAATACAAAAATTAGGCGGGTATGGTGGCACGGGCCTGTAATCCCCACTACTCAGGAAGTTGAGGCAAGAGAATCACTTGAACCCAGGAGGCCGAGCTTGCAGTGAGCCGAGATAGCGCCACTGCACTGCAGCCTGAGCGACAGAGCAGAGCAAGACTCCATCTCAAACAGAAAAAAAAAAAATGCTGTTAACCAGGAAAGATAGGGGCTTGGAAATCAAATAATTTTACACCTTCAATTTGATTTTATTTTACTCCTTTATTTTTGCTTTTCTGTAAAGGAAGTTACCAGATAATCTTCTAAAAGTAATAGTAAATGTGGATTATATAAGGAGCACAATAAACATGATTTTGAAATTGTTCTAGAAAGAAAGAAAATTGTTTTAGCACAGTAAATACAGAGTCAAGCTTTGTTAGAGAACCGTGAGAGCTGAAATAAATGTGCTGACAGTGAATTCACAGTGACATTGTTCTGTGTAGTTAAATGAATTTTATCAGTGTTTCCCAACATTTCTGACATAGGAACAGAAAAGACAACCAGCTGGATTGATAAAGTTGTCTTTTTGTTTGTTTTTCCTGTAAAGTAGGAACAAAGGGAAGGGGATAACACAGTTGACTCTAGTGAGACATTGCTTGATTAGGTAGTTCTTGGAAGAAAGGCTAGATTGTAAAGCAATATGAGAAGAAAAAATACAGAAAAAAGAGTAGATATATTGGGAAAAAAGTGAATCTCTAAAATTACTGGAATTCTTGACTCCTGAAAGACCAGGAAAATTGAAGTGCTGTGAATCATCCAGGTGGATATTCCCCCCAAAATATGCCTGGAATACAGGGAAGACAAAAAGTTGTTGTTATAATAATTATCTACCTATTTTTAATAATTAATGTTTTATGGATGGATAAAATTATGAGAGAGAATGAGAAAGCACAAACCAGCAAAGGTTAATGTTAAGGGGAAGCGCCTGTTAATTTCAAATGACAAAAATACAAATGACACAGAATAAATCTTTTTTTCAATAACATTTTTGATCTTGGTCTTTTGTTCCAGATGCAATATAAGACATAGAGCTACAAAATTAAGGAATGGGGTAAGAGGAAGAAAAATAACTAGCAGCAGAAGAAAAGAAACTAGCAGGGGAAGCAACATAATTCTATATAACAAAAGGGGAAAACAAGTATTTCTCAGAGGTGGAATTAGCAAACAATACTAAGGAAGTTATTTGTGCCGTTCATGAACATTTGGTTCTCTACTCTTGGGCACATGGTGAGATTGCACTTACCGCCCCCTTCCCTTTAATTCAAGAAAAGTCAACTGACTTACTTTAGCTAATAAAATGTGAAAAGAATAACATGTCACTCCCAGGTGGAAGCTTTAAATGCTGGAAGATGCTATACTCAATGACAATATTCCAGAAAAAATATCTGTTTTATCAAGCAGAGTCTAGAAGTGAGAACGGCATAGATAGATCAGATACCCCAGCTGACCCCCACTGGACATGGAGTATGAAAATCATGCCTTTGTTTTGTTTAAGCCATTGAGATTTTGCATTGTTTGTTATGCAACACAGCCTAGCCTAGCCTAAATGTAATAAATGAAACGCAAGCAAGGGGTCAAGAAGAATGAGAGAGAGAAAAAAATAGTCCTAGGATTATGCCAACATTTTTGTCAATGATACCTATTACTTTTCAAAACTAAGACAAACTTTATATCAAGGGCTTTATATTTCCACCTTTCTTTGGTATTTACATTTTTCATTGTATTATATTACTTCTCAAAGTTTGTCTAGTCTCAGGTTTGATAGTAAAATACTTTGCTATTGCTGAAAGTTTTCCTCCTTTTATCCTCTAACATATTGTAGTTGCTGTAATTTATGGTGGCTGAAATTAAGTACGTTGACATAGAGAAACTCTTCAAATTTGGAAACTACTCTATAAATGGAATGAAATTACAAGAGATAAGTAGCTCACTAATGAATATGTTCAAGGTGAAGCTTGATGACCTTTTATGAGTAAGAATACTACCGTTTACTAAACACCTATTATGTGTTAGATAATATATTGGGTGCTGTATTGATGCCATTTTATTTTACCATGCATGACAGTCTTGAGGAGTAGATATAATTAATTTTACTACTGTGAAAGTTTACATAAATTATCTAATGTCAAATAGCTAGTAAGTGGTTGAGCCTGAATTCAACCCTAATATGGATAGAAAAAGGAAGTATGTGCTGAATGTTCATTTTAGTTCTTACAATCAATATGACTTCCCTTTTATTTGACCACATTCATGTCACTGTAGAAGGCCATTCTTTGATTTTGCAGCTCAATATTGAATATAGAATCTGGAACAAGAGACCAACACCCAACATGTTTTTACAATAAAATTTCTGTTGTCATTTCCATTTTAAGCCCTTTTCTTAGGGAAAAACAAATATGAGTTTTTATTTTTTGTTCAAGGTATAATAATAATTTTCTTTTATAACCTGAATGAAAAACAGTACCAGAAATTCTATTGCACCCTGTGAGTATGAGTGATCTAAAATTTCACCGTAGGTGTCTCTCAAATGAGATTAACTACTTGCAGATAATAATGAAGGCACTGTTGAAATAATTTAAACGATTGAATGAAGGATTTGAGAAAGTCATTGTAAGACATATAATTTTCTTTTTCTCTTCTCTGATGCATGAATATAATTCCTTGAATATAAAAAGAGAGGAAAAAAGTATAGTACCTTGAAATTTCCAATATGAAACTTAGTACTATTTTAATGGCAAAAATACCCTGCAGCAAACACTTTTTTCACACAGCATCCTTCTTGTCATGTTATCTTTGGTAGGGAATGATTTATTCGAAACTGTCTACAGTATGGAGGCTAAATAAATCAAGTTGGCTGGACGTTAAGGAACTATAATAATCAAATCTAAAGGTAAGCTCATTAACTTTTGTCATCATTGCTTCAGCCTAACCCAGGGATTCTCAAAGTGTTGTCCCTGCACCAGCAACATAAGCAGCAACTGGGAACTCATCAGAAATGCAAAATCACGGGTTCCTAACCCAGACCAATTGATTAAAAAACTCTAGGGATAGGGTCCAGCAACCTGTGTTTTAACAAGCCCTCCAGCAGATACTGATACAGCTAAATATTTTTTGTTGTTAATTTTTGTGGGTACTATATATATACACACACATACACACATATAGTGGGTACTATATATATATAAAATAATGTATGAATAGTATATATAGAGAGTATATATAGTATATATATTGAATATATAGTGTATGTATATAGACTATATATACTTATATATATTCAAGCATTTATCTTTTGGGTTACAAACCATTCAATTATACTTTTAAGTTATTTTAAAATGTACAAGTAAATTATTTTGACTATAGTCGCTTTGTTGTGCTATCAAATACTAGGTGTTATTTATTCTTTCAAAGTATTTTTGTAGCCATTAACCACCCCCATTTCCTCCCCACGTCCCAATACCCTTCCCAGCTTCTGGTAACCATCCTTCTATTCTCTAGCTCCATGTGTTTAATTATTTTGATGTTTATATCCCACAAATAAGTGAGAATATGTGATGCTTGTCTTTCTGTACCTGGCTTATTTCACTTAACATGATAACCTCTAGTTCCATCCACACTGTTGCAAATAGCAAAACCTCATTCTGTTTTATAACTGAATAGTACCTTATTGTGCAGAAGTCCATATTTTTTATCCATTTATCTGTTGATGGACACTTAGGTTGCTTCAAAACCTTGGCTATTGTGAACAGTGCTGCAATAAACATGGGAATGCAGATAGTTTTTCCATATGCTGATTTCCCTTCTTTAGGGTATATACACACCAGTGGGATTGATGGATCATATGGTAGTTCTATTTTCAGTTTTTGCAGAATGTCCAAGTTGTTCTCCATAGTAGCTGGTTGTACTAATTGACATTCCTACCAACAGTGTTTGAGGGTTCTGTTTTCTTCACCTCCTCGTCAACATTTGTTATTACTGGTCTTTTAACTGGGGTAAGATGATATCTCATTGTAGTTTTGATTTGCATTTCTCAGATGATCAGTGATGTTGAGCACCTTTTCATATGCCTGTTTTTCATATGTATGTCTACTTTTGAGAAATGTCTATTCAAATCCTTTTCCCCTTTTTTGATTGAATTTTTAGTTTTCCTATAGACTTGTCTGAGCTCCTTATATATTCTGGTTATTAATCCCTGTCAGATGGGTGGCTTGGAAATATTATCTCCCATTCTATGGGCTATCACCTCACTTTGTTGAATGCATCCTTTGCTTTGCAGAAGCTTTTTAACTTAGTGTGATCCCATTTGTCCATTTTTGCTTTGGCTGCCTGTTGCTTGCGAATTATTACTGAAGAAATTTTTGCCCAGACCAATGTCCTGGAGAGTTTTTCCAATGTTTTCCTGAGTGGTTTTATAGTTGGAGGTCTTAGATTTAAACCTTTAATTCATTTTGGTTTGATTTTTTGGTGAGAGATAAGAATTTTCATTCTTTTGCATAGCGATATCCAGTTTTCCCAGCACCATTTATTAAAGAGACTGTCCTTACTCCAAAGTATGTCCTTGGCACCTTTGTTGAAAATGAATTCACTGTAGGCGTATGCAGCTAAAATTTGAGAATCACTGACCTAATCCCTGACTAATACTTGGACAAATGTATATCGTATTCCCAGCTTTCATTTTTAACACTGATTCTTAAACTGGCTAAATATTAGAATAATCTCCAAGTCCTTTTGAAAAATATCAATGCCCAGACCCACCCCAAATGAAGTGGGTCAGCATTAGCCAGATGGCTTTGAAAGCCAGTGGGAACTGAGATCCACTAACTTAGGGCAACTTATGACACAGTGAAGAGAGTTTTGATCACAGTTTCAGTCAAAGTGGATCAGAGTAGTGATCCAAATTTTAATTGATAGTATATATTTAGGCAAGTCATAAAATCGTGGGTTTCTTCATTACAAATTTTGCTAGTGCCCAGTGGGTTAAATTATGTGAAAATGCATTGCAAATTCTAAAATGTTGCTGCTCAAGAGTGGTTCAAGGAGGGCAACACTTGGTCTTGGTTAGAATGGTCTTGATTAGAACAGTAGAGCTTCCAGCCCTACCAGAAACTTGAGGGAAACAAAATCTGCATTTTAAAGTAATTTGTCTTTCATATAAACACTAATGTTTGGGAAGCACTCTTCTAAAGCATGAGGACAATATAAGTCACATGACAATATACAAAAAGGAAAACATAGTATTTATTATAACTCAAATTATGCTTAGCTTTAAACGATTGTGGGGTTACAAGTGGGGGGGATTAAAAATGAGTATTTATGCTTCACATTTTCACTTGAACTTTCTATTTGAAACTGAAAACAGAAAGACTCAGTAAGCCTGTTTGTTCAGCAAAGACAGAAATGAGTACCGCTCCCCTCAGGGTTTGCAGGGTTGCCAAAAATTTAAGAGCAACTTACCTATCGGACTCTATTTCTTACAGACATTGTTCCACGTATTTTAGGAGGCATAGAATCAGGTGGTTGCTATTCAAATACTTGCAAAAAAGAGGGTAATGAGATGATGAACAACCTGGTACAGCAAACCCCTATAGGAAAACACTTGTCAATAAATACACATGTACATAGTAATAATTATTGTTATTATTACTGTGGAGTATCTTAAACAGACATGCAAGTTTAAATCAACAAATTATAACTAAATGTCATGGTAATGACATGTCCAAAATGAGTTTTAAATAAGGATCCAGAAAACAATGCCTCATAGAAACAGTTTGACATAATGAGTTCAATTTCCTTCATCAGGTATCCCTTGCTGTTTAATCAAGTACAATTATTAAGGCACAGAGTATTTTTTCTTGTAATACCATTTCTGTATTCTTCTGCTTGTTGGAGGAAGTAATAAACTGCTAGGTGAAGAGTAAGTATAATAAGTACCCTCAAACACTTCAGCACATCTGTTGGATAAATATATCAACTTACCAGGATTGTTTTATTTGAATTTATTGTCTATAAGGATGAAAAGCCATAATAAAGGTGGATAAATGGATCCCATTGGCACATAAATAACTGCTCAACCAAGAAAGCTATGGAAGAATAAGTTTGTTTTCCACCATCTGGTGCATCAGAAAATATTATCAAAGCAGCAGTAGGTGGTGGTGGGAAAACATCCGTTTCATTTCCATGCTTGAGAAAACAGTAGCATTTGGAAAACATATTCTCTTTGCTGGACCATCTAGCTAAATACTATGCAAACTAAAAGGTTTTATATTTCTAATATTTTTCCACTTTAGTGATTCCCATCATGGTATAGGTGGGGAAAGTGCCAGACTGGTAAACCTGACATCTAAAATGTCCTGTTTTTCTATATATCAGAAACAGCACCATCATAAATAGAGCAGAAAACTCCAATGCTGGGGTCTAGACTGGAGGAAAGTGTCTGAACGAAGCTCGAGTAGGAGCAATTACATTCTCAGAGAACTGAGAGAGCTAGCACCCCAAAACTTAAGCCACATTAACCTCCATATCAGTTAAATCATCTTACATAAAGTTCTCAAATTTAAGTACTCAGACCTTGATTAATCCATTTTTTCTTATGTAATGTATTCATTCCAAACATTTTAATTTAGCACTTCTAAGTCCTCAGGCATTTTGAAATCTCATCATGTTTATGATTTTTTTTTTCTTGCTGAACAAATCTGTTTCCTTCACCAGACTCTGTTCCTTATAGACATTGTTTCTTATAGTTTCATTGGCATAGAATCAAGTGTCCAAACAAATTACAATTTAATTTTTTAACTTGTTCTACTTTATGTAGTTTTAGGCCTCATTTTGATGAATGTAGAAAACTTAATGAAATCATTTTTAGGTAAAAGCTTGAATGGAGGGTCAAGATGGGGAAGGAAACGTGCTTGTTCATGTCTCAAATTAATAGGTGACTTTTGGAAACTATCTACATCCAATTATTCCAAACATCTTCAGGTTCTGTTTTCAAATGCTTATGGTGACCAGCATCTTAGGTAGTAGAGAGTCCACTGAATAAAAAATTGCTGTAAAGACAGAGGTTCTAGTCTAAATCTGGTGTTAATTTTGTAAAATATTTCCCTTTATTTCAGTTTCCGCAAGTACAAAACACTTCAATAGATCTGATAAAAATCTATGTTTCCCTCATTTCTAAAGATCTATGAATATATATTTTCCAAATCCTTTGAAAGTTCTTTTATAGGCTTATAAATTAAATTCACCTCTGGGAAATAGAAGAAAAATATGTCAGCAAAAGCCTTACATGTGGCCATACAACTAACAACTTACATTAATTAAGGATTTACCAGGAGCCAAGCTCTGTGCTGAGCACTTTATATAGATTATCTTGCTTTCTAATCACAAAAGCTCTATCTTTATTTCACATGTGAGAAAACTGAGGCTCAAAGAAATTAACTGTTTCATGTTTCATAGCTAAGAGGTAGTGCTATGGTTTGAAACCAGTTTTCAGAGCTTATACTATAAATCACATTCTACAGCTGTTTTGTGCCATCTAAAATATTTTTTCAAATATGTTCAAATCCATGTTATAATATTTTTTATGCATATTGCTGTAATATTTATTATGTAATCTCTAAAGTAAGGTAAGACCCTACAAAAATTATGGTTGTTTCAATCTGCTAGCTTATGAATGAGCTTTTCAAACAATAAGTAATCTATTCATGAAGTGGGTTACCAAGTATTCAATGGTGCCCGATATTTCCAGAGAGTGACTTTAGGTCTTGAAGAATAATCTATTGGCTCAGGTAACACAAATATAATTCAAAATATAAACTCACAGAGGCTAGTTCCAGAATCTATTTTGTGCCTTACAATGGGGCACATTTCAATGTTACTTAATAATTGTAGGGCTAGAGCCAAAAGGCAATAGGATGATATTATCCAAATACTAGAGAAAATATCTATCATATTGGCAAAATGAAAAAAATACTGTTTGCGAATTGAAGAAAAATTATTAAAATGTCCATACTACTCAAAACAATCCACAGATTCAATGAAATATCTATAAAAATTCCAAAGGTAATTTTTACAGAAATAAAAAAAAAAATCCCAAAATGTATATAGAAACACAAAAGACCTCAAACTGTCTAATCAATTTTGAGCCAAAAGAACAAGGCTGGAGGCATCACACTACCTGAATTCAAAATACACTACGAAGCTATAGGAATAAAAACAGTATGACACTGGAATAAGAACAGTATGATACTGGAATAAAAGCAGGCCAACAGAACAGAATAAAAAGCCCCAAAATAAACTCATGCATTTACAATTAAGGTACAAAAAAATCTTATATTTGTGGATTGAAGAAAAATTATTAAAATGTCCATACTACTCAAAGCAATCTACAGATTCAATGAAATATTGACATTACTTTGGGCAATGATTTTCTGGATATGACATAAAAAATATAGGCAACAAAAGCAGAAATAGAAAAATGGATTACAACAAACTATAAAGTTCCTTCACAGCAAAGAAAGTAACCAATAGAGTGAAGAGATAACCTGAAAAATGGGAGAAAATATTTGCAAACCATGCATCTGATAAGGGGTTAGAACACAAAACATATAAGGAATTCAAACAACTCAACAGCAAGAAAATAAATATTCTGATTAAAATTGGGCAAAGGACCTGAATAGACATTTATCAAAAGAAGACATACAAATAAATGGCACATAGGTATATGAAAAAAATATGCCCAACATCACTAACAATGAAGGAATACAAATTAAAACCACAATTAATATCACCTTACACCTGTTAAAATGACTGTTATCAAAAATACAAAAGATTAATATTGGTGTGGGTGTGGAGAAAAGGGAAGGCTTACATAATGTTGGTGGGAATGTAAATGGGTACAGCATATGGAAAATATGGAGAATCCCTCAATAAATTAAAAATGGAACTACTATATGTCCCAGCATTCCCACTTCTGGATATACATGAAAAGAAAAATGAATCAGTATCTGAAAGAGATAGCTATACTCTCACGTTCAATGCAGTATTATTCACAATAGCCAAGATGCCAACATATGGAAACAGCCAATTTTCCATTGATAGATGAATGGTTAAAGAAAATGTGGCATATATCATAATGACTATGGTTAATACTGTACTGTATACTTGAAATCTGCTAAGATAATAGATCTTAAACATTCTCACCCCCCCACACACACACACACATAAATGGTAACTATGTCAGATTACGGATATGTTAGGTTGATTGTAGTTATCATTTCACAAAGTATACATATATCAGAGCACCGTGTTGTAAACTGTAAATATATATTTTTATTTGTCATAAACTCTAAATACATATATATTTATTTGTCAAAGTATATAAATAACACCAACAAATAAAGCATCAGCACAATAGTGGAAAAGGAACAAAACTCAGAGTTGAAGTTCATTTCAACATTTCAGAGTTCAGGAAATACATACATCTGATAAATATGTATGAAATATTCAGTATCATTAGTGACCGGGTGATGCAGTTTGGCTGTGTCCTCACCCAAATCTCATCTTGAATTGTAACTCCCACGATTCCCACGTTTCATGGGAAGGACCCAGTGGGACGTGATTGAATCATGGGGGCAGGTCTTTCTCATGCTGTTCTCCTGATAGTGAATAAATCTCACAAGATCTGACTATTTTATAAAGAGGAATTCCTCTGCACAAGCTCTCTCTTTTTGCCTACTGCCATCCATGTAAGATGTGATTTGCTCCTCCTTGCCTTTCATTATGATTGTGAGGCCTCCCCAGCCATATGGAACTGTAAGTCCATTAAACCAGTTTTTCTTCCCAGTTTTTCATATGTCTTTATTGGGAGCATGAAAACTGACTTACACAGCGGGGAAATACAAATCAAGAAAAAGTAGATACGATTTTACTTCTATTTCATTGGCAAATATTTCAGTGGTAAACAATAACAATTATCAGGACAAAGTGAATGCAAAATAGCTCTTCTACTTTGCTGGTGCTGGTGCCATTTCACTTGTTAGTATATATGCAAAAGAAACATTTGTGCAAGGAAAACAGAATACACATAAAATAATTTTCATAGTGACTGATCACAATAACTGTCCCTTCAAAACAATTTAAATTATCTATGGCACAGTGCTATAAAAGAATATTTTAAAAACAGTCAAAACTTATCTACACGGAAAAAAAATTTAAAAAGTGAAGATGAGTCTAAAATATAATGCCCTATTAATGAAATTAAAGAAAAAGCAAAAACATGTTTTTTTAGAATACATATAAATTCAACTAAATCACAGAAAAAGAAAGACTGAATGAGGATCACAAGTTTCATAATATTGGCTAAGTCTTTCAGGGAAAGTCAGGACATTGAGTTGCTAGAGAAAATCATATTTACACACAGGTAATTGTCATTACTGAGTTCCCAATTTTGTTTTTGGTGTTAGGTACACAGATACTTCTTATAATGTTAAAAACGACTAAATAGCTAAATAAAAGCAAACCATAAGTGGATTAGTATTGTGAGTCTGTTAAAAAGAAAATTATTGTAAGGAAAAACAAAGAAGGGTAAGAGGATAAAGTGTGAGGTGTGGGTACTATCTTTCATAGAGGATCACAAAAGGCCTTTTTCCGATACATTGCAGAAAAAAAGAAGTTTCTTATAGATCAACCTATTCACGTTCCTCTTTGTTCAAAACTCCAAAACCTCCTCCTTTCCCATAGAAGAAAAGTAATCTAAATTCTTAGAATGTTAACACAAGACCTTTTACGAACTGACTTCTGCCTTTGTATACAGACTCATGACCTTTGATAATCATTCTAGTTGAGTTTGCATTTCATACCCCAGAAATTATTGCACAGTACAATATTTGTTGAATGAAAACTTGAATGAATGAGCAAATGAATGAATGAGTGAATGAATGAATGTCCTCCTAACAATGATCATAGGCTCAGATCAAAGCTTTACCCCTATTGGCTGAGTTTCCCAATAGTCCTAAGCCCAAAAGAATAAACCTAGTGCATACCTCTCTTACAGCCCTTGTTGTATCCATTCTTTATTTAATAAATATTTACTAAGAGACTATTTTGTTTCAGCCAATGGAAGTGCGCTCATAGACAAATAGAGTCTCTGCTCCCATGGAGTTTCCATTAATAAACAATCACAGATTGTGCTGCTGCAATGATTAGTTATAGACTTTTTCTATTGGATACTTATGACTCTTAAGGCAAGGATTAACTGTAACTTATCTTTGGACCTACATTTTTCAGAGCCGGTTGATACTCAGTTCACCACAATTGGCTACAGACATTTAGTCTGAGCTGGCTGGGTAGAGTGACTTAATTATGTATATTCATAGTCCAAATCCTGGTAATTAATAGATAAGAACCACTATCTTATATTTTAGGTGTGGTCATCTCTGAGATACAGCACACACATTGATTAAACAAGTAGAAGAATTGTTCACTAGATAGTCAATTCCGAGCATCACATTGTACTTTTAACATGTAAATAAAAGCATTGCATACTGACATTTTTAAGACAGAAAGAAACAAGTTTTTAGTATTTAGAATCAGTTTATTACTTAGAATAGTTTAGGATTAGTGAAAGATATTGTGCTTTTCGCCACCTGTACAAATTTGGGGAAAATCACTTAAGCTTTGTTCTCTTTATTTTAAAAAGTGTTATCACTAAAACCTGCCGCAACAACCCCATATGGAAACTGTAATAAGTGGAAAAGAAGAAAAAGCTCTTTAAATCTCAAAAGGGCAATGCAAATAAGGGATTTCACTGAAATATAAGCCTCACTTAGGCAAAAATTTTTATTTTTTATTCACCGCTAAATTCCCAGCATCTAGTCCAGTATGAGACACAGAGCTGGCACTCAGTAAATACTTGTGAAATACTTATTGCTGGCATTAATATATCTATTACAGAATTAAATGAAAAAATAATTCTAGTAAACCCAAAATGTTTTCTTGCTAATTGCAGATCTCCAAAATAAACCCTAAAACTGGAAACGTTTGAGGAGCTTCTAAATTTGAAAGAGATTTATTTTGTCAGATTAATCAATGAGTAATTGTACTACATCTATGAAATCAAAATGAAAATTTCTCTGTATAATATTTGAAGTGGGTTGCAACTAAAGATTAAGAGAAAAAAAGCAGGCAGTGTTTTGATGATGCCTATTAAAGTTGTGTGTGTGTGCGCGCACGTATGCGTGTATGTGTGTTTGTGTGTGTGTGTGTGTGTCTTTAAAGAAGATCCCTGTTTAATTCAGCAGCTCAAAAGAACGTTCTCTTTAATATTAATATAGTCCATTATGTTTATTGGCATTATTGAGCATTCAAAGCAGCTCAGTACAATCTGTATTTTTAAAACTTTTTGGTCCCTGCTCTGTTTCTGTAATAATTCATTTAGTCTACTCTCCACAAAATGGATCTAGTTACCTCGTAAGCCTGTATCTTATCTTAGTAATATATTCATCTCCTTCTCTTCTTTTCTAAAATCATTATACCATAAGAACATTCTCAGCTAGCCACACTGGAGTGTCAGTTCTCAACATGTGCTTCAAGATTCTTCTATTTTTTTTTCCACAAATTGTCCATGATCTATTACACAAGAAACCCATCAATGAAATATTTCTTAAAAGACTTATTATGGTTCCCTATATGTCTACATTTGGGGGGAAATTAATTTTTGAAGATAGATTCTGCCTCATTATGATGATAGAGGTGTATTAAGTGCAGCGATTATTTGAATTCTGACCATTAGAATGGTGTCATTCTCTCATAGAAAAACCCTGAATAATATGAGTCATCATATGAACTATTTATCATTCACAATGTTGGCATGCATTGTTATGAATTGCATTGTTAAGAATGAAGTGGCATGCATTGTTAAGAATGAAGTGGTTGAATGAAAAATGTTACTCCAGAGATGGCACACTTATTCCTTCAACATCCCTATTCTTTCAAGGGTGCTTATTACAAGTCAATAATGGAAACAAGTGGCAGGCTAGGGCCATGGTTCCCCAGGGTTCAGAATTTTATATTCTAATTTGAACTCTTCTCTTTCCAGAGAAAGCAATGTGGCTTCCACAGGAACAGACCCTGGTCTGAAGTCTATAAAGATCTGGCTAAGTAAGATGAATTTTGGGGAGTAGCCTTATGTTTCTTTAGCTTAAATAACAACATTCATCGTCTCCACTTCCACCTCCTGGTTGCTAATAGCCTCAGCCAATAACAAAATTACATTTTCTGGAAATTTGGTTTTACTGAAACTAACTTGGGCTGTGCAGCCTTCTGTTAGATTGTCTTTAATGCTTACTGACTTCTTTATGACCCTTATAAACAAAACCAAATCAATGAAACCTTCAAACATTACCCTGAAATGGTGAGTAGATGGCATCCTTACCAATGGGAAGGAATTCTCTGCAGAGGTGCAGTAGGCATCACATGTATTGAATAGAATCTGTTTTTTCTACCTCCTACAAAGCAAAGTCAGCATGTGGAAAGTGTATTTATATGCAGTAAAGAGGCTAGGTAAGCATATCCTGAAGGTGCTATTCAATAAGTAACAATTATATTTAATAAATAATTAGACCTATGTAGTGAAAATGGGGCAGAAAAACATAGAACTATGACCTAATTAGCGTAAACACTAAGGTATTTGATAATTTTAGTAAGCCACTTCATTTATTAGTGTTTGTCTCCTTTATAAATGAAAGAAGACAATGAGTAGAGACAGCTTTGGAAAAGAAAACAATAAAAATCCACAAGATTGGAGTTATTAATGGAAGATAAAAACAACCTCCATATCTCGCTTGTCTTGCGAGTCCTCAGTGCATATGACCACGTGTACTGGGTGTTGTTGATAAAGATGAACCTGAGTCAGTCATGCATGAATACATTACATTCAGAATGCACTCATTGAGATGTAATATGTTAAAAAATAGCTCATTAGTGTATTTTTCTTTTGCTTATGTTAATCTGATCCTCTGCAGGATAGATTTTACTTCACTGAGAAATACACTTTCCTGGAATTTCTCATATTGTGGTATTGCCAAGGCTGGGAAGTCTTTCATAGCAAAGGCAGGAACATAGCCTTCTTTGTATTTTCTAGCACCCAGTAAGATACTGGCAAGTAGAAATCAGGTAGTGTTTGCATGAATGAATAAATAAATAGCTTAGGCTACCTGGCTTTTAAAAGTGATCAGTAAACAATTTAATTAACAGAAATGCAAATTTAAGTTATTCTGGACCAGTAGAAGGGGTGTGAAACATGGAATCCATTTTTAGTTTGAATTTGCATATGTATAACATCTATATAAGGACAAAAAATGTATCTTGCTTTAAATACATCAGGGTAAATGACTCAAATACCTTAAAATTAATGTGCCAAAGGGCCCAGAAAGCAAAACTTCTCCACAATGTGCTCCATGGAGAAATAGTATGGGTTAAGACATATTTGTATAAAATGATTAAATAACAAAGCACAAAGAGCAATTTGTCGTTTTCTTTCATAGATCTTCTCAGAATTTCTTTTCTATTTGCGAAGTTATTTACATTTGTTGTTTCTCCCATACTTCTCTGTATGGTCCAGGAATGTAGGGACTGTGTTGCCTTGCTCATCTCTCAATCTCAATGCCTAGCACAGTTAGTGGATGTTACTGTCTAATGTTTTGCTTGTAATCAAAATGAGAAAACAATAATGATATCCTGACAAGAGGTATTAAACCTCTATTTCTAAGTGATAAGTAATTACCCTAAAGTCTGATAAATATTCGGACATGCATAGTGAAAATACAACAGAAAAGATAGAATCAGAATTTCTTTCTAGCTTTGTCACTAACTCACTTTATACTTTTGACGCGACCCTTATTTCGCGGTGCTATTTCTTCATTTGTAGAATAAGTAAATATTATCTGATATCATATGTAAATAGAAAGGAGGTAGTAAAACTTAAATTGAAAGAAGCTGGGAAAGACACCTGTGCCATCTAGTTGAAAGAGTTGTCTGTGAGACTAACTATGTTTGTGGGACCATGTCCTTTTAGCTTCCATCACTTTAATAAAACTGCCTTCTCAAAGATGTTTTCATTTCCCTAGGGACTGAAATTGTATCAACCTTACTTATTGCTGTATCTCTAGATGACTATCACTATATCTAGAAAAAAAGTAGACACCCAAAAATATTTGTTGATAGAATTATGATAAATAATTGCTAAGTTCATTGTTCCTTTATTCACCCTCTTTGGTGTCCCTGAAACATTGCTAACTATCTCGACCGCTTCATCCCTCTTGAAATGTCCCTTATTAATAGCATCTGTGACACTACACTACATGTGTTTAAGTCTCACCTCTTCATCTTTTCCTTCTTGCCTTCTTGGTGTCTTGTTCTCTTCTTCCTACATCCTCAAATACATGTGTTACCCAAGATTCGGTGCACAATTTTCCTCTCAATATTCTCTACAGGCTATGTTACACAACTCATTCCAGTGATTTCCATTAGAAGCATTACCTAGATAATTTCTGGATTTATGTTTCTGGTCCCATTATTGCCACCTCCCAATGCTCAGTCTCACATGTCTAGATTTCTGGATATTTTCTATCATTAGCTCTCAAATACCTTCAAGTCAAATTGCCAAAAGTGAACTCATTATTTCCTTTTTCTCCAGAACCAGTCTTCCCATATCTTCAGTATCCTTCACAACAGCAATATTTCTCGTACTAAGCTTCCCTAAACCTTCATAGAAAACCCATCTAAAATCTGGTCAAATCAATTTTGTGGAATCTTTACTATGTGCTTCTTTTTCTCTTTCCAGTGTCACATCCAAGTTCAGACAACTGATGCTGTTTGGATTATAGCATTTTCACTGGTGTCACATCTTGAGGTTCTCCCTGTGGGCCACCATTACCATGAAAGGGAAGGGAGAAGGAAACTAGTATGGTACGCCCTTGGAATTGTAATCTATTGGAGAAATACAACTATGAATGGGTCTTCAAGATTTTTACTCTTTAATGGGAAATAGGTGTATATACAAAAGACTGCAATAAGTTATGGCAAGTCTAAGACCAAATTATCCATAGTGTGTTCTGAGGAAATCACCTAGACTAGAGGGTCTACATGGAGTCAGGCCTTTTCTCTGTCACTCACACTTCCTCCTACCTAGAAGACAGAAGAGCATCTGTATGAGTTGAACCAAGGACATAATTCAGGCACAGTGTTTTTCAGCCTGAACGGCCATAAGGAAGGCATCAGTGACCTCCGTTAGAGTTGTCTTAGCGAAGTAGGGATTAGGAAAGTCAGAAAGCAGTGGGGTGATTTCTGAGCTAGATGGAAGAAGTAGAGACAAGGACTGTGGTAGATGCTATGATATACTGCCAGATATCCTATCAGAAATATCATCAGAAGAATCTTCCCCCCCAGGTTCTGGGACTACTGCCAGAAGACATGCCTCAGCTGTCAACTCTCTTTAAGGATTGCCTCAGCTGAAGAAAATTATTATGCCCAACGTCATGCTTTCTTTCTGGGGCTGTGCATATGCAATGTTGATCAATAGAAGGGTGGGAAGGCCTAGTTTCATTAGCCCAACATGGGCCATTTCAGCTCCAGAACTCCAGAGTCTCCCATAGGGTGACCTGAGGCCTTTGTTGGGACTGCGTCACAACTCAGCTTCTCCTTATGCCCAACCCAGCCTCATGCCCTCTAGCCTTCCTGTTAGTGAATGCCTCCAAAGGAACCAAACTTGTGACTGCTGATACCAGGAGTGGCCCAATAAACTAAAATGAGATTTTGGAGACCTATAAATGGTGGTAGGTAGAGTGTTGAATGTCCTTGGAGCATGATAGCAGGGCAGCTGTTAAAACTTTGTTTGATGATGAATTGGGATGGTACGAAAATGAAAGGACATATAGTGGCTGGCACAATGTGTCAAGAGTTTGACGAATATTGGGGAAAGGATAACTCTAAGGACAATGGCATAGGGTGACTATTGCTAAGCCTAATTTATGCTCTGGCGAGAAGATAATAAAACGTTGATAGTTATTAATAGATGATTCAGAACCAAGTGTAAAAACCAAAGGGATTCTTATCTCCTGCAGTGGGTTGTCAGAGAAATATGATGAGGCACAGGAATGTAAGAGTCAGCAAGCACTAGAGAAAACAACAATTCCGATAAAGCAGGTCTGTTATGCCAAGGTCACTTAATAATTAAGAAAAAATGGGACCCTGACCCATGAAATAAGAATATTAGTGTGGATTCACCTGAAAATCCTGAAACCCTGGATTCCCGCGAACCATATATGCTTGCAACAGTAGCTTATTCCTCATTATTAAGAGATATCAACTCCCCCCCCCACACACACACACATCATTGGTTGAAGGTAATTCAGAGGCCTATTCCCTACAAGATAACATGCACCCACTCAGCATACTCCCCACTACCTACTTTTTGCCACTAAGCCAATCACTAATGTTAAGTCATTAGTGGAGAAACTGGACCTGCAAATAAAAGAGGGAGACTATAGCTAAAGGGAACTACTGAACCATAGCCAACATAATTCAATAATAAATGAGGGAATACACATGAACTAGATTCTTAGGGTGCTGGATCAATGAGTGTCAGACATACATTTGCATACAAGAAAGTGCAGTCAGTAACCATGATGTTTTGGTCAACTACAGACTGCACATGTGACAGTGGTCTCACGAGATTACAATGCCATATTTTTACTATACTTTTTCTATGTTTACATACCCAAACTCTTACCATTGTTTTACAATTGCCTGTGGTGTTTGATACAATAACATGCTGTACACATTTGTAGTCTGGCAGCACTAGGTACATCATATAGCTTAGATGTGTGGTAGGTTGTACAACTGTGGTTTGTGTAAGTACACCCTATGATGTCTGCACAATAGTGAAATTACTTAACAACACATTTCTCAGAATGTATTCCTGTCATGAAGCAAAGTATGACTCCATATCGATATGGGAGCACTCTCCTAAGATATGAGTTGATACCTTGGTAAATTGTTCAGGGATGGTACAGGCATGCTGAAAGACAGCTTTTCTAAGTGTAGAAAAGTCACTGTACCACACTAAATTAAATGAAAAAATAGAATTGTTATGGTAGGGTAATAGACTAAAGAAAGAAAAAGCTTGAAAAAGTGGGCATGTTAATGTGGGTATACCATAAAAGACTACAAAAGCCACCAGAGGACAATATTCAATAGGAGGGCCTAGATGATATATCATTTACACAAGCAATAAGGAATGTGCTAGTGAGAGAGCCACAAAGATCACCACATTCAATGGTGGTGGAAGATCCCTTACCCAAATGTTCTGCTAGTAACAACAAATCTAAAAGATCCCCCAAACAAGACTGGGCAGGTGGCATCTTACTTCTCAGAAATAAAATGAGTTCAGTTATCAAAATGAGTTTGATAGCGAGACCTTGCCTCTCCACAAAAGGAAAAAAGAAAAAAATAGCCAAGTGTGGTGGTGTGCAACCATAGTCCTAGCTACTTAGGAAACTGAGATAGGAAGATGGCCTGAGCCTGGGAGTTCAAGGCTACAGTGAGCCATGATCACACCACTGCACTCCATCCTGGGCAACAAAGCAAGATGCTGTCTCAAAAAAAAGAGAACGTCAAAAGTAGTAACAAGATGGCAGAGACCGTCTGCAGGGTCTGACCTTCTGAGAATCGTGGAGGTAGTTAATAGAGCAAAGTTTTCATTAAAGCAAAATAGATAGAGAGGCATTAATGGTACTGCTCAACCTGTACAATAAGGAACAATGAAAGAGAAAAGATTAGGAGGCAAGAAGCAATTGTCCCCCAAAGAATAACATAATCTTTTTCCCTTGTTCCAGACCTGAGATAGATTTTGGACCCAATACCAACTACTGAACTCACCAGGCGAGTTGATCAGTATTGCACAACTGGTAAGTATTAAAGAAAGGTTTTAAACACATTCTGATTATGTGATACCACTACTTCTCAACAACTTTCCCATGGCCATGTCTACTTCTTGCTGTGGCTTCAGAAGGCCCCTGGAATATGGTCTCAATTTATCTATCCAGAATTGTTTTGTAGACGACTTTTTCACAGTAGGAACACTTTGGTTATATTGTACTCCTCAAATTACCTTACATGATTGCTTCCAAACTCCTCCCTGTTCATTGGTTCCTGCCATCTTCTCATATGGAGCATAATTTATCAAATGAAGCTCAATCAGGAGAGAAAAAGTGAAGGCCATCTCTTTCATGAAAACCTGTGAGGTTTAAGAACAAAAGGTGATTATTCCCATGTTTAAATTATTGTCATACCTCTCTTATGAGACATTGCTGTACTTGAATAACAGTGCCACATGGTAAGTTCTGGGAACAGAAGGTGTTTACCTAAGTTCCACACATAGTATAGAGACCACCAGTAGTAAATTATCAATAAATATGGTCCAAATAAATGACCGGTGGATAAATAAGCATTGTGTGAAAATATAAAAGCTGTGTACAAATAAAAAATATTATGATCTATGTTTTAAACTCTAAAGATTTTATTCAACAAATAAATAAAATAGTCTCTCGCCTGAGACAGACCCAAATTTAAATCCTTGTTTTATAAGATTTGCAAATAATTATTTCCTCAGAATCTCAGTCTCCTCGTTTATCAAGCCCTATAGAGTCCCCACTAACTCTGAATGGAATACATACATTGACTTATCCGCCCAGAAGTTGCTCAAGAAGAAGTACTTTCTACATGCTTCACTCTTCCTCTCTTTAACTCCTTTAACTTCCCTTTCCTTATGAGAACATTTATAATTAAAAGTACGTGTTTGTTGGTTTTCATGAGTTCAAAATGTCATATATAACAATCGGGGTACTATCTGGTATTCATTTCTATATACAAATGATTGTGTAAATCCATGACATCATACAGATATTTTAACTTGCTGTGTATCTTTTCTTAAGTTTATGGAGTAAAAAGTCTGCTCTAGATAATCTCTAAGTCCCCTTAATAAAGTCTATAAATCTATACTTAAAAGGTCATCCTTTATATTTCTGGCATTAAGATTTGCATAGTGATTCATAAAGGGTCATATGCCTATCAGTAGAAAAACACAGAAGCATAAAAAACATCAGCTAAAAGTAAAGTAATTCTAAGGTAGAGACAGGCAAATAACCATAATAATGTTCACCAACTCATCTATTTCCTTTTGAGATTATCTATGTCTAAGAGGTGAAAAATCCAACCCATTGCACTGGAAGCATTGTGCTCCGGTATTTCAGGAGGCTCTTTATTGGCACTCTATATTCCTAGCAAACTGAACAGGGACCAAAAGCAGTCGCTTTTGCAGGCTCTATGCCCAGAGGCTCTATGCTTAGGAAATCTTTTATCTTCCACTATTATTCCTCCCTTCCTTCCTTCCTTCCTTCCTTCCTTCCTTCCTTCCTTCCTTCCTTCTACTTTCACATTCTTCCTTAAGAACTCTATGCAATTTCTTTTCAATGTCATTATATTTCATTGCTTTGGAGTTAATAATTGAAAACAAATTGATGCCCTGTCTCTCATTAGCTAGTTATATTTTTTATAACCTCTGGGTTTCAAGAATGACTCTCCCAAGAGGAAGTTGCAGGATTAATTACCAATCCTTAGTAAAATTCATATTAACATATAATAGGAAAACAAAAGAAACCAGTTAAGATCCTCCTATCTTAGTAGATTGATTAGGTCAGATCCAGTGAAGAGTTAAGAATAAGCATTAGAAACCTGTCAACAAAGAGATGAGGAACAAAATTTCTGTGTATTCATTTGAATACATTGAATTCATTTTCATTATCTGAAAAAATGTCACTTTTTAAACTGCAAAGAGAAATTGCACTTGAAGTTTTGTGCTTATTCATTAATATTCTAATCCGTGAATGTATGGAACAGGCAAACAGAAAGCAAGCAGAATTTATGAGAAATGAAGGCTTAATAACATCAAATGTGAATTTTATTTTAAAACTCTTCAGTTCATAAAAACTAGGCAGCAGGGGAAAAATGCTTAACAAGCACAACTTTAAAATTAACAATTCTTATCGGCAGTGAATGGCAGCAAAACAGGGAGAAGAAAATGGAAAGATGAAATTATATATGACAACTCCATTGAATATTAATTATTTATGTGAAAGAATAACTCTTTTCCTAAGGAAAATAAACTCTTTTGATTCATGTTAGTTCTTCTTGGTACCACCTTTTTAACTGGGATTTCAAATATTGTATTCATATTTAAAATTTTGGGAATGTAAGGAATTTGATGATTAGCACCTTAAACTTTTCACTTCTATCTCATGTTCATTCCCTCCTCCCAGTAAACCTTGTGACAAATTATAAAATATCCGGAATTTGGAAAGTTAGCTGGTAATGTGCTTGGAAGAGATTAATGTCTCCATCTGCAAACATGCATAAAGGCAGCAAGATCCCCAAAATGCTCTGGATATGCAAAATGCTGAAATGCAGAGAAAACACTGCATAGTGTTCCTTTTTGGTGCTCAGATTCAAGATGAAAAATGGGCGGTGGTTTGATAGCTCAAAATTAACTTTTGGCAAATTAGATCTAATCATTGCCCTATTTCCAACTCAACTGTCAGCATAAACTCCTCAGTGAATTCATAGTTCAATGAGCAAAACAAGATACAATATAATATACACATAAACACAAAAATATATGTATTGTTCAAAATTTCATGTTTGCATTTCATTTCAAATTTTCATATTGTTCAACATTTCATGAGTACCTACCATGGACCAGATGCTATGCTTTGTGTTAGAGGTTGAAGAAAGGAAATAAAAATACTGATTTTACTCAAGGACTCACTGGTGTCAGGATTGTGTTTATAAAATTAATAACCATTAGAATAAAGTTATACTCTTTAGTGCTAACAAGTCTCAGAAGAGGAAAAGTCAGAGGAACAAAATGGATTTGTTAATAGATAGAGATAAAACTTATGTGACTTTTCTTTCTTAAAAAATAGAATATTAAAATAAGGCTGCTAGGGGAAAACATCAATTAACTGTAGAAATGGAAGGGGCCGTAGAAATTATTTACTGAAGTCCATCAATTTTACCAATGAAAAACGAAGTCTAGGGATATAAAATGAATTGGTAAAACTCATAGAGCTTTGCCCATCACTTGTTATCTGTGTAAATTTGGGCAGGTTAATCACCTCTCTGAGTCTCAGGTTCAGGATCTGTAACATGGCAATAATAATAATGTTGGATTGTTTTGAGTACTGAATAATGAGATAGACACAAAGAGGTTGAAACAGTGCCTGGCACATAGTAAGTACTCACTAAAAGTAAACCCTAAACCATGTTTCTGTTGGCAAGAACTTGGCTTTGATGTTTCTGTCAAGAACTCTGTTCATGCCACACTTCCCTCAAGGCATGGGGGTTGACTTTAACACTTGCATAGCACAACTCCAAAATGACTCTGCAATCTGCAATGGTATTTTATTAGTCAAAGTGCTTAATAAATATTTAAACAAGGGAAATTATAGGAAAGCAATATTAGAGCCAGAAGCAAAAGTGTGGGAGAAGGGATCAGTGAGTGTTAGGAAAACAATGAATCTCAAAGTTCTTACTTCATCTAGTAGGAGCAGGCATAAATAGGGGATAGACTCACTTTAAAAAGCTGTAGGCAACCACAGGGATAACCTAGAGATCTGAAAGGAAGAGAAAAAGCCAATCACTTTAGTTTTTATTTTACTTTTCCATCCTCTTTCAGAACAATGAAACAACACTGGTATAGAAAAATTGAAATCCAACCTAAGCGAGCCCTTGAGAGAGTATCTTATTTCTCTTGATAAAAATATAATACCTGGGGATTTTGAAAAGCTTTTATGTCCCTTCACCACAAAATTATTAGAGCTGTTTCGTGTATATAGTATATGGTAGTAATTGAGAACAGAGAGTTTAGGGTCAGATAAGAAATCACGTTGAACAAAGGCTCTACTCAGTTCTATGTAAGAGGGAGTTAACAATGGTACCTCCTTCACAACAAATGTTCAAAGCATTAAACAAGTTAATGTCTGAAATATATATCACATAATGAGAGACTCATCAGAAGTACACAAATGTTAATAATTCCAAAATCTATAGATACTAGTCAAATAATAATAATGTTTAACCTACCTGATTATTTAAAAATTAAAATAAAAAAGAAACGAGGTCTTACTTCTCAAAGTTGTATCATCCAAAAATTAAACCATGAGAGTTTTTCAGGAGTGTTTAAAGGCAAGTCCAATGAGACAGAGGGAGGGTCAGTGCAGGTGGCACTCATGACGGAGGAGAGAACAGGATATGGGAATAGCAGGAGGGAATATGCAGACAAGGAAAGGAAAGATCACTATACCCAGAAACTGTACCTGGAACGAAACTGATTCTAAGGAGATCATGTTATCAAAAACTGAAAGAGGGAAAAAAGTCTTGGAGATGCTTTCCTTGAAAAAATATTAAGTATCCTAGCAACATTTCCTATATTGAATTGGAATTTTAATGTATAAATCTGTAACTAAATTAAAATCTGTAGGAGAAAAATTATAATAGGAAAAAATGCCATCACTACAGACATTCCAGGAAAGCCAGTGGTTTTGTGAAGCAGTCTTGGGAGAGGCAGGCTACCATCATCAAGAACCCTTATGGGAAATCACTATCAGGAGTGGGAAGGCACGTTTCATCCTGAGCAGGCATGTCTTGAGGGTACCACACCTTAAACAAAGTTTTACCTGGATCTCCCTCTCTAGGAAGGAAAACTATGACCAATGCCTCTTCTTAGAAGATGAAAATAAAACTTGGATTTTAGCAGAAAACATCTAAGACTAAACCCCAAATATGCAAATTTTCACAGTTAATATTATACTGTAGTAACAGTTGTGTGGTATTCTTGTTTTCTAGGAGTTTATTGGTTATCAGTCAATAACTATCTGAAAGTATATGTTCTTTACATGTAAATCTTCAAATCTACTTTTTCTGGAGACCCCAAAATGTTAATCAATATTTTTGAAATTATAAGATTGATGAAGTAACGAAAAATTAGTAGTCTTTGGAAATTAACCTTTCACAGAGTTGAATATTTTCTTTAATGACAGATCATCTATTGAGTGGATTAGTTACTAAGTCATCACCATCACAAGCCCTAGTAAAAAGCCAGAGTCATCACGTGTATTCAGTCTACATATTTATTTTGAGTCATTCTTGTGGCATCATTAACAAATGTGATTTGTCTGCAAAGATCCCAAGCCCTTCCGGAGAGATTTGGGATTTTTAGATCCCGCTCTCAATAAGCTGTCACGTGTATAGCAAAATACAAAGAGAGAGGGGTCGTGGTCAATCCCAAACTGCCGTGATGTCCTTGAAGAGGAACAGAAGTTCCTGGAAGCAAGGAAGGCAAGAACACTGTGCCTGCCTTTAGCTAAAAAGAAACAGTTATTGAGGTAAGTAAAAAAAATGTATCTTAGTATCACCCCACTCAGCCTCCCCAGGAATTTTGTGAGAATCTAGACAAATTTGACAGAGACAGCTGCAGAACTTTATCGCTGACAATTAAGAAGTGCTGAGACTCACTGGTGTAAAACTGCAGCATTAAGGACCTGAAGCTGCAAGAGCAGCTGTGCCAGCCTCCCAGCTCAGCACTTTCCCTTCCAGCCACCCACTACCAAGTCATGAGCAAGAGCCCAGAAGAGGAGCTGGCAAGGCCACCAGATATGGTATACATTCAAAAAACAAAGGCCACCAGACTGACCTCTATGACTTTCAAGAAAGTCTCTGCAGATACCTGGAGACAGTTGTTTTGTCAATTGATTATGCATTATTATGTATAAGGACAAAAAAAAATGTGCAGCATTCGGAGTAGGGGTCAGAAATTTTTTTCTCTAAGGAGCTAGATAATAAATATTTTAAGGTTTTTGAACCAAGAGGCAAACTTGAGGATATTGTATAGCTACTTATATAAAATAGGAAGAAAAAATCATAAATATTTTATAGAAGAAATGCAAAACTCTGTTTATGGACACTGAAATTTGGATATTTGTTGCAAAATACTATTCTTTTTATTTTTTTCAACTATTTAAAAATATGAAAATCATATCTTATTAAGGGTACAAAAACAGCTATTGGGCTGGATTTGGCTCCTGCCCTGTAGTTTTCTAACTTCTTACTTATTACATAGCCTAGCTCATAAAAAAGTTATTAACAAATGCTGCTAATTATTGTTATAATTTAATATTATTAATACTTAATAAAATATTATTGCACATAGTTGTTTCCCAATCAGAATTTCTCCTGATCTACTAAGGCACAGTAAGAAATGCAGATGTTCATCTGGATACCACCATGATGGCTCTGAACCATAATGCAAATATGTAAAAAGCAATGCATTCTCAGGTAAGTAATTACAACAAGTTGGCATTTATTTCTCCCACAAGCACTCATTAAATACAAGTATACATCAAGCAGTGTACACTGAGAATTATAGCACAAATAAAACCATGCCCTTATCTTAGAATTGCTTACGGACTAACGGTGAGGTTAGATGTATAAATAGATACATGATAACTGGATGTGACAAGGTGGTAATTGCCCAAGTAGAGGTTTGAAGAAGAATATTGTGAAAGCATAATCCACAAAGAGCTTCTCTCAGGGAAATATATGAGTTTTCAGATCAAAACCTGAAGTTAAGACCAATTAAGCTCCATCAGTAGAATTTTAGACTTCAGCCAGATATTTGAAAAGCAGGATTTGAGAAGCATTTTCTCTAATCCTCAAACCATATTAGAGCAATAGGAGAGCTCAGGCAGAGGATTAGCCTTGGAGACAAGGATAGATAATCTTACTTACTCTGAGAAGGAAAAGAGGGAAGATGGGTAAAGAAATGGAATAGGTTTTGAGGCTGAACATTTGGAAATCAAAGTTATTCTGTTTGGACTGTTCTCAGGAGAGAGTAATGAATAAAATAGAAATGGTTGGGTTAGATTCCTGTGGTGCATATGCTGGCCAGAAAACCAAATCTTGTGACTGACAGCTATGCATAGCCTAGTGAGATACAAATTCATTGCAACCATGTATACAGATGGGTAACTTTATTCATAGCAAATGGCAGCAATTGGAGCACTGGCAAGGCATTCTAGAAAATCAAAGAAAGAAAGAAATGGGCTCAAGATTTTGAGGATTGTTGACGTCAACCTGGCTAATCACATCATCTATCTGTACAGGGAGGTAACAAGATATGGCTAATGAACTGGAAAAGGGATCACAACTCAAATGTTTACTGAGTCAGGAAGAGGGAAAAATGAACAATAAAGTATGAACATAAGACAGTAGTAAGCAGGGTTTATGGCAACTAGAGGGGGTGAGCCCTGACTAAACGTGTTTATTAATAGATTAATAAGCAAGTCTACTAGACAAAACATCTACATTTAATTTAGATTACCATAAGGTAAGCAGTGTGTCTATTTATTGAAAGTTGGAAGGACAAGGTGCTATAGTCAGAGAAAAGAAAACCACACTTTATTGTTTTCCTGAAATTCACATTTAACTGGGTATCATTTTATCTGACAACCATAACTGCATGACAAAAATAAAGCAGTTTTGCAGGTATAATTAAGCTTTCTAATTGAGAGAGTTAGCTTTGAGTTAATCAAAAGAGCGATTATCCTGTGTGGGATTCACTTAATCAGGTAAGACCTTTAAGGAAGATGAAGTATTGGTGGGATTCTGCTGGCCACCAGGGAGAAGGAGAAACCATGCTGTAAACCGCTTTAGAAAGGAGTGGTCTCTAGAAGCTGAGGGACTCAGTCCTACAGCAAGATAAAACTCAATTTTGCCAACAACCACATGAACTTAAAAGAGTACCAATGCGAGCTTCAGATGAGACTGTAGTCCCAATTGACACCTTGACTGCAGCCTGGTAAGACCCTGAGCACAGGAGTCAGCTAAGCGATACCCAGATTCCCAACCCGTGGAAACTGAGGTACTAAATTTAAATTGTTTTAAGCCACTAAGCTTGTGGTAATTTGTCGTGCAGCCTGTAAAAACAAATACAGAGAATTATCTCAGAATTTATTGGGGAATTTCAAAATTACAAATTTGAATTTTGAATCTGAGGCTGACTTGGCCATTTTCTAGGTTGGTTGAGTCAAAATGATGCTGATATTCTGAGAGAGTGGGATAAGTCTGACTTCAGATCTGTGTTTTTCTGCTCCCTGAGAGTGAGGACTTTATGCCACATATTCTAAAGATTTATACAATATAACAAAGGTCATCATTCTTTGGTGGCCTAACTACCATCCAATCAGCATTTCCACCATAACTACAAGGGACAGAAATCCCTCCTTGCCCCTGAACATCTCTTGTTTCCCTTAGAGAAGGAAGAATATAGTTGCCAGCAAAACTTGACTGAACATAAAATAATAGCCATCTCAAGGATTTAACAGCACTGTACTAAGGTCTTTTTTTATTATTTTTATACTTTAAGTTCTGGGGTATATGTGCAGAATGTGCAGGTTTGTTACATAGGTATACATGTGTCGTGTTGGTTCGCTGCACCCATTAACTTGTCATTTACATTAGGTATTTCTCCTAACACTATCCTTCCCCCAGCCCCCTACTCCTCCACAGGCCCCGGTGTGTGATGTTCCACTCCCTGTATCCATGTGTTCTCATTGTTCAACTCCCACTTATGAGTGAGAACATGCCGTGTTTGGTTTATTCTTCTTGTGTTAACTTGCTCAGAATGATGACTTCCAGTTTCATCCATGTCCCTGCAAAGGACATGAGCTCATCATGAGTTCTCACAACTCTGCAAGGCTGGGATTATAATCTGCATTTTACTAAAGAGGGAAGTAGGGTCAGAGGCATTATATGACCTGGTGCAGCCCACACGGACAGTAAATCATGGAGTTGTACAGTTTCTCATCAAAATCTGTGTATTCACTGTTATGAAAACAATCCTCCATTAAAATACAGTTCTCTCCTTCTTAAGCCTCCATCCATGATCTACCCACACACCATTCGGTGACTCATAATTGGACTTAGTATTAGCATTAATCTTATAATCCAGGTTAGCAATGAATGTTTACCTATGCAGTAGGTGTTTTGTAGGTACAGTAGTCTGTCTATGCTCCACAGGTACTTGACACAATAAACATGTGGAAGTCCTGATAGCGGTAAATTTCTCTACCTGAAAATAGGTTTCTGCTGAGTATCTCAGTGCTCACCTAGACCCACAAAGCTTTAGCTTTTGAGTATAAAGAAAAATTAAATGAACTCTGCAAAAAAAAATTACAAATGGTTCCTGTACCCAATAACTACTCTCACATGCCCATGGCTTAATTATCCTCAGCATATTAATAATTGTATTCATAATTCTTAAGAAATTCTATTTTAATATCCTATAATTTATACTTCTAGATTTACAGTTGTCTAGAAAAATGGATAGTGCTTTTGCAATATTTGCTCTGGTAGGCAAAGAGCTTAAAACAATTAATAGGAAAACAGGCTTTGAATATGGAAGTAATTCAGTAAGATTGTGTCACATTTTATCAGATCCCAGGAGCAGGGATAGCATTAACTTTTTAAAATAATTTTGTTTACTTAATAGTTTATATGCCTTAAGTAGATACTAACTAGCCAGAGAAACATGTCTAATAGTGTACCAATATTTTGATAATATTTCAATTCTGCATTTTATAGCATGTAAAATATACATTGCTTTCAAAAATTATTAAAAGGTACAGTAGTCTTGGAATAATTAAATAAGAATATATACACACATATATAAAATAAGAAGTGTACACACATAGATATATCTTTAAATGTATGTGTGTGTGTGTGTGTGAGTGTGTGTATGTGTGCCTGTATGTAATGTTAAATTCTCATGACTTCCCCAGATACTGACTGGTATGACTTTCAAGTTCCAAATTTAGTTCATCTAATGGAAGTTTGTTGATTGCTAAAAAATTAACTTTGTCTCAATCCTCCATCCTCTTTTGATTTACAATAAAGCAAAAGAAATAAAAGAAAAGAAAAGAAAGGAGAGAAAAGAAAAGCAAAGAAAAGAAAAGAAAAGAGAAAAGTGCAAGGGTGCAGAGCTTTGCCTGTTTTACCTACAGGGGCAAAGTTTTCTCTATTTTATCTAATATATTTCAAGTATTGGAATGGTGTCTGGGACACAGTAGATATATGCTAAATGAGTATGTTAAATAAATGGCCTAAAAATTTAATCATTTTTCCATATGTGCAAACTGAGAATAGAAAGGAAAAAATGTTAAAGTGTTAGCAACATATTTTGCTTCAAAATGAAAAAGAAGTTACATTTGTGAGCTTTTCCTCTTCTGGATAAAGGTTTAGCCAACTTGTTTTATTTCAACTGGAACAAATATGAGGTAAAATAATAGCAGAGTACATCTTGTTTAAAGGTGAAATTGAATCATTTTCAGGGTTATCAGGAACACTATATTACAGCAGCTTGAGGACGACTGGAAAATTAACATCTCTTTAGATTTTTTTTAGAATTTTTTAAAATGTGTTTTAATAACAAGAGTACTATTTCATGAGTTCTTCTGTATATACTGTATATGTAAAACATCAAGTAATAAAATCTTACATTTTTAAAATAAGAACACCACCATGCAATTACCCTGTAAGCATATACAACACCAGTTTCTGTTTTAATGTGGAAGCCACATTGGTATAATTAAACAATTACAAGCATAGTACAACCTAAACAAGGATTTTAAAAACAAAACAAAACATTTTTCTTCCCTTAAGGAACATATTCTCCTTTCTCTAGCTTCAGAAAACATTTTGACAAGAATTCCATCATGAGCATTTTATTAATGCATTGAATAAGGTACTAAACCCTACTTAGCTTACATGTGACACTGCAGAAAAAAATAGCATTAATTACACCGTAAACTTGAAATTATAATGATTAAGCCAAAAATTTTCATCATGCCTTCATTATTCAATGTTGCAAATATTTTATAGAATTATTTTCTGGTACATTTATGGTGAATTTATTAAGGCAGAGTGGTTCGTTGGTTAGACCTTGAGAGTCTCATTTCAAAAATCAGAAATTTCCTCTAGCACTAATTGGAAAGTTAACCCCATAAAATTATTTTAATGGTCAATATCCTACCACTCTGCCTAATTTATCCAAAGGGAACAGTCTGGGGCCGATGAGTCAGAGGAATGAGTCAGAACCACCAGGCTGTGTGTGGTGGCGGAATCCTGCAAACAATTATTTTATTTCTAGACACCACTTACATAAATGATGCATAAGGTTATAACCCAGCATGAGACTCAATATTTTGACTTAAGAACAACTTTGTTCTTCCTCGCAGGACAATTAATATCTGGTTAGATGCCACTGTAAATGATGAATTGCTTCTTAAAATGTTTGTGTGATGTCTTTTCACCTCTTCACTTTGGTGCTTTGTTGAACATAATTTTTTTATGAACCCTTGAGTTCCAAGAGAGCAGTAAAGGTTCATTTAAGCACCTTGGATATAGCCATGGGACATAAGCCTAAGGCCAGACTTTTGCATCACAGAAGTAAATGAGGTATAAAAAAGGAGGAAACAGAGAACCTGGTTTCAGGGTTAACGCTGAGATATATGGTATTTTATTGAGGACATTTTTTGAATATGAGAAAGTTTTCTTTAGATGGTTTCCACTGACTTCCTTGTCGTTTGTATACCTCTTTATGTATGCCCTTGGCATTGATTAGGCCTCAAATTCATGTGTCTGCAGACCCATATAAAAATATATTTTCAGTCAATATATGTGCTGTAGGGAAAATGTGCAGGCCAAGCTTTCTTATGCTATAAAAAGAAATTAGTGGCTTGAGCTGCAGGGGAGTTTCCAGTCTTCACAATAAATCATAGACACTTAACTCAGACCTCCACAAACTTCTTCCTCCTTATAAGGCACATCGTACTGTTACTCTCTACTGTCACTCCTCAGTTGCTAAGATGAAGAACATATGAACTCTGGGAAGTGACATTTACCTCAAACAGTTCAAAATAAAGAGCCAGAAATATCCATAGGTCTGACAATCCCAGGGTTAGCAATAAATGCCCACAGAACTGGTTAGCGGGAGCAGAATACAGATTTTATGAACAATTTCTTACCAACATAATGCTAAAACAAAGAGTTATTCAGAATTTACACAACTGAATAACTTCCTGTAAAACTGAACTATGTACATTTCAAATTAATACAAAATCTCATTTCTGCTCTTAGGTTGTATTCAAAAATGTCAGTCCATCTTTGAACAGAAAAATAAAAGGAGTTTGAGCTCTTCGGGTAACTTCCACAGTATTGCCCTCAGTGTTGAAGTACTGAAACCAAAAAGCAAATTCAGGAAACAGGAAATAAACTATTTACAGTTGACTAAAAGAGAATGCATAAAGTAGCAAGGGTTACATGGCAATGTGACATGCTTCACAAGACCTTGCTCCCTTTGTAATGAATCTGAAGGTATTTTGAAGAAATACTGAAAGTAATTTTTTGCAAAATAAGATTTTCTATAAAAGTGTCTTCTTAGAGACAGTAAATAGATAGATACAAAGCATGCACATTGGCATAGGTATATTGCTTAATTTTCTGAAGAAGAATTGGTCTTCTAGTTTCCTGCTCTGGGATAGGCAGGTATCAGAATGTATATCTATCCATCTACTTAAGCACTGGCACATTCATTCTAGATAGAATCCTTACTTAAAAATTTCCACACTGGTGGAAAAGGAAGCCATAGCCTATTCCACTCACCTTTTACAGGTGGAAGAGACAATTGCAGAATCACTGATGGAATACAGAGCTTCAAACAATCTTCAGGCAAAAAGAAAGAAAAAAAGGAAGAAAGAAAGAAAGAAAGAAAGAAAGAAAGAAAGAAAGAAAGAAAGAAAGAAAGAAAGAAAGAAAGAAAGAAAGAAAGAAAGAAAGAAAGAAAGAAAAAAGAAAGAAAGAAAGAAAGAAAGAAAGAAAGAAAGAAAGAAAGAAAGAAAGAAAGAAAGAAAGAAAGAAAATGACTGCTTGAGAAATAATTTATACTGAAAGTTACTGAATCTTTCCTGTTAGCATAACTTATTACTGCATTTAATGGCTTTCCTGAAGTTGCCGTTTTATCCTATAGATGAAACTGTAATGAAAAGGTTATCATAGCTTGGCAGGGTTTAGGACAGTGGCAGGCTATTAATGGTTTGAATGAAGTCCAGGTACTTCAAACCCTTTAGCATATTGACGGAAACCAGTTATTAACTAGGGGCATGTCCTACATGCTAACAAGTACATGATAATGTCTACTCTGAACACATTCAGGTTTAAAATAAAACTTGAGAGAGTCAAAGAATCTATTCTGGCACCTGTTTATTGCTAGCTGCATAAGTCAAAACTAATACTGTATAAACTAACTAGTTCTTGTTTTAATTGCCTGACAATTTCTAGTGTTAAGAGTGCCAGAGCTGGGGTCAGAATGCCTGAATAAGAAACTGTGATTTGCAAATTGCTACCTATATGACCTTGGGTCAATTATTTCATCTCAATATACTTCAGTTCAGTTTATCCATAAAATGAAGATAATTTAAGTACATAATCTTTAGGGCTATTGTGAGCATTAAATAAAGTAATCCATGAAAAGAGGTTACCATAGTATGTAACACACATTAACATTCAATGAATGTCAACAATTATTATTATGATCAATGCTATTATATCATTGAGTTACTCTCCTAGTAGGACGAAAATAAAAGATAACAACTTAAAAGGAACCTGAAACCCAACAGAAAAACTTATTTTTAAAAAACTATCAGTACAAAATTTCATTATAAATTTGTTCAGTACTGAAATGTATCTACACCCTCATTAGTCTCTAAAATTCTTAAGAAAACTCACTGCCTCTTGTCTATAAATTTTACACTGCTGACTCAACTGTCCCCCAGTATGAATAAGGTTTCCATTATGGTTGTGGGTATTCACTGAACCATGTACAGCTTTATCATGATAACTAATGGCATGCATTTTTTTCAAATTGTGACACTGTTCAAGGTAGGTCATAATAGTTGGCTGGCAA
Source organism: Macaca thibetana thibetana (assembly GCF_024542745.1). Lineage (NCBI taxonomy): Eukaryota > Metazoa > Chordata > Mammalia > Primates > Cercopithecidae > Macaca > Macaca thibetana. Next base: position 143,390,866 of record NC_065582.1, read on the forward strand.
GCGTAATAGTAAACTGCTCCATAAAGCAATGATAACCTCAACTGTGGCTTCCTTAGAGTCCATGTTTTTGCATGTTTTCTTTAGAATGGGGCCAGTACCCATTTTATGTTAATATCATCATAAGGTATTAACTATTATTAGCAAAACACTTTCAAAGCAATAGTATTTAATCCTTTTGGGTCCGAATTGTTTATTACCTATTATCCATATGTACAGTCTTTCTTACTGAATAACTAAATTATACATACTTGAGTAATTCTCTTAAGTGCTTGCTAGCTTCTCACATTTAATGGTGCTTTTTTCTATGAAGCTCGAGCAAGCAGCTTAAAATACCAAATGAAAGGATTTACCACCACAGAGAATCAGCATCATCAGGTAATGATAAATGAACTAATGCTATTTCAGTCCCGAACATAATATTTTCTTCCCCAATGCCAATCACTAATTGAGAACCACAAATTCATTTCATTTGTTTGTAGTGAGAGATATTCTCTTCAGTTGCCACACCCCTTGCTTAGAATGTGCTAGGATAAGAAATGGGACTTTGAGAAATGCAAGGGAAAACAGAAAAAAGGGCATAAACTTTTACCTTAATTTTTTTCAGGAGATATATTAAAGCTTGTGCATCTACTGATTGTCTTGTAGATAGAAATTTAAATCAAACCTGGTCAGGGCTTTATGTACAAAATGTGTAGGAGAACTAAGGAACAAACAGCTGCCCAACCTTAATTGTTGAGGAAGACTCTGTGACATGTGTGATAGAGAAACTCTCTAGTTAAAGTGCTCTCAGAAGGGAGATTGAAAAGCAAAGGCTAAAAGGTAGTGCTTCTGCCGCCGTAAAGATTGCATAAGTAATAGAGCTTTAAAAGTCTAGAGATTTAAAAACTCTAATATTATTCAGGCTCAGTATCTCTTGAGGAAGCAGTATTTTGATATTTAAAATGTCAGTAATATATTGTTTTTACATCTCTTAAGGCAATTATTAACTCCTATGTATTAGGATGTACTCTTGTTAACTAACAGAAGCACCTGAATCACACTTATTTAAAAATATATATGAGAACATAATGACTCACGCAGGTCAAAATCCCAGGCACATGTTTACTGCAGACACAGCTCCATTTGGGAATTCAACTGACAGCATGAGTATTACCACCCTCTCTCCCTTCTCTCTCTGTAGTCTTCAATCTATGTATCTATGTATGTATCTATCTGTCTGTCTGTCTGTCTGTCTATCTTTTGGCACTGTTTTCTTCTCGTTTATTTCATTCACATGCAATCTACATAACTAGTGTGGCTCCTGGCACCCCTAAGTTTACCACATCATACTTAAAACTAAGGATCCTCACAGGCATAGAGCATCTCTAAATAGATCCTCAAATTATGATATTCTCCCTCAAACACTCATTATTTCACAACTTCATCCTGAACCAAATGCTATGGCTAATGAGATAGAATAGAAATATTGATCAGACCTGGAACAGTCTCCACTTCAGGAACTGGGGGCGTAGAGCAGACAAAAGTCTAAATTCCACTTCAACCACATGGACTGAGTTAAAGGCTGGTCCTTCAAAGAAATATTGTGGTGGTGTCTAAAGTGCAATGGATGATGTAGTTGATGTGCACACAACTTAATGAAGAGTTATTTCTATTTTACCCGTGTGTATTGACTGCTACAGAGACATTTCCTTAATATGTTCTATATTAAAAAATAGCAAACATGCATGTAATATGTTAGGTGTACCAAGCACTTTTTAACAGAACTTTACACATATTAATTCATTTTAAAAGTGCACAACAAATGTACAACATACTTTTATTAGCCCCATTTTACAGATAAAACATTAGGCCATCAAACAGTTAAGTGACTTTGCAAGAACATTTAGCAATAAAGGAAAGTCAGAATTCAATTATGAGTTCATCTTCTCATTCAGCATATCACCACTTCCTTTAGGTGGTGTTCAGTTAATGTGTGATAAATAGTTAAATGACTAGACGCAAGATAGATACAACTTCAGCAGCAGAACAATGAATTGAATCCAAAATTCTTGATTATCTCTCAATGATTTTATTCACATGATCTTAGTGCTTTGGAACGATTAACTTCAATGTTCATCTAATTTAATATTTTTTAATTTTCTGACTTAGAGTATCTTTTCATTAGTATGCATTCCATCCCTATTTCTGAATGAGAAGAGAATTTTTTAAACCAGTGTATCATTTATTTATTTAACCTCATTTAGCTCAAGACACTCTTCTAAAATCTCCAAGTGTCTAGGGAGTTGTAAATCAGGATGCTAATCTGTGAAGTTCATTTTGTCAAATGTCAACAGTACTGTCAAAATATTAAAGATGCAATTTAATACCTTGTTAGAAATATATTTACAAATGGTAAATTTTCACAATATTTAGGCTTCCATCTGCAAGAAAATAGTACATGTAGGGTTAGGTATATTTTGCTTTCTGTTTAAATTTAGTTGTGTTTGCTATAATACTTCAATAGGACAATTTCCATTTTGAATCAAGTTTAGTCTTGTCCCCAAAATAATTTATTGCATACTGAGCCTAATTAATTTTAGTGTTAGAACTGTGCATTAACAAATATTGGATCTGTAGACACACACACACACACACACACACACACACACACAATTGGGGCCTACTTAAACTAAAGTACTACTACACAGCTAAAGAGAGTATCAAGAGAGGAAACAGACGACGTGCAGAATGGGAGAAAATATTTGCAAACTATGCACCCGACAAAGCATCCTATCCAGAATCTATAGTGAACTTAAACAAATCAACAAGAAAAATAATAAATAACCCCATTAAAAAGTGGACAAAGGACATGAACAGACTTCTCAAAAGAAGTCATACAAGTGGCCACAAACACACAAATACACACACATCCTCACCTCATGCTTCATAGCTATCATACCTCAAACATTTGCTTAACTGGCATTAGCTCAAGAGTATCAAAGTGAAGATTTGTCAACTGACTTTAGGAAAGATCCAAAAGTATCGATATAATCTAGTTTGGACTAGATAGAAGCAACTTAAGGTTTCCCTTTCTGCTAACAGATTTGCCACATGATAGGACCAAGCTCAGGGTTCCATAAGCTGTCTCTGCTCTCCAGAAGCAGAAAACAGAGAAGTTGATCTTCTAGTATCCACAGGAGTGTGAGAGACATCCCAAAAACTGCATAATAGTCGAAATACACAACTAGAGAACCCTCAATCATGTATTTCTTTATTTCATTTTTTAAGGAATATACTAACTCACCAGGTTAAAAAAGTTATTCTAAAATTCAATGTTTTGTCTGTAAAAAGGGGATAATAAAAATACCTTATACATTTGTTGTGAATTTTAAATGAATTAATATGTGTAAATTCTTTTAATTATTTATTTATTTTATTTATTTATTTATTTATTTATTTTGAGACAGAGTCTTGCTGTCTTGTCCAGTACAGTGGAGTACGTGGCACAAGCTTGGCTTACTGCAACCTCCATCTCCCAGGTTCAAGTGATTCTCATGCCTCAGCCTCCTGAATAGCTGGGCTTACA